>NC_139690.1:549943-1749943 GCF_964106915.1 Podarcis gaigeae
TGCCTGCTCACTTTTGCCTCATGCCCTGCCCACCGCTGGCCCAGACATTTGGTAGGAGGAGACCACCTGCTTCAGGCATTAGAAGTCCCCTCCAGCAGCACACCCACAGTTGCCTCCTACCACCCCACTGCCTCTGCCATCAGTGTTAATTTGGGGAAATACCACATCTGTTTGGGGCAAATTCTCACCTGATTTCTGCAAGCTGATTTCCCCAAGTCAGCGGTAGATGGGGCAGAGCACAAAGCGGCACTTTTCGTTTCACCTCAAGCAGTGAAGCGGGATGCTCTTCCCTCGTCTGAGGGAGTGAGACCCTTAGGATGACAATGGTTCCCTGCTTCCCTGGAGGATCTGACTCACGGATGTCATCCAGGCATTAATTATACTCAATGTTTTACCCCAGTCTTTTGGAAAAGTAATCTGTGCGTTTTCTCTTTCTGTATCTCAGGGCAGCTGGGGTAGCAGATCTTGCAGAGGCTGGAAAAAAGTGACCGGAGGGGATGCCCTCCACGTCACTTGCTTGAAAATCCAAATGGGTCAATGGGCCTAAATAGGCCAGCAAATTCATGGAGGACAAGGCTATCAAGGGCTACTATGCCTCTGAATGCATTCCCTTCAACATGCTGTGTCTAAAAACCAGGATGTGCATCTTCCTGTCCATACTCCCGTGCGAGTCATGAGACCCGCACAAGATCACAGAGCTTAACAGACATACTTTTCTCAGGGCCGTGCTCTCGTTTTGCAGTGCTCCATGTGGGAATGTTCAGGGATGCAGGAGAGGATATATTGTTTGGTTATATCCTTTCCAACTTGTTTTAACAAGTTCTACAATTTAGCAGAGTAACATTCCCCTTTTTAAATTTGCACAGCAGATGCATTTGCTTAGGCTCGCTAAAGCAAACCTATAATAAGTTTTCCTTTGGGTAATTTCCCCTTTAGTCCCTCATAAAAAGATAGACACGACACAGTCTTCTATAAAAGCAAAAAAAGCAAAAAAACACATTCTGTTCACAATTGGATCCCAGAAGGCAGACTTAAGTTAGAAAAGTAATATACACCTGGAAACTATCCCATAAGAAGACAGTTCCTTTGTCCTCTCTTGGCTGCATCTTAGGCTAAGCAGATGTTGCTTCTTCGACGAATGTGGTCAGAGAGAGAGAGAGATGGCGGACCAGTCCTGCTCTTTTGTTACCTGGGCAGGTGAAGTCACGCCCACCTCTAGTCACATGCAGAGGAAGTCTGTCCCAGGCAGGAGAAACAGGAAGTTCCGACTGGCTGGTCCAGACATCCCCTTTTATGTCCACTCTAGTGATGTTGTACTTAACTGCTCTTATGCTTCACATCCCACACTCCACAATATCATGGCCTTTAAAAAAAGCATTTTTGGCTGGATGAGATCTTAGCACAAAATCACAAGAGATCACAATACCCAAAATAGCCACCATGCTCTTGAGGGGAAAAACAGGATGTTCCCATTTTTCAGGACACTTGCGGGGTACAGTGGTACCTCGGGTTACATACGTTTCAGGTTACAGACTCCGCTAACCCATAAATAGTACCTCGGGTTAAGAACTTTGCTTCAGGATGAGAACAGAAATCGTGCAGTGGCGGTGCGACGGCAGCAGGAGGCCCCATTAGCTAAAGTGGTGCTTCAGGTTAAGAACAGTTTCAGGTTAAGAACGGACTTCAGAACGAATTAAGTACTTAACCCGAGGTACCACTGTATGTGAATGCCAGTTGCTGGAAACCACAAGTGGGGAGAGAGCTCTTGTGCTCGGGTCCTACTTGCAGGTTTCCCATAGGCATCTGGTTGGCCACTGTGAGAACAGGATGTTGGACTAGCTGGACTTTTGGCCTGATCCAGAAGGTTCTCATGTTCTTATGACAACCCCTCTAGTGGTGGTGGAATGTGGAACAGGTTCTCAACAATGGGGAGAATGGCTCTTTGGCAATCCATTCCATTGATTTCTGGACCCTTCCTGCCAGATGCAAGAGGGTGGCACAGTAGAGATAACTCCTGAACACCTCAGCAGTGAAGATGAAGACAGCCCTCCAGAGGAAGTCATTTATTCCATCAGGACACCTATCAATGGAAAGGTTGTGTTGAAGCCATCGCCTACCACCTCGGTCCAACGGTTCACACAGGCCCAGATCAACAGCCAGCTTGTTCAGTTCATCCATGAAGGTATGCAGCAGAAGGAGGTAAAGCAAGCTGGGTGGATGGGGAAATTGGGGCATGGGGACATTGGAAGCTCTCTTATACCTCATCAGACCGTTGGTCCATCTTAGCTCAGGACTATCAACACTGACTAGCACTTGCTCTCTGGGCCTATAGAGAGGAGTCTTCCCCTCCACTACCTGGTGATGCCAGGGACTAAACCTGAGACTTTCTGAAGGCAAAGTATGTGCTGCAGCTCTCCACCACCAAGTAGGTAAGTAAGTGCAGGAATGTCTTCTCCCAGACCCTGACATCCTGGGCTTCATTCTACAGGGTCCCTGGATGGAGGCTTTTCCTTTGACTTGTCTGATGGGGAGAACATGTCTCCCGGGCACTTCTTTGCTGTGAGGGCCAAAAAGAAACTGGTTATCACTCTGGAGAGCAAGAGAGATCTGATCGTGTGTCCGGGTAAGTTATCTGCAAGGCAACTACATGGGAGCATGGATAGAGCTAATTTGTTGATTTGTGTTTCTCTCAGTTTCTCATTTTTTCCTAAACTTAAGCTCACCTCTCCACTTCCCCACCTCAGACTGCATTTTTAAAAAATTGTGAGAATTCACCAGCATGTTAATGTGCACAAATTTTTCTGTAAAATTTCCATAATTTACACATAATCATAGAATTGTACAGTTGGAACGGACTCCAATGATCCTCAAGTCCCACCTCCAGCAATGCTAAAGAATATCACACAATCCCTCAAAACTTTGGGGGAACAATTTTCTTGTTTCTTTGGGAGTGAAACTGTGGGTGAAGCTTTTACTACACCACCTTCAGATGCTCAGCTCCTCCTAACCATTTCTTTCCCAGGCTCTCTTCAGCCAATCAGGAGCCAGAACCTGAAAGCAGTGACCAATGATGAGGCCGAAGCCCAGTCGCTCTCTTACATCATAGAACAGCCTCCAGGCTTTGGCAAATTGGTGAACAGCCAGAAGTGGGAGGACAGAGGGCAGCTGAGCAACTTCACCCAAGACGAGGTAGAAGTCTTAGCCGCTTCTTTCTTGATGTCCCTCATGGTATAATACCTTGATTTTGAATAGAAACACAGGAAGCAATGTTTACTGAGTAAACTGAGTCTGGCCATTGTCCACATGGACAGTATGGGTTGACTGGTCTACATCTACTGCAGGAAAAAACTCAAAAATCAAGGTATACTTGAGGACAAACAAAGATTCATTTTCAATTAAGTGGCAAAAAATTATTTAATATCTTAAAAGACTCCAGTAAGACATACTATTATCTGAAATTCTTACTAACCTCCTACCTTTAAGGGAAGGTTAGAAAGACCTCAAGGACAATAACATGATATTTATTAATAAAACAAATGTTTTTATAAAATGTTATTACCCCACAACACCAATAATAATAATCATGTTTTGCAGGGAGTGTGACTGAAACTACCCAAATACATTATTTGTGTGTGTGCATTTTTATTTTGGTTTTGGTTCAGGTTTTCATTTTCCCCAGTGTGTTATTAAAATGTATGTTCTTCTTCAAAATAAATACAAAGACATTATTGGTTTGCTTTCACAGAGTGCCTAACTCAGTTTCCTTCTTACACATATCCAATCAGGTGGATGCTGGGGTAATATCATATCAGCATGAAATGCCACAGGAACCTTTCTGGATTCTTGAGGACACTTTCCACTTCCGAATTTCTTCTCCCTCCATGATCTCAAACCTGTATGTCCTTGGTGTGTTGGTCTCCTTCAACATCAGCTGTCCTCACAGCTCCACTCTGTGGAGAAACAAAGGTAAAAGGAGGGTCAAGATGCCAAAACACACATAGAATCATCAAATTACAGTTAGAAGGTACCCAGAGGGCTATCTCGTCCAACC
Source organism: Podarcis gaigeae (assembly GCF_964106915.1). Taxonomy (NCBI): domain Eukaryota; kingdom Metazoa; phylum Chordata; class Lepidosauria; order Squamata; family Lacertidae; genus Podarcis; species Podarcis gaigeae. The sequence continues at coordinate 553,995 of NC_139690.1, forward strand.
CCCTGCAAAGCAGATATCACAGCAAAGAGAGCTGTTGGGAAGGAAAGGTTTGCTCCTTCCTAGGAAAGGCATGTGCTGTGATGTCCCTGTGCATAAAGATGACTAAGTTCTAGTAAAATCTGGGGAGATGAGGGGGCATTTGCTAGAAATAAATCCTTTGAATTCTCAGAGAACAGAAGCCCACATGGTGAGAACAGGATGCTGGACTAGATGGGCCATTGGCCTGATCCAGCAAGCCCTTCTGATGTTTTTATTGCTCTCTTGATTTTACTTTCCAGATGAGCTGCAACCTTTCTGTAATCATGCTTTTTTCTTTTTTTTCCTTTTTTCTCCCACTGTCTCCCAGGCCTCACTGTTTCAGAAGCTCAAAGTGCAGTGGTCAACATCTCATTACTAGATGCTTCTAACCTTCTTGCTAAAGAACCTGTCTCCAGAAGAGCATCGTATGATGTGATATTTCTGGTGACGGAGCTACCCAGCCATGGGACCCTGTCCGTTGCCGATGGACCAGTTGATAAAAAGCATCCCTACTTCCTCCAGTCTGATCTTGCTGCAGGTGACTTGGAATATGCCCACCATGGACCCAGCACCCTGGGTGATCATTTCAGCTTTAAAGCCTGGCTCCGGCCCAGCACAGAGAGATCTATTCAGCCCCCACAAGAAGGGGAGGAGCCTGTCATTTCTGGGATGTTCAACATCACAGTGAGTGACAGAAATGAAATGCCACCCGTGTTGCTCACCCAAGGCCAGGTTCTGCAGGTCCTCCAGGGTTCCCCTGCAATGCTTTCTCAGGAACAACTGAACACCATGGATCCTGACAGTTTTCCTGAAGAAATCAAGTACAGGATCCTTTCTGGGTTATCCAGTGGCTTTGTAGTCAATATCCATGCTACGCAAGTAGCAATTACCCAGTTTACTCAAGCAGACATCAACGCAGGGCACTTGAGGTTCATCGCCAATGGAACGGACTCTTCTGGAGTCTTACACCTTGCTATCTCCGATGGACACAATCCACCCATTTTAACGTCTTTGGAAATCATAGTTCTTCCAGCAACCACCTGGGCAACAAATCAAATCCCGTTGGAGATACCACAGGGTGTCAACATGGCCTTCCTGTCTCGCAAGCACCTTCTGGGGGCCTCAGGCCAAGAGCAGCAAAATACCATCTATAGACTCATCAGGGACCCACAGTTTGGTCAGGTCAATGTCAACCAAAAGCCCGTGAGGGACTTTTCACAGAGCCAAGTGGACAATGGAGAAGTGACATTTACTTTCACTGACTTCATCTCCCCCAAAGATGAATTCCAGTTCCTTGCCACAGCAGGAGATGTCAACATTTCAGGCATTGTGAATGTAATGGTCAAGGCCTTGGTCAAAACCCAACAGGATATCCTTTGGCCAAGAGGAGCCACCGTCCAGCTCAACACCGACATCCTTGACGCAAGTGAACTGGGCAGCAGGACCAAGAGCATCCCAGCCTTCAAAATCCTCCGAGCACCCCAAGGGAGCCATTTTGTGAAACTCTCGAGAGACAAAAGGAACCCGCCCATCTCCACTGATGCCTTCACCCAGCAGGATCTTGAGGGAGGGCTAGTTGGGGTGGAGATATGGGAAAGAGAAGACTCTCAGGAAAACCTCCAGCAGGACAGCTTTCTGTTTGAGTTGGTGGCTGATGGGGTGCCCCCTGCTGTGGAATCAATGGCATACATCACCGAGGCCTTCAATTCCTCAACAGCCTATGGAGCGAAACTGCTCAAAGTGCCTGACTTCCAAGAAGGGGGCCAAAACCCCACAACCCAAAGCATAACCCCTTCTCTGCAGATGTTGACAACTAGGCGCCCAGAGCCAGAAAAGACTGAGTATAACTCCAGTGAGACACATGTTCGTCCAACAGCATGGGCTGGGCACATACCAGTTACCAGTGCATTTCCTACGGAAAGGAGCACACTCCTTAGTTTCATTGAAGCCAATATGTTCAGCATCATTCTCCCCATCTGCCTCATCCTTCTGCTTCTTGCTTTGATCCTGCCCTTACTGTTCTACCTCCACAAACGGAACAAGACTGGCAAGCACAATGTCCAAGGCACACACCCCAAATACAAAAATGGTACATTGGTTGACCAGGAGACTTTCCGGAAGACTGACGCCAACCAAGGAATCCCTTTGACAACAGTCAACACACTGGAGGCCAAAGGAGCAGGACCCAACTCAAAGGGGATAGGGCCAGGAGGCCAGCAGGATCCAGAACTGCTCCAATATTGTAGGACACCCAACACAGCCTTAAAAAACAGTCAGTACTGGGTCTGAGGACTGGAGCGAGGGACAAAATACCCTGTCTTGAGGTGGAGTGCCATGGGCTGCATGGTTTCCTAAAGATTATCTCACCTCTTTCTCCTCCTCTGCCTCCTCCTGTTGCCTGATTTATATATGACACAGTCCCTGGGATTCAAGGAAGCCCTTCCAGCACAGGTCAAATTCTTTCCTGATTCCTGATTCTCCAGACCTGGTTTTCCTCAAAGATGTTGGCTCAATGGCAGGGAAGTCTCCTGGAATGAAATAAGTGAGACGCTAACAAGGCTGTACATTTTTCAAGGGAGAATAGAAAATTGCAGATTCTCCTCTTGACAATCAAAGCTTTCCTCTGTTGTTTTTTAAAAGCAGTTTTAAAGTTATTATCAATGCAACAATGTGCTTGAAAGCATATGGAAATCTTAGAACCCAAAAGAGGAACCAACTGCCGTTTCCAAGGATTCATGAGTGGAGCTTCAGTGTGCTCACATAGCTCCTCCTCGTGACTAGCAGAAGCTCAAATAAATTATACAGAATACTAAGTGCTGCCAGATAAATTATGCAAAACAAGAGAAAGCATACACATTTATCTAATTTATGCAGATTTCAGAATCCTGTTTTTTCAGAGCGTGAAGGTGTCACAGAATAATTGTGATGAGAGTGCTTTTTGAAAAAAATGTTATTTATTAAGAAGACTTTGTGTGCAGCTTGCAAGCTTCAACCCAGCAGAAATTGGTGGGACATTTTTGCAGACTCTCTGGGGGTGTCCGCTCCCCTCTCATCCCTCCTCGCCTCTCCAAATTAAAAATAATAATACCTTTATTGTCAATGTACACCCTCCATCTCCAGGGATCAGTGGTGTGAGGGAGCACTGGGCTCCACTTGTGACATCACCAGGGCCATCCCTAGGTCTCAGGTTTAGCCACTGAGATATCCTGGCCTGGCAGCCCTAGAGGCAGGGGTGGGATTATGCTGTCACCCCAAATACATGTGATTATAAAACAACAGCAGGGAACAACCATGGGACAAGACAATCAATATCCAAAAGTGACTTTCTCCCCCTACTCCACTGTAGTTTAAGAGACAAAGCAGCAGCAACAGCACAGGGAAAAGTTTGGTGACACCTTAATGGTGTTTTTTTAAAAAATATTTTTTATTAACAGACCAATCAAATCACATTAATTCCAAATTACAAAGCCAAATTTTAAATTTTTTGTTGGGGTACCCATATTTCAAGTTCCGAAAGGGATCCAATCATCTTGTTGCTGCTGCTTCACATATTTTTCCTTTTTCTTTGTGACCTCTGATAGTCTCCACAAGCGAGTTGAAACCAATTGTAGTCCTGTGTGGGTTTTTCCATTCACCCAAGGGTCATATTCAGACGGCTGCCGCTTTTCATCGCTTCCATAAATAAACACACTCTTGCCGTCTCCTTAATGGTTGCAAAAATTTACAATTGCATCAGCTTTCATGGGACAAGAGTCCACATGGTTTTGAAAACCAGGTTGCTAGGAAAGGCAGGCACCCACCCTTTCTTTCCTGTTTCTCCCTGCCTTGAGCTTCTGAGCTGGAGCCAAGCCTACCGTAAGGCAGACTGAGTTAGTCCTGACTCAGGTGGGAGATCATAGAAGGCAGGATGTGGTGGCGAGGAGTTGGAGGACAGAGCGGTCTGTGCCATAAGGCTTGCCAGGCATGCCCCTAAGCCTCAGTTATGCCAGAGGACATGGGTGTTTTCCCAAGTCATACCCACACCATACATTTAAAGCACTCCTATAGTGCTTGAGCAGTCATGGCTTCCCCCAAAGAATCCTGGGAACTGTAGTTTGTAAGGGTACTGACCTCACAAACTTTCAGTTCCTAGCACCTTTAACAAAGTACAGCTCCCAGGATTCTGCATGACTGCTAAAGTGCTAGACAAGCTCCCAGTGTTAAGATTTAATTGCTTGTCCAGTTGACCAGTGTGCGGAATGCAAGGGACATCACTTGCACTAGCCCTGTTCTCAGTGATTTAATCAGGCACAACTTTCCCTCAAGTGGGGCACGTCTACAGAAATGCCCATGCACACTTAGGTCCCATCCACAAAATGCATTTAAAGTACTCAGAGATACCACTTCTGAAACAGCTATTGTTTCTTGCTTGTGCAGGGTACTAGGAACTGTACTTCCTAGCAACTCTCTGCCCTTCACAAGCTACAGTCCCCACGATTCTTTAGTGGGAATGGGAGGGAAGCCTGGCAGTTAAAGTCGCATAGGAGTGCTTCAGATGTATGGTGTGGCTGTGCCTTCACTTCAACAGCCCTCTTGGGGGTGAAGCTAAGAATCATAAGCAGCTGCCGAAGCACCATCTGCTCCTCTCTGCTCCAGTCACGTGTTCTGAAACAAACATGGCAAATGGCACATGACCCCACTGTGCTCTTGGGTTTCCCCTCCTGCCAATTAACATTCCAGGAGGAGGGAGGGAACTGTGATGTGTTTTGTTCTAGGACTCTGTTGGATGAGACCTGGTTCCTTCTTGAAGATTCCAGGCCCATCCTTGAATATTCCAGTTTCATTTTTTAAAAATCAGCTTTCTTGTCCTTTCACTTTTTGTGGCACTATAACATTCTACCTATAGCTTAGTGCACAGCTACCTCGTGCTTTTAAGTGTCCCACCTATGAGCCAAATTTCATTATGTTTTATTAACCATTTAATGCAATGGCATCTATATTAGGCTGTAGTTATATTTTGGCTGTCCTACAGTGGTTCCCTACCCAGTTAAGGATATGGTTTATCACAAAAATTCTGGGATTTCTTGAGTGGGCAACACAGGAACAAGCTGCCCTGCAAAACTCTGACTAGGATGCTGTGTCATGTGATTGAGGGTTGCATCGATACTCTCCACAGCTTTCCCCCAATAATCCTGGGAATTGTAGTTCACACACACCCCCGAGCTATGATTCCCAGCATCCATAACAAGCTGCAGCTGCCAGGATTCTTTGGGGAAGTCATATGCTTTAATTGTGCTTCAGACATGGGCTGTGGGTAAGGCCTCCTTAGGCAAAAAGGTCCTATGAAGAAGAGATGAAGGAACTGGTCATGTTTTGGCCTGGAGAAGACAAGCTAAAGGAAAATATGATGGCTGCCTTCAAAGAGCCAAAAGGCCACCAGAGAAGATGGAGCAGACTTGTTCTTGTTCTTCCAGAGGGCAGAACCAGAACCAATGGGTGGGAATAGTAAGAAATAAGATTTTGGCTAAACATTAGGAGATTCTTCCTAACAAAGCTGTTTCCCAATGGAAGGGGCCATTTTGGAAAGGCTTTCCTTTGCTGGGTGTGTTTAAATAGAGGCTAGGGGCACGGTCAAGGGTACCTTCACCTTTACCTTTAGGGGCATCTCCACACCAGACCAAAAACACCACACCTTTAAAGACTCCCAGAAACTGTAGCTTGCTAAGGGTGCTGGGAATTGTTGCTCTGTGGTGGGGAAGCTACAGTTCCCAGGATTCTTTAAACAATGGGCATTACTGTTAAATGTGCTTTTAGATGTATGGTGTGGATGTGGCCAGGGATGCTACACTGAAAAGATTCCTGCATGGAGTCTTGTTGACCTTTAAGGTTCCTTCCAACTCTAAAATCTCTGTCCAGCAGCTCTTACTGTCAGAAAGTTCTTCCTGAGGTTTAGTCGGAATCTCCTTTCCCATCACATGAAGCTTCATTGGTACGAGTACTACCACCCTAGATCAAGTAAAACAATAGAAATGCTTAACTAACTGACCAATCACATCGGTTCTGCCCCCTCCCCCAACAAAAATCTTGGCCACACTCATGCTCCCACCACTGGTGTACACACATTAGTCTCGATCCTTATCTATCCTGTCAGTTCTTATGAAACACTGGATTCTGATGAATTTCTCCCCAAACCTGCTTCAATCCCAATTGAGATAAATAAGAAGCTAGATGTGGTTCAGGCTCAAAGTCAATGAGGGGCAAACAGGTCCCAACTGCCCCATACATTTAAAGTGCTATGATGCCACAGGCACAGCTCCGCCCTGCCCCACCCCCCTGCAAAGGAATCCTGGGAGCTTTAGTTTGTTAAGGGAGCTGAGAGTTGTTAGGAGAATCTCTATTCCCTTCACGGAACTGCAATTCCCAAAGTTCCCTAGGGAAGAGGGATCAATTCTTAAACCACTCTGAGAATTGGAGCTCTGAGAGACACACAGAGGTCTCCTAACAAGGCTCAGCACCCTTCACAAATTACAACTCCCAGGATTTTGGGGGGAAGCCATGACTGATTAAAGTGGCATGGTGCAAATAGGGCTTAAATCATGCAACTGTACACACTTTTCAGTGCTATTTTTCTAGACAAAGAGATGCCGGAATTCACCCTGAATGTTCTTCTCAAAGGGCAATGGTGCCCACCTGAGAGATACTGGGACTGAGTTCTGGTGAGTTCCAGCTGGAAAAAAAGCCTTCTTTTAATCCTGCTTCCAGTAACTTCCATTGGCGGAGTTAGCCGCTCAGGCACCCAGAGGCGCACATGCCATGCACCCGGGGGCGGGGTGAGCTGCCGGGGGGTGGGGTGATCGGCACCCAGGGGGATTTTGTCACCCCCCTCAGGGATGACACCTGGGGCAGATTGCCCCCACTGCCCCCCCTTCCTACGCCCTTGAACCCACCCATTCCCCCAATCATGAGATTTTGTTGTTTTGTTTTCTGAAGGCACTGGAGATATGGAAATATCCCCTCTTGCTACCAGCGTGAAGCAGAGTATGGATTTTTGTGGGCAGGTGAAGAATACAAGAGACTGACAGAAGGAAGCCATGCCTAAAAGCTAAACCTGACTATTTTGGTTTTTAAAAAATAAAATAAGCAGTGCTGGATTTATGTATAAGCTAAACAAGCTATAGATTAGGGCCCCACTCTTTTGGGGGGCCCAAAAAAAATTAAAGGAAAAAAACCTGGATGTACATTTCCAAAATATAAGATAAAAAACAAATAAAATAAAACCTACATACAGCAAGAGTGGTTTGTGTTGTGTAGGCTCCTATGATGTAAGTAAAGGGCCCCATTGCCTTCAGAAGCTTAGGGCCTCATCAGACTTAAATCCAGCCCTGAAAATAAGTCTATCAGATGTTGCTTCACATGGACTGAGTAATTTATAACAAGGTAAAGAATACCTGGAATAAAAATGGGCTATTTTTTAACAAAAAATGCATGGTCATGTCAAAATTTCTCAGAGGGAGCTGGAACTTGTCTTCAAAGGAAGAGGCAGAGCAGCGTTATTTGACCTTCACATTTTGCAAGAAGAAATGCAGATGACATTGGAGATGAGGTAGGCACAGATTGGAGTCCTCTCCAGCTTCTGCAATGTTTCCTTGCTTAGCACATGGGCTTGCTGTGCAGCGCCAGCTCCACTATTAGGCAAAATAAGGCCACTACCTCAGGTGGCAAATGTCAGGCTTGCATGGGGGGGTGGGCAGGAGCAAATGCATCATAAAGGTGGAAAACCAAAATACCAAAAAAGCAGGTGCAGGACACCAGCTAGAGCCACAACACTGTTAATACCTTTATAAGCTCAGTGGAGCAGATCTCACGTTCCAGCCATGCACATTTTATTTCATTTCACTTTAAACATGGGCCAGAAGCATAGCTGTGGGACCAGCATCACTCACATGGTCCATTGCTAGTTTCCAGCAGCTCAGAGCCGGGATTGTCTTCACGCTGTTGTTCGAAGAGTCACCTGTCAGCAGCTACACAAACTGCAGATAGATAGATAATACTTTATTCGGCTATAAGCCCACAAGGTAAAACAAATCAATAGATAAAATAGCATTTTACAATCTAAAATATCAACTAAAATATTTCAACGCATAATCTCCTTCACATTACTTACAATCTCTAGATGTACCGTGTTATGGCCTTGAAGATCAAGATGGTGCATAGAGTTTACTGGATTTTTAATAGTCATGCAGCATTCCATGAAGTCTTTTATATGAAAGAACTGAAATCAGGAATCTACAACCTGTAATGTTCTGTAAGAGTCAATGTCCTGGAGTAGATAAGCTAGATGTAATTCAGGTGGTTTAGCAGCAATTTCCAGAATGATTGAACTCAGGATCCTTGATCGGGGAACAATGTATAAGGGGCAATTAAACAAGATATGATAGAGGGATTCTATTGATTTGTTGTCACATGCGCATAAAACAGAGGTTTTACCGTTAGAAAATCTATTGCTCAGCACATTTGAGGGGAACACATTAAATCTGGCTCTAACAAATGCGAATCTATGCGACGCAGCCGATAAAGTAGACAGATATCGAGGTATCTGGGACATAGATGTAATGCCCTGATTTATCGGGGAACATGTGCCTCCACCTGTAGTAAGATTTTATTGCAAATCTACCTCCTCCAATCTTTGTTTGATGACCTTTTTAGTTGTAATTAGATCTAAATTAAGTATATCGGAAGGAGAGATTCCATAAGACAACAGTTTGGAATGGATTTTTGTTGCCCATGGGCTGGTGAATTCATCTCTCCAAAGGCACTGAATAAGATGGTAGTTTGGCAATTTATGCCAAAGGGACAGCCAATAATTAAAGGCATGTCTCCACATCAGAATCTCTAGGGAGGGGATCTTAAGTTCTAGGCGAATGGCAGAGTTGCTTACACAGGAGGGTAGTTTCAAAAGGCGTCTTAGAAAAAGATTTTGCAATGTCACCAGAGGCAAGAGGTTTACAAAGGCGCCCCATAAAGGGACCGCATATGCCATAGTTGCAACCACTTTCGCACTATAAACTTTTAAGGTGGATGGAACATGCATAGCCCCCTCAGTAAAGAAGAAGCGTAATAGAGCATAGATAAGGGCTTTAACCTTATTTTGTAAATATGTGATATGCGCTTTCCATCCCATATTATACTGGAAGTAAATTCCTAGATATTGAAATTTGTAAACTTGTTCAATTGACTTCCCCTCGAGTTCCCATCTATACAGTTTACGACTCCTGGAAAAAATTTGGACTTTAGATTTGGAATGGTTAATAGTAAGTAAATTTGTTTGGCGGTATAACGCAAAAATCTTAAGGGACAAACTGCAGTGTGGCAACATCCTTAAGAACATATGTAATAGGAGATAGATATAAATATGGAGTCTTGCGCCAGCCCTGGTAGTGTAAGTAGTGGTTTAGTGTATGTAGAAAACAGCCTTTAACTGCCACCAAGTACAGGGCAGGGAAGACAGAACAAAAAGGATGAAAACACTTAGAGGAGACTCCCATGTTGAATGTTTGGATTCAAGGTAGATCACTGGTGAAAGGCGTTCCCCTCCAACTCAATTAATCCCCACCCCTCAAAAAAGCTGTTACTGGTCCCATTAGCTCCTCATCCACCACACACACACACACAGACACATATACATACTTGGGAAGAGACAGACGATCCATTCAGGGACTTGCACAATATCAACCATCAGAGTGTTATATTGCAAATGTGGTATTTGAGAAACTATGTAATGTAATGCCTGCTGTTCCATTTCAAAAGAGGTTCTCTTGTGCTGCACTCTGGTGAACTGTGCTTCAGATGCATCTCGGTTTCTGTTTCTCAGCTGACAGAAAGGGAATGTAAATAAATGGTGGCGAAAGAAGAAAGATGAGCTGGACCAGATGATAAGCAATCCCACATTCTTTCTCTTTTGTCAAGAGGGAGGAGATCTGCAACTTCAGTTCTCTCACACAACCAGCCGAGTAGGGCCATGGGCTCAGCTTTACACGTTCTATTTCTATATATCACATCAGCCCTCTGAGGTACAGTGGCGTCGCAAGGGGGTCGGGGAGAGTGGTGCGCGCCGGGTGCCATGTTTGGAGGGGTGACAAGAAGGCACCCCACAGGGTGCTCGCACTGCCACCCCCAGGTGCAGCTGCAAGCAGAGGATCCCGCCACCATCTGTACAGCGTTTGAGCAGCACCGGCGGCAAACCGCTATGCACAACACATGCGCGGTGTCGCATGCATACGCTGTACGTAGCAACGTTGCACATGTGCCCTACATAGTGATGCCACGCACACATCGTACGTAGCGGAGCAATGTGTGTGCAGCTGGAGGTTTGCCCTGCCACAGGTGTCGGTTAGCCTTCGTTCAGTCCTGCTTTCAGTGGTGTCTTGAAGTCTTCACCTTGCCAGGCTGTCTTTCCCTCCCCACGTCTGTCCTGCTCTTCTCACACTGGTCTCATCCACACCATGTCTCTCAAGCGTATCTGTGATGGACAGCAGAGCCAGACCAGAGTCTGGGGACCAGGGGCCTGGAGCCTCTCTCTGAGTGGCTAGCCAGAGGGGAGGAGGCAGAGCAGCGCTTTGGGAAGGAAAATAATAGGAGCCGTTTCTGAGGGAGACAGTTGGACGGGGATGGATTTGAGAGGGGAGACAGGGTTCAGGTTGAGGGATAGTGACAGCCAAGGTGGGGGCAGCACAAACATGATTAAAAGTACTCAATTTATTGAGGTTCCCAGCAGATGCCCTCTATGAAAACTTTACCTGTGATTTCCCCAGAAAAGCTCAACAACTTGGGCTGCCCCCCCAAAATCCTGGCTATACCCATGGGGACAGGGTTTGGGATAGGGATTGGAATTGACTGAAGGAGAACTGGCTCTGATCTGAGTGGAACACCTGCTCTGAGAAGAATATCTACGGCCAGAGGAAGGAGCCTCTCAGCTCAGATAGGAAGAGCGAGTTGAGGGTCTGGGGAACGTATTCAGACAGGAGTTCCCTGGAGGGCTGAGTCTGACCCAGGAGAGGAAGAAGCTGTGGGAAGGCAGACTAAACCCGGGTCTCCTTCGAGTCAGGAGGGGAGAGATCTAGGAAAATAAGATCCCCAAGCCAGTCACAAGGGCTGAGGGGAATCCCCTAGGTCTGTTACACTAACTGGGAATACCTCAGGAGTGTCATTGCTAAGAGAGAGGGGAACTGACGAAATGGGCCGCTTGGTCAAGAACCAAATGAATAAACTGTGTAGGAAGCTGTGCTGTGGCAAAAGTATTTAATGTGACACCTGTTATAATTAAGTAAAGGAATGAGAGTGAAGGAACAGAAACCGAGTTAAACATTTTACCACCTATTCTAGAAACCGGAACATCTACCTGAAGTATAACAACTGATTTTTAGCAACTGAAGTTTAAGAAACGCTGTGACCTACTACTGTGTTTAAGCCTGTGATGTCCTTATATTTAGTTTAAGTAATAAAAACTACCTGAAAGAACGCATCTCCTGACCCAACTTTGTTTCAGCAACCTCTTTTTGGGAAATAAAGCTTTTCTTGTTTGATCAACTCCTGCCTGAATTGAAGTTTCCCTCACACAAGTCCCCCACAACAGTGCTCCCCAGCCTTTTTATCGCTGCGGACCGGTAAATGTTTGATAATTTTTCCGTGGCCCGCTTGTTTTGAGCTGAGTCCCCCCCTCCGTGCACTTACCTCACGGCAGCTTCTCTTCAGTCCTCGCGTCTCCGACCTCGAGTCCTCAGTCCTCCCGTGGCGCCTCCTCCTCGGCCAATGGCGTGAGGTTTGCCTTTCGGCCAATCAGGAAGCGGGAGGACCCACTCCCTGATTGGCCAGGAGGAGCATCAGTGTAACAATAGTGAATTTTCATTCGCTATTGTCACACAATGGGCAGGCTTGAGAGGGCGCAATGCTCTGCGCCTCGGCCGCCCACCACAGTGAAATGATTTGAAGTTCCTCGGGCGGCCCGGTGCCGATTGATCCACGGACCGGCACCAGTCCGCAGCCCGGGGGTTGGGGAACACTGCCCCACAAGATAGCCTGTGGTAAACGGTAGAAATTCATTTAATTGGTGTACCGTGAGGTGGGTCTGCTATATTAAATTGGCAGTGAGCAGGGTGAATCCACTCCTTTGTTAATTGGTGGTTAGAGGTTGGATCTGCTACAGCATCCAATGTAAATTTAAAGCACATGCCTTTCCCCCAAGAATCCAGGGGAACTCACAAAGCAACAGTTCTCGGCACCCTTAAGAAACCAGAGTTTCCTAATACATTAAATAAAGGTAAAGGTACCCCTGACCATTAAGTCCAGTCGCAGACGACTCTGGAGTTGCGCGCCCATCTCGCTCTATCGGCCAAGGGAGCTGGCTTTTGTCCGCAGAGTTTTTCCAGGTCATGTGTCCAGCATGACTAAGCCACTTCTGGCGAACCAGAGCAGCTCACAGAAACGCCGTTTACCTCCCCGCCGGAGCAGTACCAAGCAATGGGAGCTCACCCCGTCACGGGGATTCAAACCGCTGACCTTCTGATGGGCAAGTCCTTCTGATTAGGCTCTGTGGTTTAACCCACAGCACCACCCGCGTCCCTTCCTAATACATGACATTAGGGGAAATTACTATGCAAAAATGTGTATATTATGATACAATAATAATAATAATTTATATTTTTTTTATTTATACCCCGCCCTCCCCAGCCAAGGCCGGGCTCAGAGCAGCTTACAAGCAATAATAAAAACAAGATGAATGATTACAACTTAAAAACAAAAATATAATAATAATAATAATAATAATAATAATAATAATAATTTTTTATTTATACCCCGCCCTCCCCAGCCAAGGCCGGGCTCAGAGCGGCTTACAAGCAATAATAAAAACAAGATGAATGATTACAAACTTAAAAACAAAAATAAAACACAACAATTAAAATAATGGAACATTAAAATATTAAAATGTAGCCTCATCGCAGGAGGAGAAGGAAAAGAAGGGGGGGGAAAGAGAGGGGGGGAGGGAGGGAATCAAACTGGCTCCAAGCCAAAGGCCAGGCGGAACAACTCTGTCTTACAGGCCCTGCGGAAAGAAATCAGATCCTGCAGGGCCCTGGTCTCATGAGGCAGAGCGTTCCACCAGGCCGGAGCCAGAGTTGAAAAAGCCCTGGCTCTGGTCGAAGCCAATCTAACTTCCTTAGGGCCCGGGACCACTAGGGTGTTGTTATTTATGGACCTTGAGGCTCTCTGTGGGGCATACCAGGAGAGGCGGTCCCGGAGGTACGAGGGTCCTAGGCCGTGAAGGGCTTTAAAGGTCAAAAGCAGGCGGACTTCCGGAGGCGGCGCAAAACAGCAATGGCGGTCCTCTTTACCCAGTGAAGAGGGGCTCCGCGAAAAAGGGTCGTCCGCTACGGCAAAGCGGAGACCCATTAAGAAAAACTGCAGGCAGAGCGAGCCTGCGGCCGTGGGACTCGGCGGGCGCCCAAAGCCCCCCCGGAAACGAAGAAGGGGCTCCGTAAGGGGCTCCGGAACGTGAAAGGGGGAGCGGCGCTGTGAGTTCATCGCTCTTTTCGTGGATGCAAAGCCGCGCTGCTGCTGCTGATGAGCGCCGACCTTTCTTCTTGAAAACATCAAAATTGGCGGCTACATACCCGTGAGTAAGGGGAGTTAAACATCGGAAAATTTGGGAATTTGGTTGAAATTCGGCTGAAAACGGGAGGCGAGTAACAGGAAGTCCGTCTCCCGATCCTGCTAACCAGATTAAAGCAATTGCGCAGAAGAGCGCTGAAGCGCTGAAAAGGGACTGCAAAAGTAAAACGAGGGTGTATTTGACAGACTTTGTAGTGAAAAGACAAGCAGGAAATCTTTGTAAAAGTTGTGGATTTTATTTTTGGGACCTTCTTCCTAATTTTGAGCTATGTGGAATTAAAAGGGACAACCCAGCTATCGGGCTGTCAGTGTGCAAAGGAGAACTGTCAAACTGCTGATACTGTTATTGTAGCTTAACTGATACATAGACTGAGATACTAACGTTTAAACATTGTTGCTGGGACCTTTCTTGACACCTTGTGGCTTTTCTTCAAGACAAAGAAAGCCTGTGGAAACTTCCTTTTGTGCTCTGGAACTATTAAAGACTTAACATAGGGAATATAAGAACTTCAATGGCGGACAAGAGTTCTCTCCTTCCTTGAAACTTTGAAATACCCCCACCTAGAGGATTGTGGTGACATAGAGGCCTGGGAACTGTACTTTATTGTGATTCTCTGTGGTTAAATTGTTTACACTCTGGACTTTGTCTAACTTATGAAACAAAAGAAAATTTGACCTTGAACAGAGGCAGGTGTGGAATGAGTGGCACAGGGAGAACAAGAACAGCTAAAGCTAAAGAAAAAGAAAAGAAACCAGGGCAACTTGTTCAAACAACCCTATCTCATCAACGAAGATCATCCGTCCCAACTGTGCTGACAGCACAGGAGGTGGAAATTGAAGAGCCTGCTGTAGAGCCTGCTGCAGAAGATATGGCAACTGGAGGATCTGAAATAGTCCTGAAACAAATCTTGGAACAACTTGGAATTTTAAATCAAAAAGTGGACAATCAATCATCAAAAATTGACCAAGCTACATCCTCTATTACTAAATTATCTGAGCAAGTTTCTCATCATACTCAGGCAATTGAAAAATTGTAAGGGGCAACGACTGAAAATTATAAGCTTGCGGTGGAAGCTAGTCAAAAAGCAGAACAGGCGAACAAAAAGGTTGATGAGATTAGGGGGGAAGTAAGGCCTCTGAAAAGACAGGTAGGGGAACAACAAGCCTACCTGTCATTGGTTGAATTGAAAAGTAAGGAAAATAATCTCAGATTAAGGGCTATCCCAGAATTGGAGGAAGGAAATCTACAGGGATTTTTAACACTTTTGTTCTCCAAATTCTGGGGGATAGAGGAAGATAAGGACTTTAAAATTGTGACTGCCTTTAGACTGGGAAAATTGATAAAGAAGGACAAGTCCAGAGACTGTTTGGTTATTTTGAGATCGAGAGAGGAAAGAGACAAGATACTAGGCCTACATTTCAAAAAATCTTTGGAGATAGAAGGTAAAAAGGCTGAAATTTACAGAGATATACCTAAACACCTTTTGGATCTTAGGACCACTTATACAGATTTGACCAAATTGTTGAGATACAACACAATCCCTTATAGGTGGGAGTTTCCGCAAGGACTATCATTTACCTACAAAGGAAGGAAAGTAAGAATTAAAACACCGGAGGACCAACAGAAGTTCCTACACGACCACGAGGAGGACCTCCAGAAAGGAGCTGCAGCTTCTTGGCCTCCACCACCACCGGGACCATCTCCAAAGCCTACACCGCCTGGATCTGGACCAACATTACCACCTCTGGGATCGGAGGGAAACCTAGACACCCCATTGTAGACCCACCAATTAGACCAGGATGTCGCTGCAGCTTCTTAGTTGGAATATAAACGGCGGAAATTCTCCGGAAAAAAGAAGAAAAGTATTTCATATTTTGAAAAAAGAACAATTGGACATTATTTGCCTGCAAGAAACACATGTGACAAGGCTCCACAGAAAAGTGCTAATTAATAAAAGACTAGGCCAAGAATTCATCTCTTCGGACAAAGTGAAGAAAAGAGGAGTGGTGATATATGCAAAGGAGAGCCTGTCACCGAAATTCTTATTCAAAGATGAACACGGCAGAATTTTGGCGATTGAAATTCAGACACAAGGAGAAAAATTTCTGATATTAGGAATATACGCCCCAAATGAAGGAAAATCGGAATTTTTCAGGAAGCTGCATGAGATTATGCTGGACTACCTAGATTACAACAACATCATCATGATGGGTGATATGAATGGGGTTGTGTCTGTAAATATGGATAAGTCGCAAAGTGCTAACATAACGAAAGATGGCAGACTACCTAAAACTTTTTTTGAAATGACTGACAATGTGGACTTAATTGACATATGGAGGGTTAAGAACCCCCTAGGAAAAGAAGGGACTTTCTTTTCTGAAGCTCATCTGACATGGACACGAATCGACCAAATATGGATAACTAGAGGACTGGCACCTAAGACTAGAAAGGTGGAAATCTGCCCAAAAACCTGCTCCGACCATAATGCTTTGAAAATGGAACTCAGACTAAATACAACCGGATCCTTCAGATGGAAAATGAATGACACCCTACTAAGGGACGAGAAGATTGTTAAGAAGGCCCAAAAAACTTTAAAGGACTATTTTGAGATAAATTTAAATACCACTGTGGAAAAAAGAATAATCTGGGACGCAAGTAAAGCAGTCATGAGAGGGTTTCTAATACAACAAAACACGATCAAGAAAAAACTCTGGAATGAAAAGAAGGAGAAGATATTGGAAAAAATAAGAGATGGAGAAAAAAAACTAAGATGCAGGCCCAAGTCGAAGGAAGTGCTGAGAGAAGTGAAATTTTTCCAAGCACAATATTTGAAATTGATAAATCAAGAGGTGGAATGGAGAATTAAACAAATGAAACAAAGATCTTTTGAATCAGCAAATAAGTGTGGGAAACTGCTAGCATGGCAGTTGAAAAAGAGACAAAAACTTAATACAGTTACAAATCTAGAGATTGAAGGGAGAATGGTACAGAAACCCGAGGAAATTAGAAAGTGTTTCCAGAGATATTTCAAAGAGCTTTATTCACAAGGGCCACAGAAAGATTCGGAGGTGGACCAATTTCTTAAAACCAACGGATTACAGAAAATACCTCAGGAAATGAGAATAACCCTGAATAGTAATATCACACAGCAAGAAATTGAAAGCGCCATTCAGAACCTCCAATTAGGCAAATCTCCAGGCCCCGACGGACTTACCTCCAAATACTATAAGGTTTTGAAGGACTATTTGATACAACCTTTGTTGGAGGTTTGTAACCAGATTATGGAGGGGAGGAAGGCACCGGAAACGTGGAAAGAAGCCTTCATCACATTGATACCCAAACTAGAAACTGAAAAGACTCAGCTTAAGAACTACCGCCCCATCTCACTCCTAAATGTGGATTACAAAATTTTTGCAGACATTTTGGCAAGTAGGTTTAAAAAAGTGCTTAATGAAGTGATCCATAAGGACCAGGCTGGCTTTCTCCCTGGTAGGCATTTGTTTGGCAACACAAGAAACATTATTGATATTTTGGAGCTTTTACAAACAAAGCTAAACACTAGAGCGGTGCTAATCTTTATTGATGCGGAGAAAGCCTTTGACAATATTTCCTGGATGTTTATGAAGAAAAATTTGGAAGGGATGGGAGTGGGGCGGGGGTTTGAAAATGGAATAGAAGCAATATATTCAGAACAAAAAGCGAAATTGATAGTAAACAATGTGGTGACAGAGGAGTTTAAAATTGAAAAAGGGACACGGCAGGGGTGCCCCCTATCCCCCCTATTGTTTATTTCAGTTCTGGAGGTGCTATTGAACATGATTAGAAAGGACCGGTTGGTACAGGGAATTGAGGTCGGAGTGAAACAATATAAATTGAAAGCATTTGCAGATGACCTGGTATTAACATTGCAGGAGCCTGTCTCTAGTACTAAAAGAGTGTTAGAATTAATTTCGGACTTTGGTCGGGTGGCGGGATTTAAGTTGAACAAGCAAAAAACTAAGGTTATAGCAAAAAATTTGACAAGTACAGAAACAGATGAGTTTGTGAAAGAAACAGAATTAAATGTGGTTAAAAAAGTAAAATACCTAGGGGTGTATCTGACCTCCAAAAATTTGAATCTGTTTAAGGACAACTACGAGAAATGTTGGTCAGAAATCAAAAGAGATTTGGAAACATGATCAAGATTGAAACTTTCCTTGTTGGGCCGAATAGCAGCTATAAAGATGAACGTATTGCCAAAAATGTTATTTTTGTTTCAGACCCTACAGATCGTGGACAAGGTGGAATGCTTTGGAAGGTGGCAGAAGGATATCTCTAAGTTTGTTTGGCAGGGCAAAAAGCCCCGAATAAAGTTTAAGATATTAACTGATGCGAAAGAAAGAGGGGGATTTGCCCTGCCAGACTTGAGGTTATATTATGAATCCGCAGCCTTCTGCTGGTTGAAAGATTGGATCTTACTGGAAAACACTGATGTCCTAGATCTGGAAGGGTTTGACAACGCCTTTGGGTGGCATGCATATTTGTGGTATGACAAGGTTAAAGCGCACAAACTGTTTAAAAACCACATTGTCAGGAGAGCAATTTTAATGGTCTGGACAAAATATAAAGACTTATTGGAGAGTAAGACTCCGAGGTGGCTCTCACCGGTGGAGGCCAAGGCACGTAAGAGACCTAATATGGAAGTCAATTGGCCTAAATATGAGGAAATTATTGAAAAGATTGGAGACAATTGGAGGTTGCAGAGCTTGGAAAAACTAAAAAACAAGGTGCGAGATTGGTTGCATTATGCACAAATTCAAGAGGTCTTTAAAGTAGACAAGAAGGTTGGATTCCAGGTAGAAAAATCGAAACTAGAGACAGAATTGTTAGAACCAAAAAGTAAACTACTTTCGAGAATGTATAACCTGCTGCTTAAATGGAATACTCAGGATGAGACAGTCAAATCCGCCATGATAAAGTGGGCGCAGGATTTGGGGCATAACATTATGTTTGAAGACTGGGAAAGGTTATGGAACACCGGAATGAAATTTACGGCATGTAGTGCCTTGAAGGAAAACATTATGAAAATGATACCGGTGGTACATGACCCCAGTCAAGCTGGCTAAGATATATCACCTGTCTGATAATAAATGCTGGAAATGTAAAGAGGCGGAAGGGACATTTTTTCACCTCTGGTGGACCTGCCCGAAAGTGAAGGCCTTTTGGGAAATGATTCATAATGAACTAAAAAAGGTACTTAGATTTACCTTACCTAAGAAACCAGAGGCCTTCCTCCTGGGCATGGTGGACCAGAGAGTGCTTAAGAAGGACAGAACCTTTTTTATGTATGCTACTACAGCAGCAAGGATCCCGATTGCAAAACATTGGAAGACACAAGATTTACCCACACTGGAGGAATGGCACACGCAGTTGATGGACTACATGGAACTGGCCGAAATGACTGGCAGAATCCGAGACTTGGGAGAAGAAACAATTGAGGAGGACTGGAAAAAATTTAAAGACTATTTGGAAAAATATTATAAGTTGTATGAATGTTAAAAAACGCACCTTTTAGGAAATTCTAGCTTCAGTAATGTTAAATTAAAGAAATGGAAATTAAGGTATAAGAAGTCAGAGATAGAATAATGAAACAACTTTATTGTGTTAAAATGAAAACGTACATGATTTGGGTCATAATATATTTGAAATTGGGTAACATGATAAAATGGAAGATACAATAAGTATTGAAACAAGTTAACAATATTGCAGACGTTATGGATCACAGAGAACGCAGGGTTGGGAGGACGTGGGGAAGTCCAACAGATTTGGAAAAAAGAGTAAGAAAAATTTGTAACTTTCCTTTTCTACTTCTATAATATGCTTTTTATTCTTTTTTCTGTATTTCATAAAACTAATAAAAAATATTATTAAAAAAAAAATAAAGGTCAAAAGCAGCACCTTAAATCTGACCCTGTACTCCACCGGGAGCCAGTGCAGCTTGAAAAGCACTGGGTGAATATGCTCCCATGGCAGAGACCCCGTGAGGAGCCTCGCTGCAGCATTCTGTACCCGCTGGAGTTTCTGGGACAGCTTGAAGGGCAGCCCCGCGTAGAGCGAATTACAGTAGTCAAGCCTGGAGATGACCGTCGCATGGATCACTGTGGCCAAGTCAGGGCGGGAAAGGTAAGGGACCAACTGCTTGATGCGGTGAAGGTGGAAAAATGTCGCCTTGGCTGTTGCTGTAACCTGCACCTCCCTGGAAAGGGAGGCGTCAAGGATTACACCCAAACTCTTAACGGAAGGCAATGGCACTAATTGGGCCCCCGCAAGAGAAGGGAGTTGGTCCCTCATCCCCATGCCATCCCAACCTAGCCATAGGACCTTTGTCTTCGAAGGATTTAGTTTCAATTGGCTCCCACGAAACCATCCAGCCACAGCTTCCAAGCATCTGGTCAATGTGTTTGGGGCCGAGTCGGTGTGGCCATCCATCAGCAGATAGAGCTGAGTGTCATCAGCATATTGGTGACAGCCCAGCCCAAAGCTCCGGATAATCTGGGCAAGGGGGCGCATAGAGATGTTAAAAAGCATCGCGGAGAGAATTGCGCCCTGCGGCACTCCACACACCAAGGAGTGGCGCGACGACATTTCCCTCCCTAGTGCCACCCTCTGTCCCCGACCAGAGATAAAAGAGCACAACCAGTTACGGGCTATGCCCTGTATCCCCACGTCTGCGAGGCGGTGGTCCAGAAGATCATGATCGACCATGTCAAAGGCTGCTGACAAATCTAAAAGGATCAGCAGTCCTGACCCGCCTCGATCCAGTTGTCTATGGAGATCGTCTGTTAGGGCAACCAGAGCCGTCTCTGTCCCAAAACCAGGACGGAAACCGGACTGAAATGGATCTAATGCCGATGTTTCCTACAGAAACCTACCAAGCTGTTCAGCAACCGCTCTCTCAATTACCTTACCCAGGTATGGAAGATTTGAAACTGGGCGGTAATTGGATAGGTCTAAGGGATCTAATGAAGTTTTTTTTAAGAGTGGACACACCACTGCTTCCTTCAATTCCCCTGGGAATGTCCCCGTGTCAAGGGACAAATTGATAATTTCAACCAGGGGGGTCCGCACAACATCTGGACACTCCCTAATCAGCCATGACGGGCACGGATCAAGGAGGCAGGTGGTGGGCCTACTAACTTGGAGGAATCTATCCACATCAGTAGGGAGTATCCGATCGAAATGGTCCAACACTGGACCTGAAGTTAGTCGAGGGGCCTCCAGTTCAGTCACTGTATCTAAATTGGCAGGGAGGTCACGGCGGAGCAACAGGACTTTCTCCGCAAAAAAACTCGTGAATGCCTCACAGCTGTGGGTCGAATTTGTGCTTAAATTTGGTTGTCCTCCTAAGGACGTTATTGACCTAATTATTTTAAAAAGTTGTGCTGGGTGAGAGCTAGCGGATGCAATGGAAGCTGCAAAGTAAGATTTCTTAGCAGCTTTCATAGCCATCTCATAGGCTTTCATAAGCGTCCTATAAAATGTTCTTGAGGCTCCGTCACGAGTCCGTCGCCATACTCGCTCTAGCCGTCTGAGATCCCGCTTCATTTTCCGGAGCTCCTCAGTAAACCAAGGGGCCCGGTTTCGACGGGGTCGCAGAGGGCGCTTAGGCGCGATCTCATCAATGGCTGCCAAGAGCCGGTTATTCCAGTCCTCAACAAGGTCATCTAATGAGTCACCAGGAGGAGCAGGGTTCCGCAAGGCTTGTCGGAATCTATCAGGATCCATCAGTTTTCGCGGACGAGCCCAAATAGGTTCGCCACCCGAGCCGGGGAGGAGCGGGAAGTCTATCTTGGCTTTCAGAGCGTAGTGATCAGACAATGGCACTTCCACAGCAGGGAGCATGATCACATCTATGCCAGCCCCAAAGATCAGATCCAGCGTGTGGCCTGCTTGATGAGTGGGGCCCAAAACAACCTGGGAGAGCCCTAGTGTTGCCATGGAAGTCACTAGGTCCAGAGCCTGTAAGGAGGGAGCGGCATTGGCATGGACGTTGAAGTCTCCCAAAACCAGTAGGCTTGGGAACTCCAAGGCCCAGCCCGCCACCACCTCCAGCAGGTCTGACAGGGTGGCTGCAGGTGTGCTGGGTGGTCGGTACACCAGCCAGACAGCCAAGCTCTACTTGGTGCCCCACACGAGACCAACACATTCAATGCCAGAGATCGCCGGTGATGGCAGAGCTCTGAAAGAGCAATCCTCCTGGAATAACAACGCTACTCCTCACCCCGACCCACAGTCCGCGATTGATGGAGGACAGAGAAACCTGGGGGTGTTATCTCATGTAGGGAGACTACTTCGCCTTCCCGTACCCAGGTCTCCGTCACGCAAGCCAAACAAAAAAGTCACGCATGGTGGCGGTTTTGTTGCTTATGGACCTGGCATTGCACAGCACCAATGACGGAGGTGTGTAATCCTTGCTCTCCCTACCCTCATCCCTTGGGATGGGGCATAGATTGGAAGGGGTTCGAGGATCACTGCATCTCGAAACCCTTCGCCGATAGAGATATCTAGCCCCACCGCCATTCCTCCCTAGCCCTTCAATTGTGGAAATCCCAGATCCCATACTAGCCTCCCCAATAGATGGGTAACATCCCCTCAATAGTCAAACCAAAAAAAATTCCTTCCAGTAGCACCTTAAAGACCAACTAAGTTAGTTCTTGGTATGAGCTTTCGTGTGCAGTTGTTGTTCGTGTGCAGTTTCATTTGAAGTTGTTGTGGGTAAGAGCCTGCAATAAACCCAGATGCCAACTTTGCTGCCACATACACCCGGACAACACCATTACTGGCCCCAACAACATCACACATACCATCTCGGGACTATTTAATTGCTCATCGTCTAACATTGTGTATGCCATCAAATGCCAACAGTGTCCTTCAGCTCTCTATATTGGACAAATAGGCCAGACCTTACGCCAAAGAATAAATGGACACAAATCTGACATCAGGAATCACAAGACAGAGAAACCAGTAGGAGAACACTTCAATCTCCCAGGACATTCTATACAAGATCTCAAAGTAGCTGTTTTACTACAAAGGAATTTCAGAAATAGACTGGAAAGAGAAGCTGCTGAATTGCAACTTATCACCAAACTTAAAACCATGGAGAGACCTGGTCTGAACAAAGACATTGGATTCTTATCTCATTATACATGACAAAGCCATTTTTCACCTTCTCACCCCTTGCTTTTTCCTGTAAGACCTATTGCAGTTGTTAAGAGTCGTCAACAGGCTCATCACAGCTATCTGCCAATCACCCATTCCCACCACCCTTCTGAGTAATACCCCTCCCCAACTTCTCACTATATAGAAGGGTCTGGAAACTTCTGTTTCAGTGTATCTGAAGAAGTGTGCATGCACACGAAAGCTCATACCAAGAACTAACTTAGTTGGTCTTTAAGGTGCTACTGGAAGGAATTTTTTTTGTTTTGACTATGGCAGACCAACACGGCTACCTATCTGTAACATCCCCTCAATAACAAGTCATCCTTGGGCCAGGACTCATGGGTCAAAGTGGTATGGGAAAGAGGTGGAGGTCTGATAGGGTAAGTATCCCTAGAACAGTGTTTCCCAACCACTGGTCTTGCTAGCTAGGGATGATGGGAGTTGTAGTCCAAAAACAGCTGGAGGCCCAAGGTTGGGAAACACTGCCCTAGAAGATAAAACCCAACCAACCGCACCCCAAGCGGGGGGGACAGTCCCATGGTGTTTCATTAACTGTCAATCCCCCTCTCCCTCCTGGGTTAATTGGAGGATTGTTGGTTCTATCTGTGGCTGTGGAAGTATTAATGAGGTATGTGTTATAAAATGTGGATCACTGGCCAACAAAGAGCCAGATTCGAATTCGGAAGATCTGTCCATCCTGTCTTGCCAGGAGTACAGTAGAGAAGGCTGATCATTCTGGTAAGTTTTTGGAACATTAGGCAAAGGTCCAGATGTAGATTTGGTGCTGGATATCTCCAGATTGTCAGCAACATAGAGTTCTTTATGTGTTGTTGCCATAGAAATGTCGGAGGCGCCAAATTCTTCATCTAATTTGGTGTCGTTTGAAAAGGGAACAGGGAGTTGCACTGATGTCTTTCGATGGGATAAAGAGCTGTTGGACGTCTTTAAATATTGTGCTCTAGGCTCTACTGTCCTTATATTTTGGGTAGAAATCTCAGTCTTTATACTCATTAGCCTCTTCTTCAGGTCTTGTAATTCTAGGCTTACAGAGTTCTTTTCTTCCTTCGGGCAATTAGTATTTCTAGTGTTGAGCTTGGTTTCCTTTATCCACATTAGCTTTGACTCTATGCAAGGGACCAATTGCCTCCTAGTTTCGTCCTTAAATACCCTCACTGGGCGGAGAGAATGGAACCACCATAGGGTATCCTTTATCTCCATGAGTCGAGATGGGAGGGTTGATGACCTAAAGGTCATAAATAGGCGCATGGTGTTTCTCAAGGTAGGCAGGAAGTGGAAATTTTCTAGATCTACATTTCGGTCATGGTAATTCAGGAGCTGAGACAATGACATAGTAAAAGGGACTTCTTTAAAAAATGCAATCTGGTGTGGGACTGTGGAGA
This sequence comes from Podarcis gaigeae, assembly GCF_964106915.1. Classification (NCBI taxonomy): domain Eukaryota; kingdom Metazoa; phylum Chordata; class Lepidosauria; order Squamata; family Lacertidae; genus Podarcis; species Podarcis gaigeae. Next base: position 578,256 of record NC_139690.1, read on the forward strand.
ACTGAATTTAAGATTTAAAATATGTGAAACTGAGAGATACAGAAATTGACACATCTGCCCATCCCTAGCTGCAATACCGCAGACCTAGCCTCTAGGGCTCCATCCCCCTCATAAGAGCGAGCGTGGCCTAGTGGTTAGAGCAGGGGTCAGCAAACTTTTTCAGCAGGAGGCCAGTCCACTGGCCCTCAGACCTTGTGGAGACTATATGGGGGGGGGGGATGAACGAATTCCCATGGCCCACAAATAACCCAGAGATGCATTTTAAATAAAAGGACGCATTATACTCATGTAAAAACACGCTGATTCCTGGACTGTCCGCGGGCCAGATCTGGCCCCCGGGCCTTAGTTTGCCTACCCATGAGTTAGAGTGTCAGCCTTGGATCTGGGATAGACCAGGGTTAAAATCTCCACTCGGCATCCCTGTGGAACCCTAAATCTTCAGGAGTCAAGGAAATAAAGAACTACATAACTTTTAGGAGACATCTGAAGGCAGCCCTGTATCTGGACGTTTTTAATGTTTGATGTAGGGACGCAGGTGGCGCTGTGGGTAAAACCTCAGCGCCTAGGGCTTGCCGATCGAAAGGTCGGCGGTTCGAATCCCTGCGGCGGGGTGCGCTCCCGTCGTTCGGTCCCAGCGCCTGCCAACCTAGCAGTTCGAAAGCACCCCTGGGTGCAAGTAAATAAATAGGGACCGCTTACTAGCGGGAAAGGGACGCAGGTGGCACTGTGGGTTAAAGCCTCAGCGCCTAGGACTTGCCGATCGAAAGGTCGGCGGTTCGAATCCCTGCGGCGGGGTGCGCTCCCGCTGCTCGGTCCCAGCGCCTGCCAACCTAGCAGTTCGAAAGCACCTCCGGGTGCAAGTAGATAAATAGGGACCGCTTACCAGCGGGAAGGTAAACGGCGTTTCCGTGTGCGGCTCTGGCTCGCCAGATGCAGCTTTGTCACGCTGGCCACCTGACCCGGAAGTGTCTCCGGACAGCGCTGGCCCCTGGCCTCTTGAGTGAGATGGGCGCACAACCCCAGAGTCTGTCAAGACTGGCCCGTACGGGCAGGGGTACCTTTACCTTTACCTACTAGCGGGAAGGTAAACGGCGTTTCCGTGTGCGGCTCTGGCTCTGGCTCTGGCCAGAGCAGCGATGTCACGCTGGCCACGTGACCCGGAAGTGTCTCCGGACAGCGCTGGCCCCCGGCCTCTTGAGTGAGATGGGCGCACCAACCCCAGAGTCTGGCAAGACTGGCCCGTACGGGCAGGGGTACCTTTACCTTTACCTTTACTAATGTTTGATGTTTTACTGTGTTTTATATATGCTGTAAGCTGCGCAGAGTGGCTGGGGAAACCCAGCCAGATGGGTGGGGCATAAATAATAAAATCATCATTATTATTGTTACGGAAAAATCTAGGTATGAGGCTGCTCAGTCACCCAGCTCGTCGCGCAGAGCCCGCGAATCCCTGCGGAATAAAGGAAGGAGTCTAGCCAAATGGAGCAAATAGCTGTAGACCAAAGTTTATTGCGCAATAGGTTCAAAGAGCAAATTTGAACCCCGAGGATGGGATGACAAAGACTTTTAAAACTTTCCCACCATATCCTAGAATACAGTTCGTACAGCATCATTGCTACATCACTGACATGTCACAAAAGGGGAGGGGTTAACCTTGGCAAACATATCCAGACAAGTCCTTGGTACAAGATTAGCATAAGCAGACATGGGAGGGCAAGACTCAGGTATAAGATGAGCATAGACAAATATGTCTTAAGTACCCACCACCCAAAAGTACAATAGAAGTTCCTTTGCATGTCTGGAGCCTGAGGCGAGTCAGGTGATGAGATTTGGCTTCCTTTGGCTAACAATGAGCCCAGCAATTGTCCCCTCTGGGAATTTCCTGGAGTCCTTTTTCAAGGGGAAAATAGCTTTGGAATGGAGGGAACAGGCAAAGGAGATGCCAAGTTGAAAGGATACACTCAGGCATAATATTTGTAACATTTAACTTTAAAGATGTGCCCCCCGCCCGTAATTTCCATAACAATTATTAAGCAGCTCATCTTGGGTGAGTCAGTGCCTCTCGGCCTAACCTACCTCACAGGATTGTTTTGGGATTAAATGAGGAGCGGGTGGAGAACCATAAACACCACCTTGGACTCCTTGGAGAAAAAGGTAAATACATTAAATTAAATTACATTAATAATGGAAAATGCTGTGGTATTCTTACATGGTCTTTCAAGGTAACATGCTCAGGATGGAGTTATCCCCACCCACAGGACTCAAAAGCCCCCAAAGAAGGATCTCTTTTGTCTCTGGCTTCTAATCCAGCCCCTGCCAGCCTCCCCTGATCCCAGCACAACAATATGCTGAGAGACAAGCAGAAAGAGAGAGAATTAACCACGAGGTGGCTTGTTCCCTGCAACAAAGGGGTTATATAAAACTGAGTGGGAAGCAGAATCTTAAATAACCATGCATTGACCGGTATTCTCTTGCTACTTCCTTCTGAAAGGCTGAATGATCAACCACTTGCAGGTAACCCAGGAAGGGGGAGCTGTCAGGTGGCTCAAAGTTTAAAGGTAATTGCCCTTCTGCCCATCCAGGACTACGGATGGCAGAAAAAACTGCCCAGGCTTACAACTCCACCCAGCCTCTGCGCTCCCTCCAGAGACAAAGGTTGCTTGCAATTTGCTTCCTGGCAAAAAGAAATGTATGTTTCAGTGACTCAGCGGCTGCCTCATAAGGAAATATTGAAGCAGCCCAAAGACCTCGCCCTTGTCCTGAACCCTCAGCCAAATTGTGAGGCATCAGCTCTAGCACATTCTCAGTTGCCTTCCAGAACAAAACAAGGAAGGCACAGAAATTAAGGATAGCGGTGACAGCCGGTCTATTGAGGCAAAGGTCCCCTGACCCACTTGCCTCAGTCTGCTTTCAGCCAGCCCTCAACTGCCCTGTCTTCAGACTCACAACCCGCCCAGGGGTGGCAACGCCTATCAGCTTCTTTCTCCTTGAATCATAGAACCCTTGAGGGTCATTTACCCCAGCCCCCTCCAATGTTGCCCCTCGCAGAATTCATTTGTGAGAACAAAGGGGACTTATGAGGGGGGAAAGCCACTCCTTTTCCCTTATGGGGTACCCAAGAGCTCACAGAGTCCTTTTGTAGGTTCCCTATCGCTAGGAGAAAATAACAGAGACCAGCCAGAGAATATTGAGAAGCAAAGCAGCTGGTAAGCCTGATCTTTATTAAAGGGTGCAACAGGGTGCTTCCACACACACACACACACACACACACACAGGAGGGGGAGATGGACCCTGAGCCATGCGCACAAGCCCTTTTATAGACATTTTAAATTGCCCGCCCTGGAGTCCAAGACCACCCCCAGAAACATCATACAGACATCACAGAAGGAGTGTAGCCCAAAACCATCCCCTTAATACATCAGAGAAGGGGCAGAAATCTGGGTGTGTAGTTTCCCTGGGCATCCTGGCCACTCTTTTGTTATGATTACTCAATTCCTGAATCCAGGTCTGTAGCATTCGCGTGCCCTTTCCACCTCTCCAATTCATCCCCCATATCCGGCAGGACCCGGCTGGAATAGAGACAGGCACGCAAAAGCTTTTTCAAAACACAAAAAACAAAACAGTAGTTTGCTGCCACCACTTCCTTATCTCAGAACAGCCCCGAAAAGTAACCTAAAGGAAAAAGATTACTCTTCAGCTTTACCGGGCTGCTCCACTCTGTGTCACTTTACCGTGGCACAGACATAAATCCAACAGGCTCTGGTAGGTGACTAAAGGATTAAGCACTGGTTCAGCTTCCCCAGCAGAAAGGCACAAAAGACAGAAACAGGAAAGAAATCCTTTTTCCAAAATTTATTTTTTTAAAAAAAAGGTTATTCGGAACATAAATGTTGGCACATCTCTTACAAACCCCAAACAGAAAATAAAAACATTTTTTTAATATCACTAACTACAGAACATACAATGAGAACAAAAGTACAAAACCAAACAGTTCAAAGAAGTTCTCAGCTGACTCCACACCTCCAGCATCAGGGCAGGCCCTCTGCATAACAATGGCCTCACATGGCAAGGTACCAGGTGAGGTGGGCTGCTGCTTGAGAAGATGGGGTGCTGCAAAGTTAGTTTCCTAAGGTTTTATCCCCTTTGAACCCACGTGGATTCAAAACTCAAAAGCCAATCAGTTCCTTAGATCAATTAGCAATTTGCCAATGGTTACATGGAAGAACAATAACTCAGGCTTGTTAGGAGACTTGACAGCTGAATCCTGTTTATCAAAAGGCCTTGAAGATTAAAAGCATTCCCAGAGCCAGACCAGATTCCTTGACTTGTAAATTAAGCTTGATAACCCTTTTCACACAGAAACTGCATCTAAGACAGCCATGTGTCAAGACTACAAATCAGCTAGGAGCCTCCTTCCTGCAGATGAAGAAGATAACTTATTCGCACTCTTAGAGACAGAGTCTGCAATTAAAGAACCAGTTATACATTCCCAGAATTCTATAGCATTTGGCTCTCCCATAATGCTCCTCTTTTACATGAGCCAAAGTTTTAACCTACTGAGATTTCCCAATATCACCACAAGGTCACAAGCTCACACCTTATTCATATCTTAAGACAGGATTTGTGAAAGAGACAATGGGGAGATTTTCCATTTCCTTCGACCTTGCAGAGAAATATTTGAGGTCATTTCGGGAGAGAGAAAATGGTTTCAGGACTTTTCCACGGGTTTCAGACATGTGGCTTACATATTTGTATGTGTTTGCTTGGTACATTTATGAACATTTATTTTATATATAAGACTTAAAATTCTTATAACAGGACCAAAAACGAATTTGTTAGGCTCTGCCTTTCATTGATTCTAGCGCTGTTGGCTGTTGGGCTCCCAGCCTTGTGCATAGCCAGGGTTTTTGTGGGGTGGGGGGCAGAACCGACATGATTGGTCAGTTAGTTAAGTATTTCTATTGTTTTACTTGACTTGGGGAGGGGACATCTGCCCCCACCAATGCCACCAGCCACTGCTGAATGATACCCTCCCTCGTGGTCAGTTAGCCCAGGGTGGCGAATGCCGCTCTGCAGCCCTCTCCTGCCCTAAACCACATCCTCTCCCCACCCTCCTCCTTGCCCCCACTTTGTTCAGTGTTTCTGCTTGGCTGGAATTCCTGCTTGAGCTCCGAGAACACCTGCTGGTTGTTTGGATGGAGGGCAGTGAGGTTTGTAGGCTGAAACTAGCCTGAGCAAAAGAAAATTTTACATTCACTGCTCCGCCCACTTTTGCCATGTGAAACCTGCTACAACCTGCTCTAGAAGTGACAGTGGTGCTTTGGCCAAAAGGGGTTCCTCACCCTAGTTCTGCAAGAGAACCCTGGCAAAGATCACCCTGTCCCTCAGCTGGGGCTGCCAGTCACCCAGAATTTTAATCTCTTGGGCAGTTGTCCAAATGAGAGGATGCAAACCCTGAAAAAAAACCCAGACAGGAAGCTATTTTTTGGTGTTGATTCGCCTATGTCAGGTGTCACATTTGTTCACCCACAGTTGTGGGTGAACATATCAGACAGCACAGTGATTCTTCAAACAGCTCTTGCTTATTCACAAGCCAGAACAGAACTGGGCTGAAGGGTCCAGCCAGATAGTGAAAACTATCTACAGTATCCCCCTGCTGGCCCAGGGTGAGAACTTCAGTACATAACACCCCTCCCCACCGAGATAAGGCATTAGTTATAATTGTAATGGTTTCCTTATATAAAGCACTGCACGTAATGGTATATCGGTTACATTTCACATACTTCCATTAGACCGACAGTGTTACATGTCCAACAACATAGTCCTTTAAATGAGTTGGGCGCTTAGAAACTCTGCCAGACCTCTGCCCCCCCCCCCGATTCTTGCTGATGCTGTGGTGCGACCCTAGGTGGGGTTAAAAGTCCCCTGGATCTGCTGCTGTGGGTGGAACCTCTGCAAGTGGAGTTGGCGGAATGTCAGGCACAGCAGTGGTCTAAGTCTGTGGGAAGTCTGGCAGACCCTCTGAAGTGGCTTGGTTCGGCTCCACGCCGGCAGTTTGCGAGAGAGGTGTAGGTGGAGCCTCACCATCTGCAAGTCTCTGTTCCGGAGCCATGAGCGCAGTTGGAGGCACCGCGGTACTGTCCAAGTCCCCATCCCTGCGCCTAAGCTGGTCTATGTGCTGGCGCCACAAGCGTCCGTCTTTGAGTGCCACCTGGTACAAGCGAGGTCCAGTGACTCCCACTACTGTGGCTAGCACCCAAGGAATGTCCCCCACAAAGATCCGGGCAAAGACCTAGTTTTCTGGAACAAAAGACCATGGCACGTTAGCACAGCCTGGGGGTTCGGCCACAGCAAAGTCTGGGTGCAGCCAATCGAGTGGAGATCTGAGGCTGTGGCCCATAAGCACTTTGGCAGGACTCCGCCCTGTGGCCGCATGAGGGGTGATGTGTTGCATGAACAAGTATTTGGTGACCCACTCATGCCAGTCTCCCCGGTCCAGGCGCGCCAGTGCCTCTTTTGCCGAGCGCACCATTCTCCCCGCTTGCCCATTGCTGGATGGATGAAATGGTGCCATAAGGGCATGGCAGATGCCCAGTCCCAAAAGGTACCACTGAAGTGCCTGACATGAACTGTGGTCCGTTGTCAGAGATGAGGACATCAGGACACCCATGTGTTGTAATGAGGCCTCGCAGCACCCGGATGATGGCCTCGGTAGAGGTGGAGGGCATCAGGGCCACCTCCAGCCATTTGAAATTGGCATCCACCACTACCATAAAGGTCCGGCCGTGAAAGGGGCCGGCATGATCGATGTGCACCCTCGACCAGGGTGTCTTGGCCGTCTCCCAGGTGTGTCCCTTAGCTGCCGGTGGTGCAGGCCTCGATTCTTGGCACGCTTGACAGGCGGAAACCCAGGAAGTGATGGCATCGTCCATGTTAGGCCACCAGACTTAACACCGAGCCAACACCTTCATTTTGACAATTCCCAGGTGGCCAATGTGCATAGCCTCAAGGATGCATGGATGGAGTCTTTGGGGAAACATGACGCGGTCTCCCCACAGCAGACAGCCGCGATGAGCCGAGAGCTCGTGTTGTCTGGTTGCAAATGGCTGGAACTCCGATGCAGAAGGCCCTTGTGGCCACCCCCTCCACACCCAGTTGAGCACACTGCTGATGGTGCGATCCTGGGCAGATCCGGAGGCCACAGTGGCAGCCGATACAGGCACTGCCAGAAGATCCTCAATCAGGAGGAACGATGAAGCAGGAGCGGGGTCTTTCACAAATGCTGGAAGAGGGCAACGGCTGAGGGCATTGCCATGGCCCATCGATTTCCCCGGGCGATAGATGAGCCGGTAGTGGTAGCAGCTAGGAAAACAGTCCATCGCAGCATGCGCGGCGAGAGGACCGGTGGAGTTGGTCGATCACCGGCGAGGAGGCCCAGGAGCGGCTTGTGGTTGGTGATGAGGTCGAAGGTCCTGCCGTAGAGATATTCATGGAACCTCTTTACTCCAGCCACAAGTGCCAGTGCCTCCTTGTCGAGCTGGCTGAAATTCCGTTCAGTTGGAGACAGCGTCCTGGAAAAGTAGGTGAGTGGTGCTTCTCTTCCGTCTGGAAAACGGTGACTGAGGACAGCGCCGATGCCAAAAGGTGAGGCGTCACAGGCAAGGACCAGTGGCCTGGCTTCAACATACTGTACCAGCACACTGTCCAATGAAAGGAGAGCCTTGACCACGTTGAAGGCCGCCATCTCCCGATGACCCCAGGACCAAGGTGTCTTTGTGCTGAGGAGTTGGTGAAGAGGCTCGGCTACCATCGCTTTGTGGGGCAGGAACATGTTATAAAAGTTCAGCAGCCCCAGGAACGCCTGCAACTCTGTCTTGTTCTTTGGGATGGGGGCCTGCTGGATAGCATGGATCTTGGATGTGGTCGGGTGAAGGCCGGAGGCGTCAATAAGATAGCCCAGGAACTCCGATCCCAGGAACAGCGATCTGGCACTTCTCCCTCGTTACCTTGAGTATGGCCTCCTGGAACCTGATCAGCACGGTGCGGAGGCGCTCGAACAGCTGCTGGTGTGAGTCTGCAGGCACCAAGACGTCATCACAATATGGTACCATGCCCGGAAGCCTTTGCAGGAGATGCTCCATAAGGCTTTGGAAGACGCCAGGAGTCACACTCACCCCAAACTGCAAACGGTGACAACGGAATGCCCCTTGGTGGGTGACAAGCATTTGGGCTTCAGCGGTGGCATCATCAACGGACAGTTGTTGATAGGCTTGGGCAAGGTCCAGCTTAGCAAAGACCTTACCCTCACCCAGGGAATGCAGTAGGTGGTTGACAACAGGAACCAGGTGAGCGTGCTGCTGAAGAGCCTTGTTGATTGTGCACTTGTAGTCGGCGCAAATTCTCACCGACCTGTCCGGCATGACAGGCATGACAATGGAGGTTTCCCACTTAGCATGGTCAACCGGCTCCAAAACTCCTTGGGCAATTAGCCTGTCCAGTTGTTCGTCCACTTTAGCCTTGAGAGCAAAAGGAACCTGGCGTGGCTTTAGCTTGATGGGGGCAACTTGTGGATCAAGGCTAAAGGAAATGAGCATACCCAAAGTGCCATCAAAAACCTAAGCAAAGTCTTTGATCAGACCCTCAGTCTCTGCGTTAGAGATGCAGTTGATGCCAGTGACTTCCAGGCTGAGGGCATCAAACCAGTCTAGCCCTAGGAGGCTTGGCTGCTGACCTTCGACCACCACCAGTCGGAGCAGGCCCGAAAATCCTTGAAGGCAATCCAGAACCGGCCAATGCCTACCACGGGAATGTCGTTTCCCTGGTAGTCTCCCAGGTGTATGCGGTGAGAGTAGAGTTGCCTTTTGGACACTCTGGGTACGAGTCTTTTGATTGGTGCTCCAATACACAATGGAAAGGACAGACCCGGTGTCGATCTCCATGTCACACAGAGCTCCTTCAATGAGCACAGTGACGTTCAGCCTGCGTCACGTAGGCGAGTCGGTATGGCCAATCATGGTTCCGGACGAGCAGTGGTGAGAGTGAAACAGCTTTCCTTGGCGGACTGGAGTGAAGACTTGGACTTGCGAGTCGGTGAAGGGGGGTTGTCAGACGGAGCTGATTGGCAGACCTTAGCGATGTGGCCCCTTCTGGAATATTTCTGACAGACACTTGGCAAGGGAATAGTTGCCTCCACAGCTGGCACATTCCAATTGGCCCTTGGACTTCTGCTTGAACTTCCCGAGCTCCCACTTTGTCTGGTGCATGTCATCGTCTTCACTGGAGGATGCCTCATCACTGCTGGCATCTTCGTGATGCACTGGAACTGGCTACCTACCAAGACGCGGGTTGCTGGCCTTGCAGATCTCCTGGGCGGATAGTTCAGCAGCTTCCGAGGCCGCGGCCTCCTCAATGGCTTTCTGCAGTGTGAGGTCTGGCTTGGTGAAGAGACCCTGTTGCAGACGGATGTCCCAGACCCCACAGACGATTCTATCCATCAGGGCATAGTCTAAGTTTCGGAACTCAGAGTGCAATGCAACCTGTTGGAGGGCAGCGGTGGAGTTGTTGGTTGACTCCCCCTCTACCTGGTTCCGATGGTAGAACGCATGGCGGGCAGCAATCTTGGATGGTTTAGGCATGTAGTGGTTACAGAGCTTCTCTTGAATCGTGTCCCACGGCACTGCCTGGACTGCTAGTGGCGCAACCAATGCTCGGGCTGTCTCGAATACCTCAGGCCCACAGAGGCTGAGGAATAGGCCCCGCTTATGCTCCTCTGACACTTCCATCAGCTTGTTTGCTTGGAGGAAGCAAGCAAACCGAGCAAGGTAGGAATCCCATGATTCAGAGGCTGGGGCAAACGGCGGTAGAGGCATGAGTGAAGCCATGGTTCCGATGGCAATGTGGTGGGCGATGGACGAAACACAGTGCTCTAGCCAGAATGGTCAGCTCTGAATTGGTTCTGCTTCGTGATTTCGCTCAGTTTTTCAGCTCAGTGATTCAGCTCAGCTGAGAGGGTGGCCGCGTCTGGCTGTGCTCCACAATCCATCAATCCCACCTTCATCGCCAGTGTTAAGTTGTGGGTGAACATATCAGATGACACAGTGATTCTTCAAACAGCTCTTGTTTATTCACAGGCCAGAACAGAACTGGGCTGAAGGTTTCAGCCAACCTGCTTATATAGAGCTCAACTACAAGGCAACAGTAACAACTTTCTGTAACTATCCAATCACAGAACATCACTTTCAATTCCTTATTTACATATGTGGATCTGAGTGAAAACTATCTACAGTATCCCCCTGCTGGCCCAGGGTAAGAACTTCAGTACATAACACAACTCACATGCTTCCTGTCGACTATCTAGCTACCTAGTACTCAAGGAGCATTTGCACACTACACTGTGTTTTCCATTTGTGTGGTGCACTGTGAAAGTGTAGCCACTGCTTGTGAGAAACCTCTGTGCGCATGCATGCATGATGACCATAAGGCTGTCTGTCCTTCATAATAGTTCTGTTAGAAAAGGCAGGAGGTCAGGGGGCTGCATTTCACGAGAGACATCTTTTGCACTACTAGTTTAACTAGCAAAGATATATCATAACTGTGATAATTTATGTTGGAAATGTAAAGAGAAGGAAGGAACTTTTTACCACATGTGGTGGATCTGCCCCAAGGTGAAAGACTTCTGGGAGAAGATTTATAATGAATTGGGGAAAAAATGTTGAAATATACATTTATAAAGAAACCAGAGGCCTTTCTTCTTGGAATAACAGGTTTGGAATTGCCCAAGAAAGATGTTAAATTATTTTTGCATGCCACAACTGCTGCTTGAATTTTACTAGTTAAAAAGTGGAAAATGCAAGAATTACCAACTGTGGAAGAATGGCAGATGAAGACGATGGATTTTTCGGAGCTAGCCGACCTAACCGGAAGAGTCCGCGACCAGAAGGAGGAGGAGTACCAGGAAGAATGGTCAAAATTTAATGATTACTTAGTTAAATATGTTAAGTTAAATTAATTGGAAACAGCTTGCAGGTATTAGATTGGCTAAGGATTTTATATTAGTTAAGTGTTGAGTTAATATGTTTAATTTCATAATAAAAAGATGTAAGGATGTTAAACGATTAAGTTAAGTTTTTAAAAACTCTGATTTGGAAAACCGCTAAAAGGATATACATTGAAATGCAACTAAGGGGAAGCGAGGAAGTCACTTAACAATGTTAATACGTATAACTCTATTAAGGTCACGATTTATGTTTGTTTAATTTTTTGTTTGTTTATAATTTTGTGAAAACCAATAAAAAAATTGGGGGGGGGAGAGATATCTAGTGCAGTACTGCACTACTCTGTAGGATGGCTTCTCACTTGCATTGTAAGCATCTTGTAAAGAAGCTGTGTTGTTTTTATGCTCATTATAAAGGTGTCAGGGAGGGGATTTTTCGCAGCCCCACCTGGAGATGCCAGGGACTGAACTGGCAAGGCTCTTCCACTGAGCTTCAGCCCTTCCCCAAATCTTCAGATTTGCCACTGCCAGCTCAGTAGAAACAGGGAGTGGTTTGTTTATTGCAGAGAGCCACTGTCCCTCCTTAGGTCTTTGTGCTAACCTTTCATCTTGCTGTGCCAATCCATCACCCTTTGCAAATGGGCCACATCTATGCTGCCCAGAGCTTTTGCTCCTTGTGACTAGGTTTTAATTTCTTCTGTGCTCTGGACAACTGCTGGATACACGTGCCTGTTCTGACTTTGCCGCTGAATAACATCCACTATCCTTCTCTGTTTATGAAAAGGAAATAAATTGTAGCTATAAACCCACGCGGGTGGCGCTGTGGGTAAAACCTCAGTGCCTAGGACTTGCCGATCGTATGGTCGGCAATTCGAATCCCCGCGGCGGGGTGAGCTCCCGTCTTTTGGTCCCAGCTCCTGCCCACCTAGCAGTTCAAAAGCACCCTTAAGTGCAAGTAGATAAATAGGTACCGCTTTATAGCGGGAAGGTAAAGGGCGTTCCGTGTGCTGCTCTGGTGCCGGTTCGCCAGAGCAGCTTCGTCACGCTGGCCACGTGACCCGGAAGTGTCTGCAGACAGCACTGGCTCCCGGCCTCTTAAGTGAGATGAGCGCACAACCCTAGAGTCGGACACGACTGGCCCGTACAGGCAGGGGTACCTTTACCTTTACCTTTATAAATCGTTAATAGCATTTCAGACTGATCTTGTACATTCTGGAGGCTGTGTTCTAGGATGCCAAAAATTAACGAAAACATTCCCAATCCTGAACAAATCTGTCTGTCTCCTTTTAAATAGCTGGTAGGTTTCGTCACAATGCTGCAGTCGCATATCTTCAATGCCTTTTAATCATTGGAATTGGAGTCTGATTCCAGTAACTTGCATAACAACAATCATGGAAGTCTCAAGTGCTTTCTCAGATGAACAGGCACAAACCAGTGCAAGTCAATGGAATAAGGATGGACTGAGTTCTGTTTTTCATGTTATTGAAACTGTTGTTCAATAGTGATAACAATATTGTTCTTCCTAGTGCACATGTGAAGTAGGTGGCCATTGTGCTGTAAGAAGTGTCCAGTGTGCGCAGCCTCCTAGTTATACAAGTCTGGGGTTGAATTTAATTTAATTTACTGCATTGTATTTGATAGAAATGATGGCACCTTGTATTCTAAGCTTTGCTTCAGGTGTTTGAAACAACAACTGTAGCTGATATCGAGAGGGGTGTTGTACAGATCACTTTGAGCTTCTAAAGAACACTGTTTCTGAAAGTAGTGTATGGTAAGTATATATTTATTTTTTAATTCTCAGTTTTTTTAATGTTATGTGTAATTAGTGATAATAATAATAATACCAGTAATGCACAAAGCATTTTTAAAAAGTAGCGTAATACAATAAACAGCAACAGTCCCTTGCTCCAATGGGCACATAAACAGAACCCAGCTCCCTGAAGGGAAAGAGGACCCCAGGACCGTGACAGGACTGTAGCCCACAGGCCCATCTGCCACCAGCTACTAGGGTGGGGGAGAAGTTGAGTTCATTTCGCACTTCCTGAAACAAAACACAGCAATGCTTCAAAATTCATACTTCCCCAAATGTTACAATGAAGTTCTCCTACCAGAAAATATGCATCCCCAAAATGTGAAAATATACAAAAATGCATTATATTATGGGAAATTGGTTTGAAAAAGGGTTTATGTTAGGCAAAATTGTGCACTAAGGTGTGTGTATGAGGAGAAATGCTAAAATGCTGGTGAATTTTCATGTTGTTTTTGAAATACAAAAAAAAATGTAAACTGATGCAGAAATGTGATACATTGAGCTTGAAATCAGAAGAATTACACCAAATTAACAGATTTCCTACCCCTTGCCCCCACAAAGCAAAATGACCCATGTACTTTGAAGACTGTGGGAACAACTCCTTAAAAATATTTTCATTTCATTTGGCTTTTAGTTTTCTAGCTGGGTTGTATTTTTATTTTTATTTTTTTGCCTCCAGTATAAAAGAAGGCATTTGTCAGTAGCTACTTTTTTGTTCCCTTGTTGCTGACAACTTTTCTCAGCTGTTGGAATCTCACTTTGCTGTAAGGGACTGGAAACTTGGGTTGAGATGCAGCCCTACAAATGCCATCTGCACATGGGCACATGTGCGGTGGTTATATAGGGAAAGGCTTCCCCCGTTGTTTTTTAACAGCTGCTTGCCACAGAGGAATGCAAAAAGAAGCTCGAGATATAGGATGCTTCATCTTTTTCACGGCCCCTTTGGGGTGGTTTTCACAGTGTGTAACAGCAATTCCAAGTCATTTAAGTGTCCAAGAAACAAAATTAGCCATGAAGCAGCAGGTCCATGACTAGGAAAATGAACGTCATGAAATTCCTCTCCCCTCCCCACACGGTAACTGAGAAATGGGGTGTGCATGTGTAGGTGTATGTCAGTCTTTCTCATTATAATGACCGCTCCCCCCTGCAAGCCAATTCCATCGGGCCCAAGCGGCAGGGTCTACACTCACACATACTCTGAGCAGCTCCCTGCAGCAAGTGGCAAAAATGGTTTTAAATGTTTTAAGTGTTCCTAATTAGCTGCACCTCAAATGGTGGTTTTTTACAATATTATATTATTTTATTATTTTCTTTCTGCTTGGGGTAGGATAAATGTTTAGTTGGGGTGGGGAATAGTTTAAATTTAGCATAATTGTTTCTTGCTTTGTTTTACTTTCATTATTTTGTTAAGTTACTGTATAGTTTGTATTTTGCTTTTTAAGGGAAAGGGTCAGGGTTGCCTGGGAGTGGGCCTCAGCCAATAGAATGGCTGGGGCAGGTTCCACGGGGAGGGGGGGGGATGCACTGGGACATCCAATCTCAGTGATCATGGGCAGGAGGAGGAGTTACGCTAAGACCAGACCATGTCATTACTGAGGAGGCAGGCTTAGTTGTTGTCTGAGGACTATCCCTGCCTCCAGGTCTGGTCCTGACCGGAAGGATACTGGAATCAGCCTGTATCCTGAAAGTGTTGCCTGACCTGAAAGTGTTGCTGTGCAATGCCAAGTCAATGATGAATAAAACCACTGCCATCCACGACCTGATTGTAGATGGTGGATTTGACCTGGCATGTGTGACAGAGACCTGGTTGGATGAAGCAGATGGGCCTGTCCTTGCAGCTGCTTGTCTACCAGGTTTCTCTTACGCACAGCAACCCAGGTCATGTGGGCGGGGAGGGGGCATTGCAGTGATTTTTAGGAAGTCATTAGTTTGCACCAGGCGTCCCATTGGGAAGACCCAGTTTTCTGAGTGTATGTTCTGGAAGTTGGGCAATAGGGGCAGTAAAGGATTCCTTTTGGTGTACCGACCTCCTCCCTGCACCAAGGATTCCCTGCCTGAGCTGCTTCAGGTCATGGTGGACCTGGAAACACCTGGACCTGGAACTAGGAAACACCTAGTTTGGTTGTCCTGGGGGATTTTAACATCCATGCCGACACAACCTTACAAGGGGCCACTTGGGACTTTGTGGAAAACATGGCATCCATGGGGCTGTCCCTGAATAAGTTTGGTCCAACTCATAGCCACGGACCTGGTGTTTACCTCTATGGATGTTGGTGAGTAAAAGCAAAACAAAAGAAGTGCCATGGTCAGATCACTTCCTAGTACAACTGGACTTCTCCGCAACACTTCCCCTCTACAGGGAGGTGGGACTGATTCAGATGATCTTCCCCTGCCAATTGGCTTCCAGAGAGTGGTAGGGGATGTTTTATCCCAAGTTGATGGCCTTTCAGCTGATTCCCTGGAATGCGGAGTTAACCAGGGCTATTGACTGTCTGGCTCCGAAGCATGGAGCCTGGATAGCCCCGTGGTTTTCCCTGGAGCTGAGGACAATGAAAGAATCGTTGAGACAGCTAGAGTGCCAGTGGTGGAAAAATTCTGAATCAGACTGGACACGGGCTAGAGCTCAATGTCGAGCCTACCAAGTGGCAATGGCAATGGCGAAGAGGGCCTTCTTCACCGCCTCTATTGCATCTGCAGAAAACAGCAGCAGGAGACTCTTTCAGGTGGCTCGCAATCTATTGGAACCACCTTCGTCATTGGGGCCTGGTAGGGACCCCAAGATCTCCTGCAATGCTTTTGCAAAGTTTTTTGCAGATAAAGTCGCTCAGATTTGGAAGGAGGTAGACTCCACCGTGGGAGCAGGGCCGGGGCGGGAGACTGCTAGAGTCCTGTCTAGTCTTTTTACATGGGATCAATTCCAATCTGAGAATTGAGGATGTGGACAGGCTGCTTGGACGAGTGAAACCAACCACCTGTCTCTATGATGCTTGCACATCCTGGCTAATAAAAGCAAGCCAGGAAGGGCTGGGCGATGGGCTCTGCAGGGTGGTGAATGCTTCCCTCTGTGATTCATCTATATGAATCCACTTGGAGAGATCATCAGGGGGTTTGGGCTAGGTTTTTATCAGTATGCAGATGACACCCAGCTCTACCTCTCTTTTAAATCAGAACCAGTGAAGTGAAGGTCCTGTGTGAGTGTCTGGAGGCAGTTGGAGGATGGTTGGCGGCTAACAGATTGAGGTTGAATCCTGACAAGACAGAACTTCTGTTTTTGGGCGACAGGGGGCGGGCAGGTGTGGGGGACTCCCTGGTCCTGAACAGGGGTCCTGAAGGACCAGGTGTGCAGCCTCGGAGTCATTTTGGACTCACAGCTGCCCATGGAGGCGCAGATTAATTCTGTGTCCAGGGCGGCTGTCTACCAGCTCCACCTGGTATGCAGGCTGAGACCCTACCTACCTGTGCACTGTCTCACCAGAGTGGTGCATGCTCTAGTTATCTCCTGCTTGGACTACTGCAATGCGCTCACCTTTAAAGGTGACCCAGAAACTGCAATTAATCCAGAATGCGGCAGCTAGACTGGTGACTGGGAGTGGCCCCTGGGACCACATAACACCGGTCCTAAGAGATCTGCATTGGCTCCAAGTAGGTTTCCAAGCACAATTCAAAGTGTTGGTGCTGACCTTTAAAGCCCTAAATGGCCTCGGTCCTGTATACCTGAAGGAGCGTCTCCACCCCCATCGTTCAGCCGGGACACTGAGATTAAGCGCCAAGGGCCTTCTGGTGGTTCCCTCACTGCTAGAAGCCACGTTACAGTGAACCAGACAGATGGCCTTCTCAGTAGTGGCGCCCGCCCTGTGGAACGCTCTCCCTTCAGATGTGAAGGAAATAAGCAGCTATCTTATCTTTAAAAGACATCTGAAGGCGGTCCTGTTTAGGGAAGTTTATAATATTTAATGCTGTATTGTTTTTAACACTCGATTGGGAGCTGCCCAGAGTGGCTGGGGAAACTCAGCCAGATGGGTTGGGTATAAATAATGATGATGATGATGATGATGATGATGATGATGATGGTCTCCTGACAGCAAGCCAGAAACATGTTTATGTTCAGACAGAGCCAAGCTCAGAAATTCTGATCCAGATTTGAAATCTGGGAGCTGCTCCAGCCCAGGAACCCAATAAAATGTTGGTGAATGTTTTAGTGATCATCCGTTTCCCTGTGTGGGTCTTGGTGACTGGGTCTTCTGGAAAGGTTCTAGCAGCAGCACCTCAAGAAACATATGCCTTGTGGCGAGTCATCCATTTAGTCTGTTTAGCTCAATACTGTCTACTCAGACTGGCAGCTTTTCGGGGTTACAGGCAGGAGCTTCTTCCCGTCCCACCTGGAAATGCCAGGGATTGAAGCTGGGACTCCTGTGTGCCAAGTAGGGTCCCTGCTGCTGAGGTGCAGCCCTGTTTGAGCACTTAAATGGGAAACAGCCATTATATTTTAAGTGCAGCAAGGGAGGTTTTAAAGCAACCTCCCTGCGATCGCAGCAAAGTCATTTCTTTCTGTCCCAGGGTGAATTCCAGAGCATCTGTTTTGAGAGTTTCCAACTTCGTTCAGTTTGAACCAGGGCAAAGTTGAAGAAGGGATTGGAGAATCTGCCCATTACACACACACACACACACACACACACACACACGTAAATTTCTCATTTTTCCAGACTTTCAGTTCTTCATATTTCCATATCAACTTGTGATCTTTATTTATTATTATTTTTTCATTCTTTCCTCATAGTGATTTATCACAATTTGCATGCAAATTCCTCCTGATTTATACTTACCTCTATGAAATTTTGCATATTTTTGCAAAGCAATTTCCCCTCATGTAGTGCATTTTTGCATACTATTTTCATGATCCCACTCTGCACTCTAACCACTATTCCACACTGCCTCTCATAATGGTATGCACAGATACAGAGAGTGCAATGGACTTTCTGATTCCTGTCTGTGTATATATTATGTGCATCTCTTGTGCATGCAATTTTCCATTTCAATAGGACTTGCATAAAGAAATCTTCCCTGTTAAATGCTGCCCAGATGTGTTTTTCTTGACTCTCCGAGTAGGAAAAGCATTGACGTGTGCTCTGAGTCTGCCTTGCAGCCCACTGCTTCCCCCAGACCGCAGCAAAACATCTCAATCCAAAATAGCATTTGAAGCCACAGAATGAACCTCGGTGCAATGTGTTGCTAGCAACAAGGAATGCATCTTTACAGCAGTCTGGCAAGAAAGCATGCCATTAGGAGAAAGCAGGAAGAGGAAAGGGGCTTCTGTTAAACACTCCCTAAAGAAGCTAGAAGTTTGTGGAAATTGGCCCAGCTGTGACCTCCAGATCCTTCAGCATGGCCCTCGCCCCCCTCACTGGCCCTTCAGTTGCCTTGAACATGGCCATAAACAGTGGCGTTTGTCAGCTCAGGAGCATCTCAGACCCAGAGATTTCAGAGCCCAAACCTGAAACCTAGCAGCAGCCACTGGTTATGTCACAGGGGACGTGCCCTGTTATGTACTGAGTTGAATAGGATCCAAAAGGCAGCAGTCTGATCGGCCCTAGAACAATCGGATCCCAAATGCAGCAGTCTGATTGGTCCACAGGAGCCACCCAATCCAGCTCCAGGTGGAAGGGAATCTGCAACCTGATTGGCCTACAGGAGAATCCTGGAAATAGCCAATCACGTGGGGCCCATTGTATAAATAATGTATATACGGCAGACATTCTGGGGGAACTCCATTCCTCCTCACCACTATGAGCAGAATAAAGAGCATGAAATCCACTCTCAACTCCGAGTATATTTCATGCCCCAAAGAATCTATGAAATAATTGTTGGCAATGGAGGTTAATTGGGAGATAGAAAGAGGAAATGCAGAAGCGCCCCCCCCCCCGACTCTATGCCATCATTTGCACCAGCTCCTACCAGGCTGAATTTTGCAAGCTGCACACACAACCTTCTTAACTTTTTAAGGTGCCCTCATTCACATGGAGAATCAAACCCTCGTGGGGGGGCAGCCAAACCTAGAGAATTCAGACCAGTCCTGGGGATGGGGGGCTGGTAAACCCTCTTGAGGAGCAATAAATGAGGCTCTCAGGCTGAAAAAGGTTCCCCACCCTGCTACAGAGCTTGGAGATAGCCCATTTTAAAGAGAACTGAGAGACAGGCCTCTGTCAAGCACCTTTGGGAGGGATTAACAGCAATGCAGAAATGAAAATTGGTTTAGGAAGGGTGCAAATGGGATAAGAGTTCATCATGCTCACTCTCCTTAGCCACTTCCAACTCTCTAGAAAAAGTAGCACCAAGATGAGTGAGTTGAACTAGGCCTAGGGAGACCTAGGTCCAAGGTACCTCACTGCCATGAACATCCCTTGATTAACACAAACCCTCCAACATTCCTGCAATGAAAATAGGGACACCCGAAGGAAAAGTGGGACATTCCAAGATCAAATCAGAAACGGGGACAGCTTCTCCAAATTAGGGACATCCCTGGAAAATAGGGACCCTTGGAGGGTCTGCAAACTTAAGCCTATTTCTCAGTCTAACCTGCCTCCCAGGATTTTTGTGAGGAACCCCTGTTTCTCTTTTGGTCCTCGTTTTCTGGTGATGCTGAAAAGTGGCCACCCTCTCAGAGGAAGACAACTTCTAGAAACTGTGTCTGATCCTAAAGAAGGTTAGTTTTTCCTTGAAACATGCCAGTGGTGGAATTTTGCATCTGGGAAATTTAGGCTAGTCAGTTCTTGTCATCCCCTGGTTTGAACTTCTGCCACGGCTTCGCTGAAGGAGGGAGGGGGACAGAGTCGCCTGGCAGCTGGAGTCTATTAACGTATCGAGCAGGTCTCAAACAACCCCTGCAGCTCTTGTTGATCGTTTCCGGAATGAATCCTGTTCAGCAAACCAGACCGAGATCCTGGCCACCTGCCTGGAATGCCAAGCCTGCATCTGCTTTCCTCTGACAGTTTCCACCCTGCTCCAAACTTCCACCTCCAACTCTGGGAGCCAGGAGGCAGCCGCACCACTCTGCCATAGCCAGCAGAGAAGTTATTCAGATCACATTTGATGTGGAAATCTGATCTGATCTGCCTTTGAAATCAAACCATGCATTGTTGTTTTTTTGTTTTTGCCTTTGAGTTCATTGGTCTGGCTCCTTCCGACTCTTTCTTGGCCGATAGATAGATGATAGATAGATAACAAGGGGCTCCTGCCCCTGCTAACTCCCCCTACTTTTCGCCAATGCCCCTTCCCCATGTGATTTGCAGAAACTGGGGTTCAGCTGCCTCTGAAACAGGACGTAGCCATGGCTAGCCTTGTCCTCCATTAATTTGTCTGCCCCCTCTTTTGAGAGCCATCCAAGGTGGCAGCCATTATTAACTTTTGTGGTAACAGAGCCAATTAACTGCTATGTGGAAGAAGTAGCTCCTTCCGTCTGTCCTGAATCTTCCAATATTCAGCTTCATTTGTTGGCCTGGGGTTCTACTATTACAAGGCAGAGAGAAAAATATGCTCACTCTGTCTTGCCCCATGAGCAACCCCAGCTGCAGTTTCCGAACTGTCTTCAGAGTCCGCTCTATGTACACTGTGTTGCAATAATCTACTATGGAGCTGTGGGGACAGCCAGGATTGGGAGCAGAGTCTGGAGATTAGCTTTAGTGGGGAAATGTCCATTAAATTGAAAAATACCGTATTTTTCGCTCTATAAAATGCACCCGACCATAACACGCACATAGTTTTTAGAGGAGGAAAACAAGAAAAAAAAATACTCTAAATGAAACAGTGGATGTATGATTTTTGTGGTTCATGATGTGGCCACAGACATGTGATCTGACAGTGAGTTTGGAGTAGTCCAATGCAAAAATCCTGAGGATCCATGTGGATCCATGCTTTGTAACCACGTTTTTGCAGCACTGTGGCCCCAGGCAACAGTGGGTATGTGATTTTTTTGGTGCAAGATGTAGCCATGGACATGCTATGTGATCTGATGGTGAATTTGGGGTGACCCAGTGCAAAAATCCTGAGGATCCATATGGATCCGTGCTTTGTAACCACATTTTAAGTGGGGAGGGAAGGAAAAGCACTCAAGGGACAAGGAGCACGCGTGGGGTGGGTGGAGAAAGATGCTGCTAATAATGAAGAAGAGGGGTATAAGGGGAGAAGGCTTCTCTCCTTTCCCACTTTGCTCCTTTAAAGCAAGCAGGCTCTGCTTTTCTCCCTCCTCCCCTCTCATCCCCGGCTTAGCGAGCTGAAAAACTTTGCTGCTATTTAGCGAGCTGAGTGAGGAGGAGAGAAGGACAGAGAGCCTGCTTGCTTTAAAGGAACCAACCGGACAGGAGCCGCTTACAACCTTGTAAGCGGCTCCTCTCCTCTCCCACTTTGCTCCTTTAAAGAAGCAGGCTCTCTGTCCCTCTCTCCTCCCCACTCAGCGGCTCTTCTCCCACTTTGCTGTTTCAAAGCGAGCCACGAAGGAGGGAAGGAAGGGGAACCATGGATCCTCTGCTCACGACTGCAGCAGATTCCCCCCCCCCCGCCACCCGTAGGCATTACCTCCATAACACGCACAGAAATTTCCCCTAACTTTCTAGGAGGAAAAAAGTGAGTGTTATGGTGCAAAAAATACGGTAATTAGGGAACAAGTACAGAATGATTACTTTGCACAGCCACCTTTGTTAATGATAAAACTAATGATTTACGTCACGTCACAGTGGTACCTTGGGTTACATACGCTTCAGGTTACAGACTCCACTAACCCAGAAATAATACCTTGGGTTAAGAACTTTGCTTCAGGATAAGAACAGAAATCGTGCTCCGGTGGCACGGCAACAGCAGGAGGCCCCATTAGTTAAAGTGGTGCTTCAGGTTAAGAACAGTTCCAGGTTAAGAATGGTTCTCCGGAACGAATTAAGTACGTAATCAGATGTACCACTTTATATGATGGCTTGGATGTCTTGAAGTAATTTGCTCTTTTGATAATGTAATATATTGTTGGATGTATTATAATTTGCATGTAGGCTATTATTTCTTTGCTACCTTTACCTGCTGAGGACAAATGGGACATGCAGATTCTTATGACACTTACAGCCACAGGGTCTGCTGGTGGAGAGGGAGCTGGATTTAGCTTTGTTTCAATTTCTTAGTTTGCTTATTTGTCAGGGTTGCCATATTTCAAAAAGTGAAAATCCGGACACAAAAAGTGTTGAGCTTTCTGACGACCGAATCCTGGCTATGTCTGGGAAATTCCAGATGTGTGGAACCCTATATTTGTTATACCTTTTCTTTGTATGTTTGCTTGCTGAGTGAGGGGAGTAGAATGGTGCAACTTCATTGAACAGATAACATCACCTGCTTATGTATTTACTTATTACTGAAAACCCAACAAACATTTTCAAGCAGGAGGAGATGGGCTTTGCTTTCCTAGTTGCTAAAGATTCCAAACCATGTAATCCAATGTGCTTGGAGGGCAGAGTTTCCTTTGTATTCCCACATGTATTTATTGCTACTCAGCTCAACCCAGAAAGAAACCACTGGATCTTTCCCAAGTAGGCCACATCGCTGGGTGTCTCCTCTCCTGCAGTTATTTGCTGTGATAGCCTGAGGGACATTTACACAGAAGATGTTTAAAAAACCCTGCCCTCTCTGTAACCATGAACTGCTGTGGGTCTCATTCAGAAAATCAGGTCCCACGGTCCTTCAGAGCCGGACTCATTGGCTTCCACCAAATTGGACAAGGGACCTCCCTCTGAGCCAGCAGCACTAAAGGCCAGCTTCTAGTTGAGGCCTGTCTTGTGGCCATGACTTCCATAACTTAGGTTGCAGTCCTAGGCCCCTTACGAGGGAGTAAACCCCACTGAATGCAATGGGACTTGCTCCTGAGTAAAATCTCAGAAGGTTATGCCAGAGGTAAACCGCCACTGCCTTGCAGCTATGCTTAGGTGCGCCAACTCTAGGGAACCAAGATGTCTTCAGCCCCCTCAAGATTCGCTGGAAAGGGGCTGGGCCTCCTCCATGTGGACGCATCCACCATGTCAAGGTGCATCACAACTTCAGCGGTTGGCTCCTCCAGGATGCTTGGCTTCCTCCGGTGACGCAACGACATGCACACACAACATATGCCAGACCCCCTCATTCTGTGGGTCAGTGTGGTGCCTCTGGCTACTCTCATTTGTGATAATGGCTTCAGGAGTAAACCCCAAGGAGAAATCCAAAGCAGCTGCCTTGTGAGACATCTTTGGGAAAAGATAAGGCTAAGGAGTAAACCCAGTGCTTTTTTTCTGGAAGTACTTAATTGGTACACAGTACCTTTTCCCCTTCAAATCTTGTGACAAGGTAAATGGAAGGTGGGGGCAGCAAGCAGGCACCCATGGCTGAAAGGGGGATTGTGAAAAGCAGGAGGTGGAAGCCGCCAGGAAAAGAAGGCCCTTGTTTGGGGCTGCAGGTGCTGCTCTCTGTCCACAGGTTGTCCCATTCCCCTTGACTGCCCCACAATGCACACTCTCCCCCTGGATGCGCTGCTATGCCATTGCCTCACTGCACTGTGAGCAGCTGGTGAGCGCAAGCCCCATTTGTCTTTCATCTCTGCTTGCTCTTTCCATGCCTGTGGGGTAGGGGAGGGAGGGAGGGAGAGAGAGAGAGAGAGAAGGGGAGGAGACAGCAGCCTCTGCTTTTTCTGTGGCAAACCATGGAGGTGATCGTGGTTGGTGCAGGTGGTGGCTGGGAGGAGAAGGAGGATGAGGCAGGGGAGGGATGGGGTGCTGGGTGAGTGTGAAGAGTCGATGAGACAAGGTGTGAGGAGAGACTGAAGAAGGGGAAGGAGAGTGCAAAGTGGGATTTAATTAATTGAGGGGGGCAGGAGAGAGAGAGAGAAGGCAAAGAGGATTATAGTGAGAGTCAACCTTCCACAAATCCAGAGTGGAATCCCTAAAGCCTTGGAGGCTTCTTTCCAGCAACTCCTTCTGTCAAACGTCTTGCTCTGCTTTCCTCTGGGCAACATCCGTGAAGCCAAGAGGGGGATCTTGTCATCTGGGCAGCCCAGGACCTCTCTGCACACGGCCCAGGCTAACGCAGCAAAAACAACATGGGAGGCTGCAGTTATGAGTTCCCAGTCTCCAAGGCCTAGGGGTGGCATATGTCCAGAATTTTCCAGACATATCTGGAATCGTGTAGTCGGTAGCTGTATCCAGGCAGAAATCGGCCAAATGTCTGGGAAAATCCGGGTGCATGGCAGCCTGTATTGGCCGCGCCGCTCTTGCTGATTTCCCAAAAATAGCTTAATAACTTTGGGCAAAACTAAAAAACAACTTTGCCCCCCCCAAAAAAAGCTCAAAAAAAATTCTGTCACTGTTTGAAATATGACAATCCTACTGCAGCCACAACAGGCACTGTGGTTCTCCAGTGGTTTGGCTGTGAACCCCGGAGTCATGCTCCACTGCATCTCAGGAAAGATGGATGCCCAACAACAACACCAGAGGCAGGCAATTGGTGGTCTTCCATTTGTTGCTGGACTCCAACTCCCATCATCTGTGACAGTCAGCTATGCTGTCTGGGGATCTTCTTTCTTTGATGAGCCGACTAAGATTGTCATTCATGAAAACGGTCTTAACAGTAAGTGACTGTGGAGGCCAATTCTGGATCCATATGTCCTTTCACAGTGGGGACACAGGTTTCTGGGTGGGAGTTGATCCCAGTGAGGGTTTACCAAACATGCCTTTCTCTTAGCTCGTTTCTCCTTTCCACCCTGAGTTTGTGCTTCTTCAAAGTCCAGGACACCTTTGGTAAAGAGTAAGGTCACCAGAACTTCCATTGGTTACAAAAAAGGGTACATCTGGCAAAACTGCATACAAAAATATTAGGAGGAGTGTGCACTGAAATGTTGATGAATTTTCATGAGGTCTTGAAGAAGAAAAATGCAAACTGATGTGGAAAGAAAGAATGAGAAAGGGAGAGAAACTGAAGCTGACATGCGTGTCTGTTCCTGACTATGGCTCCCTCTTCTTACAAGGAAGATTTTGGAACAAGAAGAAAGGTTTGGGCCCCTAGACTGTCCTTCATCCCCCTCGGCTGGCTGGCATGTGCCTAGTGCCATTGTTCATGCACCGCCAAAGTGATCCTTTGAGGACATGCAGGTCTGCCCTTGCATCCAGTCTATCTATGTGTGCAAAGAAAGGGGCTGTTTATTCAAGGTTTTTCAAGAAAATATCCTCACCAAAGTCAGGCCCTGGCGAGGGTGTGTGTAACAGCCTGCGGCTACGTTCCAGCTGGGTCACATACCTTGTCTCTGATGTAATCCTCCTTGCCACATTCAAGCTCAGAAAGACTTGCACTCTGTGGATTTTCAAAACTATTATTTTCATTATTTTGAAACAAAAATGGGGGGGGGGGAGTCCAGACTTGCTTAAAGTTCTGCATACTTGCTTTTTGAAATACAGTACAGTAGAACCTCGGCTTACATTAAGGTAATGGTAAAGGGACCCCTGACGATTAGGTCCAGTCGTGACCAACTCTGAGGTTGCGGCGGTCATCTCGCTTTATTGGCCCAGGGAGCCAGCGTACAGCTTCTGGGTCATGCGGCCAGCAGGACTAAGCCGCTTCTGGCGAACCAGAGCAGCACACGGAAATGCCGTTTACCTTCCCGCTGGAGCGGTACCTATTTATCTACTTGCACTTGACATGCTTTCGAACTGCTAGGTGGGCAGGAGCAGGGACCAAGCAATGGGATTCGAACCGCCGACCTTCTGATTGGCAAGTCCTAGGCTCTGTGGTTTAACCCACAGCGCCACCCGGTCCCTCGGGTAATGTAACCTTTGGGTTGCGAAAGTGGCAAACCCGGAAGTATCTTTTCGGGTTTCGCCGCTCATGCATGTGCAGAACAGGCACCTCCAGTTGCGTAAACCTTGGGATCCGACCAGAGCTCTGGAACGGATCACATCCGCAACCAGAGGTACCACTGTACTATTTACGTCTACTCAGATGTAAGTACTATTAAGTTCAATGGGACTAACAAATGTAGCTTTAACCATGTCTACGCAGAAGTTTTATTGCCTGGGCAATGTTTTCTGAATGCTGTATGGAAAAGCACATAAATTTGACCTTTGGAAATTTTGTAAGTAAACCATTTTTAACCTACCAAATGTGTGGTCTTTTTCTGGGTTAGAAGAGAAAAATTTTGGACTACAATCGAACCTCTACTTACCACCACCGCTTCTTACGGTCGTTCCAAGTCGCGACTGCGGCAAACCCAGAAGTAACTGGCAGATTTGCCACCATTTGTGCATGTGCAGGAGCGGGCAATTGCCGTTCGCACATGCGCAGAAGCAGGTAATCGCCGCCCTTGCCTGCTCACAACGGTGGCTCTCCCAGCAACCCATTTCAACCTCTGGATGGACCTCCGGAACAGATTATGGTTGCAAATAAATGTTCTACTGTATTCAGAACAAGGGCATATTTTTTTAAAAAAATCTTTTTTATTAATTTTCTCTTAATAAACCAAAAGTAAAACAAACATCATTAAACAAAGTAAACTGGCATAAATTTCTATTACAGTCCTTCATTGATTACATCATCTTATTAATTTGAATACACAGTGGAAGTGAGGAACAGGTTTAAGGATTTAGATTTGGTGGACAGAATGCCTGAAGAACTATGGATGGAGGCTCGTAACATTATACAGGAGGCAGCAACGAAAACCATCCCAATGAAAAGGAAATGCAAGAAAGCAAAGTGGCTGTCCAATGAGGCCTTACAAATAGCGGGGGAGAGAAGGCAAGCAAAATGCGAGGGAGATAGTGAAAGATACAGGAAATTGAATGCAGATTTCCAAAGAATAGCAAGGAGAGACAAGAAGACCTTCTTAAACGAGCAATGCAAAGGAATAGAGGAAAGCAATAGAATGGGAAGAACCAGAGATCTGTTCAAGAAAATTGGAGATATGAAAGGAACATTTCGTACAAAGATTTCCATAATAAAGGACAAAAGTGGAAAGGACCTAACAGAAGCAGAAGACATCAAGAAGAGGTGGCAAGAATACACAGAGGAATTATACCAGAAAGATATGGATGTCCCATACACCCCAGGTAGTGTGGTTGCTGACCTTGAGCCAGACATCCTGGAGAGTGAAGTCAAATGGGCCTTAGAAAGCACTGCAAATAACAAGGCCAGTGGAAGTGATGGTATTCCAGCTGAACTATTTAAAATTTTAAAAGATGATGCTGTTAAGGTGCTACACTCAATATGCCAGCAAGTTTGGAAAACTCAGCAGTGGCCAGAAGATTGGAGAAGATCAGTCTACATCCCAATCCCAAAGAAGGGCAGTGCCAAAGAATGCTCCAACTACCGCACAATTGCACTCATTTCACACGCTAGCAAAGTTATGCTTAAAATTCTACAAGGAAGGCTCAAGCAGTATGTGGACCGAGAACTCCCAGAAGTGCAAGCTGGATTTAGAAGAGGCAGAGGAACCAGAGACCAAATTGCAAACATGCGCTGGATTATGGAGAAAGCTAGAGAGTTCCAGAAAGACATCTACTTCTGCTTCATTGACTATGCAAAAGCCTTTGACTGTGTCGACCACGGCAAACTATGGCAAGTTCTTAAAGAAATGGGAGTGCCAGATCACCTCATCTGTCTCCTGAGAAATCTCTATGTGGGACAAGAAGCTACAGTTAGAACTGGATATGGAACAACTGATTGGTTCAAAATTGGGAAAGGAGTACGACAAGGCTGTATTTTGTCTCCCTGCTTATTTAACTTATATGCAGAATTCATCATGCGAAAGGCTGGGCTGGATGAATCCCTAGCCGGAATTAAGATTGCCGGAAGAAATATCAACAACCTCAGATATGCAGATGACACAACCTTGATGGCAGAAAGTGAGGAGGAATTAAATAACCTTTTAATGAGGGTGAAAGAGGAGAGCGCAAAATATGGTCTGAAGCTCAACATCAAAAAAACGAAGATCATGGCCACTGGTCCCATCACCTCCTGGCAAATAGAAGGGGAAGAAATGGAGGTAGTGAGAGATTTTACTTTCTTGGGCTCAATGATCACTGCAGATGGTGAAAGCAGCCACGAAATTAAAAGACGCCTGCTTCTTGGGAGAAGGGCAATGACAGGCCTAGACAGCATCTTGAGAAGTAGAGACATCACCTTGCCAACAAAGGTTCGTATAGTTAAAGCTATGGTTTTCCCAGTAGTGATGTATGGAAGTGAGAGCTGGACCATAAAGAAGGCTGATCGCCGAAGAATTGATGCTTTTGAATTATGGTGCTGGAGGAGACTCTTGAGAGTCCCATGGACTGCAAGAAGATCCAACCTCTCCATTCTGAAGGAAATCAGCCCTAAGTGCTCACTGGAAGGACAGATCGTGAAGCTGAGGCTCCAGTACTTTGGCCACCTCATGAGAAGAGAAGACTCCCTGGAGAAGACCCTGATGTTGGGAAAGATGGAGGGCACAAGGAGAAGGGGACGGCAGAGGACGAGATGGTTGGATAGTGTTTTCGAGGTTACCAGCATGAGTTTGACCAAACTGCGGGAGGCAGTGGAGGACAGAGGTGCCTGGCGTTCTCTGGTCCATGGGGTCACGAAGAGTCGGACACGACTAAACGACTAAACAACAACATTAATTTCCCTCCTGTATATACATGTTGACCTCCCTCCCTCCCGATTTCGGGCTTCTTAGTAAATCTTCCTTTTTTGCAGTTTCATCATTAATAATCTACATGTCATAAGATTTATGTTATACCTGCTGTGGTTTTTAAGCTTCTAAAATTTCCTTCAATATATGTTATAAATTTACTCCAGTCACTAATAAACTTTGTACCTTTTTGGTATCAAATCTTTTGTGTCATTTTTGCTAATTCCACATATTCAAATAATTTTATTTGCCAATCTTTGACAGTTGGGGTGTCTGGGTTCTTCCATTTTTGTGTTATTAATATCCTGGCAGCCACTGTCGCATATTGGAATAATGTCTGATCCTCTTTTTAAATTTCATCCCCAATTATTCCCAATAGGAAGGCTTCCGGTTTTTTAGAGAAGGTATATCTAAATATTTTTTTAATTCATTATATATGAGTTCCCAAAACTTTTTGATTTCTTCACAAGTCCACCACATATGGTAAAAATTGCCTTCTTTGATCTTACATCTCCAGCAGGCTTTATTTCCGGTTTTATACATTTGTTCTAATTTCACTGGTGTAATGTACCATCTGTACATCATTTTTTCCAAATTTTCTCTAAGCGTAACACAAGCCTTGAATTTCATTCCTTTATTCCATAATTTCACCCAATTATCGTATTCTATATTGTATCTGAAGTCCATTGCCCATTTTATCATTACTTCTTTTATCTCTTCGTCTTTGGTATCCCATTCTAACAAAAAGTTACACATTTTAGATAGAAACTTAGTTTTACCTTCTAGCATTTCTGTCTGATATTTAGATTATTTTCATTCATCCCTATCTTTTTATCTTCGTTCCATAATGCATTTATTTGGTCAAATTGCAACCAGTTTGTTAATCTATCTTTTAGTTCTTCATATGTTCTCAATTTCCATCCATTCTCTGTTCTTATCAATAGATCTTCATAAATCAATCTTTCCCCTTCCATTTTTTTTTTATTTGTTAAGATATTGATCGGTGATAGCCACCAGGGTGTTTTCCTTTCCAGAAGTTTTTTATTCCTTTCCCAGACCTTGTATATTGGTCCTCTGATGATGTGATTTGAGAAACCTTTATGCACCTTTTCTTTGTTGAGCCACAAGTATGCGTGCCATCCATATCTATTGTTAAAGCCTTCTAAATCCAGCAAATCTGTATTTTTAAAATTAATCCACTCCTTAATCCAACAAAGACAAGAGGCTTCAAAGTATAATTTTAAATTCGGGACAGAAAATCCCCCTCTCTCCCTCCAGTCCGCAAGTAATTTAAATTTGATTCTTGGCCTTTTCCCCTGCCAAATAAATTTTGAAATAGTTTTTTGCCAGTCTTTAAATATTGAAGATCCTCTAATCACTGGAATGTTTTGGAACAAGAACAACATTTTCAGGAGTATATTAATCTTTATTGCTGCCATTCTTCCCGACCATGAAAGTTTTACTCTATTCCACGTACTGTATCTAGATCCTTTTTTTATCTCTTTCCAAGTTGTGTTGTAGTTCTCACCAATTAATTTATATTTTTCATAGTTAACCAAATTCCCAAGTATTTTTTTTTACCACTTTAATTCCATTTTGTAACTCTAATTGTTCTCTTATATTTTTTTCCAGATTTTTAATCATCATTTTGGTCTTTATTTTGTTTAACTTAAAACCAGATAATTTACCGAATTCCTCTAGTAGTTCCAGGGCTTTACTAACACTTTTATTGCGGTTCTTCTAATGATAACACCAAATCATCTGCGTATGCTTTCAGTTTGTATTCCTTAACACCAACTTTAATTCCTCATATTTCTGATGTTGCTCTTATTTTGTTCGCAATTACTTCCAACACCATTATGAATAAAAGAGGAGATAGAGGGCATCCCTGTCTTGTTCCCTTCTCAATTTTGAATGAATCCATTAGGCTATTATTAATAACCAATTTGGCCGTTTGGTTCGAGTAGATCACTCTTATTCCCTCCATGAATGCACCTTCTAGCACTGCCTTCTCCATGCATTTTAATAAGAACTGCCATGATACATTATCAAATGCTTTTTCAGCATCGATAAAAATTAGCGCCGCTGGTATTTCATTCTTATATTCCAAATATTCAATAATATTTCATAGAATCATAGAATCATAGAGTTGGAAGAGACCACAAGGGCCATCGAGTCCAACCCCCTGCCAAGCAGGAAACACCACCAGAGCACTCCTGACATATGGTTGTCAAGCCTCTGCTTAAAGACCTCCAAAGAAGGTGACTCCACCACACTCCTTGGCAGAAAATTCCACTGTTGAACAGCTCTTACTGTCAGGAAGTTCTTCCTAATGTTTAGGTGGAATCTTCTTTCTTGTAGTTTGGATCCATTGCTCCGTGTCCGCTTCTCTGGAGCAGCAGAAAACAACCTTTCTCCCTCCTCTATGTGACATCCTTTTATATATTTGAACATGGCTATCATATCACCCCTTAACCTCCTCTTCTCCAGGCTAAACATGCCCAGCTCCCTTAGCCGTTCCTAATAATAATAATAATAATAATAATAAATTTTATTTATATCCTGCCCTCCCCAGCCGAAGCCGGGCTGAGGGTGGCTAACAACAATAAAACAGTACAAAAGTACAGCACAAACAACACTCTAAAATCATTAATAATGGTTACGTGGGAGCCGGTTGAAGCTAAATCCTTCGAAGACAGAGGTCCTGTGGCTGGGATGGGACGATATGGGATTGGGGATCCCATCTCTTGCAGGGGCGCAATTAGTGCCAGCACCGTCCGTTAAGAGTTTGGGTGTAATCTTCGACACTTCCCTTTCCATGGAGGCGCAGATTGCAGCTATAACAAAGGCGGCATTTTTCCATCTCCGCCAAGCTAGGCAGTTGGCTCCTTACCTCTCTCGCCCTGACCTAGCCACTGTGATCTATGGCCCACTTTATCATGACCTCTTTAACCTTTTCATCCTTGGTGTCCCAATCCAAAAGTTGATTATACATTTTTGATAGCAATTTGGTTTTACTGTCTATTATCTCTACCTGGAATTTAGATTTTTTCTCATTCATTCCAGTCTTTTTATCTTCCTTCCATAGGGCATTAATTTGATGGTACTGCAACCAGCCTGTTAATTTGCTTTTTAACTCTTCATAGGGTCTAATTTTCCATCCTCTTTCCGATCTTTCCAGGAGGTCTTCATAAGTCAGTCTCTCATCTTCCATGTTTATTTTTTTAATAGTTAATATATCAATAGGCGATAACCACCAGGGGGTTTTTTCCAGTAGTTTTTTATTCTTTTCCCACACTTCTAATAGTGTTCCTCTGATGATGTGGTTTGAGAAGCCTTTATGCACCTTTTCCTTGTTCTGCCAAAGATAAGCATGACAACCAAATCTTACGTCGAAGCCTTCTAAATCTAGCAGATCTGTGTTCTTTAAAGTGACCCATTCTCTAAGCCAACAAAGGCACGCGGCCTCATAATACAATCTCAAATTTGGGACCGAGAATCCTCCTCTATCTCCTCTATCTGTTAACAATTTGAATCTAATTCTCAGTCTTTTGCCTTGCCATATAAATTTAGAGAGAACTTTTTGCCAATTTTTGAATATTGCACTTCCTCTAATCACTGGGACATTTTGGAATAGAAATAGGAGTTTCGGTAATATGCACATCTTGATTGCAGCCATTCTGCCTGACCAGGAGAGTTTTATCCTATTCCAGGTATCTAGTTCCTTTTGGATTTCCTTCCAAGTGTTTGTATAATTATCAGCCATTAGGTTTATATTTTTTGTCGTTAGCCACACTCCTAGGTATTTTATCTTTTTTGCTTCTTTAATTCCCGATTGGAGTTCTAAGTGCCTCCTTAAATCTTCTCCCATATTCTTGACCATCATTTTAGTTTTAATTTTGTTTAGCTTAAAGCCCGATACTTTCCCAAATTCTTCTAAAAGTACCAGAACTTTGTCAATACTCTGTGCCGGGTCCTCAACTGTTATTACCAGGTCATCGGCGTATGCTTTCAGTTTGAATTCTTTCACCCCAATTCTAATTCCTCGTATCTCAAATGTTTTCCTTATCTTATTCGCAATTACTTCCAATGCCATTATAAAAAGAAGCGGAGACAGGGGGCAGCCTTGTCTTGTGCCCTTTGAAATTTCGAATGTATCTGATAAATTGTTATTAATAATCAGTTTAGCTCTTTGATTTGAATAAATTGCTTTGATTCCCTCCATGAAGGCACCTTCTATCCCTGCTATCTCCATACACTCTAATAGGAATCGCCATGATACATTATCGAATGCTTTTTCTGCATCGATAAAAATTAATGCTGCAGGGATTTCATTCTTCTTTTCTAAGTATTCAATGATATTTATTATATGCCTGACATTGTCTTTTAGTTGTGTATTAGGAAGGAATCCAGCTTGATCCGTATGTATTGCATTTTTTTAAGTAGCTCTTGAGTCACTTTGCCATTATCTCAGCAAATATTTTATAATCGTTGTTGAGAAGTGATATCGGTCTGTAGTTTTTTAAGTTTAGTTTGTCTGAGTCCACTTTAGGTATCAGTGTTATGTGAGCTTCTTTCCAGGAGTCCGGTATCTTCCCTCCTTGTAGAATATTATTCATTTTTTTAAAAAAATATATATTTTTATTAAGATTTTTAAACATAAATGCAAATATAATGAACAATATAACACATATCATAACATATGTTCTTCACTTCTTTTGACTTCCTCACGTCTCCCGCTCTCACTTGCATCATTGTCAATTCTTGCCTGCAATTTACCATCTTGTTTACATACTTATGTCCCATTCATTTAAAAAATAATCTAATATTTCTCCCAAAGGTTTATGATTTTTCCTCAATCTCACTTAGCATCCTAATTGCATCTAATTTAGTGGTGGTCAATTATTTATGATCTAGCCTCCATCTTAACATTCAACCAAATTACAATACTTTTTAAAATAAATCTTAAATTTCTTCCAATCTTCTTCAACCTTCTCTTCTCCCAGGTCTCGGATTCTGCCGGTCATCTCAGCTAATTCCATGTAGTCTATCAGTTGCATCTGCCACTCTTCTAGTGTGGGTAGATCTTGAGTTTTCCAATGCTTAGCGATGAGTATCCTTGCTGCTGTTGTTGCATACATAAAAAATGTTTGGTCCTTCTTTAACACCTTCTGGCCGACAATTCCCAAAAGGAAGGCCTCTGGTTTCTTAGTAAAGGTATACCTAAATACCCTTTTCAGCTCATTATATATCATTTCCCAGAAGGCCTTCACTCTAGGGCAGGTCCACCAGAGGTGAAAGAATGTTCCATCATTTTCTTTACATTTCCAACATTTGTTATCAGACAAATGGTATATTTTAGCAAGTTTAACTGGGGTCATGTACCATCTATATATCATTTTCATCACATTTTCCTTCAAAGCATTACATGCAGTGAAGTTCAGCCCGTTGGTCCACAACCTTTCCCAGTCCTCAAACATGATATTATGTCCAATGTCCTGTGCCCACTTTATCATAGCCGATTTAACCATTTCATCTTGTGTATTCCATTTTAACAGCAAGTTATACATTCTTGAAAGTACCTTAGTCTTAGGTTCTAACAGTTCTGTTTCCAATTTCGATTTCTCCACCTGGAACCCTAACTTTTTGTCATTTTTAAAAACTTCTTTAATCTGAGCGTAATGTAACCAGTCTCGCACTTTGTCCTTCATTTTCTCCAAACTCTGCAATTTCCAATTGTCTCCATCTTTTTCTAATATTTCCCAATATTTTGGCCATTTGGCCTCCATATTGGGTCTTTTTCGGGCCTTAGCTTCCAGCGGTGAAAGCCACCTTGGAGTTTTATTTTCCAGTAAGTCTTTATATTTTATCCAGACATTAAACACTGCTTTTCTGACAATATGGTTCTTAAAGGCCTTATTGATCTTAACCTTGTCATACCACAGGTATGCATGCCAACCAAAAGCATTGTTAAAACCTTCCAGATCCAGAACGTCAGTGTCCTCCAGAAGTAGCCAGTCTTTTAGCCAGCAGAAAGCTGTGGCCTCATAGTATAGCTTTAGGTCTGGCAGGGCAAAGCCCCCTCTTTCTTTCACATCGGTTAATATCTTAAACTTAATTCTGGGCTTTTTGCCCTGCCAGACAAACTTAGAGATGTCTCTCTGCCACTTCCGGAAGCACTCCGTCTTGTCCACAATCTGTAGTGTTTGGAACAAAAACAACATTTTTGGCAATACATTCATCTTGATAGCAGCAATTCGGCCTAGCAAAGAAAGTTTCAATTTTGTCCAACTATCTAAGTCTCTCTTAATTTCTGACCAACATTTTTCATAATTATCCTTTAATAGACTCAGGTTTTTTGCTGTTATATTTACCCCTAGGTACTTTACTTTTTTAACCACATTTAATTCTGTTTCTCTCTGAAACCGTTCTGACTCTGTATTTGTCAAAAAATTTTCCAATACCTTAGTTTTCTGTTTGTTTAATTTAAATCCCGCCACCCGACCAAAATCTTGAATCAATTGTAATACTCTTTTCGTACTAGATTCTGGCTCCTGCAGGGTCAAAACTAGGTCATCTGCAAATGCTTTAAGTTTATATTGTTTCGCTCCGACCTGAATTCCTTCCACCAACCGGTCCCCTCTAATCATGTTCAGGAGCACCTCCAGAACCGAAATAAACAACAAAGGGGAGATAGGGCAGCCTTGTCGTGTTCCTTTTTCAATTTTAAACTCTTCTGTAACCACATTGTTGACTATCAATTTAGCCTTTTGTTCTGAATACAGTGGTGCCTCGCAAGACGAAATTAATTCGTTCCGCAAGTTTTTTCGTCTTGCGAGTTTTTCGTCTTGCGAAGCACGGTTTCCCATAGGAATGCATTAAAAATCAATTAATGCGTTCCTATGGAAACCGCCTTCAGACCAGGTCCGGGACAGTCTGTCCCCCGACCTCTTCTGAAGGCTGGGGGGGGGACAAGGGCTTTTCTTCCCACCCCCAGCATTTTAAAAAACCCCGGGACAGCATTTTAAAATGCTGGCGGGCGGCAGCGAAGGCTTCGCTGCCGCCCGCCAGCATTTAAAAATCGCCCCGGGACAGCGGAGGACTTCTCCGCTGTCCCGGGGCGATTTAAAAGCCCCCGGGAAGGCAGGCAGGGGGGACAAAGACTTTTGCCCCCCGCCAGCCTTCAGAAGAGGTCCTGGACCTCTTCTGAAGGCTGGCGGGGGGCGAAAGTCTTTGCTCCCCTCCGCCTGCCTTCAAAAGCCGTCCGCTCTTAAAAGCCCCCGGGAAGGCAGGCAGGGGGGACAAAGACTTTTGTCCAGGACCTCTTCTGAAGGCTGGCGGGGGGCAAAAGTCTTTGCTCCCCCGTGCCTGCCTTCCCGGGAGAGCGGACAGCTTTTGAAGGCAGGTGGAGGGGAGCAAAGACTTTCCACTCTCCCGGGAAGGCAGGCACGGGGGAGCAAAGACTTTTGCACCCCGCCCGCCTTCAGAAGAGGTCCAGGACCTCTTCTGAAGGCGGCGGGGGGCGAAAGTCTTTGCTCCCCTCTGCCTGCCTTCAAAAGCTGTCCGGGACAGCGGAGAAACACACTGCTTTTCTCCGCTCTCCCGGGAAGGCAGGCAGGGGGGAGCAAAGACTTTTGCCCCCCGCCAGCCTTCAGAAGAGGTCCTGGACCTCTTCTGAAGGCGGGCGGGGGGCGAAAGTCTTTACTCCCCCCCCGCCTGCCTTCAAAAGCCGTCCAGGACAGCGGAGAAACACGCTGCTTTTCTCCGCTCTCCCGGGAAGGCAGGCAGGGGGGAGCAAGGACTTTTGCCCCCCGCCAGCCTTCAGAAGAGGTCCTGGACCTCTTCTGAAAGTGGGCAGGGGGCAAAAGTCTTTGCTCCCCTCTGCCTGCCTTCAAAAGCTGTCCGGGACAGCGGAGAAACACGCTGCGTTTCTCCACTCTCCCGGGAAGGCAGGCAGGGGGGAGCAAAGACTTTCACCCCCTGCCAGCCTTCAGAAGAGGTCCTGGACCTCTTCAAAAGCCGTCCTGCCTTCAAAAGCCGTCCAGGATAGCGGGAAGCGCTTCCCTGCTATCCCGGACTGCTTTTAAAATGCTGGCAGTGGGGAGCAAAGCCTTTCGGCCCCCGCCGGCCTTCCTGGACCTCTTCTGAAGGCCGGAGGGGGGGGAAGGCTTTGCTCCCCACCGCCAGCATTTAAAAGAGGTCCCCGGAGATTTCCCTATGGGCTTTCTTCTTGCGAAGCAAGCCCATAGGGAAATTCGTCTTGCGAAGTGCCTCAAAAAACGGAAAACCCTTTCGTCTTGCGGGTTTTTCGTCTTGCGAGGCATTCGTCTTGCGGGGCACCACTGTATATTGCATCAATCCCATTCTCAAAACCCCGTCCCACTCCCATTTCTTTTAAATTTCCCTTCATAAATTTCCAGGAGATATTGTCGAAGGCCTTCTCCGCATCTATAAAAATTAACACTGCTTTTGTGTTTATATCTGTTTGCAAAAGTTCCAAGATGTCAATAATATTCCTTGTATTAGCAAACAAATGTCTACCTGGGAGAAAGCCTGCCTGGTCCTTGTGAATTACTTCATTTAAAACTTTTTTAAGTCTACTTGCCAAAATGTCTGCAAATATTTTGTAATCCACATTTAAAAGAGAGATGGGACGATAGTTCTTAAGTTGTGTCTTTTCAGCTTCCGATTTTGGTATCAATGTGATAAAAGCTTCCTTCCACGATTCCGGCGCCCTCTTCCCCTCCATAATTTCATTGCTGACCTCCATCAGTGGTTGTATCAAATAGTCTTTTAATGTCTTATAATACTTGGAGGTCAGCCCATCTGGCCCTGGAGATTTGCCCAATTGCATGTTCTGAATGGCTTGTTCAATCTCTTGTCGTGTTATTTTGCAGTTCAGGATTGATCTATTTTCTTGTGACAGTTTTGGTAGCCCATTTTTTTCCAGAAATTGTTTAATCTCAACTTCATCTTGCGGCCCTTGAGTATATAATTTTTTGAAGTATCTCTGGAAGCACTTTCTAATGTCCACGAGGTTCTGAATGTTTCTTCCTTCAATCTCTAAATTTGTAACTGTATTTAGTTTTTGTCTCCTCTTCAACTGCCAAGCTAGCAGTTTTCCACATTTATTCGCCGATTCAAAAGTTTTTTGTTTCATTAATTTAATCTTCCACTCTATTTCCTGATTTATCAATTTAGAATACTGTGCTTGATGAAGTTTAATTTCTTTCAGAATCGGCTGTGACTTCGGATTTGATCTTAATTTCTTCTCTAATTCTTTAATTTTCTCCAAGATTTTGTCTTTCCTCTCATTTTGTGTCCTTTTCTTTACAGCATTCTGTTGAATCAAGAACCCCCTCATCACAGCCTTGCTTGCGTCCCAGATGATTCTTTTTTCCACCGTAGTGTTCAAATTTATCTCAAAATAATCTTTCAAAACTTTTTGGGCCTTCTTAGTGATCTCCTGATCTCTCTGAACAAATTGTCATTCATCTTCCATCTAAAGGAGCCAGTTGGTAGTAGTGTCATGTCCATCTTTACTGCATTATGGTTGGAGCAGGTCTTTGGGCAGATTTCCACCTTTCTGACCTTAGGTGCCAGACCTCTAGATATCCATATTTGGTCGATTCTTGTCCAAGTCAGCTGGGCTTCAGAGAAGAATGTTCCCTCTCTTCCCAAGGGGTTCTTCGTTCTCCAAATGTCAATCAAGTCCATATTGTCAGTCATTTCGAAAAAAGTCTTTGGTAGTCTGCCATCTTTTGTAGCATTTTGGTTTTGTGACTTATCCATGTTAGTTGATACGACCCCGTTCATATCTCCCATCATAATGATGTTATCATAGTCCAGATGATCCAGCATAGTCTCATGCAACTTCTTATAAAATTCCGATTTCCCTTCATTTGGTGCATAAATTCCTAATATCAAGATCTTCTCTCCTTGATGTTGTATCTCAATTGCTAGAATTCTTCCATGTTCATCTTTAAATAGAGGTTTAGGTGACAGGCTCTCTTTTGCATATATCACCACACCTCTCTTCTTTACTCTATCCGAAGATATAAATTCCTGGCCAAGTCTTTTGTTTATTAACACTTTTCTGTGGAGCCTGATCACGTGTGTTTCTTGTAGGCAAATAATATCCAATTGTTCCTTTTTTAATATGTGAAAAATTTTCCTCCTTTTTTCCGGGATGTTGCAGCCATTTATATTCCAGCTCAGGGAATATTATTCATTACCTCACACAACACTGGGGCTAAGTATTCTTCAATAATTTTATAATATTTGGCCGATAGACCATCTGGGCCCGGTGCTTTCCCTAGTTTCCTTCTCTTTATTGCTTCCTGAACTTCATCTACTGTTATACATTTATTCAATTGGGTTTTCTCATCCTCCGTTATAGATGTTATTCTGTTATTTTCTACATATTTTGCTATTTCTGTTATATCTTCTTTCTGGTAGTTTTTCAAAGAATTTTAGGAAATTTTTCTTTATTTCATTTGGTTCTTCCACAAGCCTTTCTTCTATTTTTATCTTATTAATCACATTTTGGTTTTTTCCTTTTTCGTAGTTGCCAGGCCATGAATTTCCCTGTTTTATTTGCTGATTCGAAGAATTTTTGCCTCATTAATTTGATTCTCCATTCGACTTCTTGATTGATTAGCATTGAATATTGTGTTTGTAACAATTTGGATATTTGTTTGGTCTGTTCATCACTAGGGTCTATTATTAATTTTTCCCCGCATTCTCTTAATTGGATCAGGATTTCATCTTTCTTTTGTTCTCTTATCTTTTTCCTATAACTATTTTGTTGGATTAGAAAGCCTCTTAACACCGCCTTGCTGGCGTCCCAGACTATGTCAATATTTGTCTCTTTATTAAGGTTTAAGTCAAAGAAGTCTTTTAAAGTTTTCTTTGCCATCTCAATTACCTCTTCGTTTTCAAATAGATATTCATTCATTCTCCATCTGTACACACCCTGAACTCCACATTTAATTTCCAAAGATGTTGAATTATGATCAGAAAGGGTTCTGGGTTGTATTTCACATTTTTCGACTCTTGTTGCTAATTCTCTTGATACCCAGATCTGGTCTATTCTACCCCAGCTCTGGTGCGGCTCTGAAAAGTGAAACAGTCTGTATAGGGTCTTGGGAAGATGGCGAACGGCACTTAGTCAGCGTGAGTGTGAGCTCTCTGATTTATCTTTTAAAGATTGTTTTAATGAGTATAGAAACCTATTAACTTTTAACTTTAGTTTTTAGTTTTTTAGTTTTAGTTTTAAACTAGTAAGTAGGAGGACGCCTCTCTCTATCGGGGAGGCAACCATTGACCTTGAAACTTGGGGCGGCTGCATGAAGAGAGAAATGACTAAGCAATTATACAGCCCTGCTTGTGGGAGAGGAACTGGGAAACGTACCAGAGATTCCAGAGATTTAGACGACACAGAGGAACTGAGATGCCTGCCTCTTGCTAAACAAACAAAAATTAGTGAATCTGAAAGTACAAAGGATATTTTTAATATCCCGGTTTCAAACTCTTTCACACTGCTAGCAGAGATGAATGATGAGGAAACCATTGTGAAAGAACCTTTTGATAACCTGCCTACTAAACCTTCAAGTAATAATAATACTGGTATCCACTCGAATGACTGCACTAGAGCCCGTGAAAGCTGCATTGATGAGATACTATTTGAACACTCGACTACTATAGACCTAGTTGCTAAAACAGTGGACTATATCTTTAAATACATAAAAGACATCCGAGGATCCTTGGAGAAGATTATCTCGCTTGTATCCCTAACAGGTAAAGACAGTTCCCCTGATGTACCACCTGAGATGAAGCCCATACAAATGCCCAGAGCACCCGTTTTACCTCACACCTCCTGTATAATTCCTCAAGTTGCTGGCAATCAGAAAAGTGAGCAAAGTGAGCAAAATAAGAAGGAACAACACTTTGCACCTCCTCACAAACTGCTGCTGCAAGCTACCAAAATCTGACTAACGGTTTGCCCCTTTAGAGGCATGGTGATAAACTGGCATTATAAGAGTGATATAAGGAAACACCTAGCGGAGCTTCTGGGGGTAATCCCTAGCTCTATTGACCTGAAGCATACTGACCATATTAGCAGCAGACCTCAGAGGCAGAGATTGCTGCTCTCCTTTAAAACCAAAAAGCTCCCTGCACTTATTATGTCCTCAAGAAGCCTTCTAATTAACTATGGAATCCTTGCTACAAGAGTCTTCACCAATACCAAGATCTGCCCCCTCTTACCAAACTGCCTGCTCAAAAAGAAAGCAGACAAGTCTGAGGGTTCGCCAATTGCCACAACTCCAACTCCCCTGGCCGCAGATCTAATTAGCTGGACTGACGACCCCCCCCCCGCCTCCACTGACAAAGGCTATACATCTGGAGAATTCTACGGAGCGTGAGTTACTTCTATCCTTCTCCCAATTGCCAAAACTGGAGCGAACAGAGATAACGGACAGATTGGATGAGTTGCTACTCTGTCTCCGTAACTCAGAAGATCATGCTCATGTAAATAAGATGAATTCCTCACCAATTGTAGATCAGTCTACACAAGCCCAAGTGGAACCCGTTTTAACGACCTTTGATCTGCAACCTGGCTGTACGCGGCCTCGGGATGTCAAGCCCAGGCAGGATACAGTGGAAGATTCGACAACCCTCTGGTCAAACTTGGAAGCTGTGGCAAGACTGAATGCTCTTTTGGAGGCAAACCGAAAAGGATGCCTTCCACCTGCCTTCCACTGCATGTTCCCTACAGCAACCGCAGACCCAAAAGGTCCACCCCCCTCAATCTTAGAGCATACCTTAAATGCAGAGTCTATGGACCTGTCGTTAAGTGATACTCCCGTGCACCAGAATCCATCCCTGCAGCTACCAATAATTAAGCCTCAATCCATGGCTGCTGCTGCGGTAAGTGGTGCTCGGAAATTGCCTGGTAAGCAAGCTACAATTACTTCCTTCTTCCAGCCTATTGCCCCCCCTCGCTGCATGCATTCCCAGGTGGATTCTGCCATGCTGGTTCCGCAAGGCCCAGCATGACTCGAAGGGGTGACCAGGAGATCACTTACTTTCTTATCCTGGAATGTAGCTGGCATTAAACCTAAGCTGATGGACCCATCCTTTGTCGCCTACATAAAAGGCAGTCGTATTCTTTTACTGCAAGAGACCTGGGCTTGTGAGGGCTTCTCCTTATCAGGGTATAAGGACTTCTACCTGAATGCACAACAGAATTCACTATCACCTGGTAGACCACAAGGTGGGTTGGCCACCTTAGTTTCTTTGGCCTTAAATCTGCAGGTGGAACAAATTGACATCCAGTCGTCATCCATGCTAGGTGTAAAGCTACAAACAGTGGAGGAAGTGTTTGTGGTGATTAATGTTTATTTGCACCCAACCTATAAGAAAAACCTGGTGGACCAAAGATGGAGGGGAATTCAACTGACTCTTGAAACTCTCCTAGAGAAATATCTTGAAGCCACCTTTCTAGTTGCAGGAGATTTCAACGGCCGATTGTCTCGCTCTGATAAATCATTATTTGCTAAATATAATAAATATCCCTCACTACCCATTTTAACCTCAGACCTTTTACCCAGGAACTTTAAAGACAGTGTTGCTACATACGCAGGTTTTAAATGTAGACAAACTTTGATGGCTCTTAATTTTCACCTTCTAAACGGAGCTCTCAGTTCTGATTACCCTGCTGAATTTTACTTTCTGGTCAGGCTCCCGAGCCTCTACCATAGACTTTATTTGGACATCAGTAGACCTAATTCCCAAAATTTCCAACTTTAGGGTGGTAACAAGGCTGGAAAGTGACCATTTTCCATTAGAACTCTCTCTGACCCTGGATGGAGAATTGGCTACCTATTCCTGTGTGCCTATTACAAATAACCAGCTTCAGATGAGGCCCACTGCCTTAAAATGGACCGGCAATATGGCTCAACAGATAAATGAACTCCTTTGGTCTGACCAACTGCAAGAGACAAGGGACTCCCTTGTCCAGGCAGTTGAGCCATTGCCAATATATGACAATTTAGTAGAACTGCTAAAACCTTCGTTGGCTAAGGCCCCGGTAATGAATAGTAACCATTTCTCTCATAAAAAGTGGTTTGACAAGGAATGTAGACACTTCAAGAACAACCTATATAATGAATTCTTGGCATATAGGGCATCAAATGACCCCGCACCTAGCAGTCACCTTATGAACCTCAAGAGAAGGTATAAAGCACTATTAAAGGAAAAGAAGCTTGCGGCAGAAAGAAATGATTGGAATAACCTTCTAAAAGCTGCAGAAAATAGAAATCCCTCCTCCTTTTGGCACCAAATTTCTCAATACCTGGGTAGACCGTTGTCAAGGATAGAACCCCAATGAAAGCCAATGAAAGCGGAAGAGAAGGCTCCGACGCCATTATAGAAACTGAAGCGCGGCGACTAACAGCTTCTAACAATTAATGTACTCTGATAGCCTGTACTAAAGTAAATTATTCCTACTCACCAGCATATGAGGGATTTCTCTGAAATGGGGTCTCAGTGATATTTGACGGAGACAGTGTGGAAATTTGGATACTCCCGTCGGAAACTCC
Organism: Podarcis gaigeae; assembly: GCF_964106915.1. Taxonomy (NCBI): domain Eukaryota; kingdom Metazoa; phylum Chordata; class Lepidosauria; order Squamata; family Lacertidae; genus Podarcis; species Podarcis gaigeae. The sequence goes on from NC_139690.1 coordinate 621,311, forward strand.
TCTTCTCTTTTACAAACCCTACAAAATCTGCTAATAGAACAGACGACATCTAGTGGAGTGAATACAACACTGCAACTGGTTTTACTTTTTGTTCTTTTTTCCTTCCCCTTCATAGACCTTATCTATTTTTGTGACTTCTGAGACTATGGTGATCCCCCTGCACCCTCATATGACGTTCAACTAACAGGATCACACCTAATATTTAACAGACAGACTTTACCTTGATACCAGCGTTTTTTATAATTTCTATAAGTTTCTTTTTCTTCTTTCTGGATTGGGAGGAGGAAGAAGACTGAGCTAATACCTGGAATAGCCTGAATAGAGGCAAGAAGAGGTGCAAGAAGGCTGCTGACCTACTGAAAATATTATTGGACTATATTGGTTATAGTGGTATTATTTGGGGTCGGTGTAAATTTAGGGGGTGTGTTTCCTGTCAGGATATTTGATAGTGTGAAGTGCGTGGATTTTGTAATTGTAATCTGGTGAGAATGTTGAACACAGCAAAGAGGGGGGACACCTTCTGAAAGAAAGGGATCGAAGCAAGAACAAGACTTCAAGGCAGACATACTAAGAATGTTTGCGGAAATCAAACAAAGTGAAAAAAATTTAGAAGTAAAACTAGAACAAGTAGATAATAAGATAGGGAAAATGGATAAAAAGATGGACGAAACAGTCAATGAATTAAAAGGTCAAATAAATGAAGTATTTAGGAGAACTCAGGTAACAGAAGAGGGGTTGAAAAAGACGAGAATAGAATTGAAGGAGGTAAGACGTGAGGAGGAGAGGATCAAAGTAGAGCTATTAGAACTAAGCAAAGCGCAAGAAGACTTGAAAGACATAATTGCTTTGAATGAACTAAGACAAAGGGAGGTTAACTTAAGACTTAGAGCAGTACCAGAAAGACAAGGAGAAAACATTAAAGAGAATCTGATTGTAGAATTAGCCCAATGGATGGAAATACCAATAGAAGAGATGGCAAAATCAGTACAAATGGCATTCAGATTAAAAATAAAAACAACCAGAGCTAAAAAATTTGTAGGAGATTGCCTGATTATATTTAAAGAAAAGGAAATGAGAAATATGATTTTGCAAAGAAATAGAGAAAAAAGACTGTGCATTAATGGGAACTATATAATAATTTTCAAAGACATACCAATTAGAATTCTGAAACGTAGAGAGCCGTATAAAGCATTGGTACAGACGTTGAAGAAAAATAATATAGAGTTTAAATGGGAGTACCCGGAGGGCATCTCATTCATGTACAGGAGTAAGAGGCATAGATTGGTTAATCCAGAAGAAACTAGCAAATCCAGAAGAAACTAGCAAATTCTTAAGAAAATATAAAGAACTGAGACTAGAAAAGGAGGAAGACAAAATAGGAGAGGCAGTAGGGGGCGCTGAGGAAGAGATAGAGGAGGTAGCAGAAGGGTCAAGAGGAGAAGAAGAAGAACAGGAGGAAGAAGAATTAGCTGAAATATAAGAAAATAAGTAACTTAGGAGGTTTAAACAAAAAAAATTCCTTCCAGTAGCACCTTAAAGACCAACTAAGTTAGTTCTTGGTATGAGCTTTCGTGTGCATGCACACTTCTTCAGATACACAGATATCTTCTTCAGATATCTGAAGAAGTGTGCATGCACACGAAAGCTCATACCAAGAACTAACTTAGTTGGTCTTTAAGGTGCTACTGGAAGGAATTTTTTTTGTTTTGACTATGGCAGACCAACACGGCTACCTATCTGTAACTGGAACTTAGGTAGGTTTAATCACCATGGCGTTAAAGATTTGGAGTTGGAACATTAATGGGATAAACGAGAGAAAAAAAGGAGTAAAATTGAACAAATCTTGAAAAAAGAAAGTGTAGACATTATTTGCTTACAGGAGACCCATATAGCAAGAAGACATAAAAGAATTCTGATAAATAAAAGACTGGGAAATGAGTTCATATCATCTGATAAAGTCAAAAAAAGAGGTGTGGTTATTTATGTTAAAAAACAAATTGAGGCCCAGCAAATCTTTAAAGATGAAAACGGAAGGATAATGATGGTACAAATTAAATGGCATGGACAAAATTTAATTATAGTAGGACTATACGCTCCAAACGATAATAAATCCGAGTTTTATAAAACCTTGGAAGAAAAACTAGCTGAGTAGCAGATCAAAAATGATTATACTCGGGGATATGAATGGGGTGGTCTCACTAGAAATGGACAGACTCAGAAATGGGGGGGGGTAAGGAAGGGAAGTTGCCCAGAACCTTTTTCTCATTGGTTAAAAACTGTAACCTAATAGATGCTTGGAGACTTAGACATCCGCTGGAAAAGCAATTTACGTACCACTCTGAGCCTAACCAATCACTGTCCCGAATAGATCAGATCTGGGTCTCGAACGAACTAACACCAAGAATTATACGGGTAGAGATTCAGGCCAAAATAATATCTGACCACAACCCAATAAAGATGGAACTGAAAGGTCTGGAAGAAGGTACTTTTAGATGGAGACTGAAGGATTATCTCTTAGATGACCAAGATATAGTTGAAAAAGCGCAGAAAAGGATGAAAGAATTCTTTAAGGATAATATGAATAAAGGCACCAAAACTAAGGTGGTATGGGATGCGGGCAAGACAGTGATGCGGGGCTTTTTTATTCAGCAGAATGCCATTAAAAATAAAGGAAGAGATAAAGGGAAAAAGGACATTCTGAAACAGATAACAGACTTGGAGGGGAAATTAGTTAAAAAACCTAATAATAAGAGAATAAAAGAAAATATTAAAGTACTGCAAGCCCAGTATGCAACAATAATAAATAGGGAAGTAGAATGGAACATAAAAAAACTAAGACAAAGAACGTTTGAGTTTGCGAACAAGTCAGGGAAGCTTCTGGCATGGCAAACCAAGAAAAGAAAGGAACAAAGCACAATAAATAAAATTGTTGTGAACGGAGAAGAAATAACTAACCCCAAGGAAATAAGGAAAGTTTTTCTGGATTATTATAGAGGATTATATAAAAATAGAGAGAGATACAACCAGAGAAAAATAGAAAGATTTTTGAAAGATAAGCAGGTTCAGAAGATTCCAATAGAGAAAAAAGAGCAATTAAATACCCCAATAGAGACAGAAGAAATAAAATCAGCAATTAAAGAATTAAAAAGAGGAAAAGCCCCGGGCCCAGATGGCTTCATGGCAAGCTACTATAATGAAATGGAAAATATTGTATTGGCACCACTGAGAGAAGTAATGAATAATATTTTGAAAGAAAAAGAAATACCAGATACGTGGAAGGATGCTTTCATTACTTTTATCCCAAAACAAGATTCAGATCTGTCGCAAGTTAAGAACTACAGGCCGATCTCGCTGTTAAATGTTGATTATAAAATCTTCGCAGGAATACTGGCAAGTAGAGTTAAAAACATATGGTCAGAATATATCCATGGAGATCAGGCGGGCTTTCTGCCGGGCAGGCAAATGAAAGATAATATTAGAAGTATAATAAATTCCATAGAATACTTGTCTGCCAGGTATGATAAGCAAGCCATAATGATGTTCGTGGATGCAGAGAAAGCATTCGATAATATAGTTTGGGACTTTCTACTAAAACAGTTAGAATATATGGAGGTCGGTATGAACTTCTTCAACAGAATAAAGGCAATCTATACGGAGCAAAATGCCAAATTGATTATAAACAACGTGGTGTCAGAAGAAATAACGGTAGCGAAGGGTACAAGACAGGGTTGCCCACTCTCCCCATTGCTATTTATAATAGTACTGGAAGTACTTCTGAACTCAATAAGACAAAATAAGAAAATAAAAGGGATTAGAATTGGTCAAAATGAATATAAAGTTAAGGCGTTCGCAGACGATTTAGTAATAACAACAGAAGATCCGCTGAACTCAATAAAAGAGCTACTGGAAGAACTGGAACAATTTGGTAAGGTGGCTGGCTTCAAGTTAAATAAAAGAAAGACTAAAATAATGGTGAAGAATTTAGATTCGAAGGCAATCGAGGAATTACAACAACAAACAGAAATAGAAGTGGCCAAAAAGGTGAAATATCTAGGAATATGGACAACCCCGAAAAATATAGACCTATTTAAGAATAACTATGAACAGGTATGGAAAGAGATAAAAAAGGACTTAGAGAGGTGGGGGAAGCTGAGATTGTCATTCTGGGGTAGGATAGCTTTAATTAAGATGAACGTTCTCCCGAGAATGTTATTTCTGTTCCAGAACTTACCGATAATCAAGGGCACTAAGATATTTAAAGAGTGGCAAAGAGGAATCTCAAAATATGTCTGGCAGGGCAAAAAACCAAGGATTAAGTTTAAATTGTTAACAGAAGCTAAAGAAAGAGGGGGATTTGCTCTGCCAGATCTGAAATTATATTACGAGGCATCGTGCCTTTGCTGGGTGAAAACGTGGATAAAATTGGAAAATAAGGAACTATTAGATCTGGAGGGGTTCGACAACAGAGCAGGATGGCATGTGTACTTATGGCAGGGGAAGAGGAAACACAAGGGTTTCGCAACACATATCTTTAAAGGCCCTCTAATGGAAGTTTGGGAGAGGAATAGATTTTTACTAGAACCTAAAGTACCACACTGGCTATCCCCAGGGAATAAAACTATTTTATCCCTGTACTCCAAGAAACAGGCACAAAGTGGCATTCCTTTATTTTTAATGGCAAACTGTCAAAGTTGCCTTGCGACTCTTTAAAATGAAAGTCCTCCCTCTTCTGCTGGTGGACATTGCCTTGGGCTCACGTAGGGACTTTGAAAAATTGGAATCTATCCAAACCTAATTCCTCAGGGCCATACTCAGGATCCCCCCCTCCGTGGCAGGTGCGATCATGAGATTGGAAACCGGTTGACAAGCCTTTAGGTATGTGGCCCTGAAAGCGAAGTTATGGCTATGGCTCAAGCTCTGTTTCAGACCGGTGGGTTTGGCCCCCTTGATTCTGAGGGATAACTTTAAATCTTCATGGGAAGGGGAGATAGTGGAGGAAGTGCAGAAGTGCGGATTGTCCTTCCTTTTTATAGAGTCCATGACGTATAGCCACGCAAAGGCGGTGATCGCTCAAAGATTAAGGGATATTGCCAGACAGGAGGACATAGCCCGTGTGAAACCTGGGTTGTTTCTGGGGGAGCAGTTGTATCGGGCTGCTCCAGCTCGCTACCTGGCGGATATCCACTACGTGGAATACCGCAGACTATTTACTGCGGCTAGGCTGAATGTTCTTGACTCGGCGGTTCTGAAGGGAAGATATGGAGGAGTCCCATATGACCAGAGATTATGCCACTGTGCGGTGTGAGGTAGAATCCATAGAGCACATTTTACTGAGCTGTCCCTTCTACAACGATTTAAGACAGTACCTTATAACTCCATACTTACCCCAGCTCAGTTCCCGGCAAAGAGGAAAGCAGACAGCATATCTGCTAAATAAGTCTTCTGGGAAAACAACTTTGTCAGTGGCTAAATTCCTTTTCCTGGCACTCAAGTGTCGGAAACGTATATGTCAGGACTGCCGCTAGGTCCCAGCTCACAGAGGACCAACGCCCAGTGGATATTATATACAAAAGTCTTTATTGAAGTTTAGTTTCCATTTCCAAGCTCTGGGCGCGCAGGCCCACGTCTTAACGCTAGACCGGCTAAGTCCCCTCTGACTCACTGCTCCACCCACACCAGTTTAAGATTCTAGCCCGGCTCCACCTCTTGCGCTGCTCTTTCCTGCGTTGGGTCCTTCTGCCCTCTGGGGTTCCCTCCTTCCTGGACTCCTCTGACGCGGAGCCTCCTGAGTCTTGCCCCTCCCTCCGGCGGGCTTTAGGACCTGGCTCCCTTCCCGGGCTCCCCGCTGTGCCGCGCTCCTGTACATTTGAACTTGGCGCGCGCGCCCAGCCGGTGACTTTCCTTCTGACCGTTTCCCCGCTTCCTGATGTGGGTGTTGCCAAACCTGACTCCTCTCCTCCCTCTGGTGGTGAGGACACTGGTCCCGACTCCTGGGACTCCCCCTCCCCACTGCGCTCTGGTGGAGACGCTGGCCCTGATCTCCAGCTGCTGTTCAGAGACTCCCCGCTGGCCCCTCCCTCTTGAGGTTTCTCCCTTGGAATCTCCCTTGCTCTGGCCACCGGCGCTCCCTTCTGTGAGTCCTCCGATTCGCTAGAGAGGCTTGTGGAATAACTCTGGCCACTGTCACTGCCTGCGCCCCCCTCGTACTCCTCCTCCTCACTCTCCATTTGCTCCCCCTCCTGTGTCTCTCCTTCTGAACCCCTGACATCCATCCCCCCCTCGAAGCCCCCCCTTCCCCCCTCCCCCTCTTCCGGTGCGGGTTCCGGGTGCTCCATTGTTGTAGGGGTGAGTCCAGGATACAGCTCGTCCCCTGAGGCTTGCAACCATCGAGATAAGTCCGGGAAGTCCCCCATGGGCTCGTCGACGACGACCTCCTCCGCTTCCATCTCCTGCGCGGTGTGCTCGAAATCTGCGCTCGACCCCAAATCACCCAAGAGCCCTCCTCCCCCTGTTGTTTGATGGGGGTCCACCTCCCAGGGCCCCTTCGGCATGTCTCTGCGCCAGCCCACCTCGGGTTGGTCCTCCCACCAATAAGATCCCCCCGTGCCAAAACCTGAAAGTGATCCCTCCGGAGAGCTGCCTCCCGGAGCCGAGTCCTCAGCTGACGAGAAACCCCGGAAAGTGCTGGCCGAGAGTGTGGGTGTGAACAAACAATCCTCGAAAAAGCCCGCCGGCATAGGCTTGTGCGGGAAAAGTGTGTGGAATTCTTCCTTGAGCAAGTGCTCTTCCACTGCGTAATCCGGCACCCACCTGTTGGCGCTGGCCGGGGTGTCCTCCGTGGCGAGAAGATATTCAATCCCGTCCTCCCCCCACCTTGAGTCTAAAATCTCAGTGGCTTCATTAAGTGGCTCCCCTTTCGGCAACCCCCCTTTTTTGGGCGCTTCTCTGAGCGGGTCTGGCGCCTTCCCCGGTGCTTGAAACCTGTGGGGCTCTCTGTAGGGCGTGAGCACTGATCTATGAAAGACCGGGTGCATTCTGGAACCCTCCGGGAGTGTCAACCGGAAGGCCACTGGGTTGATCTGCGCCTCTACTTGGTAAGGCCCTAGCTGCTTGTGCCCTAGTTTCTTCTTGGCTAACGATCTGGCTGGAACTGCTTGTGCTGCCAACCAGACCCAGTCTCCCACCTGGATGTCCTCCCCAACCCTCCTGTGTCGATCTGCCTGCACTTTGTAAGCCTGTTTTGCCAACTCTAACTGCCTCCTGAGCTGCTCGTGGATCTCCTGCAACTCCGCTGCCACTTCCTCTGCTCCCTGTGGCTCCCCCTCCCGCACTGTGTCCAGACCCGGGAAGGTTCTGGGATGCCTCCCGTAGTTGGCAAAAAATGGGGTCACCCCCGTGGACCCGTGCTTCGTGTTGTTGTAGGCAAACTCGGCCAACGGTAGATAGTCCACCCAGGTCGATGGCTGCTGGTTCGCGTAGCATCTCAGGTACTGCTGCATGATGTCGTTGACCCTTTCCGCCTGCCCGTTAGTTTGCGGGTGTCTCGCCGACGCCAGGCTGACCTTGACGTTCAGGAATCCCATCAGCTTTTGCCAGAAGTTGGAGATGAACTGGCGCCCCCGGTCGGACAAAATAGACCGTGGTAGGCCGTGCACCTTGAACACGTGGTCTATGAACATCTTAGCGGTCTGCTCGGCCGTGGCCACCTTCGCGCACGGAATGAAGTGGGCCATCTTGGTGAACAGGTCCACTACCACGAGCACTGCCGTCTTGCCCCTTGAGCTGGGTAGATCTGTGACAAAGTCCAGGGCTACCCTCTCCCACGGTACGAACGGTGTCTGTAGCGGTTCCAACAGGCCCGCCGGCGGCTGGTGCACAGGCTTAGCCCTTTGGCAGGTGTCGCACCTATTGACATAGTCCGCGACATCCCCCCGCATCTTAGGCCACCAAAAGTCTCTGGCTACTAAGTCCACCGTCTTCTCCTTGCCGAAGTGCCCCGCGCTGGGCGCGTCGTGCAGCTGTTGCAGGACCTTCGCACGGAGGCTGTCTCCTGGTACGTAGAGGACTCCCTTGCGTAGGAGCAGGCCGTCTCGCACTTGGAATTCGTCGCCCCTCGCCTTGCCACTGCACACCTCCTCCATCTTGGCTCGGGCGAACGAGTCCGTTTGCAGCGCGCGGCGCACCGCGTCCAGGTCCACCGTGGCTGACGCGCATGCCCACGCCTGTGGTGTGAAAATGTGCTTGGCCGCCGCCGGTGCCTCTGCCTCCAGATACTGCGGTTTTCTGGACAGCGCGTCCGCCAAGACGTTGCTGTTTCCTGGGATGTACTCAATTCTGAAGTCGAAATCTGCAAAGAACTCCGCCCAGCGGATGTGTCGCTGGTTCAGGAACCTCGCCGTGCGCCAGTACTCCAAGTTCTTATGGTCTGTGCGGACCTGCACCGTGTGCTTGGCTCCGACGAGGAAGTGCCGCCACGCCTTGAAGGCTGCATGTATGGCCAGCAACTCCCTGTCCCAAATGGTGTAGTTCTGCTCCGCTTTGCTGAGTTTTCTGGAGTAGAAAGCGCACGGCCTCCAGTCCCCCTGGTGGTCTTGCTGCAACAGAACGGCTCCCACGGCCCTGTCTGAGGCGTCCGTCTCCACTCTCATGGGCCTGCTGGGATTTACGTGCAGTAGGTTCTCTTCGGAAGCGAAGAGCTGCTTGAGCTTCTGAAAGGACTGCTCTGCCTGCTCCGTCCAGATGAACCTCTTCTTCTTGGAACTGAGGGTGTCGGTGATGGCTGCTGTCTGCATGGCGAAACCCTTGATGAACTTGCGATAAAAGTTGGCAAAACCGACAAACCTCTGTACTTCCTTCCTATTGCGTGGGCTCTTCCAATCCAGTACTGCACGTACCTTGGCACCGTCCATAGCCAGTCCCTTGTCGGACAGTTTGTAGCCCAAGAAATCCACCTCCGTCTTGTCGAACTGGCACTTCTCCAGCTTGGCGTACAGCCTGTGCTCCCGCAGCCTCTGCAGAACTTCCCTAACATCTCTCTCGTGAGCCTCCGGCGATTCCGAGAAGATTAGGATGTCATCCAGGAAGCAGACGCACTTCTTGTAGAGGAGACCCGCCAAGACATGATGCATGAAGGCTTGAAAGCAGTGGGAACCATTTTTTAATCCAAAAGGCATAACTCTGTATTCATAAGTGCCCAGCGGCGTAAACATGGTTGTTTTCCACTCGTCGCCTTCCCGTACGCGAATGAGATTGTACGCTCCGCGCAGATCCAACTTGGTAAAGATGCGACCCTTCCTCACCGTCGCCAGCAGGTCATCGATCTTGGGCATAGGGAATGCTGAGGGCTTGGTCTTGAGGTTCAAGAAGCGGAAATCAACGACCAGCCTCTTTTGGGGCGTGTCCCGCTTCTTTACAAAGAACACGGGACTGCCTCCTGCCGCCTTGGACTCCCGGATGAATCCCCGCTTCAGGTTGTGATCTATGAACTCCCTGAGCTCTTGCAATTCATCCTCAGACATGGAGTACAGTTTCCCCGTCGGGAGCGTCGCCCCGGGCAGGAGGTCGATCTTGCAGTCGTAGGGTCTGTGGGGTGGCAGCTTATCCGCCTCTTTCTCGCAGAAGACCTCCAAAAACTCCTTGTATTTGTTAGGCACCGCTTGCAACATGCCCAAGTTCAGCTGTGGTCCATCCTCGTGCCCCTCATCTTCCAAGTCCGCCAGGATGCAGTGTTCTGCGCAGTAAGAGGAGCCGAAGGTCAGTTGCCGCTGGTACCAAGCTAATGCCGGGCTGTGCCTATCCAGCCAACTCATTCCCAACACTATGGGCGTGTCTGACAGGCGGGTGACGTTGAAGCTGATGACCTCACGGTGGTTTCCAATGCGCATCACCATTGGCGGCGTCTGCTGTAGCACTTGCCCTCCCAGTAGCTCCCTGCCGTCCACTGTGACGACTTTCAGAGGTACCGCCGCTGGCAGAAGGGCTATGCCATGTTGCTGGAGGAACTGCATGTCTATAAAATCTGCATTGCTCCCCGAGTCGACGGTGATGGGAATTTCCACCAGTAGCCCATTGGGGAGCTGAAGGGATGCGGTGAGCTGCACTACTGGTTTGGGTGGGAGGGGGTCGGTGGGCTGTAAGATCCCTGGGGATTGCTTCACTGACTTGTCTGGCTGGTCCCCAGAGACGCCATCTCCAGCCAGACAGTGGAGTTTTCCTGCTGCGACTCCCTCTGCTGAATTGCGTCTGTTACTGTCGCTGCGGCTGCAGTATGCTTGTGAAACCGCTGGGGACACTCTTTTGCCATATGCTGAGCACTGTCGCAGATGTAGCACTTCCTGGTTCCTCTAGGAGGCTTCATCTTGACTGCTCCCGGAGTTAGGGCTCCGACTGTGGAGTGAGCCTTAGCACCACCTATCTCCATCGGCTCCTCTCCCCCTCCCAGCGGAGGCATGGATCGAGCGCGCGCCGCCTCCTTGGGGAAGGGAGGCAGTCCTCTCGCTGGCGTGCGTCCCAAATGCCCTTCCTCCCTGCCCCAAGGGCGTCCTTCCAACCGAACCCCAATGGAGAGTGCCCGTTCCACCACTTCCTTGGTGGTTTGGGGTCTTCCCCCCCTTGCGATCTCATCTTTCACAGCTCCGCTCAACCCTTCCCAGAACAGGTCTCTGACGGCAGGCGATTCTTTCTCCCAGGCTAGTACATTCACCAATCCGAAAAAACGTGCATGATATTGCCTCACAGTGGCTTTACCTTGTCTTAGTCCGTGAATCTCCCTCCTAGCGATATCCACATCAATCTCAGATAAAAAACACGCATCCATCACTTTAATGAAGGCAGCCGCATTTTGGAGGGCTGGATCCTTGTCTCTCCATAGATTGCGCAGCCACGATTTTGCCTCCCCCCGCAAATGCGAAATAATAAATCCCACTTTCTCTCCCTCATTTTTAAAGTCTTTGTCAAGCAGCTGCAATGTATAAATCACATCTGCTCTGAAGTTAGGATACTCCTGCAGGTCCCCATTGAAGTGAGATACCAGGCTCCCTCCTCTGTTTCCCAGCCCAATCCCTTCTGGTCTGGTGGCTGGTAGCCTCTGTGTACTTAGCACTTCTAACCTGGTTCGCAGATCCTGGCAGGCAGCAGCTGCTTCCTGTTCTTTCTTTCTGGAAGCCGCAATTTCTGCAGTCAACTGCGTCACTGCGTTTTGCAAACTCGCTATCCTCTCTTCGGTAGTCATTTCCCTGTTTTTCGTGAGCTCGCGAAGCACCAATCTTCACCCCTCGCTGCTTTCCCGCACTCCACGAGGTTGCAAAATTGGTGAAAATAGAGAGGGGACTTACTGTCAGGACTGCCGCTAGGTCCCAGCTCACAGAGGACCAACGCCCAGTGGATATTATATACAAAAGTCTTTATTGAAGTTTAGTTTCCATTTCCAAGCTCTGGGCGCGCAGGCCCACGTCTTAACGCTAGACCGGCTAAGTCCCCTCTGACTCACTGCTCCACCCACACCAGTTTAAGATTCTAGCCCGGCTCCACCTCTTGCGCTGCTCTTTCCTGTGCTGGGTCCTTCTGCCCTCTGGGGTTCCCTCCTTCCTGGACTCCTCTGACGCGGAGCCTCCTGAGTCTTGCCCTTCCCTCCGGCGGGCTTTAGGACCTGGCTCCCTTCCCGGGCTCCCCGCTGTGCCGCGCTCCTGTACATTTGAACTTGGCGCGCGCGCCCAGCCGGTGACTTTCCTTCTGACCGTTTCCCCGCTTCCTGATGTGGGTGTTGCCAAACCTGACTCCTCTCCTCCCTCTGGTGGTGAGGACACTGGTCCCGACTCCTGGGACTCCCCCTCCCCACTGCGCTCTGGTGGAGACGCTGGCCCTGATCTCCAGCTGCTGTTCAGAGACTCCCCGCTGGCCCCTCCCTCTTGAGGTTTCTCCCTTGGAATCTCCCTTGCTCTGGCCACCGGCGCTCCCTTCTGTGAGTCCTCCGATTCGCTAGAGAGGCTTGTGGAATAACTCTGGCCACTGTCACTGCCTGCGCCCCCCTCGTACTCCTCCTCCTCACTCTCCATTTGCTCCCCCTCCTGTGTCTCTCCTTCTGAACCCCTGACAGTATAACTGAATGCTTTGATGTGGGTTATCTGTGAGAGGTCTAGTACTGTGGCCCTACCTTATTTATGTACCCCTATGATGTTTTAGTTTATAATTCTGTATTGTGTACTGTTTTATTTCTGACTATCGGTCGAATAAAGGAAATTGATTGATTGAAATTGTGTGTTTTTTTTAATGAATATTTATTAGAATTTTCAAAAAAGGACAAAACATATAACAACAAAAACAAAAATAAACAAAAAAATACAAAAATCCAAAACTTAAGGGGAAAAAATTAAAAACACCTGAAAGTTCAAATACTTATTTTCTTTTAACTTGTTTCTCAGACCTCCTCACAACTCCCCTTCTTGTATTCCAATTTAAATTATTGGCTCAGCAAATCCTTAATTTACTTCTCCATTTTAACTTAATTTAATTTATTCTAACATATTATTATTTTACTTTTCTTCTTTCTTCCATTTCCTCAATTTATATTTACAAACCTTATTTTCATTTAATTTAGACCATTTTAAAAAATCAAATTTAACTTAACCAAATTTACACATCAATATTTATACCTCATTATTTTTTCTTAAACATTTTTCCTAAAGTCGACCAAAATTTCCCTTCCACGTCTTTCCCAATTTCCATACCAATAGCAAAGCAAAGTAAAAATAAAACAAACTATATTTATATACCCTTTGGATTCCCAAACTCCACCCACCCTTTTCCCGGTTTCAGTCCTCAACAAAAATCCATCAGTCTCAATATACTGTTTAGCCTGGAGATCTCACGTCCGAGGCTCTCAATTCTCTCTCAGTTCCTCTCTGCCGGTCTTTTTGGTAGTCTTTAATGTTAAACTCCAAATCTCGAAGCAGCTCCAGCCCAACAGGATCCATATTTCTACCAGCCAGACCTCCATTTTTAAAGATAAAGCTTATGGGGTACTTCAAATCTTGTTTTATACTCCTTTCAAGTCCAAATGTCCCCCAAGCTCCAGCTTCCACCTCCAATTCAAGCCAGGCTCTCCACATCCGATTTTTATTTTCCTTTTTTGTCATCATGTCAGGCTTCAAAATGTTGCTCTCCTTTAACTTCTGCAAAGTTTCAACTCCTCCTTCCTTTTCTTCAGGGACAACATCTGTCACCTGCTCCATATTGTCAAAGCTCTCCGTTTTCTCTATTTGTTCAGTTGAATAGACTCCTTGTTTCAAGTCCTTATCAGGTTCAACAATGTTCTTTAGTGCTAAGTCCAGAGTTGTAACATTTGTAGCCAAAACATCAGATTGGCCTTGTAACTTTCCCAAGAGAACAAATGCTCTGTCCAATTCAGCCTGGATTTTCCTTCCTCCAGCCATTCCTGTAATGTCACTAAACCCCTCTAGGGGGATTTTAGTTCCTTAGTATTCCTTTCAGCTCAAGTCCAAAAGTCAGATTATTTTGTATCAGCCCTTCCTTATTTTCAACAAATTATTACAAATTAACCAACAGAAGCAACAAAAACAAGGTTCTCCTTTTCCGTCTCGACAGCCAACTTGACAGCTGTCAAACTTTCCAGTCTTTCATCAACAGGCTCTCTTGTGGGACACTCCCGGGTCCCGGGGGGTGAAACTTCAGCTCCCAAAATTAATCTTTTTATCCTCCAAATAGGGACGCGGGTGGCGCTGTGGGTAAAAGCCTCAGCGCCTGGGGCTTGCCGATCGAAAGGTCGGCGGTTCGAATCCCCGCGGCGGGGTGCGCTCCCGTTGCTCGGTCCCAGCGCCTGCCAACCTAGCAGTTCGAAAGCACCCTCGGGTGCAAGTAGATAAATAGGGACCTCTTACTGGCGGGAAGGTAAACGGCGTTTCCGTGTGCAGCTCTGGCTCGCCAGAGCAGCGATGTCACACTGGCCACGTGACCCAGAAGTGTCTTCGGACAGCGCTGGCCCCTGGCCTCTTGAGTGAGATGGGCGCACAACCCCAGAGTCTGGCAAGACTGTCCCGTACGGGCAGGGGTACCTTTACCTTTACCTTTATCCTCCAAATTCTTATAATGTCAAAACCGTGAAATTCAAGTCTTTTACTAAAAAAAGAAAAGATTCTCTCGACCTTAGCTAGCAGGTCCTTTGCTTTAAATTGTTTACAAAGGGGGGGGGTGGACTTCCTTTTTAACCCTTCCCCGCTCGTTCCTGATCTGCAAAATCTTTCTTTAAGATTCCAATTTCCGTATTACTCATGGGTTGATGTTTTAGAGTCCGAATGTTCCAAGGAAAAAGTCAGCGCTCTCCGATAATGGCTCGCGGCTTCACTCCGCAGATGAAGGAGTACTCTCAGCACCACACCGCACCCCGTCCCCGTTCCGAAGCCTTTAAAAAGGCTCCTTCACGGATTGGGGGGGGCGCAAATGGTGCCCGCCGAGTCACTACGTTCACAGGCTTCTGCGCCTGTGATTTTAAGGGTCCCCGCGTCGCCGCAGCAGTAAGACCCAGTCTCTGCAGAGCCGATTCCCTCCGGAGTTCGGAGGGAATCCGCCATTAATCGATGGCGCCAACCCGGAAGTGAAAAGTGTGTAAATTGTTTTGTTAATGGGTTTTTGTGTCTCCAAATGTCCATCAAGTCTAAATTTTCTTCAAGGTTTTTAAATGATCTTGGTAGTTTCCCTTGACTCAATTTTTCCTTTTTTGCACTTCTGTCTAACTCTGGTATTGGAACGCCATTTAAGTCACCTAGTAGGATCAATTTATGAGGCTCTAAATCCAGTAATATTTGTTCCAGGTTTTTTTTTAAATCTGCTTTGTTCATGTTTGGGGCGTAAACATTTACCATGTTTAATTTTTCTCCCTGGTGAATAATCTGTACCCCCACGATTCTCCCTTCTTCATCCTTACATATTAATTTGGGGTCTCCTTTTTCTTTTGCATATATCACCACTCCTCTTTTTTTGTTTATATCTGGGTTAATAAATTCAGTCCCCAACCTTTTATTTATCAAAATATGTTTGTGTTTTTTGGCCACGTGTGTTTCCTGACAGCATATCACATCAACATTCTTTTTCATCAAAACCTTCAGAACTTTATTCCTTTTAGATTTATCATTTAGACTGTTCACATTCCAAGATAGGATTTTAAGAGTCATTATCGTCTACGTTTATTTTTTTAGTTCTTATTACACTCGTGCACAAGCTTATAATCTAATTTTCCTGTTCCTTGTAGTTTCTTCCTCGTTTTCTTCCTCTTCTTCTCCTTCCTCAGTCCCTTCTTCCTCTTTTTCTTCTTCTTCTTCTTCTTCTTCCTTTTTCTCTTTCTCTCCCTTCTCCTTCCCCTTCTCTTTCCTTCTCTTCTTCTCTCTCACCTCTGTGAATCTCTCTCCCTCTTCCAACCTTTCTTCCACTTTCCCAAGTTCCTTCTCATATTTTCTCAAGAATTTATCAGCTTCTTGGGTGCTCATCAATCTAAATCTCCTATCCTTATAATAGAAGGTACTCCCCTCTGGATATTCCCATCTATATGGAATGGCATTCCTTCTCAAGGCACTTGCTATTTGTCTGTATCCGTCCCTTTTGCGTAAGAGCCTAATTGGAATTTCTTTATATATGATAATCGGTCTTCCTTCAATTATTAGTTTTTTTATAATTTAATCTTAAAATCATATTTTTCATCTCAATTGAATTGAAGACCACTAAGCAGTCACCAGCAAGTTTTTTGGATTTTGCTTGCTGCGTTTTCCCTCTAATTCTGAATGCCTTATCTATCGTGTGGGCCACCTCTTCCTCTTTTACTTCTAGCCATTTGGCAAGCTCTCTAGTCATTTTACCTTTCACATTCTCATTTGCTTCTTCACCCACTCCTCTAAATTTTAAGTTAAACTGTTTCTGCCACATTTCTACCATGGCTAAGCTGTCTGACAGTTGGTCTTGTCTATTATTCCATTCTCTTAATTCCTCCTTTATTTTTTCTGTCTCTTTCTTTTGTTCCTTCATCTCCTTTTGCATTTTCCTGTTTGTTTCTTCAATTGATTTTGACCTAACTGTCAGATCTTGAATTTTACTAGAAAGCTCTCCAACGGCCCCTTCTATTTTCTTGTCTATCATCTCCTGCACCTCTCCTAATTTATTTTCCATATGTGCCTCACTTTGTTTAAATTCCTCTTTAATCTTTAACCACAATATGTCTAAATCTTTGATTTCCTCTTGTGTGGATGCTTTCCTTTCCCCAGGGGTCCCTGATACCTTTTCCCCGTTTTCCCCCGACATTTTACGTTATTTTCCAAAATTATCAATTTTATTTCCTAGTCTCTCCCTTAGAGGGCTCACAGTCTCTCTCTCCTCTTCCTTCTAGATCCTGTGCGTTCCAATATGTTCCTCCCAATATTCAAATCTGGGAGAAATCTTTGTCCCCAAGACTAGAAGCAAACCCCATCAGATCTGAATAATAAACATCATGTAACCAAAAAAGAAAAAAAAGAAATATATATATACCGTAGTTTCTTCTCTAAGTCCACAGTATATTTGCTAACGCTGAAATATTATATATTAATCCAGCAACACAGCATTAATGACTTTAAAATTTGAGTTAGAGATCTTTCCCAGAAGGGAAGCAAAGCACAAGAGAAGAGAGAACAAAGAAAAGAAGAAGGGAAAAAACCTTATTTGCGTAATTTTTCCAAATATATATGATAAAAAGGAAAAAAGAGAGAAGCAGAAAACAAAACAAAAAAGAAAGGGTAATGTTCTTATAGAGGAAAGTTAATTATCAAATGTTTTAGTAGAGAGTAGTTATTGAATGTTCTTATAGAAAAAACATAATTATTAAATAGCCCTGGTCAATTCAACACAGTTCTAGATGGTTCTGATGTCTTCCGCCACTTGTTGGCTCAATCCACAGTAATTATTTCTTCAGTACCCTTCCGGAGTAGGCTCTCAAAATATATAATCTTAATTTGTTTTATGCAGGTGTCAGACTATCCAATATTAAAGTTCTTTAATTGAGTTCAGAGTCCTTAAGAAAATATATAAGTCCAAGGTCGAAAGAGTTGCCAGTTCGAAAAAGTTGTAATGAGAGAGGTGGGTTCAATGTAATTGAATGTAATCGCTCCTAATTCAATATATCAAGGCTTCAGGCGGAGAATAGGGTGTAATTTCCAATTTTCCCCGCTGGGGTCAAAGTCTGGAATCTTCTAACTCTTTCCAATTCCGACTATAACGGAGTATCCCCTGCACTGTCGTTTCAGCAATTATAAGACTAAAAAGTTTTAAACAGTCCCTTCAAAGAAGAGGGTAAAACGACGTAACGAAGTAACAGAAGAGAGGGACCGGTATAATTCAATAGTCCCCAAGTCTTTTGCACTGCTTAGTGAAGGAGAATCAAATGAGGTTTCAAAAACAAAACAGCTAATATAGGCAGGGTGGGTAAAGCTGATTTTAATTTAAATTCTTCTTTTCTCTTTCGGTTCTTATGCTTTCCCCTTCTAGCTATAGAGATTGCAGTCTTTCTTTTCAATCTCCTTAAAGCCTTGTCAAATCCTTTTAACAGCCCACTTGGTTGCAACTCAATTGAAAATAAAATGAACGCGGCTACTCATTAGCTCTTAACTTTTCTGGCATAAAGATGTACAAAGTCTCTAGTCTCTAGTCAGTTCCTTATTAGTTACTTTGTATTTGGTAAGTTAATGTGCTGCAGCAAAGGAAGAAGCTGTGGGCTCAGATAGGCAGCAAATCACTTCCTTTCTCCTTCTTGCGACTTTGTTTCCTGTGCCATTTTTTCCCTCAGCCGGGATGAATTCCTTGTTTTCAATCTTAAAACATCCAAAAACCACTTGGTCTAATCTTCCAGATTTTGAAGTGTAGCTGTTCCACTTTCGCCAAGGGTTTTGTTCTTATGTTTCTGGAGATTCGTTGCACTTCTCAGGGGAAGCTGCAGGCATTGCAACACATGGTCGGTGCTCTCCCATTAGCATTCGCAGTCTCGCCGTCCTCGAGCTCTTCCAGGGGAAAACCTTGAAAAAACTACAAGACCGCTCCTCCGCTGCTGGGAAGCCTGTCCCTCAAGGGTCTCCCCCCCTTGAGATTTTTGGGGTGCGCAGTGCCTAGTGACTCCCCCAAGCCCCCGTGTTACTGGAAAACCCCCGACGGGGTTTTCCGTGCTTCCTCGCTGTCCGCAGGTCAAACCGGAAGTCCACACAGCATTCCTTTCTAGGTGCTCACAGACTGTTTGCTTAATGATCTGCTCCAGAATCTTCCCTGGTATTGATGTCAGACTGACTGGGCGGTAATTATTTGGGTCCTCTCTTTTCCTCTTTTTGAAAATAGGGACAACATTTGCCCTCCTCCAGGCTGCCAGGACTTCGCCTGTTCTCCAGGAATTCTCAAAGATGACTGCCAGTGGTTCTGAGATCACATCTGCCAGTTCTTTTAATACTCTTGGATGCAGTTCATCTGGCCCTGGAGACTTGAATACATCTAGACTAGCCGAGTATTCTTGTACTATCTCCTTAGTTATTCTGGGCTGTGTTTCCTCTGCTGAATCATTTGCTCCAAATTCTTCAGGTCGGGCATTGTTTTCTTTATCGGAGAAGACTGAGGCAAAGAAGGCATTGAGGAGTTCAGCCCTTTCTGTGTCTCCTGTTTGTATTTCACCATCTTCTCCTCTGAGTGACCCCACTGTTTCTTTGTTCTTCCTTTTGCTACGAACATACCCACAAAAGCCTTTTTTGTTGCTTTTAACCTCTCTAGCAAGCCTGAGTTCATTCTGTGCTTTAGCTTCTCTGACTTTGTGTCTACACGTGCTGGCTATTTGTTTAAATTCTCTTTGGTGGTTTCCCCCCTTTTCCATTTTTTGTACACATCCTTTTTTAATCTTAACTCATAGGCACCTTCCATGTTTCCGTCTCATTGGTATTGCCTGAAGTTGTACTTTTACTATCTCCCTCTTAACAAACTCCCAGCCATCATGAACTCCCTTTCCTTTTAGTATTACTTTCCATGGGATCTCACCCAGCACTTCCCTAAGTTTTATGAAGTCAGCTTTCTTAAAGTCAAGAAATTGAGTCCTAGTATGCTTGGCTGCTCCTTTCCGCTGTATAGTAAACTTCAGAAGAGCATGATCACTTGCGCCTAATGATCCTTCCACTTCTACCCCACTAACCAGGTCATCAACATTGGTTAGGACCAGATCTAAAATGGCTGTTCCTCTTGTTGCTTCTCCCACTTTCTGGACAATGAAGTTGTCTGCAAGGCCAGTGAGGAATCTGTTTGACCTTATGCATCCAACTAATATCCGGGTAATTGAAGTCCCCCATTACTACTATCTCCCTTCCTTTTGCATGCTTGGCCATCTGTTCCAGGAAGGCATCATCTATGTCCTCCATTTGGCTGGGGGATCTATAGTAAACTCCCACAATGAGGTCACTGTTATTCTTCTGTCCCTTAATTTTGACCCAAATACTCTCACTTTGGCTTTGAGGTTCTAAATCTTGGATCTCTTCACAGGTATACACATCCCTGACATATAACGCCACTCCTCCTCCTTTCTTGTCTGGTCTGTTTCTCTGAAATAGATTGTATCCCTCCATTATTACATTCCAATCGTGGGACTTATCCCACCAGGTTTCAGTGATGCCTATTATGTCATATTTAGTTTGCTGTACCAAGAGCTCAAGCTCATCTTGTTTATTTCCCATGCTTTGTGCATTAGTGTACAGACATTGAAGTCCATTAATCATTCCCCCGTGTCTCTTATTTAAGGCTTTATTCCTCCCACCACTAGGTCTGCGTGCTGTTTGCTCCATTTGGTCTATGACATTTGGATGATCATCTTCATCAATTGATAGACTCCTGCCTTCAGGAGCACTGCCTCCCTCCCCCACATTAGTCAGTTTAAAGCCCTCCTGATGAGGTTTCTGAGATTTTTGGCAAAAAACATTCCTCCCAACCGTTGTGAGGTGCAGCCCATCGCTTGCCAGAAGTCCATCTTCAAGAAACTGCAGTCCGTGATCTAAGAATCCAAACCGTTCCTGTTTACACCATTTGCGAAGCCAGCTGTTCACTTCCACTATTTTTCCCGCTCTCCCTGGGCCACGTCGTTCAACTGGGAGGACAGATGAGATGACAATTTGTGCATTTAATTGCTTCAATTTCCTGCCCAGAGCCTCGTAGTCTCTTTTGATCTTCTGGAGGCTATTGCTTGCAGTGTCATTGGTTCCCACATGAACCAAGAGGAAGGGGTATTTGTCAGTGGGTTTTTTGATTCCTTGCAGTCGTTCAGTTACATCTTGGATCTTAGCCCCGGGGAGACAGCACACTTCCCAAGACATCTTGTCAGGCCCACAGATCACTGCTTCTGTTCCCCTCAGTAGGGAATCCCCTATCACCACTACACGCCTCCTCTTAGGTTTGGTCGGGGTTCTTCCGTGAGCTGTCCGTTCCAAGGTCGCCTGCACATTCCCTGAGGACTGACTTTGCTGCTCGTCTTCATATACCTGATCGACTGTAATGAGGGAGAGATCCTCAAATGAAGTCTGCTCTTCATCTTCCATGCTAGGGGAGAGGACCTCAAAGCGATTGTGTATTTCTAAACAATCAGAGTGAACCCTGGGCCTCCTACTTCTTTGAGTCACGTTTCTCCATATGTCTGGCTCCTGTGTTGGTGAACTAGCCTCCTTCTCAGGGGAGTCCCCTGTCTCCTCCTTGGTGGAGGCGGTGTGCTCTGTTGCTTCCAAGAAGAGCTCCAGCTCTCTAATTCTTTGGAGCGTAGCTACACGTTCCTCCAGTTGCTGGACTTTGTCTTCTAAGAGGGCAATCAACATGCAATTGCTGCAGGTAAAGCTGCCTGCAACCTTTGGCAAGATGGCAAACATTGCGCAGGAACCGCAGGCGACTGCAGCTGTTCCCTCACCCTCCATCTTGAGAATGTGTCGTTGGGGGTGGCTACAGAGGTCCTCCATCATAAAAAGCGTAAAGACAGGACAAATAACTCCCCCCCAAAAAAACCTAGGTCTCCCCCAACAAACGTTTGAGACTAGCTCCCCTAAATCTAAAAGATGGATCAAACTGCGCTTGCCGCTAGGTGCGCACCGCTGCCCTGCAAGCTCTGATAAGCTCCTCCCACAGCTAATCACCTGCCTCAACAGAAACCCTGCCCCCTCTGACCTTTGCACAGGGAGAGCAGCTAATCAGCCACAAAGAAACACACAAGAAAACCCTTTGTGCTCCTTCTTCAGCTGCTGCCCTGCAATTTATAATGTGTCTTACGTTATCCTTAAGTTGTCTGTTCGGGAGGAATCCTGTTTGATCTTTATGTATAAAATTTGTTAAACATTTTTAAAGTCTATTTGCCAATACTTCTGCAAAAATTTTGTAGTCATTGTTTATATTCATTATATAGGTCTGTAATTTTTTATGTTCAAACTGTCAGTGTCAGGTTTAGGTATCATCGTAATATGAGCCTCTTTCCAGGTACCTGGTATCTTCCCTCCTCGCAAAATGCTGTTCATGATCTCACATAACACCGGAGATCATTGATCCTCTAAAATTTTCTAATATATAGCCAGCAAGAACAAAGGCATATTTTAAAGGTCTAGCAGTCTATATTCCAGTGCTTTACTTTGCTGCATGTTTTGTGATTTTAAATCTCTGTTGGGATTCTCTCCCTAGATTTTGCAGGATCCGAGGCAAAAGAATGGCTAAAGGATCACCAATTCCCCTGCAGCCCGAAAGGTGTCTTCTCACACACTTCACTGACAAAACACTAAATTATCCAGGATCTTAAAATTCCTCACATGATAGCAATGTTGGGCCCCCAGTTTTCTCTATAAAACAATCTCTGAGCACTGAGGCTCCCCCCACTAAGCCTCACCACCACCCCTGAGGCGTGACTCCCTTAGAATCATAGAACTGTAAAGTTGGAAAGGACCACAAGGGTCATCTAGTCCAACCCCCTGAAATGCAGGAATCTTTCTCCCAATGTGGGGCTCAAACCCATGACCCTGAGATTAAGAGTCTCTTGCTCTACTGACTGAGCTATCTCTTGAGGATAAATGAATACTGGAGGCAACAGCAGGATATCAGCAATTCCTTAGGGACCATCCAGTGGCTCTAGATACCAGTAATCCTCTCTGATTTGCACACGAAAGGAAACTGAAGAATCTTCTGTAGGGGTGTTTTTCAAACTTAGGGTAGGTGGGGGTCTTATGTGTTCAGGGCAGCAGTGTGCACTGCAATGCCCATGAGATCCCAACCACCCACCACGTTCGTTTGCCCAAAGGCCAGGGCCGGTAGCAGGATCCACAGGGGCAGCAAGTCCTGATGTAGATATTACGTTGCTCCTTTCTGATATAGGTCTTCACTCTCTTCTTCTTCCCTGGTGGGGAAGGGGGGGTGCCATTTTGTGGTTCGCTGCAGCTTCCCAAATGTCTTGGTCCAGCCCTGCCCAAGGCATTCTGCACATCCTTTGTGCAACTTGGCATCATGGGCCAGCACCACCCTGGTTTCCTGTGCCAAGCTTGCTGTGCTTTGCTCCTTTTCTGGAAAAAGCAGAATAATGTGTTTCTTCCAGGCACCTGGGTGCAGAGAAAGCTGATGACTGAGAGTCACTATCCTGCTCATACACTTTACTGAGTCAAATGATTGGCCCATCCGGCTCAGTATTGTCTACACTGCCTGGCAGCAGCTCTCTGGGGCTACCAAGGGCTACCCTGGCACTTTCTGCATGCAGTGTCCAACCCCTGAGCCACTATATCTCATCCAAGTGAGATATTTAAGAGGCCTTCTTCAGAAGGAAATGTGCTGGAGGTGGTTGTGATTCCTGCATTGCAGTAGGTTGGTCTAGATGACACTTTGGCTCCCCCCTTCCAACTCTTCAGTTCTATTATTCTATTATGCACTTGCTTCAGACATGGCAAGTCACGGGAGCGCTTTCAGCAAAGTCTGCACAACCACCTGCTAAGAGATGGCCTTCAGGACCTCCAAGGTCCCATTCTAACCCTGTGACAATATCTCCCATGTGCGTTCTTTGGGCTGAGAACAAAATTGGCACACACACCGAAGCAGGCGGACCATGGTGTGCTGGCACTTCACTGGCTGGGGGCTGCCCAGTTTAAGGCAGGCCAGTGAGACACAATAATCTCTCCCACCAACGGAGGCAACCTGTAGTGCTCATACCTTAGGCCAATCACATGGAGCTTATAACTCGCATGCTGCCTCCTGCATTGTTTTTGCTGTGTTTGCAGTCCCAAAGTGACCTCCTTGGGACATGAGCCTGGGCAATGTCTCTGGGGGTTGTGGGCTGCCCAGACAAAAAGATCCTCCTGTCAGCCTCACTGATGTGGTCCACAGGAAAAAAGGCATTTGGCATCAGCTTGGCTGCAGGAGCTGCCAGAATGAGGCATACAGGACACCATCCTACTGTCTTAGGCAGTGGTTTCCAACCTAGGAGTCCATAGCTCCAACCACATTCTTTCTGCGGCTCCCCTGTGAAAGCCACTTTTGCCGAGGTTCTGTTACAAGACATGCATAAGTGGGGGTTTGCCTGTTCTGCGCCCCCCGCCCTTTTGGTGCAGTTTTTGGTGCACGTGCAAGTGGGAGCACACATTCCTATGGGAGCCCAAGCAATGCCACTGCTCTCCACTCCAGCTGGCAGCCCCAGCCTGCCTTTCCTGAAATTAATGAGGAGAGGGCAAAACAAGATTACGATTAAAAGCAGAAATATTTTGTCATTGTGGGGAAGGAAAGCGAGAAACACACAGCACAGGACACACCAAAAGCTGGGTGGCTGTCAAAAAGGAGGGGTTGCCTGGGGGGAGAGGGAGACAGGAGGGGGGGGATGTTGAGGGTAGAAGGAGAGAGAAACACAGCAGACACTCCCCACTTTCAGGGTTATTTTTAAATCCCTCCCTATAGAACACACACATATCCAGGCCCATGCACCAACAAGCTACTTTGCTTTTTTTCTTGCATTTATCAAGCCCTTTATGTAAAACTAGGGAACTGTTAGTTACTGAAGCTGAGAAAGATTTTTGTTTGGGGGGGGGAGAGATTTTAAGAAGATAAGCAGTCGTGCAAAAGTGTTTCCCCAGTTTTTTTTTTGCTCCTGTTTTATTTTGGGAAACTAATGGGCTGCAAGGTAAGGAGAGGACAGTCCCCCAGGGCTTCCCTGAACATTCCTCAACTGACCTCAGGGTGCCATGGCAAACAGGTTGAAAACCAACGGTCTTAGAGATTCTGTTCTGGGTACACACTGAAGTGTCAAATAAAATGAAATGTCACATAACAGCCAATCCCTCTTACCTTGGAACTCTGAGCATTGTAGCTCTGGGCAGGGGGCCGGATTCAGCACCCTTGGCAAACTACAGCTCTTGGAATTCTTTGGGATGGAGCCACGACTGTTTAAAGGAGAAATTTATCAAGCCAGACATGTTGGGCTTTTACCCATTTTTACTGGAGCAGAGGTTGTCCAGGCCTGATGAGGACCATCCAAGAGTTCAGGAGGGGGATATTTCTGAGGGATATTCTCTCACTTTCTCCAAGAGCAGCCGCAGGGTTTAATAAATACAGCTGCTAAATGCCAGAGAAAACTTGCTGTCTTGACTCCCAGAGGCTTTGGACCAGTGGATCTTGGCTCCTGAAGGAATGTGATGAAATGCCAAGATCATCCAGTGCAGGGGGGTTGCACAAAGGGCAGCGTGTGAGCAGGGTTGTAGCAACCATCTGTGCAGGAGGAATTGTTCTGTCTCCACCCCACCCCAAGCCGCAAAAGCTCTACTGTGGGGGGCGGGGGACACACACATAGGAGGTCTTTGCTTTTTCCTTTTTGTCTGCCTCTGTGCCCCATCACTGCCCCACTTAGTTGCTGGCCAACTGCTGGCTCTTTGGAGGCTCAGCCAATTGACCAAACTCTCCAGGTCCTAAATTTGGAATGTAAAAAGACTATTTTTAAATAGGAGGCAGTGCAAGATTGAGGTGTTGCTACGAGTCAGGGGCCTCTCTTCATCATCACAAGGAAGGAGCCAGTTTGGCTCAGGGAGCCATAGGTCCCAAAGCTCAGAGACCAATGAGGGCCAGTCCCTCTCTCGCTCAGCCTAGCCTACCTCACAGGGTTGTTGTGATGATTTTTTAAAATGGTATTTAGGTTCTAGTAGTACTTCCTCACCCATGTCTTGGAGTAGTGGCTGCAGCATCAGTCCAGGACTGGATTGACCCAGGTCCAAGTTCTTGCTCAGCCTTGAAGCTCATGGGGTAACCAAAGTGTGTCTGGCGTCTCTCAGCCTAACCTGCCTCACAGCCTTTGGGTCTTTTCTGCTCTTCTGTTTCTAGGGAGAAATTGGCCAGCCGATAAAATGATAGAACAGTGTGGAGGAAGGTGAGGCCCTCCAGATATTGCTGGACTACAACTCCCATAATCCTTGACCAGGAACGGGAGCTGACAGAATCCAGAAGCATCCGCAGGACTACAGGTTCCCCTCCCTGCAATAAACTTCATCTCTCCATGGTGAAAAATTCCACCAGCTGATTTCTGCTGATAAAGGCATGGGAAGAGAGCAGACTGATTTTTGTCCCCTGGTGCCCCTGGTTTTTGTCTAGGTGCCATTTCCCCAGAGTTTTGCTGGCTTCCTCCTTGGACTCCTGGGAGCACACACAATTTCTTGCACATTTTCCCTATAGTTAGAACAAGATGCAAAAGAGGTTGAAATAGGTCTAAAGTATTGGGGCAAACGTAGTCTGGGTTCTACAGGGCAAGAGCATGTACTGGATTTGGGCAACGGAAGCTGTTGGGGGAGCATGGCTTGTCCATCCTCACTATACATTTGGATCCACTTCCCTGTTGGATTTTCTACCTGTCCTGCAGCTCAATGCAATACTTTGCATGCAGACAGTGAGAGTCGATTTCCAGCATCAGTGGGTAAAGACGGTGGGAACATGTGGAAGGTTTTCCCTGCAAATGATGGAGCAGGCTTGTTCCCTGTTGCTCCAGAGGTGAAGGAAAGAGCCAATTGATGGGAATTTCAGAGGTGAAGATTTCAGTTCAGTATTCAGAGGAGCTTCCAAATGGTGGGAGCTATTAAAAAACACAGCAAATGCCTCAAGAGGTGTTGGGATTTCCATTGTTAGACCTATTTAAGCAGGGGCTGGACAGCCACCTGTCAGGGATGCTGTGGTTGCATCCTGTATTGCAGATCCTGCAGTGAGAAGAGGGTTACACTGGATGATCTCCAAGGTCTCTGTGATTGCAGTAGGAAACCCTGGAGAGGCAGGTAATAAGGAGTTTGATGGACCAATGGTCTGTCTTGGTTAGACAGCTTTCTATGGATGCTCACTTGAATTCCCACTTATTTACAAAATAATAATTTTAAAAGACCCAAGACTCTGGATGCTAAGGTCCCAGAGCAGGTTACATCACTGCACTGGCTACCAGTTAGGTTCTGGACCCAATTCAGAGTGCAGGTTTTGACCTATAAAATCTTATGCAGCTCAAGACCCCCATAGCTCAAGGACCACCTCTCCCCATATGTAACAACCTGGAGCTGCCATCATTATCTGAGCACCTTCTTTGTGTGTCCCCTCCTTGGGAAGTCTGGATGGTAGCAACACAAGAAGAGTGGGTGGCTTCCCACTTGTGGAACGCTCTCCCTGAGCAATCTCACTTGGCACTATCCTTACATATCTCTAGGCACCAGGCAAAAGGATTCCATTTTAATCAGGCCTTTTGGCTTTTAACTATTGATGGCATTTTTGCATGGGGGGGATGTTTTAATTTAGTGGTTGTTGCTGTTGTAGTATTAATGTATGTGTTTGTTTTCTTTCTTAAAATATTGTAAGTCATTTTGAGTTCCAGTGGCAAAAAGTGACTAATAAATTTAATCAATCAATCAATCAATTCAATCACAATAAATATAACAATAGCCATCTAAAATACAGCAATGTCTTAGCCTGTCTCTGAGGAACATGTTTTGCACTTTTGTCACAGGTAAATGTAAAGGACCCCTGAACGGTTAAGTCCAGTCAAAGGTGACTATGGGGTATGGAGTTCATCTTGCTTTCAGGCAAGGTGACTATGGGGTATGGATCCAGTTACAGACAGGTAGCCGTGTTGGTCTGCCATAGTCAAAACAAAAAAAAAAATCCTTCCAGTAGCACCTTAAAGACCAACTAAGTCAGTTCTTGGTATGAGCTTTCGTGTGCATGCACACTTCTTCAGGCTGAGGGAGCCATCGTTTCTCCACAGACAGCTTTCCAGGTCCTGTGGCCAGAATGACTAAACCACTACTAACACGGGGAGGGCCGTGATGAGTGCCAGAGCGCACGGAAACACCGTTTACAGATCCCTTGTCTAGAAGAGATAAATAGGGCTTGCTGGGGTCAAGGGGTGAGACTACAGTTCTATAAACCAGCTGACTTGATATATGGACTTAAAAACCTAAAAATAGATCTTCAGGATCTGCTCAAGGGCTCATCTGGCTCACAGTGGACAACCAGATGCCCCAATAGGAAACCCACAAGCAAGGCTGGATGCAGAGCTGTAAGATGCATTTGAGGCAACATTCCCCCACCTCCTCAAAAAAGAAACCATTAGAATACACAAAGCTTCATACCTTTTGGTCTGTGGAGATGATGGCTGCATCTTAAGGGTGAGAAAGCGGGTGGGACTACAACTCCCTTGATCTGGACTTACAAGTGATTAAATCATCTAAATGTGTCCTGCATTTCCCTTTACTGTGGTACCTCAGGTTACATACGCTTCAGGTTACATACGGTTCAGGTTGCAGACTCCGCTAACCCAGAAACAGTACCTCGGGTTAAGAACTTTGCTTCAGGATGAGAACAGAAATTGTGCAGCAGCGGCACAGCAGCAGCAGGAAGCCCCATTAGCTTAAGTGGTGCTTCAGGTTAAGAACAGATTTAGGTTAAGAACAGACCTCCGGAACAAATTAAGTACTTAACCCGAGGTACCACTGTACTGAAAACAGAGCATTTTAGAGTCAGCTACTTGTCTCAATGGTTAAGTATAATTGTTTAATTCACACTGAAATGGAGAATGCCTGTGTGTATTTAACTAGAAGACTCCGTTAAAGCTAAAGAAGAGCAAAAGAGCTTGCTGAGCTGCTTGATGGGTTCATCACTAACTGTTATTGTTCTCTGATGAGGTGTTTAACTTTAGATGAATGAGAGGTTGCTGAATTGCAAATCACCATCTTGGAAGGGTCGTAGCTGGAGTCTTTTTTTCCCAGGCTCTGTGGAAGCAGAGATATAATGAAGCTCTTCAGGATCACACAGCCTTAGGCTACAATGGAGGCTGGAATCGGAGAGAGGCCGAATTTTGATCACAGTCCTTTTTAAAGTTATTTCTAAGATAAGCACATGTATTATGGAATTATGTGGATGCATATTTGATGTTTTTGTTCTGTTTTGAAGAAAATTCTGCAAGTAAAATTTTGAATAATAGCTAATGGGTTCAGACAATGTTTCCTTCCAAAAAGAGTCAGTTTTATGCATTCACTTGTTTCAAGCTGCACAATATTAATGTTTGCAATTAAAATGTCAGTAGCAATAAGAGCTGCCTTTATTGAGTTGTGATGTCAAGCAATGCCAAACAGGATACCAAATGCAGATAGATTATGCATATGTGCACAATTGCAGGTGGAAGATATTTTTCTTTATTTGTTATATTGCCCCTTATACGCTGACCCAAGGAGTCACTTTTAAAAACCCTTGTTTGTTCAAGGAAGCAATAATCCTCCGATAGAGCAGGTTCAACGGTTATTGAAATACAGTTGACTCCCCACTTATGCAGGGGTTGCATTCTGGGCCCCGCAAGCATAAGCGAAATGCACATAAGTGAGGAGCCCCCTGTGATACAGCTTCCCACCCAACAGCTGTTGTTGTGGGGGGTAGCGGAGCAGCAGCGAGAACTCCCATTTTGGAGCCCTTGAAATCTTTTGTTTTTTACAGCTTTTAAAAACTTTATAACTGGACTTTGGGCTCATTGACATCCTCTTCAGGCTCTGTGGAGGGTCTCTTCGCAAGCCTGTGGGATGTGAAACACATAGCAGTCAAGTACAACATTCCTAGAATGGACATGCTAGGAGATGCTTTGTACCAGCCAGGAGAAAACTTCTTGTTTCTTCCTGAGCTGGGACGAACTTCCACTGCATGTGACAAGAGAGTAGGTGTGGCCTAATCTGGGCAAGAAGGAGCACATGTTCTTCTCTTGCTCTCTTCTTCTCAGTTTTGTTTCTCTCTATATGTGAGCAGAAGTGACTGTCTGTTTGCAGTCACTTAGGAATTAACTCCCTTATGGGTTAGTTCCACATGTGTATATAGTTTTGTAACCTAAGTCTGCCTTCTGGGATCCAACTGTGAACTGAATGAATGTGAGTAAACTACTTTTATATTGACTTTAATAAGATTGTTGTGTCTATTCTTTTTAAGAGGGACAAGAAGGGATCTTACAAGGAATCTTATTTAGAGAGGCTCAGATGAGCCTGCAACAAGCTAACTGCTGTGCAAATTTAAAAAGGGGGAATGTTTAAACTCTGCTAAAATATAGAACTAGCTAACACAAGTTAGGAAGGATATCATTAAACAATATATCCTCTCTTGCTTCCCTGAACATTCCCACAAAGCCATGGGGACTTTTCAGCTCTCTCCTGCTATGTCAGCTTTATTGAATTATTAACAGACCCATTACGTCTGTTACCGGAGAAGGAAGGCGGGGGGGGGGGGAGAGAAAGTTCCAGGGTTAAAAATTAGAGTGGTGCAAACAAAAATAGCCTTTAGTTTGCCTTTCAGTTTAGCTCACTTCTGGGACCTGGAGATCATGATGCAAGAAATAACTAACTCCTTCCCAAATGCAGTGTGGAATCCAAGGACTGCAAAGCTCTTGAACCCAGCCATGTAGGCATAACCCATTTTTCCATAAAGCACAATTGCTGAAAAATGCCGTAAGATGCAACCACCACCACCCCTTCCTTCCTTCCTTCCTTCCTTCCTTCCTTCCTTCCTTCCTTCCTTCCTTCCCTTTCTTTCCTGCATTGCTTAGTCATTGCAGCACAGCATGAACTTACGGGGGGGGGGGATCAAACACATACTTCAAAGCCAGGCCACAAAGAACAGGGAGGAATGTTAAATGGAAGCAGGCTTGCTCAGTGCTCTGCGTTTATTACCCCCTCCCCTTACAAAAAATACAGTGTCTGTTGGCAGCAGGTGTCCCATTCCTGGCGATGTCTGGGTGGCATTCCATTTGGGATCTTGGGCCTGAGCTGGTTTTCAGCTGGATTTTGGCAGCATGGGAGAGCCTTTCCTCCATTGTTAAGGCATGGAATATGGCGGCAGCGGTTGGCAACTGTTGTAGCTGGCAGCGAAAGCACGGAGTCCTCAGAGGCAGGTTTTACTCCAGCTGCATGATAGCATCAGGAGCCATCTGAGCAATCTCATTGCTGTGCCAGCCACTCCTTGAAAGCCCTGCCAGGCTGAGAGGGGGGAGTGAAGTGGGTTCAGGGTTGAAATGTAAAAAACAAAACAAAAAACATGAAGGTGAGGGAACAGATAGGCTATTTTTCTACCACAGGCTGACACAATATCAGTTTGTGAAGAATTTATATTTCATACATGCACAATACTAGCTGCTGGAAACCACAGGAGGAGAGAGGGCTGCTCTTGTGCTCGAATCTTGCTGCAGGTTTCCCACAAGCATCTGGTTGGCCACTGAGAAAAGAGGAGACTGGACTAGATGGGCCCCTTTGGCTGGATCTAGCAGGCTATTCTTCTGCTCTCAGGTTCAAGAAGGTACCGTAGTTCCCTTTTCCTTCCCATTACAGAGACCAAAACAAAAACACCCACCCACACCCCGAAGTTAAACCTTGCCAGGAATTCCCTATTAAAATGCCATTTCTGGGCAGCCTTGGTATGCTCAGAAGCCATCCTACATAAGAGGAAACCCACATACAGCTCCACAGACATATGGCTACACTTGTGCATTCAGACCATGTCTCACTCACAAGGGGTATTTTTTTAAAAAATTGCACATTGCTGCAAATATGTGGAGAACTGAATTTAAGATTTCAAAATGAGAAAGTGAGGGAACGAACAGTCCAACTCCCATCATTCCTGCCCACTGGCTAGGACCAGCCACCCATGAGGCAAGCTGTGGTGACTCCTCAGGTGACAGGATCCACATGGGTAGCAGATCCTGATGCAGAGGTTTACTTTCCCCTTGTTTCTGATCTGCCCTCACTCCTTCTTCCGGGGGGGGGGGGGCCTTTTGTGGTTTGCCTCAGGTGCCAAAATGTCTTGGGCTGGTTCTGCCATTGGCTGGGGCTGGTGCTAGCTGGGTCCAAGAACATCTAACAGACATGAACCCCCCCCAACCGACCCAATACCTACCAGGACCAGATTAACTGCCTTCTGCCCTCAGGTGGATGGAGGATCCTGTCTCACTGCCAGTGTTAAGTAAGACCCAACTACCCAATCCACTCAGTTTCAGGACCTGAAATGGGAACATGCCCCACAGAACTTGGCTGGAAAACTGCACTGCAAAATTTGGAAACTTTCTCAGGGTGGTTGTGTTTTGGTTCACGTATTGTTTTGGAAAACACAATTTTGGCAGGTTCACTTTCAAAAGTGAACGTAATTTAATTTCTCCCTCCTCCCTTGTTGTTGTCCAACAATGTCCAGAGGGCTCCACATTCCCCACTCGAGGACTCCACAGGAACCTCCATGGAAAAGCCCAGCTCTGCTTGGGACTTGTCTTGCAGCAAAGTGACAGCCTCCGGCAGTAGAAAAGCAAGATTGATGATAATGTGCTGGTCCAGGGGGGAGGTTACCGTGGGGCGAGGTCCAGGACCTGAGTCGAGGGTCGGCAGACAGTCCTCCACGGGCGAAGCGGGGTCCACAGCGAGGAGCCAGGCAAGGGGGGGGGGACAGGACTGGGTGCTGCCAAAACAGCTCTTCAACGACGTTGCTCCCGCAACCTGGGACCGGGCTGACTGGCCTTTATCATCTCTGAGGCCAGGGGTGGTCCCGGCCCCCAGGTGACCTGCCTCTCCTGGCCTTAAGGCGAGCACTCCTCCTGGGAGAAACCAGTTCCCTTCGCCTCTCTGCCCTGAGCCTCTGCAGCTCAGGAGAGGCCAGTGGGTTACTGGACCCAGGGGAAGACTCACTTTCCCCTGACAGGGCTGGGAGAGGCGCACCTGTAGGCAATGCATCCTCAATCGCCTCCGGAGCCAGAGTTGATTCACCTGGTGCCTGCTCCTGAGGATCCGGCACAGGAGCAGGCGCTTCAGGATCAAGGCCCTGCCCTAGCTCAGCCAGCCCTGGAGGCAGGAACTCCTGTGCAGGCTGGGATTCTTCCGGTTCAGCCTCTGAATCGGATTCCCAGGCCATCACAGATAAGGTGGAGGGAAGCAGACCTGATAATGAAGAGATAGGAGGAATACAGTCAGGCAGCAGAGCAGCTGGTGGAACCCCATTGTTCATGGGTCTTTCTTTTTTAAAAAAATATGCCAATAGGAAACATCTCTTTGTGACCTGCATGACACTGGAAGACCATCGCAAACTGCAGGGACACTGGTGACCCTTTCCCAGGAAGACTTGGGGGGAGGCCCATGGCCCAGTGGCAGAGCATCTGCTGTGTGCAAAGGCCACAAATTGAATCCCAGACATCTCAGAGAGATGTAGGAGCAGCTGGACATAGAGGATAGGGCTGTTTTTTCATGGACACGAATCACCCCAGTCTCAGATAAGCCAGCAGGTGCAATGTTAACTAAGCCAGTTGCTATGGCAACAGCCCAGTGCCCTCTATAGATGATTAAGGGATATCAGCTCAGCAGTCTGGGCTCTTGAGCTCACTGGCCAGTCAGTGAGTCTCTCTGTGAGTCGGCGTCTGCGCTACGTCTTGAAGCTGGGGCAACAGAGAGACCACAGGAGGGGAGAGGGCTGCTCTTGTGCTCAAATCCCGCTTGCAGATTTCC
The DNA here is from genome assembly GCF_964106915.1 of Podarcis gaigeae. Classification (NCBI taxonomy): domain Eukaryota; kingdom Metazoa; phylum Chordata; class Lepidosauria; order Squamata; family Lacertidae; genus Podarcis; species Podarcis gaigeae. Next base: position 654,319 of record NC_139690.1, read on the forward strand.
TTGGGGGCATCCAGTTGGCCACTGCGAGAACAGGAGGCTGGACCAGCTGGACCCCTTTGGCCGGATCCAGCAGATGCTCTGCTTTGGTTCTTAAGAGAAGGTCTCCAGAGCTGCATCTCTTATTGCTTCACTTTCTTTCACTAGCAGCAGCAGCAGCAGCAGCAGCAGCAGCAGCAGCAGCAGCAGCAGCAGGAAAATAGGCTTCCTCCTCCTTGCCTCTCCTTGCAAGCAAGAGGGGAGGGAAAGGGTGTTTGATTCCCTGAGACTCGGTCAGAAAGGAAGAATGTGATCTGAAGGGAGGGAGCTGGAGGACAGGCAGACTCGGAACGTCTGGTTCCAACATGTGGCACAAACAAGTTGTTAAGCCCTCTTGCACAACAACAGCATGGAGTCTGTAAGCAAATCCAACACATTCCCACTTCCTAACCTGATGCCTCTGAGAAGCCTGTCAGGGCAACGGCCCTCTTCACCTGAGGTCCCCACAGACTGGTATCCAGAGCCTGCTCCCTCTGAGTGCTGGAAGATTCAGGACAGATAAAAGGAAGTCCATCTGTGCACAGTGCAGAGTTAAACCATGGAACTCACTCCCACAAAATGCAGTAGAGGATTAGACAAATTCATGGAGATTTCTGAGTTAGGGTTGAACAAAATGACTCTCGGCTTCCCTTCCAATTCTATCTGGTTGGCCACTGTGGGAACAGGATGCTGGACTAGAAGGGTCCCACTGGCCTGATCCAGCAGGCTCCTCTTACATTACTAGGTGCTTATGTTATTTAAATCTGGAGGTAGCATTTAGCCACAATGACTAAATAATAAGGCCACTGATAGCCTTATTATTTACTTATTTGTACTCTGTATTAATTGTATCAACTATTAATCCCACTCTTAAGCCCCAAAATGCTCCCACAGCAACTTACACGTTGCTTTATTATTAATGGTCCTTACCCTCAGGCTTAATTTTAAAAACACACACACACACAAGAAAAAAACACATCACAGAAGGAAAATGGACTAGGAGGATGGAGAACAAATCACAGACTTTGGAGTTGGAAGGGACTTCCAAGGCTCATCTAGTCCAACCCCCTGTAGTGCAAGAATCTCAGCTAAAGAATTCCTGGCAGATGACCATCCAACCTCTCCTTAAAAACCTCTAGTGAAGGAGAGTTCTTCCTGATGTTTGGTCAGGAAGCCATCCTACTCTTCGGAGCAGCAGAAAACAAGCATGCTGCATCATCCATATGACAGCTGTTCAGATATTTGAAGGTGCCTATAATAGCACCTCCATGAATTTTCCTAATCTTTCCTTAAATGAAGTTGCTAAGTTCCCATGGTTGGGATTCTAGAGATTGCCCCCCCCAATCACCCTCACAAGCTGGCACCTCTAGTGAAGCAGCCACTGTCCCTCACATCCTCCAGCCTCTGGCCAGCCCTATAGCTTCAATCTGAGTTGTGGATATTTTTGGATATAGTATTTTTTGATATGGATTGAAACGAGAGTAGCAGAGGACTTTTAAAGAATGTTTAGAGAATGCTCCCCACTTTACATGCTTTCACTTCTGCACAGGGGGCCAGAAACGTAACCCCCACGTAAGTGGGAAGTCGTCTGTAGTCTATTGCCAGAGCAACACCTGCTCTTCTGCTCTTAGATGCCACCTCTGCAGGGTCCTGTTCTCCTGCAAACTACCCTGGACTCCATCAAAGCTTGTCCTCTGCAAACTCCAACCTGGAGCAGGTCAACCTCTCTGGAGCGAGACTGTGTGCGTGTTGCTTGGTGAAATTGCAGCAGTGGTTGTCGTGTTGTAGTCAGGGGTAGGTGATGCTTCAGTGCTCTGCATCTCTCTCTCTCTTTCCAGGGTTAGCAGAGCTGGAATATATGGGGCAACTTGCATGCCCCCCGCAATGTTGCTGGATGTTGCTCCCATTGGCCCCGACCACTGGTCACACTTGCTGGGGCTGTTGGAAGTTGTAGCTCAACAACACCAGAGGGCCGCAAGTTCCACCTCTGTGAATGAAGCTTAGTGAATCCCAGCTCAAAATCCCAGCCATCGTGTCAGAAACTGGGCCTGATGATATGGAGGACAGGGAAGGGAACATAATCAGAGATGGCTGCCCGCCTTCCAGCTGGCAGGGTTAAAATATGAGGTGGAGCTGTCAAGGTCCTGCCCTGCTGCTGCTAGCAAAAATCCACTGAGAAATCCAACCCCCCTGGAAACACACACTTCTGTAAGGGACGCTATATTGGAAGACTGGTTGGATCAGGGCAGTAGAACTCTGGCCCTCCAGATATTATCATTAATGTCATCATCATTATTTATTAAATTTGTATACTGCCCTTCATCCGAAGATCACAGGGTGGTTCACAACATAAACATATGAAACAAAAACACAGAATACCCTGTATACCCATCGTGTTGAATACCCTGTATACCCATCATTCCTGACCATTGCCCATGCTGGCTCAGACTTGAGGATCCTGGAGACCAACATCATCCTATACCAGGGATGGGGTGGGGGATCAGATTGAGGGTCACACTGCCTTCTGGACAACTTTCCAGGGGCCACATGCCAGGCAAAAGTAGCAGAGCAACCCAGGAACATTTGTGAGGGATGATGGGTGTTGCATTGCAGCAACATCCAAAGAGCCATGGGCAGTGGCAGACCTCGGGGTCTCAAATTTCAGTGGTGCCGTGTGTGCGATGACAAAATTTGGCACCCCGGCCTCTAGTCTTCCATTCTACATCATAATTGTGGCCCCATGAGATTCTGTGTCCAGTGCAACTGAACCTAAATCTGCCTCTGCCAGAGGCTGCCCATCACCGTCTTAGAATCCAAAGTGTGCAATCAAAGTGTGCGAGACGATCTGAGGTTTGTTTGCTGGCTTAAGTGTCTAGTTCTCATGATTACAGGAGTTTGAAACTCTTCTTTTGGAACGGGCTAAATGATCTGAAACAGGAGCACAAGTAGAAGGAAGCTTGTTGTTCCAGAGGCCTTATGCGTCAGAGGTCTAGGCATAAGCACTGTGCCAGGGCTGTGTGGTATTTTGACTGGGACAGGAAATTCATGTTGCAGAACTGGTGCACATTGGGTCTGCCTGGTTTATGAAAATGACATGGAAATCACAATGCTGACATAAGAACATCGGTAAGCAAATTACTTGTTGCTTCTCTGCATTTTTCAGCAGCAGGAGTTACTGACTCAAGGCTTAAAACAACATTCTGGTACCGCGAGAAACTCTGAAGTCCAAGCCAGGCCTGGTTTCCTTTCTATGCTGTAATTTATTCTCAATATTTCCCTGAGAAAACAAAGCCCACGCACCAGGCCAATCTATCAGCCAGCAAGTGTTGACAGTAACTAACTCCACTAACTTTGACATCCTCCCAATCAGCCAAGGAAAGGCGCCTGCCTGGAAGCAATTTATACCTACGGACATGGACATCCACCCCTCTTCTCAGAATCCTGTCTTGTAGGCACAATTGTGAAGTAGCTTTGAATAACAAGAGGTCACGCTCCACCCGTAGCTCTTTGCTCCTGTCGTTGCTCCCTTTCCTGCATTCGCCCACTCCCACCCTACCTGCCCATGTGACTCGGACTTTCAACTTTTTGCAAATGAAAACAGGGACACTCCTTAACTTCGACATTATTGTTCCCGCAGCAAGGACCTGCTTCCCAATCCACTGGTTCATCGGCTGGGTGTGACTGCAGGGCACCCCTATCTGGCCGGAGGCATGTCAAGTCCAGGCTTGCTAATCAAGGTTGACACAGACATACCTATCTGCCTCTGTTTCCCCTTTCCAAAGTATTTGCAAATATGTCCTCTTTCCCCCCCCCTGCCCCTCCCACTTTCTTACTGACCACACCTGCTCAGAATTCACATCTGGGGAGGATTCAGATGCTGCAACAGCTTCTGCAAGGGTGAGAAAACACACACTTGAATATGCATGACTATGCTTGGTGAGCCACAGGAAATGCAAAAGGTGGTTGCAGGAGTACCATCTCGCCTGGCAATAAAGCACATGCTCTGCATGCAGAGCCCCAGGTTCAATCACTTGCAGTTAGAGCAGGGGTGGCTAATCTGCAGCCTTCCAGTAACTGCTGAATTACAACTCCTGTCATCCCTGGTCATGCTGGCTGGGACTGATGGATTTGAGTCCAAGCACATCTGGATAGCGAACCTGTGACTCTCAAATCCATCAGCCCCAGGCACTGTCAAGGCCAAAGGCTCTCCGAGTTAGATGGCTCTCAAGTGGAACAGCTGGAAATGACCACTCTTTAATGAGAATATACGAAATGGCCTTATACCAAGTCAGGCCATTGGTCTATCTAGCTCAATATTGTCAACACTGATTGGCAGCAGCTCTCCAGGGTTTCTGACAGGAGGCATCCTTGGTCCAACCTGGAGATGCTGGAGATTGAACCTGGCACCTTGGACAGGCAAGGCAGACACTCCACCATGGAGCTACTGCCCTTATGGAGACCCTACCAATGAGAGTCCACAATATTGGGCCACAGGGACCAAAAGCCTTTCTCATTACAAGGCATTTCAGTATGGCCACGTGCCTCTTAGAAGCTGTAGAATGTGCATTGATGACATGGGGGCAGGGAGAGGCATGCATGGTGTTCGGCTGAAGCTCAGATCAGACTGTGTGTCTCCAGCTCATTTCATGCTCTCAGGAACCCTGAAAAAGTTCACAGAATCATAGAATTATACAGAGTTGGAAGGGAATCAAAGGGTCATGTAATCCCCGTGCATCAATGTGCATGCTTTGATGTGGGTGGGGAACTTATCTGACACATGGGATTCTCCCCAGCCCCGCCCCCTTCTCTTAGCCCTCCCCCCTCCCCCTCCCCCCCCCACCTTCCTGCATGTATTGCATCCTGGAACTCCCATGTTGCCTCTTACTTCTTTGGGTGGAGGATAAAAGAGGAGTGTGTAGAAACCAGCCTCATGTTTCCTCTGCCCACGGTTGCCTTTGGCTCCGCCCACCCCTGAAATGTGGCCCTCGGGAGCTTGTCCAGAATGGGCTCAACATCCCGAGTTCAGGGAGTGCGTTATGATCTTCAAGATGTCAAGAGCGAGTCTCATCCCCAGGCTATGAGCAAAGGCTCCTCAGCCAGGGCTTGTGCTGGTTGCATTTCCAGCCACAGGCTGGCAGCTCCTGGGAAGTGAGGGGGAAGAGCAGGATAGAAATAGGGGCCACCCACCCTTTCATATCACTAGCCTGAGTACAAATGGGATTCCCCCTGTGCAGCCTCCCTCTGCCAAGGCAACGCAGCATGTCAACATGTCTGAGCCTTTTTCAGACCATCCTTTGCCCCAGTTCACCAAAAACAAAAGCTCCTGCACCCATTTTTAAAAACTAATTAATGACGATACAACGGACCCTTTGAATTTTGCCCCAAAATACACTTTAAGTAACAAACCAAGCAGAACATAAAAATTGTGGTTCCCAAGTATTGTTTTGATTTTAGAATACAAAAAATAAGAATCCTGTAGTTATCTCTGCGGACAGTTTAGAAAAAAAATACAAAGGTGCTGATACCTTGTGTGTTTGTGTGATTTCCCAAAAAGATCCATTCTGTTGCACCAAAATTTACATTCCAATCCCTCTGCCTTTAAAAAAAACCACTTATTTAAGCTCACCACAACCTATCTAGAAAGTACTGTTGTGATAAGCAGCAAACAATCCTGATCTCATTCACCAATTCAGTGGGGAACTGGGCACAATTAGGATGAGAAAACTCTAGAAGATCAAGCCTGAGAAGCAGCAGAAAACAAATAATAAACTCTAAGGTGACAAAAATTCTGTTTCCAATTTGTCTACAAAACATATTTTCTCACTTCCTCTGTAAACAATGCAGATTGGGAAGCCAGCAACCCCTGAGCAGAGGAAGACAGGATGGTGTGTTCGCTGAAATGCCGTTTTGCCTCTCCGTTCAGTTCGGATGAAGAGAGAAGCTACAACATGGAGTTGGGTTGCTGGTGCTGCAAGCTTCCCTTTTTGATTGTGTGCATAATGAGGGGCCTTGAAGGCACCCAAGTCCACCTGGCAATGAGGCCTCCACCTCACCCTCCCATTCCTAAACCCCCTTAAAAGTACAAGCCTGGCTGTATGGTAGGAAGGCACACTTCTCATGCACTCCTGTCCAGGCACAGAGGAAAATGCAAGCCCAGCTCATCCTCCTGCCAGGCAAATGAGAGCCAGGAGGTACTAGAGGCTGTCATACATCCGCAAGGTCTTCTCCAGCTGCTGACTGACTCTCTGGTAGAAGATGATCTGTTGCTTGAGGTATGACTGCATCATCCTCTTGAAGTCCAAGATGCGCCTCTCATGGAAATGGTTCATCTCCGCCTGCAAGGCAAAGCCCACCACGCGGCAGCGCTTGCGAATCCCGTCTGCCTCCTCCTGGTCCATCTTCCCCTCGTCGCTCATCCTCTGGCTCTCCTTCACCTTGGCAAAGGCACCTGCCCGGGGGGAGCGGGGCAGAGAGAGACAGCAGGCAAAGGCAACACCATTAGATGCAGGGTACCCCACTCATAATCCTCGGTCTCCCCTTTTAAAAGGCACCGTTTGCTTTGAATGTGATTTTATGAATGCACAGTTGTTTTAAACCAGTGGTTCCCAACTTCATTTTGGGCGACCCTCCCACCCCTTTGGTTCATCCCCAGTGCCCCCTATCAAACCCTATAAAAGCATCATTCAGAATAGCAGTTTGCATGACCCACTAAGGAAGATAAAGTAAAATTCAGACCAGTAACAATTAATTGCACATTTATTCAAAATCCAATTAAAGCTATTTAGTTTAATTAATTCAACAAAACTGATGAACACCCAGGCCCAAGGGAAACCTGAGGTTTACAGAAGCAGAAATGAGAACACAGTCTGAAAACAGTCCAATGAGGACTGAGCACGCTCAGTGGCTGCAGAATAAACTGGGTATTAATCCCTCTATCAGCGTTTCTCAAATTTGGGTTCCCAACTGTTGCTGGACGACAACTCTCATCATCTCCTACCACTGGTCCTGCTAGCTAGGGATGATGGGAGTTGTAGTCCAGCAACAGCTGGGGACCCAAGGTTGAGAAACATTGCAAGTAGATACCTGGCACATTTTTATCAGGGCCAATGAGAGCAGGGTGTGGGGACCTGGTACAATTTTCTGGTGCCTGACTATCTGGCATGTTTTATGTAATTCTCAACAGAATATATAGTTAATGTCCAATGCATGCACAATCCTGAGTAAAATTCTTGTAAACCTGTGCTGTGAACCAAGCATTTTCAACTCTATACAGATATTTGATTCTGCACTTTGACAGTGTGACAGCCCAGACACATCTTACTATGCACAGTTGCATTTGTATGTTTTTCTAAGTGAACACTGTGCAAAGTTTAACATTTAAAGTATAAGGTTTGTTTGACTACAATCATGGGGGGGGGGGTTGATATTATTGATATTAGTCATTAGTATCTTAATATTCTCAACAAGTACAAATATTATCATATCTATTCTTAACATAAAAATAAAACTACACATTTATTTTATAGCCTTGTAAAAAAAAAAAAATTAGCCATTCCGCCCTTGTTGAGGGGCCCATTTTTTATTTTATTTTTTACCGGTGCCTAAACCTGCTCTCAGTCGTCCTGATTCTTATTTTACGCTAATGCAAACCATTTCAGTTCTACCTAACCATCTCAAATAAACTGTCTCACAATCCAAGGTAGTAATGATTACCACAATATTTATCATGGCCTTAACAGGTCAGGGTTTCTTGTTGGCTTAAGTTAATTTTGGAACCAAAAGGTTGCAAAAAGACTGCTCTGTGTTCTGATCTTGCTTTGACTTCTTGACTTCCTTATATCTTCCTTAAAATCACTGTCCCCCTTCTCCAAGCTAAGCATGATGCAATCTAGTTCTTAAGTGTGGAAATAAATAATTAAAAGTGCAGTTTGACCTCAAGCAAGACAGACTGGGAAAGTCAGAGAGGGGCCACATTTGGATTGTCATATCAATAACCTTTGATATAAACAAGCTTTGTGCATTTGCCCACACAAGCAAAAAAGCCAGGAAGCTACACTTAACTAGTTTCCTGTTGCATCTAAACTAGAAAACTGTGGTTGATCTAAAGTTTACTAACAGTGGAATCCTATATGTGGTCTGCTCAAACATATATTTTCTGTAAACTGCTTTTTTTTGTTTTTTTACAATCAAGCAGTTAATTAATTAATTAATCTCCTAGCTAGCTAGGAGAAGTGGGGTGAGCATGCCAATATATTTTCTAGTATTTCTTTAAGCACACACAGCCCAGAAATATCACCAGATATATGGAAATGGATGAAGCTCTTACAGGAAACATCTCTCATGCTCTCTTTTGGGGTATATTAAAGAAGCAGTTCCAGCATGAGATAGGGAGATGGTTCTTTATTTGCTCAGATTACCATGACTTATAACTGGAGGGAAACTCAACCACCAAGCTTGGAAGGCTGGCTAACATCAATGCCACCCGAGTGAAAAGGACTATTGGTCTAAGACAAGGCCAAGAACAAGGCTGGCCCTACCATTAGACAGAATGAGAATCTGGGGGCCGTAGCCATCTCCATTTTCCCAGGGTCTCCTCAAGTAGCTTGCTCTGGGGCCCCTAAGCAAGCCTGCAACCCTCAGGTACAGTGGAAGATGTTGTCCCATAATCACAAATAAAATTTAACTGCTGGTCTCGCAAGAAGATGCATGCAGAAGGAGAGGAAGGCACCATCTTATCCTTTGCTTCAGGCAACAAAATGTCTTGGGCCAGCCCCCAAGCAAGCAAGAGGCATCCCGTTAGCCACTACAGACTTCAGCAGGACTCTCCTCGTGTTCGCAAAATTCTGAATCTATAAAGAATGAAGCCAAGAGTCCTCACTATCCAGCTGCCACCTCACGCTAATGCAAATGAAGAAATAACCCAGTTTTTTGCAATAAATAATTCAGATGGACTGCCTAATACACAAGGCAGGCACAGCGGACTGCCTTCTGCTCTCGCTGCTGCACAGTGGCCACCCTTCGGACTTACTCAGGCATAAAACCGCATCTTCTGGGCACAAAAAGAAGGGATAGCATTGGAAGAGTGCAGAAACCAGGCCACCTGCTGTCATTTGCAATGTACTCCCCATCTATAATTGATTGGGTTTTGTACTTTCTCACTGCATGCACCCGTTCACATCTGCTTGCAAAACTTGTGCCACTATTGCCATGGCATCTGCATTTGCACCAGCGAATTTATTCTGTCTCGAAATTATTGGTATTAGGTAGTTAGATTTTGAAGACTGCAAACCAGGTAACTGTGCAGCACGATCCTCTGAGTTTGATGGTACTGATTCCCAAGTACTTAACTCACAAATAAGAAAAGATTGCCATCTTATGATGCAGTCTTGTGGATGCCCCCCCCCCCTTGTCCACTCGCCTGTTCTCACAGGGGCCAGCCAGATGCCTCCAAAGGAAACCCGCAAGCGGGATCTGAGCACCAGAGCAACTCTCCCCAGCACCCGGGGTTCAGAAGCCTGTCTGCCTTCCATTGTTGAGGCACAGCAAAGCCACCAAGCCTTCAATTAGGTTTAACTGTGAAGAGAATGGGGCTTGCAGAGTGATCCTTGGTGTGGGAACAGGAGTGCCAGGAGGACGTCCTTATTTTCTTCCGTGGAGGATCTTCTGCCCAATCTTGGCTGCCCTTCAGTCTCATTTGGGGCAACACCCTTCCTGACCTGGTTAAAAATTCTTGGGCATTAGGCTCTCCTCTCCAGCTACTTTCTTCAGCCAAATCTTCTCTGGATTGAATCTTGCCTGTCTTTATTCCAACTCTTGTTATCTTCACAGGGACTTGGGGTTTTTTCAGTGAACAGAAAGCAGATAATCAGACCAAGTCCAAATTAATCCAGCCCCCAAATCCCTACGTAGACAAGCTTAATTTGCTCCTCAAATCCTTCCTCTGCCAGTCTGAAGGAGAACAAAATGAAACTATTCCAAAAATAAGCAGCTAAATTTCAAAAATAAGTGTCTAGACAAAAAGATTCAGCAAGATTCTGCATACTCTTGACGCTTCCCGTGTGCCAAGAGAATGTTGCCTCCCTTCAGGAAACCATGACTTTTCCTGCCTCCTGGGGCAGGCCCCTGCCCCAGGTGGCAGCAGGGGTAGAAAAGCCCCCACAAAGGCAGCAGGGCTGGGAGCTGACATAATACAGATCACAGTTGAAAAGCCACCATCTAAGTTCATTGGACTGCATCCAATGCTAGTTCTACTTAGAATAGGCCCATTGGTATAAAGGGGTATCATGATCTAAGGTATTTGGATACACCCCATCAAACCCAGAGAGTAAGCTTACCCAATTGCACCATTGTAAAAAGCAATGATCCTACCCCTAACCCTACTTACCTGGGAGTAAGACAGATCCAGCTCCTAACAGTCAGGGTTGGGGATGGCCTCCTGTCTGGGATGCTGCAGTTGCAGGATTCCTGCATTGAAGAAAGGGGCCAGACTGGATGGCCACTAGGATACCCTCTACCTCTATTAATTCTATTAATTCACCAGCATGTCACTGTTTACATTAGCAAGATGCCAAGAGAATATGTGGTTGGAAATACCCACGTCCTGCCCTTCTTTACAAACTGTCAACCTTAGATGGGTGGGGAACTGCTTCAGATGTTGCTGGACCAGAATTCCCATCCTCCCTGACCACTAAGCATGCTGGCTTGGGCTGATGGGAGGCCAGAACCATCTGGAAGGCCAGAGGTTCCCCAGCCCTGTCCTAGGAGAAGAATAGCAGAGAAGAGAATATGATATAGAAGAGGTCTGAAATAGAATCCTGCAGTACCCCAAAAGCCCACTGAACGCATAGGCTTACTCTCCCAGGGATGGTGAATTCTCCCACCCTCACTGGCTCCAGGGAGTGGGAGTGGGCTGGAAAAGGGCCTTCTCTGTGGTGGCCCCTGAACTGTGGGACCCACAGAAGTGAGTCTGGTGCCTTCACAGTGACAGATTCTGGAGGATGCTGCAGACGGCTTCTCACCCTGGCCTTGGGCACCTGAGGACAGGCCTTACTTTTATGGCTTCAAGTTGTTCTTTTAAACTGTTTTAATAATAATAAATTAAAAAATTGTCCAGCAGCACCTTACAGACCAACTAAGTTCTGGGTAAAAGCTTTCGTGTGCATGCACACTTCTTGAGATACACTGAAACAGAAGTCACCAGACAGCGCATGGAAATGCCGTTTACCTTCCCACCGGAGCAGTACAGTGGTGCCTCGCAAGACAAAATTAATCCGTTCCATGAGGCTCTTCGTATAGCGGTTTTTTCGTCTTGCGAAGCAAGCCCATTGACACCTTAGCGGATTAGCGCTATTAGCGGTCTAGTGGCTTTTAGCGGCTTATCAGCTTAGCGGATCAGCTGATAAGCGGCTTAGCTGCTTAGAAAAAGGGGGGAAAAGACATTTTCGTCTTGCGAAGCAAGCCCATAGGGAAATTTGTTTTGCGAAGCGCCTCCAAAACGGAAAACCCTTTCGTCTAGCGAGTTTTCCGTCTTGCGAGGCGTTCGTCTTGCGGGGCACCACTGTACCTATTTATCTACTTGCACTTTGATGTGCTTTCGAACTGCTAGGAGATGGGACAGAACAACAGGAGCTCACTCCATCGCGGGGATTCGAACTGCTGACCTTCTGATCATCAAGCCCTAGGCTCTGTGGTTTAGTGCCACCCATGTTTAGTTGTTGTTTAGTCATTTAGTCGTGTCTGACTCTTCGTGACCCCATGGACCAGAGCACGCCAGGCACTCCTGTCTTCCACTGCCTCTCGCAGTTTGGTCAGACTCATGTTTGTAGCTTCGAGAACACCGTCCAACCATCTCGTCCTCTGTCGTCCCCTTCTCCTTGTGCCCTCCATCTTTCCCAACATCAGGGTCTTTTCCAGGGAGTCTTCTCTTTTCATGAGGTGGCCAAAGTCTTGGAGCCTCAGCTTCATGATCTGTCCTTCCAGTGAGCACTCAGGGCTGATTTCCTGAAGAATGGATATGTTTGATCTTCTTGCAGTCCATGGGACTCTCAAGAATCTCCTCCAGCACCATAATTCAAAAGCATCAATTCTTTGGCGATCAGCCTTCTTTATGGTCCATGTTTAGTAATAAGTTGTAATTCAGTAACTTCTCTTTCAAGTCTATTTCTGAAATTATTTTATAATAAGACAGCTGCTTTGAGTTCCTGTATTGAATGTCCTGGGAGGTTGAAGTGTTCTCCTACTGGCTTCTCTGTCTTGTGATTCCTGATGTCAGATTTGGTGTGGTTTTGGCCTGTTTGTCCAATATAGAGAGCTGTAGGGCGTGCATTTGGTGGCATACACAATGTTGGAAGATGAGCAAGCAAATAGTCCTGAGATGGTATGATTGATGTTGTTGGGTCCAGTAATGGTGTTGTCTGGGTTTATGTGGCAGCAAAGTTGGCATCTAGGTTTATTGCAGGCTCTGGTACCAGTGTCCATGTTAAGCCTGGTTGCTGTATTATTGTGGGTGAGTAGTTGTTTAAGATTAGGTGGCTGTCTGTAGGCAATGAAAGGTCTTTCCTCCCAGAGCTTGAGAAAGAGAACTGTTGTTGTCTAGGAGAGGTTGCAAATCTCTGATGATGAGTTGAACTGTTTTAACTTGGGAGCTGTATATGGTAACTAGTGGTGTTCTGTTATTTTCTCTTTTGGGTCTGTCTTGCAACGAGTTCTCTCTAGCTTTCAGTCTGGCTTTATCTGTTCAACAAATCTGTTCGACTTCATCAGGCGGGTATTTTAGTTCCAAAAAGGTTTGCTGTAGATCTCTTAGGTGGGAATCCGTGTCTGTAGAGTTGGAACAAATGCAGGTGTATCATAGAGCCTGGCTATATACAATTGATTGTTTGGTATGTTTGGGATGGTAGCTGGAAGCATGTAGATATGTTTGTCGGTCAGTTGGTTTTCAGTATAAGGTGGTGTCTATGCACCCATCCTGTATTTTTATAGTAGTGTCCAGAAAATATATTTCTTGCATAGACCAGGTCACTGAATGTCTGGTGGAAGGTGTCCAGGGTCTGCTGACCATGTGTCCAGATAATAATTTTTTTTGTCAATGTATCATAGATACAAGAGAGGTTTGAGTGGGTAGGCGTTTAGGAAGCGTTGTTCCAAATCTGCCATGAAGATGTTGGCATACTGGGGGGCCATGGGGGTGCTCATTGCTGTGCCGCTGATCTGGAGGAACAGGTCATCTCCAAATTTGAAGTGGTTGTGGGTGAGGACAAAATGGCAGAGTTTGGTAGCAAAGTCCACTGTGATTTTATCTGAAATGGTGTTCCTGTTTTTAATATTGTGTTTTAATGCTGCAGCAGACCCTGGGCAGTAGGGTGAAGGGCAGGTGATAAGTGAATACTGTAATTATAATAAAATATGGTGTAGTGAAGTTAGGAACTTTCAGTAGGCAAACTTTGGTCAAGCTGAAGAAAAGCACTGTGGGAAAACCAAAGGCCAAATGATTTATGGGAAATATACGTCTGTTGCTTTAAAACTGTAGACTAACTGGCTCTGGGAGTGTGAATACTTATCTCATGCATCTGCAGGAAGGAAAACTTCCAGTTGATTAGTGGTGATTTAACACCTGGTTACTAAGAGCTGTCCCTGTGTGAATAAGGGCTATCAAGCCTCATTACAGGAGAAATGAGGATCTGCTGTGTCTCGGAGAAGTTTGGGAGGAACCCTTTGATCCCAAGGTTTTGAGTACAAACAAGCTTCAACTGTCACAAGCTGAGTTATTATCCAACTCGGTGACCATTGGTAAATTTTGAATTAATTAGAAATTCTGATTGGTCCTTGGGGATCTGATTACACGTGGGGTTTTAAGGATAAAAACCTTAGGAAAGAAGCCGGCAAGCGGGCAACATCCATCCGCCCTTCTGCCACATTCACCACCTTGTCGGCAGTCGTCATTCATATGTGTGTTCTTTTTGATGAAGAATTCCTGTTGTCTTCTTGAGATGCGGATTCAGCCAAGAACTTTACGAACTGTCTTAACTTTTCTTGTGTTCTCGTTTTGTAAGCACTGTATTTTTCGCTCTATAGGGCACACCTGACCATAGGGCACACCTAGTTTTCAGAGGGGGAAATCAAGGGGGAAAAATATGATTCCTCCCCCCCCCCCCAGCTCTGGGAGCAGCGGACAGGCTGCATGCAGCCTGTGCACCTCTCCCAGACCTTCTCCCTGCTATTGCGGGAGGTGGGGGAATTCCCCCATCTCCCATAAAAGCCCACAGGAAGGAGAAGGGACTCACTCGGCCAGTCAGTCCCTTCTCCCGCCTTGGGGAAAAGCCCCCAACAGCGGCGCGCTCTTTAAAGGCTGCACGGCTCCTGCGGGCTTTTCTGCAAGGTGGGGGAATCCCCGACCTCGTAGAAAAGCCCACAGAAGCAGCACAGCCTTTAAAGAGTGTGTGGCTTCTGCTTGCTTTTGCGGGAAGTGGGGGAATTCCCCCATCTCCTGCAAAAGCCCACAGGAGCCGTGCACCCTTTAAAGAGCGCGCGGCTCCTGTGGGCTTTTTGACCCAGCGCTGCGTTCCCCCACCGCCAGCCTCCAAACCAGGTCTGGGAGCAGCGCAAAGGCGTTGCATGCCTTCCCGCTGCCCCCTGAGCCTGTGGGGCTGGCGGTGGGGGGAAGCGCTGGTCTGAAGACCAGACTCTCCTGGCTTCAGCGAAAGCAACGCGAAGCCTCCGGAGCGCAGTCTTTGGAGGCTTCATGTTGCTATCGCTGAAGCCAGGGAGCCTGCTTTCGCTCCATAGGACACATACATTTCCCCTTCATTTTTGAAGGGGAAAAAGTGCGTCCTATAGAGCGAAAAATACGTTACATTTAGCTAGCGATGCTTTGCAATGTTGTTATTTTTGAAGTCTTCCGGTCGGCGCCAGCGCTTAATGGCGGTCCTTCCTTCGAGCTCCGGAGGAGGACTGCTTCACGAGTTCGGGTCTGACCGCTACGGCGAAGCGGGGACCCTCAAAAATCACAGGCGCAGAAGCCTGTGAACAAGGAGACTCGGCGGGCACCATTTGCGCCCCCCTTTACTGCAAAAGAGCCTTTTTAAAGGCTCCGGAGCGGCATCGGGTGTGCGCGCGGTGCTGAGAGTCGCTACCCAGCCCGTGAAGTGAAGCCGCGTCGCCATGAGCGGAGAGCGCCGATTCCTTCCTGAAATTTGGAACTGAAATTGAATACCCGTAAGTAGGATTGAAAGGCTTACTGGGACTTTTCAAAACTTTGTCTGAAATTTGGCCGAAACGGGAAAGGTTAAAATTAAGGAAGTCTGCCTTCCCTGGACTGTTTGACAGCTAAAGCAACGAAAATACAAAGCTGCAATTGGAGGAGAGATTAATTCGGAAGTATATAACCGTGACATTAAACTTGAATTTCCCCCCTGGCAAGCAGGAGCAAGGGGGGGGGGAGGGAATAGGACTTGGCTTAACCTGCTTGGAAAAAAATAAAGAACAATAGTTTTCTGCCGTCTTAGACTCTTGGAGCGGGCTGCCTGAATAAAGCACTGAGCTAATGAACTGTCATCTAAGACTTGCTACAAAGTTGGGACATTATTTGTTACAAGTTTGGGACTTTACTGAAGCTACAAATTGAAAGTTTGGATATTGTGAAAGATTGTTGCTAAAAACTTTTCCTATTTGGAATTTTTGGTTTCTCTTTCTTCTTTCTGCCTATGGGATACATTGAATTACCCCCTCTAGAGGGCTGAGGGGTAACAGTTGCAAAACAGACTGTAGAAAAACAAGTCAGTGGATTTTTCCATTTAAAGCTGCTCCTGTGGGAACGACCTTGGGACATGAGTGGCCCAGCAGAAGAAATAATAACAATATCTAAAGTTAAAGCTACACAAAAGAAAAGGGGCTCAATATCTAGTACACTGCCAGCAGGAGCAGCTGGGCAGGAAAAAGTGACAAATTTACCGATGGATCCAGTGACACAAGCACTACTTAAAATAAATGAATCTTTAGAAGTCTTAACAAAGCAGAGCTCGGAAAATACCAGACAGTTGGCAGAATTGTCAACAAAATTAGACTTGAATACTAAAAGTATTACATCAAATACAGAAACTATAAATAAATTGATTGAAGAAAACGCCACAACTCGAAAGATTGCTGAGGAAGCTAAAGCTACTGCAGAAACAACACAGGAAAAATTGGTACCAGTCTGTAAAAAGTTGGATCAACATGAGGCGGCCTTGTCTTTGTGGGAGATGCAGAGGAAAGAAAAAAATCTGAGATTAAGATTGGTCCCAGAGAGCGAAAAGGACAACTTGGTGGACTTTCTCACAAAAGAATTTTCAGAATTTTGGCAGGTAAACTTGGAGGAAGAAGAATTTAAGATAACAGCTGCCTTCAGATTGGGTAGGAGGCTAAATAGAAAGATTCCAAGGGATTGTTTGATAATCTTAAGATCCAAAGAGGAAAGAGATAAAATATTAAATTTACATTATCAAAGAACTCTTGAGATTGAAGACGCCTTTGTTCAGATCTACAAGGATATCCCTAAATCCATCTTGGAGGCAAGAACACACTATAAGGACCTGGTTCACCTGCTGAAAAAGAACAATTTACCTTTCAGGTGGGAGTTTCCACAAGGTTTGTCTTTTAACTACAAAGGGAAGAAAGTAAAAATAAGAACAGTGCAAGATAAAGAACAATTCCTGGAAGGATATGAGGAGGATCTTCAAAAGGGAGTGGTGGAATCAACCCCAGAAGCAGATATTCTGAATTTAACATTTGGAAGAACAGTCGCAGGGAGCAGCTGGAGGTAATTAATTAAATAACAAGATGGCTCTGCAATTTCTAAGCTGGAACTGTAATGGACTGAACCTTCCCAGAAAAAGGCGTGAGGTATTTCATATCTTAAAAAAAGAACATTTAGACTTAATTTGTTTACAAGAAACCCACGTGACCAGGGCACATAGAAAATTACTTATAAACAAAAGATTAGGACAGGAATTTATCTCGTCAGATAAAGTTAAGAAAAGAGGAGTGGTGATCTATGCAAAGGAAAAGTTGGCCCCAAAGTTAATTTTCAAAGATGAACAAGGAAGATTCTTGGCAATTGAAATACAAGTCCAAGGAGAAAAATTCTTGACAGTTGGAATTTATGCACCAAATGAAGGGACGGCAGAATTTTTTAAGAAGTTGCATGAGATTTTAATGGACTATCTGGATCGTAATGTAATTTTAATGGGAGATATGAATGGCGTGGTCTCTACAAATATGGATAAAGCACAAAGACAGGTGGTCTCTAAGGATGGGAGATTACCAAAGACTTTCTTTGAAATGACCGAAAATATGGACTTGTTTGATATTTGGAGAACAAGGAACCCTCTTGAGAGAGAGGGAACCTTTTTCTCTGAAGCAAAAATGACATGGACAAGAATTGACCAAATTTGGATTACTAGTGGGATGGCTCCAAAGATTAAAAAAATAGAAATCTGCCCAAAGACTTGCTCCGACCATAATGCTGTAAAGATGGAGATGAAACTAACAACAGCTGGTTCCTTTAGATGGAGAATGAATGACACCCTATTTAAAGATGAGGAGATTTACAAAAAGGCCCAAAAAACTTTAAAAGACTGTTTTGAGATAAACCTGAAGACAGACGTGGAGAAAAGAATAATTTGGGACGCAAGTAAAGCCGTGATGCAGGGTTTCCTAATACAACAGAACTCACTAAAGAGAAAGAAACAAAATGAAAAGAAAGATAAGATATTGGAAAAGATGAAAGAAGGAGAAAAGAAGTTGAGGTCAAAACCAAAGTCTCATGAGATATTGAGAGAAATTAAGTTTTATCAGATGCAATATATGGAACTGATGAATCAGGAGATAGAATGGAAGATAAAGCAAATGAGACAAAGGACATTTGAATCAGCAGACAAATGTGGGAAACTCCTAGCATGGCAATTGAAGAAGAGACAGAAATTGAACACAGTTACAAGTTTGGAGGTGGAAGGAAGGAACATTTGTAAACCAAATGAGATCAGTAATTGTTTTCAGAGTTATTTTAGAAGACTATATGCAAGAGGGCCGGAGAATGAAGGAGAAATAGACGACTTTCTTAAGAAATATGGATTACAAAAAATTTCGCAACAAAGTACAATGATTCTAAATGAGAAAATAACTGAACAAGAAATAGAGGGTGCCATTCAAAATATGCAAGTAGGGAAATCTCCAGGACCAGATGGACTGACCTCCAGATACTACAAAGCTTTGAAGGAATGGTTAGTACAACCACTGAAGGAGGTCTGCAATGAAATTTTAGAGGGGGAAAAGGCGCCTGAATCGTGGAAAGAAGCATTTATCACACTTATACCAAAAACTGAGATTGAAAAGAACCAGATTAAGAACTACCGCCCTATATCATTACTCAATGTGGATTACAAAATATTTGCTGACATTTTGGCAAAAAGACTAAAGAAGGTGTTGGTGGAGGAGATTCACAAGGACCAGGCTGGCTTTCTCCCAGGGAGACATATGTCAGATAACGTAAGAAACATAATTGACATTATAGAATTGTTAGAAGTTAATATTAATACGAAGGCGGTATTAATATTTGTGGACGCGGAGAAAGCCTTTGACAATATTTCTTGGAGTTTTATGAAGAAGAATCTCCATGGGATGGGGGTAGGCCAAAGGTTTGAAAATGGTATAGGTGCAATATACTCTGAACAAAAAGCTAAGCTAATTGTAAAAAATGTGGTTACTGAAGAACTTCCTATAGAAAAAGGGACACGACAGGGGTGCCCAATATCCCCATTACTTTTTATATCCGTCTTGGAGGTATTGTTAAATATGATTAGGGGGGACCAGTTGGTTGAAGGAATTCAGGTCGGAGCCAAACAATATAAACTGAGGGCCTTTGCAGATGATCTAGTATTGACTTTACAACAGCCAGACACTAGTACGAAAAGAGTTTTAGAACTAATTCAAGCTTTTGGTCAGGTAGCAGGATTCAAGTTGAACAAGCAAAAAACTAAAGTCTTGGAGAAAAATTTAACAAATGATGAGAAAGAGAGGTTTCAAAGTGAAACTGGGTTAATGGTGGCAAAAAAAGTGAAAGATTTGGGGATTAATATGACATCTAAGAATGTGAATTTATTTAAAGACAATTATGACAAATGTTGGATGGAGGTAAAGAAAGATCTAGAAATATGGTCAAATTTGAGACTTTCCTTGTTAGGCCGAATTGCTGTAATCAAGATGAATGTACTGCCTAGAATGCTATTTCTGTTTCAGACATTACAGGTTGTGGACAAGGTGAACTGTTTCAAGAAGTGGCAGAAAGATATATCTAAATTTGTCTGGCAGGGCAAAAAGCCCAGAATAAAATTTAAGATATTAACTGACGCAAAAGACAGAGGAGGGTTTGCCCTGCCGGACTTAAGACTGTATTATGAATCGGCAGCTTTCTGCTGGTTGAAGGATTGGCTACTTCTTGAGAATACAGACATTTTGGATTTGGAAGGATTTGATAATAGATTCGGTTGGCATGCATATATTTGGTATGACAAGGTAAAAATTCATAAAGGATTTAAAAACCATATTGTTAGGAAAGCATTGTATAATGTTTGGACTCGATATAAGGATTTGTTGGAAAATAAAACTCCTAGGTGGTTGTCACCAATTGAAGCTAAGGAAGTGAAAAGACCTAATATGCAGTCTAAATGGCCAAAATATTGTGAAATTCTAGAGCAAGAGAGTGGAAAAATTAAATTACAGAGTTTTGAGAAACTAAAGCCCAAAGTACGAGATTGGCTTCATTATCATCAAATAATGGAGGTGTTTAAACAAGACAGGAAAATTGGCTTCCAGTTGGAGAGATCCAAATTAGAAACAGAGTTGTTAGAACCCAATACTAAGAACTTATCAAGAATGTATGACTTGCTGTTGAAATGGAATACATTGGATGAGACAGTTAAATCAGCTATGATTAAATGGGCACAAGACTTTGGTCATGACATTATGTTTGCGGATTGGGAACAGTTATGGACCACCGGTATAAAATTTACGGCATGTAATGCCTTAAGAGAAAATATTATGGAAATGATTTACAGGTGGTACATGACCCCAACCAAGCTCGCAAAAATCTATCATTTGCCCAATAATAAATGCTGGAAATGTAATGAAACTGAAGGAACCTTTTACCACCTTTGGTGGACCTGCCCAAAGATTAAAGCCTTTTGGGAAATGATTTATAATGAAATTAAGAAGGTACTTAAATGTACTTTTCACAAGAAACCGGAGGCATTTCTCTTGGGCATGGTCGGCCAATTGGTGCCAAAGAAGGATAGGACATTTTTTATGTATGCTACCACAGCGGCAAGGATCCTTTTAGCAAAGTATTGGAAGACACAAGAACTACCCACACTGGAAGAATGGCAAACAAAGGTGATCGACTATATGGGACTAGCGGAGATGACCGGCAGAATCCGTGACCAAGAAAAAGAGACGGTGGAAGAAGACTGGACGAAATTTAAAGTATATTTGAGAAATTGTTGTAAAATTGATGAATGCTAAAATGTCAAGGGAAAGGAAAATATAGAATTACAGCTGTAATTGATTAAGTGTTAGAAGAAACTTAAAGAGAAAATAAGTAATTAATTAATTGGTGTGAAGAGTTGCTGAAAATTTTTTAAAACAGAGATGCAGAAAAGGGGAGGTAAGGGGAAGTCCGAGAAGCAAGGTTATGAAAATATGTTTTCTTGAAATTATACATGTTTGTATGTTTTTGATTTGCTTATGTGTGTGTATTGTTTTGTCCTTTTTTGTGTTGGAAAAATTAATAAAAATTATTATTAAAAAAAAATACAATGTTGTTATTTTCTTGTCTGAACCACATTAGAGATGTGCCTACTTTTAAGTATGTTTAATCTTGTTTTTAAAATAACTTTTAAAAAAGGATTTTCCTATTTTGTTCTGTGTGCCTTTCTGGGGAAAGTTTGAATCCAAAGTCTGACCACTTAGCCTCCTACTGAACCTGTTGAATTTCTGTCTGCGATTTGTGGTAAAGCAATGCAGGGTGGGGGCAGCCGGTAACAAGGAAGAGTAACCTTCTCCCTTGGATATCTGAAGAAGTGTGCATGCACACGAAAGCTCATACCAAGAACTGACTTAGTTGGTCTTTAAGGTGCTACTGGAAGGAATTTTTTTTGTTTTGACTATGGCAGACCAACACGGCTACCTATCTGTAACTTCTCCCTTGGGTTAATCTTCTGGGCTATCCCCGGACAAGGGAGTGGTGGCAGCAACTACCCCTTCTGTTGTGTTTTGTCCTGAAAAAGTAAATGCTGTGGCACCACCTTCCCTCTCCTAGCCGGGTCCCGCTGGCTTGTAGGACAGGTGGGGAAGGTGGGTGTGGCCCAGCATTACTACAGATGGGAAGCGCCATTCATTTCCTCCCAAGGAAGACAGCAAGAGCATTTGCCTTTGGGGAAGGCAGGCCAGGCATATGCCCACATAAGACACCAGAGGGCGGGAAGGGGCCTCTCTGTCTACTGCCCCCCCTCCCGCTTTTAAACCATGTGCTGAGAAGCTGCTGGGACTCACTGCTTTCCTGCTGTCCTTTCCCTTTACTCCTGGCACTTGCGTGCAAGTAAACAGGATCTTGCTTCCCTAGGAGTTCATGTCCTCCCTCACTGCTGACCAGGGGTTATATAATCCATTGTGGCAGCCCAGGAAGCAGTTATGGAGCTGGCCTCATGACACCCCCCACCCCCACCCTGCTTACGATTCCTGCCTTTCTTCAGCAGAAAAAGAATATCTTACAGAGTTTGGGTAAAGCTCCAGAGACCTCGAGATGCTGCTGCACCACAACTCCCATCATCCCTGACAGTTGGCCATGCTGGCCAGAGTTCATGGGAGTAGTAGCACACCGACACTTGGAGGGGCCCTCTGCTCCCTCCCCCCGCACTCACACAGCCGCAAAGGTTTCACTGATGGCCATGGCGGGGCGGGGGGATTTCTAAAACTGCCGGGGTTTGGTCTGGATGACCCCTTGGCTACCTTTCACAGTGGGGACACAGGTTTCTGGGCAGGAGTTGATCACGGTGAGAGTTTGCCTTGCTCTTAGCACGTTTCTCCCTTTCGTCCCAAGTTTGCATGTCTTCAAAGTCCATGACACTTTTGGTGAAGGCTGTTCTCCAATTGGAGTGGCAGCTGTATATAATACAGCTCGGCAGCTGTATCCATGACTGAGCAGCCCTATTTAGGATCCACTCTGCTCACCCTGAAAAGGGGGAGGAGCTAGAAAAGGTGCCCTAAACACAGTCTGCCTCCCTTTTTCCCTGACTGGATTACCACGCCCAGTGGGGTCAGCAGTGGTTGTAAAAGACAATTGAACTTTGGAACATGAAATATACGGACTGTGTTAGATAACTCACACAATAAAATAGGTTCTGTGATGTGATGTAGATTTCCCAGAACATTTTGACTTTAAACTTTCCAGAAGAGAATCCTATGCAAACTAGGGAGATTTGCATAGGGAATTTTTCCAGTGCCCTAAAAGGTAAAGGTAAAGGTACCCCTGCCAGTACAGGCCAGTCGTGTCCGACTCTGGGGTTGTGCGCCCATCTCACTTAAGAGGCCGGGGGCCAGCGCTGTCCGCAGACACTTCCGGGTCACGTGGCCAGCGTGACAAGCTGCATCTGGCGAGCCAGCGCAGCACATGGAAACGCCGTTTACCTTCCCGCTAGTAAGCGGTCCCTATTTATCTACTTGCACCCAGGGGTGCTTTTGAACTGCTAGGTTGGCAGGCGCTGGGACCGAACAATGGGAGCGCACCCTGCCGCGGGGATTCGAACCGCCGACCTGACGATCGGCAAGTCCTAGGCACTGAGGTTTTACCCACAGCGCCACCCGCGTCCCCTTCCAGTGCCCTAGAGTGATCTAAATTCAGCATGTTTATTTTGTCTCCCATAAGCAAAGCTCAGAAGTTCAAAACTGTCAAACTGGATTTGAACTGCTGTGAGCAAAATGGATTTGTGGGAAATGCAGCACACCAATAAATTGGCTGTGGTTATGATCCTAGGCCACCTTTTCAAACCCATCTGGCACAGATCACCACCCACCTCGCTTTTCAGTGGGAAACAAGGCAGCTCTTGCCTCTGAGCTCAAACATGACTTCTCCTTTTCCCCTGCCCTGATTCACGGGAGTGTCAGCCTACTCCAAACTCCACCTTCAATCCACAGGTGTGGTTTAGATTCCATGTGTGTGTCACCTTAGTGAGGCATGCAAACAGGAGAGACGCCCACATTGTCTGCAATTCTCTCCTTCTCTGCTCCCACCAGCCATAAGGAAGAGATGGAATCTGCTGCCACAAGGTGCAGTGACAGCTGCCGGCATTTTGGCAATGCTCTCCAAAGGGAGCCTCGTTTCCTGGACTTTTAAAGTCAGCTTTATTGAGAGTTTTCCACATAGAGTACAATAAGGAGAACTCTGAGCCAAGAAAATAAATAGAAGAGAAGCAAGAGAGAAGAATAAAGTAACAGAAAAAGAAGAGGAGAAGAAAGAAGCTCAAGGTCCTCTGCCATAATGGTATCTTGACCCTCATTCCACACACACAAGAGGGAGCTCTCCCCCCCCCTTCCGCCAGCCTCCCACCTGGGAGATCCTCTGCACACTTCCTGTCATGTAAGGCCCCTCATTTTCCACCCACCACCTTCTGGGGTGTCTCTTCATTAGTCCAAGAAAGAAAATGCCAAAAAGCAAAGCATAAATATATCATAGACCAAGCAAAGATTAAAGACCACAGAAAGGCAAGAGAAAAAAAGCAAGAAAAAACAAAAGTGAAAAGAGTGCACTCAGGTTATCCGTCTGCCAATTGTATCTATAACAATTATTTAAAGTATTCAAGGTATAAGGGACGTGGGTGGCACTGTGGGTTAAACCACAGAGCCTAGGGCTTGCCGATCTGAAGGTCGGTGGTTCGAATCCCCGCAATGGGGTGAGCTCCCGTTGCTCGGTCCCTGCTCCTGCCAACCTAGCAGTTCAAAAGCACCTCAAAGTGCAAGTAGATAAATAGGTACCGCTCTGGCGGGAAGGTAAATGGCGTTTCCATGCACTGCTCTGGTTCGCCAGAAGCAGCTTAGTCATGCTGGCCACATGACCCGGAAGCTGTACGCCAGCTCCCTGGGCCAATAAAGCGAGATGAGCGCCGCAACCCCAGAGTCGGCCATGACTGGACCTAATGGTCAGGGGTCCCTTTACCTTTAGTCAAGGTATACATTCCAAGATAATCCTGCTTCATCCTGTTTAAAAAAGGGAAAGGGGTGTGTCTTCCATTTCTTCCCATCTTTTCCCACAGCAACCACCACAACCTTTGAGGCTTTTCGTCCTGTGCTCACTTCCACTTGTGCCCTGGAACCTTTCTTCAAGTCCATCTCTGCTTGTCTGTTTCTGGTCATCAATCCATTTATAACGTCCTTAGGAGGACAAGCAAATTTAAGCACAAATTCGACCCACAGCTGTGAGGCATTTGCGAGCCTTTTTGCGGAGAAAGTCCTGTTGCTCTGCCGTGACCTCCCTGCCAATTTAGATACAGTGACTGAACTGGAGGCCCCTCAACTGTCTTCGGGTCCAGTGTTGGACCATTTCGATCAGATACTCCCTGCTGATGTGGATAGATTCCTCCAAGCTGATAGGCCCACCACCTGCCTTCTCGATCCGTGCCCGTCTTGGCTGATTAGGGCATGTCCAGATGTCGCACAGACCCCCCTGGTTGAAATTATTAATTTGTCCCTTGGCACGGGGACATTCCCAGGGGAACTGAAGGAAGCAGTGGTGTTTCCGCTCTTAAAGAAAACTTCACTAGATCCTTTAGACCTATCCAATTACCGCCTAGTTTCAAATCTTCCATATCTGGGTAAGGTAATTGAGAGAGCAGTTGCTGAACAGCTTGGTAGGTTTCTGGAGGAAACATTGGCTTTAGATCCATTTCAGTCTGGGTTCCGTCCTGGTTTCGGGACCAGGACGGCTCTGGTTGCCCCAACAGATGATCTCCGTAGACAACTGGATCGAGGTGGGTCAGGAAGGCTGACTCTTTTAGATTTGTCAGCAGCCTTTGACATGGTCAATCATGATCTTCTGGACCACCGCCTCACCAACATGGGGATACAGGGCAAAGCCCGTAAATGGCTGTGCTCTTTTATCTCTGGTCGGGGACAGAGGGTGGCGCTAGGGAGGGAGATGTCGTTGCACCACTCCTTGGTGTGGCAAGTGCCGCAGGGTGCAATCCTCTCCCCAATGCTTTTTAACATCTCTTTGTGCCCCCTTGCCCAGATTATCCGGAGCTTTGGGCTGGGCTGTCACCAATATGCTGATGACACTCAGCTCTATCTGCTGATGGATGGCCACACCGACTCTGCCCCGAACACACTGACCAGATGCTTGGAAGCTGTGGCTGGATGGTTTCGTGGGAGCCGATTGAAACTAAATCCTTCAAAGACAGAGGTCCTATGGCTGGGTCGGGATGGCATGGGGATGAGGGACCAACTCCCTTCTCTTGCGGGGGCCCAATTAGTGCCATTGCCTTCCGTTAAGAGTTTGGGTGTAATCCTTGACGCCTCCCTTTCCATGGAGGCGCAGATTACAGCAACAGCCAAGGCGACATTTTTCCACCTTCGCCGCATCAAGCAGTTGGTCCATTACCTTTCCCGCCCCGACCTGGCCACAGTGATCCATGCGACGGTAATCTCCAGGCTTGACTACTGTAATTTGCTCTACTGCCCTTGAAGCTGTCCCATAAACTCCAGCGGGTGCAGAATGCTGCAGTGAGGTTCCTCACGGGTCCCTGCCATGGGAGCATATTCACCCAGTGCTTTTCTAGCTGCACTGACTCCCGGTGGCCTTTGGTTTAGAATCAGTTTGATTCCCTCCCCCTCTTTCTTTTTCCTTTCTCCTCCTGTGATGAGGCTGCATTTTCAATATTTTAATGTACTTTAATCTTGTTTTTAAGTTTGTATTCATTCAACTTGTTTTTATTATTGCATGTTAGCTGCCCTGAGCCTGGCCTTGGCTGGGGAGGGCGGGGTATAAATAAAAAATATTATTATTATTATTATTATTATTATTATTATTATTATTATTATTTCTCTCTTCAGGCATCTCAACAGCTTCCTTTGTCTTTCCAGTCCTCCAGGCAGTCCACACCATCACCTGCTGCTGCCTCACGTGCAGGCAGAAATTGATCCAAATCTCCTCGGGCAGATCCCACGCTTTCTGCCATCTGAAGTATCTCCAGTTTGATCTCTCTCAGAATTCCACGTATCTAGACTCTTAATTTGTTCATCTAGTAGCCATTGTAAAAAAAATCCACACAACATTATTTTTACCAAATTCTGTTTAGTCACACACCCTTTGGGAGTCTCTGCTTCCAAGAACTTGTGTCTGCGTACACATTCCTTTCACACAGGAATCAAACACAGTTTTGCTTTTCGTAGCAAACAAGCATGCTCTCAATGGAGAGTTATAGACAATATGTGTTGAAGATTTAAAGCAGGTTCAGACTTTAAGCGTTTTGGTTCATTCTCATGCCTGTTAATAAGTGCTTTATCATCTCCCAGCAGCCCATTTCTTTTCTGAGTAGCAATTAACTGGCAGACAGAAAATCCCATTCTTATTTGCTTCCAGTCTTGCTGACCTGGTGCCCTGAAAGGGTGTGCCCCATGGAAAGTTCCTTGCTCAAGACGTTCACCCACCCCCTGGAAACTTCCTTGCCTCAGGGAAGCAATTCCAACAGAACAGCAGAAATATTATTGATATTTTAGAATATCTGGAATTTAGAAATGATAAACAAATGCCCTTAATGCTAATAGATGCTGAAAAGGCCTTTGATAACATTTATTGGTGTTTTATTAAAAAACAGATAAAATTAATGGGTCTGGGAGAGATTTGAGAAAGGAATTGAGGCCATCTATACAAATCAAAAAGCAAGATTGATTATTAATGGCATTACCACAGAAAATATGGAGATTAGAAAAGGCACAAGGCAAGGCTGCCTCTAATAATAATAATAATAATAATAATAATAATAATAATAATAATAATTGTCAGGGGTTCAGAAGGAGAGACACAGGAGGGGGAGCAAATGGAGAGTGAGGAGGAGGAGTACGAGGGGGGCGCAGGCAGTGACAGTGGCCAGAGTTATTCCACAAGCCTCTCTAGCGAATCGGAGGACTCACAGAAGGGAGCGCCGGTGGCCAGAGCGAGGGGGGGTCCAGGGGGGAAGCCCCAGGAGGAAGGGGCCAGCGGGGAGTCCCTGAGCAGCAGTTGGAGATCAGGACCAGCGTCTCCACCAGAGCGCAGTGGGGAGGGGGAGTCCCAGGAGTCGGGACCAGTGTCCTCACCACCAGAGGGAGGAGAGGAGTCAGGTTTGGCAACGCCCACATCAGGAAGCGGGGAAACGGTCAGAAGGAAAGTCACTGGCTGGGCGCGCGCGCCAAGTTCAAATGTACAGGAGCGCGGCACAGCGGGGAGCCCGGGAAGGGAGCCAGGTCCTAAAGCCCGCCGGAGGGAGGGGCAAGACTCAGGAGGCTCAGCGTCAGAGGAGTCCAGGAAGGAGGGAACCCCAGAGGGCAGAAGGACCCAACGCAGGAAAGAGCAGCGCAAGAGGTGGAGCCGGGCTAGAATCTTAAACTGGTGTGGGTGGAGCAGTGAGTCAGAGGGGACTTAGCCGGTCTAGCGTCGAGACGTGGGTCTGCGCGCCCAGAGCTTGGAAATGGAAACTAAACTTTAATAAAGACTTTTGTATATAACATCCACTGGGCGTTGGTCCTCTGTGAGCTGGGACCTAGCGGCAGTCCTGACAATAATAATAATAATAATAATAATAATAATAATTATTATTATTATTATTATTATTATTATTATTATTATTATTATTTATTTCTACCCCGCCCATCTGGCTGGGCTTCCCCAGCCACTGTGGGTGGCTTCCAAAAACAAGCAGGATTTAGATTAAACTATAAAATACTAATTCATTGGTTAAGAACATGAGCTTAGAGGAGAAGAAAGATTTACAAGAAAGCACACGTCTAGAGATTAAAAATAAAGTAAAATACCTAGGAGTTTGGTTCTAAGCTAAATGCATAGACTTGTATCAAGAAATCATAGAATGAAATTAAGAAAAATTTGGAAATCTGGAGCAAACTTCACCTCTCCCTTTGGGGTAGGATATTGGCAGTTAAGATGAATGTTTTACCAAAAATGATTTTTTTATTTCAAACCATTCCCATTTTAGGAGGTATGAATTGTTTTCAAAACTGGAGAAGGGCCATCGCAAGGATCAATGGAATGGTAAAAGGCCAAGAATAAAACATCTAATTCTTATTGACCAGAGGGAGAGCGGGGTTTTGCTCTACCTGATCTTGAATTACCGTATTTTTTGCTCTATAAGATGCACCTTTTCCCTCCTAAAAAGTAAGGGGAAATGTGTGTGCGTCTTATGGAGCGAATGGAGCCTGCACAGCTATCCCAGAAGCCAGAACAGCAAGAGGGATCGCTGTGCAGCGAAAGCAGCGATCCCTCTTGCTGTTCTGGCTTCTGGGATTCAGAATATTTTTTTTTCTTGTTTTCCTCCTCCAAAAACTAGGTGCATCTTATGGTCTGGTGCGTCTTATAGAGCGAAAAATACAGTATACCATGCTGCGACTGGGCTGTCATGGATTAGAGAGTAGATCATACTTAAAGACACAGATTTATTAGATTTAGAGGGATTCAACAACAGGTTCGGTTGGCACACGTATATGGTTTAGGAGAAAGTTAAGGTACACAAGGGGTTTCTAAACCATATAATTAGAAATCACTCTATAAAATCTGGGACAAATATAGGAGAATATTGGAACCTAAAATCCCCTTGTCGACCTCCCTGATAGAGGCCACGGCAGTAAAAAGAAAAAATGCACAAGGTGATTGGGCAACGTATAGAATGCTATTAGAGGAAAATAACAATAACTTTAACCTGAAAAAAATTGATGAAATTAAAAGGCATGTGACGGATTGGCTACAATACTTTCAAATAAAGAAGAGGTGGATCATTGATAGACAAACAGGATTTGAAAAAGAAACATCAAGACTAGAAAAAGAATTAGTACAAGCCAAAAGTAAGCATATCTCCAAAATATAATCTCCAAAGTATACCGTATTTTTCGCCCCATAAGACGCACTTTTTCCCCTCCAAAAATGAAGGGGAAATCTGGGTGCGTCCTATGGGGCGAATGCAGGCTTTCGCTGAAGCTTGGAGAGCGAGAGGGGTGGGTGCGCACCGACCCCTCTCGCTCTCCAGGCTTCAGGAAGACATCCGCAGCCTGGGCAGCCCTGCAGGAGGTCAGGCAGGGATGTCTAGGCTGCGTATAGCAGCCTGCTTCCTGGAGCATCGGGCGCCCTGAAAGCAGAGCGCCCGGCGCTTCGGGAACACATCCGCAGCCTGGGCAGCCCTGCAGGAGGTCCGGCAGGGCTGTCTAGGCTGCGGATAGCAGCCTGCTTCCTGGAGCGTCGGGCGCCCTGAAAGCAGAGCGCCCGGCGCTTCGGGAGCACATCCGCAGCCCGGGCAGCCCTGCAGGAGGTCCGGCAGGGATGTCTAGGCTGCGGATAGCAGCCTGCTTCCCGGAGCGTCGGGTGCCCTGAAAGCAGAGCGCCCGGCGCTTTGGGAGCGCATCCGCAGCCCGGGCAGCCCTGCAGGAGGTCCAGCAGGGCTGTCTAGGCTGCAGATAGCAGCCTGCTTCCCGGAGCGTCGGGCGCCCTGAAAGCAGAGCGCCCGGCGCTTCGGGAACACATCCGCAGCCTGGGCAGCCCTGCAGGAGGTCCGGCAGGGCTGTCTAGGCTGCGGATAGCAGCCTGCTTCCTGGAGCGTCGGGCGCCCTGAAAGCAGAGCGCCCGGCGCTTCGGGAGCACATCCGCAGCCCGGGCAGCCCTGCAGGAGGTCCGGCAGGGATGTCTAGGCTGCGGATAGCAGCCTGCTTCCCGGAGCGTCGGGTGCCCTGAAAGCAGAGCGCCCGGCGCTTTGGGAGCGCATCCGCAGCCCGGGCAGCCCTGCAGGAGGTCCAGCAGGGCTGTCTAGGCTGCAGATAGCAGCCTGCTTCCCGGAGCGTCGGGCGCCCTGAAAGCAGAGCGCCCCGCGCGCCGGACAGACATCCGCAGCGTGGGGAGCCCTGCAGGCTTATCTCAAAAGGGAATTATGCCTTGATTACCTCTGACCACCGCATAATTATCTCTGCCAATGGGATCACCAGTAGCTGATAACTTAGTCTGCCATCTTTCTTCCCCAGAAGTCCAAATGGAACCTCCAGTTTCCAAAGCAGTCTACCTTTCATGGCTGGTTGTTTTATGCCCTGCTGGCAAGCTTCCTGGACTGGAATGGCTTGGGTCCGGTCCAAGAAGTCCGCCTTCCCCAAGCTTGGGCCTTCCAGAGATTTGAGACTCCAACTCCCATCATCCCCAACCATCAGCTCAGAGGGCTGTGTCTGATGGGAGCCGTAGTCCCACTGGTGGAGGAAAGGGGTGCGGTGGGTGTGGTCTGCCCCAGGTGTTATCCTGGGGGGGGTGACATCACCGCCCCGCCCCCTGGGCAGCTCACCCCGCTCCCAGGTGCACAGCATGTGTGCCGCTCTGGGTGCAGGCAGCTCCGCCTCTGCATAGTCCATCTATATGGAGGGCTGCAGTGGCACTTTTCTGAAATTCCTATTAACCAAAAAGGGCCCCCACTTACCTGGGAGTAAGCCCCCTTGAACTCAGTGGTATTTACTTCCAAGTAGATGCATATTGGATTGCAGTGTAACAGCACAACCCCAAATGTGCATTAAGATGATAATCATGTTAATTTCAATGGGGCTTACTCCCAAGCAAGTGGGTGTGGAATAGTTTTTCAGTGGGGACTACAACCCTGCAAACTAGACTGAAATGGGGTCTCTGGGAGTCTTTTTTTCTTTTTTGAAAAATCTTGCACCTGCCATGTACTCACTACATCTCAGTTGCCCCATCTGCAACAATAATACTGGTCTACCTTACGGTTGTTTTAAAGATTACAAAAAAGGAGAATGCATTTGATATATTTCGTATCCAGCTTAGTCGTACTCAAAGTAGACCCACTAAAATTAATGCCCATTCCTAGTTTAGGTCCATTAAGTTCAGTGGGTCTGCTTTGAGCATGTCTTGTTCAATACAACCCAATGGACAACTCAAGGAAATCGTACAATCACATGCAGATTTATTTAGGCATTAAGTCGTACTGATTTCAGTGAAATTTACTTCTATGTAAGCATGCAGCCTTTATCAATTAAACACACATAAATTGGCATTCTGACTCTCAAGTAAACATGCAAATGTCTAACTGATCTGTGGATTAAACATTGCCACCTTGACACTATGGATATAAAACTCATTGCTGGAGTTCTGAAAGCACAACCCAAATGATCAAGGGGATGGAGCAACTATGAAGAAAAGCTGCAGTGTTTGGGGGTTTTTTGGTTACTAAAAAGGGGACATGTGAGAAGTTTGTCAGGAGTGGAGAAAGAGAAGTGTTTCTCCCTCAACACCAGAATGAAGCTGCACGTTGGGAGATTTGGGACAGATGGTAGAAAGCCCTTCTTTCCACAGCACACAGTTGATCTATGAGACTCCCTCCCACAGGAGGCAGGAAGGGCCACCAACTGGGATGGCTTTCAAAGAGGGCTCAACAAATTCTTGGCATCTTCCCATAAAAGGATCCCTCTTTCCTGTGAATAAACCCTTTGACCTCATGAAGACTTTATTCTGAGCAGACATGCCTAGACTATATACTGTCCATCTCCTACGTGGAGGAGAGGCCTATCGATGGCTCGGCTCTGGGATTCTTCTGAAAACCAGTTGCTGGAAGGGAGGGAAGAGGGCTCTTGGCCACGGTGAGAACAGGATGCTGGCCAAGATGGCTAGGTCGGGATGGCATGGGGATGAGGGACCAACTCCCTTCTCTTGTGGGGGCCCAATTAGTGCCATTGCCTTCCGTTAAGAGTTTGGGTGTAATTCTTGACGCCTCCCTTCCATGGAAGCGCAAGTTACAGCAACAGCCAAGGCAACATTTTTCCACCTTCGCCGCATAAAGCAGTTGGTCCCTTACCTTTCCCGCCCTGACTTGGCCACAGTGATCCATGCGACGGTCATCTCCAGGCTTGACTACTGTAATTCGCTCTACGCGGGGCTGCCCTTGAAGCTGTCCCAGAAACTCCAGCGGGTGCAGAATGCTGCAGCGAGGCTCCTCACGGGGTCTCTGCCATGGGAGCAGATTCACCCAGTGCTTTTCCAGCTGCACTGGCTCCCAGTGGAGTACAGGCTCAGATTTAAGGTGCTGCTTTTGACCTTTAAAGCCCTTCACGGCCTAGGACCCTCGTACCTCCGGGACCGCCTCTCCTGGCATGCCCCACGGAGAGCCTCAAGGTCCATAAATAACAACACCCTAGTGGTCCCGGGCCCTAAGGAAGTTAGATTGGCTTCGACCAGAGCCAGGGCCTTTTCAACTCTGGCTCCGGCCTGGTGGAACGCTCTGCCTCATGAGACCAGGGCCCTGCAGGATCTGATTTCTTTCCGCAGGGCCTGTAAGACAGAGTTGTTCCGCCTGGCCTTTGGCTTGGAGCCAGTTTGATTCCCTCCCTCCCCCCCCCCTGTCTCTCTCTCTCTCTCTCTCTCTCTTTTTCCCCCTTCTTTTCCTTCTCCTCCTGCGATGAGGCTACATTTTAATATTTTAATGTTCCATTATTTTAATTGTTATGTTTTATTTTTGTTTTTAAGTTTGTAATCATTCATCTTGTTTTTATTATTGCTTGTAAGCTGCTCTGAGCCCGGCCTTGGCTGGGGAGGGCGGGGTATAAATAAAAAATTATTATTATTATTATTATTATTATTATTATAAGATGGGCCATGGGCTGGATCCATCCGGCTCTTCTTATGCTTTTACTACAGTGTCTGCCTGGGACAAGAGCCTCCCCAATCTGAGGGAAGCAGAGCTGAACTGGAAAGGCCCCTGGCAAGGCCCTCCTTCTGCCCCCCCCCCCCCCGCAGAGTGGCAGCCTCGCCAGGTCTTGGCACCAAGAGCCACCACAATGCTGCCTGTGCGGTGACAAGCTCTCTGTGTAACCATGCCCATGTGCCCCTGTGAGCTGCTGATCTCTGTGTAACTGTCTGCCTTTTTTTCTCAATGCCTGGGCACAGTTCCAGGGAGATAAGTCTCAGCCAGCCTGTCTCTGTTTCTCTCACACACAGAGACAGCGGCTCTTTGTAATGAAACCCAAAGGCAAGGCAGTGGGTGTCATGGAATCCTTTCAGATCCCTTGTTTCAATTCTGCTTTCATGCCTGACTGTTACATTTATTTATTTATTTTACCTATATAACAAAATTTATATGCTGCTTGATTACAGAAAACCTCTAAGCTGCTTACAAATTATCAAAAAAGTAAAATTCTCAAACATATTTCAAGCAGGTGCTGAAAGGTTGCAGTGAGGATGCCTGCCTAATGTCAACAGGCAGGGAGTTCCAAAGTGTAGGTGCTATTCCACTACAAGACTGACTTCTTACGAGTGCGGAGCAAGCATGATGTGGACCTGTAACCAGTTCTGCAGACTGACATGATCAAAAGGGCATGTCTGGGGTAAGGCAATCCTGAAAGTAACCTGGGATTGTACTTCTTTATTGTACTATATTTTAAATTCTAGTCTTCCATTAACTTAGTTTGTAAGCTATTCTGCATCTGCATGCATTAACAGCTGGAAGGGAGGGGGAACCCAGGATATGAATAAAATTAATTGTTACAAATAAATAAAATTCCCATAGGGAAAGCTGAGCAAAATGCATGCAACAAGGGGTTGAGATCAGAGCATTAATAAGCTTCCAGAGAGACTGGCTTGGTTCAACAAGCTAGCAAACAGGGGCAGCTCCAGAACTTCTGTGCTAAGGCCTCAGATCTGCTGCCTCTTTCCTCCCTTTTAAAAACTTTGTTTTGTTTTGTTTTACTTATTTTACAGCTGGGCAAAGTACAGTCCCTGCTCCCCTTCACTTTAATCTGCCAGAGGCATCTCTACAGATAATTTGCATATGCAAATTTTTATGCTGGGGGGAACAGGGCCTCAGGTCCTTTAATTCCCCAGAAATGTTCCTGTGAAACAGCCAGTTTCTCGCCCTCCCAACTTGGCCATCCTTGTTCCATCCTCATTGGGGATTGCGAGGACACTGCAGGTTAAGCCACACAGAAACTGCTTTGAGACATGGACACAGAATTTCCACCGTGGATTTCCGGTTTGCTGCGGATCGCATTGGAGTGTGAGTCTAGTTCTCTGGGACAGACTCGATCGCCGCAAGGGATTTAGGGGAAACACAAAGGCGCTGTGTACCTTTGGAAGAAGCCCGAAAGGATGTTTTGGGCACTAGGGGTATGGCTGCGCACTTAGCAAGCTCTCTTGCCCCCGAGATTGAGCTGCGAGTGCTAGGATCCATTCGCTACCCCGTGGCGAGAAGCCTCAGGCTCCAAGCAAAAAAGCTGCAAGCTCTCCGATAAATTAAAGCTAAAAGCCAAAAGGATTAATTAATTGGCAAAAAAATCTGGATTATAATTGGCAAAAAAGATGGGATGAAAAAAGCCAGGATGGCTGTGATGAGCTCTACTCTGCATGGGGACTTTCTACAAGTGCTAGAGTAGCGGATTGCATTTTGTTTTTCTTTTGCTGCCAAATAACTTTCACTAAATAATTTACAGGGTTGGAAAATAAAGAATGACTAACTCCCATCCCTGTACATAAAGGGGGAGCTATAATTTGGAAATAAAGGCTTACTTGAACTCTGGAAGTACGATCTTTCTAATGGGAAGAATAGATACAAGACTGTTATACACATAGCGAGGAAACAGAGAAAAGTCTTAACAAATAAAAGATTAGGAAAAGAATTCATAACATCAGATAAGACAAAAAAGAGTAGTAATTTATGTATAGACAGATATGACCCGCAGCAAATTTTTAAAGATGAGGAGGGAAGAATGATAGCCAAACAGATAACATCACAAGGCAAAAAAAAAAAGTAATAGAATAGACACAACGAATGAAAGAAAATCGGAACTTTATAAACTGTTAGAGGGGAAATTATTTGAATTTACAGATCAGAAAATAATATTAACGGGTGACACTAATGGGGTAGTGTCCCTGGATATAGATAGAACAATAAGAAAGACGGATTCGAAAGAAGGGAGACTACTTGCCACCTTTTTTTTAATCTGGTGGAAAATCTTACATTAACGGACATTTGGAGATTCAAACACCCTTTGGAAAGGGAATATACTTTTTTTCTCAGAACCAAATCAATTTGCTAGAAGAATAGCCTCAATATGGATTTCCAGTGACTAACATTAAGAACGAGAAAGGTGGAAATACAACCAAGGACACTTTAGGATCATAATGCAATTTTATTGGAATTAAGAGAAGAAAACTCACCATTTAGGTGGAGGCTAAATGAAGGACTATTAGATAATCAAATGACCTTACAGAAAGCTCAAAAAACCCTGAAAGATTATTTTGAATTGAATTTGAATCATGGTACGGACTTAAATGTGGTTTGGGACACAAGTAAGGCAGTGATGAGAGGTTTCTTTACACAACAAAACACCTTGCAGAAAAAGGCAAGGGAGAAGAAAAAGAGTTATTAGATGAGTTGATTATGAAAAGCAATTAATTAAGAAACCCAGAAACGAATTGATAAAACAGTGTATTAAGATGTTACAAACCCAATTTTCGATGCTAATAAATCAGGAAGTTGAGTGGGTGAAAAATTGATGAAACATAAAAAAATTGAATTTCTTAATAAACCAGGGAAACTTTTAGTGTGGCAATTAAGGAAGAAGGTGTCATGTGACAAAGGTATTTGAGAGCAGAAGCAGTAAAGGAGTCTAGAAATGTGAAATGCTAAAAAGCTTCAGAATCATTTAGCATGCTGAATCACTGTGACTCATCTTGAGGATGACTCATTCCCTGTATAAGTATTGTATCTGCTTGCAGGCAGACTCAGTGACTCAGTCAGTGTCTGCAGTGTCTCAATCTATGTGTGTGGTGGAGCCTGTGAAGCCTGGGCTCAGTGGAAACTCTGTGTATGCTCTGAAGCTAGTTTAATCTTCTGTTCACTATGCTGTTATTTGCAAACAAGTTTATTTTAACTCAGTAAAGCTTTTATTCTTTTACTGAAGAAGACTCTGCATTATTAATTTACGGTGTGCGTCAGAAAGGTATAAATACAATTAATAAATTGAAAGTAGAAGACAAAATAATAGATAATCCAAAAGAGATTAGGAAACAATTTGTAAGATTTTATATGGAACTATATTGGGCTGGAAAAGTAGATATAGTTAAAATCTAGGACTATTTAAAGCAGAATAAATTACCAAAGATTCCAAAAGAAAAGATATACCAGCTAAATGCACCTATTACATGATGGAATTACAACAACCAATGGGACAAGCCAAATCAGGAAAATTGCCAGGACCAGATGGACTCTCAGCTAAATATAATAAAAAAATACAAGATCAACTAGTTTTCCACTCAAAGATATGATGAATAACAATGAGTAGAGGTACCGTATTTTTCACTCTATAGGACGCACCGGACCATAGGAGGGGGAGAACAGGGGGGGGGGGGAATTCTCCACCTCTCTGCTCAGCGCCCCGTCAGCAAAGCGGCAGGAGAAATGGAGCCCCTTCCATTTCTCCTCCCGCTTCACTGAAGGGGCGCTGAACAGCGAGACGCTCCGTCTCCCTGTTCTGGCTTTGGGCTTAGCTGCACAGCCTGCATTCGCTCCATAACACACACACACACACACACACACACACACACACATTTCCCCTTAATTTTTGGAGGGGAAAAAGTGCGCCCTATAGAGCGAAAAATACAGTAATTTACCAGATACTTGGAAGGAGGCCTATATTACATTAATTCCTAAACAGGATTTGGATTTACAGTGGTACCTTGGGTTAAAAATTTAATTCATTCCAGAGGTCTGTTCTTAACCTGAAACTGTTCTTAACCTGAAGCACCACTTTAGAATCATAGAATCATAGAATCATAGAGTTGGAAAAGACCACAAGGGCCATCGAGTCCAACCCCCTGCCAAGCAGGAAACACCATCAGAGCACTCCTGACATATGGTTGTCAAGCCTCTGCTTAAAGACCTCCAAAGAAGGAGACTCCACCACACTCCTTAGCAGCAAATTCCACTGTCGAACAGCTCTTACTTCAGCTAATGGCGCCTCCCGCTGCCGACGCACTGCCAGAGCACGATTTCTATTCTCATCCTGAAGCAAAGTTCTTAACCTGAGGTACTATTTCAGGGTTAGCGGAGTCTGTAACTGAAGCGTCTGTAACCTGAAGCATCTATAACCCAAGGTAATAATAATAATAATAATTTATTTATACCTCGCACTCCTCAGAGCGGCTTACAAGCAATAATAAAAACAAGATGAATGATTACAACTTAAAAACAAAAATAAAATAAAACATTAAAATAATGGAACATTAAAATATTAAAATGTAGCCTCATCGCAGGAGTAGAAGGAAAAGAAAAAAGAAAGAGAGGGAGGGAGGGAATCAAATTGGCTCCAAGCCAAAGGCCAGGTGGAACAACTCTGTCTTACAGGCCCTGCGGAAATAAATCAGATCCTGCAGGGCCCTGGTCTCATGAGGCAGAGCGTTCCACCAGGCCGGAGCCAGTGTTGAAAAGGCCCTGGCTCTGGTTGAGGCTAATCTAACTTCCTTAGGGCCTGGGACCACTAGGGTGTTGTTATTTATGGACCTTGAGGCTCTCTGTGGGGCATACCAGGAGAGGCGGTCCCGTAGGTACGAGGGTGCTAGGCCGTGAAGGGCTTTAAAGGTCAAAAGCAGCACCTTAAATCTGACCCTGTACTCCACCGGGAGCCAGTGCAGCTTGAAAAGTACTGGGTGAATATGCTCCCATGGCAGAGACCCCGTGAGGAGCCTCGCTGCAGCATTCTGCACCCGCTGGAGTTACTGGGACAGCTTCAAGGGCAGCCCCGCATAGAGCGAATTACAGTAGTCAAGCCTGGAGATGACCGTCGCATGGATCACTGTGGCCAGGTTGGGGCAGGAAAGGTAATGGACCAACTGCTTGATGCGGCGAAGATGGAAAAATGTTGCCTTGGCTGTTGCTGTAACTTGCGCTTCCATGGAAGGGAGGCGTCAAGAATTACACCCAAACTCTTAACGGAAGGCAATGGCACTAATTGGGCCCCCGCAAGAGAAGGGAGTTGGTCCCTCATCCCCATGCCATCCCGACCTAGCCATAGGACCTCTGTCTTCGAAGGATTTAGTTTCAATTGGCTCCCACGAAACCATCCAGCCACAGCTTCCAAGCATCTGGTCAGTGTGTTCGGGGCAGAGTCGGTGTGGCCATCCATCAGCAGATAGAGCTGAGTGTCATCAGCATATTGGTGACAGCCCAGCCCAAAACTCCGGATAATCTGGTCAAGGGGGCACATAAAGATGTTAAAAAGCATCGGGGAGAGAATTGCGCCCTGCGGCACTCCACACACCAAGGAGTGGCGCGACGAGATTTCCCTCCCTAGTGCCACCCTGTGTCCCCGACCAGAGATAAAAGAGTACAACCAGTTACGGGCTATGCCCTGTATCCCCACATCTGCGAGGCGGTGGTTCAGAAGATCATGATCGACCATATCAAAGGCTGCTGACAAATCTAAAAGGATCAGCAGTCCTGACCCGCCTCGATCCAGTTGTCTACGGAGATCATCTGTTAGGGCAACCAGAGCCGTCTCCGTCCCAAAACCAGGACAGAAACTGGACTGAAATGGATCTAATGCCGATGTCTCCTCCAGAAACCTACCAAGCTGTTCAGCAACCGCTCTCTCAATTACCTTACCCAGGTATGGAAGATTTGAAACTGGGCGGTAATTGGATAGGTCTAAGGGATCTAATGAAGTTTTCTTTAAGAGTGGACACACCACTGCTTCCTTCAGTTCCCCTGGGAATGTCCCCGTGTCAAGGGACAAATGATAATTTCAACCAGGGGGGTCCGCGCAACATCTGGACACTCCCTAATCAGCCAAGACGGGCACGGATCAAGGAGGCAGGTGGTGGGCCTACCAACTTGGAGGAATCTATCCACATCAGTAGGGAGTATCTGATCAAAATGGTCCAACACTGGACCCGAAGTCAGTCGAGGGGCCTCCAGTTCAGTCACTGTATCTAAATTGGCAGGGAGGTCACGGCGGAGCAACAGGACTTTCTCCGCAAAAAAGCTTGTGAATGCCTCACAGCTGTGGGTCGAATTTGTGCTTAAATTTGGTTGTCCTCCTAAGGATGTTATTGACCTAATTATTCTAAAAAGTTGTGCCAGGCGAGAGCTAGCGGATGCAATGGAAGCTGCAAAGTAAGATTTCTTAGCAGCTTTCATAGCCATCTCATAGGCTTTCATAAGCGTCCTATAAGATGTTTTTGAGGCTCCGTCACGAGTCCGTCGCCATACTCGCTCTAGCTGTCTGAGATCCCGCTTCATTTTCCGGAGCTCCTCAGTAAACCAAGGGGCCCGGTTTCGACGGGGTCGCAGAGGGCGCTTAGGCGCGATCTCATCAATGGCTGCCAAGAGCCAGTTATTCCAGTCCTCAACAAGGTCATCTAATGAGTCGCCAGGAGGAGCAGGGTTCCGCAAGGCTTGTCGGAATCTATCAGGATCCATCAGTTTTCACGGATGAGCCCAAATAGTTTCGGCACCCGAGCCGGGGAGGAGCGGGAAGTCAATCTTGGCTTTCAGAGCGTAGTGATCAGACCATGGCACTTCCACAGCAGGGAGCATGATCACATCTATGCCAGCCCCAAAGATCAGATCCAGCGTGTTGCCTGCTTGATGAGTGGGGCCCAAAACAAACTGGGAGAGCCCTAGTGTTGCCATGGAAGTCACTAGGTCCAGAGCCTGTGAGGAGGGAGCAGCATCGGCATGGACGTTGAAGTCTCCCAAAACCAGTAGGTTTGGGAACTCCAAGGCCCAGCCCGCCACCACCTCCAGCAGGTCTGACAGGGTGGCTGCAAATGTGCTGGGTGGTCGGTACACCAGCCAGACAGCCAAGCTCTCCTTGGTGCCCTACACGAGACCAACACATTCAATGCCGGAGATCGCCGGTGATGGCAGAGCTCTGAAAGAGCAATCCTCCCAGAATAACGCTACTCCTCCCCCCCTAATTTGGTGTCGTTTGAAAAGGGAACAGGGAGTTGCACTGATGTCTTTCGATGGGATAAAGAGCTGTTGGACGTCTTTAAATATTGTGCTCTAGGCTCTACTGTCCTTATATTTTGGGTAGAAATCTCAGTCTTTATACTCATTAGCCTCTTCTTCAGGTCTTGTAATTCTAGGCTTACAAAGTTCTTTTCTTCCTTCGGCAAAGGTACCACTGTACTTTAAGTTAAAAACTATAGGCCAATCTCGCTCCTAAATAATGATTAGAAACTATGCCAACATCTTAGCAAATAGATTAAATACTGTATTAAAACATATTATTCATCAAGATCAAGTGGGCTTTCTTCCTGGCCGACAGATGAAAGACAACATAATATAATAGACATATAGTGGTACCTCGTTTTCAGTCCAGGATCCGTTCTGGAGCCCCGGACGCTCGACAGAGCGTCAGTCTGCACACGCGTGTGGAGCAGTTTTGCACTTCTGCATATGCGTGAAGCACGATTTAGCGCTTCTGTGTGTGAGTGAGTGGAAAACCCGGAATTAACCCATTGCGGTACTTCCAGGTTTGCCACGGATGTTCCACGGAATGGACGACCGACAGAGCAGACTTAAACCGAGGCATCACTGTAATAGAATATCTGGAGGCCAAGAATGATAAGCAAGCAGCTTTGATGTTTATTGATGTGGAGAAGGCCTTTGACAATATTTCATGGACTATGGGAGGGATGGAATTTGGAGAATCATTTCTCAAAGGAATTGGCGCTATATACTCTGAGCAGAAACCATACTGATTGTTAACAATGTACTGACTGAAAAATGTGACATTACTAAAGGAACTAGACAGGGTTGTCCCCTGTTGCCATTATTATTTACCGGTATTTTAGTCCTAGAAGTCCTGGCGAGAACTGTAAGAGCAGGAGTGAAAGGAATTTCGGTGGGGAGCAAAGAATATAAATTGAAAGCCTTTGCGGACAATCTTGTAATAACAGTTGAAGAACCTTTGACTAGTGCAACAAAGGCACTAGAAAAGATTCAGCAGTTTGGACAAGTTGCTGGTTTTAAACTTAATAAGACAAAACCCAAAATGTTGGTCAAAAATATGACAGTACAATCTAAATAATTGATCATAGAAATAACTGTGGGGAAAAGGTCAACTATTTAGGGGTATAGTTAACTTCAAAAAATATTAATAAATTTAATGATAATTACCTATGTGGAAAGAAGTAAAGAGAAACTTGGAGGTGTGGGGAAGGATGAATTTATCATTTTAGGGAAGAATATCAGCTATAAAAATAAATGTGCTACCAAGAATACTATTTCTGTTTCAATCAATACCACGATTGATTGGCAAAAAACAATATCTATATTTATCTGGCAGGGGACTAAACCAAGAATAAAATATAAGTTACTGACAGACTCTAAAGAAAGAGGTGGCTTCTCCTTGCCTGATTTGAAGTTATATTATGAAGCGTCCTGCCTTTTCTGTCTTCAGGATTGGATTTTGTTTTTAAAAACCCCAGATCTTTAGACGTGGATGGTGATGATAATA
The DNA here is from genome assembly GCF_964106915.1 of Podarcis gaigeae. NCBI lineage: Eukaryota > Metazoa > Chordata > Lepidosauria > Squamata > Lacertidae > Podarcis > Podarcis gaigeae. Next base: position 696,118 of record NC_139690.1, read on the forward strand.
GGTTTGGGTAGCATGCATATTTATGGTATGAAAAAACGAGAGTACACAAGGGATTCCTGAACCACCTGGTAAGAAAATCAATCTACGGGGTATGGAATAGATACAAAAGTTTATTGGAGCGGAGAACACCATGGTGACTCTCTCCATTGGAAGCAATTTCGGTTAAAAAATTGAATATGAGAGGAGAGTGGGCCACTTATAAAGAATCGTTAACAGAAGCAGAAGATCAACTAAAAATGAAGATATAAGAGAGTTACTAACAGATTGGTTACAGTATTATCAATAAAATGTCGTCTTTAAAGTAGATAAGAAAAAAGGTTTTGATACAGAGAGGTCGAGGTTTGAAATAGATCTGTTGCAAAATAATGTGAAAGTACTTTTAAAAATGTACAAATTACTTTTAGAATTGTATACAGTCATGCCTCATGTTGCATCCGCTTCAGGTTACCCGGAAGTACTGGAACGGTTACTTCCGAGTTTTGCCGCTCGTGCAGAAGCGCTAAATCGCGCCGCGCGTGTGCAGACAAAGCACCTCAGGATGCGAACGCTCCGAGTTGCAGACGTGCCTCCGGGACGAATTATGTTTGCAACTCAAGGTTCCACTGTACAAAAGATGAAGAAGTTAAGACAGTGATGATTCACTGGGCAAGAGACTTTGGAAACAATATCCAATTTTCATTATGGGAAAAGTTATGGAAAGAGGATTTAGAATTCACTGCATGCTGTTCATTGAAGTACAGCTATATGAAAATGATGTACTGTTAGTATCTAACACTGAGTAAAATTGCAAAAATGTATAGAACTAGTTCAAATCTGTGTTGGAAATGTAAAGGGAAAGAGTGTACCTTCTACCATATGTGGTGGTCTGTGGAGTGGTAAAAGCTTTCTGGGAAATGATATATACAGTAATGAGTTAAAGAAAATGTTTAAGAAAACTTTTGTTAAAAAACCAGAAGCTTTTTAGTTAGGTATAATAGGTGAAGAGATACGAAAAGAAGACAAAAAGCTTTTCATGTATGCAATGACGGCAGCAAGAATACAGTGGTGCCTCGCAAGACGAAAATAATCCGTTCCGCAAGTCTCTTCGTCTAGCGGTTTTTTCGTCTTGCGAAGCAACCCTATTAGCGGCTTAGCGCTATTAGCGGTTTAGAGGCTTAGCGGCTATTAAAGGCTTAGCGGCTTAGCGGCTTAGAAAAAGGGGGGAGGAGCGAAAAAAATCGCAAGCCCATAGGGAAATTCGTCTTGCGAAGCGCATCGAAAAACGGAAAACCCTTTCGTCTAGCGGGTTTTTCGTCTTGTGAGGCATTCGTCTTGCGGGGCACCACTGTACTTCTAGCCCAGAGATGGAAGGAGGGAGAAGGGCCAACCAGAGAAGAATGGCAGACTAAATTGATGGAGTATACAGAGATGGCAAGAACTTTTATTTTAATGTTTTGAAATGGTTAAAGTTAAAATGTATAAAATTGTGTAAAACCTATATATATATATATATATATATATGCAGGTTTTGGTGTCCTCGGGTGTCTTCCCGTGTAAAAGTTGGGGTGTCTAGGCGACGTTTCGACGAGGTCTCACTCGTCGAAACGTCGCCTAGACACCCCAACTTTTACACGGGAAGACACCCGAGGACACCAAAACCTGCATTCCTGTACCCGTGAAAATCTACGAAAGCATATATATATATATATATATATGCAGGTTTTGGTGTCCTCGGGTGTCTTCCCGTGTAAAAGTTGGGGTGTCTAGGCGACGTTTCGACGAGGTCTCACTCGTCATCTTCAGGCTGGTGCTTTCGGCTTCTTGTTACTGGAACAGAGCGGGATCTCAATGTTTGAGTTCCTATAAATACTGTAGAGGGGGTGTGGTGTCTAGCCTCCAATGTTCTGGGCAGAGAGGAAGTTCCCAGGCTAGTGTGCCTTTTCTTCTTTTGTTCCTTAATTACTTGAGAGATACCTTGAGTGATTTCTTGAGTGATATCCTGAGTACCACTTAGGTGGGTCATTAGGTGTGGATATATATATTTGCTTTCGTAGATTTTCACGGGTACAGGAATGCAGGTTTTGGTGTCCTCGGGTGTCTTCCCGTGTAAAAGTTGGGGTGTCTAGGCGACGTTTCGACGACGTCTCACTCGTCATCTTCAGGCTGGTGCTTTCGGCTTCTTGTTACTGGAACAGAGCGGGATCTCAATGTTTGAGTTCCTATAAATACTGTAGAGGGGGTGTGGTGTCTAGCCTCCAATGTTCTGGGCAGAGAGGAAGTTCCCAGGCTAGTGTGCCTTTTCTTCTTTTGTTCCTTAATTACTTGAGAGATACAATACAGCCATCTTCTCAGGAAAACTCTTCACAAAGTTCAAGAGGTCAAGACACAAAGACTTTAGCAACTAATCCACACCTAATGACCCACCTAAGTGGTACTCAGGATATCACTCAAGAAATCACTCAAGGTATCTCTCAAGTAATTAAGGAACAAAAGAAGAAAAGGCACACTAGCCTGGGAACTTCCTCTCTGCCCAGAACATTGGAGGCTAGACACCACACCCCCTCTACAGTATTTATAGGAACTCAAACATTGAGATCCCGCTCTGTTCCAGTAACAAGAAGCCGAAAGCACCAGCCTGAAGATGACGAGTGAGACCTCGTCGAAACGTCGCCTAGACACCCCAACTTTTACACGGGAAGACACCCGAGGACACCAAAACCTGCATATATATATATATATATATATATATATATAATTCCCACTGTGGAAAAGAAGTCATCTGCTGCAAGGCATAGGAAATACTAACTCCATATGCTCCAACAGCTCCTGTTTATGCAGAACGAAGATCATGGCCACTGGTCCCATCACCTCCTGGCAAATAGAAGGGGAAGAAATGGAGGCAGTGAGAGATTTTACTTTCTTGGGCTCCATGATCACTGCAGATGATGACAGCAGCCACAAAATTAAAAGACGCCTGCTTCTTGGGAGAAAAGCAATGGCAAACCTAGACAGCATCTTAAAAAGTAGAGATATCACCTTGCCAACAAAGGTCCGTATAGTAAAAGCTATGGTTTTCCCTGTAGTGATGTATGGAAGTGAGAGCTGGACCATAAAGAAGGCTGATTGCTGAAGAATTGATGCTTTTGAATTATGGTGCTGGAGGAGACTCTTGAGAGTCCCATGGACTGCAAGAAGATCAAACCTATCCATTCTTAAGGAAATCAGCCCTGAGTGTTCGCTGGAAGGACAGATCCTGAAGCTGAGGCTCCAAGACTTTGGCCACCTCATGAGAAGAGAAGACTCCCTGGAAAAGACTCTGATGTTGGGAAAGATGGAGGACACAAGGAGAAGGGGACGACAAAGGACGAGATGGTTGGACAGTGTTCTCGAAGCTACCAGCATGAGTTTGACCAAACTGCAGGAGGCAGTGGAAGACAGAAGTGCCTGGCGTGCTCTGGTCCATGGGGTCATGAAGAGTCGGACACAACTAAACGACTGAACAACAACAACCACCTGAAAAGTCTCCATCTTATTCCTCATTTCAAGTTGCCTTGTTTAAATTATCATTCAGGCCAATGCCTAGGCTTGCTGCTCTTCCCATTTCACAGCCCTGTCCCAGCCCTGCCAGAAGTTAAGGTTATAATCTTGCATGTTGCAAGTGGTTTGTGGATGGAGGGCAACATACAAATTTAATAAACAAGAATACATGCAATACCCAGTCCCTGGGGTGCAATGTGTTTTACCTCTGAGTAGGCATGTACTGCAAAACTCTGCGTAAGATCTTGGGGAAGGATGCATTTTGTCTCTAAATGGTCACGTTAAATCCACTACCTGCCACTTCCAATACTGGCCAGGCTCAGCAGCCCATAGCAGAGGACAGTTGTGTTTCTCCAGCACAGAGAGGGCCAACGTGGTGCCCTCCAGAAGCTGTGAGACTCCAACTCCCATCAGCCCCAGACAGCATGGCTGAGGGTCAGGGATCATGGGAGTTGCAGTCTGGCCTCATCTGCAAGTGCCACCTTAGCTCCCTTGCTCTGGCCTCTCTCCAAGGAAAAAACAAAGATCTTTAAAAGCCTGTCAGCTAGCAAAGGAGGGTTGCTCAAGCCAGCATCTTGTGCTTCAGCACAGCCTCCATCTGCTCGGCATGCTCCAGGCCTTGTTGGACCACAATTCCCATCAACCTTGACCACTGGGCTATGTTGGGAGGGCTTCTGGAGGGCACCAGGTTGGGGAAGGCTGCTCAGTTATCCGAACCTTGTTCTGTGCACTGTTATTGCTGCTGCCGCAGAGGCAACTAACGCCGGCTGACCCATCTCCTGCCTGTCCTGACAGCCTGTAGGTTTTGTCATCAGCCATTTCATGCACTGTTTATTTTGATTTACTTTTTGCGTTTCTTTTATGGCCTCAGGGAAGAGGGAAATAAAGGAGGGCTGACTTTTAAAACCATGCAGGGCAGACACAGCAAATCTAGACAACAGGCACAGCTGAGCCTCCGGGAGAACATTATGGGGGCAGGGAACAGGGAGACTCCCTATCTATCAGATACAGGGGATGTTAGCATACATGTCCCAGTTTTCATCCAAGTGATCTTCTTTTACTGCACTTCAGCCCATGCCATGCTTTTTTTGAATCAGAGGGCAATTAGGGCATGTGACTAGAGAAAGAGCCTGCACTGGAGTCCTTGAGCACAAAATCACAGGGCGGTAGTTGCATAACATGGGAACAGCATCCCTGCCTCCTATTTCCAAAGCTCAGTGACATTCCTTGTGTAGCCCAGGGGGCCCATGACACACTAGAGAGTGGCACTGCCAGGCTTGCAGGACCCACTTGATTCAGATTATTCACCACTATATACACATGCAGTGCAATGCTATGCAAGATCACTCTGGAGCAGGGCGGGGCAATTGTTGCCCTCCAGGTGTTACGGGACTACAACTCCCATCATCCCTGACCATTGGGCATGCTGGCTGGGGCTGAGAGCAGCAGTCAGATGGCCAGGCCCCTTTCCCAGAGATGCTCTTCCCCAGCACCACACTCAGTTTCTGACCTTGTTATGCTCAGTGTTCTCCCTGGGAATTTCCTGGCCCCAAGTGAGGCTCTGCCCCCAGCAGACCCCCCAGCTCTCTGCCTTCTGACTGCATCTGGTCTGAGGGATGGCCCTGCCAGTCACCTTCCTCCTCCTTGGTCCCAGAGCCAACTTTGTGGAAACACAACAATGATGGAGACAAAATTAGGATGGGGAGGCTCCACCTGCCACTGGCTCTGGTGCCACCTGCTGCTGGGCTCTTTGCTTTCCCCAGCAGGCCCCAGGCTCAGACCAGGCCAGGTACTTGTCAGTATTGTCTACTCTGACTGGCAACAGCCGGAGCAGCACATCCCATTTTGCCGCTTGAGGCTCCTGCGACCACCTGCTCTGCCACCGCCATGTGCCTTGCCCCCTCCGCTGCTGGCAAAGAAGCAGCATCGCCACCTCTGCCCATATTGGGCAAGTTCGCTCCAATTTTGGGTGAGATCTTGCCCAACATGGCTGTGATCATGTCTAAAATCAGTGCTGATGGCGGAGGTGCTTCTCCACCGATGGTGGAGGAGGCAGGGCAGGCGGGGCACCCCCTGGAATGTCACCTAGAGGGCTTCTAAAGCCTCACTGGCCTCATGTCTGGGCCAACTCTGGCAGCAGCCCTTCCTCCCACCTGCAAGGCAAATTTTTAAACTGGACATTCCAGGGACAGAACCTGAAACCTTCTGCATGCCAAGCAGGTGTCCTGCTTCTAGTGCTGGGCTAGGGTCCCTTCCCTATTCTCTAGCAAATGTGTGTTTTGAGATCTCAAGACTCCTTTGCTGGACTCACTCCATGCAGTTCAAAAAATTCAGCATTCAGGAATTGGGTGGAGAACAGTTCAGACCCTCCAGATGCTCAGCTGCTGACAGGAAGGTCAATGAAAGACCTTCCAAGGAATATTCCCAGCAAGAAATTGCCAGTTGGTTTCTATATGCTTAGGCCTCAAAGTTAAGCTGGTCTCTCCCACTTACAGGTGTGAAATTGCCAAAATGCCACAGCAAGGAAGATGGTGTCATTGTCAGTGATGGCTGCAGTGAAGGTCAGGGTGCTTATCTTGCAGCTGAACTTTGTACTGAAACATCACAGACGGTACATCACAGACGGTGATGAAAGGAGTTTCATCACCTTTCAGCACTGCTTCAAGGACTGGAAATCTGTGACCCTGCAGGTGCGGCTGGATGTCAAAAGCCCCAGAGGCCAGATGGTCAGTGGTCATGCAAGCTGGGAGTTGTAGTCCAGCAATACCTGAAGGACCACAGGTTCCCCCTCCCTGCCTTAACCATTTACCATGAATTCCTGTGTGTATTGAAGATAATGATTCCTGCGTCCAATGGAGGGTGCTCTAATCCTTGAAAGCCTTTGCCACGAATAATTCTAAGGGCTGAATAATTCTAGGAGCTGAAGGATTCCTCCTGCAGCGAAGATGGTGCCCAACGTCTTGCTCTGCTATGTAGTCAGCTACACTGAGTCAGCTTTACTCAGAGCAGACCCACTGAAGTAGTGAGCCGGTGGTTGTGTAGTGGTCAGTGTCCGACAAGTGTCATCAGCCCAATGCATCCTCTGCACCCTTCCTTCCTCTTCCTTGTCACAGGGTATCTTCCCACTTAGCCTCCCAGTCCTGCTCTGCAAAGCTGCCCTGTCTTTTGAGACTGCATGAGGGTGTTAACCCCAGCCAAGCTAGCAATGTCCCTTTCCTTCACAGAAACCAGACTGCAGCATGAGCAGCTGCAAGGCTTCCAACCATGGCATGCTGTCAAACCAACTTAGGCAATCAGTTGCAGAGGCTCCACAGCAACAAACCAACACAGAGCAGATTTACCAAGGCAGGTGGTGCAAAAAAACCTGACTTAAGGCTACCTACACACAAGAAAGAGCTTGTGAGAAAAAAAGCACTGGATTCATTGGGACTTGCTTCCAAGCAGACACGCCTAGGGTAAGTGTGATAAAAGGAAGTGTCCCTTGTGAAAATGGTCCCCCTTCCTCAAGGGAATGAGTCCAAAAAATACCCACAATCCTTTGCTTATGCTTCCTGGGATTCTCAGCCTCTCACCTATTGTCTGGCCTTAGGGAAGCAATAAATGCCATGGCACTGTAACTCCCAAATGGCTTCTACACTTAGAAGTGGGATCAGTTCCAACAGTTAAATCCCAAAGGAGCCAGGGCCCATTTCCTATGGAAAGGCTTCTAATATTTTTCAGGCAGAAATAATTCTTTTTAAAAAAGAAAATAAAGAAGTCTGGTTGTGAAATACTGATGGGTTCAGGAATTGTCTCCGGGGGAAGCTAGTAAGTTCAAATTCTAATTTACCGGGGGGGTGGGGGGAATCTTATGTAGGAAACCTATGCCCCGCTGGATGTTGCTAGACTCCAGCTGCCACCCCCTCCAGCTGACTGATGCTGAGTGGAGTTGTGAGACCTGCAATGTCTGGGAGGCCACAGGAAGCCCAGCCTGGTGCAGAGTTAAGTGGAATAAATATGTCACCCTTGTTATTGAACCAAGACCCTGAGACTCCGTGCTTACTCCAAGGGATGCAGAGGATGCTGAACACTAACTCACATCAGGCCTAGTCAACATGGCCAATGGTCAAGGGAGGGTAGCTGGAGCCCAGCATCATTTGGAGATGTCCATGTTCCTCCCTGTCTCTGCTCTGCCATTGATATGGATTGGCAAACCTGCTTGCTCACCACGGAGAGTAGATTGTATGGTTGTTTTGCATTATTGAGGGTTTTTTCATTATTTCTATCATCTATTGGATGTTTTTATCTTTTGCACACCATTTTCAAGGAATCAGCAACAAGCATTTTAAAATAAAATAACAATAAGTGAAAGAATTACATGTTCCTTCCTCATTGGGTTCTGATTCTTTCCTACGAACAGCCTTCTCCAACCTGGTGCCCTCCCAGATGTTTATGCTTATAGTTCTGATCAGCCCCATTAAGAGGAGCTGTAGTCCCAAGCGTCTGGAGAGGGGCAGGTTGTAGATCGTAAGCCCCTCGGGACCCGACTTCCTCCACTCTGCAAAGCACCATGCGAGCTAATGGTCCTGTAGCAGCAACACAATAACGTTTCACACACTCTGAGATGCTACAAGGAGGCACCACTACAGACGGCCTCTCACTCGGTTGTTGAACGCAACACCCAAACCACACCGGTTGCCTTCTCCTCCGAGCAGTGTTTTGCCCCTAAGGGGCAGCACCCTCCTGGATGGCTGCGCGCTCTGCACTTACCTTTCTGAAGATGGATGATGTCTGGGAAGTTGGAGAGGAGCCCCTGGTACAAGGAAAGCGTGTCCAGCATGAGGAACAGGTCGTTCTTGGGCTGCTCAGCAAACATCTCCCCCACGGCCTCGTAGGTCTTGCCCGTGTGCGAGAGGGCACCGTTGAGCGCACTGAAGCTGTAGGGAGGGTCCATCTGGAAGGACTGGCTCACAGCCTGAAAGGCGTTGCCCAGCTTCTGGAACTCTTTGCGGAAGCCGCCCAGGTGCTTCCGCACCAGCTCAGAAGCCACATTGGTCAGCTGCAGCACACTGTCGTCCATCTTCTTGCTGAAGGCCTTGAACGTGTCCACTCTGTCCTCCACATCCTGCAAATCCTGGTGCTCCGTCGGGATCTGGAGGGTCAGCAGGAAGCTGGCGCCCACCATCTCATCCTTCTCTGCCCGGCGCTTCCCCAGCTTCCACTGCTTGTCATCGCCACAGGTGAGGAAGTGCTGGAAGCCCTCGTACTGCGACAGCGTCGGGTGGCTGGTCATGTGGTCCATCCACAAGATCAGCCGCCGCTTGCGCTTCTCAATGAAGTCCTCCTCAAAGCGCCCCGTGGCCTGCTTCTCGGGCAGGTGGGGCACAGAGACGACGGTGAACTTGTGCAGCAGCCGGTTGTACAGCCAGTCAAAGTGTTTGTACCGCCGGTAGACTGGCGAGTTGGTGCTGCTGGGCGTCAGCCGGTAGGAGATGTAGCTCTTGATGCCTTTGAACTTGGTCTGTTTGGTGGGATCCTCCACGGAGCAGACCAGAGGGTGCGGACTGGGCCTCCACTGGGGCCCACTGGGGCCCATGTCAATATAGTAGGTCTCTGAGATCTTAGACATCATGGGGACATCGCCCAAGATGAAGGCCTCCACCCCAGACCGGACAAAGCAAGAGAAGCGGTTGAGGTTCCTCCCCACCACGCTGCCCCTCTTGGAAGACCCAATGCTGTCCTGCCTCTCCAAGGAAGGCTTGGGCCGGTAGCCCATATTGTACGGCCCAGGGTAAGACAGGTGCGGGGACGGGTGCCCGTTGGTGCCAGGCCTGCTCCTGGGCTCCTCCACCACAGTGCTGCCGTCATCCCACTCATCCCAGTCATCATCGTCGTCATCTTCGAAGCTGCCCTGGTGGGAGACACTGGTGTTTGACGGGGTCCCATAGCAGGAGGAGCCGTTTCCAGGGGACCTGGCTGGGCTGCTGGAATAGTCTGAGTAAGTCGAGGCTGTCCTGGAGCGAAGGATCTCCACGTAGGACGCGGGAAAGAGGCCTGTCTCGCCACGGCTATTGGTCCCCTGCAACCACCCGTCCAACGAGTTCTCACTGAAGATGACCAGCTCTTCGTTCTCCTCGATGCTGATCTCCTCCTTGTTTTCGCTGCGGAAGCTGTAGAGAGCTCTGGCTTTCATTGCCATGGCTGCTCACTGTGGCACAACCTGTTGCTGACACAAAAAGGTCTCCTCACCACAAGCACTGCCGTCGTTCCTTGAATACTTAAGTCCCTACTTAAGCACAGCACTTGCCATATGCCTTAAAATCTGAAACACTTTTGCGAAATCAAAGGGGTTTCATAGACTTTCCCGGAAAAGACCAAAACAATTTGTCTTTTTCTTCAGAATCAGTCCTGTGGTTTATCAGGTCCAACAAGTCGGCAGGCCCTGGTCAAGGGTGACCCACTGAGGGCAAAGGAAACAGCATTGTCAACCCCTGCCCCCCTTTCAGGTTATACAGGACTTGGTCAGATCCATGAATAATTTAGAAAACTGTCAGTCCTGTGTTGATTTTATCTTGCAAACAAGTTATTCCTGAACCAAACCTGAGGTATCCATAAAAGTTAGCAGTCTCCCATTAGGTGAGTGATATCCAAGATAGGGCTTTTGTAAGGAAAGTTTACCTTTCAAAATGTATGTATATTTTTAAAATTAAATAATTTTGCTCAATTTCATCTGAAAGTAAATCCAGCGTAATACACTATGATGGTGCTGGAGGGAAAACGCCTTCAAGAAGAATTAAAAAAGAACAACTGAAAAAACCCTACTGTTGTTATTACAGATTGAAAATGTTTTGCAAGCCTTTGCAAGCCTTTTGGGTCTGATTCGAAATCCACAACCCTCCAGAGGGGTGGGGAAAAAAATTAAAAGTCGCAAGTCCATCCAAAACTGAATGGGTCACGCCTTTAGTCCTCAGAATAACACAAACATGCACAGCCCCTCCTATTTCAACGGGGCAAGCACAGAGTTCAAGAGGACTTGTTGATGTCTTTTGCCAGGAGGGAAGAAAATGAAATAGAAACCAGAAGAAGTAGTTTGCTGCTTTGGAGGCCTTGGGAGGGCGAAAAGGCAGAAGGATTCCACGCAGCAACGTGACTTTCTTGCCCCCCCCCCGCTCTCCAAATAGATCTCCTCGCTTCCAGGGATTCCGCTCCGCCAGCTGAGCGTTAAATCCCTTCAAGGCCGCAGGTGCCTTTTGCTCTGGACTCCTTCAGAGCGGATCCCGCCAGCCTCGTCCGAGGGGTCTCCTGTTTCTTGCGCGGAGAGAAAGGGGCGAAAGAGCGGGGCAGGACAGTCCTTCGCGCGAGGCGGTGGCCGCTTCCCGGCGCCTGCGGAGTCCAAGGGTCAAGGGCAGCCCCCGGGCGGGCGGGCGAGCGCGGGTTCCGTCCCGCCGCGCAAGGGGATGCCAAGCGCCGAAAGTTTCCGCGGAGTTGCTGCGACGGAGCCCGGTTGGTTGCGCCGAGAGCAGGATCCGGGCCAACGGGGGCCACTTCCGCCGGGAACGAGGCCGGGGCTGCGGGGAGGCGGAGCAGCCCTCGCCCGGCCCCCCGCCGGCTGCCTCAAGCCCCGAAGCTCCCCGGGGCCCCGACCCTCCGCCGCCTCCGCCTTCTCGTCGGGGGCGCAGCGCTGCTCTCGCTCTCGCGGCCCGGTCGCGCTCCGTGACGCGCGCCAGGAGCCGGGCAGCCTCGGAAGTTTGGGGCGCCGGCTGGCCGCCGCGAACACGCGCGCACGCTCCCGCCCGGCCGCGACCCAGAGCCGCCCCGGCAGGCAGCGAGGACCGCGGCTGCCCTCTGCAGCCCGCTGCCGGAGCCGCGCCCGCTCTCCCGGGGAAGTCCACGTCAGGCGGACTTCAAGAAAAACGAAAACACTGCTGCTACAACTCCCATCATCCGCAGCCAGCTGAGAGCTGCGAGGTGTATTTCGCAAGCTGTGCTCTACAGCCCACCGGGGGCTGTCAGCTTTGTTCAGGTGACCCACGGCTATCTTTAAGAAAACGTGGTCCTCCCGCACCCTCACTGACCACTGACGTAGCTGGTATGGAGACTCCAGCTTTTCAGTTTTGCTTTTAAGTTATTCCAGCCAATTAACACAGACTTTGCTTAGGAATTACATGGGATGGGAACATTTAATTGAAAGCAGTCATTTAAATTGGGCTCCCTGTGGTTTTCTATGCACAGGGAATGAGTGAAATATGGAGGGGCACGCATGTCTTTCATTTGCTTGTGCACCTGCAGTCCAAACACTGAATGATTGCATCAGTGAAAGGCAGACCCCTGGAGTGAACGTTGCACCCCAGTTCTCAATGCACCCCAGGAAATCCTGCACTTATTTTGAAGTTCAACTGAATACTGTGTTAAGATTTTATGGGCTAATAGCCGTATAAATAAAGAATTTTGTAGCTGTACAGCCTGATCCTGTTTGTTAGTGGTACTTACTGCCCTGTTGTGCTTACATAGGATAGAACAATACTTCTATCCTATACGGATTTCAGGCTCACTTGGATAGAAGTATTGTTTATTTAAGTGGAACTTGCTTCCAAGCAAATGCACTTTAGGGATTCAGGTCAGACTGGCTTGGTGCATGCTAATCCTATATGCAAAGAAAGAACTGATGCGCCAAGGGTGACTCTTTGTGTAGACAAAATGGCACCCCTCCCACATAAGAAGGAGGCATCAGCAAGCTGGGGGGGGGGGCAGACTCCAAGGTCTACAAAATACAAAACAAAAAACACCCTACCAGAGTAATCCAATGTACGTCTTCTCATAAGGAAGTCCTACTGTGTTCAGTGTGGCTTGCTCCCAAATTAGTGTGCAGGTCAGAGAACGGGTTGCAGTCTAAGGAAAGGGCATGAGGGGATAAAAAAAACCAACCCCATGAGGAATGAGCACCCTCCGTGGGCATGGATTGCTTACTGAATAATGGGAGGGCCCCAAAGAAGACTGGTGGGGTGGAATGGAGCACCCTGGAAAGGGGCATAGCTGGCACCCTGAGCAAGAGCACTCTGCGCTGCAACATTGTGCTGCAGGTTTTATCCCACCCTGTAATGCTGATGAAGAGCTGATGCTCTTCCTGCTGCCCCTTTCCCCTTATGACAGTTGTGGGTCTCTGAACAACTGTGCATGCACACGAAAGCCCATACCAATAACAACCTTAGGTGGTTTCTAAGGTGCTACTGGGAGGAATTATTATTTTATTTTTTGACTACGGCAGACCAACACGGCTAGGCAATGGAGAGAGAGAATGACGGGCCCAGGCAAGCTCTCTGACAGAATGGGAATTTAAACCCAAACCTCCCAGGTGAGGGGTTAAATCCAAAGAGAGTCCTACTCAGAGTAGGCCCAATGAAATTAATGGGTGTGCAGAATAATTTCAATGAGTCTGCTGTGAGGGGCAATAACTTGATACTCACCTCCATCCATTGCAGTCTGTTGCAGTAAATATGATTATCAGAATTGATTTGCAGCTGGTTGTTCCAACTCTCATTTATAGCTATTTTAGATTGCAATCCCATCAGGAAAGACTGCTGCCCCCAGGGACTTTATCAAGGGCCATATGCATGGATAAGGTAAAGGTAAAGGTACCCCTGCCCGTACGGGCCAGTCTTGACAGACTCTGGGGTTGTGCGCCCATCTCACTCAAGAGGCCAGGGGCCAGCGCTGTCCGGAGACACTTCCGGGTCACGTGGCCAGCGTGACATCACTGCTCTGGCGAGCCAGAGCCGCACACGGAAACGCCGTTTACCTTCCCGCTAGAAAGCGGTCCCTATTTATCTACTTGCACCCGGAGGTGCTTTCGAACTGCTAGGTTGGCAGGCGCTGGGACCGAGCAGCGGGAGCGCACCCCGCCGCAGGGATTCGAACCGCCGACCTTTCGATCAGCAAGTCCTAGGCGCTGAGGCTTTAACCCACAGCGCCACCTGCGTCCCATATGCATGGATAGGTAAAGGTAAAGGTACCCCTGCCCGTACGGGCCAGTCTTGACAGACTCTGGGGTTGTGCGCCCATCTCACTCAAGAGGCCAGGGGCCAGCGCTGTCCGGAGACACTTCCGGGTCACGTGGCCAGCATGACATCGCTGCTCTGGCGAGCCAGAGCCGCACACGGAAACGCCGTTTACCTTCCCGCCAGAAAGCGGTCCCTATTTATCTACTTGCACCCGAGGGTGCTTTCGAACTGCTAGGTTGGCAGGCGCTGGGACCGAGCAACGGGAGCGCACCCCGCTGCAGGGATTCGAACTGCCGACCTTTCGATCGGCAAGTCCTGGCGCTGAGGCTTTAACCCACAGCGCCACCTGCGTCCCATATGCATGGATAGTGCAGTATAAATGACGCAATAAAAATAATAAGGTCCACAATGCCAGTCAGGAAGGTCACATGTGGATGCCTGCAAAAGCACATTTCATGTTAGCTCTGCTTCTGGGGGAGCAACTGCCAGGCAGTGCCATCCTATGCATGTTCAACCAGAGGTCTGTCTGTGCCCCATGGGGCTTATTCCCAAATGAATGGTGCATGGCCTTGCAGCCATGATACCATTGCGCTCTAGTAGGCGCTGATAGCCTCCATGAATTAGTCTAATCCTCTTTGAAATCCATCCAAGTTGGTGGCCACGGCTGCCTCTTGTGGAAGGGAGTTCCACAGTTTAACTATGTGAAGAAAGACTTCTATTTATCCGTCCTGAATCTTCCCCCATTCAGCCTCAATGGATGTCCACAGGTTCTAGAAAGGGGGGAATCTTTTCTTTAGACGCTTTCTCTGTGCCGTACACAATTTTATAAGCTGGCTGTCTCCTTGGGGCAGGCGCTCTCTTCATTTCCGCCTTTACCAAAGCACTTTTGGAAATACGACCTTAAGCAAGCGGCCGAGGGGCGGGGCGAAGAATGCGCATGCGTCCCCCCGAGGCGGGGAGAGGCGGGCCGGGGGAGGGGCTTTTCCTGGCCCCGCCCTTCCGCCTCGCCGAGCGGCGAACTCCGGGGAAGAAGCCGGTTGGCCGAGGCGTGACGGAGGCCGCGGGCGCGTGACGGTCGGCCGCTCGCTCCGGGCCCTGAACTCTGCCGGTTCGAGTCCCGCCGGGAGGCAGCGAGGCTCGCCTGGTAAGGGCGCCTGGGAGACCCCGCCTCCCGCCTTGGATGGGCGGCTTGGCAGGCGGGGGGGGGGGGATATTGGGCGGCCGAGAAGCATCAGCGCCGCCCCCGCCCAGCCGCGGCGACGGACCAGCCTTCCTCGGAGGGGTGCGATGCTGTGCGACTGGGAAGCCCCCCAGGGCGTGTCATCACAGTCGGAAGGGGTTAACTTCGGATCTGGGGCTTATTTCCTACATACAGTGGTACCTCGGGTTAAGAACTTAATTTGTTCTGGAGGTCCGTTCTTAACCTGAAACTGTTCTTAACCTGAAGCACCACTTTAGCTAATGGGGCCTGCTGCTGCTGCTGCGCCGCCGGAGCACAATTTCTGTTCTCACCCTGAAGCAAAGTTCTTAACCCGAGGTACTATTCTGGGTTAGCGGAGTCTGTAACCTGAAGCGTATGTAACCTGAAGCGTATGTAACCCGAGGTACCACTGTATATATAGAGAGAGAGAATAAAGATGGTGATGCAGTGCCAGGCGCTCCCTACCTACATGTAAGTCTACCCACCCGCCACTGCCCAGGAAACTCCAGGAGCCCCCCAAGAGGCCGGTGTTTCAGTAGGGAGTGTAATTCCTGTCACCGCCAACATCATGCGAAGCCAAAGTCCCGCTTTGGTCCCCTGCCTTTATTCAGCTTGGGGCCCAAGTGTGGACAGGCCCCGTTTCCTGTCTTAGGAGCCCTCGCCAAATGGCACCTTGAGAGGTGGGCAAGCCTATGCCAAAAAACCAGGCAAAGTTTCAGCCGCCGTCTGGACTCCATATGGTGCCTTGCGTCCAAATGTTGATAGAGACCACCAAGTCTCATTCAAGTTTGGCAGCGAGAGGCAGATGAACCTATGCCAAAAAAAGGACGAAGTCATGCCAGGCCATGTTTTGGTCTCCCATCTTAATTCAAAATGGCACTTGGCATCCAAATGTGGGTGAAGAGGCTGCCCCAACTTGGGAATCCTCATGCTGAGTTTGGTGATGACAAGAGAGACAAGCTAGTTAGCAGAGACGCAAAGACAAGCTAGTTAGCAGATTTCAGTCCGTTAAAGACAAGACTTTCTGCACCTGATAAAGCAGACAGATTCATCGCCGTATAAACGTTTATGGACTAAAAGGCCATTGGAGCAATGAGAGTGAATCTAATTTTGGTGCAATAGGCTGCTTTCTTCACACACACCTTTGACCTGCATCCAGAGAAACAAGTGGGATCATCAAAGTTCAAGGACATGTTTCAGCCAGGCAAAAACTCGGGGGCCAGTAAGGGGCATGGCCTGGAGAGAGTGACAAGGGCCAGACAGAGTTCTGAAGGGCACATTGGCCCCTAGGTATGAGACATTCCTGGCTCAGAGCAGTCTTCCTCTCAATTTAAGAGCTGTGAGCTTCATCTTTGGCCTTCCTGGAGGTATCCTGAGTAGCCACTGTAGGAATCGTAGAATTGTATATAGTGGTACCTTGGGTTACAAACACCTCGGGTTACAGACTCTGCTAACCCGGAAGTAGTACCTTGGGTTAAGAACATTGCTTCAGGATGAGAAAAGAAATTGCGCGGTGGCAGCGGGAGGCCCCATTAGCTAAAGTGGTACCTCAGGTTAAGAACGGTTTCAGGTTAAGAACGGACCTCCAGAATGAATTACGTTCTTAACCAGAAGTACCACTGTAGTTGGAAAGGACCCCAAGCATCATCTAGACCACTCCCACAGGATGCAGGACTAGATGGACCTTTGGTTGTGTTTGCATTGGCTTGACCTACTCTGAGCTGAACCAAATTAATTCTGCTGTACCTAAATGTCTTGGTCTGGCTTTCTTTCCCCTGTCTCGCCTACAGAAACAATGGAGGAGCTGAGCCAAGCTCTCGCTTTCAGCTTTGCTGTCTCCCAGGACCTCAACAGCACAGCAGCACCACACCCCCGGCTGGCACAGTACAAATCCAAGTACAGCTCCTTGGAGCAGGCAGAGAGGCGACGGCAGCTCCTTGCATTTCAGAAAACGTAAGGGGCATCTCTAAATGGCTGTATTTCCATGTTGTTGCGGGTATTATTTATTTATTAAATTTCTATCCTGCCTTTCCTCCAAGGAGCCCACTGTGGCACACATGGTGATTCTTCTTCCCATTTTATTCTCACAACAACCCTGGCAGGTAGATGAGGCTGAGAGACAGAGACTGGTGAGCTTCATGAATGAGTGGGGCTGGAATCCTGGGCTCTCAGGTCCAATACTAACCAAGCAATGTAAACCAAACCATCAATATAACATGGGAAT
Source organism: Podarcis gaigeae (assembly GCF_964106915.1). Classification (NCBI taxonomy): domain Eukaryota; kingdom Metazoa; phylum Chordata; class Lepidosauria; order Squamata; family Lacertidae; genus Podarcis; species Podarcis gaigeae. The sequence goes on from NC_139690.1 coordinate 713,036, forward strand.
GCAAATTCCACGTTCAAAACGAAAGAATGCTAATCATAGTCATTCCACATAATTAGGCAACTATAAATCTCCCAAAGCGGCATAAAAAGGAGCCATGAAAGCAAATTATATATGAAACATTGGATTGTATCCAACTAAGTTCTCCTTGGAGTAGATCCATTGAAATTAATGGACCTAAATGAATAATGTTCATTCGTTTCAATGGATTGGCTCTGAGCTCACACTGACTACATCTCATTGTCTTCTTGTTAATCTGTACAACAACCTTGTAAAGCAGGCAAGTACCGTTACTGCCATATTGAAGACAGGGAGTGGGGAATTTAAGAAGCAGACACATTTGCCACTCAGTTACCTGCCACACTCACCTGTCGCTCAGGAAAGATAATAGTTAATATATTTTAAATATATATATAATTGTCTGCAGGCAACATGCCAGGTGCTGTCTCTTAAATTCTTAAATGCTTATCATTTCTGGCCTTTAGCTGTTGTATCTCAAATGGACTCTACCTGTAAGATGATGTAGTTCTCTTCTATCCTCTTCTCATATTTTTGACTAACATTTTAGTTTTTTCTTTCTTAAGTTTAAAGCCTGCAACTAGCCCAAATTCCGTAATCTTCTCTATCACTATTGACACACTTTCTTTTGGGTTCTCCATGGTTATAGTCAGGACACTGGTGAAGGCTTTTACTTTGAAGGTCTTGTTTCCAACAACTATACCCCTTATTATACTCGTTTTCTTTTCTTTTCTAATGTTCGTATTCAGAATTTCCAACACCAATATGAATAATAATGTGAATAAAGGACACCCCTAGCTTGTACCTCTCTTTATATTACAATTTTCTGTTAGATTGTTATTTATAACTAGTTTAGCTCTTTGTTGCAAGTATATTGCGTTTATGCCTTTATAAAAAAAATCTCCCACTCCTATCATTTCTAATGTTTTTTTCACAAACCTCCAGGAGACATTGTCAAATGCCTTCTCTGCATCAATAAATAACAGTGCCACCTGTTTTTCGATTGTGACTTCCAGATACTCTAGAGCAGGGACGCCCAGCTCCCAAGAGACTGCGATCTACTCCCGGGGTGGGGGGGACTGGCAGTGATCTACCCATGGGGGGGGGAGTTCAGAGTTGTTGCCCCTTTTTTAAACAGTAAGTGTGCAGAATTAAAATAAATTGCTCACCAACAACACATTTGCTAACACACAAACACAGCGACGCAGGGAAAGGCGGAAGGGTGGAGACATGATTCTAAACAACGCAATAAGGATCCCATGGTTGGCCATGATCATCCTGTGGTCAACCAGTTGGATACCCCAGCTCTAGAGTATCTATTACATATCTCATATTATTTTTCGTATGGCTTCCTGGGAGAAATCCTGCTTGGTCCTCATGAATATAGTCTTTCAGTATGCATTTCAATTTACTTACTATTATATCTGTGAATATTTTATAGTCATTTTTAAGGAGAGATATAGGTCGGTAATTCTTAACTGATGTTTCCTTAGGGATTAAGGTTATATAGGCCTCCTCCCATGATTCTGGTAGCTTCCCCGTACAGTGGTACCTCGGGTTACATACACTTCAGGTTACATTCGCTTGGGGCCTCCTGCTGCTGCTGCGCGGTTTCTGTTCTCATCCTGAAGCAAAGTTCTTAACCTGAGGTAATATTTCTGGGTTAGCGGAGTCTATAACCTGAAGCGTCTGTAACCTGAAGCATATGTAACCCGAGGTACCACTGTACTGATTTATTAGACTTAAAAAGGTAAAGGGCCCCCTGACCGTTAGGTCCAGTCACGACGACTTGGGTTGCGGCACTCATCTCACTTCATTGGCCGTGGGAGCTGGCATACAGCTTCCGGGTCATGTGGCCAGCATGACTAAGCCGCTTCTGGTGAACCAGTGCAGCGCACAGAAATGCCGTTTGCCTTCCCACTGGAGCGGTACCTATTTATCTACTTGCACTTTGACGTGCTTTCGAACTGCTAGGTTGGCAGGACCTGGGACCAAGCAATGGGATCTCACCCTGTTGCGGGGATTCGAAGTGCCAACCTTCTGATCGGCAAGCCCAAGAGGCTTAGTGGTTTAACCCACAGCACCACCCGCGTCCCAACTTATTAGACAGAGGGTTTTAACAACTGTTTGGCTGGCATGCTTACTTATGCTACGATAAGGCTAGAGTTCACAGAGATTTTACGACTCATGTAATAAAAAGATCTCTATATGCAGTCTGGACAAAAAATAAGAGTATCCTGGAACAAAAGAAACCCTGGTGGTTGTTGCCGATGGGAGCCATGACAGTAAAGAAAATTAACAAGATGGTTGAATGGGTTACGTATAAATAAATTATCTGTGAAGAAGGCAACCAACTAAGACTCAAAAATCTTGAAAATGTTTAAACAAAACTGTTAAGAAAACAGAAGCTTTTTTATTGGGGATACTAGATGTCAGGGAACTGCCATCGGAAAGACAGGAGGTGGAGAGGCTCTCAGAAGGCAGGAGAGAGTCAGCAGCGGAGGAAGGCACCAGTAGGGGGAAATCGGGAAGTCTTAAGGAGAGAGAGATGGAGGCATGGCTCAGGGACTCTTCCAGCAGTAACAGCGGAGGAGTTTCAGATCCTCCCATAAGCACCCCCACTCCTCGCCGGAAACTGTCGCGCCGAGAATCCAGACGACGCGTTTCCGTCAAGGAACTTTTATGTTAGAATAGATTCCGTAGACGCCCACTGTCGGATTCTACCAGCGACTGACGGAGCCATGCTTTGGGGGCTCCGTTAGAGACAGAGGTTGGCTGGCTAGCCAAAACCCGGAGGGATCAAGCTTTACGCACAAGCAGCTCATTATCCCATCATAGCAATCCGACAGTCTCTGAAAGCAGCTTGTGCAAGCAGAGGCATCATGAGCAACCCAGCCGGAACCGGAGGAGCAGGAGCTGGAGCTGGAGCGGGTCCAAGCCTGGAAGAAAGGTACAGGGCGTTGGAGGTCCAGCTCGCGCTGCAAACGGCGAGGCTCGAGGAGAGGAGGGCTCAAGATGCGGATAAGGGGAAAACCACCCCACTCGCAAGAAAGGTGCCTGGATTGGTGCAGAAATTTGGGGGGGATCCCAGGAACTATCAAGCCTTTAGAACCGAGATGCAATATGCTCTCAATCTACAGTTTGATGACTTCCCCGATAAGGATTCTAGAGTGGCGTACGTTATTGGCCATCTAGAGGGAGGGGCGAAGGACTGGGTTAGACCCCTGATGGCAGCCAACAATGAAATCCTAAAGGACACGAGGAAGTTTTTTTGCGCCATGGACCTGATGTTTTCCAGCGAGATTGAGCAGGGAGTGGTGCGCAGGCAGTTAATGGCGTGTAAACAGGGGAGCCGATCTGTATGTGAGTACTGGACTGAGTTCACCATGTTGATACATAGACTGGGTTGGGACCTAGCGAGTGAACCTATTCAAATGCTGTTTGAAGAAGGGCTCTCCCCGGCAGTGAAAGATGAACTTTCCCGGGCGCCTAGGGCGGAGTCTATGGACCAGCTGACTAAATCTGCGCTGTCCATAGGAGCGCGCCAGGAGGCAAGAGCTTTGGAAAAGCGGGAAGGAAAGGGGGAACGTTGGAAGGATTTCCGCATTCCAGAGATTCCGGAGCAGCCTTTCCCGCCAGCAGAGCCGATGGAACTTGGAACAGCGCGCGTGCGCACAGTTTCAAACACCAGTGAAGGGCGGAAGAAGGAGGGAAAGAGTGCCAAGAAATGTTATCTCTGCCAACAGCCAGGTCACTTTGCCAGAGTCTGTCCGCAAAGAAAGGAATGGCAAGGGATGGTGGGAACTGTTGGGGGGAAGGAGGAAGAAGAAATAAAGGAGCAAGTAAAAGCCAACGCCTGGCTGCCACCATCAGGGCACAGCAGCCAGGCCAAGGAGTAGTGAAAGTGCCCACGCCGGAACCCCCAAGACCAGCGCTTGTGATAGAGGTGTTGCTGGAGCTGCCAAACGGACACCCACTAAAGATAAAAGCGCTATTGGATTCAGGCAGCTCCTGTAATTTCATGAGTAAGGAGTTTGCAGCTGAACACCATATACAGACTATCCCGTTAAGTAACCCTCTGCAGGTGACCACGATTGATGGGAGGGAACTGTTGGGAGGAGAAGTGAGCCAACAGACTGTACCAATGATAATGAGGGTGGCAAGACACACAGAACTGATAGCGTTTAACGTAGCCACCTTGGGGGGAGCTCCTATTATTTTGGGGATGAGCTGGCTGGCACTACATGATCCGCTAGTAGGCTGGCATCAGAGGGTGGTTTCCTTTGGATCAGCACATTGCCTAGAACACTGCAAGGAGGGAAAGGCTCAGGAAGGGGCCAAGGCCACTCTAGCAGGGATGGAAGTAACGGACAAAGGGAAGGTGCCACGACAATACGCTGACTTGATTGACGTCTTCAGCGAAAAGGAAGCAGATAAACTGCCCCCGCACAGACCTTTTGACTGTCAAATTACCTTACTCCCAGGAGCACAATTGCCAGTGGGCAAGCTGTATGCAATGTCAGACAGTGAGATGCAGGAGTTAAGGGAGTTCATTGACAAGAACCTCAAGCGAGGTTTCATCAGAGAGTCACGAGCGGTGGGGGGCAGCCCAGTGTTCTTTGTGGACAAAAAAAACACGGATAAACCCAGGCTTGTAGTGGATTTCAGGGCCCTAAATGCAGTGTCAGAACCAGTGACTTTCCCCATGGCCAGAATTGATGACATTCTGACACGGGTGAGAAAAGGGAAAATTTTTACCAAGCTGGACCTTAGGGGGGCATATAATTTGATACGTGTGAGAAAGGGGGATGAGTGGAAGACCACTATGTTCACCCCCTTGGGGGCTTTTGAGTACTTAGTTATGCCTTTCGGATTACAAGGGGGCTCGGCCTGTTTTCAATCATTCATGAATCACGTCCTGGGGCCATTGCTCTACAAGAACTGCGTAGCGTTCTTAGATGACGTCCTGGTGTACTCAGAGAATGAGGAGCAGCGTGTGCGAGATGTAAGAGAGGTACTGAGCAGACTGCGAGCAAACCAGCTGTGGGTGAAACTGGAGAAGTGTCAGTTTCATACCAGGGAGGTGGAATTCCTGGGGTACCGGTTGTCTGACAAGGGATTAGCCATGGATCCCAGCAAGGTTCAAGCGGTACTGGAATGGAAGACACCAAAGACCAAGAAGGACGTGCAAAGATTCCTGGGCTTCGGAAACTTCTATAGGAAGTTCATCAAAAACTTTGCCCACTTAACGGCGCCCATCACGGATTGTCTTAGCAGCAAGAAGAAATTTGTTTGGACGGAAGAGGCGCAGCGGGTGTTCGAACGATTAAAGAAGGTGTTTGCGTCGGAAGAGCAACTTTTGCACGTGGATCTACAGCAACCAATGAGAGTGGAGACTGACGCGTCAGACCGAGCGGTGGGGGCCGTGCTTCTCCAGCCAGGAAAAGATACGTCAGAATGGAGACCGTGTGCCTTCTTCTCGCGGACGTTGAACAAATCCGAGAGGAACTACACAGTATACGACCGAGAACTGCTCGCCATTCATGAAGCATTCCGGAGATGGCGGCACTTGCTGATTGGGGCGCAGCACAAGGTTCAAGTCAGAACTGACCACAAAAATCTGGAATACTGGAGAACAGCCCGAGTGCTGAACCAGAGACAAGTGAGATGGGCCCAGGAGTTCTCCAAATTCCATTTTGAAATTCGTTACGTGCCAGGCTCGGAGAACGTAAGGGCGGACGCTCTTTCCAGGAAACCTGAGTACTTAGAGGGGGAGGGAGCGCCTGAGGAAAGGCATATAATCCCTGAGGACCACTGGGTGTGTGGGGCGGCATTGGTGGGGCAGAGGGAACTGATAGTGAGTACTGAGCCCAAGAGAAACTCAGAGAACTCAGGAGGACAGAGGAGAACACAGGGGGGTTTGAAGAAAAGAACGGGGCGTTGTATTACAAAGGGGCACTGTACATACCCGATGGGGAACTGCGGGGCAGAGTACTCAAACAGTTGCACGACAGCCCCACCGCGGGGCACTTCGGACAGCACAAAACCATGTGGTTGGTTACCAGGGAGTTTTGGTGGCCCAAGGTGAGGGAGGACGTACGGGAATATGTCAGGGGGTGCGACAGGTGCCAGCGAGCGAAAGGGGAGAGGCTGGCACCAGCGGGGCTATTAGAACCCTTACCCACACCAGAAAGGCCATGGGAGGCAGTATCCATAGATTTTATGACGGACCTGCCAAAATCCAAAGGCAAGACAGCTGTCATGGTGGTGGTAGATCTATTAACTAAGATGTGTCATTTTATAGCCTGTTCACATGCGGTCACAGTGGAGGAAACCGCCAAGTTGTTTGTAGAGCATATTTTCAGGTTGCATGGCGCCCCCTTGAGGGTGGTCAGCGACAGAGGGAAACAGTTTACTTCCAGGTTCTGGAGGAAGCTCATGAGCTTGCTGCACGTGGAGGTCAATTTTTCAACTGCCCGGCACCCAGAAACAAATGGGCAAGCGGAAAGGGCAAACGGGATTTTACAACAATACATGAGGTGTTATGTAAGTGACCGAGAAAATGATTGGGTAGATAAGTTGGCCCTGGCAGAATTTGCCTACAACAACGCGGAGAATGTGTCCACTGGGATAAGTCCCTTCCTGGCAAACTATGGGTGTCATCCCAGGGCATTTCCAGGAGAAGGAGGGGAGAGGTGGAGTGTACCGGCTGCAGAACACTTTGTTGAAGAGATGGAAGCGATCCACCGGCAACTCCAACTTAACTTAGAGAGGGCCAAGGAAGAATACAAAAGGCAAGCAGACAGAAGCCGAAGGGAAGGTGAAACCATAAGGGTGGGGGACAGGGTATGGCTATCCACCCAAGGACTGCCGTTCAAGGGAGGGTGTAAGAAATTAAGACCCAAACAGCTGGGACCCTTTGAGGTCATACAACAGGTCAATCCGGTGGCATTCAAGCTCAGATTGCCCAACCACATGAAACTGCATCCAGTATTTCACAGGTCTCTACTGTCGCCATACCGAGAGGGGCGAGAGTGGGGGGAACGTGAGGGAGAGGTCACGCAAACACCAGTAATAGAAGAAAGGGAACGCAACCCACATGTGGCAGGAATCATTGATTCCAGGTGGAGAGGGAATCAAGTGGAGTATTTGGTAGAATGGGAAGGGGAAGCGGAGTCGGAAAACACATGGGTACCGGCAGAGGAGGTCAATGATGAGATTTTAATAGAAACGTTTCATCAACGGTTTCCAAGGAAACCTCAGCCCGTGGGAAGGTTTAGGAGGGAACACTTTGGCACAACCGATGTGGAAGAGGAATTTGAAGGGTTCCCAGAATCAGGGCAGGAAGAGGGAGCAGAATCTGACGAGGAAGAGAACACAGAGAGAAGAGAAGGGGGGCAGTGGAGAGAAGTGTTCAAATCCTCTGATGATGAAGAGGGTTCTTTCCGGGGTTTTCCACCCTCACCGCCAGTAGGAAAGGGAGCGGGAGGGGGTGAAGGGGGCCCTGGAGGGGAGGTGGATGTCAGGGAACTGCCATTGGAAAGACAGGAGGTGGAGAGGCTCTCAGAAGGCAGGAGAGAGTCAGCAGCGGAGGAAGGCACCAGTAGGGGGAAATCGGGAAGTCTTAAGGAGAGAGAGATGGAGGCATGGCTCAGGGACTCTTCCAGCAGTAACAGCGGAGGAGTTTCAGATCCTCCCATAAGCACCCCCACTCCTCGCCGGAAACTGTCGCGCCAAGAATCCAGACGACGCGTTTCCGTCAAGGAACTTTTATGTTGGAATAGATTCCGTAGACGCCCACTGTCGGATTCTACCAGCGACTGACGGAGCCATGCTTTGGGGGCTCCGTTAGAGACAGAGGTTGGCTGGCTAGCCAAAACCCGGAGGGATCAAGCTTTACGCACAAGCAGCTCATTATCCCATCATACTAGACATAGATACTGCCAGAGAAAATAAGAAAATATTCCTTTACGCCATGGGAGTGGCGAGAACACTAATTTCCAAAAATTGGAAAAAAGAAATAATCCCGACAAAAAAATAATGGCAAGAAAGATTATTTTATTATATTAAATTGGCCAGATTGACAGAGGCAATTAGGGGTCAAACCAAACAAAAATTCCAAAAAGAATGGGTAAAACAAAGAGAATATTTTTAATAGCAGTGCCCTCAAATTAATACTTGGACTTATTTTGATTGATTTCTGCAAAATAATTTATGGTACTTAAGTTAAAAACAAAGAAAAAGGAGTAATAATGAACTAAAAAGGAGACGGTTTACCAAAAACGATAAAAGAACCATGTTGAGGATTAAATCAAATGGAAGAAAAGAAGAACTGAAATATTGGGGGGGGATGTATGACTATTTGTTTTGCATAAGTTTTCATATGTTATGTTTTATTAGTACTTTTTGGTTTGTTTTATGTCTTGTTGTTTGTTTCTCTCTTGATTCTGTATTATTATTTTTATGTTCATTTTGACAAGTGTGTGTATACGTGTTGTAAATAAACTGAATAAAATTTGATAGATATAGATAGATAGATAGATAGATGACAGATGATAGATAGATAGATAGAGATAGATAGATAGATAGATGATAGATAGATAGATAGATAGAGATAGAGATAGATAGATAGATAGATAGATAGATAGATAGATAGATAGATAGATATAGATGATATATAATGACAACAAAACACTGTCCAAAATGTATAAAATTTTATTAGAATGGTCAGTGGAGTATGAGGAGGTAAAATCAGCCATGGAAAGTGGGAAAGAGATCTAGAACTCTCAGAATGGCAAAAATTGTGGAGGGAAGATCTTAAATTCACAGCATGGAATAAAATTGGTCAGCTCAGATTGAAACCAACAGACCATAGCAAGACATCAAAGTCAGTGTTAATTAGGACTGCAAAAAAGGGGGAAAAATCGAGATTTTGAAAGAAAAAAAAAGCTGATCAACTTTTCTGTCTGAATTTTCACTTTTTGAAATACGGCAACCCTATGTTAATGAAAAGTTCAGATGAGACAGAAAGTGTCAGCCTGGCAGGCAGACTTATGAAGGCAGGATGCTACCATACAAAAGCTGCACGGTGGATTTAGTATAATGGTTTTAACTATGGAATTGATCACTTTAGGGCTATTGCATTTCTTCCTTAATTTATTGTTCTATGACATTTTCCTTACTATCTCTGCTTTGGAATGGTGGATTGTTCTAATACAGTAGTTGCATTGTTTACTGATTTTGTTTTGTTTTGTCTTTTACCCTTGTTTTATTGGATTTTTTAAATTTTTGTATATATATTTTAAATAAAATATATTTAAATAAAAAATATTGTTTGTATGTCACCCCGAAAGCTATTGTTACTGGGCAGCAGGAAAAGGATATAAAGAATTTTCTTTCCTATCTAAGTTGGTAGGAAATTTCAAATCTTTCCTTCTTTTTCTTTCTCCTGACAAGTAAGCGATTGGATTATGTCAACCATGCTAGGAGGCTGGCAGAGGATGATTGGACAGGCACCGAGGAGGAGGAGGAGGAGAAGGAGAAGGAGGGGGCAGACAGTGCAGACATGGAGATGGAAGTCGGGACGAAGCTACCAAAACGCTACGCCAACCAGGTGAGGGGGACTGGTAGCAGAGAGGAAAACTGAGCAAGGGGAAAACTGGGCTCCAAATAGAAGCCAGCCCTTGTTGCTTTTGTGTATATGAGGTATCATTCTGATTATTTCCCTCCTGGGACATAATTTCCCCCAGAGCCTTATTTGTTAGCAAAATGTGAATTCAAGTTTCTGGCTCTTTAGAGTGGAGGCAGGAGGCTGTAGACTTGTGGTTCTGAGAGCAGAACCTAATGGTTGATCTACCTGAGGAAGTGGGTCAGAATTAAAAAGATGAGGTACAAATACCGTATTTTTCGCCCTATAGGACGCACCGGCCCATAGGACGCACCTAGTTTTTTGGGGGGGAAATCAAGGGAAAAATTTTTTTTCCCGCCCAGGTTTGCGCAGCCATCCCCAAGCTAGAAGAGGGAGACGGAGCGCTCCGTCTCCCTCTTCTGCCTTTAGGAACAGCTTCTCTAGCCTCCGTGGGGCAGCGGCTTGCCCTGCTGTCCCCCGAGCTGGTGGGGCTGGTGATGGGGAGAAGCTTGCTTCTCCCCCCCCCCCCCGCCCGCCAGCCTCCAGACCAGGTCCGGGAATAGCGGGGTGGCAGCGCTCCGCCTCCCTGCTATCCCCCGAGCTTATGGGGCTGGCGGGGGGGGGGGGAAGAAGCAAGCTTGCTTCTCCCCATCGCCAGCCTCCAGATCAGGTCGGGGAATAGCGGGGTGGCGGCGCTCCGCCTCCCCGCTATCCCCCGAGCTTGTGGGGCTGGTGGGGGGGAGAAGCAAGCTTGCTTCTCCCCCCAGCCAGCCTCCAGATGAGGTCGGGGAATAGCGGGGTGGCGGCGCTCCGCCTCCCCGCTATCCCCCGAGCTTGTGGGCCTGGCGATTGGGAGAAGTAAGCTTGCTTCTCCCCCCCCCGCCAGCCTCCAGATGAGGTCGGGGAATAGCGGGGTGGCGGCGCTCCGCCTCCCTGCTATCCCCCGAGCTTGTGGGGCTGGCGATGGGGAGAAGTAAGCTTGCTTCTCCCCCCAGCCAGCCCCCAGATCACGTCGGGGAATAGCGGGGTGGCGGCGCGCGCCTCCCCGCTGTCCCCCGAGCTTGTGGGCTGCAGGCTGCTGCCCGCAAGCCTTGCGAGCCCGCGGGACCTCCCGCCAGGCTTGCAAGGCTTGCGGATTGCTTTCTGAAGCCTGGGGAGCGAGAGGGGTCGGTGCGCACCGACCCCTCTCGCTCTCCAGGCTTCAGCGAAAGCCTGCATTCGCCCCATAGGACGCACACGCATTTCCCCTTCATTTTTGGAGGGGAAAAGTGCGTCCTATAGGGCGAAAAATACGGTACTTCCCCCAATCTAATCTAACAAACTGGGAACTTGATAAAAATTATCTCTGTTCAAACAATTATAAATTAATTCCCCCCCCCCCAAAGGCTGAGTTATATATATTGAGAGAGAGAGGAGCTAAGCCAAAAGTGTCTCTGAAAAGCGCTTTTCTTATCCCTTATTTGCTTCCTGTGTTTCTTATTTATAAATTCCTTGATAATCTTTGGAGAGTGATTTGTCTTGACTTTTCTGGCGTATTTGCAACTGTAGGAGACTTTTTACAATCCCAATCAAACCAATTAGTTTGGTGTTGGAATGAAGTAGATTTGTACCTCCCTTGGACAATGCATGGTTTCAGTTCCTCTATTATTTGCTGATACGGTCCTAATTAATATGTTAGGTGCATTCATATAGTCAGCATAGACTTTCACACTATATTTTAAATCCAGGTTGTGAACAATTTTTCCTTTCTTTAGGGAAGGAAATATTTTCATGTCATTTGCCATTGGTTTTTAATGCTATTCTATATTGTGTTGTAAGCTCTCCAGGAAATGTTTGTTGATGAATGACTATAAATCCAACACCATTTAATGTCAAAACAAAAAAATTCCTTCCAGTAGCACCTAGACCAACTAAGTTAGTTCTTGGTATGAGCTTTTGTGTGCACACTTCTTCAGATACACTGAAACAGAAGTTACCAGACCCTTCTATATAGTGAGAAGGTGGGGAGGGGTATTACTCAGAAGGGTGGTGGGAATGGGTGATTGGCAGATAGCTGTGATGAGCCTGTTGACGACTCTTAACGACTGCAATAGGTCTTACAGGAAAAAGCAAGGGGTGAGAAGGTGAAAAATGGCTTTGTCATGTATAATGAGATAAGAATCCAATGTCTTTGTTCAGACCAGGTCTCTCCATGGTTTTAAGTTTGGTAATAAGTTGCAATTCAGCAGCTTCTCTTTCCAGTCTATTTCTGAAATTCCTTTGTAGTAAAACAGCTACTTTGAGATCTTGTATAGAATGTCCTGGGAGATTGAAGTGTTCTCCTACTGGTTTCTCTGTCTTGTGATTCCTGATGTCAGATTTATGTCCGTTTATTCTTTGGCGTAAGGTTTGGCCTGTTTGTCCAATATAGAGAGCTGAAGGACACTGTTGGCATTTGATGTTAGACGATGAGCAATTAAATAGTCCCGAGATGGTATGTGTGATGTTGTTGGGGCCAGTAATGGTGTTGTCTGGGTGTATGTGGCAGCAAAGTTGGCATCTGGGTTTATTGCAGGCTCTGGTGCCAGTGTCCATGTTAAGTCTGGTTGTAGTATTATTGTGGGTTAGGAGTTGTTTAAGATTGGGTGGCTGTCTGTAGGCAATGAAAGGTCTTCCTCCCAGAGCTTGAGAAACAGAACTGTCATTGTCCAGGAGAGGTTGTAGATCTCTGATGATGCGTTGTACTGTTTTAACTTGGGAGCTGTATGTGATGACTAGAGGTGTTCTGTTATTTTCTTTTTTGGGTCTGTCTTGCAGCAAGTTCTCTCTGGGTATCAGTCTGGCTCTGTTGATCTGTTGTCTAAAATACCCAGCAGATGAAGTTAGACAACAGATCAACAGAGCCAGACTGATACCCAGAGAGAACTTGCTGCAAGACAGACCCAGTTGGTACCATAGTTGGTACAATGTTAATAGATTTTGGGTTATATCGAATCCTAAGAATACTTGGAGGAAACCCACTGAAATTAATGGACATGACTAACTTGAGTACATTCATGTCAGTGGATCTCCTCTGAGTAGAACTTGGTTGACTACAACCTTATTTGATTTTTCTCCTTTGTGGCTTTGAGTACAAGCAATGGAATTATGGTCATCTGGGAGCATTATAGAAAGAGAAAGTGGAACTGCAGAGGGCCACAGATTCAGGCTATGTACACACCATACATTTAAAACCCTGGGAACTGTAGTTTGCCTCTCACAGAACTCCTAGGACCTTTAGCAAACTACATTTCCCATTGTTCTTTTTGGAGTTAAGGGGGATGTTCTTTAAATGTATGGTGTTTATACAGCTTGAAAGTTGTAACTGAAACTGAGATCCATTTGAGATTTCTGCATTGCAAGGGTTGGACTAGATGACCCTGAGGACCCTTTCAACTCTACAGTTCTATGCTTAATTAAAGAGTTTACTCATGTACAGTGGTCAACCTAGGAAAAGTGGGAAAATAAACATAAAGAATAAACTACTTGAGGGATGACCCTTATGTGATATTAATGTGACCTTTTCTCATTTATTGATTTTATTTCATTTATGAGTCTCCTAATAAAAAATAGTCTCCAGATGACTTACAAAAATGCAGGGTTGTTTGCTTTTTTTAAACTAAAATGAAAATCAAACCCTGCATTTTAAATTATCCTAATCATTGTTGTAAATAAAAATATGCCCTTTTCCCTTATGGGGTATCCAAGAGCCCATATAGAGTCCTTACATAGGTTCCCTATTAGTAGGAGAAAATAACAGAGGCCAACCAGAGAATATTGAGAAGCAAAGCAGCTAGTAAGCTTGATCTTTATTGATCTGTTGCAACAGGGTGCTCCCCTCACACGCAGGAGAGGAAGAGGACCCAGAACAATGGCCTGCAAGGCCTTATAAAGACTATTGAAATTGCCACCCTGTAGATCAAGACCACCCCCAGAACATTATGCATACATCACAGAAGGGGTGTAACCTAAGACCACCCCTCAGATACATCCCACCTACATCACAGAAATTTAAATGTTGTTTTTCTCTTGTCCTTGTTTATCTCCTGTCTGGCAGGTTACTTGATTGGATTTCCTGGGGAGCCTGGCCATTCTTTTGTAGTGGTAAAATACTTATTTCCTGGGCCAGGTCACAGGCTCACACCTTGTATCTTAAATGTGTCCTTAAGACAGGATTTGTGAGGAAAGAGACAATGGGGAGACTTTTCCATTTTGACCATGCAGAGAAACATTTGCTCAGTTTAGGAATCAAAATGGTTCCAGGTTGGCTTTCCTGTGCTGATCTATGTACGTGTGGTTATGAACGTTGCCATATATCTAAGACCATAAAATTCCTATCACATTATTACTGTGAGTTTTGAAGTAATTTAGCAAGAAAGAACCACAAAAAGGGAATATATAATACTCAGTGTAATAAATAGGGAAGGAATTTTTAAAAAGTCATATGAAAATGATAGCAAAAGCCCACAAGCCACAAGGAGAAAGCTAGTCTCCCCCTACGGATGGTTCTATCCTCAAATCCCTCTAGCCCTGCGACATAAGCATTCCTGGGATGCTGAAGTTTCATTTTAAATTTGAAGAGTCCTTCATAGTTGCCAGTGCAGGGCTTACTCACTGAGCCCTTGGGGTGAAGGCGAAAGGTTGGCTTTACTGTGAGGGCTGTTGAGGGCCTTCGACTTACTTTCTTTGCTTAGTTTTCTAGGAACAAATGCAGCCCGGGTTCTTTAAGTTTTATACCCTAATTCCACTGGTTTGGGAAGCACATTCTGTTTCAATGCAGGTGCCAGCTTGTTATGGCTTTCTCTGCAAAAGGAGGCCTTTCTTATCAGCCTTTGCTGAGCGATATGCTTTCTCTTTCTCCCTTCTTGCCAGCCAGCCAAAGAAGTGGCTTAGACTGAGCAGCCTTCCTCAAACTCAGCCCTCCAGATGTTATTGGCCTACAACTCCCATGATCCCTAGGTAGCAGAACCAGTGGTCTGGGATGATGGGAATTGTAGTCTCTGGTGGGCTGAGTTTGAGGAATCCTGGCTTAGAGCTACAGCAGTAGGCAGGAATTGTCATTTTAGGGGGAGAAACTTAATTTTTGTACATTTCTTCAGTGAGGGATCTTAAAAATATGTTTTTGGGTGTGAGTTCACACTTGCAGTTATTTTTGTGATTGGAAAATATTTAGCTTAGTAAGTCTACCTTTGATTAAGAAGCATATAAACAGCTTTCAGAAAATGAAAGACTTACTTTTACCTTCTGAAAAGTGATTAATAATAACAACAATAATAATGAATAATAAAACTTCAAGCACTTGGCCATCATTTTTTTATATGCAATTTTACACATATTTTACTTACCAAGCAGTCAATCTTATCAATCAGTTTTACCAAAGTATCTTTAGAATTCCTGAGCCACATTGCAACTTTTTAGCACCCCTCATTCTTGGAATTTGAAACTTCAACACTCCTGACCACAGCAGCTTCCTCCATCTCAAACCCCAAGAGGTGCCTAGAGCTCTGCGGTTTGCTTCATTGTGGCAGCTCTGGTGTTTGCTGCATCTAGTGGCTCTTTGGGCCAGGATTAATAAAAATAAAGAGGAACAGAGAAGGTATCCTCAGAGCATCAATCCAGTGCTGGCTCAGTACTGACTGGGTTGCCAGGCTCTTGGGCGGAAGTCCTTTCCAGGGGAGAATGAACCTGAGGCCTCCTGCATGCTAAGCAAGTGCTCTGCCGCTGGGTTATGGCCATCTCAGGCCTGGCTTTAACCAGTAAGGTTTCTGGTTGCATTTCTCCTTCTGCGCCACGCTTTCCCAGCCTGGTGCCTCCACTTTTTTCCAGCTGCGTCTCCCATCATCCCTGACCATTGGCCATGCTGCTTGGGGCTGATGGGAGTGGTAGTCCTACAGTGTCTGGCAGGCACCAGGTGAACAATTTTCTTTACTGCCTTTGTAGCTGATGCTGTCTGAATGGCTGATTGACGTGCCCCCAGATTTGGTGCAGGAGTGGCTGCTGGTGGTGTGTCCTGTGGGGAAGAGGGCTCTTATTGTGGCATCTCAGGTAAGAGACCGCGGCTTCTACCACAAGCCAAACCAAGGAAGAGTTTTTATCTTGCTGCTTTGTAAATGGTCTTCCTGCCACATTCTAATAGCTTGGCAAGCTGGGGTTGAGGAACCTTTGAAATCAGGTAACTCTTGCGTCCATGTCCAAAGGCTTATTGCATGTGAAACTCCTCCAAGACTACGAAATGGATCTGTTCCATCTCACCCCATCTGAACAAGCTGCATTTTAACAGGGCTTAACAGAGCATTTTTTTAATTTTTAAAAAACACACTCCATTTTAAAAAGTATTTTGATGATTTCTAAGAACTTGTTTTCCCTGCTGCTTCTTATCTACTGTTTTGTTGATAGGTTTGTTTAATTGTGCATTGTGTTTGTGGCCTTTAACATTTTTGTGATCCCAGCCTTGTTTTTAACAACTTGCATGATCACTGTAGGTGACAAAGAATTCCATATAGGTGAGTCAGCAAGCTGGCGGAGGGGGGAGCCAATCTCTCCATCCTTCCTCCAGCATCCACTTGGCATCTGTTGGCATGACTTGCCAGGAATGGCCTGGCAGGCCAGAGTTGGCCCATGGGCTAGAGGTCCCCCACTCCTGCTGTTAAAAAAACCATGATTTTCTCTTAATATGTTTCTTTTTTAAAAAAGAAATGAGAGCAGCCATCACTGCAATGAGTTTCAACAGTAATACAGTTCCAAGGTACAGTCTCAAGTAATGGTCTTCAACTGGTGGGGAAGGACCCACTAGTGGGTTACAGCCTGATCCAAAGTGGGTCGCAATAGGAGTACTACTACCATGCAAATATATGGTAAAAAGATTAAGAAATGGGTCCCCAAATGCATATTTGGGTTGAAAGTGGGTCCTGAGTGTGAAAGGTTTGAAGCTAGCTGGTCTAAAGGCACATGAGGCTAAAGCTAAGCAGTTCTGGGTCTGAACAGGCGGTTGTCTGAAAACCTGAAGGAGCGTCTCCACCCCCATCGTTCAGCCTGGACACTGAGATCCAGCACCGAGGGCCTTCTGGCAGTTCCCTCACCGCGCGAGAAGCGAAGCTACAGGGAACCAGGCAGAGGGCCTTCTTGGGAGTCATGCCTGCCCTGTGGAATGCCCTCCCACCAGATGTCAAGGAGATAAACAACTATCTGGCTTATAGAAGACATCTGAAGGCAGCCCTGGATAGGGAAGCCTTTTGATGTGTAATGTTTTGTTATGTTTTTATATATGTTAGAAGCAACCCATAGTGCCTGCAGCAAGCCAGTCAGATGGGTGGGGTACAATTATTTTTCTTGTTGTTACTATTATTATTATTATTATTATTATTATTATTACTACTACTACTACTACCACATGCAATACTGCCTTGGGCTCCACAATGGAAGAAAAGGAAGGATATAAACATAATAAAATATATGTGGGGGTTGGGGGCCTCCCCCCCCCCGCTCTACTTGGAGTATACAATTTAGGAAGTCCTTTTACAGTGGGGGGGAAATCACTCTTGTTTGTTCTTGATCCCTTCCTCCTCCTCCCTCTCTTCTCTCCTTCCAGGGCTCCACTGCAGCTTACACCAAAAGCGGTTTCTGTGTCAACCGATTCCCTTCTCTTTTGCCAGGTGGGAGTCGCCGTACTTCAGCAACAGGGAAAGGTAACTTCTTGATTCCCCTCCCTTTTTGCAATCTCCCAATGGGCAAAGATCTGCTTGAAAGAGACACTCCAGGTCCTTACTCAAAACCAACTTTCGTGTACCATTCATTACCCACCTTCCATGGGTTTTTTCTTTTCTTTTTGCCATTGCTTGAGCGATAAGTCATTAGCTATAACAGGTATTGTTTGGAACAAGAACATCATTCTGGGCAATATATTAATCTTTATCGCAGAAATTCTACCCAACAAGGACAGTTATAATTTATTCCATCTTAACATCTCTTAAATTTCCACCCACGTCTCAACATAATTATTTTGAAACAACATACAATTCAAATTTCTCATGGTTAATACCTAAGTACTCTACTTTTTTGTCAATTTGAAATTCAGTTTTCTCTGTCAAAGACTTGTTCTTCTGTAGTCATATTCTTTATTAAAATTTTTATTTTCTAATGATTAACCTTAAAACTTGCTAGCATGCCAAATTCCTTTAATTTATTCATAAGAGTTTCCTCTCCCTGTAGTGGGTTTTCAGATCATCTGCAAAACTCCTAACGTAGTTTCCCTTTTTAATCTTTATCCCCTTAATTCTCTCATCTTGTCTAATATCTCTAAGCAAGACTTCCAAAACCAAAATGAAAAGCAATGGTGACAGTTGGCACCCTTGCCTTGTTCCCTTCTGTATCTCACAAGGTTTTGTTAATTCTCCTTTAACAATTATGTGAGCTGTCTTCTGCTTAATAAATCAATTTCACCCATTTAATGAAATCTCCAAAGTTCATTTCTTGCAAAGCTCTAAACAGAAATTCCCAGTTCACAATGTCAAAAGCTTTTTCTGTATCCCAAAAAATCAATACAGCTTCTTGTTCTGACAGTTCGAATACTCCAAAATATCTAACATATTTCTGACATTGTCTCTTAATTGTCTTTTAGGTAAAAATCTATAAAAAATCTATTAAAAAATTATACATCATGACCAGTCTTGTAAAAAAAAAAAAAAACTTGCTGCCAAAATCACTCCAAATAATTTATAGTCACTGTTCAGTAATAAGATTGGCTGATATTTTTTTACTGAGGTCAAATCTTGTCCCTCTTTAGGTATAAGTGGGATGTTGGCCTCTTTTTAGCTATCTGGTATATGAGTATATTATTCATTGTCCTTGTTGTAAGGGTTGTAGAAGTTCTTCAAAAAATTGATAGTTAGCAGCTGGCCGCTGTACCTTTTCCTTCTTGGATTGTTTAATAGCATCACATAACACCTGAATTGTTAAAGGGCCATTGATTTTTATTTATCTATTTTTGGGAGAGAGAGATTTTTGCTGGATGTTGTTTTTGCAAGTAATCATCTATCCGACCCTGCCCCCCCCCCCCAGATTCTTTGAGCTTTATACAGCTTAGAGTAAATTTGATCAAAGTTTCTTCATATTTGTATTGTTCATAGTTATAACATTGTTTTCTTGCAACTTCAGGATCACTTTCCTTAGTTTGGCTGAATTAACTAAAGCAAATAGTTTTAACTGGATTTAAAATGTGGAATTATTCGTTCCTATTTTGAATTTTGCCTGTTGTCTTTGTCCATGGAGTTTTCTTGGCAGGGATACTGGAGTGGCTTGCCGGTTCCTCCTCCAGGTGGATCACGTTTGGTCAAAACTCTCCACTATGACCTGTTCATCTTGGGTGCCCTGCTCGGCATAGTTCAGAGCTTCTCTGAGCTATTCAAGCCCCTTCGCCATGGCAACTTCGCCACAGAAGTGCCTGGCGTGCTCTGATCCATGGGGTCACAAAGAGTCGGACACGACTAAACGACAACAAAATTTTGAATTTTATTGTGTAATTCTCTTCTTTAGTGGTTGTGCAAACAACTATTCTGAATAATGCCTGTTATAGGGTAAGGAGCACTGGGGATAAGTGTATGGAAGCAAGGGACAGTGGCCCAAAGAGGTTTGGGAACCACTGGCCGAGATTAATCTCTTGCTTCTTGTTGTGTGAAGAATACACAATCCTGGACTGCATCTACAGCGAGGCCCAGCAGATGTACTACATCCTCGATGTGATGTGTTGGCGGGGACACCCTGTGTACGACTGCCAGGTACCTTTTTGCCTCTGGTCCTGCCACTGGCTTGCATCCCTGGCAGCTGTTTCCTCCTCTCTGTTCCCTTTCTGAGACACTTCCTGGATTCTGCTAAAACTCACCTGTAATGGTGTTTTTGGAGATGTTGCCCCATAGTTAAATTTTAATTTTTTTTATTTAATGGGGGGCATATAAGAGGTAAAACAATTCTGGGAGCAAAGTAGACCCAAGCCATTATGGGACTTAAATACTAATAGTGACACCTTGAACATGGCCCAGTAACAAATGGGCAACCAGTGCAGATCTCTGAGCAGAGGTGATAATACGCTGACAGGGCCTCGCTCCTGTCAGCAACCATGCTGCAGCATTCTGCGCTGGCTGCAGCTTCCAATCTTCAGCTGACTGCGGTTTTTGGCATGGCGATCAAGACTAGCCCTAAATAGTGGATCCCTGTTTGTCTTGGCCACCTCTCCATATACTTTCTTTTAATCTATAACCAACAAAAGAGCTTAGCAAGATAAGGGATTCTGTTGAAGTCATTATAGTTTGCTTCACAATCCAGAGCAGAAGCAGTTGCTCTGCTTCTACAAAGCTTCTGTGTTGCCTCCTTTTGGGGTTGTTCCATGC
Source organism: Podarcis gaigeae (assembly GCF_964106915.1). Classification (NCBI taxonomy): domain Eukaryota; kingdom Metazoa; phylum Chordata; class Lepidosauria; order Squamata; family Lacertidae; genus Podarcis; species Podarcis gaigeae. Next base: position 733,079 of record NC_139690.1, read on the forward strand.
GGAGCTCATAGAAATTCAGATGGATTTTCCATATTCAGGGCAGAGCTCTTGAGGCTGCTGCTTATCATTTAGTCCCCTAACATGACCCTCCTGGACAGCATGGTGTAGTGGTTAAGAGCAGTGGATTCGTATTCTGGTGAACCGGGTTTGCTTCCCCGCTCCTCCACATGCAGCTGCTGGCTGACCTTGGTCCAGTCACACTTCTCTGAAGTCTCTCACCTCACAGAGTGTTTGTTGTGGGGGAGGAAGGGAAAGGAGATTGTTAGCTGCTTTGAGACTCCTTAAGGGGAGTGAAAGGTGGAATATCAAGTCCAAACTCCTCCTCCTCCTCTCTTTTCCCCCCTCAGACAGACTTCAGGTTCTATTGGCTGCATTCAAAAATGCAGGAAGAGGATGGCCTGGGAAAGAAAAGCCGTCTTAATCCAGTAAGTCCTTTTTGCCCAGAAGTGTGGATGTTCTAGACAAGTGAGACCTGCAAGGAAATAATCTGCTGTAAAGTCTTCCTGTTCAGGGCCCCCTTACAGGATACTCCATTCCATTTACCCTCCCCATCCCTGGTGTTCTGTCCTGTTCCCCCCTCCCCTGCCACCAGCCAGCATGCTCAGCCTTCAATCTGCTTTTTTTTTTTGCGGTGCAGGGTGTTCTTCCCTAAATATTGTTTAATTATTATTTTTTGTGTGGGTGCTTCTGCATACCTCTGGGTTTACCCGCAAACTCGCTGATGCCTTCTCCTTGTGCTTGGGTGCTGTTGGTTTTGGATGCGCAAGGGCTGGCAGACGCATGGAGAATAGAGTTTGCTGTGGCAATATATCGGAGGGAAAACTTTCTCAGGTCAAGGGCCACATTCCCTTCTGGGCAGCTTTCTGAGGGCCACATGCTGCTGGTGGGCAGGGCCAGAGGCAACAGTGTGCAGAGAACAAAGCTATAGACTTCGCTTTTGCACCATGTTGTAGCTTCTACACAGGATCATCCACCCTTCTTTGTCATCCGCGACCCTTCCCCTCTGCGGGGAGGTGGGACCGATTCGGATGGTCCGCCCCCACCACTTAATGGATCCAAATGGTTTCCAGAGAGTGGTAGGGGATGCTTTATCCCATGTTGATGGCCTTTCAGCTGATTCCCTGGTGGCCCGCTGGAATGTGGAGTTAACCAGGGCTATTGACTGTCTGGCTCCGAAACACCCTCTCCGATTGCATGGAGCCCGGACAGCCCCGTGGTTTTCTTCAGAGCTGAGGGTAATGAAACAATCGCTGTGATGGCAAGAGTGCTGGTGGCGGATAACTCATTCTGGAGCTGACCGGACATGGGTTAGAGCTCAATGTCGAGCCTCCCAAGTGGCGGTAGCGACGGCGAAGAAGACTTTCTTCACCGCCTCTATTGCATCTGCAGAAAACAGCAGCAGGAGACTCTTTCAGGTGGTTCACAATTTAGTGGAACAACATGCTACATTGGGGCCCAGTACGGGCCACAAGATTTCCTGCAATGATTTTGCAAAGTTTTTTGCAGATAAAGTCGCTCAGATTTGGGAAGAAGTAGATTCCACCGTGGGAGCAGGGCCGGGGCGGGAGAGTGCTAGAGTCCTGTCTAGTCAAGTTGTGTGGGATCAATTCCAATCTGTTACCCCCGAGGATGTGGACAGGCTGCTTGGACGCATGAAACCAACCACCTGTCTCCTTGATCCTTGTCCATCCTGGCTTATAAAAGCTAGCTGGGAAGGGCTGGGCGATGGGATTCGTGGGGTGGTGAATGCTTCTCTCTGTGAGGGAGCCTTCCCAGATCTGCTGAAAGAGGTGGTTATTAAACCCCTTCTTAAAAAAACATCTTTAGATGCGGCCATGATGGCCAACTATCGCCCAGTCTCAAATCTTCCATTCTTGGGCAAGGTGATTGAGTGAGTGGTTGCTGAACAACTCCAGGCGCGCCTGGAAGAAGCGGACCATTTGGATCCCTTCCAATTGGGATTCAGGCCTCATCATGGGATTGAAACTGCCCTGGTCGCACTGGTCGATGATCTCCAGAGGCAGGCTAGGGACAAAAGTGAGAGCTGTTTCCTAGTTCTGCTGGATCTCTCAGCTGCATTTGATACCATCGACCATAACATCCTTCTGGATCGTCTAGAGGGGCTGGGAGCTGGGGGCACTGTCATACAGTGGTTCCATGCCTGCCTCCTGGGCTGTGTCCAGAAAGTGGTGTTGGGGATGCGTGTTCAGACCCCTGGGCTCTCACTTGAGGAGTGCCTCAGGATTCTGTCCTCCCCCCCCCCCCAATGCTTTTCAACATCTACATGCAGCCGCTGGGAGAGATCATCAGGGGGTTTGTATTGGGTGTTCATCAACATGCGGATGATACCCAGCTCTACCTCTCTTTCAAATAAGAACCAGTGACGGCGGTGAAGTCCTGTGTGAGTGTCTGGAGGCAGTTGGAGGATGGATGGCAGCTAACAGATTGAGGTTGAATCCTGACAAGACAGAAGTACTGTTTTGGGGGGACAGGAGGCGGGCGGGTGTGGAGGACTCCCTGGTCTTGAATGGGGTAACTGTGCCCCTGAAGGACCAGGTGCGCAGCCTCAGAGTTGTTTTGGACTCACAGCTGTCCATGGAGGCGCAGGTCAATTCTGTGTCCAGGGCAGCTGTTTACCAGCTCCATCTGGTATGCAGGCTGAGACCCTATCTGCCCGGAGACTGCCTTGCCAGAGTGGTGCATGCTCTGGTTATCTCCCGCTTGGACTACTGCAATGCGCTCTACGTGGGGCTACCTTTGAAAGTGACCCAGAAACTACAACTAATCTAGAATGCAGCAGCTAGACAGGTGACTGGAAGTGGCCGCCAAGACCATTTAACACTGGTCTTGAAAGACCTACATTGGCTCCCAGTATGTTTCCGAGCACAATTCAAAGTGTTGGTGCTGACCTTTAAAGCCCTAAACGGAAGCCGCCCAGAGTGGCTGGGGAAGCCCAGCCAGATGGGCGGAGTATAAATAATCTTCTATTATTATTATTATTATTATTATTATTATTATTATCCATCCAGACAAGCAAGAGGCGGGATCAGAGTTCAAGGAAACATCGCAGCCAGGAAAAAACACTCTGGGTACAAAGCAGAAACAGTTAGGGGAATGGCCTGGGGGGACTTCCGGGGGCCAGGCAGGAGGTCTAAATGTTTATTACTAGTAGCAGTATTATTTCCAGTTGCTAAGCAGCTGCCAGCCAGCAATGCAGCAGCCTAGTTGCAAGGTATACAATTTTGTTCTCTTCTCATTGCAAAGAAGAAATTAAACATCTATAAAGCAGCTCCTCTGGCTACAGGTCTGGGAAGGATTTGGCCCCCTGACTGAGGTTCCCCACCCCAGTGTATATGATGTAGATCAATTCAGTAAAGAATTGCTTATCCTGGACCTGCCAATCTTGGACACAGTAACATCTCCCAATGGTGAAATATCACCTTCCGGGCATAAGGCAAACCTTCCGGAAGATTAAATTATGTGTGCCTCCTTCCTTACTATTTGGGTATTAGCTGACTTCATCCCTGCTTTTAATCTCCTTGTTACAAAGGCAGATGTAAACAGAAACCACCTACCTTCTTTTGGTGGGGGGGGGGGGCGTTCACCTGGTGCCTATACTGTGGGCAGGAGAAGCTGGCAGGGGCAGAATCTGTCTGCCTTCTGTACAGGGAAATAGCAAATAGCACATCTCTCCAGGTTTCAGTTTGTAGAAGGCTTTGATGAAGAAAAGGAACACTGCTTGATTTGACCCACAGTGTGCTAAAGAGCCCCTTAGAACATTAGTCTCAGGTGGATGACTTTTATGTTTGAAGGACTAACTCATGGGTAGGCAAACTAAGGCCCAGGGGCCGGATCCAGCCTAATTGCCTTCTCAATCCGGCCTGCAGATGGTCCAGGAATCAGCATGTTTTTATGTGAGTAGAATGTGTCCTTTTATTGAAAATGCATCTCTGGGTTATTTGTGGGGCATAGGAATTCGTTCATTTCCCCCCTCCAAAATATAGTCCAGCCCCCCATAAGATCTGAGGGACAGTGGACTGGCCCCCTGCTGAAAAGGTTTGCTGACCCCTGGACTAATTGCTGCAACAAAATGCTGCAGCATAGGGTGCTCCTCTTCAGGATTCCTGCCAGCTATGCTCTTTCTTGGACACTCCAACCCCCACTTTTCTCTGGTTTACACACACAAAGATACGGTTTCCCCCTTATAACCACACAGGGCTTCTGGTCTGGAAAGATTTCAGAAATGGCTCTTGGGATTTTCCTCTCCACTGCCAGCTGACTGCTTCTCTGGGAAACTTTGGAGAGCTGAACACCGTTTAAACGCTTGTTGAAGAAAGAAATGTGGGTCCCCAACTCCATGTGTATGTTCTGTGTCTAACACCCATCTTCACCATCTATTTATTTTATAGCAGTGTATAAATTAAATTATTATTGATAATAATAGCAACAACAACAATAATAACCATCCTAATGCTGGCTGGGCTGGTGGGAGTCCAAGCCCATCTGGATGGGGAGTCTGTGGCCCTCCAGCCACATAGCCCATGGCTCTCCAGTGGGAGAGCTGGGTCCCTCGGGCATGCCCCCAGGCTGCTCCTCTAAGATGCTTTGCTGTGGGAGCTCCAGGTCACCCACCAAAGAGGATTCCTCCAGTGAGGGGAGCATAGCCCTTTCCTTGTGGGCAGCAGCCTTCTCAGCAACAGGGATTCAGAGATACACTGCCTCTGAATCTGGAGGCTCCATTCAGCCATTGAGAGATGAATGGGAGAGTCTCAGATGTGAGCACTTGTAGTTCTGATCTTTCTTTTTTTTCTTTTTCTTCCCTTTCAGTTTAAATTTGTGGGACTGCAGAGTTATTCCTGCACACCGGAAAGCCTGTGCAAGGTTCTGGCCACAGATTTCCCCTTTGAGGTAAGCAGTCATCTGTTGGCACCACAGCTCTGTCTCTTTCAACCCCAAGACTTGTATTCCTGGTGGAGAAGACCCCCCCCCAAAGAACCTGGAGAGTAGGAGCCCCAGGGGCAACAGGTTCCAGCTAAGCAATACTGCTTACTGCCCCCCCCCCATTAATAAAGTTTTCAGGACGAATAAAAAAGTATTTCTTCATGCAGCACATAGTTAAGCAATGGAACTTGCTCCCACAGAAGGCAATGATGGCCACCAATTTGGATGGCTTTAAGGAGGATGCAAAAGATTACCCGGGAGGGACTGCAGGCCTTGGACTGAAAAAGCCCTCAACCCCTTGCTTGATGCAGACAGCCCAGAGCTGTGATTGGGCACCCCCAAGTATGGCTTCCGGCCTGTGCTTGACCATCCAAGCGAGGGAGAGCCAGCCTGCCCCCTGATGTCCTGCTGCTGTTACGGTTTCAGAGTTTTGTCCAATGTTCTGCTGAAATTGCCTTCCTTTAACTTAAGCCCCAAAGATCTGACCTGTCCTTTTGAGGGAGCAGAGAACGTGTGTGCCACAAATATTCGGATTAGCAGGAAGGAAGAGAAATGGGCCAGTACCATGTGGATGGGGAGCAGATGGCAGCTGTCAGTCACTCGCAAACATGGCTGGGGCTGGCACAGGCATCGGCTACAGCTCAGGAGGTGGTTTTTATGCTGTTGCCCTCTAGAAGCACTCATTCTCTCCACTGGACCAAACTGTTAAGAAGCATTGGAAAGAACTTTCTGATGGTAACAGCTGTTTGGCAGTGGAACAGACTACTTCAGCAGGTGGTGAACTCTTCTTTATTGGAGGTTTTTAAAAAGAGGTTGGGTGCTCTTCTGTTGGGGATTACTTAGCTGCTGTCATGAGAGCCTTTGGGGGGCTTAAGAGTGAGTAAAACAGTTCTCTAAGCAAATGAGTAAATAAGGCCATCAGTCGCTGCTGTCATGATGGTTCTATGCCACGTCCAGGTTTAGAGAACAGAAGCACTAAGAGGAGCCTGCTGGATCCGGCCCATGGGGGCCCCTCTAGGCCAGTATCCTGTTCCCACAGTGGCCAGCCAGATGTCTGTGGGGAACCTGCAAGTGGGATTCAAGCACTTGAGTCCCCTCCCCTCGTATGATCTCTACCAAATGGCATTCACCACCCTAAGACCTCCAGGTATAGGGTGGTATATAAATAAAATAAAAATCCAGAAACATGGCTGCCTCCGACTCTGCGGGCAGAACATAGCCATGGTGGCTAGGAGCCATCGTCAGCTCTCTCCATGAATTTATCTAGTCCTCTTTTAACCAGGCAAGTTGGTTGTCAGCACTGCATTTTGTGGGAGTGAGTTCCGTGGTTTAACTCTGCACTGTGCACAGATGGACTTCCTTTTATCTGTCCTGAATCTTCCAGCACTCAGAGGGAGCAGGCTCTGGATACCAGTCTGTGGGGACCTCAGGTGAAGAGGGCCGTTGCCCTGACAGGCTTCTCAGAGGCATCAGGTTAGGAAGTGGGAATGTGTTGGATTTGCTTACAGACTCCATGCTGTTGTTGTGCAAGAGGGCTTAACAACTTGTTTGTGCCACATGTTGGAACCAGACGTTCCGAGTCTGCCTGTCCTCCAGCTCCCTCCCTTCAGATCACATTCTTCCTTTCTGACCGAGTCTCAGGGAATCAAACACCCTTTCCCTCCCCTCTTGCTTGCAAGGAGAGGCAAGGAGGAGGAAGCCTATTTTCCTGCTGCTGCTGCTGCTGCTGCTAGTGAAAGAAAGTGAAGCAATAAGAGATGCAGCTCTGGAGACCTTCTCTTAAGAACCAAAGCAGAGCATCTGCTGGATCCGGCCAAAGGACAGCTGGTCCAGCCTCCTGTTCTCGCAGTGGCCAACCGGATGCCCCCAAGGAAACCTGCAAGCGGGATTTGAGCGCAAGAGCAGCCCTCTCCCCTCCTGTGGTCTCCCTGTTGCCCCAGCTTCAAGACGTAGCGCAGACGCCAACTCACAGAGAGACTCACTGACTGGCCAGTGAGCTCAAGAATCTGGACCATCAATCGTCCCCTATCCGCCTCATTCTTTTTTAAAACCATCCAGTTTGGTAGCCATCACTGCTCCTGTGGGAGTTCCATAGTTTAACTGTGTGCTGCTTCCATGTACTTCCATGTAGAATGGAGCCCTCAATGGCTCCAGCAACTGGCAGAGCTCAGATTAGAATGATCCTCCAAATCCAAGTGGAGAGTCTCCTGTTTCTGAGGAGCCCCCAGCCCCAGCTATTGAACATTGCAGATTCTGACCAGGCTGGTGTAGCAGTAGCTGGATTTGAGCAGTATTTGGCAGGTCCCCGCTTTCCAAGCCATCTTGGGACCAAGGGAGGCGCCGGAGTTGCTGGCCAGGATCCAAGGAAACTGCTGAGGAGTCCCTTGCATGTTCTAACTGAAATGCAGCTGTGCCAGCAGAACTTGGCCAATGGAAGCCCATTTTGACCACACACACAAACGGAGACTCCGTTCTTCCTCATTTAAGTTTAGTGCAGCTAAGCCTAGCTTGGGAGCAAAGGCTCCTTTTTTGTTAATGACTTGATTCAGTAATATGATGCTACACTTGGCTGTGTGGGTGACTTATAGATGTTGGATATCACAGCACTGCCCAACCTGCAAAGCATGGTTTGGTGATCTGGGATTTCCTGCAAGCTCAAGTGGGCTCTGCCCCTTCCTTTTCCTTGGGGCACGTGCACTTGCTGGCTCAGTGGAACATAGAAAGAAGCTGCTTTATCCTGATGAATAGATCATTTGTCCATTTAACATCAGGATAAAGTATTGTCTTCATGCCGACTAGCAATTTCAGACTAGCACTGTCCTAAGCTCTAGCTGGAGATTCAGATGGTTCAAGACATACAGACAGTTCTGGCCAGATAAAAGAAAGGACTTCTTCACACAGAACATGGTTACGCTATGGCACTCACTCCCACAGGAGGCAAGTTGGGTGGCTTTCAGAGAGGTTTGGGCAAATTCATGGAAGGGAAGACTATCCATGCCTCCTGGCCATAATGCCTCTGCTCTGCCTCCACTGTCAGGCAGGAACGCTTCTGAATGCCAGTTGCTGGAAACCACGGGGGGGGGGGGGCTCTTACACTCAGGTTCTGCTTGCAGATTTCCCACAGGCATCTGGTTAGCCACTGGAGACAGGGTGCTGGAAACAGGTGAGCCATTGGCCTGATCCAGCAGGTGCTTTGTATGTTGTATGAATGCTGGTGATCTCTAGCTCCAGTTTGTTTAGGAATGATTATGTTCCACTGGAGAGTGCCCGTTCCGTCGCAGCCTAGCCATCCCTCCCTCCTGTGATAGGAACCGCCTGGTGTCTTCTGCATCTGAACAAACTCAGCACCATTTGCATGAGAACAAATTAGATCCCTGACTTCTTTGTTAACGAGAAATAAGCTTGGTACGTCTCTTTCGGGAATGTAAGAAATGGTGTGGGGTCATAGCTGGGAAATTCCAGGCTATAACATGTCATTCGGCCTGCTGTTTGCATTGTTTGGCAGTATAAGAAAGAAAGTACTCATGGATGATGGACAGATGATGATTTGTTACTAACGGCAGCCAGGCGGGCGATTGGCCATAAGTGGCAACAGAGGGACCTGCCATCACTGAGAAATTGGATGAGTGGGATCTGGGGTGTGCAGTAATGTTGAAGCTTGCAGATATTTTTAAATACAGACAGTAAAACAAGCATTGTAGACTACAAGCCCCATCATCCCCTGAGCATTGGCCATGGTGGTCAGAGCTGCTAGGAGTTATAATCTCAAAGCAATCTGTAGGTTGGGGAAAAGCTGTGACTTTTCCAGAGTACTGCATGTAAATGCATCAGTTTTGTAGAGAAATGCTCCATGTTCATGATGCACCAAAAATAGGTACAGGATAATACTCAGCCCTGTAGTTTATTAAGAGTTGTGCAGTGCATATAATTAGGATAATAAAGATAATTAGGTTATTTATCCTACTTTCCCCCCTTCTCTATCATTTTGGAGACTTCTAATTTCCAAGGATGATTATTGTTCAGTGTATGATTGTGTTACTATGTGTTTGATTTTTCTCTCTGCAAAAAGAAAAAAACAATGATAGCACAAACCTGAGAAACAGACTAAAGTAAACACAGAGAAACGGCTGTTTCCAGAGTAAATTAGGTCCCTGCACATGGAGGCAAAATGGAGCCTCCCTATCCAGAGGCATTGTACCACTGAAATGCCTGTGGCTGAGTGAGCAACAGCAGGAAGGGACTTTCCCCCTCATGTCCAGTTTGGAGGCTTCCTGAAGGTGGACGTGATGGGCCTCTCACCTCATATCTGGCAGAACTCTTCTCATGTCCTCTTGCAGCGTTTACTGCCCTGTGTCGGTTGCCCTGAGCCATCCAAAATTCTGGAACCTTTTCCCAGAACACCTCAGCAGTACTAGATGCCCGTCCTCTTTTGCTCCCATTAATACAGTAGTATTCCCCATTTTGCAGAGGGAGGGGCTGAGGCACAGAGTGTAGCCCAGGGTCCAAAGGGAGCTGTTGCTCAGCCAGGCAAAGTCCTTGCCAGCAAGGCAAGCCGCTGGCGGAAAGGCAGTAAGGCAGGGGCTGAGGCTGTGGCTTTATAATGCTTGGCGGAACCTGATTGGCCCCTGGGAATCAGCTGAGAGTGTCAGCTGACTGAGCCCCATATTGTACTGCAACCTAGGTGGTGCTGTTGAGCAACACTGCTCTGTCTGTAAGGCAGGCATAGGGACCCTCCAAATCGTGTTGGACTCCAACTCCCATGAGCTTCAGCCAGCATGGTCAACCGTCAGGGAGGATGGGAGCTACAGTCCAACAACAACTGAAGGGGCCATGGACACCCCCACACACACTGCCACATCCCTACTTGCATGGCTTGTGGCTATGGAAATGTGTCTCTGAGGAGCCCCTTTTTAAAACAAAAGCACCCCCACCCACAGTTCCTTGGTTTGAGACCAGCATCATGTCTGGCTCTAAGCATGCCTCATGCATGGCCATTTTGCTGCCACAGTTCGCAGCTCAGCTGCTTCTGTCTCGTCTAGAGAGTCTGGAACCTCTGGCTGTCCAGAGAGCAAAGTGCTGATGCTACTCCTTGCCGGTCAGACCCCAGGCTTTTAGGCAAACAGTAACTTCATCCATCCTTCCTGATTCAGCTGGCGTCAGTGCCATGAGTCAGTGGGAAGGAGGCAGACGGTGCATTAAATAAACACGAGCAGCTTCACAGGATGGAATAATCTGGGCTACTGAAAAGTGGAGAGGCTATTAACAAAGGCAGCGCCTTTGAGCCTCCGGATTCTGCTGCTCTCTAGGGACTTTCCCTAAATGCCTTGATCTGGGGGGGGGCACTGAGTGTGGTTTGATCCTCTTCCTTTTGGAGTGACCAAGTGGGAAAGCCTTCAGTCTTCTTTTTTTAAAAAGCTAGGAGAGGGCAGGCATTCCCCACTTTGGGAAACTTTTTTCTTTGTTTGTGTCCCAAACAGTATAAATAGTATGAAACTGATTTATGCACTTAGAAGGGTTGAAAGTGTCCATCCTGGTAATTCTCACCAGCCAAGCCAGCTGGCTCCAGCTGTTGGGAGGTCCAGTGTGAAATGTTGGTTGGAGAAGGCTGTGGTTGGGCAAGGTCCAAAAGCGCATGGTACAGCCAGCTCCCATCCTGAAAGCAAGCAGATTTTGGTCTGGCCAGTGTCTGAACTGGAGAAGGGCTGGCAATATGAACAACCTCATGAATATACCATCTTTCGTTCCATATGGGGGATGCAGGATAACCATGCAGTCATTAAACAAGTGTCCCCTTTAGTTTTGGACTGCAACCAGCATGGGCTGGGGGGCATCAGAGTCCAAGAGCTGGAGGGCGCCAGCTGGGGAAGGCTGGCTTAAGACATAGCTGTATAGTTTTGACCTAAGGGGTGCAGGTACTGAATTCTTGTAAGTATTTTAGTTTTTAAAGTAGCAAACAGAAACAGTGTGTTTTTGGGGAGGTGGTTAGGGTGACAATACTTCCTTTGCCCCTCTGGTTGAATTGTGTACATACAAGGCAGTATTTTTCCAAAGTCTCCAAAAACAATAAGATGCCAAAACAATTAACCTTGTTTGGGTCACATGTTCTGAGCTTTTTTAAAATAAATGACTAAATGAAGGTTTTTTGCAAGAAAAACTCTCAGCATCCAATTTAAAAGGTGCAAAGGGACAATGGAAACCGACAATCCTGTGAGAACTGAGTGCCAGGGATACAGAGGGAGTGAGGTGCTGAACCCTGGTTGATGGGTGTTGTGGTGAATGTGTGGGTGTAACACATACCGTATGTTACATGCACATAGAATCTTAGATTTGGAAGTGACCCCGCGACATATGGCCACTCAACCTCTGCTTAAAAACCTCCAAGGAAGAAGAGGCCTTCTGATAGCATCTTCTCTCAGTCTCCTCTTTTCCAGGCTAAATATGCCCAGCTCCTTCAACCGTTCCTCATAAGGCTTGGTTTCCAGACCCCTGACCATCTTGCTTGCCCTCTGCACATGTTCCAGCTTGTCAACATCCTTCCTAAATTGTGTTGTCCAGAATTGTACACAGTATTCCAGGTGTGGTCTAACCAAGGCAGAAGAGAGTGGACTGTGATTTCCCTTGATCTGGACACTAGATTTATGTTGATGCAGCCTAGAATAGCATTAGCTTTTTTTGCTGCTGAAAACCTGTGTGAACTCATGTTTAGCTTGTGGTCTACTAAGAGCCTTAGATCTTTTTTTCATGTGTTGCTGTCAGGCCAGGTGCCACCTGCCCCCCGCCGTATGTTCTGATACACATACTTTAAAGCATGCACACCAAACCTTTGTAATGATGCTGCAAGCTTTGCATTCATCCAGTGAAGCTGAATGTTGAAAGAGTCAGGACAGTCAAAGGAACGTATCTCCCCCCCCCCCCCAGCTCATAGTTAAACTGCGGAATGTGCTTCCACAGGAGGTACTGAGTGAAAGAATGAAGGAAGGAATGTGATGGCCACTGACTTGGATGGCTGCTGGCCCTGATGACTCTGCTCTCCCTCCATTGGTGGAGGCAACAAGCTTCTGAGTGCCACTTGCTGGAAGTTGCAAGTGGGGAGTGTGTTGTTGTGCTCAGATTCTGCTTGTGGGCTTCCCAGAGGCATCTGGTTGGACCACTTCGGGAAACAGGATACCCGGTAAACAGGCTTCTGAGCTGATCTAACAGGGCATTTTCTTTTTACAAAATCCAAGGTATTACCCATGACGTCTCTCTTAGAAGGGTCTTGGCTTGGCAGCCTGGGAGGCTGTAGTTTGCCAAGGGCCCCCATACAACGCAGTGTGTCAGTGGGTCTGGCTGTTAACCAGAAGGTTGGTGGCTGGAGCCCCCCAGAGACAGTGTGGGCAGGCTTCCTGCATTGCAAGGGCTGGGGTTGGATGATCCTCTGTGTCCCTTCCAACTCCGTGATTCTGTGATTCTAAGGTTGATGCTGCTGGCTTTGGCGGCATTGATCAAAGCTGCTTCTTTCGAGCCAGAGCTCTTAAGGAAAGACAATACTGGAGCCGGAATGAGGAGCCCCCCTCACCGCCCAGAAATGCTTGCAGAGAGTTTGTGTCTTTTGTCATCATTCCCTCCCCCCAACTTCTTCCCAGCTGAGTCATCACTTCCCTGCACACAAATTGCTTTAGCTGAAAGTAGCAAAAGCTCAAATCTTAGGAAACTCCACAGCAGGTTATCTGTAAAATTCTGTTCCCCTTGGGGAGCTGAACATGAGGGGTAATAGAAAAATCTTTTCTTTTCTTTTTTTACTGCCAAAGGGGGAATGTATGTACATGGGACTAGCAGGAGGGGTGTGGAGTATTCTCCAGCTGCAGTATTGCAGCAAGAGGAAATGATGGAAAGAGTTAAGGCTTGTTAAAGCACAGGATGCTCTTAATTCACATTGATTGTCAGAGGAGAGGAGGATCCTGGGAATGTTAAGGATTTCTTCAGCCTGAGCAAGCAGGAAGATACAAAACACAGCCACTCTCCCTCCCTCCCCACCCTTATGAAGCTGGAGGTACCAGCAACTATTTTTCACATTCTAAATTCATTGGGATGCAAATCTCAATTCCCACCCCCACCCTCCTGGAATCTCAATGGAATGGAAGTATTTGCATCCAAGGAAGCACACTTTAAATTATTTAAATTATTATTATTTAAATTATTATTAAATGCATGTTTAAGGTTGCATTCAAGCCACTGCAAGGCTTGACTTGTCCCTTCCATTTTTATTAGAAGATTTGGTCACTCAGCAGCATGCACTTCCCTGACATTGTTTCAGTTTCAAGGGATACAAGAATTGCAGAACTTTTGCGTTCTAATTTAGTGTGCCCCCAATGCCATTTGTTAGATATTTAGAAGTATTTCCTAGGTGCTGCCTCTGAAAATGATAGTTAGAACATTTGAGACTAACCAGTCTGGCTGGTATTATTTTCATGAAACAATGCACTTTTAGAAATGGGGACATCCCCCAGAGGAAGCTACAGCAGGGGATTTGCATATGAAGTGCTTTGAACACTTGAAAATGCTGTGGAAATGTTGATTGTTTATTAAATGTAAGAGCTTTACCAGTTCAGATGAAAGGCTCATCCAGTCCAGCATCCTGTTTTCCACGATAGAAAGCTAGATGCCTCCATCAAGCATCCAACAAGGGTCTACATCATCTCCCTTTGCCCCCTCAGCAGCTGGTGTTTGGAGGTATACTGCCTCTGAACCAGGAGGTTCTATGGAACCATTATGGCTAGTAACTTGCTCCATAAAATTGTCCTAAAAGGTAAAGGACCTCTAATAGTTAAGTCCAGCCACAGACGACTCTGGGGTTGTGGCACTCATCTCACTTTACAGGCCGAGGGAGCCGATGTTTGTCTACAGACAGTTTTTCCGGGTCATGTGGCCAGCATGACTAAGCCGCTTCTGGCGAAACTAGAGCAGCACACGGAAACACCATTCACCTTCCCACCAGAGCAGTACCTATTGATCTACTTGCCCTTTTTGGGGGGGGGGAGGTGCTTTCAAACTACTAGGTTGGCAGGAGCTGGGACCAAGCAACGGGAGCTCATCCCATTGCAAGGACCTTCTGATCGAGAAGCCCAAGAGGCTCAGTGGTTTAGACCACAGCCCATGTCACAAAAATTGTCCTATCCCCTTTTAAACACCGCGAACTTAGTGGCCACCATTGCACCTTATTGCAGTGAAATTCCATAAGTTAGCTTTGCATTTAAGAACTGTCTTGAACAACATAGAAGCAAAGTGATGGATTAAAAAATTAATTTCAATGTTGCTGTTTTCTCATTCCACAATGACTGCACTGATGGGGCTTCGGCAAAGGCTTTGTAGACCCAATGGTCAACAAAGTAGGGTACTAAATCTTTAAAATTGGACTTAATAGGACCTTGCTTTTTAAATCTCACATAAGCGTTATTGCCTGGGAAATGTCTAATGGTGTCTCCATATTGGACAGAAGCAATAGCATAGCTAATCTTGTTTTGCAGGCAACTCTGCCCCAATGGCAAATATATTGTGGAAGATGCTTGTGGAATTAGGAATTGATCATCATTTGCTGATCTTAATACAGAATTTATATTCCTTTAACATTTGCCAAATCAAACTCAATGCCAAAGGTCAGCTTTATTCCAACATCCTGAATACGAAAGGTGTAAAACAAGGGTGTATTCTTGCCTCTTTTCTTTTTAATTTATTTTTATCAGATCTTCCAGAGCACATTGAAAAAGTAGAATCACATGCCCCCAAAATCAATCAAAACCCGGTCCCATTGTTACTGTATGCGGATGATGTGGCCTTATTATCACTGACGATAGGTCTGAAACATCTTTTACTTTCCCTGGTTTCCTATTATGAAAGCAATACATTTTCAATAAATTATGAGAAGACAAAATTTCTGATCTTCTCTAATGCCTGGAAATTAGAGAAATGGAAAATTAGAGGACAAGAAATCCAAGTAAAGTAAAGATTCAAAGATATCTCAGAATTTTATTCCAGAGCAACTCAGATTGGTCAAACCATCACGTAAGTGCTATGAAACAGGCAAAGTTTACCTCCTCAACAGTAGCTCGCTTTTGTTTTCAGAAAGGTAACCAATTTATACCAGTTGATATTCAGATTTTTCAAACTAAAGTGTCGTCCCAGATACTTTTTGGGATCCCAATATGGATACAAGCATATAATAGTGATTTAGATAAGATACACTCAAGTTTCTTGAGACGTATCCTGGGGCTCCCAAATTCAATCAAGGATGAGATGATGTGTGCAGAACTAGGTATACACACAATGAAATATTGGGTGTGGGCTAGCACTGGAAAACACTGGTTGCATTGCCATTTCCGTTGCCAACCCTCGAGTCTGCTCTCTGACTTGAGGACTTTTATAAATCCAAATGGTTCTAACTCTTACATAACAAAATCAGATCTATTGGCACTGACTTGGAACTCATGTATAATTCAAGTGAGCAATATATCACAATAGTCAATCCAGATTAAGGGTCATTGAAAAACGAAACATCAAGTCAGCTGTAAATAAAATTTGCTCCCCCAAGTTCTATGGTTTAAATACAACAGATAACGGGGTCACTTATATTTCACAATTAATAATTCCAGTCCAACACAGGGCCTTTATGTTAGCCCAACTGAACGTTTTCCCCTCAGCTTTTGTCAAGGGCAGATATTCAAACATCCCCAGAAATAATAGACATTGTGGATGCTCTTTGAATGTGCTAGATGCTGTAAAACATATTCTTTTCTACTGTCCATTGTACAATCAGCTACGCAAACATGTGCTTATCCCCCTTTTTGGGTAGTCTAACATCACAGCATGGTGAAAATATCAGATTCAGTCTGTCTGACATTAACCCGAAAGTAACTGCAAAGGTGGCTGAGTTTTTTGTCAATAGTATCTCAGAGTGGTGAATAGCACTATTTAGTGGGAAGAAACTCCAATGAAAACCCTTGTTATTACATATTTTACATGACTGTTTATTTGTATATTTTTTAAATATGGATGTTTGATGATGGCCTATATTTGTAATGTCTAATAAAGGTTTGGTGAAGTAAGTAAGTAAGGAGGCAAATGTTTTTTTGTTTTCTCATTACACCCCAACCAATGGGGACCTTGCCAGATGGACATGCCAGCAGGATTATGCAGGCAGCTTTAATTACTAAGCAGCACTAGATATCCAGATATCTTCTCCTTAAGCTGTTAGATTTGCAAATACAAAACCCAATCATGTATCTATTTAAAAAATAACCCAAGTGTGGGGGTGGGGGTGGAGCTTTTTACAGAGAGACTTTTGGCTAGTTGATGAAAAGCCACTCATGTGATGGCGTACACAAGAGAGTTATAAATCTGTATTGCACCTTACAGTGGCCTGGTGATTAAAAGAAAAAGACAGGGCTTCTGCAGCTGTAATAGTTGTAGAGAAGAGGGGATTCTCCCCCCCACCACCACCACATCTTCCTTTTACTTGGCTACCCTATCAATGCGCCTCATTTTTCATATTATTTATTTGGTAACACTTACATGCTGTGCCAAAGTGCTCAAAGCAGTTTTCAGTTTAGGATGGCGGGAGGGAACCTGGGGTCCTCCAGCTCCTGCTGGACATCTGACTCCCATCAGCCCCCAGCCAATACTCTGGGAAAATGGGGGCTGTAGCGCAGCAGCATCTGGGAGGACACAGGTTGCCCACCCCTGGCTTGAAAGAATGTTTTCTGCTCCACAAGCACAACCTTTAACATATTTGCTCAGTGGGACAGACTTCCAGGTAAATGCACATTGGACTTCAGTTCAACCGGTGCAGCTCTATTCATGCCTACTCACAGGCAAGTCCCACTGAGTTCAGTAGGACTTGATTCAGATTTTGTTATCATTTCCTATCCAAGAAGCTCAAGGTATCAAAGTCTGCAAGGTGCCTATCATCACACCTTGTCCTTCCAACGGTGCCACACAGTAAGTTGGCCTCCGTAGAATTGGAGCTGCAGTTAGTAAAATACAGTATATATTGCCAGGGGCTTGGAGGACCCTGAAAAATTCTGTGCCGTCTGGTGGGATTTTATCTTATATACAGGAAAGACAGACTCACAGAACTCCCTCTCCAGAGTACACTGTGAAATTTGGCCTTTCCTGAGGGTCTTAAGTTCTTTACTAACCTAATAGGCAGTCTCTCCTAGCTATACTGCACTGTTTTTATGTACTTCTGACATTTTTATTCTGTTGGTTTGTGTGATTTACTTCCATAAAATAAAGGTGGAAATTTTAAAAAGGTGTAGGCTTTTTTTAAAAGAAGAAAATTGCCATTATTTTAAAAGAGGCTATAGCTGATTCCCACAGCAAAAGGGGTGTGCTTTGAATCCACAGAATATCCCAATTGTCACCAAAGGCATACCCATAGAGTCCCCTCTTCTCCTGTTGGATTTAAGCTTGAAAGAAGCATTTCCTTCTAACCAATAGAACAGGAGGTGAGGTGGGATGCCCACAGCACTTTCTCCCATTTTTCAAAAGGCAGGTTACCCCTGGACCATCCTGTAATAATAATAATAATAATAATAATAATAATAATAATAATAATAAATTTTATTTATATCCCAGCCAAGACCGGGCTCAGGTAAGGCCTCATGTAAGGCCATGGCCTGTATAGACCCAAGGCTGCTGCCTACCTGGTTTCTCTCTGTTCTCTTTCCTAGGTGGACGGACTCCTCTTCTATCACAAGGAAACTCATTACAACCCTGGTAGCACCCCATTAGTGGGCTGGCTCCGTCCGTACATGGTGCCAGACATCCTGGGCATACCTGTCCCCCTCTGCCCACTGACGGCCAAGCCAGACTACGCGGGACTCCAGCTGCAGCAGATCGTGGAGCGTAAGAGGAGCCTACAGCAGGCCGCCAAGGAGGATTCTTCCAGTGTCAGCACAGCCCCCCAGGACGGCCGCTATGAACTGGAACACTTGTCCACACCAAAAGCAGAAGGCTTTCCCTCGGCTCTGAGGGACTCTGTGAGCAAGATGGAGAATTGATAGGTAGCCTGGGGTGGCTGCTTTTCCATGTTCAGGAGGAGAGCAAAAGAAACTTAACACAGGGAGCAGCTCTGTTTTGACAGTACTTTGGGTAGAAGGATGTCCACTTCCATAATAATTCTCCAGGCGTCGCAAGTTATTTAGCTGAGGCCTGAGATGTAAATCCTAATTGCTAGCAGCAGGGCTTGTTTAAAAGAATTAAAGCTGTGGAGCAATATGTGGAGCTGTCCTGTTCAGAGGCTTCTGTTGGTGAACTCATTCCGTTCTCTGATCAGTAGGGGAAAAGGATGACTAATTTCATGGATAAATATATAAATAAAAACCAATGAGCCTTTCTAGTAGGAAAACAGATGTCTAGTTTAATAGGAAGAGTGTTGAATAAAATACATATAAGAAGAAGAAATAAAATGAAAACTAGTATAGTGGCATTGGATATCTTTAAGGCTTTTGACTGAGTAGAATGGCTGGCATTAAAAAATGATTATAGACAGTTTATGATTTGGAGAACGATTTAAAGGATTAGTAAATCAATTATACTTGAGGAACAAGGCATATAACTTAGTGAACGATGGTATAACATAACAAATAACACTAGCCCAAGGTACAAGACAAAAATGCCCCCTTCCCCCAATTTTATTTGTATTGGTCATTAAAACTCTGGCCAATGTAATTAGAGAAGATGGAAATATAAAAGGAATAAGCAATAAAGAAAAAGAGAAAAGAAGGTTATTTGCAGATGACACCTTGCTAACAATTGAAAATCCGTTGGAAAAATTGCAAGTAATAGAAGCACTTTTGGAAAAAAATTGAGAAAGAACAGGGTTATTAATTAATTGGTCCAAATCAGTCAACATGTGTGGAGAGAACACAGAGCTGTCCATGCAGCAAAAAGGAAACTATTGGATGTGAAGAGTACATGTGAGAGTCAATGTCTCTGTGATAAGCAAGTACTAAATGCATGCTTTTGTCTGTAGACTAAAGTGGGTGGGATCAGAATACAGTGGTACCTCTGGTTGTGAATGGGATCCATTCCAGAGGCCCATTCGCAACATGTAAAGCCCGCAACCTGAAGTGCCGCATCGCGATTTGGCGCTTATGCGCATGCATGAGCGGCAAAACCAGAAGTAACCCTTTCCGGTACTTCCGGGTCGCCGCAGGACACAACCGGAAAAAACGTAACATGAAGCAAACATAACATGAGGTATGACTATAATTGCAGAATCTGCCTTGCAGGATCCAGCTTCCTCAGGACCTCAGCATCCAGTGTTTTTTAAAAATAAAAACGTCTAGCCTTTGAATGCAAAGATATATTAGCAAATGTATGGTCAGTTGGTCTGTTAATACTCCAGGTGGGGTCTGTGAGGCAGAATAGAGTGGGGCTATGACTTCCCTTGATCTGAACACTACACCTCTGTTGATTCAGCCTACAAGTGCATTAGCTTTTTTTGCTGCTGCATCACACTGTTAGTTTACGTTAAGCTGGTGATCTGCTAAAACCCCCCAAGATCCTTTTCTTCAGCCAGACACTCCTCCTGCGCTGCTGGGATGGGTGACTTCAGCACATTATTGAGTTAATGGCTGTGGTCGGACCCCATAATTCTCTGTGATGCTGCAAGGGAGGCATGTTGCACGTTTGGTGAATTGTTCAAGCTCTGTATTTGCAACACGTGTAGTTAAAGCCAGGCAGCGTAACATCGTAGCAAGGCTTCCTTCTAGGGAACAGGCTACAGGCCTGATGGAAAACTGTGTGCCTTCAGCTTAGGGGTTTCATAACAGAAGAGCCTTCTAGATCAAGGCGGTGGCCCCTCTAGCCCAGCATCCTGTTCTCACAGGATGAGCAGAAGCCTGTGGGAAACCAGCAAGCAGGATTCGAGCACAAGAGCTTCTCACCTCCCCCATGATTTCCAGCAACTGGCATTGCTGCCCCAACGGCAGAAGCAGAACATAGTCATCGTGGCTACGAGCCATCGACAGCCCTCTCCAACTCCATGAATTTGTCTAATCCTCTTTTAAAGCCATCTAGGTTGTGCTGTGGCAGGGAGTTCCATGGTTCAACTGTGTGCTGCCTGCTGGGAAAGACCCCTGAGACCAGAGAGAGCTGCTGCCTGTCAGAGCGGGCAGTGCTGGGCTTGATGGACAAACAGTCTGACATGGTCTATGGCAGCTTCTGTCTCTTGTACTACGGAGGTGGGGAACCTTCAGCCCTCATGGCTAATTAGGCGTGCCAGGCCTCAGAGGCGTTCTTTTCATTCATTTTATAACACATATCACCTTTTCCTCCAAGGAGTACATGGTTCTCTCCTTCCTCATTTAACCCCCTTAGCAACCATGTGAGATAGCTTAAGCTCGGAGGCAGTGACTGGCCAAAGGTCACCCGGTGAGGTTCATCTCTCCCAGGTCCTAGTCCAGCACTCAAACCACTATACAACACTGTCCCCCCTGCTTGCTTGCCAGGCTGTTTAGGGCAAACGCCACCCTCTTTTGCCATGTTTGATGCCAGATACAGGGAGCCTTCAAGCCATAGTTAGAATGATTTCAAGCAGGTAATGCAGATGGTCTTCCTCTGCAGACACAGCTCAAGCCCTGTCACGTTGTTTGGTGCTACCACCCATGTGTCAAAATGGCCCCGGATGCAGAAGGAGCTCAGGATCTGGTCCCGCTTATGCTATTCATGTGATGCTCACATTATTTATTTCAAGTGATTTTTTGCACCACTTGATTGTAAAAGAAAACCCAAAAAACCCTCAAAGTGGTTTACAAAGAATAAAACAATAAAATTATCAGTAAAAACAGTTAAAATTACTCTTGGAAACATTCAAAAAGAAAAGAAAATCAGCAACAAACTAAAAACATTGACATTCTACATGTCTAGTTAGGGCTACTTAAACAAATATGTTTTTAGCAGGTGCTGGAAAAAATGCAGTGAAGATGCTCACCTGATAGGCAGGGAGTCTCCAAGTGTAGGTGCAGCCACACTGAAAGGTAGGTTGTTTACAAATGTGGACACCTGTAATGTGGGTCAGTTCCACAGACTGAAGTGGTCCAGAGTGCATCTATTGGCTAAGGCGATCTGGTAGAGCTTCGTTTACTAATAGCAACACCTTGAACCTGTCTTGGATTTGTAGCTGGGTCTAGTTACAAAACCCCTTCATGGATCACTGCCTTGCCGTGGCGAAGGGGCTTGAAGAACTCAGAGAAGCTATGAACTATGCCGAGCAGGGCACCCAAGATGAACAGGTCATAGTGGAGAGTTTTGACCAAATGTGATCCACCTGGAGGAGGAACCGGCAAGCCACTCCAGTATCCCTGCCAAGAAAACTCCATGGACAAAGACAACAGGCATATAAAAGATATGACGCTGGAAGATGAGCCCCTCAGGTCGGAAGGCGTCCAACATGCTACTGGGGAAGAGCGGAGGGCAAGTACAAGTAGATCCAGAGCTGATGAAGCGGCTGGACCAAAGCCGAAAGGACGCTCAGTTGTGGATATGCCTGGAAGCGAAAGGAAAGTCCAATGCTGTAAAGAAAAATATTGCATAGGAACCTGGAATGTAAGAACCATGAACCTGGGTAAGTTGGAGGTGGTCAAAAATGAGATGGCAAGAATAAATATTGACATCCTGGGCATCAGTGAACTAAAATGGACGGGAATGGGTGAATTCAGTTCAGATGACCATCATATCTACTACTGTGGGCAAGAAACCCCTAAAAGAAATGGAGTGGCCCTCATAGTCAACAAAAGAGTGGCGAAAGCTGTACTGGGATGCAATCTCAAAAATGATAGAATGATCTCGATACGAATCCAAGGCAGACCTTTTAACA
Source organism: Podarcis gaigeae (assembly GCF_964106915.1). Taxonomy (NCBI): domain Eukaryota; kingdom Metazoa; phylum Chordata; class Lepidosauria; order Squamata; family Lacertidae; genus Podarcis; species Podarcis gaigeae. The sequence continues at coordinate 754,878 of NC_139690.1, forward strand.
TCACAGTAATCCAAGTTTATGCACCAACTACTTGTGCTGAAGAAACTGAAATTGACCAATTCTATGAAGACTTACAAGACCTTATAGAAGTGACACCAAAGAAGGATGTTCTTCTCATTATAGGGGATTGGAATGCTAAAGTAGGGAGTCAAGAGATAAAAGGAACAACTGGCAAGTTTGGCCTTGGAGATCAAAACGAAGCAGGGCAAAGGCTAATAGAGTTCTGTCAAGAGAACAAGCTGGTCATCACAAACACGCTTTTCCAACAACACAAGAGACGACTCTACACATGGACATCACCAGATGGGCAGCATCGAAATCAGATTGATTATATTCTCTGCAGCCAAAGATGGAGAAGCTCTATACAGTCAGCAAAAACAAGACCTGGAGCTGACTGTGGCTCAGATCATCAGCTTCTTATAGCAAAATTCAAGCTTAAACTGAAGAAAGTAGGAAAAACCACTGGGCCGGTAAGATACAATCTAAGTCAAATCCCTTATGAATACACAGTGGAAGTGAGGAACAGGTTTAAGGATTTAGATTTGGTGGACAGAATGCCTGAAGAACTATGGATGGAGGCTCGTAACATTATACAGGAGGCAGCAACGAAAACCATCCCAACGAAAAGGAAATGCAAGAAAGCAAAGTGGCTGTCCAATGAGGCCTTACAAATAGCGGGGGAGAGAAGGCAAGCAAAATGCGAGGGAGATGGTGAAAGATACAGGAAATTGAATGCAGATTTCCAAAGAATAGCAAGGAGAGACAAGAAGACCTTCTTAAACGAGCAATGCAAAGAAATAGAGGAAAGCAATAGAATGGGAAGAACCAGAGATCTGTTCAAGAAAATTGGAGATATGAAAGGAACATTTCATACAAAGATTTCCATAATAAAAGACAAAAGTGGAAAGGACCTAACAGAAGCAGAAGACATCAAGAAGAGGTGGCAAGAATACACAGAGGAATTATACCAGAAAGAAATGGATGTCTCGTATACCCCAGGTAGTGTGGTTGCTGACCTTGAGCCAGACATCCTGGAAAGTGAAGTCAAATGGGCCTTAGAAAGCACTGCAAATAACAAGGCCAGTGGAAGTGATGGTATTCCAGCTGAACTATTTAAAATTTTAAAAGATAATGCTGTTAAGGTGCTACACTCAATATGCCAGCAAGTTTGGAAAACTCAGCAGTGGCCAGAAGATTGGAGAAGATCAGTCTACATCCCAATCCCAAAGAAGGGCAGTGCCAAAGAATGCTCCAACTACCGCACAATTGCACTCATTTCACACGCTAGCAAGGTTATGCTTAAAATTCTACAAGGAAGGCTCAAGCAGTATATGGACCGAGAACTCCCAGAAGTGCAAGCTGGATTTAGAAGAGGCAGAGGAACCAGAGACCAAATTGCAAACATGCGCTGGATTATGGAGAAAGCTAGAGAGTTCCAGAAAGATATCTACTTCTGCTTCATTGACTATGCAAAAGCCTTTGACTGTGTCGACCACGGCAAACTATGGCAAGTTCTTAAAGAAATGGGAGTGCCAGATCACCTCATCTGTCTCCTGAGAAATCTCTATGTGGGACAAGAAGCTACAGTTAGAACTGGATATGGAACAACTGATTGGTTCAAAATTGGGAAAGGAGTACGACAAGGCTGTATTTTGTCTCCCTGCTTATTTAACTTATATGCAGAATTCATCATGCGAAAGGCTGGGCTGGATGAATCCCTAGCCGGAATTAAGATTGCCGGAAGAAATATCAACAACCTCAGATATGCAGATGACACAACCTTGATGGCAGAAAGTGAGGAGGAATTAAATAACCTTTTAATGAGGGTGAAAGAGGAGAGCGCAAAATATGGTCTGAAGCTCAACATCAAAAAAACGAAGATCATGGCCACTGGTCCCATCACCTCCTGGCAAATAGAAGGGGAAGAAATGGAGGTAGTGAGAGATTTTACTTTCTTGGGCTCAATGATCACTGCAGATGGTGACAGCAGCCACGAAATTAAAAGACGCCTGCTTCTTGGGAGAAGGGCAATGACAGGCCTAGACAGCATCTTGAGAAGTAGAGACATCACCTTGCCAACAAAGGTTCGTATAGTTAAAGCTATGGTTTTCCCAGTAGTGATGTATGGAAGTGAGAGCTGGACCATAAAGAAGGCTGATCGCCGAAGAATTGATGCTTTTGAATTATGGTGCTGGAGGAGACTCTTGAGAGTCCCATGGACTGCAAGAAGATCAAACCTCTCCATACTGAAGGAAATCAACCCTGAGTGCTCACTGGAAGGACAGATTGTGAAGCTGAGGCTCCAGTACTTTGGCCACCTCATGAGAAGAGAAGACTCCCTGGAGAAGACCCTGATGTTGGGAAAGATGGAGGGCACAAGGAGAAGGGGACGGCAGAGGACGAGATGGTTGGATAGTGTTTTCGAGGTTACCAGCATGAGTTTGACCAAACTGCGGGAGGCAGTGGAGGACAGAGGTGCCTGGCGTTCTCTGGTCCATGGGGTCACGAAGAGTCGGACACGACTAAACGACTAAACAACAACAACAACAACTAGTTACAAAGGGGCCACCGGGAGATACCTTCCCAATGCCAGAGCATTCTCACGGGCGCTGGGAAGTTTAGATCAGGACCTCATAGGAAAAGCTTATCTAAAGAGGCAAAGCCAGTGTAGGATTCACACCGCGAAGAAGGTGTCTCGTACAGCACATTGACTCAAAAGCAGGTTTCTATTGGCTTCAATGGGATTTTCTCCTTTGTGCATGGAGTTGCCACCTTGATTTTTAGAAGTTGCCAGGGCAGGTTGCTGCGTGGGTATTCGTTTCTTGTCTGTCTGCTGCCGATGCCTTTTAGGGCTCTCTCTCTCCCCCCCCCCCCGCCCCCTTGGGAGCCCTCCATCCCGGCTCCTCCTCGGCTTGCTGTTGCCGCTGCTGCTGTTTGTGAATGAGATTCAATTTCTGAATGGAGCAAGCAGAGAGGGGGAGGGAGGCTTGGCAGCGAAAGGAAGCAGCAAAGGAAGCAGGATTGGTCTGCGACGGGGGGGGGGCGGGTCAGCTGGGCTTACTTCCTCCCTCCCTCCCTCTGCTCGGCCTGCTGCTTTTGAGGAACAGGCACTGCAGAAAGGAGAGGGAGGGAGGGAGGAGGCCCCACGACCCCCCCTCCAGGCCACAGGACGGGTGCGGGGGGTGAAAGCTTCCTCCTCTGACACAGTATATATAAAGGAAGTTGCTTCCTACTGATTCTCTCTTCCTCCTCCCTCCCTCCCTCCTTTTTCTCCCAGAAAGCAGCAGGAGGAGGGATCTTTGCGGGGTGAATATCTCGGCACAATCTGGAGAGGATTTCAAGCTTTGGGGGCTGGGAAGTTTTGCCATTTTCTGCGCCTTCTTCCCTTCTCGTTAAGCCCCTTTGCCTTCCGATCTATATGTAGGCGTGTTTAATGCCCGAAGACATTCACCGCGGCTGAATCAGACTTGGCATTCTTATTTTATCAAGGGAGAGGTTTTTTGTTTTCCAGGACCTTTCTTTTTAATGGAACTTTTTTTGTCGAAGTTGTCGTTGTCGCCGTCCCTGTTACAGTGAAAAGGAGAGAGGGGCGCAATAAACACCCACCCACCGAATACTAATAATCGGGCGCTCCCCTCCGTGCTCCCACCGCCCTTTTCAAAAAATACTTGCATATATCTATATATCTACAAAAGCGCATCATAAAAGGGAGGGAAGACAACAACGACGGCGAAGAATGCGATCCTCCAACTTTGGGAGCGACCCGAGCTGAGCGACCCCCGGAAAAACGTGGGAGGAGGAGGAAAAAGGAGACGAGTTGCTTTGGGAAATGTTTGTGGGGTGCTAGCTGTGGAAAACTTGCACGATCTCCTGCTCTCTGGCCGGCGTCGAGTCCTGGGAGCGCCGCGAGGGCAGGATGGCGGCGGAGCTGAGCCCCGAGGAGGAGCAGGTAGGAGCTCTCCGGGCCCCAGAGCTTGGGGGGACCGCGGCCAGGGAGGAGGGCGGGGCGGCCGGGATGGCGGGGTTTCTCCAGAGAGGCGCCTCTCGCCTCCTTCCCAGGTCTGGGGCTGCGATGGGAGCCTCTCGGGCCTCTTGGCTGCGCTCTTTAAAGCGGCTTCGCAACAACGCGGATCGCGAGGGGAAAGAGGAAGGAGATGCATGAATAGTATTTATTTGCCTAGAGTAATGCTGGGTACCCATCTGTTTTGGGGTCGTCTCATTCCTGGAAGCGAAGCAGCGCCCCCCCCCCCGTCTCCCGACGGAGGGGGACCCAGGGCCAAGGTCTGTGCTCCCTTTGGCCCCTGCTGCCCCTCCCCTCTTCTTCCGTGAAATCCGTTCTTGGTGGGCGGGGGGAGCTGCGTCCCTCCAAGTCCCGCCACCCCCCACCTCAAGGGGAGGGGCAGAAGTGGGGCCCCCGGGGAGGTTTCCATGGAGATCAGAACCGCTGCGGGGGGGGGGGCTGCGATGCGGCCTAGTCGGAGAAGGAGCCTGGCTGGGCCATGGGGCGCCCCCTCCCCTCCCGCTAGGATCCTCCGATAAAAGAGGAGGAGTTGATGACAAGCCAGGAAATTCGCTTCTTTGGGAGAGGGCTGCAAGGACACACTCGCTCTTGGTCTCGGGGTGCCTTTTGAGGAGCGGGAAGGCTAGTTCTCCCCCCGCAGTTGTCTGGGGGGGGGTGGATCCAGCCGCCTCAGGGGCTTCTCCCCCATTAATTGACGCCTCATTCATTAACTGGTTTTCTCTTCTAATCCTTCCCCCCCCCCCCGCCCGTGTTTGTGTGCGTGGTGTTTTCTTTTTTCGGGGGGGGGGACTATATTCCCCACCCCTTTTATAAAAGCTGTGAGGCCAGAAAGAGAAGCGCGACAGGGAGCGGAAGTGCCGCGGAGGGGAAAGGCCGGCAAGCGCGCAGGATCCGCGGCCGCTTTCTGCCCGGGCGGGGCAGCCGGGAAGCTGGGCTACCTTCCCGAGAGCGCGCCTGCGCCTCTGCCCGGGGCTCCGCGCGGCTCCCTCGGGGCTTCTCTCCCCGCCGCCCCGCTCGCAGGGACTTCTCGCTTCCGCCTCGCCCTTCGCCGTTTTCTGCTTCTGGCCCTTTTCGCTTTCTCCCCTCCTTTGTCGCGCCCGCACATCCCGCCGGCTGCGGCTGCGCTTGAGTCCGGCGAGGTGGCTGTTGCTCATTCCTTCGGGAGGCGCCCCAGAAAGGGGTCCGCGACCCCCGCGAAGGCAAACCCCGCTCGGGAGCGTCTCTTCTCCGTTAAAGTTTTCACACTCCTAACTTGTAGCAGAAAAAGTGAACGTTGTCCGTCCTGGCAGAGAAAAAGATACTATACTAATAATTGTAACCCTTTTATTTAAATAAAATGGTCTGTGGGAGTTTTTTTAATCTTGCGTTTCTATAGCCTGTCTTGGATAGAACTGAAGGCGGCATACATTGTTGCTATTACTCCATCCGATTGCAGGTGGCCTTGTTTAGGTTTCTTAAAGAATGTCTTCCATGTTTTTCAAGCGAATTTCCCAAAGCATCTTAAAAACCAGCAATGTACAACAGCAGTGTAAAATCATGTAATATTTTTAAAAAGCATAGAGCAGCAATAACTGCCCACCCCCCACAAAAAAATAAAATAAAAGCAGCAGTCAGAAAACGCTTTCCAAATGGGGAAAGTCTTTCAGATGTTATCCAGAAAAAGAGCAGATTTTCTCCTAGGGGCCGAGGTCTCTTCAACCCCCCCTCCAAAAAATTTTGAGGGCACCAGGCATCCCCAAAGTTGGTGGGCTTTGCCATTCAAGTGGTGGTGTGGGGGGCCTACCTGGGCCTCCCAAAATTTCATTCACGTTGGCACCCTGTCCCCATTGATAAGTTCTTGACTAAGGATGCGCCAGATAGGAAGGTCCCTGCTTCTGATCGTAAGGCTCAGACAGTACTTTGCAGAGTAGAAGAGGGCAGGTCGCTGCCATGAGGAGACCGCCATCTAGTCTTGGTGGCATGGACTAGGACAGGGGTCGGCAATTTATTTTAGCCATGGGCCACTGTCCCTCAGACCTTGTGGTGGGCTGAAGAAGCGGCACCGGGGGGGGGGCTGGAAGAAGAGGTGAGGGGGGCAAGTAGTCCTCCTCCCCAGCCCCAGCTGCTGTGCTTACCTTCCCAGGGGCTGCCTCTGCCACCACCGCTGCTTCTCGTGGGTAGGCAGAGGGAGCTCGTCCGCTTGGCCCACAGGAGCAGCAGGGCGGCAGCGGCAGAGGGAGGATGAGCGGCGTGAAAGAGCTGGCTCCAGAGAGGGGCTGCTTAAAATGGCACTCAGCCCCCTTCCTCCTCTAGGCAGGGTGCAGAGAAACCAGGAGGAGGGAGGGAGGAGGCACCGCCACGGTGTGTGGGGGGGAATGGAATGGTGCAGGGGGGAAATGGTGCAGCCTGAATGAACAGAATCCCCACGCCGATGATCCACAGACAGTCTGTGGGCCGGATCCTGAAGGCAATTGGGCCGGATCCAGCCCGCAGCCCTTAGTTTGACCCCTGAACTAGGAAGTCTGTTATTTGCTAGTGTCCGCTATCTAAGCATTGACCAGACCCTGACCAATGTGCTTCGTTTCACTTGCATTGTACATATATTACATATGTACATATATTATTACTCCATCCTGGAAAAGTGAACAGGTACATGCCCTAGATTTAAACCGCCACATATTTCTTAGCTTCTGAAAGTTGTTATTACTTATGTCAATTTCAGTATATCCTCCAAAGCCCAAACACTAACTAGTCAAATACAGAAATGCAGTAATATGTTTCCTGGATTTTCTTGTTAGCATCTTGGCTGCTTCTAGCAAATTAAATCATGTCTTGCTTTTTTGCCTTGTAAACTAATGGCATATTGCTCCAGAGCAGGGATTCAAGGCAAGTGACTAGCAGCGGGTGGTTGGTCCTCACGAGGCCTGGGCTCTGTTGGATGAAGTGGCTTCCTTCGGTTCCCAGACTCAGCTCCAAGTGCTGCCTTTAACCTTTAAGGCCCTAAATGGCTTGGCATCAGCCTACCTGAAACACTGAATTCCCCAAACCTTCAGACCCTCTTTGGAGGGCCGGCTACAGAGGCCCCAACAGACCAACATGAGGCAGAGAACCACCTGGGAAAGAGTGTTGTGTTATGTTGTTAATTGGGTTTTGGGGTTTCTCCAAAAAAAATTTGCACTGGAAAATTCCCAGACATTTTTCCCAAAAAACTTTTCTATGCAAATTAGGATAAGTTCCAGTGCAATTACACTATGCAAATTAGGGTGGTTTTTATTGGAGTGGGGGGGGTTGCATCAGGACATTTTTCTGACACCCTAAAGAGAGATCTAATTTAGTGTGCATATATTTACTTGTATTATTGTTAATGAAGCTAAATTTTTTGAAGCCAAGCAACGTGTATTTGCAATTGACATCCATTCATAGTTACTAAAGAACTCATGAAACTGGAAAAAAATTCCAATGGAAAATGAATCACTCGGGAAAAATTCCACCACCTGCATCACAATAAACAAACAAACAAACAAACAAACAAACAAACAAACAAACAACTTCCAGGTCCCTTAGTCAAAATTCTCCCAGCAATTTATCCTTCTCTGAATTCTTCAGAGCTTTTGATATCCTAGCTGTGCTTCCTGGACTCTGCCCCTTTCCCATGCCCTGCTGTCTTCTTCTGTTGTCCTCTTCTACTCCTGAAAACTCTGTTGCTCCTTCTCTCTGCCTCCCCCTCCCTGTGACCTTCCCTTTGTGCATTCCCAAGGGACTGGCAGTTGGCTTTGGGTGCCACAAGTTGCCATTCTTGAGAGGATATGAAAGGAAAGTGGAGTGGGAGAAAGATATCAGCTTGCCCCTGCCCCCAAATGCATTCCATTTCTAGGAAAGCATTCCATTGGGATGTGGTTTTTATATTTTTAATTATTTTCCCCCAGCATTTATTTATATCCTGCTGCTTCATCTTAGTTTTCAAGGTAGCTTGCAACAAATTTTAAAGTGCATGCCCCCTCCTCCCCCCAAAACAGATCAATGGTAAGAACAGAACAGCAAAGGTGCAAACAAAATATATACTGCAGAAAGTGTTAAAATGTATCGGACTCAGTAAGAAGAATGCTGAAACAATACTCAACTCCATTAAAAACTTGCGTGAACACAACATTTTGAACTGGTACCTAAAAGTCATTTAGAAGGATATGGAGTGAAGATTTGGGAGTGGGGGGAGAACTGCACAACTGAGCTACCTTTGGAAAGGAGATGCCTTTGGTTTCTATCCACTTCTCCTCAAGTTGGGGGGGGGATCTTAATAATTGGGCAGGTTCATGTCAGAGTTGGCACCAAGCAGCTTAGAATAGGGATGGACAATCATTCACCCCCAACCCCAAGCTGAATTTTTGTGGAGGAAAGTGGTCTAGGGCTGCACGTGCAAAGTGAGTTGACCCAACACACACATTAATTCTCTCTCTCTCTCTCTCTCTCACACACACACACACACACCCAGCCACACACAAATGCGCACATACACTCTCACACTCACATGTGCAAACTCACATGCATGCTGTCATGCACACTTTCACACATGCACAGATTCCCACATGTGTGCGCTGTCTCTCTCACACATGTGCTAGCTCTCCTTTCCCTCCTTTCTCAAATTGGTTTCTGTATGGAGAGGTCTCCTTTCCCAATTCATGGAAAAGAAACCCAGTGATCTGGCCATGGGGGCCAAGACTTCTTCTGCTGACAGTTCCCTTCATTTGCCTGCTGAAAAATGAGGAGATTTGCTGCCCCTGTGGATCCTGCTGCCTGAGGCAGTCACCTCACCTTGCCTTATGAGTGGTGTAGGCAAAACGAAATTGCCCCCCCCCCCCATTGAAGCACTGGGGCTCACTTCCACAGGACTTGGTTGTGATGCCTTTTCTCAATCAAGATTTATGATGTGCAATTGTGTCAAAGCAGCCCCCCCCCTTTCCTCCCTTCTCTTTGCCACACAGCTGGGGCCCTGGACTCCCCAGACCACACACCAACTGCAAGGAACCGGATGTGCCTGCATTGTTAAGAGCATTTGACTGTGACACTTGGCACCTGTTTTGGAGGCGCCCCTCCCCCCTGCAGTTTAATCAAAGAGACCAGATGAGATAATTGGGGAGGAGGAGAGAGGGGAGGGGTTTAGAGGACCCAGTGGAAGACACAAGGAAGGAAGCAGGAGGAAAGTGACACTAGGCAGGTGTGATAGTTGAGGTGTGATAGCAGGTGTGATAGTTTTGGCTAGTACAGTAAACTTGTTGATGATATTTGCTAGTATTTGTATAGCACTTTTAAGTGTTCAGAGTGCTTTGTGTGCATTATTTTAATCCTTACAGCAACCTTAAAGGTAGGCTGACATCAGCACCTCTGTGTTGAAGATGGGGGCTGAGACCAAGGTTTGCCTTAGGCAAGCTTGTGCCAGAAGTGGGATTTTGAACCTGGATGAAAGCACCATTGTTCAGTCACCATGTCATGTCAAGGTTTTCCCCAGTGAGTCATGGGAACTGTAGTTTGTTAAGTGTCCCATGGGCTGTCAGGAGACCCCTCACAGAGCTACAGTTCCCAGGATTATTTGGGGGGGGGCATGACCACTGACATAGCATTAGGGTGCTTTCAGTGTATGGTGTGAACATGACCGAGAGGTGATCAATACAAAGGCACCCAAGCCCAGCAGGTTGGTACTATGTGAGCATCACACCCCAGGAAGGATGATTTTGTAGTGACAACACTAACCTAGTTGTTTTGAGGCATTGCAAAAGATGGGTCACATAGAAGCCTGAAGTCTTGGCTTACCCAGGGGTCATTGATCTTTACATACCTTTCCCTGTTTACCCAGAAATAGGCATTTTTAGGGAAGGATTGTTGTGCCAAAAGAGAACATTTAGGAGCATAAGAAACTGCTTTGTCTTGAGTCAGACCACTGGGCCATCTATCCCAGTGTTGTCTACACTGACTGGCAGCAACCCTCCAGGTTTTCAGGCAGGGTTTCTGTTCTTGTTGCTATTAAATTTGTATACTGCCTTATACCCACAGGTCTCAGGGCAGTTGCAACATAAAATCACAATACAAAAACATAATAATTAATAACAACAACAACAATAATTTATTATACCTCACCTATATGACTGGGTTGCCACAGCCACTCTGTGCAGCTTCCAGCGTATGTAAAAACATAGTAAAACCTTAAAAAGCTTCCCTATACAGGGCTGCCTTCAGATGTTTCCTAAATTACTCATCTCCTTAACATCTGATGGAAGGGTGTTCCATAGGGTGGGTGCCACTACTGAGAAGGCCCCCTGCAAACAAAAACAACATAAACACCCCCCAAAAAATCCCCAACAACTTTTAAAATTACATTGGATGTCAATCAGCCAAAGGCCTGGTTAAAGAGGAATGTTTTTGCCTGGCGAATAAAGGTGTATAATGAAGGCGCCAGCTGAACCTCCCTGGGGAGAGCATTCCATAGATGGGGAGCCATTCTTGTGTTGCCACCCTCCAAACCTCTTGAGGAGGCACACAAAGAAGGACCTCAGAAGATGATCACAGGGTCCGGGAAGGTTCATATGGAAAGAGGTGGTTCACAAAGTATTGTGGTCCTGAGCCGTTTGAGGCTTTATAGGTCAAAAGAAGCACTTTGAATTGGGCCTGGACACTAATCAGTAGCCAGTGCAGTTGGACCAGGATCGATGTAATAGGCTCAAACCGTCTTGCTCCGGTGAGCAACCTGGCCGCTGAATTCTGCACTAGCTGAAGTTTCCAAACCGTCTTCAGAGGCAGCCCTATGTACAACGCACTGCAGTAATCTAACCTTCAGATTATCAGAGTGTAGAGAACAGTAGTTAGGCTCTCCCTGTCCAGATAGGGATGTAGATGGGCCACCAGCCAAAGCTGATGGAAGGCACTCTGGGCCACTGAGGCCACCTGAGCCTTGAGCGACAGCAAAGGATCCAGGAGGAACCCCAGGCTATGAACCTGCTCCTTCAGAGGAAAAATAACCCCATCAAGAGCAGGCGACCTCCCACCCATCTGGTCTAGGGAACCCCCCACCAACAGAGCCTCAGTCTTATCTGGATTGGGCTTCTGTTTCTTGGCTCTCATCCATTCCACTACCAAGACTGGTCCAGCACTTCCACTGCCCCACCTGCAGATGTCAAGGAGAAATAGAGCTGAGTGTCATCATAATCTCTGAAACCTTATCAGGAGGGCTTTAAACTGACTAATGTGGGGGAAGGAGACAGTGCTCCTGAAGGTAGGAATCTATCAATTGATGAAGATGATCATCTAAATGTCATAGACCGAATGGAGCAAACAGCACGCAGACCTAGTGGTGGGAGGAAAAAATCCTTAAATAAGAGACACGGGGGCATGATTAATGGACTTCAATGTCTGTACACTAATGCGCAAAACATGGGAAATAAACAAGATGAGCTTGAGTTCTTGGTACAGCAAACTAAATATGACATAATAGGCATCACTGAAACCTGGTGGGATAAGTCCCACGATTGGAATGTAAAAATGGAGGGATACAATCTATTTCAGAGAAACAGACCAGACAAGAAAGGAGGAGGAGTGGCGTTATATGTCAGGGATGTGTATACCTGTGAAGAGATCCAAGATTTAGAACCTCAAAGCCAAAGTGAGAGTATTTGGGTCAAAATTAAGGGAGAGAAGAATAACAGGGACCTCATTGTGGGAGTTTACTATAGATCCCCAAGCCAAACGGAGGACATAGATGATGCCTTCCTGGAACAGATGGCCAAGCATGCAAAAGGAAGGGAGATAGTAGTAATGGGGGACTTCAGTTACCCGGATATTTGTTGGATGTCAAACTCAGCCAAGAGCATAAGGTCAAACAAATTCCTCACTGGCCTTGCAGACAACTTCATTGTCCAGAAAGTGGGAGAAGCAACAAGAGGAACAGCCATTTTAGATCTGGTCCTAACCAATGTTGATGACCTGGTTAGTGGGGTAGAAGTGGAAGGATCATTAGGCGTGAGTGATCATGCTCTTCTGAAGTTTACTATACAGCGGAAAGGAGCAGCCAAGCATACTAGGACTCAATTTCTTGACTTTAAGAAAGCCGACTTCATAAAACTTAGGGAAGTGCTGGGTGAGATCCCATGGACAGTAATACTAAAAGGAAAGGGAGTTCATGATGGCTGGGAGTTTGTTAAGAGGGAGATAGTAAAAGCACAACTTCAGGCAATACCAATGAGACGGAAACATGGAAGGTGCCTAAAGAAGCCAGGGTGGCTATCTAAAGAACTTTTAACTGAGTTAAGATTTAAAAAGGATGTGTACAAAAAATGGAAAAGGGGGGAATCCACCAAAGAGGAATTCAAACAAATAGCCAGCACGTGTAGACACAAAGTCAGAAAAGCTAAAGCACAGAATGAACTCAGGCTTGCTAGAGATATTAAAAGCAACAAAAAAAGGCTTTTATGGGTATGTTCATAGCAAAAGGAAGAACAAAGAAACAGTGGGGTCACTCAGAGGAAAAGATGGTGAAATGCAAACAGGGGACACAGAAAGGGCTGAACTCCTCAATGCCTTATTTGCCTCAGTCTTCTCCGATAAAGATAACAATGCCTGACCGGAAGAATTTGGAGCAAATGATTCAGCAGAGGAAACACAGCCCAGAATAACTAAGGAGATAGTACAAGAATACTTGGCTAGTCTAGATGTATTCAAGTCTCCAGGGCCAGATGAACTGCATCCAAGAGTATTAAAAGAACTGGCAGATGTGATCTCAGAACCACTGGCAGTCATCTTTGAGAATTCCTGGAGAACAGGCGAAGTCCCGGCAGACTGGAGGAGGTCAAATGTTGTCCCTATTTTCAAAAAGGGGAAAAGAGAGGACCCAAATAATTACTGCCCAGTCAGTCTGACATCAATACCAGGGAAGATTCTGGAGCAGATCATTAAGCAAACAGTCTGTGAGCACCTAGAAAGGAATGCTGTGATCACCAATAGTCAGCATGGATTTCTGAAAAATAAGTCATGTCAGACTAACCTGATCTCATTTTTTGACAGAATTACAAGCCTGGTAGATGAAGGGAATGCAGTGGATGTAGCCTACCTTGATTTCAGCAAGGCATTTGACAAGGTGCCCCATGATATTCTTGTAAAGAAGCTGGTAAAATGCGGTCTTGACTATGCTACCACTCAGTGGATTTGTAACTGGCTGACTGACCGAACCCAAAGGGTGCTCATCAATGGTTCCTCTTCATCCTGGAGAATAGTGACTAGTGGGGTGCCACAGGGTTCTGTCTTGGGCCCGGTCTTATTCAACATCTTTATCAATGACTTGGATGATGGACTCAAGGGCATCCTGATCAAATTTGCAGATGACACCAAACTGGGAGGGGTGGCTAACACCCCAGAGGACAGGATCACACTTCAAAACGACCTTGACAGATTAGAGAACTGGGCCAAAACAAACATGATGAATTTTAACAGGGAGAAATGTAAAGTATTGCACTTGGGCAAAAAAAATGAGAGGCACAAATACAAGATGGGTGACACCTGGCTTGAGAGCAGTACATGTGAAAAGGATCTAGGAGTCTTGGTTGACCACAAACTTGACATGAGCCAACAGTGTGACGCGGCAGCTAAAAAAGCCAATGCAATTCTGGGCTGCATCAATAGGAGTATAGCATCTAGATCAAGGGAAGTAATAGTGCCACTGTATTCTACTCTGGTCAGACCTCACCTGGAGTACTGTGTCCAATTCTGGGCACCACAGTTCAAGAAGGACACTGACAAACTGGAACGTGTCCAGAGGAGGGCAACCAAAATGGTCAAAGGCCTGGAAACGATGCCTTATGAGGAATGGCTAAGGGAACTGGGCATGTTTAGCCTGGAGAAGAGGAGGTTAAGGGGTGATATGATAGCCATGTTCAAATATATAAAAGGATGTCACATAGAGGAGGGAGAAAGTTGCTGCTCCAGAGAAGCGGACACGGAGCAATGGATTCAAACTACAAGAAAGAAGATTCCACCTAAACATTAGGAAGAACTTCCTGACAGTAAGAGCTGTTCGACAGTGGAATTTGCTGCCAAGGAGGGTGGTGGAGTCTCCTTCTTTGGAGGTCTTTAAGCAGAGGCTTGACAACCATATGTCAGGAGTGCTCTGATGGTGTTTCCTGCTTGGCAGAGGGTTGGACTCGATGGCCCTTGTGGTCTCTTCCTGATTCTATGATTCTATCAGCGTACTGCTGACAACGTACTCCGATCCTGCGGATAACCCCACCCAGCAGTTTCATGTAGATATGTTAAACATCGTGGGGGATAGGATTGAGCCCTGAGGAACCCCACACTGAAAGCTCCATGGGGCTGAAAAACATTCCCCAAGTAACACCCTCTAGGAACAACCATCCAAGTAGGACTGGAACCACTGCAAAGCGGTGCCACCCATCCCTAGTTTGGAGAGTCGTTCCAGAAGGATGCCATGGTTGATGGTATCAAAAGCCGCTGAGAGGTCGAGAAGAATTAACAGGGACATGTTTCCCTTGTCTCTCTCTTGACAGAGGTCATCATACAGGGCAACCAAAGCAGTTTCTGTGCCAAAACCGGGCCTAAACCCCGATTGAAATGGATTCAGAAAATCAGTTTCTTCCAAAAGTGTGTGGATCTGGTCTGCAACCACTCGCTCCAGAACCTTGCCCAAGAAAGGGAGATTAGCAACTGGCCGGTAGTTAGTTTTTCTGAATCCAGGCAAGGTTTTTTAAGGAGTGGTTTTAGCACTGCCTCCTTCAAACAGGCAGGGACCACCCCCTCTTGTAAAGAGGCATTGATCACCTCCCTGGCCCAGCCAGCTGTTCCCTCCCTGCTGGTTTTTATCAGCCAGGAGGGACAAGGGTCTAGAGCGCAAGTGATCGCTCTGACTGATCCGAGCACCTTGGCCACATCCTTGAGCCTTACCAACTGAAACTCATCCAGCACAACAGCACTAGACTGTGCTCTGGACACCCCATGAAATACATCTGCTATAACAGCAGAGTCAAGGTCTTGGTGGATGCAAGTGATCTTATCCTCAAAATGCCTTGCAAACGAGTCACAGCTACTCTTGGTTCTCCCACCTCCTTTGGGCCAGCCTGGAAAAGGCCTGGAAAAGCTCTGCCAGGTGACATAATGAGGATGCAATGGAGGCAGCAAAGTAGAATCATAGAGACATAGAATTGTGGAGTTAGAAGGGACCGCAAAGGTCAGGGTGGATTTGATTTAAATCAAATCGATTTAAATCATGATTAAATAATGATTTAAATCACTAGTCACTAAGACTTTATTTATTTATTTTTTTACAGAAAGACACATAATTGCTTTTATAATCTTAATATTTACAAACAGATGAAGGTTTAATTTTTGGAATAATAAATTTTCAGAGTAGTTTTTACAGTTATATCAAAAATTACTGATTTGGTTACACTATTAGAAATACATTGACAGATAATTAAGAAATTATTGTGAGGTTTAATAAGTTAACTGTTTCTATTTGGACAACTTTTCTGCTGTACTTTATTGGAAGGAGAAAAACAATCATTTCCTTAATAACAATTTAAACAATTTATTTAAATAAAACAATAACATTATAGCATATGTATCAATGTTTGTTAACTGATGTGGTTAAATGATTTTTTTAAAAAAAACCACACCTTAGACTGAATTTTAGCCCACATGAAAAACTTAAAGCAAATCCTTATTTCCTGATGAGGACTATAATGTAACTTAAATAGAAAACTATCCTTAGAAAGATTTTCCCTCCAAAAGCATTTTATTTTAAAAATCCAATTTAAATTTAAAAATGTGATTTTATTATTATTATTATTATATATATATTTAAAAATCATTGATTTTTATCCACCCTGCCAAGGGTCATCTAGTCCAACCCCCTGCAATGCAGTAAACTCAGCTAAAGCATCCCTGACAGATGACCACCCGACCTCTGCTTAGTCCACCACCTCCCAAGGGAGAGTGTTCCACTGCCTAACAGCTCTTACTGTCAGAAAGTTGTTTAGTCTGATGTTTAGTCTGATGTTTAGTCAGAATCTCCTTTCTTGTAACTTGAAGATATTGGTTTGAGTCCTCCCCTCCAGAGAAAACAAGCTTGTTCCTCTTTCGTGTGGTAGCCCTTCAGATATTGGAAGATGGCTATCATATCTCCTCTCAATCTCCTCTTTTCCGGACTAAACATCTCCAGCTCTCTCAACCATTCTTCATAAGGCTTGGTTTCCAGACCCCTGATCATCTTGGCTGCCCTCTGCACATGTTCCGATTTGTCAACATCCTTAAATTGTGGTGCCCAGAATTGGACACAGGACTCCCAGTATTGTCAGACCAATACAGAATAGAACAGTACTGTTACTTCCTTTGATCCAGACATTAGACTTCTGTTTTGACTGGCTGAAGATCTTTTGTTGGAAGTTCCCTGTGTTTTCATGCCAGCACATAACAAGAGCCACTTTGACCACCTTCCTGCTTTCCACAGTGGCTGGTCAATTGCCTGCAGGAAGCTCATAATTTTTTTTGGATGCAACAACTTTTTGGTACTGGTTCTCCCAACAGTGGTTCTGTGCTTAACTGGGACTGGGAGGGGATCCAGATTCAGATACATGCTCAGCCCTGAAGTTTACTGGGGTGTCCTTGGGCTGCTCACCATCTCTCAATCTAAGCTGCACTGCAGGGCTGTTGTGGAAGAAGGACCATGTATATTGTCAAGTTCATTGGAGGAAAGGCAGGAAATAAATGAAATAAATCATTTTGCACACAAGTCAAACAGTCAAGCCCTCTTCTCAGCAACCCCCATAAAAGGGCCCCCAGTGCAGCGGCATATAGGTGTTGGTAAAATGGCTACTGCCTTCAGGCTTAAAGTATACAAGACAAAACACAAAAGGAAATGGGGTTGGGGATGGAGGAGGGCAGGGGGAGAAAAGAAAACTAGAGCGCTGGCTACAGAGAGAGCATTTGAATGACCAGCTGGAATGGAAAGGTTCCATTTAGCCTTCATGTTCACCTGCCAAGACCTTAATGAAAGGTTTCTGTGTTTGCAGGATGCACAGATAACAGGAAAGCTCTGGGAGCTGTGGGTTTTCTTCTTTAAGCCTTAAGCTCTTAAAGCTGCTGGTTGCTTTTAAACAAAGTATTTTCAAGGAACGCCTGGTGTGAATTGTGTGGGATAATCTGCAGCATATAACCAACATACTTAAGTCTAATTAATGCATGAAGGGGTTAATACCATAGAGTAAGCTGTCCTGCCAAGCTCAGCTAAGTCCACTTTCCCTTGCCTTGGGACAGGTGCACCATCTGGGGGGATTGAGGCCCCCCTCAATTTTCAAGGAGGGAGCCGGGGCCCCTCAAAATTTCCCAGTGGCCATGTGCACATGCCACAAGGTGTGGTCACATCACGTGCGCTAGCCACGAGGCATTCTCACAACACGTCAGCATGCCGTGCGGCATGCACACACAGCATACTGACACTGTGTGGCCCCGGCCCCATCAGTCGTGGGGGCAAGGCAGTGAGCTTGCCTCTGGAGGAACTAGGTAATTAAACCTTTGCTCCCCTTTCAGTCTACCTTCATTCATTCAACTTGTTTTTATTATTGCTTGTTAGCCGCCCTGAGCCCGCCCTTGGCTGGGGAGGGCGGGGTATAAATAAAAATTATTATTATTATTATTACCTGAGAAGCTCATTGTGTGAAGAGGCTCAGCTGCTTGCTTCAGCTCAGACCACATGGCTCTCAGAAACCACTCTTGAGTTCCTATACCAATACTTTAGGAACTTTCACTGCTCTGTAACTAAGTAAGTTTTACTGCCTGTGCAACTTTTTCCACACATAGCTTGCCATGTGTGGTCTTTTTATGTGCTGGGGGAAGAGGAAAACTTTGGAAGGAACTCACAAAGGCATATTTTAAAAGGTCCAACAGCCTATATTTCCACACTTTCCTTTGCTTTATATTTTGTGAAAGGCTTCTCCACAGAAATTTCAAGACTTGAGAAAGACCTAATACAAACACAAAAAAGTCGCTCTCTAAAATGTACAGATTTCTCCTTGACTGGGAGGTCAAAGAAGAAGAAGTAAAATCTGTTAAGGTACAATGGACCAGAGATTTTGGCTACAACATCCAAATGGAATCATGGGAAAGGTTGTGGAGGGAGAAAGAGAATTTCATGAAAATGCTCTACAGATGGTACTTAACACCTGTAAAACTGGCCAAAATGTATAAATCTAGGTCAAACATCTGCTGGAGGCACTATGACCCACATGTGGTGGAACTGCAAAAAAAAAAAGGAATTTTGGGGAACTATATATAACTAACTTTTTAAAATGTTTAAATGTTCCTTTCCTAAGAAGCCTGAAGCCTTCCTGTTAGCTATAATGAGCAATGAAATTCCAAAAAGGGTAAGGAAAAAAATTATTTTTGCAGTAGCAGCAGCAAGAATTCTGGTTGCTAAGGTATGGAAAGGAGATTCTACTCCCTCAAAATTAGACTGGTATAATAAAATGTTGGAATATGCAGAGCTAGCAAGATTCAGAGACCATACCAATCAAATATTTAATAAAGAGTGGAATATTTAGAGAATATCTACAAGAAATCTGTAATAATAAGTGTAATAATCTAAATTATTTCGCAGGCCTGAATTGACTTCTGCATGAAATAAGAGAATTTTACAAAATTAACACAACTGAACAACCTATGAGAGATAAAGTTAAGTGTGCAGTTGTAATGTAATTTAGGAACCACAATGGGGGGACTGGAAGTCATGTCGGAATTTGTGATGTGTGAATTCAGTCTTTTCTTTTTTTGTAATGAGTGTTGATTTTGGATTGCCTTTTGTTGATCATTGCGTTTTGTTTTGTTTTGTACTTGTTTTGTTTTATTTTTAAAACTAACAACACATTTTTAAAAAAAAAAAATGTTGTAGCTTGCCCTGGGGCCTCAGCATGAAGGACCGTGATGATGATTTTAATTAACAGTGTCTTTTTCTTTTCTCTTCTCCCCGGAACAGGCAACCAAGCAATTCCTTGAAGAGATTAACAAGTGGACAGTCCAATACAATGTGTCTCCCCTCTCTTGGAATGTGGCAGTCAAATTCCTCATGGCCAGGAAATTCGATGTCCTGAGAGCGATCGAGCTCTTCCATTCCTACAGGGTAAGGGGATCAATTCCTCCCCAGAAATGGAGGGAGAGAGCTGGAGAGACCTCATGGCTCACGAGGAGACCCTTCCAGGAGCCCAAAGGGACGAGGGCTTTGTGGAGGCTGCTCAGCCTCCCGGCCTAACAGCTGATGTGAAGGGTTGCCTGGCAGCTGCCACTTTTCACGTCCCAGAGCTTCAGTTCCAATTGCGGTTATTTTGGGTACAATATTTTTAATCTGGCTTGCAGAGAGAGTGCATTTAAAGCAGGGGTAGGCAACCTGAGGCCCGTGGGCCAGATGTAGCCCAATTGCCTTCTCAATCCGGCCTGCGAACAGTCCAGGAATCAGCGTGTTTTTACATGACTAGAATGTGTCCTTTTATTTAAAATGCATCTCTGGGTTATTTGTGGGGCTTAGGAATTCGTTCATATCCACCCCTCCAAAAAAATATAGTCCGGCCCCCCACATGGTCTGAGGGATGGTGGACCGGCCCCCTGCTGAAAAAGGTTACTGACCCCTGATTTAAAGGGTATCTAGAGGGTGCTTCCACTTACGTGATTTTCACTTATGTGCCAGAACATGTGGGGAGTTGCCTGTACTAAAAAAGATTAAAATTTCTATCAGCATTTCAAAGCATCTGGGGAGGCCTGTCTAAACAAAAATCTTTTCAGCAGGTGCTGCTGGACTCCAGCTCCACTCAGCCCCACCCAGAGGGCTACTGGTCTGAGCGGACGAAGGATCCCCACCTTGGTTGCAGACAATAACAGAGTGTTTTCTTTCCTCCTAGGAAACCAGGCTGAAGGAAGGGATCGTGAAGCTGAAGCCTCATGAGGAACCTCTCCGCTCAGAGCTGCTTAGTGGAAAGTTCACCATCCTGGTGAGTAAGGTGCTTTGCTTGGGCAGACAGAGCTGTGGATAACTGTGGAAGTTGGGCTTCCTGTTTGCGGAGGCAGGGGACACATGTCTCCATAGTGTGGTTTTAGATCATAGAATCATAAAATTGTAGAGTTGGAAGGGACCCCAAGGGTCATCTAGTCCAACCCCCTGCAATGCAGGAATTACAGCTGAAGCATCCATGACAGATGGCTATCCAACCTCTGCTTGAAAAACTCCAAGGAAGGAGAGTCCACCACGTCCCAAGAGTGTCCATCCTACTGTTGAACAGCTCTTACCATCAGAAAGTTCTTCCTGATGTTGAGTCAGAATCTCCTTTCTTGTAACTTGAAGCCATGGGTTCGAGGCCTACCCTCCAGAGCAGGAGAAAACAAGCTTGTTCCATCTTCCGCATGACAGCCCTTAAGATATTTGAAGATGGTGATCATATCTCCTCTTTTCCAGGCTAGTCTCCTCTTTTCCAGGCTAAACATACCCAGCTCCTTCAACTGCTCCTCATAAGGCTTCGTCTCCAGACCCTTCATCTTGGTTGCCCTCCTTTGCACACCTTCCAGCTTGTCAACACCCTTCTTAAATTGTGGTGTCCAGAAATGGACATAGTATGTATTCCAAGTGTGGTCTGAGTAAGGCAGAATAAAGCAAGAATTTGACTTCCCTTGATCTGAACACTAGACTTCCTTCTGTTGATTCAGAATAGCATTAACTTGTTTGCTGCTGCACCACACTGTTGACTTATATTAAGCTTGTGGTCCACCAAGACCCCTAGATGTATTTCACATGTACTACTAGTAAACCAGGTGTCCCCCCCATCTTATACTTGTGCATCTGGTTCTTCCTGCCTAAGTGCAGAACCTTGCAACTGCTCTTCAGAAGTGCTGCTGTCTCCAACTGTGGAGGCAGAGCAGAGCCATCCTGGCTGGTAGCCCTTGATAGCCGCCGCCGCCTCCTCCATGAATTGGTCCAATCTTAGCTGATGGCTATCCCTGCTTCTGGAGGGAGGGAGTTCCATCCTTGAACTCTGCATTGTGTGAAGAAGGACTTCCTTTTATCTGTCTGGAGTTTCACTCTGCTTTCCCCACATTGCATCCTATTCGTGAATCAACAGTGTCATAATTACTTTGGCCCTCAGAGCTGCTTGTTTGTTTTATTAGGTTTATCTCCTTTGTTTTCCTCCAAGGAGGTTCAGGCCCTGTAGATCACTTCTGCCTGTTGACATTTTTTATCCTTGCAGCAACCCTGTGAGGTAGGCTGGCAACCCCTCTTTGCCTCAGCGTTCCATGCGCAATCTCATCTGATCCGAAAGCTAAGCAAGGTCAGGCCTGTTTAGTACCTGGATGGGACCCCTCTGGGAACACCAGGTGCCACGGGCTTCTGCTGGGATAGCTCAGTTGGTAGAGCATGAGACTCTTTAATCTCAGCCACGGGTTCCAGCCCCATGTTGGGCATTGCAGGGGGTGGACTAGATGACCCTCATGGTTCCTTCCTACTCTATAGTTCTAGGATTTTAGGATTTGGTCATGCAACAGCCAGAATTCCAAAGTGGCTTTGAACGGATTTTGACTTTTTATGCCCCTGCAGAGACTGATCTGCCCCTCTTCTGCTTCATTGCTGATCTTTTATCTCTGGCATTTTTGCAGAGCGTACGAGATCCCACTGGAGCATCGATTGCCCTCTTCACTGCCAAGTTGCACCATCCCAACAAAAGCATCCAACATGTGGTCCTCCAAGCGCTCTTCTACTTGCTGGACAGAGCTGTGGAGAGGTGAGTAGAAGACTTTCCATCCCTGTGGGGTTTGCTTCTTTCAGATGACCGCACTTCAATAATGTGTGTGTTTTCCCCTTTGGCATCCTGTGTGCAGCTTTTTTGCAGCGTTGCCTTCTCATCTGACCCAGAATGAGATCCATATAAGAATACAAGCAAAGCCTTGTGGATCTGGCCAGTGGCCCATCTAGTCCAGCGTCCTGTTCTCACAGGGGCCAAGCAGATGCCCCTGGGAAACCTGTAAAGAGGACCTGAGTGCAAGAGTCCTCTCCCTTCCTTCGGCTTCCAGCAACGGGTCTTCAGAAGAGCTTACTGCCTTCAGTTGTGGAGGCAGAGCAGAGCCCTCAGGGCTCGTAACCACAGAGAGTCCTCTCCTCCATGAAGCTGTCTAATCCTTGGTGGCCATCACTGCCCCCTTCAGGAGGGAGTTCCATAGTTCAGCTCTGTGCTGTGTGAAGAAGGACTTTCTTCTATCTGCCCCGAATCTCCCAACATTCAGCTGGAAGCCCACAAATTTCAGTGTTATAACAGAGAGAGAGAAAAACTTTCCTCCGTCCCTTTCTTCTTGCAATGCATAATTTTATAAACTTCTGTCATGAAGAAGAGTGCATGTTAATTCTGGATAACGTCAGTCAAATAGTTAAGCACATACTTTATCCTGTTAAATTAAAATACTTAACATTGACTGGTTTATGATCTCAAGGATCACAAGGACCAAAAGCCCTGTCTCTTGTCCTGTCTCTCATGGTGGCCAACAAGATGCTTCTTGCGAAGGCCACAAGCAGGACATGGTTCATCAGCGATCTCTCCCTGTTACTTTCCTCCAAAGGGTATTCAGTCATCTGCTGCCTCCGATCCTGGAGGTTCAATGTAGAAATCATGACTTAATGGCCAATGACAGACCTCTCCTCCTTCATGGATTGGTCTTACCTCCTTTTAAAGCCTTCTGAGTTGTTTGCCCTCACCTTAACCTCTGGCAATGAAGATTCCTAACAATTAATCCTGGGCTGTTTGCAGAAATACTTCCTTTTCTCTCTGCCAAACATGGGAGGACCCTGAGCTCTCATGGAATGAGAGTGGGAGAACATCTCCCTATTCACCAGGTGTCATTTTAGAAACCTATAAGCAGCATCCTAAACATCTCAGGTTCTGCTGATTTTTCCATTTCTGTCCTCATTCCTATACAATGGATATGCTGTTGGGCTGTTACCAAAGTCCTAATTTGTGCACACTTTCTCTTTTCTACTCCCTGCCAGCTTCGAAACTCAGCGAAATGGCCTGGTATTTATATATGACATGGCAGGCTCCCACTATACCAACTTTGAGCTGGATCTCAGCAAGAAAATCCTGAACCTTCTGAAGGTAAAAGGAAGGGCCATTGGTGTTGGGGGGGGGGGCAACCTCTGTTTCTGCCAAGGGCTGCACTCCTGTGGGGTTGATCCCTACCAGCGGCTGTGTGCTGGCTATGGGCAGGGATGAAACCAGTGGTGGACTGGGTCACCCACCCCAGTAGGCAGGACCCCCTTTTCTCTCTCTCTCTGTCCTGCCCCCTTCTCTTTCTGTCACTCCCCTTTCCCCTCTCTCATTCTCGCTGGCTCCCTGCCCAGAAGCCTTAAGCAATTGCTTGTCAAGGGCTGTGGGAAGGAGGCCAAGGCCTGTCGGCTACAGAGACCTGGATGGATCCTGGAGTCGCTTGGAGTTCTGTCCTCCCTCTCATTGTGGAGGTTCCCCTTGGTTTGGCTAACATTATGGCATGAGGGGAGGCATCAGGAATGGGGCATTTTACGGAGTAAATAAATGGGGTAGCCGTCAAGGTGGCTCTTGGCTCGGAAAGATGGCAAAGTAGCCACGAGGATTGTGTCTTCCTCAGCCTGTGATGTCCCTCCAGACGTTGTTGCACTATAAGTCCCATCAGCCTTTGCAGTGGTCATGCTGGATGTGGCTGATAGGAGCTGTGGTCCAACAGCAACTGGAGGCCACCCGGATGGGCCGGACTGACCTTGTCTCTGGCCTCCTCCTTGCCTACCTTGGGAGGGGGAAGCATCTGGAGGAAGGCTGTGATGCTGCTCTTAAAGGCTTAAAGGGTGATGGGCCTGGGAGTCGGGTGGTCTTCTGTCAGTAGCCAGCATGTCTAGTGGTTAGACCATTGGATAAAGACCTGGGAGTCCAGGGTACAAATACCTGCTCGATCAGAGAGCTCCCTGGGTGACCTTGGGGCAGTCGCAGCCTCACAGCCTAACCTACCTCACAGGGTTGTTGGGAGGGGCAGGGAACCTGGTGTGCCACCATTAGTTCTTTAGAGTAAAGGTGGGCTATAAATGTGGATAATGGTGGCAAGAAGAGCCATAATAGTAGCAGCCAAGAGGCATAGCTGTCAACTTACAGATTTGAAAATAAGGGATCAGCAGCCAAAATAAGGGATTTTAGTCAACCAGCTGAAATACAAAGTTAAAAGGGGCAAGATAATTTTGGAGAGCAGCACCGGTTTTTAGCCCTTCGTTTCCAGAGGTTGCTGCTCAAGACACCAGCTGATGAAACACTGTAATTAAATAACTACAAGCAGCAACCACTTTTTGCACAAAACAAAGTCCAAGCTATGAAGATACTGCTGCAGTTCTGTATCTTTTCTCTCGTGCTCCATCTGCAGCTCTCAGTTCCATCAGGTGGGGCAGGAGGAAGGGGGAGGAATAGCGCCCGAAGTAAACCCGCAGATCAGACCATCTATGCTAGTCTACCACTACAAATCTATGGTAGAAGCGCTTGCGGTCCTTCCTCCGCTTTCCCCCTCTATGGTTAGCCCTTGGCACACCTGCCTGCGCCTGCGCCTCCGCCTCTGCCTCCTCCTCCTCTCTCTGAACTGCTTTCTCTATGGTTGCCCTCACTCTCCTTTCAAGGCTCCTCAGCAATTCATAGGGCGCACCAGGCTGCCCATCTCATCCGGGTCCTTCGGCGGCGCTGCCGCAGTACGTCCTAGCAGGAGCGGTGGCGGCGACAGGCAGAGGGGAGGCCCCAGGCAGAGATGCTCAGTTTGGCAGCCACGAGGAGGATGGCGGCGGAAGGGCCCGAGGCTCTCACCAGTCCCGGTGGGAAGGGGCTCCCGGGGGCCGAGGCTGGTGAGAGGAGGCTGGAGGGGGGCGAGCCGAGCAGCCAAGCAACACAGTTGGAGCCTCCCTCCTCCCTGGCTGGCAGGGAGGGAGAGGAGCTGCTTCTTTTGAAACCCGGGAAATTTAAGGGACATCATAAATAAGGGACAGCAGCGGGACACGGCGCTGGGATAAGGGAGTTTCCCGCCAAATAAGGGACGGTTGACAGCTATGCCAAGAGATAAGGTATCAAAGATTCTGTATGATTAAGAACATAAGGATAGCCTTCTGGATGAGGCCCATGGCCCATCCCGTCTAGCATCTTGTTCCCACAGCAGCCATCAGATGGCTGCAGGAAACGCACAAGCAGGACCCAGGCCCAAGAGCCCCCTCCCCGCCTGTGGTCTCCAGCAACCAGCATTCAGAAGCATTATTCCCTCTGGCCAGGAGAAGGAGCAGATCCTCCTGGCTAGTAGCCATTGAGAGCCTGCTCCTCCATGAATGGGTCTAATACTTTTTTAAAGCTGTCCCAAGTTCTAATACTTTTTTAAAGCTGTCCACATGTTTTAATGTTATGGGAGAGGGAGAAAAACTTTTCTCTCTGCTCTTTCTCCCTGTCATTGATCTTTTTATAGACTTCTCTCATGTTGCCTCCCTTACCTCCCTTTTCTCTTGGGACTAAAAAATCCCAAATGGTGCAACGTTTCCTTGTTGATTCCCCCCCCCTTTACACTCTTAAGCATGTTACTCTTAGAAGGTGTCTACTTAAAAAAAAAAAAAAAAATCCTGTTGGTATTTCACTGTTCAAGTGGGAGAGCTCTCCTCTCTTGCCCAGTGACATCAGTGTGGTGCAGAGGATATTTTCACCTGCACTGGAATACCAAGATATGCAGTCATGCCTTTTGGATGGTCCCTCATAAACTGGAGAAAGGGACATACAATGGTACCTTGGTAGTCGAACAGCTAGGCTCCTAAACAAATCTGCTCCCGAACACCGCAAACCCGGAAGTGAGTGCTCCAGTTTGTGAACGTTTTTCAGAAGCCGAGCGTCCAATGTGGCTTCCGATTGAGTGCAGGAAGCTCCTGCAGTCAATCGGAAGCCTCATCTTGGTTTTCAAACCATTTTGCAAGTTGAATGGACTTCGGAATGGATTAAGTTCGAGAACCAAGGTACCACTGTACTTAATTTAAGCAAGTTTATCCACTAAGGCCTAAAGCACTGGGGATGTATCCAAGAAAGGCTGTACCCAGACTAGGCCTATTGAACAGTCATGCCTGTCATTTTTAAATGGGTCTAGTCTGAGTGGGGCTAACATGGAACACAATCCACCAACTGGCTGATGAGATGCTGGTGAACTGGCAAATCACAGATATGGAACACAAATGCAGAGCCAAAGAGGTCATCACCTTGGACAAGATGACAGCAGTCCCTGTGGTTCAGTCAAGGCATTTGAAGCCATTTCCCAGAAAAGTCAGAAGCAACCATTTCCTCTATTTAATTGACCTTTTTTAAAAAATAACAAAAAAACAAAATTAAACTAATATAAATAAAAAAGAGCATTTGAGGTTCCATAAATATGTTCATCCAATTAAAAGTGAGTCAGTTAATTACCCTGGAGCAGTGGAGTGCTTGTTCGAAATCGGAGCCTATGTCATGGAAACTCTCTCTGTCCCTTAAGCCCGAATAGGAAGACCGTGCAGCGGAAATGTGTTCTCTCCCCTGTTAGAACTCCTTTTTATTTAGTTCATTGTTTCACAACAAAAATGCAAAGAGCAACGGCCTTTTACAGAGTCAAACCATTGTTCCATCTAGCTCAGTATTGCCTACACTGACCGACAGCAGCTTTCCAGGGTTTCAGACTGGACTCTCTCCCGGCCACACCTGGAAATGCTGTTGGGGAGGAAACTCTTCTCTGTATGTAAAGCAGTGACAATAACCACAACCTCCCCCCACAGTGGCGTAGCGTGGGTTGTCAGCACCCGGGGCAAGGCAAGTAATTTGCGACCCCTAACCCGGGGCAAGGCAAGTAATTTGCGACCCCTAACCTGTCGCTGCTGCCAGCTTCTTCTTGCTGCTGCCTGGTCTGGTCTGGTGTGGTTCTCTCCCGCGCTCAGTGCTGCACTGGGCGCCCGCTGCACTGTCCCTCCCCCAGATAGTCCCTCGCTCTCTCTCCGCACCGCACGCCTGGCACCCACCCCCTCCACAGTGGGCAGCGACCCGGCGGCTTGGATCGGATTCGCACAGCCAGCACTGCAGTGAGAGAGAGTGAGTGAGCCAGGTAGGGGCAGAGCTGCGAGTGCGAGCGCGCCCCCCCAGATTTTGCACCCGGTGCAGCCGGCCCCCACTGCACCCCCCACGCTACGCCACTGCTCCCCCCAATAAAATTCTCTTGTTGGTTTGCCAGGGAGGGAGGAGTTGCAAAGGGACTGCAAAATTGCCTTCCAGGTTTCTCTTCATCTTCTGTGGAGCCCTGAAACCTCACTTTGCCATCACTTTGCCATCTTTACATATACATGGGTCTCCCTCTGTTGGCCACAGGAGGAGAAAGCAAAAAGGTTGGCAAGAGGGTGTTGCTGTCTTGCTCACAATCCAGATTGATTCCCGTTTGGCTGCTGGCGCTCAAGCCAATTGCCCGACTTTCCTTCCTATTGGACCAGCACTTTGAGGTGTTGGCTGAAATGTTATATGGCTGTCTCCAACTAAGTTCTTCTCAGGGTAGACCGATTGCAGTTAAGGAGGCTAAGTTGTGCCCATTAATTTCAGTGGGCTTACTCTCAAGTCAGACTAGAGTGAGTTATAGTCCTGCAATAAGGCTGAGTGAGCCTTTGACACTTCAGGCAGCAGCTGCTGGAGGGGAGCAGCTGAGCCCCCGGCAATCCATCTCCTTGGGAAGACAGAGTCATATGGTGGTGCGGCTTGTTGGCCCCCTCCCCTCGGTAAAGCGGCCTGCTCCCCTCAGGTGTGCTAGAGGATACACCTGAGGTAAGTTTCAGATTCTGCACATGGCATGCAGATTTGATTTGGTCCTTTGTCTGAGGCAGCCAGATATCTTGGGCTGACTCTGGAAAAAAACATAAACAATTGGCCTCTGCCTCATAAGAAGCACCTGCTGGATCAGGTCCCTGTGGCCCATCCAGTAGCCAGCCAGATGCCTCTCTGGGGGAAGTCCGCAAGCAGGGCTGGAGCACAAGATCACAATTCTGTCCCCTTGCGATGCTCAGCAGCTGGTCCTCACAGGCACCGCTTTCTCTGTCTATAGGTCAGGCAGGGCTGAGCTGTTGGGCCATAGCCATCAATAGGCTTCTCCAGAAACCTTGTGTGTGTGTCAAGTGGCTCCCTGTCATGGATAATGCTGACAGCGGGACTTCCGTGTTAGCGCGATTGGGTAATGGCGGATTCCCTCCGAGCTCCGGAGGGAATCGGCTCTACTGAAGACGGGTCTTGCCGCCGCGGCGACGCGGGGACCCTTAGAAACCGCAGGCGCTGAAGCCTGCGGACTTGGTGACTCGGCGGGCACCTTAAGCGCCCCCCGACCCACGAAGAGCCTTTTTAAAGGCTTTGGAGAGGGTACGGAGAGTGGCGTGGTGCTGTGAGTAGACCGCTACTTCAGTGGAGTGAAGCCGCGAGCCATGGCCGAAGAGCACTGACTTTTTTCCTTGAACATTTGGACTCAAAAAGAAATAACCCGAGAGTAGTATGGAATTTGGATTTGAAAATTTCTTTCTCCTTGAATTTGGTACGATCGGGGGAGTGTTAAAAAGGAAGTCCGCACCCCCCCTTTTTGCAGACACTTAAAGCAAGAACCGGATAACTAAGGTGGAGAGACTACCTTTCTCTGTGTGAGATAAAAGTGATTAATTCCACAATTGACATCAGAAGTTTTGAGCTGGAGGTTAAGAACTGAATTTCAGAAGTTGATGTGTAACCCCCCCCCCCAGACCCGGGAGCGATCCACGAGTGAGCCTGTTGAGGAGACAGAAGGAATTTGACAGCTGTCAAACGAGCTGTCAAACGAACTGTTTAAGCTAGAAAAATCTGTTACCTATTTTGCAGACCAGATGGGTTACATTTGATTCAAAGTTGTTGGAAACAATGAAGAAATAAGTAATAGTAATTGATTGCTGGAGAAGGATTACTAAGTAACAAGAATCCCTCTAGGGGGGGGATTCTGAGGCACTACAATGGCTGCAGATGGAAAATTACAGGCCGAGTTGGAAAAAATCTTTTTTCTTGTGGGAAAACCTCAAGACCAGAGCACAGCTATGACTACAATGATTGTGACCTTGAATTCTAAAGTAAGCAATTCTGTTGCCTGTGTTAAGGACTTGATAAAAGAAAACTCTGCAGCTGAACTAGAAGACGTGACAAAAGAAAACTCTGCAGCTGAACCAGAAGAGATATTTTCAGAGTCAGAGGAGAGGGAAGGAGGAGCGGAGATATTTCAGGAGGAAAAGGCCAACCAAAAACCTACAAATAGGGAATACAAAGAAAATAAGATATGGACAATGAGAATCTGGCTGAAAAGCAAGGATGAAGAAGAGAGAGATCCCCTTATGGGGGGCTGAAAGAACTATGGACTACAAATTTGTGCAAGATGAAAGAGGGAGCCCTTGGGACATTCGGATTATTTGGACTTAAAAGAAGTAAGAAACAGGATCGGGACTCCGCTTTCGAATATGGAGGGCTGGTTGGAAGAAACACTGATCTTATTGGGATAGAGCTCCTTCGAGACTTGGTGGCCAACATAAAAGATTACCAACAAAACCAACGAAGAGGGACTGATAGAGATTTGAAGGCCTCGGACGTGAGAAATCCAGGCTAAGAACTGATATTATGGACACCTCTTTGGGGGAACGAAACCTGGAAAGAGGGGGGTGAGAATTTTCTTATAAGGTTATGATTTTTATGTCTAGTTATTATGTTTAGTAACTAATATGGTAATTGATAAATTGTTGGAAGGGAATTTAGGTCGACCTTTGGAAAGGATGTAATGATTATAATGGATCTGTGTAAGTTAAAATTGGATAATTAAGAAGAACTAAGTTTTTTTAAAAAATGATAATAATATTGTAAAGAAAGGAGATTAGAACTTGCTGAACTAACTATTGGAACTAGGATGCATGAAGGGGGGATGCGGGGAAGTCAGAGAATGGGGTTATGAAAGTAAGAATTTGAAATTGTACATGTTTGTCTGTGTCTTTGTGTGTTTGTTATGTCTATATAAAATGTGAAAACTCAATAAAAAAAATTATATAAAAAAAAAGATAATGCTGACAGCGATTCAGAAACATAAATTTCCTCCTCCAAACTGTTCTTCCCTGCCTCTTCTCAGGGAGCCTTCCCAGCCCGTCTCAAGAAGGTATTCATTGTGGGTGCTCCTATGTGGTTCCGAGTTCCATACTCCATCATCAGCCTGCTGCTTAAAGAGAAACTCCGGGAAAGGGTGAGTGGGCCTCCACCGTTCACCATCTCCATCGTGCTCCTCCTCCTCCTCCTCCTCCTTCTTCCTACTGCTACTGTTGTTACTATTACTGTTGTTATTAGTTATTGTCCGCCCTTTCCCCTAAGCTCCTAGGGCAAGTTGCAACAATCAAAACACAGTATTAAAAACAGTTTAAAACAACTTGCAATAGCTGAAATAAGGTGGGATCCAAAAATATGCACCTCAAGTGTCACAAGCCAAGATAAAGAGGTGCATCTTCAGTGTTCGCCAGAAGCTACCGTATTTTTCGCTCCATAAGACGCACCTAGTTTTTAGAGGGGGAAAGCAAGAAAAAAATATATTCTGCGCAGAGCATGTAAGCGGCTCTCGCTTTTCTTGCTTTAAACCCTTCCGTCGCTCCTCCTGCTTCGCTGAGAAGCCAGCAGAGCAAGAGCGATAGCTGCACAGCGCCTCTTCTTCTGGCTTCCCAGCAAAGCAGGATGAGGGAAGGAAGGGAGCCCTTACAAGGGAGCGCTGAGCAGAGCCTGGCAGCGGCTCTTGCTGGCTTTTCCGGGAGGTGTGGGAAGGGACAGAGAGCAGCCCATCAGTCCCTTCTCCCTCCTCGGGGAAAAGCCCCCAAGAGCCTCACTCCCTTTAAAGAGCCACGCAGAGCGTGTGTGTGGATCTTGGGGGCTTTTAAAGAAACGCTCCACACGGCTCTTTAAAGGGAGTGCTGAGCAGAGCCTCCCACCTGCATTTGCTCCATAAGACGCACACACATTTCCCCTTACTTCTTAGGAGGGAAAAAGTTTGTCTTATGGAGTGAAAAATGCGATATGCAATGAAGGTGCCAGGTGCACCTCTGTGGGAAGGGTCTCCCACAACTTAGGGGCCACCTCAGAGAAGGCTCTCTCCCACTCTCCCCTCCCCACCGTGCCTGTGAGGATGAGGAAACAACTAGAAGGGCCCCGTCTGTCAATCTCAGCACCTTGTAGGAGGTTTGTGGGGGAGGAGGCAGTTTTCAGGTATGCGGGGGGGCAGGGGGGCTGAGTAATTTATGGCTTCTAACACCCACCTGAGCGCCTTGAATTGGGCCTGGAAACAAACTGGCAAGCAATGCCATCACCTGAGTGCTGCATTTTGTTGTTGTTTAGTTGTGTCCAACTCGCCTTCCAGGGCAGCCCCACGCAGAGTGCAGCGGAGGGTTCATGTTTTGCTGTGCCTCCCTTTCCACCTGCCCCCTCTCTTGTAGGTCCAGATGGTGAAGATGTCTGAGCTGAAGGAGCACCTGCCCCAAGAGTGTCTCCCCGAGTACCTGGGCGGATCCCTCAAACTAGATCCCCTCAGCTGGAACTGCAGGTTCCTCCCACAGCAGAACGGCCACCCGGACCCCCTTGATGAGCTGATTCTGGTGCCACTGGCATCCCCCCGGGACAACAGCTCGGTGCACACGCCGGGGCCAAAGGCCATGACGGTGCAGGAGGTGCTGGAGCACGTCACCCAGAAGCAGAAGCGGGGCATCTATGAGGAGTACGAAGGCATCCGGCGCAGGAGCCCGGCAGGAACATTTGCCTGCTCCTTGTAAGGGTTCAAGTGTGGCACTGGGGGCAAGAGGTGTGGCAGAAGGGGGAGGTGATTGCTCCTGGCGCCCCTTGCCAGGGGAGCACCCATAGGATTCCGCAGTCTTGGGAAGAGAAACTCCCCTTTCCTCGCCCCACCCAATGTCCAGTTTCATCCAATTTCTGCAACATTTCTTAGGTCTTCACTTGTAGCCTTTTTTGTGGCTTGCAGAGCACCAGGTGGTTGGCTCAGAGAACAATCAAACCAGCTCTTGACTGTGGTCAGTGTCAGGGTGTATCCTGTCATTTTTCAGGTACACTGGGGAAATTTATCCCATGCGGCAATGTGCACAGGAATTAAGCTCTCCAAGAGATCCATATTGAAGAACATAAGAGGAGCCTGTCGGTTCAGCTCCACGGCCCATCACGTCCAGCCTCCTGTTCTCACAGTGTCCAGCCAGATGCCTCTCTGGGGGAAACCCACAAGCAGGATTTGAGCCCAAGAGCAGCCCTCCCCTCCTGTGTTCTTCAGCAACTGCCATTGAGAAGCCTTCCAGAGGCGGGGCAGAGCCACTGTGGCCCCCAATAGCCTCTCCTCCAAGGATTTGTCAAATCCTCTTTTAAAGCTGCCTAGACAGACGGCCTCCACTGCCTCTTGCCTGAGGAAGGACTTCCCTTTTATCCGTCCTAAATCTTCCAACACTCAACTTCCTTGTATGTCCCTGAGTTGTGTGTGTGTGTGTGTGTGTGTGTGTGTGTGTGTTCTTTAATCCAGAGGCCCCACAAGGCCGGGTTCCCCATCTCCTTGTGTTGCACTCACTGTGCCTGCCCTTGCTTGCCACAGGTCTCCCTTCAACCAGGAGAAGAACAGATATGGGGATGTGCCGTGTCTTGACCAAACAAGGGTGAAGCTGTCCAAGCAATTCAGCTATCCAGAGGTAAGCTGGCTGAGAGTTTTGGCTCTGCAAAGCTGCCTTGTATTGTATTGAATCGGACTGTCGGTCTAGCTCAGCCTTCCACAATCTGGTTCCCTCTGGTATTTATTGGCTATATTTATTGATCACTCTTTTCCCCCCAAAGGTAACTCAAACTAACTTACAAAATCTAAATGAATAAAACGCACAATAGTAAAGGTCAATCCTGATTTTAAAACATAGAATTCAAATGGCCTACAAAGTAAAGGAGGCCAGAGATTATTAAAGAGCCAAAGACCTGGAGAAAAAGCTGACGCAGGGAGAGCATTCCACAAGCAGGGAGCCACCACTGAAAAGGCCTATTTTTGGGGTGCCAGCCTCCCGCCAAGGGGGCGGGTGAAGAAGGGCCTTGCATAATGATCCCAAGGTCTGGGCCAGTTCATAGGGGGAGAATCAGTCTTGGAGGTATTGGGTTCATGAGCAGCAGAAGGCTCCATAGGTTAAAACCAGCACTCTGAATTGGGAGCCAGTGCAGTCAGGCTTGGGTTGAAGGAGCATCTCCACCCCATCATTCTGCCTGGACACTGAGGTCCAGCGCCAAGGGCCTTCTGGCGGTTCCCTCACTGGGAGAAACCAAGTTGCAGGGGGCCTTCTTGGTAGTGGCACCCGCCCTGTGGAACACCCTCCCATCAGATGTCAAAGATATAAACAACTACCAGATTTTTAGAACACATCTGAAGGTAGCCCTGTTTAGGGAAGCTTTTAATGTTTGGTGGACTACTAATAAAAGTTTAATATTTTGTTGGAAGCTGCCCAGAGTGACTGAAGAAACCCAGCCAGGGTGTAGGGTATAAATAATAAATTTATTATTATTATTATTATTATTGTTGTTGTTGTTGTTGTTGTTGTTGTTGTTGTTGTTGTATTTTGTGCTCCAGTGAGCAGCCTGGCCCCCAATTTTTGCACCAACTGCAGTTTCCAAGCCACCTTCAAAGGTAGCCCCACATAGAACACATTCCAATAAGACAGGATGCTGGGCTACAACTCCCATCATGCTTCCTAAGTGGTCCTGCTGGCTAGGGCTGATGGGAGCTGGAACCAAAGATTATCTGGGGGGCACCAAGTTTGGGAGAGTGCTATTGTCTGCACTGACTCAGAGCAGAGAGGTCAGTTTCTTCATGCAGAAAGTTTGAAAAATGCATATCATTATTCAAAGTAAATGCAAGCCAGAAATTGGGGTTCTTGTGCCGTGCTTCCCACCCCCAAAAAACCCTCCCACAAATTCTGTGCTTGCAATCAATGTGAGCAGATGACATTTGTGGAAATGGCACCCCTGTTTTTTAAAGACATTTCTCTTCCACGTTTGTGTTGTCCAAGGAACTCTGGACAGCTTACTTAGTGTTTGGTTCCACCGCCATTAAACTCTGTCAGGATGGTGAAGCAGATGAACAGCAATGAGCCCAAGATCGCCTTGTGAGCTTTGTGACTGAGTGGGAAATTCAGCCAGGTCTCACCGCTCTTATGTTCATTTACATGAGTTCTACATTTCCAGGCAACCCTCCAGAAGCAGTATGCAGAGTCAGGAAGTAGCTAATGGGGAAGGGCTGTCATTCAGAGAGATGATATTGTGCTACACCAACAACAGCTTAGGGCAAGGGCTCAGAGCTTAGTGGTAGAGCAGCTGCTATGCATGCAAAAGGTCCCAGGTTCAATCCCCAGCATCTCCAGATAGAAGAACCATCAGGTGAGACGAAAGATGTTCTCTTCCTCAACAGCCGCTGCCAGTCTGAGTCAAGTGCCCTTGGTTACAGGGCCAACCAGGTTCTGCCTGAAAGAAGGCAGCTTTTTAATCCAGTTCATGTATTCATAGGCAACAGACTGTCTCAAACCAAGCAGCTCTACTAGCAAAAGCATTTTAGATGGTGCAACAAAACTCGTCCTCCCTCTCCTTTCCCTGGGTACCCCCTAAATCGCTGCGGGTTTCCCTCCAACCCTCCCTCTGGAGCATTTCTCCTTCCTGCGTAGAATTGGGACCCAATTTAGCCTTTGTCATGCAGTGGTGCAGGAGGAAAGCCATGGGTTGTTGCCCCCCTTTTTCTCCCCTGCACATACTCATGCGCCCCCCAAGAGTGTTATGGTGTGCCTCTGCTTGGGTGTCACTGCTTTGGCCTGTCTGTCAGGGTGACCTTTCCTGTTGCGTCTCTCCAGCTGACAGATTACATCAACGCCAGTTTCATGGATGGCTACAAGCAGAGGAATGCATACATTGGCACCCAAGGTAGGGAGGCCCTGGGCACATCGGTGTTTGGGGTGGTGATCTGGCCAGGGGAGCAGGGTGGGTGGGCGGACCTTTTGCATTCCTGCAGAGACCGTGTTGCAGAGGAAGCAGTGGTGGCACTTTCCATCACAAGCTGAGATTCAAATTAGAAGAGCCTGGCTGAATCAGACGAAAGTCCCGCCTAATCCAGTGTCCTGCTTCTCCTGGTGGCCGACCAGATGCCCCTTGGAAGCTCAGGAGCAGGACTGGAGGGCGACATCACTCTCCTGGCTGGTGAGTCCCAGGGCCGGCACGCAGAGGCCTGCTCCTTTTGACCATGGAGGCAGCAGAAGGCTTGGCAGACAGGAACCGCTGATTGCTGTTCTCTTCCATTAATCTGTCTGATCACCTTTTAAAACCACCCAAGTTGGGGGCCATCACGGCCTCTTGTGAGAGCGAATTCCTTTTTATTATTAATTTTATTGATAGAATTTTTGAAGAGATAAACAATAATCCAACATCATTTCATTAATTCCATGGTTTGGCACTGTGTTTCCATCGTTCAGCTTCATTGGCTGCCTCCAAGTTCTAACATTAGGATAAATAAACTATTTTTCTGCTTTCCCCATGCATAACCTTATGCACCTGCCATTGTATACCTTGCTCAGAATTTTTCCTGAACTAAAATGTCCCAGATGTAATCTTTCTTCTCAAAGGGATTTCTCCATTATCCTTGATCTTTTTGGCGGCCCTTTGCTGAACCTTTTCCATCCCTACAATATCCCTTCTGAGGTGAGGCCTCTCTGCACCTTCCTAGGGTGCCTTTCCAGTGAGCTCTGCCCCCTACTCCAAGGTGTTCAGAGCTTTGCTGTGTACAGTTCTGGTCACGCCACCTAAAAATGGATATTGTGGAGTTTGGAGACATGCAGAAGAGGGCAAGTGAAAGGATTATGAGATGGAGTGACTCCACCATGAGGAAAGCTGGCAGCATTTGTGACTTCTTAGTTTAGAAGAAAGGCCAGTAAGAGGTGTTGCGAGAGAAGCTTATAAAATGAGGCATGGCATAGAGAAAGTGAATAGAGAATTTCCCCCCTCTCCTCTCTCGTAACACTCATAGACAACCAAGGAATCTGAATGTTAGAAAATTAAGGACAGGTAAAAGAAAGTCCTTCTTCATACAGTGCATAGGTAACCTGTGGGAACTTACTGCTGCAGAAGGCAGTGATGACCCCCTCGCCAGCTGGCTTCAAAAGGGGCTTGGACAAATTCATGGAAGAGGTGCTCTGCTCTGCTGCCCTGGCCAGAGGGAATAATGTTTTTGGATCCAGTTGCTGGAAACCTCAGGAGGGGGAGAGGGCTCTTGTGCTCCAATCCTGCTTGCAGGTTTTCCAGAGGATTCTGGGAGAACAGGGTGCTGGGTTAGATGGCCCTGGAGCTGATCCAGCACTTCCTCATGTGCTTGGGATCTCCAGTAACTGGTATTCCAGGACAGGCAGC
Organism: Podarcis gaigeae; assembly: GCF_964106915.1. Taxonomy (NCBI): domain Eukaryota; kingdom Metazoa; phylum Chordata; class Lepidosauria; order Squamata; family Lacertidae; genus Podarcis; species Podarcis gaigeae. The sequence goes on from NC_139690.1 coordinate 791,415, forward strand.
ACTACCCAGCCCACCACTCCCCTGTCCAGCTCCTTAATGGAGCTAGCTGTGCCCCCAGCATCTCAATGCAGAGATAGGGAACATGTGGCCCTCCAGATGTGGTTGAACTTCCTGTTGCATATTTAGCAGATTAATTGCACTGCAGAAAGTGTGCTGGGGAGACCACACGTTCAGGAAACAATGAAGAAACGCAAAAAATATATTTTGCTTGGCTTTAATTACAAAAACATTAAATCTATAAGTATGACCCATTCACCAGGGTAGTGAGAGAGGTACATACTCCTCTTTATATACTATACCCAATTGCTGACACAGCTTAATTAACACAACTTAACAGCACCTGCTATACTGCTTCACAGCTATAAAACTAGGTCATGATTTACTCTGGCCTTTAAAGAGATACACATCTTGTGAAACAATAATGAACCTTAATATTTAAATAAACCATTCAACACTTCCAACTCCCATTAGCACCAAACCAACATGGCCAGCGGTCAGGGATGATGAGAGCTGTAGTCCAGTGACATTTGGAGGGCCACAGGTCCCCCCTCTCCCATCACCATCCAGGACCTCCCAAGGTGAGAGCTTCAGTTTTAGCTCTCTTGGCCAATAGGCTTGAACCAGAGGTTGGGGAAGCTGCGGGCCTCCAGATGTTGCTGGACTACAATGCCCATCATCCCATCATAGGTCATCTGGGCTGGGGGTGATGGGAGCTGGAGTTCAAGGATTCCAGCAGGGCACCCTTTTGCCCATGGGCTTCTTGCAATACTTTGGAAAAGCCCCCTAAGACGATGACTGTTGCCGCAGTTTTCTCACCACATCTTCCAGTACTTATTTGGTGGGAATGCATTTAGCAAGTTAACCATGGGTTGAGGAGTTGTCTGAAGCTGGGTTTTAGCAAGCCAGGCTGTTGTTCCGCCCAGTCCAGGGCTCTCTGGCTGGCAGCAAAGCTTCATGAGCTGAGAGTCCTTTGAAGGGGAAATGCCAGGGAGAATGAATCCTTACGTTAAACGTTTAAATGAGGTCTAGTGGCTTTAGATGGGACCTGGGAAACCATGGTTTGCATCCCCACACAACCATGGAGCCTGGCAGAAGACCTTGGGCCAGCCATCTTCTCTCAGCCTTGTCTACCTCACAGGGCTGCTGGGAAGATGAATGAGGGGAGGGAGAAGATCTGCATCACCTGGAACTCATCGGAGGAGAAATACAGTGGTGCCCCGCAAGACGAACGCCTCGCAAGACGGAAAACCTGCTAGACAAAAGTGTTTTCCATTTTGGAGGCGCTTCGCAAAACGAATTTCCCTATGGGGTTGCTTCGCAAGGCGAAAAAATCTTGCGTCCCCCTGCGTTGTTGTTTTTTTGCTTTTTTCACCCTTTTCCTAAGCCGCTAAGCCGCTAATCAGCTGTTCCGCTGATAAGCCGCTTAACAGCTGATCGCTAGAAGCCACTAGACAGCTTAGCGCTAATCCACTAAGCTGTCAATGGGCTTGCTTCGCAAGTCGAGAAAACCGCTAGACGAAGAGAATCGCGGAACGGATTCTTTTCGTCTAGTGAGGCACCACTGTAGGAGGCCTTCAGTTCCTTTCCCTTCTTAATTTGTGTCTGTCTGTGTGTGCTGCTGCTTCTCTTCAGGGCCGTTAGAGAACACATATGGTGACTTCTGGCGCATGGTGTGGGAGCAAAATGTGCTGGTGATAGTCATGACTACGAGGTGAGTGTTCAGGCAGAGCCACACCTTCTTTCTGCACCTGCACTCTGCCTTGGAACTGGGAGAGGCACAGGTGCCCCACTAACTGACCACCTGCCATTTGTGGGCTCAGAGGTTCAGGTGCCCACTTACTTATTTATTTCATGAAGTTTATACATGGCTTGATTGTTAAAAAGAAAAGAAAGAAAATCCTCAGAGCAGTTTACAAAGAGAAAAAACAATAAAGTCATCAGTAAAAAAGGATGCTTTAAAACATTCAGGAATCAAAATCTACAATAAACTAAGTAATGGGTGGGAGAGCTGAAAAAAATTCACATCTGGCAACCAATGTGCCCCTTTGGCTTCAGATAGGACATGGGTAGGTAAAGGTAAAGGGGACCCCTGACCATTAGGTCCAGTCGTGACCGACTCGGGGGTTTTGGCGCTCATCTCGCTTTACTGGCCAAGGGAGCCAGGGTACAGCTTCTGGGTCATGTGGCCAGCATGACTAAGCCGCTTCTGGCGAACCAGAGCAGCGCACAGAAACGCCGGAGCGGTACCTATTTATCTACTTGCACTTTGACGTGCTTTTGAACTGCTAGGTGGGCAGGAGCAGTGACCGAGCAACAGGAACTCACCCCGTCGCGGGGATTCGAACCGCTGACCTTCTGATCGGCAAGTCCTAGGCTCTGTGGTTTAACCCACAGAGCCACCTGCATCCCATAGGACATGGGTAGACAAGGCTAAAAAGCCCAGGACAGAAATGTTCATGGTGTCTCCTTGACCAGAAGCAATACATTTAGCATTAACTCTAGAAGTGTACACTCGATTATGTCCAAACTAAGCCTCCTAGAGCAAAATATACACCAGGATTACTCAAAAGCACACACACAAATTTCATAGAACCATCAAATCCTTGAACTGTAAAGTTGGAAGGGACCCTCTGCAAACTGCTTGAACTTGGCTTGGTAGATATGCAGATGTCATTCACAGGAAACATGGAGTCTTTCTTCAGTGTGGGCTTCTGATTAAATCGGTTAGCCCTTCAACTTCCCTTTCTTGTGTTCAAGGCTGGAAGAAGGAGGCAGACGGAAGTGTGGCCAATACTGGCCATTGGAGAAAGACTTCCAGACTTGCTATGGAAACCTGACGGTCACCAATCTGGGAATAGAGAACCTCAACCATTACAAGAAAACCATTCTGGAGATCTACAACTTTGAGGTAACCACAAATTTCTCTAAGTATTTCTCAAACTTGAGTCTTCAGCTATTGTTACACTACAACTCCCATGATCCCTAGCTAGCAGCACCAGTGGTCAGGGATGATGGTAGTACAACAACAGCTGGAGACCCAAGTTTGAGAAACACTGCCTAAGGCAGTATTGTGTTCTGGTCCTGAGGAAGAGCCCCACAAGACAAGGCAGGTCGGTTGTCCCAGCACCAAGGCTGGCTGCTAGGGAGCAACTTGCTCCTGGTGAGAAGGGCCATAGCTGAGTGGCAGAGCATCTGTTTTGCAAGCGAAAGCTCCCAGGTTCAATCACTCCAGCCAGGGTTGGGAGAGACTCCTCCCTGCCTGGAATCCTGGACAGACTATCCTGAGAATGTTTGTGTTCCTAATACAGACACCTAATACAGGGAACTCTATAAATGGACAATGTGTGTAATGCCTGATTCATGTTGAACATTGTGAACATTAGATATGTTGATCAGTGAATCTGCAGTGTATCCAGCTGGAGAATATTCCTACTGATAAAGCAGAGTAAAACGCCTTGTGGACAGTCAAGTGTTGGGCCTACTCGCAAGTGTCACTGGGAGGCCGAGGGCACAGCATACGCACTTTATGCAAGGCCTCTCAGAATTCTGGGCCAAATTAGCCTGAATTCAGCAGCAAGGAAGGCCAGGTTCTGCATTCTGAATAAATACTGAAAAGTTGGGTGCTTTCACTTATTTTGCACCTTTGATTCTGCCTTTTCTGTGGTGACCAGAAGCTATGCAGAACTGAGTCTCCAGTGTCTGGAAATCTTGATAGTTACATTTTGTGTTTCTTTGGGCTGTAGCCAATGTAAAGGTAAGGTAAAGGACCCCTTGGACAGTTAAGTCCAGTCGAATTTGACTATGGGGTGCGGCACTCATCCTCTCTTTAGTGTTGAGTTAAATTCATGTGGCAATAGTGCATACTTGCCAGTGGAACATTGTTTCACAAGACAATGTGTAAGTGGCTTGCTGGCAACTTTGTGGCACAACAGATTGTGCAATCTGTTGCACAAAATAGTTTCCCCCCGTGCAGCTCTTGCATTTGATTAATCTGTTGTGCAACATTGCAACTCCTTAGTCAGCCAGCACAAGAGCCTTTGCCTGAGTGCACAGAGAACATTTAATAGAGCCCTGATTGCTCAGCAGCCATTGTCTCCATAGAGAGTCAATGTGACTTAGCAGTTAGAGTGCTGCTCTAAGACCTGGAAGATGCGGGTTCAAATCCCCGCTCTGCAATTAATCTCACTGGGTGACCTTGGGCCAGTCACTCACTTTCAGCCTAACCTGCCTCACAGAGTTGTTGTGGGGGTTAAATGAGGAGAGGGAGAACCATGTATGCAACCTTGAACTCCTTGGAGGAAAAGGTGGGATAGGAATGCATTAAAATAAATAATAAACAAACCAACAAACACTTTCAAATATATTTACTTGGGGTTCCCATTATGGGTATACAGTTGGGGCCTGTTGCTTATGTCAACCTGTGAAGTAATTGTGACCCTTCCAGGAAGCAATCACTGCTGATCTAAGTAGAAGAGGGTTGAGAAATGGGGGGGGGCATGTCCAGGTAAAGGGGGTGACATAAGAGAAGAGACAGGCAAGAGCGGGGTCCATTCCTTTCTCCCCTTTCCGCCATTCTTCCCTCCGCAGAGCCGCGAGAGGCGACTGGTGACCCACTTCCAGTATGTGAGCTGGCCTGACTATGGTGTCCCGACCTCAGCAGCAACTCTCATCGACTTCCTGGGGGCTGTCAAACATCAGCAGAGGGTGGCTGTCAGTGCCTTGGGGCCACGCTACAAAGGCCATCCTGGTGGGCCACCTATTGTGGTGCATTGCAGTGCTGGCATTGGCAGGACAGGTAAGGATGCCAAGACAAAGAAGCTTTCAGTGGACGCTGGTGGCGCTGTGGTTTAAACCACTAAGCCTCTTGGGCTTGCCGATCAGAAGGTCGATGATCCGAATCCCTGCGACAGGGTGAGCTCCCGTTGCCCAGTCCCAGTTCCTGCCCATCTAGCTGTTTGAAAGCACCTCAAAGTGCAAGTAGATAAATAGGTACCACTCCGGTGGGAAGGTAAACGGCGTTTCCATGAGCTGCTCTGGTTTGCCAGAAGTGGCTTAGTCATGCTGGCCACATGACCTGGAAAAACTGTCTGCGGACAAACGCAGCTCCCTTGGCCTATAAAGCGAGATGAGCGCCACAGCCCCAGAGTCGTCTGCGACTGGACTTGACTTGTCAGGGGTCCTTTAGCTTTATCTTTTTTTAATGGAAAGGCAGAGAAAGACATCTGCCTGCAGCCTTAGTGACTGGTTGGCGTTGACCAGTGATGGGGCCTTTTCAGTGGTGGCTCCTCATTTGTGGAATGAGGCTTTCCCAGGCACAGTGTGTCCCAGCTTTTTCCTTATTAATATTCAGCCAGGATTTCAAAGCATTCCTGTTCACCCAGGCATTTGACGGCAGCGGGTAGAATCATAAAATCATAGAGTTGGAAGAGACCACCAGGGCCATCGAGTCCAACCCCCTGCCAAGCAGGAAACTGGTGGTGCATTGCAGTGCTGGCATTGTTCCTCCAGCAACCTGGAAATTAATCTTAAGGCTGTGTGGCTGTTTTTAGATGTTCTTAATTGTTCTTAATTAATTCTTAATTGTTTTTAAACAATTAAGGCCATAACACTTGCATAAAACTGTTCCAAATGGAACATAACACCATAGCACTGGCCAGTTGCTAATCTCCCTTTCCTGGGCAAGGTTCTGGAGTGAGTGGTCGCAGACCAGATCCAGGCACTTTGGGAAGAAATTGATTTTCTGGATCCATTTCAATTGAGGTTTGGCCTGGTTTTGTCACAGAAACTGCTTTGGTCGCCCTGTATGATGACCTCTATCGAGAGACAGACAAGGGAAACATGTCTGTGTTAATTCTTCTTGACCTCTCAGCAGCTTTCAGTACCATCGACCATGGCATCTGGAGCGACTCTCTGAACTGGGGGGGGCACCGCTTTGCAGTGGTTCCAGTCCTTCTTGGATGGTGTTACTTGGGGAATGTTTTTCAGCCCCATAGAACCTTCAAGGTGGGGTTCTGCAGGGCTCAGTCCTATCCCCCACGTTGTTTAACATCTCCATGAAATCACTGGGTGGGGTTATCCGGAGGTTTGGAGTATGTTGTCAGCAGTATGCTGATGACACTCAGCTCTATTTCTCCTTGACATCTGCAGGTGGGGCAGTGGAAGTGCTGGACCAGTCTTGGTAGTGGACTGGATGAGAGCCAAGAAACAGAAGCCCAATCCAGATAAGACTGTTGGTGGGGGGTTCCCTAGACCAGATGGGTGGGAGGTCGCCTGCTCTTGATGGGGTTATGTTTCCTCTGAAGGAGCAGGTTCATAGCCTGGGGTTCCTCCTGGATCCTTTGCTGTCGCTCAAGGCTCAGGTGGCCTCAGTGACCCAGAGTGCCTTCCATCAGCTTCAGCCAGTGGCCCATCTACATCCCTATCTGGACAGGGAGAGCCTAACTACTGTTCTCTACACTCTGGTAATCTGAAGGTTAGATTACTGCAGTGCGTTGTACGTAGGGCTGCCTCTGAAGACGGTTCGGAAACTTCAGCTAGTGCAGAATTCAGCGGCCAGGTTGCTCACCGGAGCAAGACGGTTTGAGCCTATTACACCGATCCTGGTCCAACTGCACTGGCTACTGATTAGTGTCCAGGCCCAATTCAAAGTGAAATTAAACATATTAATTCATCACTTAAATAGAATCCTAAGCCAATTAAATATCTGCAAGCTGTTTCCAGTTAATTTAACTTAACATATTTAACTAATTTAATCTTCCTCATACTCCTCCTCCTCCTTCTGGTCACGGACTCTTCCGGTTAGGTCAGCTAGCTCCGAAAAATCCATCATCTTCATCTGCCATTCTTCCACCGCTGGTAAATCTTGAATTTTCCACTTTTTGGCTAGTAAGATTCGAGCAGCAGTTGTGGCATACAAAAATAATTTAACATCTTTCTTGGGCAATTCCAAACCTGTTATTCCAAGAAGAAAGGCCTCTGGTTCTTTATAAATGTATATTTCAACATTTCTTTCAATTCATTATAAATCTTTTCCCAGAAGGGACAGGTCCACCACATATGATAAAAGGTTTCTTCCTTTTCTTTACATTTCCAGCATAGATTATCACAGTTATGATATATCTTTGCTAATTTTACAGGAGTCAAATACTATCTGTACATCATTTGCATTATATTTTCCTTTAACACAATACATGCAGTGAACATGACCCCTTTCTTCCACAATCTTTCCCAATCCTCAAACATTGTATTATGTCCTACATCTCTCATGGCCACTGGGCCCATCACCTCCTGGCAAATAGAAGGGGAAGAAATGGAGGCAGTGAGAGAGTGAGAGATTTTACTTTCTTGGGCTCCGTTATCACTGCAGATGGTGTCAGCAGCCACAAAATTAAAAGACGCCTGCTTCTTGGGAGAAAAGCAATGACAAACCTAGAGAGCATCTAAAAAAGAAGAGACATCACCTTGCTAACAAAGGTCCGTATAGTTAAAGCTGTGGTTTTCCCTGTAGTGATGTATGGAAGTGAGAGCTGGACCATAAAGAAGGCTGATATCCGAAGAATTGATGCTTTTGAATTATGGTGCTGGAGGAGACTCTTGAGAGTCCCATGGACTGCAAGAAGATCCAACCTCTCCATTCTTAAGGAAATCAGCCCTGAGTGCTCACTGGAAGGACAGATCCTGAAGCTGAGGCTCCAATACTTTGGCCACCTCATGAGAAGAGAAGACTCCCTGGGAAAGACCCTGATGTTGGGAAAGATGGAGGAGAGGACGACGGAGGACGAGATGGTGGGACAGTGTTCTCGAAGCTAACAGCATGAGTCTGACCAAACTTCGGGAGATAGTGGAAGACAGAAGTGCCTGGCGTGCTCTGGTCCATGAGGTCACGAAGAGTCGGACACAACTAAATGACTAAACAACAACAATCTTTTGGGATATCTTTATCTAGAATTCCTAGTAGATATGCCTCTGCCTTTTTTGTGTGTGATGTCCTTATCAATTTTTTTATTTCGGCGTGGATCATGTCCCAAAAGGTTTTAATCTTAGGGCAAGTCCACCACATGTGGTATAACGTACCTTTTGTTCTGTTACATTTCCAGCATTTGTCGTTGTTCCTTTTATTTATTTTTGACAATCTGTCAGGGGTTAGGTACCATCTGTGGTGAATTTTTCTGAAATTCTCCCTTAATGAATCACACGCAGTAAAATTTATGTTTTTCTCCCAAAAAGTTTTCCATCTTTCCAGATCTATCTCATATCCCAAATCGTGCTCCCACTTTAACATGTTTTCCCCTTTCGTCTCTTGTTCTGAGGTGGTTTTCATTAATAATCTATACATTTTTGCAAGTATTTTTTGATCGCTTTGCAATATTTCCTTTTCTAATTTTGAGGTTTTATTTTCAAATCCCCCCCCCCTTTTATGTCTTTTTCATATGTTGCGTTTAATTGATAATATTGTAACCAATTTATTCCAAATGTTTGTAATTGTTTGTAAGTTTTTAATTTAATATTTCTGTCTGCATCTTCTAATATTTCCCTATATGTTGGCCAAGTCTCTTTTGCATTACTCTTTAATGTTGTAGTTGCCTCCACTGGTGAAACCCATTGGGGAGTTTTCTCAATAATTTTTCCTTTTGTTCTTTCCTAGACATCCAATAGAGCCTTTCTTAAATCTGGCACTGCGAATTCTCCACTTTCCTTTGGGCCCATCATTACTTCTAATTTTATCCTTGCCTTTTTCCTCTGCCATATAAAATTTGCAAGATCTCTTTGCCAGCTTATAAAATATTTAGTTCCTATTACAATTGGAATCATTTGAAATAAAAATAGAATTTTGGGGAGTATCATCATTTTAATCATAGATATTCTTCCTCCTAATGATAATTTTAGTTTTCCCCATTTATCCATACTTCCTTTAATTTCTTTCCATTTTTTAATATAATTATACTTAAATGAATTTGTATTTTTATTTGTAATCCATATCCCTAAGTAGTTCACTTTATTTTCTATTTTTAGTCCTGTTGTTTCCTCTAATTCCTTTATTCCCTTTCTCGCCTATATTTTTTGTTATCAATTTCAATTTATCTTTGTTCAATTTGAATCCTGCTACTTTGGCAAATTCTTTAATTCTTTCTAATGTTTTTTTTATACTTTCTTTTGGTGTTTCGGTTGTAATAATCACATTTTCTGCAAATGCTCTTACTTTGTAACACTGTGTACCAAGACATATGCCCTTTATTTCTTCATTCTTTCTCAGAGCTATTAATAGGGTTTCTAATATTGTAATAAATAGGAGTGGGGATAAAGGACATCCCTGTCGTGTCCCTCTCTTGATGTCAAATTCTTCTGTAATTTCGTTGTTTAGGATTAATTTGGCTCTTTGTTTTTTGTAAATTGCTTGAATTCCATTCATAATTCTTTTACCTAAATTTAAACTTTCGCAGGTTTTAATCATACATTTCCAAGAGACACTGTCAAATGCCTTTTCAGCGTCTACCAAAAGCATTGAAATTTATTTACTTTGATTCATTTTGGCATATTCCATTAAGTCTATAATTATTCTAGTGTTGTCCTTCATTTGTCTGGCTGGCAAAAATTCTGCCTGATCTTTTTTAATTATCCTTTTTAGCAGAGTTTTCATTCTATTTGCAAGAACTCTAGTAAATATTTTATAGTGTATATTCAATAAAGATATTGGCCTGTAGTTTTTTATAAGTCTCAAATCCGTACCTTGCTTTGGGATAAGGGTTATCAATGCTTCTTGCCACGAACTGGGTATTTCTCCTTTGTCTAAAATTTAATTGTAATTTGGGTGTTATTATTTCCTCTAATTTTTTATAATATGTTACTGAAATTCCGTCTGGTCCTGGCGATTTCCCATCCTTCATATTTTTAATCACTTTTTTAATCTCTTCAAGTTCAATATTTGAGTTTAAAATTGCATATTCTTCTTCTTCTATATCTGGTAATCTGTTTTCTAATAGGTATTCCTGGATTTTCTTTTCCTCTTTCAATTCTACTTTATATAATTTTTTAAATATTTTGTAAATCTTTCTTTGATTTGTTTTGGGTCAATAATTTCTTTTTCTTCGTCAATAATTCTATTTATTACTCTTTCTACCTGTCTTTCCTTAATAAACCATGCCAGCATCCTACCCGGTTTATTTGCCCATTCAAAATATCTTTGTTTTGTCCATGTAATTTTTTTCTCAATTTCTCTATTTATTAAATTCGATAGGTGGGCTTGTAAGTTCTTTATTTGTTGGATATCTTCATTTTTGGGGTTTTTCACTAAATCTTTTTCTTTCTCTCTTATTTATTTATTTCCATAAATTAGTATCTTCATTTCTCCTTATCATTCCAATCTGTTGTATTACATACCCTGCATATAGGCTTTACTCACTTCCCAAATCATTTTTTATCTGTATCCTGATTTTCATTTATTTCATAGAATTAATTCAATATTTCCTTAGCCCTTTTAAAAGGGCTATGTCCTACATCTCTTGCCCAATCTATCATCACAGATTTAACTTGTTCATCTTTTGTATGCCACTCCAACAATAACTTATACATTTTAGATAAATTTTAATCCTTAGTATCCAACAACTCCATCTCCAACTTAGATTTTTCAAAAACAAAACCTTTTTTCTTATCCCATTTATACAATTCATTAATCTGGTGATCACTGGGCAACAATTTTTTACTTTTTGAATGTTGTCTAGATTTCTACAACTGATTTAGGGTATTTTTGCACTGCTGAATCAGGAAATGGCATCCGTTTCTCTCCATCAGGTCAGGTTTACTGTAAACTGAATGGTGGGCATTGATAAAGGTAAGTACAAGTAAATTGCATGTTGCTTCACCATTTTTCAAACTTCAGGGCTTAGAACTCCTGGAATGCTCAGCGGCAGGGAGGTCTCTCTTCAGAGTTCAACAGTAGTCAGCCATCATGACTGCGTCCCAGCGACCCTGATACCTGGTCTCCATCTCTTTCATGTCCTGATGGAATCTCTCCCCCTGCTCGTCACTCATTGAACCCAGGTTCGCAGGAAACCGGTCCATATGTGAAAATAGGTAGTGCATCTTGACGCTCATGTTGCAGCCCAGGTTTCTGAAAGCAGTCAGCATGTTGTTGACAAGTTCTGCGTAGTTTCTGGCCTTATTGTTGCCAAGAAAGTTCTTCACTACCAGAACAAATGCCTTCCACACTTCCAGTTCCACTTCATTCGTTGAGTTTCCGAACTCTGGATCTCTGATGAGCTGACGGATCTGAGGACCGTCAAAGATGCCAGCTTTCAACTTCTCCATGGTCAATCCTGGAAAAGCCTGGCACAAGTAAGTGAAGCAGTCACCATCCTTGTCCAGAGCCTTGGTGAACTGCTTGATTAAGCCGAGCTTGATGTGCAGCAGTGGGAAGAGTATTCTGTCTCTGTTCACCAGAGGGTCGTTGATGACGTTCCTTTCTTTGCAAGGCACCAATTCCTCCTTCACAGGCCAGTCCTTCTTCGTGTAATGCTGAGCACGGTTCCTACTATCCCACATGCACAGAAAACATGGGTACTTGGTGAAGCCAGACTATTGTCCAAACAAAAAGATCACCATCTTCAGGTCAACACAAATAAACCACTTATGCTGATCATAACCAATTTTCTCCAGCACATACTTCACCGCTTCATAGTTCTCCTTCAGTGTACTCGAGTGAGCCAGGGGTATAGAGGCAAACTGGTTGCCGTTGTGTAGCAGAACACATTTCAGTGATCGCTTGCTGCTGTCAATGAACAGTCTCCAATCTTTGGGTTCGTACTGTGGCACTCCAAGCTTGAGCAGAAGCTGCGCAATATCTGCACAGTACACCAAGTCCTTCTCTTCTGAGAAAAAATGGAGGTACTCTTGATGCATGTTGCGGAAGAAGCTGATGCGAGCACTGTCAGAGAGGAGGTTTTTTTCCTTCAATCTGGATGCCAACAGTTCGGCAGAGTCCTTCGACAAGCTGAGGTCGTGAACTAGATCATTCAACTCCTTTTAGGAAAATGGATGTGGAGCATCATCTTCAAGAACCACTTCTTCTTCTTCATGTCCTTCAACACTGGAGGCATCTTCGTCACTAATGTCAGGAAGTTCTCTGAAGATAGGCACTGGAATTTCATCACAATGAGCTACAGGATGACGTGCTGATTGAAGATCAGGATACTTCGTGGGGCGGCTGCCCCATTAACTTAGTTTTGATCCCCCAACTTTATGCTTTGCCGCACCAATTTATGGAAGATTTCAAGGTTTTATGACTTCAAACTGATCCCTTTTTGACATAATCACCCAGAACTATCGGACCTGAATACTTGTTGTCATTAAAATAATCATTTCCAATCAAAACAATTATTTGACATGGCATTTTACCCCCACCAACTTCTTCTAAAATGCTCCACACAAGCGTACATGTGAACAAAAACAGAAAAAAAGACGTGGCCATAGCTCAAAAACCTGACCTGATTGAGCAAAACCAATGTGATTTTTGGATTCAGCGCATCAGATTTGTCCTAAATCAACTGAAAAAACGCAGACAACAAATTTGTTGTAGACCGGTGTAATGTAACCAGTTTAACTTATCTTTAACTTGATCAAATGGTTTTAATTTGTAACCTCCTTCCAATAATAAATCATATTATCTCAACCATTTGGTATCCATATTTAGTTTTTTCTGGGCCTTTGCCTCCATTGGTGAAAGCCATCTGGGAGTCTTTCTTTCTAAGAGATCTTTATATTTTTTTCCAAACATTACACAGCGATTTCCTAATTACATGGTTGGTTTGTTTGTTTGTTTCCAAATAATTTTTTCCCCCAACATGTAATTCTTTTCCCAACAATCCTTATTGTCACATTATAATCCCTTTGACTCTGCCGAGTCCTGACTTCCCTCCCTCTCGACCGCTGGTATATACATCACATACTTTTTGCTTATAATATTGTCATAAATCTACTGTTTTACATTGGAGGTGTTATTCCAGTCCTGCTAGTGTCTTAATATTTTTGTTGTTCTCCTTTATATATTCAGTAAATTTATTCCAATTGTTATTGTATCTCTGGTCCTCTTGGTCTCTGTCAGTTTGGCAAGTTCCGCAAAATCTATCATCTTCACCTGCCACTCCTGGATGGTTGGTAAATCTTGTGTTTTCCATCTTTGGGCCAGTAAAGTTCTTGCGGCGGCTGTGGCATACATGAACAAGTTCTGATCTTTTCTTTTAATTTCTTTTCCCACCAGATCTAACAAAAATGCCTCTGGTCTTTTAGGAAAAGTATACTTAAATATCTTTTAAAGTTCATTATAGATTAACTCCCAGAACTCCTTGTCACAAGTCCACCACATATGAAAGTAATCTCCGTCTATTTCCCTACATTTCCAACATTTTCTGTCTCTTTTCCTATACATTTTAGCTAATATTATTGGTATCAAATGCCATCTATACATCATTTTTAATACATTCTCCTTTAAAGCCATACATCCTGTAAATCTCAAACCAACATTCCATAATTTTACACATGCTTCCAGCTCAATATTGTGCCCAATATCCATCGCCCATTTATATCATCGATTCTTTAACCCCTTCATCTTTTGTGTACCATTCAAGCAGTAAATCATACATGCTAGAGAACAATTTTCCTTTAAACTCTATTAGTTAAACTTGGAATTTCGACTTTTTATCCTCAATCCCATTTCTCCTTTTATCCTCACTTAGTAGATTATTAATCTGATGATATTGTAGCCATCCCGTTAACTCAGTTTCAATTTGGTCATATGGTTTCAGTTTTACTGGTAATATCCTCGTATGTTACTCGTTTCCCTTCCATATTGCTTTTTTTATAAGATATTTATTAAAGTTTTCAATATTAATACAATAAAAAGAAAATCAAAAAGAAAGGAAAAAAATATTACAAAAATACAAAAACAAAAAATACATAAAAACGCACAAAAAATACATAAAAACACACAATTTCCCAGACCTCCTCATACCTCCCTTTTTTGTACATTCCAATTCAGATTGTTAGTTCAGCAAATCCTTATCAATAGATTTAAACCTGATTCTAAACCTTATTTTCCATATTCTCTTAGGGCATTACAGCTGGAAACCGCTTAATTTCTATCCGACATCATTCTAACATTCATTAATTTTGTAATATTTCTGTAGATAGTCTTTGAATTTCTTCCAATCTTCTTCCGCTGGCTCTTCTCCCTGGTCTTGGATTCTGTCGGTCATTTCTGCCAATCCCATATAGTCTATCACCTTCATATGCCATTCTTCCAGAGTGGGTAGATCCTGTGTCTTCCAGTACTTTGCAATAAGTATTCTTGCTGCTGTTGTAGCATACATAAAGAAAGTTCTATCCTTCTTTAACACCAATTGGCTGACCATGCCCAGGAGAAAGGCCTCTGGTTTCTTCAGGAAGGTATATTTAAATACCCTTTTCATTTCATTATATATCATTTCCCAGAAAGCCTTAATCCTTGGGCACGTCCACCAAAGGTGAAAGAATGTACCTTCATTTTCTTTACATTTCCAACATTTATTATTGGGCAAATGATAAATTTTTGCAAGCTTGACTGGGGTCATGTACCACCTGTAAATCATTTTCATAATATTCTCTCTTAAGGCATTACATGCCGTAAACTTCATATCTGTGGTCCATAACCGTTCCCAGTCAGCAAACATAATGTCATGTCCAACATCTTGTGCCCATTTAATCGTAGCAGATTTCACCGTTTCATCCTGAGTATTCCACTCCAATAGCAAGTTATACATCCTTGACAAAATCTTAGTTTTAGGTTCTAACAGCTCTGTTTCTAATTTTGATCTTTCCACCTGGAAGCCAATTTTTTTGTCCAAATTATATGCCTCCATTATCTGGTAATAATGAAGCCAATCTCGCACTTTGTTTTTTAATTTCTCATAACTCTGCAATTTCAATCTATCTCCTTCTTGCCATCCAAAAACATTGTTAAAACCTTCTAAGTCCAAAATGTCTGTGTTCTCAAGAAGCAGCCAGTCTTTCAACCAGCAGAATGCTGCTGATTCATAGTAAAGTTTGAAGTCTGGCAGGGCAAATCCACCCCTTTCCTTTGCATCAGTTAATATCTTAAATTTTATTCTGGGCTTCTTGCCCTGCCAGACAAATCTAGAAATATCTTTCTGCCACTTCTTGAAACAGTCCATCTTGTCCACAATTTGCAGTGTTTGAAACAAAAACAACATTCTAGGCAATACATTCATTTTTATAGCTGCAATTCGACCCAACAAGGAAAGCTTCAAATTTGACCAAATTTCTAAATCTTTTTTCACTTCCGTCCAATATTTTTCATAGTTATCTTTAAATAAATTCCCATTTTTAGCTGTCATATTAATCCCCTGGTATTTCACTTTCTTAACCACAGTCAAACCTGTTTCATTCTGAAACCTCTCTCTTTCAATCAATGTTAAATTTTTCTCTATAACCTTAGTTTTTAACTTGTTCAATTTAAATCCTGCCACATGACCAAACTCTTGAATTAGTTCTAGAACCCTTTTAGTACTAGATTCTGGCTCCTGTAACGTCAATACTAAATCATCTGCAAATGCTCTCAGTTTGTACTGTTTGGCTCCGACCTGTATACCTTTAACCAACCGGTCCCTTCTAATCATATTCAGCAGGACTGATATAAAAAGGAATGGGGAAATTGGGCACCCCTGTCGTGTCCCTTTTTCTAGGACTTCCGGGTCAGCGCCAATGATCAATGGCGGATTCCCTCTGAGCTCAGAGGGACTAGCTCCGTGGGTTCGGGTCTTGCCGCTGCGGCGAAGCGGGGACCCTTTAAAAATCGCAGGCTGAGGAAGCCTGCGAGCGTGGGGACTCGGCGGGAACCATTTGCGCCCCCTAAACTGCAAAGGAACCCTTCCAAGGGCGCCAGAGCGGAGAGGGGGTGAGGCGCGGGGGCTGAGAGTCGACTGCTTCTCCCACAGAGCGAAGCTGCACAGCCGTTATCGGAGAGCACTGACTTTTTCCTGGGACATTCGGATACAAAAAGCATCTACCCGTGAGTGGGTCTATTGAATTAATTGGAGGAAAATCAGAGAAATTTGGATGAAATTGGGTGCCGAATCGGGGAAGGTATAAACAGGAAGTCTGCCTCCCCGACTTGTAAACAGATTAAAGCAAAGAGACTGCAAAGCGGAAACTTTGAAAGTCTTTTTAAAAGACGTAAATCCTGACATTAAGAAGGTGGACTCCCCTCCAAATTGCAGGGGTGGAGGGGGAAAAAGAACTGTGAGTTATTTACCTGCATGAAAAAGGGGGAAAGAAAGTTAACATCTGCTGCTTAAAACCTGGGAACAGGCTGCCCCCAGACAGAGAAAGCTGGCTAGTGAAAAGCTAGTCTGCAAAGTAAGACTTTGTGAATTGACTCTGCAAAAGGGATACAGTGTTTCTGGACTTCTCCTGACTATAAAGTAACTTTGAGCTACTTTGAAGCTGATGTTTTTCAAGGGAGGTGAGGGACTTTAAAAGACTTTGGTTTTAAGAAAGTTGCAAACTCTGGACTGTAACTGTGTCCCCCTAGAGGAACATTGCTATTGTTGCAAGAACAACTGGGCTTTGGGAAATTTTCCATTCAAAACAATCTCTACTAGCCGTGGGAAGTGACCTTGGATTTTCATGAGAGTGTTATGGCAAATGATAAAGGAAAATTAGAGCAGTTACAGGAAGACTACGAGGTCTGGCAGATTGTACACAACACATCAGCGCAGGGCTTCAACATCTGGAGCTGGTACAACAGGGGCTGTACCTGTACAGGCTAAAGCAAAAGTGATGTCTGAAGACGTTTTGGCACAGGCCCTTGGGAAAATTAATGCATCTTTGGAAAACTTGGCTAAGCAAGTAGCTGAGACAAATAAACAAGTAACTGAAGCATCTGCCAAAATTGATGTGAATACCACAAGTATTGACAATTTGGGACAGAAAGTGAATTTGAATACACAGTCCATCGAAAAATTAATTGAAGAATCTGCTTCGACTCTTCTGCTGTCTTCCTTCAAATTTGAAAGATAGCCCCTCTGGAAATTCCCACCTAAAAAAGATGTTCTTTCTGTCAGTCAGGTCCCTGTACTGAGATCTCAGGTTCAAAAATTGCCGTGGAATTTCTTTAAAGAGCACCACCGATTTGTCAGGAATGTTAAGGCCTTTTTTATAATGATGTCCCAAAATGATATCTCTTTGTTCCTTGGTCTTAAAGACCACAATACTATCGTAAGCTGTTTTGGTCTCTTTTTTAGGGCCAAATCTGTAAGCTTTCTCTACCCAATCTTCCACTTCCTCTTTTTTCAGATCCCAGAAATCCACAAAAAATCCTATCAAAGATTCTCTGAGTTTATCTTCTTCCAGAAAAGGGACCCCTCTCAATCTCAGATGTGATTCTTTTGCACTCAATTGGAGAAAAGCGATTGAATTTGCATTTTTGTACTGCAAGCGTTCCAGATCCTGCGCACTCAATTGGAGAAAAGCGATTGAATTTGCATTTTCATACTGCAAGCGTTCCAGATCCTGCACTCTAACATTCTCCAGCTGTGTCAACCTTGCATCGTGTGTTTATCTCATCTTTCAAATCTTTCATGTTGATACTTAAATGTTCAATCTATTTCCCCAAATTTATAGAAGCTGTGTTACGATCTAATCCTTCTTTAATATCATTTAACATTGACATCACCAACTCCTCAAATTGTGGTGCTGCTTTAGAACCACATCTCATGCTTTCTCCTTCTGAACTCATAGCTAAAGAATGTCAAGGTCAGTCACACAGTCTGGTACAATAAGGAAGAAAAACAAGTTCCCTCCACCAATCCCACTGCAGCCGGATCAGGAGCAGCTTCCTTAATCTTTAAAACTCATTAAATCCCAACGACAAAAATGGCAAAGAGAAAATTTTCCAAGGCTCCCCTTGCTCTGAGGGAATCCGAAGACACTTTTTATCCACTTTAAAATGTTGCCAGGCATCACAGGAAAGTTTATAACCAACTCAGTAGAGACGGGGATTGAATGTTTCCACTTCCATTGTGATGTCACAATGGAGACTAGATCTGGGTGGTCCGGTACCGAAAGAGGATATCTCAGACTTATTAATAGATTTCCAAAATAGCACAAATTATCCAAAGCCCCCTTTCCTCGGGGGGGGGGGTAAATTGCTTGCAGAGTTTTAAAAGTTTTTCTTTCCTTTTAGGCTTTGGTCTTAGCGCACCGATTTTTACTTTGTTCCACAAAGGGGACCGACCCCCGTTTTTAAGTCTCCCTTTTCTTCCCAATTTTCCAAATCAAGTTTTTAAGTACTTACAGTTCCAACTTTCAGTCTCTTTTTTAATGAAGGAATTGGCCACTCAAGCTAGCCAGTATCAGAGCTTTGCTGCTTTGAAGGAAGCACTCATTTCTGCTGTGCTGCGTCTCCCACCCCGCTCACTCTTGGGGCTCTAATGAGCTTACCGGGGAGCAGGGGAGTCGATAAAGTGCACCTGCTGGAACACCAGGTCCTCAAAACGCCCGATCTGAGTTTTTTTCTGGGGAACCGCAACGCTCTCACGGTCTCCCCAACTTCAAAGCGCAAGGGCTCTTTCAGCCGAAAGAGGTCTCGACTGCCATAACTGTGCAGTCAACCAGAAGTCCTTGTTTTGACCTATAAAGCCTTAAACGGCTCAGGACCGCAATACATGTGAAACTCAGAAAATTAGAATATCGTGGAAAAGTTCATTTATTCCAGTAATTCAACTTAAAAGGTGAAACTAATATATGAGATAGACTCGTGACATGCAAAGGAAGATATGTCAAGCCTTTATTTGTTATAATTGTGATAATCATGGTGTACAGCTGATGAAAACCCCAAATTAACAATCTCAGAAAATTAGAATATTAAATGAAATCAGCAAAACAAGGACTGCAAATAGAGCAATATTGGACCTCTGAAAAGTAGAAGCATGCATATGTACTCAGTACTTGGTTTGGGCGCCTTTTGCATCAATTACTGCCTCAATGCGGCATGGCATGGATGCTATCAGCCTGTGGCACTGCTGAGGTGTTATGGAAGCTGAGGTGTTATGGAAGATCTTGGCGGTGCGGCTTCACTCCACAGGCTGTAGCCGACCCTCAGCACCGCGCCACTCACCCGCCACCGCTCCGAAGCCTTTAAAAAAGCACCTTTGCGGTTTAGGGGGGGCGCAAAAGGTGCCCACTGGATCTTCTTCTTCATAGGACTCTGCTCCTGTGATTTTTAAGGGTCCCCGCTTCGCCGTAGCGGCAGGACCCGAACCCGCGGAGCAGACTTCCCCCGGAGCTCCGAGGCAAGTCCGCCATTAATCGCTGGCGCTGACCGGAAGTATGTCTCTCATCTTTCTCTTGGCAATGCCCCATAGATTCTCTATGGGGTTCAGGTCAGGTGAGTTTGCTGGCCAATCAAGCACAGTAATCCCATGGGCATTGAACCAGGTTTTGGTACTTTTGGCAGTGTGGGCAGGTGACAAAGTCCTTCTGGAAAAAGAAAGCAGCATCCCCATAAAGCTCATCTGCGGAAGGAAGCATGAAGTGCTCCAAAATCTCCTGGTAGACAGCTGCGTTGACCCTGGACTTAATGAAGCACAGTGGACCAACACCAGCTGATGGCATGTCTTCCCAAATCAACACTTCACACTGGACTTCAAGCATTTGGCATTGGAAACTTCACACTGGACTTCAAGCATCTGGCATTGTGTGCCTCCCCATTCTTCCTCCAGACTCTGGGTCCTTGGTTTCCAAATGAGATGCAAAAGTTGCTCTCATTAGAAAAAAGGACTTGGGACCACTGAGCAACAGACTAGTTCTTTTTTTTCTTTTTTTTAGCCTAGGCAAGATTCTTCTGACGTTGTTTCTTGTTCAGGAGCGGCTTGACAAGAGGAATACAACATTTGAAGCCCATCTCCAGGATCCGTCTGTGTGTGGTGGCTCTTGATGCCCTAACTCCAGCCTCAGTCCACTCCTTGCAAAAGTCTCCAACACATTTGAATGGTCTTTTCCCGACAATCCTGTCCAGGCTGTGGTCATCCCTGCTGTTGTGCACCTTTTTCTTCCACACTTTCCCCTTCTGCATAACTTTCCATTGATGTACTTTGATACAACACTTTGCAAACATCCAACTTCTTCTGCAATCACCGTTTGAGGCTTTCCCTCCTTTTGGAGGGTCTCAATGATGGCTTTCTGCACAACTGTCAGGTCAGCAGCCTTCCCCATGATTGTGCTTCCTACTGAACCCATTGCAGATGTTATGGATTGAATAGCTACTGCACCTTTTCACAATATTCTAATTTTCTGAGATTGTCAATTTGGGGTTTTTATCAGCTGTACCCCATAATCATCAGAATTATAACAAATAAAGGCTTGGCATATCTTGCTTTGCATGTCATGAGTCTATCTCATATATTAGTTTCACCTTTTAAGTTGAATTACTGAAATAAATGAACTTTTCCACGATATTCTAATTTTCCAAGTTTCACCTGTACTTTGTGAACCACCTCTTTCCATATGAACCTTCCCGGACCCTGTGATCATCTTCTGAGGCCCTTCTTTGTGTGCCTCCTCAAGAGGTTTGGAGGGTGGCAACACAAGAATGGGGATTTCTCAGTAGTGGCTTTTTTCAGGGTTTTTATTGGGTTATTGCTTTTATTTTTATTTTATATACTGTGATCTTTTTATGTGAACCGCCCTGAGACCTCCGGGTATAGAAATTCAATAATAATAATAATTAATAATAATAATTAGAGAAAAAGAAATTTGTGAGGCAGCCAGGGCTTCCTTATTCCTATTTGTGTATACGTGTGATATTTTTCAGGACAGTGGACTATATCCAGAGTTTTCTGTCCATGAGTGCAAGGGCTCTTGCACTAGTGGATGGGCGAGTTTCAGTTTAGCGCACTGGAGGAATCCAGTTCAGCACCTGCATTCGCAGATCATTGGACAGTAGACTGTTCCTTCTGTTGCTTCTGTTGCAGGGCAAACGTGGCGGCAAACTGCTTGATCTTTCTCTTGCATCACAGTGTTCTGGTGGTGCAAAACGTTTCGGCTGCAGAACAAGTATACCTTTGTTACTTTAAATTAGCACTTCATTGGATAAAACCCACAATGAATGAATGAACATTTGGCTGAAATCAGTCATAGGGTTTGAAGAACATGGGTGGGGAACCAAAACGTGGGGAACCTGTGGCCCTCCCGGTGTTAAGAACATAAAAAGAAGAGCTTGCTGGATGTGGTCGCTGGCTACTGGCCCGTCCAGTCCAGCATCCTGGTCTCACAGTGGCCAACCAGATGCCCAAGGGAAACTGGCAAGCAGGACCCAAGCAAAAGAGCCCTTTCTCCTCCTGCAGTTTCCAGCAACTGGTATTCAGAGCCACCAGCTGTGGAGGCAGAGCAGGGCCATATGTCTTGCAGGACCACCCTCCCTCCCTATTGGTCCATGCTGACTGAGGCTGAGGGAAGCTGGAGTCTAACAACACCTCAAGGGCCCCAGGATGTGGGGGAAGGTGGATGTGGAGTGTCCAAGGGGTCCTGGCTTGGGTATGGCTTACGGTGATCTTCTTCCCCCAGGTACCTTCTGTGCTCTGGACATCTGCCTGTCTCAACTGCAGGACGTGGGCACGCTGAATGTGCAGCAGACAGTGGTGCGGATGAGGACGCAGCGAGCTTTCAGCATCCAGACCCCCGATCAGTACTACTTCTGCTACTTGGCCATCATTGAGCATGCGCAGAGAGAGAACCTGCTCCCTTCCTCCTATGCCTGGGCAGGGAAGGAGAAGAGCTAATAGGAATCCTGGCCCAGCGGCCACAGAGCAGCAGGGACGAGGCCAAACCCTGTTTCCTCCCTTCCTCCCTCTTGACCAAACCAGATTCGTCAGCATCTTCAGATGCAGCTTTGCCCAGAACACTGATTTGAGCCAATTTTTCTGCTGCTGAGGCTATCAGAAACTTACTGTTTGACTAGCTGGCTAGCTCAAGTCGCAACTAGTAGCCATGGGCTATGAAGGCTTGCATTCTCCAAGACTAGCACCCTTGATTGAACTGTGCCTTATTAAAAAAAGAACAAACCAAACCTCCAGCCCTGACTTGCCACTGGAGGCAAACAGGGAGAAGATGGAACTCCTTGCCATCTCAGTGTCCTCCACCTTCTGGAGACAGAGGGGGTGCTGCTTTCCTGGTTCTGATGCAGAAGGGGACCCTTTCCAGTTATATCCAAGGCCAGGCTAGAAGAAGATTTCCGTCTTGCCCACCACTGAATCTAGGTGTATTCTTGTCTGTATGTACTTAATTAATACACACTCCTCGTTCAAAGATGTAGCCAGTATTCTCTTTGCATAAATACGATGCAGAGTCCTAATATCTTACAGGGACCTTTTGTATTGAGTGGCAGCATCAGTGTTATGAATTATGTTAATGGTTCTTGTCTGCCCAGCCTGCCCAAGGTTGGTCTTGCCCACTGTGCCATCCCAGTTCACCCACTGATGTAGCTGCAACATACACACACTTGCAAGGGCACACCTGTTGTGCAGAGGCATACAGGTTGCGTGCAAGTTGTGATGTCGTATCACACAAATGCCGCAGTGCCTGGTGTGTGTGTGTGTGTCCATGTGATGTTGCCACAGCAGGATGCACCTTTAACCTGCAAGGATCCTCCGTGCCACATCCCAGTGGGATTCTTCTCCCCTGCCTTCACCTTTCTTGCCTGTGATTGTATCTTAAGCCTGCAGAAAAGGTTATTAGCTGGGGTGCAGATCTGTGGGTCTCTTTTCCTGCGATGTGGGGCGGGGCATGTGGAACCCACTTGCAGTTTTGCTGCTAGCCAGGAATGCTAGGCAGTTGTTGGTACGAAGGACTCAGCAGGGGACAGTGAGGATGGGAGTGGCCAAATAAGTGGGGCTTAACCCCCAAACATCTAGGAGAAGGGAGGTAGAGGAAAGAGACTTGATATCAGGCCTCAGATCTGTTCTCTTCCACAGCCCGTCCTATCCGACAAAACCTTGAAAGCCAATTTTGTTTAAGTGGGGCAATTCTTGCTCTCTACATCCAGTTCTTTCTCCTTGCGCAGACTGGGAGCTCCTGTTTTCTTAAAGCAGGCTGACAGCCAACCTCCACCCCAGTTTCTGCTTGGAGAGGAGGAGGGTGGCATCTGAGCTGCCCTCAGTAACTTTATACTGGAATAAGCTCTTTTGAATGCACATTTTTTTTTATTTTTTACAATCCCTTTTTCTTTCTTTCTCTCCCTCTCTTTCTCAGTTTTGTATTTAACATTAACTTGATCAAGTCCGAATTGGAGATAACTGTAAATGTTCCTATTTGCTATTGTATGGCGATTTCTTTCTCTCCCTCCCTCCCCCCCCCCAGTCTCTCTTGTATTTGCAAATAAATATACCTACAACCCACACCTTCACTGCCGTCTCATTTGTTGCGTTGGTTTAAAGCAGAGGTGGTGAAAGTCAAGCCCCAGGGGCCAGTCAACCTGCCTGTTAGGACTCTTCCCCAGGCCCCCTCCATTCTCATACTTCCGGCGCTGGTTTTGCCTGACAGGAACAGGCCCTTGAGCTGTGATAATGCTTCCTGCTTTCCTGTATGAAGCAGGGTGCAGAGAGTTGGAGACGCCTCTAGTGCTTTAGCCTGGCTCCCATAGCAAGTTCCGAGTTGCATCTGTTTGCTCCACCCCCTTTGCCTCTGGCCCCACCCAGCCTGGCATACAGCTTTCCAAAAACTGATGAGAGTGTGTGCTCCTCAAGCTGGAAAAACATTACTTGGCCCTCAGTTAAAGCATGTGAATGACTGGGAGATTCCTGGTGTGGGTCAGTTTCTGGTACCAGCTTAAACTGTCGTGATTTCTTTCCCAATTTCAGTTTTGCACTGAACATCTCTCAAAAATAGTTGATTTGTTTATTTTTGGTGAGCTATTCTTGGAGGTGTACTGCAATACAGTGGTACCTCAGGTTACAGACGCTTCAGGTTACAGACTCCAATAACCCAGAAATAGTACCTCGGGTTAAGAACTTTGCTTCAGGATGAGAACAGAAATCGTGCTCCGGCGGTGCGGCGGCAGCAGGAGGCCACATTAGCTAAAGTGATGCTTCAGGTTGAGAACAGTTTCAGGTTAAGAACGGATCTCCAGAATGAATTAAGTTCTTAACCCAAGGTACCACTGTACTGGATTGATGCATGGAGCAGATGGAGGAAGCCCCTATTCCATCTCCGAGTTCCAAAAATCCAGTTAATATATAGTCCTCAAATCCAGGCTGTATTGGATTTGTATTGGATCTGGTAAGAACTGATGAATTAGCATAGATAATGTTTTTGCATGATCCTAGCTGAAAGGCCAAGAAGCAGTCAGATCATTTACATACCTAATTTCCTACAAACCCACTGTGCTCCAAGCAGCTCACAGAAGATGGGAAAGTGGGAAGCTGTTTATAGGAGTCAAACCATGGCAGAAGTTCTCTAGGATGTCTGAACGGATCTCTCCCAGCCCTTTCTGCGGTTGCTGGAGATTGAACCTGGAACCTGTTACATGCAAAGGAAATGCTCTGCCAGCAGTGCTTGGGCTTTCTAAGAAGCCAAACAAAATCATTGCACTTTTGAAATCCGTGCTTTTGGAAAGTTCAGTCTGCCATATTGATTAAAAATGGCATCCAGTTGTACCCAAGCAAAATACAAAAACCTGCTCCTTGGGAGCAGGTAAAATTGGGTTACAAAAGCTAAGAGGAGTCCAAATGCATAGCAAATGCAGAAACAACTTTCCAAAATTTATAACAGATAAATTCCTCTCATGCAAGAGTTACTTGGCAGTGGCTAGTATCAGTCCAGCTTCTTTTCTTTAAGTCCTTCACAAGCTGGCATTTCACCCCACCCGTCGCACCACAACAAAAAGCCCTTTAAACATAAGCAATTTATCTCATTTATTGAGACCTACTAGACACCACCTTTGCTGCTGTTTTGGTCTCCACCTGGAGTGGAAAGAGGATCATTGATTCTGGTTTCTCCTATTCTTTACTTGATTATATTTTCTTTCTTTTAAGAAAAAGAAAGAAATCAAGGTAATTGGGTGGTTAAAGCTCAGCTCAAAATTGCAGGCATTTTGTTGGCAATAAAATGACTCACTCTTCTGCTTCGTGCAAATCCTGTGACCTACCTCTCTTTGGCAGCACCTTTGACTGAACTCATTGAGGATTGTTATATTTGTCCAATATTTAGTTGCTGCCTTTGTTGCAAGGAAAGAGGCAGCCCTTTTTTTTCTCTACATCCCAGTCATAATTACTGAAACCAAAACACCCACCGAGTTCTTTGGCCCATGGCTACAAGTCAGGGGCAGTGAAATAGCAATGGCAAAAGATGAAATACGTCTGTCTCTTGACAGCACAGAGGGTTTCCCAGTTGCCTCCACATCTTACCAGCCTGTGAAGTGAAATCAATAACTCGTCATGGAATCCCAGGTCTCAGTACCTGTGATTTCCCCCTCCACCTTCCTAAAAAATGAATTAAACACTTCCATTTCCAACCACAATTCAAGTGTTTAGCTTTACAATCCTATATGCCTTAGAACCCAGGAATATGGATGGATGTGAGAAACTATGTGGCATAATGGCTAGAGTGTTGGACAAGGACCTGGGAGGGAAATCCCCACTCAGCCATGGAGCTCACTGGGTGACCTTAGGCTAGAAGCCTAACCTATCTCACTGGGTTGTTGTGAGGATGAAATGGGAAGGAGGGGAACTATGTACACCACCTTGAGATCCTTGGAAGATAAAGGTGCTGTATGAATGTAATAATAATTTACTAAATCAGACCTCTGCTCCACCTGTTAGTCAATGTGAACCAGGGATAGGGAACCTATGGACTTCCGGGTTGGCGCCATCGCCGAATGGCGGACTCCCTCCGAGCTCCGGAGGGAGCCTGCTCGGCAGGGGCTGGGTTCTACCGCGCCGGCGACGCGGGGACCTTCAAAAACAATGGGCGCTGAAACCCATGGGCATGGTGACTCGGCGGGCACCGTTTGCGCCCCCCGACCCGCGAAGGAGCCTTTTTAAAGGCTGCGGAGCAGGTGCCGGGGGGGTGTGGTGTTATGAGTCCTCCGCTTCCCCTACCGAGCGAAGCCGCATGCCATTCGTCGGAGAGCGCTGACTTCTTCTATTGAAAATTTGGATCAAAAAGAACAACCCGTGAGTAATTGGAAACTGGACTTAAAAAGGAGAAAAAAATTTAAATTCGGAGCGAGCGGGGTGGGTGCAAAAAGGAAGTCAGTCTCCCCCCGGTTGTAGAGGATCTAAAGCAAAGGATTTGACAACTAAGATCGAGTGCTACCATATTTTGATAAAGTTATTAACTTCACGATGGAAAACTATAAGATTGGGCTGGAGGAGAAAAGTAGAATGTGAGCTAAAAGGCAACCCCCCCCCCCCGGGAGCCGGGAGTGATTCGCGAGAGTGCCGGGAGAGGAGCAAAAGAGGCTTTGACAGCTGTCAAAGGAGCTGTCAAACCTGAAGAATAAAAAGAGAACTTTGTTACGAGGACTTTGCCGGTTATATTCGTTACAAATTGGATATTAACTGTTTAAAATAAGGAATAACAAGTTACTTTGACTGTTGGGTGTGACCTGGAAGGAAACTGAGTTACTATAATCCCTCTAGAGGGACTGTGGGACACTACAAGTATTGCTGGTATGGAATTTGAATAGGACTCTTTATCTCCTGGGAAACTGCAGAAATGGAATACTATTTTGTCTACAGAGGTCTCTACACTAAAGGAGACAATAGATTTATCTATTGAAGAATGGAAGGGACTTGACGTAAAGTTTGGTTCCTGAATAACAAAGCCTCTGTAGAGGATTTAGAAGCTTTTGGAATTAGAACATTTTTGCAGGGGAGCAGGAAATGAAACTAGAGGAAACTGAGGAGAGAGAATAACAAGAACAACATGAACAACAAGAATTGGACAAAGCTGGAAGTGGGAACATTTGGGACATCCAGATTTGAAAGGCCTAAAGAAACAAGATTGGAGTTTTTGCTCTTAAATATAGAGATCTGGATGGAAAAAATGGACCTTTTTGAGATAGAGTTCTTCCAAGATTGGACATTCGAAATTAAAGATGACCAAAAAGGCGGCAAAGACTTTTAAAAAGATGGCAAAGTGGACTTGTGAAGGATTTTGGCTTAGATGTGGGATCTCCAGGATGACAGCAGGCATTGATGGACACTGGGGAACGCAAACGGGAAGGGGGGGGGGATTTGGAATCCTAAGGGTGTTAAACTATACTTTATTCTTTTTTCTTTCCTTTTTTCTTTTTTTTAATCTGTTCTGCATATTAAAGAGGGGAACTCGTGGAAGGGAGCGGGGTCGATTTTAGGGGATGGAAAAACACTGTTAACATTGGGTTAATCATAATAAGTTTAAAATTTGGGGTAAGAACTTGCTGAATCTATTTGAAGGAATTGGAATACAAAAGGGGGTGGGGCGGGGAAGTCCTGAAAGGATATTAATGAAAATAAGGTTATAAAATGGATGTTTTCTTTTTCTTTTTTCTTTTTTCTTTTTTCTGCTATATTTGAAAATGTTCAATAAATATTATTTAAAAAAAGGGGGGAACCTATGGCCCTCCCAGATGTTGCTGGACATCCTTCCACATCAACCCCAGACAGCGTAGTCAAGGTCAGAGGAGATGGATATAAAAGCGCCTGCTGGATCAGGTCAATGGCCCTTCTGGTCCAGCATTCTGTGGGAAACCTGCAAGCAGGATTCAAGCACAAGACCACCCTCCCCTCCTGAAGGTTCCAGCAACTGTTATGGAGATCAACGAAGGTTCCCCCTCCTGGCTTACAATGACCAACAGCAACTCTCCAAGGTTTCCAGGGGGAGCCGTTGTCCCCCCTGGACCTGAAGTTGGCAGGGGCCTGAACCTGGGATCCTCCTCTGCGTTGGGAACTTTGGCTCCTGCCATAAAAATAAATCAAGATCCTGGTTCTTGTGGTTCTAAATAGAGGGATGGTTTAAATATAACGATTGGAAGGTGCCACACACAGAATCAAGCTATTGCTCCATTGAGCTTAACTACTGTTTACATGGACTGGCAGAGGCTCTCCAGGGCTTCAGGCATGGACAGTCTCTGCCTTCCATGGAGATGCAGGGGGCTGAGCCTGGGACCTTCTGCATACAAAGTAGATTTCCTCCTGCTTGCATGGAGATGTTTGCCCAAAGCCCTTCTCCAGACCCGCAAGCTCCTGAAGTAAGGCAGGGAAGCAATCGAGGAGCACCATTTCTGGTTGTGCTGGCTCATCTCTGCCCCCCTCCGCACCTCCACGTGCCCTTGGGGTGCCATGTGCAATCCCAATGTCTTTTGTTGGTTTGTCTCCGTCTCTGCAAAGAGCTGCAACACACGCATCAGGGTGCAGGCAGAAGTACAGCCTGCACCTCCAGGTGGGGGAGGGACTAGGGGACCTATTGGGTCTCTCCCAACTCTACAGCTCTATGAGTCTATTAAATCCTAGAGAACTGCTGCCATTCATTGTAAACTAAGGTTAAGGGAACTCATCTAAGCATCAGGCCAGATACCCATCTTCCCTACCCCTTGTGGCAGGTGGCCAGGGTGGCCCACCTCAGCCTCGCCATTGATGGTAGGTGGCTTCACTTTCTGCAGGGATTGGCTGCGCCCTCCCCACAGGGAACTCGCTTTGCCCAGCTGATCCAGTCATGGCTCAACCTGACCCATGTGCTCAGGTGAGAGGCAGGTGGCCATGGTTTGGGGAAATGGCCTCCTTTGCCAAATTGGACCCCTGGCTGGCCAGCTCTGGTCTATGGGAAGGATGCTCTCCACCCCAGTGGGAAATGGACCGATGGCATGTTTTATCATAAGGTTGCTTTCCACATAGGTTGGCTGAGATACAGTGACTGGCCCAAGGGCACCCAGTGAACTTCACTGCTGAGTGGGAATTTGAACCCTGGTCTCCCAGGTCACAGTTCAACACTATAATCACTGCACACACCCCTTACATATATAAGTATATGTTAAAAAAATGTGTGCAAAGTTCTTAACCTGAAGCACTATTTCTGGGTTAGCGGAGTGTGTAACCTGAAGCGTATGTAACCTGAGGTACATCAGAAGCTTACATCAGAGGGAAGATAATATCCTTCACTGCCAACAATGCCAAGCTGCAAAGATTAAAAGAAAATAATATTAAAATTTCTTTAAAAACACTGTGGCACCCCATGGCAAATGACCCATCTACGGGTACATATGAAAGAATACAACAACTAACATTCGAACTGAATAATATACTAGCTCAAAAGATTGAGTTCAGCCTACTAAGTCTAAGACAAATATATTGGGAACAGGGAGAAAGACCGACAAAAATTCTAGCTAATTGTCTAAAATAAAAGAAAGCGAACCAAATAATACCCTTAATAAGAAATGAAATAATATCGCAGCGACCTCATCAATAGATATCAATGATGATTTTTTTTAATTCTACAAAAAATTATATTTAGGGCCAGAAAATATATCAGAGGATGAGGTGGAGAACTTCTTTCAAGATATTAAAATACCAACTATTGAAGAATATCAAAAAGATATGCTATCAGCACCCCTAAATATATCAGATATTGAGAATGTAATAGAAACAATGGGGAGAAACTTCCTGAACAGTAAGAGCTGTTCGACAGTGGAATTTGCTGCCAAGGAGTGTGGTGGAGTCTCCTTCTTTGGAGGTCTTTAAGCAGAGGCTTGACAACCATATGTCAGGAGTGCTCTGATGGTGTTTCCTGCTTGGCAGGGGGTTGGACTCGATGGCCCTTGTGGTCTCTTCCAACTCTATGATTCTATGATTCTATGGGAGTGGGAAATCACCTGGACCAGATGGTTTTCCTATAGAATGGTATAAAATATTCAAAAATCTACTAGTTCCCAGACTTCTATGAGGAAATAGCTCATAAGGGTATATCTGCTACAACATTCCATGAAGCTTTAATAATAATTATTCCAAAACCTAAGAAAGACCCTACTAAATGTGCAAATTATAGACCAATATCACTAATGAATGTTGATGCAAATATTTTGAATGCAATATTGGCAGCAAAATTACAAAAAGTTATTCAAGACTTGATACCTAATAATCAGGTTTTATAAAAACAAGACAAGCTACAGATAATATCAGATTAACAAAGATTTGATGAAGAGGAGTTTATGATATTGTCATTAGATGCAGAAAAGGCTTTTGAAAGAATTAATAATAATAATAATAATAATTTATTATTTGTACCCCGCCTATCTGGCTGGGCTTCCCCAGCCACTTTGGGCGGCTTCCACAGAGACCAAAAATACACTAAAATGTCACACATTAAAAACTTCCCTGAACAGGGCTGCCTTAAGATGTCTTCTGAATGTCAGGTAGTTGTTTATCACTTTGACATCTGATGGGAGGACGTTCCACAGGGCGGGTGCCACTACCGAGAAGGCCCTCTGTCTGGTTCCCTGTAACCTCACTTCTCGCAGTGAGGGAACCGCCAGAAGGCCCTCAGCGCTGGACCTCAGCGTCCGGGCAGAACGATGGGGGTGGAGATGCTCCTTCAGGTATACTGGACCGAGGCCGTTTAGGGCTTTAAAGGTCAACACCAACACTTTGAATTGTGCTTGGAAACGTACTGGGAGCCAATGTAGGTCTTTCAAGAACGGTGTTATGTGGTCTTGGCGGCCACCCCCAGTCACCAGTCTAGCTGCTGCATTCTGGATTAATTGCAGTTTCTGGGTCACCTTCAAAGGTAGCCCCACGTAGAGCGCATTGCAGTAGTCCAAGCGGGAGATAACTAGAGCATGCACCACTCTGTCGAGACAGTCGGCGGGCAGGTAGGGTCTCAGCCTACGTACCAGGTGGAGTTGGTAAACAGCTGCCCTGGACACAGAATTGACCTGCGCCTCCATGGACAGCTGTGAGTCCAAAATGACTCCCAGGCTGCGCACCTGGTCCTTCAGGGGCACAGTTACCCCATTCAGGACCAGGGAGTCCTCCACACTTGCCCGCCCCCTGTCCCCCCCAAACAGTACTTCTGTCTTGTCAGGATTCAACCTCAATCCATTAGCCGCCATCCATCTTCCAACCACCTCCAGGCACTCACACAGGACCTTCACCGCCTTCCCTGGTTCTGATTTGAAAGAGAGGTAGAGCTGGGTATCATCTGCATATTGATGGACACCCAGTCCAAACCCCCTGATGCTATCTCCCAGTGGCTTCATATAAATGTTAAAAAACATGGGGCAGAAGACAGAACCCTGAGGCACCCCACAAGTGAGGGCCCAGGGGTCTGAACACTCATCCGCCATCACCACTTTCTGAGCACGGCCCAGGAGGAAGGAGCGGAACCACTGTATAACAGTGCCCCCAGCTCCCAGCCCCTCTAGACGGTCCAGAAGGATGTTATGGTTGATTGTATCAAAGGCCGTTGAGAGATCCAGCAGAACTAGGAAACAGCTCTCACCTTTGTCCCTAGCCCGCCGGAGATCATCAACCAGCATGACCAAGGCAGTTTCAGTCCCATGATGAGGCCTGAATCCCGAGTGGAAGGGATCCAAATGGTCCGCATCCTCCAGGCGTGCCTGGAGTTGTTCAGCAACCACACGCTCAATCACCTTGCCCAAGAATGGAAGATTTGAGACTGGGTGATAGTTGGCCATACTGGCCAGGTCTAAAGAATTTTTTTAAGAAGCAGTTTAATGACCGCCTCTTTCAGCGGATCTGGGAATGTTCCCTCACAGAGGGATGCATTCACCACCCCACAGAGCCCATCACCCAGCCCTTCCCGTCTTGCTTTTATTAGCCAGGATGGCCAAGGATCAAGGAGACAGGTGGTTGGTTTCATGCGTCCAAGCAGCCTGTCCACATCTTCAGGTGTAACGGATTGAAATTGATTCAATGCAACTTGACCAGACAGGGTTCTAGCACTCTCCCGTCCCAGCCCTGCTCCCACGGTGGTGTCTAGTTTCTTCCGAATATGAGTTATTTTATCTGCAAAAAACTTTGCAAAATCGTTGCAGGAGATCTTGGGGTCTTTACAAGGCCTAGGTGGTAAAGGTGGTTCAGTTAAATTGCGGACCACCTGAAAGAGTCTCCTGCTACTATTTTCTGCAGATGCAATAGAGGCGGTGAAGAAAGTCTTCTTCGCTGTCGCTATCGCCACTTGGTACGCTCAACGTTGAGCTCTAACCCGTGTCCGGTCAGATTCAGAATGAGTTTTCTTTTTTTTTTTATATAAGAATATTTATTAAAGTAGTACAATAAAAATCAAAAAGAAAAAAAGAAAAGAAAAATAACAAAAATACAAAAATGAAAATAATTAAAAGCACACAAAATTTCCATTACTTATTTCCATTAACTTATTTCCCAGACCTCCTCATACCTCCCTTTTTTGTACATTCCAATTCAGATTGTTAGTTCAGCAAATCCTTATCAATAGATTTTAACCTGATTCTAAACCTTATTTTCCATATTCTCTTAGGGCATTACAGCTGGAAACCACTTAGTTTCTATCTATCATCATTCTAACATTCATTAATTTTGCAATATTTCTGTAAATAATCTTTAAATTTCTTCCAATCTTCTTCCGCCGACTCTTCTCCCTGGTCTCAGATTCTGCCAGTCATTTCTGCCAATCCCATATAGTTCATCACCTTCATCTGCCATTCTTCCAGAGTGGGTAAGTCCTGTGTCTTCCAGTACTTTGCAATGAGTATTCTTGCTGCTGTTGTAGCATACATAAAGAAAGTTCTATCCTTCTTTGGCACCAATTTGCCGACCATGCCCAGGAGAAAGGCCTCTGGTTTCTTCAAGAAGGTATATTTAAATACCTTTTTCATTTCATTATATATCATTTCCCAGAAAGCCTTAATCCTTGGGCACGTCCACCAAAGGTGAAAGAATGTACCTTCATTTTCTTTGCATTTCCAACATTTATTATCGGGCAAATGATAAATTTTTGCAAGCTTGACTGGGGTCATGTACCACCTGTAAATCATTTTCATAATATTCTCTCTTAAGGCATTACATGCCGTAAACTTCATACCTGTGGTCCATAACTGTTCCCAGTCAGCAAACATAATGTTATGTCCAACATCTTGTGCCCATTTGATCATAGCAGATTTCACCGTTTCATCCTGAGTGTTCCATTTCAGCAGCAAATTATACATCTTTGACAAAATCTTAGTTTTAGGTTCTAACAACTCTGTTTCTAATTTTGATTTTTCCACCTGGAAGCCAATTTTCTTGTCCAATTTATATGCCTCCATTATCTGGTAATAATGAAGCCAATCTCGCACTTTTTAATTTCTCAAAACTCTGCAGTTTCAATCTATCTCCTTCTTGTTCCAAAATTTCCCAATACTTCGGCCATTTGGCTTCCATATTGAGCTTTTTCTGAGCTTTTGCTTCCATTGGTGACAGCCACCTTGGGGTTTTATTTTCCAATAAATCCTTATATCTTATCAAAACATTAAACAATGCTTTTCTGACAATATGATTTTTAAATGCTTTATGTGCTTTAACCTTGTCGTACCACAGATATGCATGCCAACCAAAAACATTATTAAAACCTTCTAAATCCAGGATGTCTGTGTTCTCAAGAAGCAACCATTCTTTCAGCCAACAAAATGCGGCTGATTCATAATAAAGTTTAAAGTCTGGCAGGGCAAATCCACCCCTTTCCTTTGCATCAGTTAATATCTTAAATTTTATTCTGGGCTTCTTGCCCTGCCAGACAAATCTAGAAATATCTTTCTGCCACTTCTTGAAACAGTCCATCTTGTCCACAATTTGCAGAGTTTGAAACAAAAACAACATTCTAGGCAATACATTCATTTTTATAGCTGCAATTCGACCCAACAAGGAAAGCTTCAAATTTGACCAAATTTCTAAATCTTTTTTCACTTCCGTCCAACATTTTTCATAATTATCTTTAAATAAGTTCCCATTTTTAGCTGTCATGTTAATCTCCAGGTATTTCGCTTTTTTAACCACAGTCAGACCTGTCTCATTCTGAAACCTCTCTCTTTCAATCGGTGTTAATTTTTTCTCTAAGACCTTAGTTTTTAACTTGTTCAATTTAAAACCTGTCACTTGACTAAACTCTTGAATTAGTTCTAGAACCCTTTTAGTACTAGATTCTGGCTCCTGTAACGTCAATACTAAGTCATCTGCAAATGCTCTCAATTTGTACTGTTTGGCTCCGACCTGTATACCTTTAACCAACTTCTAATCATGTTCAGCAGGACCTCCAGGACCGATATAAAAAGCAATGGGGAAATTGGGCACCCCTGTCGTGTCCCTTTTTCTATCTTAAATTCTTCCGTAACCACATTATTTACAATTAGTTTGGCCTTTTGATCAGAGTACATTGCACCTATACCATTTTCAAAACCTTGGCCTACCCCCATCCCCTGTAGGTTCTTTTTCCTAAAACTCCAAGAGATGTTGTCAAAAGCTTTCTCCACATCTACAAATATCAGAACTGCTTTAGTGTTTATATTCACTTCTAGCTTTTCCAAAACGTTGATTATGTTCCTCAAGTTGTCAGACAAATGTCTTCCCGGGAGAAAGCCCGCTTGGTCCTTGTGAATCTTTTCCATCAATACTTTTTTCAATCTCTTGGCCAAAATGTCAGCAAAAATTTTGTAATCCACATTTAATAACGATATGGGACGGTAGTTCTTGAGTCTTTTCAGTCTCTGTTTTTGGTAAAAGTGTGATATATGCCTCTTTCCACGACTCTGGTGCCCTTTTCCCTTCCAATATTTCATTGCAGACTTCCTTCAAGGGTTGTAATAACCACTCCTTCAAAGATCTATAATATCTGGAAGTCAGCCCATTCGGTCCTGGAGATTTGGCTAGTTGCATATTTTGGATGGCACCTTCTACTTCCTGTTCAGATATTTTATAATTCAGCATTAATTTACTTTCTTGAGAGATTTTTTGTAATCCATTTGTCTTCAAAAATTGGTCTATATCTGTGATGGGATAATGAGCTGCTTGTGCGTAAAAGCTTGATCCCTCTGGGGTTTGGCTGGTCACCCAAACCTAGGCACTAACGGAGCCCCCAAAGCATGACTCCGTCAGTCGCTGGTAGAATCCGACAGTGGGCGTCTACGGAACTTACTCCAACATAAAAGTTGTTTGACGGACATGCGCCTCCTGGACTCTCTGTGTGACAGCTTCCGGCGAGGGGTGGAGGTTGCTAAAGGGGGTCTTGTTACCTCCTCACTGTTCTCACTAGAAGTATCCCAGAGCCTCTCCCCCGATTCCCTTTCTGCTGGAACTCCTGCTCTCCCCCTACTGGTTCCTTCTTCTGCTGTAGAGTCTCTCCTATTCTCCTGGAGCCTCTCCACCACCTGTCCCTCCGATGGCAGTTCCCTGACAATATCCATTTCTTTCTGTGGCCCTTGTGAGTATAATTGTTTAAAGTACCTCTGGAAGCAATTTTTAATTTCAATTGGATTATGTATGCTCTTTCCTTCCACTTCTAAATTTGTAATGGTGTTTAACTTTTGTCTTTTTTTCATTTGCCAAGCCAGCAGTTCCCCACATTTATTCGCTGATTCAAATGTCTTTTGTCTCATTTGTTTAATTTTCCATTCTATTTCCTGATTCATCAGTTCCATATATTGTACTTGATATAGTTTTATTTCTCTCAGGATCTCCTGCGACTTTGGTTTTGCTCTCAATTTCTTCTCCCCTTCTTTTATTTTCTTCAAAATTTTATCTTTTTTCTCATTTTGGCCTCTCTTCTTTATTGCATTCTGTTGTATCAAAAACCCTCTCATCACAGCTTTGCTTGCGTCCCAGATTACTCTTGACTCAACATTGGTGTTCATGTTTATTTCAAAATAGTCTCTCAAAGTTTTTGGGGCCTTTTTATACACTTCTTCATCTCTAAATAAGGTGTGATTCATCCTCCATCTGAAGGAACCGGTTGTTATTTGCTTCATCTCCATCCTTACAGCATTATGGTCGGAGCAAGTTTTTGGGCAGATTTCCACTTTCTTTATCTTTGGTGCCATTCCTCTAGTAATCCATATTTGGTCAATTCTAGTCCATCATTATCATCCGCATCTGCAGTAATAGGTATATCATTGTATTTAAATCTGAATTGTCAAATTGTGTTATTATTGATATTATGGTTTTTGTTGAAGTGTCTTTTGCGGTTGTTGTTTGTATCGAAAAAAGGATTAAGTAATTTTTTTAAAAAATAATTTAATAATTTTTGACCTGGCAATATATCGCACATCGTGATGTTATTCTTTATACTTTCTCTTATCTACTCTAATCTGTTTGCCAGCTGAGGATAACACTTCATTTATCTGCAAACCTGTGCCACAATAAATCTGTTAGTCTTTAAGATATCACAAGACTCTTATTTCATGTTGCAACTGCAATGGCTTTTCCCTCTGGAAGTTGCCTAATATCTAAAACATTGATTAGAGTTTTCACTGTTA
The DNA here is from genome assembly GCF_964106915.1 of Podarcis gaigeae. Classification (NCBI taxonomy): domain Eukaryota; kingdom Metazoa; phylum Chordata; class Lepidosauria; order Squamata; family Lacertidae; genus Podarcis; species Podarcis gaigeae. The sequence goes on from NC_139690.1 coordinate 827,935, forward strand.
TATTTTGACAATTTGAGTATGGTTGCTGTATATTGAAGTCTTTTAGGCACAACAATTAATAAGTAATTAAAGAGGTTTAAGATTGTAGTGTTCAGGTATAGATGCTTGCATAAAAACCAACCTTTCTTTCAGCAGGTTAATTTGGAAGAATTGTTTTTGGACATAGACACAAACGTTAAATTAAAGCTGTGCACACTTTTAGCTGTGCTCCTCCCCAACCCTGCAATGCTTTGAGCTGCATTGATCCGTTTTTTCAATGAAAATACTGTATATGCCTTTATTTGCTTAGTTAGTAAAACAATTGTTTGAACTAATTTTACTGTTCATTCTCAGATATGGGTTCTGGGAAAGATGCTAATATCTGTGCTGAAACATTTCTAGTGTCTGCCAGTATTTTGGAGACCTTTGCTATTTGTTATGAGTGTGAGCCCCTTCATGGATCGAAGGGGCTTGAAGAACTCAGAGAAGCTATGAGCTATGCTGTGCAGGGCCACCCAAGATGGACAGGTCATAGTGGAGAGTTTTGACCAAACATGATCCACCTGGAACAGGAACTGGCAATCCACTCCAGTATCCCTGCCAAGAAAATTCCATGGACAAAGACAACAGGCATATAAAAATTATGACACTAGAAGATGAGCCCCTCAGGTCAGAAGGCGTCCAACATGCTACTGAGGAAGAGCGGAGGACAAGTACAAGTAGATTCAGAACAGATGAAGCGGCTGGGCCAAAGCCAAAAGGTCGCTCAGTTGCGGATATGCCTGGAAGCGAAAGGAAAGTCCAATGCTGTAAAGAAAAATATTGCATAGGAACCTGGAATGTAAGAACCATGAACCTGAGTAAGTTGGATGTGGTAAAAAATGAGATGGCAAGAATAAATATTGACATCCTGGGCATCAGTGAACTAAAATGGACAGGAATGGGCGAATTCAGTTCGGATGACCATCATATCTACTACTGTGGGCAAGAAACCCGTAAAGGGCATTGGAATGCTAAAGTAGGGAATCAAGAGATAAAAGGAACAACTGGCAAGTTTGGCCTTGGAAATCAAAACGAAGCAGGGCAAAGGCTAATAGAGTTCTGTCAAGAGAATAAGCTGGTCATCACAAACACTCCTTTCCAACAACACAAGAGACGACTTTACACATGGACATCACCAGATGGGCAGCATCAAAATCAGATTGATTATATTCTCTGCAGCCAAAGTTGGAGAAGCTCTATACAGTCAGCAAAAACAAGACCTGGAGCTGGCTGTGGCTCAGATCATCAGCTTCTTATAGCAAAATTCAAGCTTAAACTGAAGAAAGTAGGAAAAACCACTGGGCCGGTAAGATACAATCTAAATCAAATCCCTTATGAATACACAGTGGAAGTGAGGGACAGGTTTAAGGATTTGGTGGACCGAGTGCCTGAAAAACTATGGATGGAGGCTCGCAACATTATACAGGAGGCAGCAACCCATCCCAATGAAAAGGAAATGCAAGAAAGCAAAGTGGCTGTCCAATGAGGCCTTACAAATAGCGGGGGAGAGAAGGCAAGCAAAATGCGAGGGAGATAGTGAAAGATACAGGAAACTGAATGCAGATTTCCAAAAAACAGCAAGGAGAGACAAGAAGGCCTTCTTAAACGAGCAATGCGAAGAAATAGAGGAAAACAACAGAATGGGAAGAACCAGAGATCTGTTCAAGAAAACTGGAGATATGAAAGGAACATTTCGTACAAAGATTACCATAATAAAAGACAAAAGTGTAAAAGACCTAACAGAAGCAGAAGACATCAAGAAGAGGTGGCAAGAATACACAGAGGAATTATACCAGAAAGATATGGATGTCTCATACACCCCAGATAGTGCGGTTGCTGACCTTGAGCCAGACATCCTGGAGAGTGAAGTCAAATGGGCCTTAGAAAGCATTGCCAATAACAAGGCCAGTGGAAGTGATGATATTCCAGCTGAACTATTAAAATTTTTAAACGGTGATGCTGTTAAGGTGCTACACTCAATACGCCAGCAAATTTGGAAAACACAGCAGTGGCCAGAGGATTGGAGAAGATCAGTCTACATCCCAATCCCAAAGAAGGGCAGTGCCAAAGAATGCTCCAACCACCACACAATTGCACTCATTTCACACGCTAGCAAGGTTATGCTTAAAATTCTACAAGGAAGGCTCAAGCAGTATGTGGACCGAGAACTCCCAGAAGTGCAAGCTGGATTTAGAAGAGGCAGAGGAACCAGAGACCAAATTGCAAACATGCGCTGGATTACAGAGAAAGCTAGAGAGTTCCAGAAAGACTTCTACGGTACTTCTGCTTCATTGACTATGCAAAAGCCTTTGACTGTGTCAACCACAGCAAACTGTGGCAAGTTCTTAAAGAAATGGGAGTGCCTGATCACCTCATTTGTCTCCTGAGAAATCTCTATGTGGGACAAGAAGCTACAGTTAGAACTGGATATGGAACAACTGATTGGTTCAAAATTGGGAAAGGAGTACGACAAGGCTGTATTTTGTCTCCCTGCTTATTTAACTTATATGCAGAAGTCATCATGCGAAAGGCTGGGCTGGATGAATCCCTAGCCGGAATTAAGATTGCCGGAAGAAATATCAACAACCTCAGATATGCAGATGACATATCCCTTGGAGCAGGCGGGAAAGCGCTTCTGCAGCCCAGGGGCCTCCCGGAGCTCCTTCGGCCGCTCACCGGCCGGAAGCCACCTTCCCGCGCGGAGCCCGGGAGCTCCGGGGGCGTGGCCTAACTGTGTCGGATCAGTCCCCGCCCCAACCTCCGCGAGTCTTCCGCCAGCAGCCAATCCGCTTCGGGGGGCGTTCCCTCCCATTCAGGATTCCTCGTCCGGCTTGGAGGGTATGTAACAGCTGCTTCCCAGCGCGTCGCCCCGAGGTGCCCTTTGGGAAGCGGGGGGCGCGCCAGTTCGGAAGGCCTTGGATGGCGGGGGAGGGGCTGCGGAGCCGGGCCGCCAGGTGGGTGGGGAGGGCGGCGGGGGCTTGGCTCGCTCGCCCGCCCGCCGGGCGCGGCGCCTTCTCTCCGGCGCGGCTCCGGATTCCGCTCTGTCCCAAAGCGGCCGAGGGAGGAGCGAGGGACCCTCCGCCTCTCGGCGCCCCCCTCGCCCCTCTTTCCCCCGAAGCAAAAGCGCTGCCGGGGGACGGAGGGGCAAGGGCGGGCTTACAGCGCCCGCTTCTGGCCTCGGGCCGGCGGGGAGAGTTGGAAGCCCGCCGCGCACCGGCTCCCGGGCCGGATGTGGTCTCGACGCTGCTCCCTCCGCCCCTTTTCCTGGCGGGGCGGGAGGACGGCTCTTACTAGCCGGGGAGCGTCATTCTGTGGCCCAATCGCGCGTGTGTCGCGTGTCCGGGGATCCGCGACTACTCCCCCCCCCCCGCGGGGAAGTCTCGCTTCCGATTTCGTTTTCCGCCGCGCTCCATCCTCGCTCGCTGCCGGGCGGGCGGGCGAGGGTTCCCCGGTGGCGCCTGTGCCGGGATGGCGCGCCTCGCTCGCCTGGCGGGCGCCCCCCTTGCAACTAACGCGGAGTTGTGGCACTTCGTCTCCTCCTCGCGCGGCTGGCTTCTGGGTGGCTCGCTTGCCAGATCCGCCGGCCGCCTTCGCATTAACTCTCCCGCTCCCGCGGGGGAACGGAGTCTCTTTAACGTGGCGTCCCGATTTTCCCACAACGGGAGGAGGCGCAAAACCTCCCACAAAAACCTGGCTGGCGTGCGATTGCCGAGGGGAACTCCCTATTATTTTTTTAATCACTTAAATCATACGCTGGGCTTGGCTGCTTTTGGGATGTGCGTGTGAACGGGGTGCTGGGAAAACAACCAAGGCAACGGGAAGAGAAGCGGGCGGGAGGGCGGCCCATTCGGAGGTCTTGCTCTCCCCTCCCCTCGCGCCCGTTTGCTCGGGAGTAGACGGCGCTGCGTTTCGCGGGGCTGGGCAGGAAGAGGGACGGCGGCCTCCGTTGTTTACGGCGCAGCTTTGACGGGCAGCTCCCCCCCCCCCCCGAAGTGCGTGGATTTGGAGGCGGGACGCCGCGCTCTGGCCGGGATGGCCCCTCCCGCGGCCATCTCGTCGAAGAGGGCCGGGCTTCCAGGGCGGGGGAGGCGCCGCCGCAATTCGGATCGTGCCGTTGGTCAAGAATGTGACTCGTAATTCCCGAGGGGAGCGGCGAGGGAGCGCGCCTTTCTCCTTGAAGCGGATTGGGGCAGGGCGGAAAACGGGCTCCGCCTCCTTCCCTGTTATGGTTGGGGGGGGGGAGGTGACGGCTGTTTGAAAGCATCCCGGAAGTGAAACTGAAATTCGGTTGCAGGGGAGGAGTAGAATAAGAGCGATCTAAGGAGCCGGCCCCAGGGATCGTGCTCCCTCGCGACATTTCGGCAGGCTTGAGTTGCACGAGGGGTCGGTGCGCCAAAGGCCGTTGAGTCCTCCATGTGCAGAAGCAGTACATCTGCAGAGGAATCTGGCTGCCCGGCGTCCGGTGCAGTGGCTGATCCTGCAGGGCTGCTCTTGTGCCTCTAGGAAACAGAAAGGGAACATCCGACCTGTGGAATCGCAGGTACTTCAGCCTTCCTCGACCTGGCACCCTCCAGATGGAACTATGTGGGAATTATAGTTCAGTGCATCTGGAGGGCGCCAGGTTGGTGAAGGCTAGGTAGAAGCAGAGCCGGTTTCTCTCGCCATCAGTTCTGCTATACCATTGGCTCAAATAGCGTCTCTCTTTGCCCATTGGAGTAGAAATGGTATGGGTGGGGGTTAGTTAGAGCCATGGAAGATTCACTATTGACTGTCGCAAAGATAGGAAGCATCCAGATTTAGGGCAGGTATAGGAACCCCAGAGGCCAGGGAGAAAGCTTGTGGGATGCCCAGAGACGGATGGGCTTGGGGTGGGATGGAGCAGAGCTCCGGGCACTTTTGCCTTTCAGAAGAGGAATCTGGGACTCTCTGCCACCTTCCTGCAAGAGCTGCCACAACAAAGCTCATCTCTCCACCCTGCCTTGTGCAGAACCTCAGGGAGGGCTAGGACACATCTTCCTCCTTGTACAAGAAAAAGGGGTGGAGGCTGTTGAACATTGTGGCTTCTGCCTGTGTGTCTTGGGGGCTCTGGATTAAAAGTTGTTCCTGGAGAGAACAGTTGCTTTGCATGCAGAAGGGCCAGGTCCCATCCTTGGCATCTGCTGGAAGGGCAGGGAGAGATGCTTGAGGAGCCGCTGAGCTGGTGGACCCACAGTCTGACTTAATGTAAGGCAGCTTTGCTGGTTGCTCTGGTCGCTTCTTCCATCATGACTTGAATGCCAAATACCTTTGAATGCTGTGGGCGCCTTTCATTTCCCCCTCAGTGTTTGTCCTGCCTGCAGGGCCCTGTGTTTCCTCACCAGATCCAGGACACCCGAGTCTCTGTCATCCTTGGCTCCTAGGTGAGGCATGTCTTCACCCATAAGGCTGCTTTAAAACAACAACAACAATAATACGAAGCCTGGCAGATAACTCCCTTATGGGGGAGGTTGCAACATTTGGGGGTTCGTGGGGGAAGGTGCGTATTAGGGAGCATATTATAGAGGTACAGTCGTACCTTGGAAGTGGAACAGAATCTGTTCCAGAAGTCTGTTCGACTTCTGAAATGTTCAGCTTCCAAAGCACGGCTTCTGATTGGCTGCAGGAAGCTGCAGAAACCCCAGCGGACGCTCGGATTCCGAAAGAACGTTCGAAAGCTGAAACACTCACTTCTGGTTTTCAATCATTCGGGAGCCCGAACGTTAGAATCCCAAGGCGTTCGGGAGCCGAGGTACGGCTGTATATGAAATTATGCATCTCATGGAGAAAGTGGAACCCAGTGGGGTTGTCCCATGAAGCCAAATGTTGGAGGATTCAGGATAGACAGAGGACTTTTTCACACAGCACACTTTGTTTATTTATGTACTGCATTTATATGCCACCTTTATCTTCCTATGAGCTCAAGGTGGTTGTACATGGTTATCTTCCTAATTTGATCCATACAACAACCTAGTGAGGAAGGTGACTGGCCCAAGGTCACCCGGGGAGCTTTGTGGCTGAGTGGGGGGTTGTTGCCAGCAACTTGGATGGAGGCTTTGCAAAGGAAAGGGGTTTAAACAAACTCGGGGAAGAGCAGGCTCTCAGTAGCTAGTAGCCACAATGACCATTACAATGACCCTCTTGGAGGCGGCATCTCCTGAATATCAGTTACCTGGATTTGCAGGTGAACCGAGTGCTCCTCATGCCCTTTTGGTGGGCTTCCCCTGATGGGCATCTGGGTGGCTCTTGCGAGGAGGACAAGATGCTGGACGGGATGGGCCTTTGGCCTGATCCAGCATGGCGTGTCTTCTGTTCTTCAAAGCAATCTTTTCTAGTCTTTAGGGGCAGTAAATTCTCCTGGAGTTCAGTCTGTAAATCAAAGCAGAGGACTGTTTTATGAGGAGTCAAATCCAACCCTGTTAAGTTCAAGTGGTAGGTTTCAAGTTGTTTTTTAACTCCTTGATCTCAACAGGAAGTGGTTTTTACTCTTGCTCCACTGGTCTTTGACAATCATACGTAACTCTTTCTCTCTTTCAGACTTCAGCATTTTTCTTTTGCTGCCTGCAAAATTTTGAAGGATCTCCTTTTCCTCTTGGTGGTGTTGGGGTGTCAGAACCGGTACGGTGCAGGGAGGCAATAAAACATCAAGAGCTTGGGGCAAAAGTTACTTAGGAGAACTAAACAAGCTTCAGTGGGACAATATTATTTCATCCGTGTCTTCCCTACCTTCGGAACTTTATTATAGCTGTTGTGTGACAATGATGCCATTGCAGGCTGAGGTAACACCCAGTGAATTTCATGGTTGTGTAAGGATTTGGATGTAGGTTTCCTCAGTCTGGATCCCAACTGTCTGGCGCAGAGCTTTCCAAAGTGTGTGTCATGACACATTGTGCTGGCTGCAGTGTGTAGGTGTGTCACACAAATGCTCCCTGCGCTCCTCCTGGGGCTGGAAAGAGGTTAGTTTAACCTCCGGTTTGCTAGTAAAACTGAATTACTGTGTCACAAAATGATGCATGTCTAAAAAAATGTGTCACCAACATGAAAAGTTTTGAAAGCTCTGGTCTAGAACACAGCTTTTGGGAGAAACTCCCCCACAGAATTGGACCAGTGTTTTCAATAGTGTTAGATAGACAACCAAGGTGTCAAATAGCCAGGGCTGCTGCAACAAACAGCTGTGCAAGCCTTTGGGCAGCAGAGACATGAAAGGGCATCAGAGGAGGGAGGGACAGAGGGCAGTGTTGCCCACGGCACCTCTGACTGTTAATCAAGGCACCCCGGAGTGCCATGGCACACTTGCTGAAAAACCACTGCCTTAAACCAAGGTTGTGGTCACCAAAACGGAATGTATAGTTGCCATTTTGTGGGCAAGATGGCTCTAAAGTCCTATTTTTCATATGATGGGCTGGCTATGATTCTCAGTTAACCATCTGGCTAGTTCACTGCCAACCTTGAGCTAGGTTAAGAGCTTGGAGAACTTAAAGAAGAAAAGTCACTTGATTGAGGGACAGTCTGCATATATATTGGCCTATTCCGCCCTGTTCAGGCAGAACAGAAAAAGCAATTTGGTTCCAGAAATTCATTCTGATTTTGCAGATAAAACGGAATTCTACAAAATGGGATATTAGTGTGTGAAAACAGTTCAGAGCCAATGATCCCTAGATGACTAAGATGACAGGTGCCATCCTGGCACCCAGGCATCTTCACTTGGTTGCAAGTGGTTGAAAGCCAGGTGCAAAATGTGCCTGGCTAATTTCAAACACTGGGTCGATCTGCTTTTTCTGTCATGTTTATGAGAAGGGCATGAAAGCAGTGGTCCTCCTCAGGAGCTGATACTCACAGGTGCTTTTAGATGTGGAGGTTTTATGTAGCTAATGTGGCCAATCACTGATGGCAGACTTGGTTATCCATGAATTAGTCCATTTTTCTCTACCTTTTTAAAGCCATCACACTGAATCAAATCCTAGAGATTTCCAGCTAAGTGAATATAATTATTTCCCCACATTTAGCTTAGGCGCCGTCTTCTGAGGGACAGAGTTTCTATTAATTCAAGCCCAGTCATGTTGGCTGATTTCTTTTTACTTCTTTTTTTTTAAGAGTCAGGCTAATGTGAACGTCTGCTGTGCAGCAGCTGCAAGTCGGAGGTGTTCCTGGTGACGGAAGCGGCTTAATTGCTAGTAGCTTTATCCATGTGGGAAAATGTGTGGACAAGCAATGCTCTGAGCATGTGTGGCTGCCATCTTCACAATTATGGGATTTGTTGGGTGGTGATGCACCACTTTGGAGCTTCTTGGGCCATGCTTGTGTTTGCTGCTTCCAGGATAAAATCATGCTCCCAAATAGTGGATCTGAAATCCAAGAAGCAGCCTCCTCTCATGTATGCTGTGATGAACTTGGGCATAAGCAGAGACTGTGTCACCTTCCTGCCCTTTGATCTGGCCCAGATATCATTGTTGGAAGGAGTGGGTGAGTTTAATACTGGTGACAGCTGGGTGGAATCCTAGAATTGCAGAGTTGGAAGGGACCCCAAGAGTCATCTAGTCCAACCTCCTGCAATGCAGGAATCTTAGCAAAAACATCTATGACAGGCGGTCATCCAACTTCTACTTAAAAACCTCCAAGGAAGGAGAGTCCATCACCTCCTGAGGAAGTCTGTGCCACTGTCAAACAGCTCTTGTTACTTTTCCCCAGGATGACAAGGAGTACTCTTCGGGTTTGGTCAGCAGCTACAAATGCCCCTAACAGATACTTCTTTCAACCGACATTGTACCAGCTTCCTTGCAAAAACATCATGGGGGACTTTGTCAAAAGCCTTACTAAAATCAAGATATGCTATATCCACAGCATTAGGTTAGGGGAGTAAACAATCACTTCTTGTTTTTAAGCAGGAACTGTAATGTAATTGTGTCTTGTGGAGTGCTTGTATTCAGTGTTCTAGCCCAGTGTTTCCCAACCTTGTGCCTCCAGCTGTTTTTGAACTACAACTCCCATCATCCCTGACTAGCAAGACCAGTGGCAAGGGATGATGGGAATTGTAGTCCAAAAACAGCTGGAGGCACAAGGTTGGGAAACACTGTTCTAGCCAGCCATGCCTTCTCTCGGGATACTCCATTCCATTACAGCTGTACCTTGGTTCTCTCAGACCAAAGCTTTGCATGAAATCACATGTGGGAGAGACTTCTCCCTGATTTGGGTGCTAGCCCATTTCCCTTCTGACCAGTGCTTTTAAAAAAAAGAAAATAGGTGCCAGTACTGCATATCCTTGAATACCCCCAGAAAAAACATTGCTTCTGACCATTCTATGTCAAGCAGCTCAACAAGTCCCTAAAAGATGCAGTTGCAAGAATAATTTTTTGGGGAGCATGCAAATGTGGAAGGACCGTAGCTCAGCAATAGAGCTGCTGTTTTTGCTCACAGAAGACACCAGGTTCAGTCCCTGGCATCTCCCTGCCTGAAACCCTGGAGAGCTGCTCGTCCGTGGACAGGACTGAGCTTGGTAGGCCATGGATGTAGTGAGCTGCCTAATTCCATTTCTTCTTGTTGCTCTGTGGTTTCTGCCATTCCATAATGTAGATGGGCTGTTTTCTTTTGCATCTGTAGTGTGTATATGTATACATAAATAGGCAAGAGGATGCATTAAGACATGGAACCAGACCCACATAGCAGGAGAGAATGTTCATCGTACCAGTGACTGGTGGTCTGTGCATTTTGCTGCACCTGTGCTCTTTTTTGTAGAGAAACACACATATTGATCCCCGCCTTTTGATACTTTCACTCACACACAGTTCTGAGTATATTTTCATGGCACTGGGAGCATCAGAAACATTATGCCCTCTTCTAAGGAGTTCCTAGCTGGAAAATCATTGGTTTAATGCAGTGGTTACAAACTTCATACACCGCCTTGAGCTCCTTGGAAGAAGGTGGTATATACCGTAAATGAAATAAATAAATAAAAAATAAAAAATATACACGGATAGATAAACTGTACTTTACAGAATTTTGCTGTTCTGGAAGTTGTTTTTGTTACCAAAGCAGCCTATAAACGCATGCCACCTGAAGGTTTGGAATGGACTCCTACATGTCAGAGCCTGGGTAGCTCAGCTGGTAGAGCCTGAGACTCTTACTCTCAGGGTTGTGGGTTCAAGCCTCACATTGGACAAAAAGATTCCTACATTGCAGGGGCTGGACTAGAAGTCTGCCATGGACCCATCCAACTCTACAATTCTATAATGCATTTCATTTGATCAGAACTGCGACTCAAGACATACATCATTGACTTGGAGAGGCAGGTTGTGTTGCTACCCTTTAAACTGGATGTTCAGGTGAGGGTGTACATGAATGTAGGTTTAGGATGGGCAGGTGTCTTACCTCCGGAAAAAAGCAAAGCTGATGTGAGAGCAAATGAGACTGCAATTTCCCAAACCAGTCATTGTGTACATAAATCTCTCGTGTGATGATGCACCAGCATTAAAGTTTGGGGGTGGGGGAGAGCATTTGCAAGCCAACTATACACATTTTTAAAACATACTTAGCGTTGTTTTGGTGGCTGGGCTCTCTTTTTGCTTAAAAATGTGCTTCCCCAGTGTATATATTAAAAAGAGGACAGATAGCAAGCAAAGTAGTTTTTGTTTTTGGACTGCAGATCTATAGCGATCATTGTGAATTTCTATGTAACACTGCAGCTTGCTGTGTTCAACTGGTCTTGTGTGTACAGTACTTGGTTTGGGACAATTCTTTGGGAATTGGCTCTCATGATGCTGGCAAGGTGTCCTGAATGTTTTTAAGAATTCAATATTTTCTGGGGTTGGTTGCCTGTGACAATGAAAACAGTCAGGAGATCCAATTGAGTATTCTCAGGGTATCAAACTGTGAAGTTTAAATTCTGTGACTGACTTAAATAGGTGGTACAAGTCTATACATGTTTCCTTGGAAGTAAGGGCCACTGAACAGAGCAGGAGTTATTCCGAGGTAAGAAAGCATAGGATTGCAACAGTTCTTTATTGCCAGAGACTAGAAACGTGAATGCTAACAATCCTTTGGAAATCCCCGTAAACACAAGGGGGACTTGATAAATGTTTTTCCTAACCCCAAGCTGTCGGACCTTCTGCGCACCAGTATTTTCAGAAATTATTCCCGGCGACTGTTTTTTGCGGGCATTTCTACTTCGCGGCCGTATGGTAGCTCTGGCAACCTGTTGCCCCGGGGCCGCCCGCCTTCCTTCCGAGAGCGCGCGCTCTGGCGTTTGTCTGGCGCGCGGCGGCGTCAGCCGGGGGTCCTCGAAGCGCGCCCGCTGCGGCGTGTTGGCGGCGCCGCGTTCCCGACCGGGGCCCGCGCGCGCCGGGCGCCCCACGGGCCCCTCCTTCCCTGCCGGCCGGGCGGCCGCCCTTTGCCGAGGCCGCTGCGCCGCTTTGGCCGCCACGAGCCGCGATGTAAACATTCCACAAAAGGGCTCCTGCAGCCACCCAGGTGGGCGGGGCCTGCCTCTCCGCCTCCTCGAGCGACGGCTTCCTCGGCCACCCGCGGGCCTGGTGCCGTGCTTCGCCATCCAATGGACGAACGGGAAGGGCGGGCCTTTGATTCCGATACGGAATTTTTTTTAGCCTTCTCCCCCTTCCTCCTACAACCCTCCTTTCGCATCCCCTTCCTGGGAGCCGTCGCCCAATCGAGGCAGCGGAAGCTGGCCAGCGCCGCGCGGCAATTGGCGGGGAGGCCGAGCGGCGTCAGCGCCGCCCAATGGCCGTGCGGGAGGCCGCCCCGGGGACAGGGGAGAGGCGGGATTTCCCAAGGAACAGAGAAGCGGGCAGTGCTCGGCGGCGGCGGCCGTCCTGAGGCGGTTGGTCTGGGCAACCTGCTCCCTCGCTGCTGCCTTCGCTTCCCTTCGCCCGCTTCCCTTCGAGCGGCGCCCCCGCCGCGAGCTGCCTCGCCGCTCTGCTCGGTGTGGGGGACGCGGGGCGGGCAGACGGAGGCCTGGCTTGGCCTTCGGCTCCTGACGAGGCTCCCAGCCCCGCCGCCTGAGGAGAAAGCGGCAACGGCGGGGAGCGAGACGTGGCGGGCGCCTTGAGCGCGAGGAGGACGGCAAGTACGAGGCAGCGGCGGCGCTGAGGTGAGCAGAAGGCGCGAGCGGCTGGGCGCGCGCACGCGCGCTGACAAGACCCGTGGCGGGCGGGCGAAGTGGAGCTTGGTGCGCGCGCAGTGTGTGGAGGGGCGTGGCTTCGCGCCTGTGTCGCGCGCGCCATCCGTTGAAAGCGGGAGAGGGAGGGAGGATGGAGGGAGTGGAAGCGATTCGTTCGGTCATCGCCACTAAGGCGGTGTCGGCCCCTCTTCTTGTTCCCGCGCCGCCAATCCTAGGCGGCTCTGGCTGCCTGGCCCGCCCCCAAGTTTCCCCTTCCCGGCCGGCTCTCTTCAGTCTCCCCCCCCCCCCCGCTTATTCGCGATGCACTGTGGCTCCGCCCCCTCGGGGAGGGGGCATGGGGCGCCGCCGGGTGGGCGGGATTTCCCTCTCCCTCTCTCTCCGGTGGCGCTTCCGCGGCCACCGGCGCCGCCTCTGTTCCCCTTCCCCCCTCGGTAGTTTCGCCCAGGGTGATGCGGCCCCTCCTGCGGGCCGTGGTTGCTGCAGTCGGGAGTTTGGGTCCTTTAAAAATAAAATAAAATCAAACCAAACATTATCACTCTTCCTGGAATTCTGCTTCACTTTCACGACGAAGAGGAGGAGAGCTGCTTGTCCTGCAAGCCTAGCCCCGATTACTTGGGAGTAAGACCAAGAGGACTTCATTGTTATTAACATTATCATTTATTACATTTGTATACCGCCCTTCATCCGTAGATCTCGGGTAGATAAAAACACAAAATGCTTTAAGAAATAGAACGAAACAATATTCCCCCCTCCCTTTCTGCAAGCACATTTAAAAGAATAGAGGATGTTAGACAGCCAAAGGCCTTTTTGAAGAGGAACTTTTTCACCTAAGTATAATGAAAATGCCAGACGAACCTCCCTGGGGAGAACATCCCAGGAATGTCGCTATCCTGATGGCTCACTTTCACTTCAGCTCCAATGCTCAGGAATGGAAGGCAGGGAAAGCTTGAGTGGATGAGGAAGCGTGGCTAAATGAATGGATGTATTTGCTTTTTCTTCTTGTCAGTGTGGGCACAAAGCTCTTCAACGTGTGGCTGGTAAAAAACCTGGCTAGCAGCTGGGGAGCGCAGGAACAGCCACCCTTTCATTCCACGTGCCTGAGAAGCAGCTGCAGGAAGTGGTAGCTGCCTGGGCACCACCTCATGGCTTTCCAGGCGAGAGAAAGCCCCCTTTAAAGGACCTTATCCGAGGTCATCAGGGTGAGGTTGGGCTGTTGCCAGAAGAGCGGGTGGTGACAGACCCTGGAGGCCCCTTGCAATGCAACCAATCACTTTGAATCCTTCCTTAATCACTCAGTTCTTACACTGATGCCTTTTGTCCTCAGATGCCCGAGTGTGAACAGAGGCAGCACATTTTGCTTTTCCAGACACTGGGTTGTGCTTAAATGGGGTTCACGGCCATTAAATATGCTCTTTAAATAGAAAGTGTGCAATTTTTAAGAGTGGCTGTTTAAAAATAATGGTGTTTGTGTTGTGGAATTTAGAGAGCAGCTAGCTGGCAGTTACTTTCCTCTATTTTAGGAATGCAATTGGATATCTAGAAGAGTTGGTTATAAATAATACATAACTATTAAAATGATTTTTTTAAGTGACTGTTTTTCCCTTTGAAAAAATTTCTGTGTAAGTTTCTAGATTTCTTCAAACCTTGTGTAAATATTTTACATGTTGTGTGCAATGTTATTGAATTTAATTTATTTATTCAGTTTTTTGCTGTCATGGATACAACCATGTCTCCACTTGAAGTGCAGTTAGATCATACTAGTTCTCTTAAAGGTTCCATCGTATTCTATGCTATGGTTTCAGGGCAGAGTGGTTCTGTGCTTCTTTTACAGGAATGGAGAACCTGTGGATCTCTAGGTGTTCTTAACCATGCCAACTGAGGCTAATAGGAGTTGCAGTGCAACATCTGGAGGGCCGCAGCTTCTCCATCTCTGCCAAAAGCATTTTGTCATTAGTTACCATTGGTTTGGTTTTGTGGGGGATGGAGGGATAGGTCAGCATAGGGTAAGGATATTAAACTTCTCAACTCAAATCTACATACGTGTTATACTCATTCATTTTATTAAAACTGCATCTTGCCTTCTTCAAGGAGCTCAATTTAGCATACAGTTTCCCTTGTCTTTCCTTCAGAACGTCCCTATGAGGTAAGTTAGGCTGAGTGAAAACGACAAGTCCGTAGTCACCTCTTGAACTTTACAGCTGAATTGGGGTTTGAAACTGGGTCTGTCCAGTCCTGTCCTACACTCTGACCACTTCACCACACTGGCTGGGAGTAATCCGCTGGGAGGAAGCTCCACTGAGCTCAGTTGGCCTTCTGAGTAGGCACGTACAGGATTGTTGGGCATAGAATATCATTTTCATGTTGACATAAGTTCTGCATAGCCATATTTTATGTTTACTTCACTTCCATGCTTGAGTGGGCTTATAAACCACTACAAAGCAGTAACAATAACATAAAGTCTTACGACTTTTTAATTTAAAAATATAGGGGAGTGATGTTATAGGCGGTTTAGATCAGGGAGAATGTGAAATTACTACTGGCCCTTATGTGCTCAGTTACACAAATGGTGTGCTACAATATCACCAAAAACATACAAACATAGTTTTATTGGAAACAGGAAATAAAATTCTTACTGTGTGTTGATGCTTCTGATTTGTAAATCTCATGCCTCTATCTGCATTAATGAAATCTAGAGTGGTTTGTTGCTATGAGTGATATTGATTGTAAAAGTACTTCAATGCAGCTGCATTAATATAACAGGGTCTGTGCTTTATAAACAAACTTGCTGACTCCTAGTGCAAAAGGCTAGGATTTAGACCTCTGAATATGTACTTGTGACTTTATCATGCAGAAATCTGAAGTTCTTTACTGATAATTCATTCTCAATAGCCCTATTCAGGCAGCCTATTGCCCGGTCTATTAATCACCCAAGGGAGACTGATGGGAATGAGCATGCTAGCTTCATGCCCCCAATCCTGTCATCAACTTGTGGATGGCAACTATGAAGCTGGGGACTTCTGTATCTCTGAAAATTCACTGCAATTTTTAAAAATTATTACAGTGGTGCTTTGGTTTACAAACTTAATCCATTGTGGAAGTCGGTTCTTAAACCAAAGCATTCTTAAACCAAGGCGTGCTTTCCCATAGCAGCGGGGGACTCAATTTACAAATGGAACACACTCAACAGGAAGCGAAACATGTTCTTATTCCAAAGCAAAGTTCACAAACCAAAACACCTTTCAGGTTTTCAGCGTTCTTAATCCAAGTTGTTCATAAACTAAGCTGTTCTTAAATCAAGGTACCACGGTATTTGGAAAAACTGTGCTCTAAAATGCATTGGGACCCACAGCCTACATAAGTTGGTTTTATCTACTTAAAAGTAATTAGATTTTTAAAAATTAAATTAAAACTTTACATTTTTAAAACTTAAAAAATTCAGATTTTACTGCAGTATAGCCGTACAGTGGTACCTCAGTTTTCGAATGTAATCCATTCCAGAACACCTTTCAAGTTCTGAAACGTTCAAAAATCGAAAACTCAATAGCTGACAGCTAGGCCTCAGGATCTTACACCCAGCGGAAGCTGCGTGGCATGTTCGACTTTCAAAGCATGTTCAAAAACCAAAGCATTTACTTCTGGGTTTATGGCATTTGAAAACCAAAATATTCAGCAATGGAGACATTCGAAAACCGAGGTACCACTGTATTCCACAGTCATAAATGAGTGAAATGGTTATAAAAAATTGGTATGTTGCCTCTTGCCTTTACTTTGGTCATATCCAAGAGGGGATAAGGTAATTGCTGATGAATTGCTTATTATCAATTTCTTCAAGGATTCCACAGTTACATTTTATCCTTTTAACAACAACCTTCTGCGGTAGTTTGCAGGGGAGATAGTGATTCTTAGACTTTCCAGTAGGCTTCACAGCTAGAGCTTCAGGATAGAACAGGGATAGATAAACTAAGGCCCGTGGGCCGGATGTGGCCCAATCGCCTTCTCAATCAGCGTGTTTTTACATGAGTAGAATGTTTCCTTTTATTTAAAATGCATCTCTGGGTTATTTGTAGGCATGGGAATCGTTCATGCTGCCCCCCCCCCAAATATAGTCTGGCCCACCACATGGTCTGAGGGATGGTGGAGGGCAATCTGGCACCTGCACCTGTGAAACCCTGGTGTATATCTTTTGAGTAGGAGGACATTGCCCTTGATTAATTTGTAAATGTTTGTGCCCTTATATTTGGATCAGTCTGAAATGCCTGTTAGGGAAATGGTCTTTAATAATAATAATAATAATAATAATAATAATAATAGTTTTTATTTATACCCCGCCCTCCCCAGCCAAGGCCAGGCTCAGGGCAGCTAACAAGTAACAATAAAAACAAGTTGAATGAATACAAACTTAAAAACAAGATTAAAATACAACATTAAAATATTGAAACATTAAAATGCAGCCTTATCACAGGAGGAGATAGGAAAAGAAAGGGGGAGGGAATCAAATTGGCTCCTAGCCAAAGGCCAGGTGGAACAACTCTGTCTTACAGGCCCTGCGGAAAGAAATCAGATCCTGCAGGGCCCTGGTCTCATGAGGCAGAGCGTTCCACCAGGCCGGAGCCAGTGTTGAAAAGGCCCTGGCTCTGGTTGAAGCTAATCTCACTTCCTTAGGGCCCGGGACCTCTAGGGTGTTGCTATTTATGGACCTTGAGGCTCTCCGTGGGGCATACCGGGAGAGGCGGTCCCGTAGGTACGAGGGTCCTAGGCCGTGAAGGGCTTTAAAGGTCAAAACCAGCACCTTAAATCTGACCCTGTACTCCACCGGGAGCCAGTGTAGCTTGAAAAGCAGTGGGTGAATATGCTCCCATGGCAGGGACCCTGTGAGGAGCCTGATCAGGGAGTGTGCCTCATATGTGCTACTGTACTTTGCCAGACTATGGTGTCCTCTTAAAACTGTCCTTCCTCCCGAGTAGTGGTTTGAAATCAGTGGATAAAGTTCATTCTTTCTAGTGAGTGCAAATCATATGCAATGGGGAATGGAAAAAATCTGCTTTTGGCTGATGAAAAAGGTTTGATTTGTGTAATGATGACATTTGAATTTAAGCTAATTTCATCTGCTAATTGCTGATGCTACAATTCTTTTCCATGCTAAGGTTGGGGTGAGTTGTATTGCAAATGATGCTGGATATACTATGTTGTTCTATAACTGTGTGCCTTATCTCAATCTCTACATTTTAAGTATTAGAAGTTGATATTTTTAAAATTATGGTACTTAATCTTCTGGGTGAAATTTTACTCTTTGTTGTCTTAACTAGAAATTTGTGTTGTTCCTTTGAAAAACACAGTTGGTGGTTTGCTTGCTTGGTTGCTTGCTTTTGTTCATTTTCAAGCAATTCCCAAATCCCTGTTAAAAGTTTGGGATCTACTTCTGAATGGTGACTGTTACAGCAGCTGTGTGACCTTGCCTAACCTCTGGGCAAATCAACGGCATGTGTTCTAATGGATGCAGAAGGAGAGAGAGAGTGTGTGTCTTGGGGAACAATACATAGGAGCATCACTTCCTATAGTTAAGTGACCTAAATCTAATTAGCACTATCAACTGACATGTATGTATCTTCAGACTTAATGGAAGGTTATGTATGTCAATAGTTTCCTTTAGCCTCCTGAGGCTTAGACCATGCAGATTAGGACAAAATTGTTTCAGTTGCTTGAAGGGATCTGGAATGAGAAACAGGAATTTTTAGCATATGCGAAGCTTAGCATTCTTAGTGTTGAGCTTGTAGGTTCTGATTATGGTGCCACTGGTGGACGAATCCTGTGAGTTCTGCTTTTGGGACAGCAGCATTTTTCTATCTCCTCCTCGGTAGCCCCTTTGCCTCTTGAAAAATTGCTCCAGAGGGTTAGGAGACTCCCCAGAGCTGCATGAGAAGTAATTCGTGAAAAATGCAGAATGCACTGCTACTGAATCCCAGTTCTATTGGTGAACAAAAGGCAGCCTTTAGTTCATGGAATGGTAGTTCAACTCTCAGCCACACATTGGGCTACTTTGATGTTATTGTCCTACTAAAAAGCTTGTTTTAATTTTAAACCCCCCCCCCCATTACATTGGCTCAAATTCTCATTGGCACTTTGGTTGAAAAAGGAAAATAAAGAGGATATGCCCTTTTATTTTAAAATGTAAAGCATATCACTTTCCAGAGATAAGCCACTTTGCATTGTTGAAATGTTCAAGCGGATTATATGTAAACAAGATAAATTGGCTAAAGTGAAGACGTTTGCAGAGACCAGTACAGCACAACCAGATCATCTGGAGGAAGGCGATTATGTTTTTGTCAGCATTTGATATTTGCTCTCTCTGAACCTCCCTATGTAGGGCTCAGATAGTGGCATTCTTTTTCTCCTTAACAATTATGATCTGCACAGGAAGTAATAATAATGTGTAAAGAATTTTTGACAAGACCAGTATATGTTTGAGTAGGAAGCTGTATAATAGTAAATTTTTATTTATACCCCGCCCTCCCCGGCCAGAGCCAGGCTCAGGGCGGCTAACACCAGTAAAATTACAATAAAATGGGGGGGGGGGACGCAACAATTTAAAATACAGGTTAAAAATACAATTTAAAATGCAGCCTCATTTTAAAAGTAGCCCATAGATCAAAACCATAAGGGTCAGACTGAGTCCAAACCAAAGGCTAGGCATAACAGCTCTGTCTTGCAGGCCCTGCGGAAAGATGTCAAATCCCGCAGGGCCCTAATCTTTTGTGACAGAGCGTTCCACCGAGTTGGGGCCAGTACTGAAAAGGTCCTGGCCCTAGTTGAGCCCAATCTAACCACCTTGCGACTTAGGACCTCCATAATGTTGTCATTTGTGGACCTTAAGGTCCTCTGCAGGGCATACCAGAAGAGGCAGTCCTGTAGGTCAAAACCAGCACCCTGTACACCACTGGGAGCCAGTGCAGTTGGTAAAGCACTGGATGAATGTGATCCCATGGTAAGGACTTCGTAAGGAGCCTCGCCACAGCATTCTGCACCCACTGGAGTTTCTGGGTCAGCTTCAAGGGCAGCCCCGCGTAGAGTGAGTTACAATAATCAAGCCTGGAGGTGACCGCCGCATGGATCACTATGGCCAGATCAGGGCGAGAAAGGTAAGGGACCAAAGCTTAATATGGCGGAGATGGGAAAATGCCACCTTTGCTGCGGTCGCAACCTGCGCCGCCATGGAAAGCGAGGCATCGAAGGTTACACCCAAACTCTTGACAGAAGGCACTGGTACTAATTGAGCCCCCGCAAGAGATGGGAGTTGGCCCCCCAACCCCATGTCGTCTCGACCCAGCCAGAGGATTTCCGTCTTTGAAGGATTTAACTTCAACCGGCTCCCACACAGCTTATCCAGCCACAGCTTCCAAGCATCAGGTCAGTGTGTCCTGGGCCGAGTCAGGGTGGCTGTCCATCAACAGATAAAGCTGGGTGTTATCAGCATATTGATGACAACCCAGCCCAAAGCTCCGGACAATCTAGGCAAGGGGCACTTAAAGATATTGAAAAGCATCGGGGAAAGGATTGCACCCTGTGCAATCCACACTCCAACACACCAAGGAGTGCCGCGGTAACAACTCCCTTCCTAGCGCCACCCTCTGTCCCTGACCTGAGATAAAGGACCGCAGCCATTGTCGGACTGTGCTCTGAATCTCCATGTTGGCAAGGCGGTGATCCAAAAGTTTGTGATCGACCATGTCGAAGGCTGCTGACAGGTCTTAAGAGAATCAGCAGTCCTGACCCGCCTCAATCCAGCTATTTACGGAGGTCATCTGTTAGGGCAACCAAAGCCGTCTCGGTCCCGTAACGAGGGCGAAAGCTGGACTGAAATGGGTCCAGAGCCGATGTTTCATCCAGAAACCTACCAACTACTGTTCGGCAACCACTCTCTCAATTACCTTACCCAGGTACGGAAGATTCAAAACCGGGCGGTAATTGGATAGATCTAAAGGATCTAGAGATGTTTTCTTTAAGAGCGGATGCAACACTGCTTCCTTCAACTCCCCTGGGAAAGTCCCCTGATTGGGGCTGATTGATGATCTCACCCAGGTGGGCCCGCACCTCGTCTGGACACGCTCTAATCAGCTAGGATGGGCACAGGGCAAGTGGTGGGCCTTCCAGCTCGAAGGAATCTGTCTACATCAGCAGGGAGTATCCGATCAAAGTGGTCCAATACTGGACCTGGGGACAGTCGATGGGCCTCCAGTTCTGTTACTGTACCCAAATTGGCAGGGAGGTCACAGCGGAGCAGCAAGACTTTCTCCGCATAAAGCTCGCAAATGCCTCACAGCTATGGGTCAAATTCGTATTTATATTTGGCTGTTCCTCTAGGGTTGTTAAAGACCTAATTATTCTAAAAAGTTGCGCCTGGCGAGAGCTAGCAGATGCAATGGAAGCTGAGAAGTAAAACGTCTTTGCAGCTTTCACTGCCATCTCATAGGCTTTCATAAGCGTCCTATAAGATGTTCTTGAGGCTCCGTCGCAAGCATGCCGCCATACTCGCTCTAGCCGTCTGAGGTCCCGCTTCATTTTCCGGAACTCCTCGGTAAACCAGGGGGTTTCGGCGGGGTCACAGAGGGCACTTAGGTGCAATCTCATTGATGGCCACCAAGAGCCAGTTATTCTAGTTCTCGACAAGCTCATCTAGTGAGCCGCTGGGGGAGCAGGGTCCCGCAAGGCCTGACGAAATCCATCAGGATCCATCAGTTTTCGCGGCTGAGCCCAAATAGGCTCACCACTCAAGCGGGGTGGGGGCAGGAAGTCAATCCTGGCTTTCAGAGCATAGTGTTCAGACCATGGCACTTCCACAAGTGAGGACATGATCACATTTATACCTGCACCAAAAATCAAATCCAGCGTGTGGCCTGTTGGTGTGGGACCCAAAACAAACTGGGAGAGCCCTAGTGTCGCCATGGAAGACACCAGGTCCAGAGCCCGTGAGGAGGGGGTGGCATCAGTATGGACGTTGAAGTCTCCCAAAACCAGTAGGTTAAGGAACTTCAAGGCCCAGCCTGCCGCCACATCCAACAGGCCTGACAGGGTGGCTGCTGGTGTGCTAGGTGGTCGGTACACCAGCCAGACAGCCAAGCTCTCCTTGGTGCCCCACACTAGGCCAACACATTCAATGCCGGAGATCGCCGGTGGTGGCAGAGCCTTGAAAGAGCAATCCTCCCGGATTAACAACGCTACCCCTCCCCCCCGACCCACAGTCTGTGATTGGTGGAGGATGGAGAAACCTGGTGGTGTCATCTCATGCAAGGTGACTACTTCACCTTCGAACACCCAGGTCTCCGTCACACACGCCACGTCAACCCCTTGCGAGATAAAGAAGTCTCGCAAGGTGGCGGTTTTATTGCCTATGGATCTGGCATTGCTCAGCACCAATGACGGAAGTGGGTAACCCCTGCTCACCCTACCCACGTCCCTTGGGATGGGGCATAGATTGGAAGGGGTTCAAGCATCACCGCATCTCAAAACGCTTCGCCGATAATACCTACCCCCACCGCCATTCCTCCCATGCCCTTCGATGGTGGCAATCCCAGCCCCCACGCTAGCCTCCCCTGTAAAGAAATGATATCCCCTCACTGACATAACATCCCTGGACCAAGTTTCCCAAATTGAAAAGGTATGATATTGAGAACTGCAGGTATGAACTGCAGAGCTTGATCAAAGTCAATATGACTTGCAGAGCTTGATCAAATGAAGTTCTAGTAGAATAGACAAGAATCAAAGAGAATAAATATATTCCATAACGGAGTGAATATTGTCTCTAATTTTTGTCATTTAGGGAGATTGTGTAGAAAGAAAAACAAACGTTCATAAATATTTTCAAGAGGAAAATTAATTATGGAAACTGAAATCTCCATTGTGGAAAGCTTTTAAAAAATAGGGTAGAATACAGTGGTACCTCGGGTTAAATACACTTCAGGTTACAGACTCCGCTAACCCAGAAATAGTGCTTCAGGTTAAGAACTTTGCTTCAGGATGAGAACAGAAATCGTGCTCCGGTGGCGCGGTGGCAGCAGGAGGCCCCATTGGCTAAAGTGGTGCTTCAGGTTAAGAACAGTTTCAGGTTAAGAACGGACCTCCGGAACGAATTAAGTACTTAACCCGAGGTACCACTGTATGTTATTTCTGATGACTTATTTAATCATCATCCATAGGTTAGGCAACAAACTAGAGGATCTCTGGTTTTTGTGGTTCTGCCTTGCACATGATACACATCCCATCATTTTTGGGGACAGATTTGTTGCAGAAGGCAAGATATTAAAAGATGGATATCATCACTGTGTTTTATGTCCACCACTTCCTTTCTGTGCTGGCTGGGCCTGATGTTGCCCAAACCACCCAGAGGGCACAGTTTGGGGAAGATTCCTTTAAAGTGTCACTCAACAGAACTGATATGTTGACTCACTGATATAATGGCTCACAACCATGAATGAGCCTTTTTATTGCCTTTCTGAAATACCATGAAATATTAGGTAGCCTTAGAGCACCCTTGCAAATAATTCTTAAAAGGTGCAAAGCTGTCATATTTAACTTGTCATTAGTGGCTTTAAGGGCAAAAAAACTAAAAGCACCCAGCTTTTGTAAAAACATCTCTACTTTGTTACTTGAGTGTATGTATAGCTGAAGTGGCTAGTGTAGCACAGTTATTGAATGGGGAAGCCTGGGACATTCCCAGTTGGTGGAACCCTCTTAGGTGGTCTTAGGCAAGCCAACATTCTCTTCACCTCAGCCCCACACCTCCCATATGAGAAGACTGGCATTTGCCTACCTTACAGGATTGTGGTAAGGATCAGGGAGGTAATGCATGTGAAGCTCTTTGAAATAAAGCTGTATTATTCTGCAAGCCTGCCTTAAACTGCCTAAATGATCCACATAAATGATAAGGGGGATAATTTAGATCCCTGGAGTGAACTATTGTATGGCGTTGCTCTTGTTGTGAAAAGGATGTCACAGTCAACATTCAGCATTCACATTGTTGGAAAAAGTAGCTAGGAGGCATCTCCAAGTATCCACTACTGCAGTTCAGTTGGGCCTCTGGCCCTAACCTTTATCTTTGTATGGCTATTTTTGTTTTTTTAATTTGCCGCATTCTCCTCTTTTTCTTCATTTTCCTTTTCAAAGTTTTTGTCTGGATAACAATTCATTCCTCACTGATGTTTATAAGTAGCCACATAATCTGGTCATCCTTGGGAAGAAACAATCTCATTTAGACTAGCAGGTAAGGGAGGTGTAAAAAAAAGTTGGTCCTCTGTGCCTTTCAGAGCCAGAATGGCTAGCTGGGCATCATGTGGATAGCAGACTACAATGGTTCTGTGGACTAGTTGCCTTGTGAACCTATTTTCCTTTCCCCAGGCAACCAGTGTTCGAAATTAACCAGTTGCCAGTCGCTTTCTGCAACTCAGGAGTGCTCCCTTGTGGCCAAGTTGAGATTTGCAGCCACATGGTTTGCACATGGTGCAGAGAACTCTTCTGGCTGGGCAGGAGATGCCTTCCAGGGCGCTTGTTGATGTCTTTTCCATTCTTGTACAATTTACATAAGAAGCTCTTTCACACAGTTAAATAGATTGCTTCTCTTGGGGCGGGGGCAGAAAGGGAGATCTGGCCGATCTTCACCCCACCCCTTCAGCCTTTCTGTGAGACTGCAAGTTATGGACAGTTAAATGGGTTTTACTCAGGGCCTTAGAAAAAAGGTGCCATGAAGCTGTTAAAGCAAGTGTCACGCTTTTAACCAGTGCCTTTTTTCTAGGGGGGGAAAGGTGCTTGTACTGCATACCCTTGACAGAAAAAGGACTGGTTTTTATTGTGGGGCTTCTGCTGCTGATTCCTGAGCTGGCTGATTATTTAAGGAGTTTCTAATGGTGATCTTGCTTCTCAGAAATGAAATGACTCTAGCAGTTAAGCAGTGCCTCTTTTATTGCTTTGCCTTTCATTTTTCCCCATAATAATATTTTTGCTGGCTTGCTTGGAAGGTTTGCCCCCTTTATTTGAATTCTGCTGCATCATTTTCTTTTCTAGGAATGCATATTGAGCATGGGGGTGGGGAGAGCAGAGCTGGCCTAAGGAAGGTGGGCCCCCCTCTACACGGCCAGGTTGTGTTGGGGAAGGGGGATAAGGGGGTGGAGGGGGAAGCTGGGAGAATAGGAGGAGTAGGCGGCAACTGGAGCACTCCTGGAGCTGCCTTATGGGGCGAGAGGGTTACAGGGTTCTTTGGAGCTGCGGTAGCACTGACACCAATGTTTGGAAGCTGCAGGAGCTGCTTAAGAAGTTGGAGCAGCAAAACGAGCAGCTAGGTCTGCATTTGCAGCGCTGGTGGGGCTCCAGGCAACAGCCCCCAAAGGCTCCTCGGCAGCATCCCCAGCAGTGCAATCTTGGGTGTCTGCACCCTCTTGCTGCAACCATCCGCATCCCGCTGTTGCCCGTCACCACAAGGAGCAGCCCTCTACTTCCAGGGCTCAAAAGTCACTGCCTTGGCCCTAACAAAACTGGACCCAGGTGGCCTTTGCGGAGCTGCTAAAGCCCAGTGAGCTGGAGTGGCTGGCTGGCTGTGGGGAATCACTTGGCTTGTGCAGAACTTCTGGTGCCATGTTACCCTGCAGACCAGGTGATTCACAGAGCAGTGCAGCAGCAAAAGAGGCGTATCTTTTGGTGCGCTGCTGCCCCGCAGACCAACTGACTGACGTGGCATTGCAGCTACACCAGTCAGGTTGAGATGTTAGGCACCAAACAATGGCACCTGGACATCTCCACTGACTCGTTAAAGGCCAGTTGTCAGTCGCAAAATGTAACCAGCGCCTGGCTAATTTCGAACGCTGAGTCCAAGTAGAATAAATATTCTTATATCTTGAAATAGATATGAGAACCATTTTTGTCTTGTTCTTGGTTCTGGTCCTGTGACAGTGAGTGAGATTTACCTGCTTTTTGAACCCAACTCTGCAGCATGAGGCAGAACGCCTTTCTATTCCTTCCTGGAGATGAGTTAGCAAAGTTTGCTGATTACACCAAGTTGTTCAGGGTAGTTTTGAACAAAATAGGCTGTAAATCGCTCCAAATGGATCTCTCCAAACTGGGTGAAAGAGTATTAAAATGATAAATCTGATGCAGTGTTAATAAGTAAGGGGATGCACGCAAGGGGCAACATATCCTAACATTACATATATGCTATTGAGGGCTGAGCTGGTGCTGTCCTACCATTATAGGGTCATAGGGCCCAATGAAGATGTTGACCCAGGTTGTGGCAGCGGTAAAAATGGGGAATTATATTTTTGGGATCATCAGGGAAAGGATTGGAAACAAAACTGGAAATATCACAATGGCCTTATACAAGCCTATGGTGCAGCTGCACTTGAAATACTGTGTACAATCCTGGTTACCTATTTAGATATATCTAAATTTGTCTGGCAGGGCAAAAAGCCCAGAATAAAATTTAAGATTTTAACTGATGCAAAGGAAAGGGGGGGATTTGCCCTGCCAGATTTTAAACTTTACTATGAAGCGGCAGCATTCTGCTGGCTGAAGGACTGGCTACTTCTTGAGAATACAGACATTTTGGATTCTGAAGGTTTCAATAATACTTTTTTGGGTGGCATGCATATTTGTGGTATGATAAGGTTAAAGCTCATAAAGGTTTTAAAAATCATATTGTCAGGAAAGCACTATTTAATGTCTGGACTAGATATAAAGACTTGTTGGAAAATAAAACTCTAAGGTGGTTGTCGCCAATGGAAGCTAAAGCTGTTAAAAAGCTTAATATCGAGTCTAAATGGCCGAGATATTGCGAAATTCTAGAATATGAAGAGGACAGACTGAAATTGCAGAGTTTTGAGAAATTAAAAGGGAAAGTGAGAGATTGGCTTCATTATTATCAAATAATGGAGGTCTTTAAGATAGACAGGAAAATCGGCTTTCAGGTGGAAAAATCAAAATTGGAGAGTGAGTTGTTAGAATCCAGTACTAAAAATTTGTCAAGAATGTATAACTTGTTGCTGAAATGGAATACACAGGATGAAACGGTTAAATCAGCAATGATTAAGTGGGCCCAGGACATTGGCTATAATATTATGTTTGCTGACTGGGAAAAGTTGTGGACCACCGGGATGAAATTTACGGCATGTAATGCCTTAAGAGAAAATGTTATGAAAATGATTTACAGGTGGTACATGACCCCAGTCAAGCTTGCAAAAATCTATCATTTGCCGGACAATAAGTGTTGGAAGTGTAAAGAAAATGAAGGCACTTTTTTTCACCTTTGGTGGACATGCCCAAAGATTAAGGCTTTCTGGGAAATGATATATAATGAATTGAAAAAGGTATTTAAATATACCTTCCTGAAGAAACCAGAGGCCTTTCTCTTGGGTATTGTCGACCAGGGGGTGTTAAATAAGGATAAAACTTTTTTTATGTATGCTACAACAGCAGCAAGAATACTCATCGCAAAGTACTGGAAGACACAAGATCTACCCAACTTGGAAGAATGGCAGATGAAGGTGATTGACTACATGGGTCTGGCAGAAATGACGAGCAGAATCCGAAACCAGGGAAGAGAAACAGCGGAAGAAGATTGGAAAAAATTTAAGGACTATTTAAAGAACTACTGCAAAATTAATGAGTGTTAAAATAATGTTGGATTAGAAAATAAGCAGTTACTAGCGGTAAAGGATAAGTCAAAGAGAATAAGTAAGATTAAACTTAAGTTAAAATAAGGGAAGGATTTGCTGAATAATTGATTAGAAATTGGAATACAGAAAGGGGAAGTATGAGGAAGTCGGGGAAGTAAACTATAAGAAAATAAGATTTTGATATTGTACTTGTTTTTTGTTTGTTGTGTCTATTGTATTGTTTTGTTTTTGTTGTTATAAAAATGATGGAAATTTTAATAAAAAATTTATATATAAAAAAAATACAATCCTGGTTACCACAACTCTTAAAGGATATTATGATGCTGGAATTCAAATCCTCACTCAGCCATGAAATTCACTAGTTGTTATTGTCCCACATGTGCCTAAATTTCAGTCCCACTGTCCTCTCTGTATGATCTGTTTTGCTATGGCTCCTAGCTTTTATATCTCAGTTTCTAACACTGCAAACAAGCCTTGTGAAGTAGATTAATATTTGCAAACAAAAACACTTAAGGAAGCTTTTAAAAAGCAGGTTAACCTGAGAAGTAGGTTAGGCTAAAAGAGTGATCTGCCAAAGGCCATTCAGAAGAACTTGGCTAACTCAGCTTGGATTGAAACTGGTCTTTCTTCCGGTGGGGTGGGGTGGGGGTGGATTAGGATCTGCACAAGCAGATATGGTAGCATTTATCTTGTATATGGTGCTTTAGTTCTATAGTTTGGCATAACTGCACTCATGAAGCCATCCAGTTTCTGTCAAGTTTATCATGATACATTTAAGGTGAAACTAAAATGTAATGTTTGTCCACCTATAAATCTTCAGTCTAGTCACATTACACCCTCTAAACTCGTGTTTCCCAAACTTTGGTCTCCAGCTGTGTTGGGACTACAATTCCCACCAACCCTGACCCCACTGGTCCTGCTTGTGAGGGATGATGAGAGTTGTAGTCTAAAAACAGCTGAGACCCTAGTTTGGGAAACACTGCTCTAAATTCCTACAAAGAGCAGTCTTTGTTTAAATGCATAACTAGAATCTTTGTTGTTTTGTCTCCTTGATTTTGAAATAAAATTTTTACTGTTAAGGTTGACAATTCGTTGCTTCTATTTGTCCATTCCTCTTTCTAACAGGTTTTATAGTGCTTTCCTGAGCATGAATTCAGAATGAAGCGGCGATTGGATGAACAGGAGTCACCTGTGTACGCGTCACAGCAGAGACGTATCGCCAGCAACACAGAACCATTCCAACACCAGCATCGTGTTCTTGCTCCAGCACCTCCTGTATATGAATCTGTTTCGGAGACCATGCAATCTGCTACTGGGATACAGTACTCTGTAACACCCAGCTACCAGGTAGAATTGCTGTCATGTTTTTTAAGCTTATGTCCTCTCAGGAAGTTCATCAATCTTCATTGCTCTGTGGGCAAACAATAACATAACAATAAAGAGCATGTTTTCTCTCTCCTCCACCTCCCAGTGTGTGAGACTCAAGCCTCCTTGCCCTTGGAAGTAGATACAGTCTTGAGGCCCATTATTTAACAGTGCAATCCTCAGCATGTTCGTTTGGAAGTAAATCTCATGGTCAAGCTGGTACTGTCAGTAATGGGGATGGGTGTATCAGTTTAAATAGGTGACAGGGTTCTAGCCATGCTCTTCCTGTGCCCAACTGTGGGGACTCTGCACAGGGATGCATCATTGTTGTTCAGACATGTCACTCCAGGCCAGGCTTAGCTTTCTCAAAGGAGGAGCACTTGAAAGCAAAGCTCTAGGCTGGACAACCAAAGATGCTTCAGCAATATGAGTTCATTTTTTGCCACAGATGTTGCTTTGATGGAAGTTATTTGGAGTCATCATTCCCAGGTGACCTCCAGAGCAATTGTTTGGAGATACCCATGCTGGCATAAGGCTTAACCCTAGTGGCTTGTCTTTATTCTCTCCTTCCCAGGTGTCCACTGTGCCGCAGAGCTCCAGCAGTCATGGGCCCACTCTCGCAACTGCCCATAGTGGGCATCACCATCCCAACCCACCCCAGCCTCATGGCAGCCAAGTGGTGCAGAGTCATGCTCACCCAACTCCCCCTGCAGCACCAGTGCAGGGGCAGCAACAATTCCAGAGGCTGAAGGTAAGGTCTGAGGTAGATTAACTTGGTTTCATTTAACCTTTCTTCAGAGAAGCACAGACTGCTTGGGGAAATGAGAAAGTTACGCTGTTAGCTCAAGCGGATATCCACTTACTTGGTTGCAAGTTGCTTTGGGTTGCCATTGGCAACATAAAGCGATTAACATATTGTATAAATATATAAAATAAAGTGTTGTATGGCTGCGGGCTTTTAGAACTTTTAGGTCAGGGGTCAGCAAACTTTTTCAGCAGGGGGCCGGTCCACTGTCCCTTAGACCTTGTGGGGGGCCGGACTGTATTTTGAGGGGGGAAATGAACGAATTCCCATGGCCCAAAAATAACCCAGAGATGCATTTTAAATAAAAGGACACATTCTACTCATGTAAAAACACGCTGATTCCTGGACCATCCGTGGGCCAGATTTAGAAGGCGATTGGGCCTTAGTTTGCCTACCCATGAAGTAGGTTAATCCTGGTTTTATCTGGGGGATGGTATGCAGTTTTTGTATGAGTCTTTGCTAGCAGCTTTTGGAATAACTAGTCAAGGTTTGTTTTTGTGCCTTGCTGCAAACTTGACCAGATAAGCTATAGTGGTGTACATTGAGGAATAGCAGAAATAAGATACATACCCTGTTTTATCAATAGTTTAGTAACACTGAAGAACTTCAACTGTACTGTTATGGTTTTCTCTCTTCTTCTTACATTGCTGTTAATCTAACTGCATGGATCTCATATCTTGGCTGTTAAAATGTTTCTTTTCCACTGCCACCCCTACATAAAGGTCAGCAACAGAGGGGGAAGCAGAAGTCAAAGAGCATTTAAGTCAGTGATGGAGGGCCTGTGACACCCCCTCCCCCAAGTTCTTGTTGGACTCCGGTTCACATCAGCCTTAGTCACCACACTAGTGGTCAGGCATAATGGGAGTTGTATGCCAGAAACAATTGGATGGCCACAGGTTCCCAATCTTTTGGTTAAGGCCACTTGCTGTCCCACTAAAATTTTGTGCAGGCCTAGGACGTTTTGATTACTTGCGTGTTCACCTGGACAAATTATTGTATTTATATACCACATTTTTCTTTCAACAAGCTCAAGGTGGTGTACATGGTTTTCTGCCTCCCTATTTCACCCTCACAACAACCCTGTGAGGTAGGTTAGGTTAGGAGGTGGTGTTGGGCCCAAGGTCTCCCAGGGAGCTTTATGGTTGTCGTCCTTGGCCAAGGAGGGCATGTCCCTGACAAGGGGATGTGTGAACTCTGATAGCCTCTGATCATCTCTTCTATAGGTTGTTTTGTTACGCTGTATTCAATACTAGTCCTACTCAAAGTAAACCCTCTGAAATTAATGAACTTAAGACAGTCCTTTTCATTAACTTTTATTCTGAGTAAGGCTGACTTTACATACATCCCATTTCTTATATGTATGTAAATAACTACTTTTGGGGGGTGTTTCTTTGTCCTGTACATGTTTTCTGCTACAGCCACTGTCAGTTGCAGTGAGTATTACTTTGTGAAGGTATCTCTGGTATAGCTCTTGGCTGCGGCCAAGAAATGGCCTGCGGGGGGCGGGGAGAGAAGCCCTCTGAGGCGTGTTTCTCCATTTTTTAAAAGAAATTTGCCAACCAGCAATTGTGCCTTGGTTGTCGAACAAAAAAGTGAACAAAAGTTTCTATCATTGAACTCAGGAAAACTGTTACGTAAGTCTGAGGAAAGAGCACATGCATAGCCCAGCTGTTGCAGGGAAAAAAAACTTTTTTAAAAACAGGTTTTCACTCAGGCTGAAATATTGCTTAAATAACCAGCCTGAAGAGTGGCTGTGGTACAGTATATTGTTTTTCTGCACAGCACCCTGCTTATGAAGGGTTTGCAATTTCAGGCTTGTCCACTAGACATTTGTTTTAAAAGCCTGCTTGGAAGCCCTGGATCCATCACTCTTCTGGGTCTGTGGAAACAGGCGCTCTTATCCAACCCTTTGTAATTTGTAAATTTCCCCAGAAAGCAGCAGCAAAATGCACATCACAAAACGGCCACACCCATCACAACGTAAAACAAGAAAGTAGTGTCAGGTCCCTTACTGTGCCCCTCCTTGGAACTTTGCCTTGGGCTGCAGTAGCACTACTCACTTCTTGAGAGGACTGTTGTGTTGCATGACAAGAGATGTGAAGCTCCAGAAAGGCCACCCCCCCAAAAAAATGGTAGAAGTGTGGGACAGACTATTCTCCTCCACTCTTCCCAGTTCTCTGTTTTCCCCCAGGTCTTTATATCTCTTATGTACGGCTGGGCTTCACAGAAGAGAGAGCTATACACAGTGCAGAATTGCTTTCTGGTGGAAGAATAAGTTTTGCTTAACTGCTTTTTTCTATCTCAGGGGTTGCATTCCCTGTGCATGTGCAAGAATGGAGATAAAATGGTGACAGAAAGACATGTTCCTAAGTTGCTTTTGTTGGTCCTAGGTGGAAGATGCCCTCTCCTACCTTGACCAAGTGAAGCTGCAATTTGGCAGCCAGCCTCAAGTCTACAACGACTTCTTGGACATCATGAAGGAGTTTAAATCTCAAAGGTGCGAACCTGCTGTGTGCTTTATTTTAACAGATGCTTCTTTGGGCCATGTAGTATTTCACTAGTAAGGTCAAAATCAAATACCTGACAATATCACACATTTGAATCTTTCCCTTTGTCTGCCCTAAATTCACTACAGTCCTATCTTGCCTGCTGTTTTTTCTTGTGCTTGTTTTCATAATTCTACTCGCAGCCAAACTTCCTTTTTTAGCCCCTGATCTGGCTAAAACCCCTCATGCCTAACACCCCCATCTATAGTGGGTCCCAAAAAAGCAAAGTTTGCTCTTAAGTATGCCTTATCCAAGGTCCAAATGATAGTCTGGATGGGCTTGATAGGTAGGGCCTGAGCATGCCTAGTGTCTTGATAGGAGGCTGTCTGAATACATAGGAAGAGAATCAATAGCAGCCATAGGAAAACACAAGTAAAATGTAAAAAAGTGGCTGCATCACTAGATATGGTTCTCAATGTATTTTGAGAAAACTCCTCTTTCGGGGAGAGGCTTTTATGCTTCATGTTCACTTCTGCAGCTGCCTTTTTTGCTTTTGAAGACTCACTTGGAACCTGTCTCATCGACTTCCACTGTGGAAGAAATGCACGTAACAAAATTAAGAAGTCCATGATTTACTTTCTGATGTTGCACTTTAAAAAGAAAAAAAATGAATTTTTATTAGATTTTTTAATATACCCAAAGAGAAATAAAGCAAACAGGAGTTGCCAAAGTATCAAAATAAAAAGGAAATGATAAATACTACCAACAGCCACTTAACTTGTCATTGCAGATTTGATACTTGTATAAAGATGGTTTCTTGGGGGAGGGGGAAAGAAGTAGATGCTTTGGGGGGGGGGCAGAAAAAGAAAACACAATCCCCTCTTTTTTCTCACCCGTCCCCCATGAGATTTAGAATCTTGAGTTTTAGCAATAGATTATCAGACAAACATGTCCTGTTCACCTTTTTGCTTATTGTGAAATGCCCATGCCTATATATTTTCTTTATTTATATTAAATATTATCTGCCTTTCATTAAAAAAATTCCAAAGTGTTAATAAAAACAATTCATAAAACAAATAAATTCAATTTGTAACCAGCAAATAAGCATTAAAAATAAAATCTTAAAAAGCTAAAAACAGAACAAACAATTCCAAAACCCATCTACAGTCTAAATGCCTGTACAAATAGGACGGTCTTCAGCAGGCTCTGACAGCTTGTGATGTCATGCCAGGTGGGCTCCTGATGAGGGGCATTCCACAGTTGAGGTGACACCATAGGTACGGTGCTCTTCTTTATAGAAGCATGACACATTTCTGCTAAAGAGGGTAGTTGAAGCAGAACCATTCCAGAAGTTCTTCAGGCCTGGGCAGGCTGGAAAGGAAAGAGGTGCTTGTTCAAGAATTTGGTTACTTTTATTTCCCCAAGCAGCATGTTTTGTTGGCAGCTTGCCTGCCTTATTTTCTGCTAGTAGCTGTAATGTGTTCTCTAAATGTAGTGCTATGCATGTCTGAAATGTGTCAAATCCACAGAGGAGAGCTGATCTCTCTCTTCCTCCTTGTCTTTTGATTTCACAGCATTGATACTCCAGGAGTGATTAGCCGGGTGTCTCAGCTGTTCAAAGGCCATCCTGATTTGATTATGGGTTTCAACACTTTCTTGCCTCCTGGCTACAAAATTGAAGTGCAGACTAATGACATGGTGAATGTAACGACACCAGGGCAGGTTCATCAGATCCCGACCCACGGCCTCCAGCCCCAGCCTCAGCCCCAGCCCCAGCCCCAGCATCAGCATCAGTCTCAGCCATCAGCACAGTCTGCCCCAGCCCCAGCACAGCCAGCACCACAGCCGACACCTGCCAAGATCAGCAAGGTAACCTCAAATGAAACAGGTAGTCTCTAGCTTAGAAGTAGGGACACCTGTGGTTTCCGGACAGAGAAGGCCCTCTCAAGGGACAAAGTGAGGTTGATTTGGGGTTTTGTCAAGGAGGCATGTTCCCAAAGTGGAGAGTTAGAGACAGATAGCTGACCTTTGGGGCACAATCCACCAACACATTCTGTGCACGAGCACAATATCTGTTTGGAATTTCCCTCTTCAGGCACAAAAATTTCTGGGCCAACCAAGCTTCTGCAGCTCTGCTTTGTTAGCATACCATAGTTGGTGTTGTGTAAATGATCTAGCTAGGTGGATTCACAAGGGAATAGCACTGCCTTTGGGAAAGGAGTTGAAGTAGATGAGCATCTTGTTCCTTTCATCTCTATATTGCTGCATGGTTATTCTGGGCAAGCTCTGTATCGTCCTGAGGTAATAATAAGTTTTGCTGTTTGTTTTGCTTTTGAGCATAGTCAAAGCAGCACTCTGGAGGGCTCACTAAGGGCTCACTCAATACGTGGCTGTTCAGGAACCAGTGTAACCCAGTGTCTGCTTTTCATTTCCAGCCATCCCAGCTACAGACACATACACCAACCAGCCAGCAGACTCCCCCAATCCCCTATGCATCCCCTCGCTCTCCACCAGTCCAGCCCCATGCACCTGTGACAATCTCTCTTGGATCCACACCATCCCTCCAGAATAACCAGCCGGTTGAGTTTAATCATGCAATCAACTACGTCAATAAGATCAAGAATCGTTTCCAGGGACAGCCAGACATTTACAAGGCTTTCTTGGAGATCCTCCATACCTATCAGGTGAGTGGGCAACTGCACAAGTCTTAATGACACCTTTTTCCTGTTCAATATTCACTTTTATATAGAAGAAACGAGTGGCTTGTCAAGCAAAGCAAGAAAAGATGATTACTGGGTGCAGTGCTATTTTTCTAGAAAAAGAGGTACCGGAACTCACCCTGAACACCTCCCTTGTTCTCTTATAATGGCAATGGCGCCCACCTGAGAGGTGCCAGAACTCAGTTCCGGCAAGTTCTGCCTTAAAAAAGCCCTGACTGGGTGAAACATTACAAGTAGTAAATCCCCAGCCAGTTGACATTAGCTCAGTTTTGCTTCAAATCTACCTGCTTCAAACCTTCAAAGTTCCTACCTGCAGAGCAGGAAATTTTCTCCAGAGATGCTGTTTAAAAGCCATCATTAATGGAGATCAGTCATACAAAGGGTGCAACACTTGTAGAACAGCCAGATGTGCCTCTCAAGTGTCTGGCCCTCCGTGGAATCCTTCCAGGGGCAGGAAGGAAACTTCTTCCATGTCCTTTTTATCTTGTCATCTGATGCTTTTCTCTTGAGCTCTCATGCTAGGTGTTGTGGATTTTCTTTAAGAACCAGGAGAATGAAACTGGTTAGAACAGCTGCTCTGAGCTCTTCCTTTCCCTTCCATCTCATGACAGAAAGAGCAGCGGAATGCCAAGGAAGCAGGAGGCAACTACACACCGGCACTGACTGAGCAGGAGGTCTATGCCCAGGTGGCCCGTCTTTTCAAGAACCAGGAAGATCTGCTCTCGGAGTTTGGGCAGTTCCTGCCAGATGCAAACAGCTCTGTGGTGAGTTTGCTCCTAATGTTGTTACTTACAGGGCACCTTGAAGGAGAGCATTGCTTATCCTGTTCTGCTTACTCCTTATGTCATAGTGTAACTTTTGAAGTACTGGGATATGGATTAATTAATGAGGTGGGAGATATTTAATTATAATAATTAAATAAACAAAATAGATTGGACTTCAGAGCAAGAGTTCCTAATTAGGGTTTCTATTGAAGACAGGAGTGCCTAGTGTGCTCTGGTCCATGGGGTCACGACTAAACAACAAATTGTCTTATGATTCCCTTTTAGAGTATCACAGGCAAAGAGCCAATTTTCTTAGTTTCCTTTCTGGAAAGGATATACTTTGCGTGATGTGAGCTGAGTCCTGTTCTCTACGCCCGCCCCCACTGTCCCCCCAGTTAACAAGGCCATTTTAATATCAAGTTCCTTGAGCTCTAGAGCTTTGCCTGGGTGATTACAATTAAATACATTTGCCTGTATGGGATACTGGGATCAATAAATGTATTTGTACATTGTTGTTTAAACAAGCTTTTAAGCAAGACAACTGCAGAGAAAGTGGAGTCTGTGAGAAATGACCATGGGGGCACAGTCAAGAAGCCCCAACTTAACAGCAAGCAGCAAAGACCTAATCAGAATGGCTGTCAGATCCGGCGGCATGCCGCAACTGGGACAACTCCTCCAGTGAAGGTGAGCATTGATCATCATCTTCATCAATAGGCTGATACCAGATACTGCAATGGTCTGTTGCAATGAAAGCAACAGAGTCCCTTGTGACCCTTAAATGTTGTATTGTGGCCTAAGCTTCTGTGGACTAGAGGCCACTGGATCAGATGCATGAAGGTGTTTCATTAGTTGGTAGATGCACATATTTATGTTTGAAAACAGTAGGATTGGGCTGGAGGAGGAGACTATGAAGAAGGTCACAGAAGGTCTGCTGCATTTCTGCATAAAGCCCAAAGCAAGAACAGAGTGAGCTGTTAGTGGGACAGCGGTCCCTGATTGACTGTATGCTTAGTTGTAAGTTATAAATGGGCTCATTTTAGCTGGAAAATCATTTGTTCATCACAGCCTATCAGAGCTTTTGAATCATTGTCTTCCTAATATTTATTTATTACAATAACATTTCAGGATGCAAATTCTTCTGAAGGGAATGGAGGGGCTGTGCTGCTCTAGGAGAAAAAACTCATAAGCAGGGAGTTAACCTTGGTGAGAGTGAGGGAACAGCCAGTAAAGGTGTCCCATGGCATCTGGGAGCCCTTGTGTGAGGTCTGCAAGAAAAGGTTGAGGTCCTGGGTGAGGAGAAGGCAGGCTTATAATCTTTTCTGAGACCTGGGATGCCAGCAAATAAGGAAGGTTGTTGAACTCTTGTTGATCAATTAACTTGTTGCAAATGAAACAGTGTTTGTAA
Organism: Podarcis gaigeae; assembly: GCF_964106915.1. Taxonomy (NCBI): domain Eukaryota; kingdom Metazoa; phylum Chordata; class Lepidosauria; order Squamata; family Lacertidae; genus Podarcis; species Podarcis gaigeae. The sequence continues at coordinate 864,297 of NC_139690.1, forward strand.
TTCACCCTTTGTATTTTAATGCTTTGCCTTTCCAAGCTGATAATGAAAACCCAGTGAAGAGTTAGTAGTATGTATCTACTGACTGGTTTTCTTACATGCCTACTTCATATGCCTTCAGTAACCATTGTTTAACCCTACCAAAACAACAGTAATGTATACCATTCTCCACTTCTCTGGCTTCTCTGCAGCAGCTTAGCAAAACTAAAATATTTTGCAATAGGCATCAGCCCAAGTATTATCTTTCGACTCTGGTTTTTGAAACTCTTTTGCGGCTCATTATCTCTTTCTGCAGAAGAAACCAAAGCTGCTCAGTTTGAAGGACCCTTCAGTGGTAGAAGCTGGAAAACATGGGACAGAGTCTCTGTTCTTTGACAAGGTGAGACTTTGGATGACATCTGCTGAAGCAGCCATTAGTTTTCAAACAGCCCTAGCGCTTTCTTTATTTGAGTCCTACTCCCAGATCAGAGTGCATTAGGAAAGAAGCCTTAAGCCTCCCAGATGTTACCTGTCTGTCAGTCTCAGCATCTAACGGGGGGGGGGGGGGGCTTATGACCTTCTCACACAACTTCTGCATCACTGCCCCTTTTCACACCTCAGCCGGCTGTATATTTCTCCTGACTAGGTGAGATCTCTGATTTCTAGATACCTTTTGAAGCCACTGTTTCAGAGACTAAATGACATTTTGAAAATTTGCGAAACCCCAGCAAATTTTGAAAAAAGTACCCTTCTGTACAAAAGTAGCAGTGAACTAGGCGGCTTTGCATTATAATTTTCAGCAATGAAAACAATTACAACTATTAAAAAGAGTTTCATGTTTAAAAACAATTTCAGATGCAAATGAACAACATTTTCATTTGTCAGGTACTAAGATTAACCAGTTTTAAAACAGCATAATAATCTACCAAAGTGGATTCAAGGCTTGTTTAAATTGGAACATTAGCTCTTAAATCAGTAAAATTTTATATAGGTGTTCATTCCATTTATGAATTGTTTCCCATGTTGCATCCCAAAGAGATGGTGTTAAGTACAGTGTATTGACGGTGTTGTCATTCATTTTTCTCAACAATTTGCTAACCATATTTTTCCTTCTCCCACAAGGTTCGGAAAGCTCTGCGAAGCACAGAAGCATATGAGAATTTCCTCCGTTGCCTGGTCATTTTTAATCAGGAGGTGATATCCCGAGCTGAGCTTGTGCAGTTAGTTTCTCCATTTTTGGGGTAAGTGAAATAAATGATACTTGGCTGCATGATTCATTGCCAGCTGTTTGTACATTGGGGTGCTTGACAAAGCAGATGAATTTACTGGCTGCATTGAGTCAACTTGATTTGGAAAGTTGGGAATTAGCAGCAGTGAACATTGGGCTCACTCGCTCCCTCCCCTGCTTTCCTTCTTCCTCCAATTGCAAGGCGAAGAGATTAGATGCTTCTGCTTCTGGTTGGTTGCAAACCATAGTTGTGGTGCTGAATCCACACAGCAAAATGTGGCATGCTTAAACCACAATTCCAAACAGGAATAAGTTATGGCAATGCAGTTTGTCCTTTTTTGTGTCCTAAATGTGTAAATCATTTAGACAAAAGACTTAGATAATCTTCCTGCAACCATTGAGTTCTATAATATTTTCTCTTTCCTCTCCCATTCCCCCCCTCTCTTTTTAGGAAATTCCCAGAGCTGTTCACTTGGTTTAAAAACTTTCTGGGTTACAAAGAGTCTGCACACATGGAGACTTTCCCTAAGGAACGGGCTACAGAAGGGATAGCAATGGAAATAGACTACGCTTCTTGTAAGAGACTTGGCTCTAGCTACAGAGCCTTGCCGAAGAGCTACCAGCAGCCCAAGTGCACTGGTCGGACTCCGTTGTGTAAGGAGGTAAGGCAGCATTCTTCATATTGAAGTAAATGATGCTAGTGGAAAATAGGAAGGTGCTGTGCATCAGCTTGGACAGTTGCCTAGCCCAGGAGAGTCTGCTCTGTCTGGCAGTAGCTCTCTATCGTCTCAGGGAAAGATCTTTCCCATCATTTGCTGCAGCATAATAAATTGGAGGTGCCTGGGACATTCCTTTAAGCCATGTGTGCTACCACTGGGCTGTCGTTCTTTCCTTGGAGGTTCAGAGGAAGAGCCCTTGGAATGACAGTACCCTGAGACTTAAGTAGGCAGGAGGAAAATGGCGCAACTTTGGCCAAAGTGACTGAAGTCGTAAGCTTTCTTTCTTTTTGCAAAAATAACAGGAAAAGAAGAAACAGCAGCTAGCACCAACAATTAAAGTATTCTGTCAATCCTGACTTAAATGTATAAATTAATGTAGGCAGTCCATATGTCCGAATAAATATCCAGATTATTATAAAATGTACATAATTTCTTTTCCAATTAATTTCATTTTAATTTTAACAATTTTAACAAATTAACATCAAATTTTACACCAAATTTCTACACATTTTAAAAGTTGACTCCTCACCCTTCTTCCGTGGTGTTTGTATTCCCACCCATTCTTGCAGCAATTATACCTTTATCTATTCCACATTCCCTTCATTACAAATTTATCATTCATCTGCTGCTGCTCATATTTTAATCCTGCCTGCAATTCCATTTAACTATGATATTTCCCAAATTGTCCAAATAAGGATCTCATTCTTCCACAAAAGAGTTCTCATTAGATCTCTTCTTTTGCTGTCACCTCCCACATGGACAAGAGTGCCTTCTACTTTAAGCCAAATTAATCAAATTTATAAGGAAGCCAGCTGCTTACATGTTCGCTTCTGAGGCTTTTCGGCAGTGGAGTCAGCAGAGATGTCCATCCACCCCTTGCCTCTCCTGCCTGTATCAGAGTCCTTTGACTCTGGCAGGGAGAGGGAGCAAACAATGCTTGTGGCATAATTTGCCACCCTGGTACCACCAGGGTGATTGAGGAATGCATTTGCCTTTTCTGCCCCCTATATTCTCCATCCAAGTCTCCCTGATCTTTGAGATAAGCTCTCATGGTGACTACTCAACTTGGGAGTCAGCTGTACATTATTTCAAGCACCCAGGATGTGAGCAGGCTCAAATGGGGAATATATTGTATACGGTCCCTGATGCCGGGAGTCGTGAACCGGTGGCCCTCTAGGATTTGGATTGCAACTCCCATCATGCTCTGAACTAGTGTCCTGCACACTAACCAGCACATCATGCTAGCTCCCAAAAGTCTGAGGCAATGGGAGTTGTTGTCCCACAAATAGCAACCCTCCCTGCCTTAAATACAGTGGTACCTCAGGTTAAGAACTTAGTTCGTTCCAGAGGTCCGTTCTTAACCTGAGGTACCACTTTAGCTAATGGGGCCTCCCGCCACTGCCACACGATTTCTGTTCTCATCCTGAAGCAAATTTCTTACCCCGAGGTACTATTTCTGGGTTAGCAGAGTCTGTAACCTGAAGCATCTGTAACTTGAGGTACCATTGTAGTCTTCACTCGCTCAAAGGGTACTGTAGTGACGAATGCCTCAAGAGTTACACCTCACAGTTGATAAATCATATGATGTCACTTCCGGTTGGTCGCCCGATAATGGCAGTCGGGAGCTCTTTCGGCTGAAAGAGCCCCAGCGCTTTGAAATTGGGGAGACCGCGAGAGCGTTGTGGTTCCCCATTAAAAACCTCAGATCAAGCGTTCTGAGGACCTGGTGTTCCGGCGGGTGCCTTCCAGCCACTCCCCTGCTCTCTGGTAAGCTCGTAAGAGCCCCGAAAGCAAGCAGGTTCGGAGACACGGCACAGCGGAAACGACCGCTTCCTTCAAAGCAGCGAAGTTCCGAGACTGGCGATCGTGAGCGGCCAATTCCTTCAGGGGGGAAAAAAAGACTTAAAAATTTGGAACTGTAAGTAACTACAATAAATAATTTGAAAAGAATTTGGAAGAGAAGGGAGACTTAAAAATGGAGGTCGGTCCCATTTTTTTGGAGAAAGAGAGAATTGGTGTACAAAGACCAAAGCTCTAATGAAGTGAAAAGTTTTTAAAACTTTGCAAGCGATTTTACTCCCCCTCCTCGAGGGTAGAGGGGGTATTTGTGTTTAAGACTTTAAACTAGGAAGATTGTGAATTTGATTGAGACTTCCCCATTCTGCAGCGGACCACCTAGGAGGGAAGACTAGTCTCCATTGTGATGTCACAATGGAAGAGGAAGCATTCAATCTCCGTTTCCACTGACTTTGTTACAAACTTTCCGGAGCTGCCTGGCTACACTTTAAATTGATAAAAAGTGTCTTCTTCCCTCAGAACAAAGGGGAGCTCCAGAGATTTTTCTTTCTGCCACCCTGGCTTTTGGTTTTCAGCCTGTTTGAAAGAACAGGGACACAGCCTCTGGGCCGGCTGCAGTGGCACTGGTGGAGGGAAATTGTTATTTTACACCACTGCGCCAGACTGTGGGACTGACCTTGACATTCCTAAGCTATTATGTGCCCAGAAAAAACAAGACGTGGCTCTAAAGCCCAGCAATTTGAGGAGTTGGTGATTGCAATCTTGAGTGGCATTAGAGAAGGTTTAAATCGTAATACAGCAAGTATTGATAAATTGGATAAAAGAATTGAGCTTTTAAGCACTGGCTTAAAGGAAGTAAAAGATGAGATAACCACGCATGACACAAGGATGGCACAGCTGGAGACAGAGTGCCAGATTTGGAACAGATGTGATATGAAAATGCCAATGCAATTGCCTTTCTGCAGTTGAAGGGGAAAGAATTGCATTTGAGATTGAGGGGGGGTCCCTTTTTTTGGAAGAGGAAAAACTCAAGGAGTCTCTGGTAGGATTTTTTGTGGAATGCTGGGACCTCAAAAAAGAGGAAGTGGAAGCTTGGATAGAGAAAGCTTATAGATTCGGACCAAAAGAGGATACTATAATAACTTATGATTGTATAGTGGTCTTTAAGACCAAGGAGCAAAGGGATATCATTCTGGGACACCACTACAGAAAAGGCCTAAAAATCCAGGATAAATCTGTGGTGCTCTTTAAAGAGATCCCACGCCAATTTTTGAACCTGAGATCCCAATATACGGATTTGACAAACATCTTGAGGAGGAAGAACATCTTTTTTAGGTGGGAATTTCCCGAGGGCCTATCCTTCAAATTTGAAGGAAGAAAGCAAAAGATAAAGACTGTTGGAGAAAAGGATAGATTATTGCAAAAGCACTCGGTGGAACTTGGATTACAAAGCCCACTGCTGTTGGGAGCGGAGGCTACACCCTCTTAATTTGCCATCATGGCATCTTGGAAGAAATTTAAAGACTATTTACAGAAACATTGTAAAATTAATGAATGTTAGAAGGATGTTGGAATGAAGTTATGAGGTTTTAGCAGAAATGTTTTAAAGGATTAGGAAAAAACAGACTGTTAATTGGTGAAAGGAGGGAAAGTAAAATTACATTATATTAAGATAAATTACAGGACAAAAATTGGAAAAGATGGAAAGGATTTGATGAAATAGTTAACCGAACTAGAATACAAAAAAGGGAGGTGTGAGGAGGTCAAGGAAACAAGCAAATGAAAGATAAGTTATGGGAAGATTTGCTGTGTTTTTAATGGATTTTATTTTTCTGTTTTCTTTTTTTCTTTCTTTTCCCCCCTCCTTATTGTGATGTGTTGTTTTGTTTTTGTTTAATATGGTGTTTTTACTTTTTCTTTTTGTAACCTTTAAAACTTTAATAAATATTAAATTTATTAATATTAAATATTAATAAATATTATTTAAAAAATAATAATTTGACATCATGGCGCTGAGAATTTATTCATGGAACGTAAATGGTTTGAACTCTCCTCAGAAAAGGAGACAAATTTATCATGTTTTGGAAAAACAGAATTTGGATATCATTTGTTTACAGGAAACCCACATCACAAGACTACATAGAAAAATGTTAATAAACATGTCAGCTCTTCCTGACAGTAAGAGCTGTTCGACAGTGGAATTTGCTGCCAAGGAGTGTGGTGGAGTCTCCTTCTTTGGAGGTCTTTAAGCAGAGGCTTGACAACCATATGTCAGGAGTGCTCTGATGGTGTTTCTTGCTTGGCAGGGGGTTGGACTCAATGGCCCTTGTGGTCTCTTCCAACTCTATGATTCTATGATCTATGATAAGATTGGGACAATAATTTATTTCTTCTGACAAAGTTAAAAAAAGAGGAGTGGTTTTCTATATTAAGGAAAAATGGAATCCAAAATTGGCATTTAAAGATGAGGAAGGAAGACACATAGCAGTTGAAATTACAGCAGAAGGCGAGAAATATTTGTTACTAGCAATCTACGCACCTAATGATGGCAAAGCGGACTTTTTCATGAATTTGGAAACAAGTCTTTTGGAATATATAGATTACAAATTAATATTGATGGGGGACTTGAATGGAGTTGCATCTGCTTTGATGGATAGGACTCAGAGATCAAAGGTATCAAATTCTGGCAGCTTACCCAAGACTTTTTTGTACTTGACTGATAAATTTGATTTGTCAGATATATGGAGAATCAGAAATCCAATGGAAAAAACAAAACAAATTTCCTTCCAGTAGCACCTTAAAGACCAACTAAGTACTTAGTTGGTCTTTAAGGTGCTACTGGAAGGAAATTTGTTTTGTTTTGACTATGGCAGACCAACACGGCTACCTATCTGTAACTGGAACCAATGGAAAAAGACCCCCTTTTTTCAGATGCAAATCAAGTATTTTCGAGAATAGACTACTTATGGATATCCAGAGACTTGGTTCCTAAAGTAACAAAAACGGAAATTTGCCCTAAAACTTGCTCTGATCACAATGCAGTTTTTATGGACCTGAAAATGTTTGTACAAGGTTCCTTCAGATGGAGAATGAATGATGATTTGTTAAGAACTACATCAATTATTAATAAGGCCAAAAAACCCTAAAGGATTATTTTGAACTTAATATGAACCAGGGAACGGAAACAAAGGTTATTTGGGATGCTAGCAAGGCAGTAATGAGAGGGTTTCTGGTACAACAAAATTCAGTTAGGAGAAAGTTACAGAATGAGAGAAAAGATATAATTATGGACCAATTAAAAGATAATGAGAAGAAGCTCAGAGGAAATCCAAAGAATTTGCAGATACAAAAAGGAATTAAGGCCTTACAGGTTCAATATTCACAGTTAGTAAATAGAAATAGAATAGAAGTTGAGAAGGATGAGACAAAGAAATTTTGAATCCACCAATAAATGTGGGAAACTCTTGGCCTGGCAATTAAAGAAGAGACAAAAGCAAAGTACTATCACAAATATTCTAACAGATGGAAAATCTGTAGAGAACCCTGCAGACATAAGAAATGTTTTTATAAATATTATAAAAACTGTATAAAAAGGATAAAGAGGACTTGATAAAAATTGAGCAATTTATTAAGATTAAGAAGATTCCAGAAGATAAAAAGATCCTACTAAAGGGTCTAATCACAAGACAAGAAATGGAACAGGCAATAAACTCAATGCAACTTAGCAAGGCACCGGGACCAGATGGTCTATCAGCGAAATACTATAAGATATTGAAAGACTGGCTTATCCAACCTCTGGTAGAATTATGTAATTTGATTCTACGAGGGGGCAAAGCACCTAAAACCTGGAAGGAAGCATATGTTACTCTGATTCTCAAACAGGGTCAAGATAGATCCAATGTCAAGAACTACAGACCAATTTCCCTTAATGTGATTACAAAATTTTTGCAAATATATTGGCCAACAGGCTAAAGAAAGTTTTATCTAAGTATATCCACAAGGACCAGGCAGGATTTCTGCCTGGAAGGCATATGAAAGATAATATTAGAAATGTTGTGGATATTTTGGAAAAATTGGAAGCAAGAAAGAGCTGTAAAGCAATGTTAATGTTTATTGATGCAGAGAAGGCCTTTGACAATGTATCTTGGAATTTTATTTACATAGTTTTGATAACATGGGGGTTGGTCAAGACTTTTTAAATGTATTAAAGCACTCTATCAAGAACAAAAAGCTAAAATTATTATAAATAATGTAGTATCGGAGGAAATTAGAATAGAGAAGGGAACCAGGCAAGGGTGCCCACTTTCCCCTCTGCTGTTTATTTCGGTCCTAGAGGTCTTGCTAAGTATGATTAGAAAAGATGAACAAATTAAAGGTATTACAGTATTCATTTAAAATTAAAGGTATTACATTTTCAAGAGACCAAGCTGCGGACAAACACCGGCTCCCTTGGCCTGAAGCAAGATGAGCGCTGCACCCGATAGTTGAATTTGACTGGACTTAAACTGTCCAAAGGTCCTTTACCTTTATCTTACCTGTACTGGGTCCTTTAAAAAAAAAGTTTGACATGGCCTATATTGAGGTTAGAAAGAATGTTAGAGTTGAGCATGGAGACCAATAAAATGCATCATTATTAGGTTATTTTCTCTGGGTTGATATCTACATAGTGCTTTAAGATAAGAAAAACATGTGTCTCATTTTAGGCCTCCATTTTAGGCCTTATTTATAATAATTTTAGCTTTTTGTTCTTGATAGAGCGCTTTAATACCATTTAAAAGTCTTGACCAACCCCCATGTTATCAAAATTATGTAAATAAAATTCCAAGATACATTGTCAAAGGCCTTCTCTGCATCAATAAACATTAACATTGCTTTACAGCTCTTTCTTGCTTCCAATTTTTCCAAAATTCTTTGCACTACAAATTTGGTCAGCCTTATGCAACTTTTTTTAAAAAAAATTTTTATTGAAGATTTTTTTATTACAATAGAAAGAAAAGAAAAAAAAAAGAAAAACAACATAACAGAAAACAAACAATGTTCCTTCTCTTCATTATTGGACTTCCTCACGTCTCTCACTCCTACTTTCCAAATTTATAGAACCTTAACCAGCAAATTATCACCTTGTTTCCATTCTTATTGTACACTTTTCCAGTATTTTGTCTCTAACTTTGAATATTTTTATCTAGATCTTAAATCTCTAATCTTACCATAGTATTTATTCAAAATTTATTTTTCTCATAGAATTCACTCATTCTTGCAATCTTTTCACCAAATTTTATGGTGCCCAGTTATTTTCAAATCTCTCATCCTTCTTAACTCTCGTACAATTTACAGTGTTTTTGTAAATAGTCCTTGAATTTCTTCCAGTCCTCTTCTCTTCCACTGCTTCCTCTCCCAGGTCTTGAATTCTGCCAGTCATTTCAGCTAACTCCATGTAGTCCATCAGTTGCATCTGCCATTCTTCCAGTGTGGGCAAGTCTTGAGTTTTCCAATATTTAGCAACGAGTATCCTTGCTGCTGTTGTTGCATACATAAAAAATGTTCTATCATTCTTTAACACCCTCTGGCCAACAATCCCCAAAAGGAAGGCCTCTGGTTTCTTAGGGAAGGTATACTTAAATACCTTTTTCAGCTCATTATATATCATTTCCCAGAAGGCCTTAACCCTGGGGCAAGTCCACCAGAGGTGAAAGAACGTTCCTTCAGTTTCCTTACATTTCCAACACTTATTGTCTGACAGGTGGTATATTTTTGCTAGCTTGACTGGGGTCATGTACCACCTATATATCATTTTCATAATATTTTCTTTTAAGGCATTACATGCCGTAAACTTCATACCGGTGGTCCATAACTTTTCCCAGTCAGCAAACATAATATTATAGCCAATGTCCTGTGCCCACTTTATCATAGCTGATTTAACCGTTTCATCCTGTGTATTCCACCTCAGCAACAAGTTATACATTCTTGAAAGTACCTTAGTCTTAGGTTCTAACAGTTCTGTTTCCAGTTTCGATTTTTCCACCTGGAATCCTAACTTTTTATCCAATTTAAAAACCTCTTTAATCTGAGCGTAATGTAGCCAGTCTCGCACTTTGTCTTTTAGTTTCTCCAAACTCTGCAATCTCCAATTGTCTCCATCTCTTTCTAATATTTCCCAATATTTCGGCCATTTGACCTCCATATTGGGTCTTTTCACAGCTTTAGCTTCCATAGGTGATAACCACCTTGGGGTCTTATTTTCTAATAAGTCTTTATATTTTGTCCAGACATTAAACACTGCTTTCCTTACAATATGGTTCTTGAAATTCTTGTGAATCTTAACCTTGTCATACCACAGATATGCATGCCATCCAAAAGCATTATTAAATCCTTCCAAATCTAAAACATCAGTGTTTTCAAGAAGCAGCCAGTCTTTCAGCCAGCAGAAAGCTGCTGATTCATAGTACAACTTTAAGTCTGGCAGGGCAACCCCCCCCCTTTCTTTAGCGTCAGTTAGTATTTTAAACTTAATTCTGGGCTTTTTCCCTGCCAGACAAATTTAGAAATGTCTTTTTGCCACCTCCCGAAACACTCCATTTTATCCACAATCTGTAAAGTTTGAAATAGAAACAGCATCCTTGGCAATACGTTCATTTTTATAGCAGCAATTCGACCCAACAAGGAAAGTTTCAGTCTTGACCAACTTTCTAAATCTCTCTTAATTTCTGTCCAGCACTTTCCATAATTGTCCTTAAATAAATTCAAATTTTTTGCTGTTATGTTCACCCCTAGGTATTTTACTTTTTTAACCACGTTTAACTCTGTCTCTTTCTGAAACCTTTCTGACTCTGAAACTGTCAAGTTTTTTTCCAATACCTTAGTTTTTTGTTTGTTTAATTTAAAACCCGCCACCCGACCAAAGTCTTGAATCAGTTGTAGTGCCCTTTTCGTACTAGATTCTGGCTCCTGTAAAGTCAAAACTAGGTCATCTGCGTCACCTGTAAAGTCAAAACTAGGTCATCAGCCTTATGCAACTTAAACTGTATGCGCCTTTCTTCCAGTTGCAAAAATTAATTTCTGTCTGTGTGCATATTTCTTGTCTGAGCCCTTTAAATTGACCAGTGGAGTAAAACAAATTTGTACACTTTTTTATTTCTATATCAATGACATGGTCCCACATTTAACTTTGGTGGAAATCAAACATTCAGTGTAACTTGAATTACTATCATTTCCACAAGCTAAGTGAGATCATGATCATAGACAAGTGTCAACTAAGGGACTGGTGTTACTAGACAGAATCTCAACGGGATTTTCAAGTAATCAAATCCTCAGAAGTTCCCTGTGGTTTCTACTCATATAAACGGTGCATTTGAGAGCCAACTCCCTGTCTAAACTTTGGCCAGCTTCATTAGGATCTTCCTTTGCTGAGCTGTGCTTCCAAGGAATGCCCTCTGCTGTCCTGTATGGGCATTATATATATATATATATATATATATATATATATATATATATATATATATATATGTATTTGCTATATATATATATATGTGTGTGTGTGTGTGTATATATATGTATATAGACACCCCAACTTTTACACGGGAAGACACCCGAGGACACCAAAACCTGCATTCCTGTACCCGTGAAAATCTACGAAAGCAAATATATGTGTATATATATATTTATATATGTATATATATATATATTAATATTATAAATATTTATTAACAGTTTTTGAATACAATACACAACAAAGAAACAATATAACATATATCTTAACGTAGTTTCTTGACATCTTTGGACTCCCTCACGTCTCCCGCTCTTGCGTTCCTCACAATAAAATTTTGCCAGCAATTTATCACCTTGTTTCCAATCTTATTTATCTAGTTTTCCCTTGTTGTTTCTCTAATTTTAGATATCCTTTATTCAGATCCTAAGAGTTTAGTGTAGTCTAGTAATTATCCAAAAATTTATCTTTTCTTAAATCTAACTTATCTTCATAATTCCATCTAAGTTAATGGTGCCAAATTATTTATGATCTAGCAACCTTCTTAACATTCATACAATTTACAGTATTTTTGTAAATAGATCTTAAATTTCTTCCAGTCTTCTTCAACCATCTCCTCTCCCAGGTCTCGGATTCTGCCAGTCATCTCGGCCAGTTCCATATAGTCTATCAGTTGCATCTGCCATTCTTCCAGAGTGGGTAGATCTTGGGTTTTCCAGTGCTTAGCGACGAGTATCCTTGCTGCCGTTGTTGCATACATGAAAAATGTTCGGTCCTTCTTTAACACTCTCTGGCCGACAAGACCCAGGAGGAAGGCATCTGGTTTCTTAGGGAAGGTATACTTAAATACCTTTTTCAGCTCATTATATATCATTTCCCAGAAAGCCTTCACTCTAGGGCAAGTCCACCAGAGGTGAAAAAACGTTCCTTCGCTTACTTTACATTTCCAGCATTTATTATCGGACAAATGGTATATTTTTGCGAGTCTGACTGGGGTCATGTACCATCTATATATCATTTTCATAACATTTTCTTTCAAAGCATTACATGCAGTGAATTTCAGCCCAGTAGTCCACAACCTTTCCCAGTCCTCAAACATGATATTATACCCAATGTCCTGTGCCCACTTTATCATAGCCGATTTTACCGTTTCATCTTGTGTATTCCATTTTAGCAGCAAGTTATACATTCTTGAAAGTACCTTAGTCTTAGGCTCTAACAATTCCGTTTCTAACTTCGATTTTTCCACCTGGAATCCTAACTTTTTATCAAGTTTAAAAACTTCCTTAATCTGAGCATAGTGTAACCAATCTCGCACTTTATCTTTCATTTTCTCCAAACTCTGCAATTTCCAATTATCTCCATCTTTTTCTAATATTTCACAATATTTCGGCCAATTGGCCTCCATATTGAGTCTTTTTCGGGCCTTAGCTTCCAATGGTGAAAGCCACCTTGGAGTTTTATTTTCCAATAAGTCTTTATATTTTGTCCCGACATTAAACACTGCTTTTCTGACAATATGGTTCTTGAAAACCTTGTTAATCTTAACCTTGTCATACCATAAATATGCATACCAACCGTAAGCATTGTTAAAACCTTCCAAATCCAATACATCAGTGTCTTCGAGAAGTAGCCAGTCTTTTAGCCAGCAGAAAGCTGCTGATTCATAATACAACCTTAAGTCTGGCAGGGCAAAGCCCCCATTATAATAGGGTTCCATACACAGAGAGATATTTTATTTGTGGGCAATTGCGAGTGGAGGACACCCAGCATTATTTATTACAGTACCCACTACACTCAGAACCTAGGAGACACTTTCTAAATCCCTTGGTTGTCCAGGAAAGCTGTCTCTCCCCGGCAGAGAGGGGTCTATGGCTGCTCAGGGATGCTAATGCTCCAGTGACTTATAATGTGGCCCTCTTCGCGCTGGTGGCAAGAAAGATCGGGAAGAAAAACCTGGACAAAATTGCAGTAAACTGTAAGGGAGATTCAGAGGCCTAAATAGGAAACTCACAAGCCGTGTGACGCCTCCATTCTACACGAGCATTTGCATTTTATGATCTTGATGGTTCAGGCAGTGGCTCTGCTTTTTATATATAATTATATAGATACTTCTTTTTCCTCACAGTGTTGGTATGATTTTGTCATGGCCTTTGGCAAGTACAGTAAAGCTTATTTTATTGTTGTGTGTCTACTGGTGTTACTTGAGTGGTTTCTACAGAACGTGCATAAAGTGCAGGCGTGGGCACACTTGGGTTTAAAGGCCTGTGCATGTTATCTACACTTCGCATATTTACTTTGTGAAAGACCAGTGTCAGTGCCGATACGTCCATAGCAACTGTGTTCACCTCATAAAGTGTAGAGCCACTCTGAGTGGATTGCAAAGTCTAGTCTTCTTAAAATCCAAGGCACGTTATAGTGTGTTAGGCAGAAATAGAAATGACTGCAGCTCAAGCGCTCCTATTGAGTTTTGCTCAAAGCATGATGGTTTCTATTACTTTTAATCTTACAACTAAACTGACCAATGGATCAAAAATTCAGAAAATCTTTTGTTGTTGCTCTTTCTTGTACATCTATGACAGTTCCCAAAAATCTGTAAGAATTTACTTTATGTAGGAGCTAGAATTATCGGTATCTGGCTACTCTTAAATGAGATGCTTCTCTCTCCTCCTAAGGTTTTGAATGACACCTGGGTCTCCTTTCCATCCTGGTCTGAAGATTCCACGTTTGTGAGCTCCAAGAAGACTCAGTATGAAGAGCACATCTACCGGTGTGAGGATGAACGATTTGAGGTAGCTATATCAGAGCTTAATGTCATGGGAAGCTTGTGATACTATGTTAGGTTGACTTAATATCTGCTTTGATGAATGAATAGTTCTTGATAGCTTTGGTGTAAAGCACTAACCAAGAGTATGGGTTGTGAGAAGGAAGGCCGCCAATTTGAACCTTGCTCCCACAACAAACAGTAGGAGCCTAAAAGACTCACCTCTGCTTCTGTAATATGGGGTAATAATACCAGCATTCCTTGCAAGGTTGTTGTAAGGATTGACTGTGGTTGTGTATGTAAGGTGCTTTGAGCACTCAGTGCTGTATAAATGCACAATAGTAATATCATGGTGGTTTGCTATAGTCTTCCTATCTTACCCTCCCAGATATAATACTTGTCAAAACTTTGCTTGCTGCCATGTGCATCTCCTGAAAGTGAGTAGCTGCAGGCTCATAGGTTTGATGTTTTGCTTCACATAGAAATTAAATTACTGATTACAATAGCACCCTCCACCCACCAAAAAATTAGATTTAAAGACTATTGGATGTGAATAAGGGTTTTGTTTGGATCTATTGCTCTTCTTTTCATCTTAGTTTCCACCATCTTACACAGTGTTGAAAAGCCTTTTGTACTATATGTAAGAACCCCATTCCCACATATGCCAGAATTTGATTATTTTTTATAGTTTTTATAGTTTATTGCTATAAGCCATGGCTGATGCATGCTCTCCATTTCAGCTGGATGTTGTCTTGGAGACCAACCTAGCGACCATCAGAGTCCTTGAGACGATACAGAAGAAACTCTCACGCTTATCAGCTGAGGAGCAGGCCAAATTCCGGCTGGACAACACTTTGGGCGGCTCCTCAGAAGTTATTCATCGCAAGGCATTGCAGAGGATATATGCTGACAAGGCAGCTGACATCATTGATGGGCTTAGGAAGAACCCAGCCATCGCAGTCCCTATTGTGTTGAAAAGGTAACTGGGAAATGCAGGTGCAGCACCCTCATCCCCCTCCTTTTTCAGTTTCCCCAAGTGCTGCTTTTTAATGATGGTTTTTTGGGTGGCTTTTTTGTCCTGTCATTTAGCAAGGTTCTCAGTGTGACTGATGATTCATTGCACAATTTAAAAAGCAATTTCAGGTAGACCCTTGCCTACGTGGGAGTTACATTCCAAGGCACTGCAAATGCCAGTTAAACTGTATATAATTGAAACACATTGAAAAAGCCTGCAACGCCCCCCCCCCCCCCCGTTCCACCCTTTTAGTGACGTTTAAGTGACATCTTTATGATGTTTTAGGGTCCCTTCTGTGTTTGGCACAATTCACGAGCATAAGGTTGCACACATATTGAACAAGTGTAAAGGGAGGCTGCCTGTAATTTAAAAGGCAATATAAAAATACATATCCATTAAGTGAGTGTGTGTACTATATATAGAATTATAGAATCATAGAAGCTTAGAGCTGGAACCGCCTGCAGTGCAGGAATCCCAGTTAAAGCATCCATGGCAGATGACCATCCAACCTCTGCTAAAAAACTTCCAAGAAATGAGAGTCCACAGCCCCCCAGGTTGAGACCATTCCAGTGTGAAAGAGCTCTTTCTTATATATGCACAGCCTCAAATTCCACAACAGAGACAAAAACTTAATCAATACAATAAATTAAAAGGCGCGGTGCCAAAGAGATGCCAAAGAAGGCACCAGGTCAGCTTCTCCAGGGAGGACATTCCAAAGCTAGGCAAGGAAAAGGCCATCTGTCATGTTGACAGGAGTTCATAGTTGAGGGTCACATACAAAGATCTCTGGCTGGGTAGGTATATGCAAAAGAGCAGTCCTTACAAGGTAACCTGGTCACAATCTGTAAAGAAATATAAAGTCAAAGCTAAGACTTTGAATTGGACCAGGAGTGGACCAGGAGCTTGTGCAGCAGTCAGGGCGCTCAGCCCCAGCTTGCAGTTTGTAT
Organism: Podarcis gaigeae; assembly: GCF_964106915.1. Taxonomy (NCBI): domain Eukaryota; kingdom Metazoa; phylum Chordata; class Lepidosauria; order Squamata; family Lacertidae; genus Podarcis; species Podarcis gaigeae. The sequence continues at coordinate 880,226 of NC_139690.1, forward strand.
TCAAAAGTCACTCAAGTTCCAGGCCCTTCTCAAAGGCAGCCTCCTTTGCATCACGTTGCTTATGGCCCAGAGAAGCTCAACACTGGTGACCACTCAAATTTGTATTTCGCCCCCCACTGAGCTCAAAGTGGCATACCTGGATGGGGTTTAGCTTGCTTTATCCTCACAAAAGCCCTGTGACATAGGTTAGACCAAGAGCATGTGGTGAGCTGCACAGTTGATTGAGGTTCGGAACATGGATCTCCTGCACCCAAGTCCATCATGCTAGCGGTAGATTCGAATGAAGTTACAGCAAAGCAGCTGCTACAGGAGAGTGGATGGTAAACTTCTGTTCATGGCAGAGAATGTTTTTTTTTAACAGGGAAAGATCCACAATGGTGATTAGTCTGGAATGTTCTGATCAAGTCATGAATTATAATACAGTGGACTCTCGGGTTGCGAACTGATCCATGCGGGGGGCACGTCCGCAACCCGCAGCACCACGTCTGCGCACACGCGGGTTGCGATTAGGTACTTCTGCATATGCGCGTGCACCAAAACCTGGAAGTAACCCGTTCCGGTACTTCCGGGTTTCGGCGCTCCGTATCCCGAAAACGCGCAACCTGAAGTGTCTGTAACCCAAGGTATGACTGTAGAGATCAAGACCAAAGTAGCCCATTTTCTGTGTTCCATCACCTTCTGCTCGTGTTCTCCCATGCTGAATGTGGTCAAATCACGAATGCCTTGAATATCCCTTGAATGTTAAAGTCTGTCAAAGGCAGGATGCTTTATTCCTGCCTCGTGGCTGTACTCATCTCTCAGGCCATGTTGCCATTCTTTCTGTTAAGGTTAAAAATGAAAGAGGAGGAGTGGAGAGAAGCCCAGAGAGGATTCAACAAAGTATGGCGGGAACAGAATGAGAAATACTACCTGAAGTCCCTTGACCACCAGGGCATCAACTTTAAACAAAATGACACCAAGGTCTTAAGATCAAAGAGCCTTCTTAGCGAGATTGAGACTATTTACGATGAGGTAGGTTGGAGGCTTTGCCCTCTCTGTTTCAACCTTATTTCATCCTGATTGACAATTGATGGAAAGGATGTTGTGTAACCCAAAGCATTTGTAACCCGAGGTACCACTGTACTATAATCTGAGGTGGGCAAAAGGGTTTCGGATAGAGAGGAGAAATAGCTGCACCAATGGTGGAAAAGCTTTCAAGGAAACTGGTCCTTTTGGGTGCCATGAAGTCTGTTCTGGCCTCCAGATGAGTGGCTTTGTATAAACTAGAGCTGTCCAAGTGGTCGATTGTGAGCTGCTGGTCAATCGTGGGTTGATCCTGGTTGATCACATGAAAACAACTCTGGTCTCTCCCCCTAAAAAAGCTCAGCAACTTTGGTCAATCCAGTGGGTAGATCACTGCCAGTTTATTTATAGTGGGAGCAGATCGCAGTCTTTTAGAAGTTGGTCACCCCTGGTATAAACTTAATTATTTGTTCAGATCTTTTTATACTTCCTGGGGTAGAGCACTTTCCTGTCCAGCCCAGGCAGTGATTTTCAGCTGATGAGAGAAGAGAGCCATGTGGAGATGGATTTCATGCTCTTTCTCTCCTGATTTTCAGAGGCAGGAGCAGACTTCTGAAGATAACATTGGCCCTCACCTGTCTTTAGCCTACGAAGATAAACAGATCCTGGATGACGCTGCCTCTCTGATTATCCACCACGTGAAGCGGCAGACAGGCATCCAGAAAGAGGACAAATACAAAATCAAGCAGATCATGTATCACTTCATCCCAGACCTGCTCTTTGCTCAGCGAGGCGAGCTGTCTGATGTGGAGGAGGAGGAAGAGGAAGAGATGGATGTGGATGAAGGCTCAGGGGCTGTGAAAAAGCACAATGGTGTGGGGGGTAGTAGCCCTCCTAAAGCCAAGCTGCTCTTCAGCAACACGGCAGCCCAGAAGCTGCGTGGAATGGATGAAGTCTACAACTTGTTCTATGTCAACAACAACTGGTACATTTTCCTCCGTCTCCACCAGATCCTCTGCTTGCGGTTGCTGCGAATATACAACCAGGCCGAACGGCAGATTGAAGAGGAGAATCGGGAAAGGGAGTGGGAGCGGGATGTGCTGGGTGTCAAGCGTGACAAGAGTGACAGCCCTGCCATCCAGCTGCGGTTGAAAGAGCCAAGTGAGTACACCCATACTTGGCTGGGGCTAGTGTGGCAGATGCTGGTCTTTGACAATGGTCTCCAAGGCAGAAGTGGTGGGGCTGCTTTCTGTTGTAAAGAGCCATCTTCCTTCCCATCAGCACAGTTTGGCTTTTGCTCCAGCCAAGAAAGGCCCTTGTCAACTGCTACAGCCTAGAGTGATGGCAATAACTTAAGGGGCTTTAGAATGAGTGTTAGCTCTGCGCTCAATGAATTTATCCACCAGTGGCTATCAGCTACTATAGCTATATCGAGGCTCCAGATGCAGTAGGTGTATAGCTCTGAATGCCAGGCTCTGGGAGCAAGGAATGGAAGGGACTGCAACTTTTCTGTCCAGCCAGTAAGCTTTCCTGAACTGCCTGCAAGCAGAATGCTGGATAGGTCTTCTTCTGCAGTCAAGAGGGACAACTCCTATTCTCTTGCTCTTCTCCTTTCCCTGTTGCTTGTTTGCCTCTGCTGCCAGAGATTGATGTCCCCAAAACTTCAACCGGATGGGTTAATGATTATAACCCAAACAACAATAAATGGTTAAAACTATTGTTTATTTTTTAAGTTGAGAGATAAGAAATGGAGGATACAATGCTAAGTCCAGTGAAGGACCCAGACAAGAATAAAGTTAAAAGGGTACTGAATAAAACTGGACAAAGTATTTTTTTATTAAAAAAAATGCAAGTTTCAGCAGTTACATGGAAAGATTCAAATCTTGGTAACATTGCTAGCAAGCAGTGAGTAATAGGTATCTCAGTAGGGAAGAGAAGGAAATGGGCGTCTGCATCTACCTGATAAGGAAGGAAGATATGACATCCCAAACACATACAGTCGTACCTCGGAAGTCAAACAGAATCTGTTCTGGAAGTCCATTCGGCTTCTGATTGGCTGCAGGAAGCTCGGTGTTCGGGAGCTGAGGTATGACTGTATAGGTGGCCAAGAGAGGACTGGCATAGATAGATAGATAGATAGATAGATAGATAGATAGATAGATAGATCCCAGCCGCCCCCCTTCAAGCATTTTTAAGTAATGACAGGTGTCTCCCTCTTTACGTTCCTGGGTATGCTCCATTTTTACATGTGATTGCATAGAGTGGGGAACACCATCTAAAAGCCAAACTCTGCCCAGAATTGGCCAAACTCCATCACAGTCTCCCTCCAAACCTTTTTCTCAAACTCCAATATAATCTCCCACCTTCCTACTGGCCCATATCAACATTTAATGGCCAGATGGTGAGAGGGAGGGAGAAGCAGGTCTCACGTGGAGCATCCTTCTTTCCCCTTTTAGTGGATATCGATGTGGAAGATTACTACCCAGCTTTTCTAGACATGGTGCGGAACCTGCTGGATGGCAACATGGACTCTTCGCAATATGAGGACTCTCTTCGCGAGATGTTCACCATCCACGCCTACATTGCCTTCACCATGGACAAGCTGATTCAGAGTATTGTTAGACAGGTGAGGAGGGGACAGGGGATCTGGGGCTTTCAAGAAAGAACAGGCCTTGTCAGTGCTGTGCTCTAGAAAACCAGTGCAGGGCTCAGTCACTTACTGCTGAACCTCATCTGTCTACCAGAGGAGATGGGGATGAGAAATCCAGGAGGTTGTGTTACCTTTTTGTCTTAACTAGTTTGAGCGAGTGATTGATTTATATAGCACTTAATGCCAAAGTAGGCCTCATAAGTGGTTTATCAAGTTACACAAAAATTAACTTGTACCCACACTTGTTACCCGTAGAAGGAATTGCTATTGGATGATGTGCCATTTGTGAGCTGTAGTTAATTCTCTCTCTGGCACGATTTAGGCTGCAATTTTATGTGGGTTTTTTGCACTTGATAATTTTAGTTACCAGAAAGCATTGTAATGTCTCCTGTATATGATATATCAACAGCTTCAGCACATTGTGAGCGACGAACTCTGTGTACAGGTGACAGAACTGTACCTGGCTGAGAACAGCAATGGAGCTACCGGAGGCCTGCTGTCATCACAGTCATCTCGGTCCCTTGTGGAGACAGCATACCAGCGCAAAGCTGAGCAGCTAATGCAAGATGAGAACTGCTTTAAGGTAAAAAAAAAAGGTCTTGGAGTCTTTACAAAGCTAGGAAGAGAGATCCTGATGTACTTAGAGTGGGGGTAACGGAATGAGGACAATCTTCTTTGTCGCTAGCAAAACATCCAAGGATGTGCACGTTTCCAAATTGCATTATGCTTACCGAGCAATTCACCAGGTATTTCACCTGGCTTCTGCCATCGCCCCTTGCAACCACAATTGGCGTAACCACCTACCAGTTCTGGTGCCATAGAGACAAATCGCAAAAGGTGCTATAGGCTTGTATGCAGCAGTGGTTGCTTAATGATGCTCTTGGCCACATGCAGGTAAGCTGTTGTGCTCCGTCAAACAAGCACCTAACTAGTGAAATATATGTAGTTGTTTTCCTAATGATTTATAGTACATTTGACGCAAGCTGGCAGAAGCAGTATTTAGTCAGATCCCAATTAGCTGCTCTTTCTGTTTTGAACAAGCATAGAAAGAAGGTGGCTGCCTCACCTGTGTGCGGGCAGAGGCTTCCATTTCCCTGAATTGCTATTCTTAGCATTTTCATTTTGGTTTCTTGGGTGTCAGTAGAGTGCCTTTCGCTTCTCCCCCACCTTCATCACTTTCCCAAATGCTACACTAGACAGACTTAAGCATGGCTTAACTATAGTCCTGATCCCTTACACTTTTCTTTCTATTAAGTAAATGTTGTCCCCCACCCCACCTCCCTTACAGATACACAGGCGGCCCCACCAAAGTCCCAGTTTTTTCCACCAGCTCTTCACAATTATTTTTCTCCTCTACAACTCTCTAGTTCCCTTGCGCATGGACATTCTTTAGTTGCACTCACACTACCCAGAGCTTCATTTGCACCTGAGATCAAAATGCTGTTAAATATAATGTTTCCTTCCACTGAAGTTCGCTCTGTGTTCCCATTGCTTCCCTGCAGCAATTTCCATGCCCCCCCCCCTTTAAAAAAAAATTGTCCCTACATGCTGGAGCAAGTTGATATAAAGCTTTTGGTTTCTCTTTTCCCCCCCTCAAACCCAAAATTGTGGGTTGGGGGAAGAGAAGCAGGTGATGGACTCAGCTCCATCATTTGTAGCTGAAGTGCTTCCTGCTGTAGTCAGCAAGTCTGGGCAACAAGCAGAAACTGAAGAAAGACAGCTGGGGTAGTGAGAAGCAGAAAAGTGTAGCCACAGAACTAATTTAAAAATGCAATGCCCAGCCCCCCTGCTCCGTGAATCAAAGGACTTGCAGGATTCGTGACTCAGCAGTCTAGCCTGGTCTTGCAGAATGGCTTAGCAGCCGGCAGGGCAATTCCCTTCCTTTCACCTTAAGGGCAAAATAATGCAGTTTCTTGATGGAGGCTGCTAGCCTAAAGAAAACTCATGGTTGCTATGGTGATAGTGGCTGACTCATCTGTAGACTTCCAGCAGAGAACTTTTCAAGTGAGCTCTCTGCTTATCTGAACCTTCTTCAATCTCTAACAAGGTGGCTTTACATTGCTGGGCCAAGTTCAGCCTGTATAGCATGTATATGGCCTTGGGTACCTAATAAAAACTCTGAGGATTATTGAGCTCCTTACTGAAGTACTGTCTTCTGTTGTGCAGTTGATGTTTGTTCAGAGCAGAGACCATGTTCAGCTAACTATTGAGCTGCTTGACACAGAAGAGGAGAACTCTGATGACCCTGTTGAGGCTGAGGTAAGAAAAGGACTGCTGTTGGTTGGTGGTTCTTAATTTCAGCTATCAAAGGACTATATATGCATTTTTACTGAAGCGCTTCAGGTGCAGTAAAAATAGGTCCAGGTTCTATTATGTGGATTTTTTCAGATTTTAACATGTATAATTTTTCTGTGTATAGTAATAAGCAGATGCTGCTGTTTATCTTCAGAATATGAGTAGATTATATGCGTGCACAACTCCTTACAAAGGCAAGCAAGTCAGTATATTCAGGCTTCATCTGATGAGGTGCTTTCAGGTCAGAAACATTCATGACCGCTAGATAACTGATTTTTTAAAAGCAAGCTGAAAACATTAGCCATAGTAGGTGCCTAATTCCAAACGTTGCATTTTGAAGCATTACATACAAACAACAAGACAAGGTGAACCTCGAACAATTTCCAATAATTAGTTGCCCAGTGCTTTTCTATGACGTCTTCATGCGGAACAATGACTACATGCATTCTTGAAAGCAAACAAAAAGTCCTTCCAAAATATTTAGGTTCACACAACATAATTATTCAGTGCTAAGGCTACTCATAGAAGATACTGTTGTGCATTGCCAAAGATCACTGCCAAAGCCAGAAGGGTCTAATCTTATTTCTTTTTATAGCCCTTTGTCCCTCAAGTTTGGGGTGAGTAATGCAATATTTTTAGCAATACAAGTGAAAGAGCAATATATTGTCCTTAACATGAAATGGTTCAGGCTGCTTTCATTGTGACCAATGTAGGGAAAAGGAGTGTGAGTTCTTTCAAAAATGGAACTAAACTTCAAAAGTTTGATCCTGAAAGTTACAGATGCATTTGCACTAACAAAATTCTATAAAATCTTGGCTTACCAAGATCACTGAGTTGCCACTTATAAATGTTGTAACATTTGTGCCATTGAACAGTAATTTTAAGCAGATTATTCTATCCCTGCTTTAAAGTCCAAGTGGCACATACCTCTGCTGTTCTAAAACAAATAAGACAGGGTTTCCCCAGCTCTGTTTTTACAAATAATGAGTGTCACATCAATAACAACAACAACAACAACAACAACAATAATAATAATAATAACAATAATAATAATTTATTATTTCCCCAGCCATTCTGGGCGGCTGCCTTCAGATGTCTTTTAAAAGTAAGATAGTTGCTTATTTCCTTGACATCTGATGGGAGAGCATTCCACAGGGCGGGCGCCACAGGAGGCCCTCTGCCTGGTTCCCTGTAACCTCACTTCTCACAGGGAGGGAATCACCAGAAGGCCCTCAGAGCTGGACCTCAGTGTCCAGGCTGAATGATGGGGGTGGAGACGCTCCTTCAGGTATACTGGACTGAGGCCATTTAGGGCTTTAAAGGGTCAGCACCAACACTTTGAACTGTGCTCAGAAATGTACTGGGAGCCAATGTAGGTCTTTCAGGACCGGTGTTATGTGGTCTCGGCAGCCACTCCCAGTCACCAGTCTAGCTGCCTCATTCTGGATTAGTTGTAGTTTCCAGGTCACCTTCAAAGTAGAGTGCATGGCAGTGGTCCAAGCGGGAGATAACTAGAGCATGTACCACTCTGGCGAGACAGTCTGCAGGCAGGTAGGGTCTCAGCCAGATGAAGCTGGTAGGCAGCTGCCCTGGACACAGAAGGGGAATGGAAGCTCCTCGGAAGTGGGGCTGTGTGCATGGTCCTTCATCCTTGGGTACCAGCGTAGGAAAGCTTCCTCTGTTAAAGGGAGCTCATTGGTGCATCTCTTTATTCTGTGTTCTATTTCAGCGTTGGACCGACTATGTGGATCGGTATGTCAATTCTGATTCTACCTCTCCTGAACTACGGGAACAGCTGGCCCAGAAGCCAGTATTTCTGCCAAGGTGAGTGAAATGATATTGCGCATTACTCTAAGAACTAATGGGTCATTTTGAGGCATGTATTTCCTCTGGATATCATAGCCCCATTTCCTAGGGTCACTGTAGGAAACTGGCAGCTGGAAAGAACATGGTGGCAGTTGTGTGCTGCTGCTGCTGCTGCTGCTGCTGCTGCTGCTGCTGCTGCTAATAATAATAATAATAATAATAATAATAATAATAATAGTCTGAGAGTTCCTTATAGGCCTCTGCTTTTGTGACTTTAGCTCCTCCCCCCCAAAAAAAACCCCCAACAAAGCAGAAATAGGAAATGTTTCAGATCGGGGTGGTCACTAATATGTACTTGGACAACCCTGCTTCAGCTTCATGCAATTGCACTGTGTACAGACTTTGTAAACAGCTTTGAAGCTCTCCCATGGTTGTGGCTAAGTGCTGATCCACACATTAAAAACAGCCGTAGCTGTCTGTCTATGTCTCCCTCTCCTTGTGGTGGAAGGCCCTTCACCGAGTGCTTGGCGCAAGCAAAGAGGAAAGGAGTGGGTCACAAGGACTGGTTGATCTAATGCTTGCCTGTACTGAGGAGGAAAAACTAGCCAGCAAATGTCATCATGAGCTTTTGTGGCAATTCTTTGAATGAATGTGCCTTGGTAGCATATCAAAGATCACATTTTTGGTCAGGAAAAAAGGATGGTTATGTATAACAGGAGTTTCTCCTCCGCAGTGCAGGTCAAGCACCAATTTAGCCAGTGCCTGGGAATCACCCTTCCCCTCTCAGCTTGGGCTGAACTCTGCTGGGAGGGGATTTGCTCCTTTCCCCAGCAGTTTTTCAGCAAGTGGAGGAGGATGCAGGCAACCACGGCAATGTTAAATGTGTTAATCATCCCTTACGCTCTTATCGTCATTCAGCACGAGCAGTGTGATGGATTTTGAGGAGCAGGCCCCGCGAGCCACAACGTCCAGCCCGATGAGGGAGGCGGGTGCTAATTCCAGCAGGGGCTCTCTGCTTTACAGGAACTTGAGGCGGATCCGCAAGTGTCAGCGGGGTCGGGAGCAGCAGGAGAAGGACGGGAAGGAGGGTATCAGCAAGAAGCCCTTGGAGAACGTGGAGAGCTTGGACAAACTGGAGTGCAAATTCAAGCTCAACTCCTACAAGATGGTGTACGTGATCAAATCGGAGGATTACATGTACAGGAGGACTGCTCTGTTGCGTGCCCATCAGGTAGGCCTGAGCAAAGCGGGTGAGGTGAGCAGCTGTGGCTTCTCCCCAAGGGAAAGCTGCAGCCAGCCAGGATACAGTGGTGTTTTGTTTCATTTCCCCTGCAGCCCTCTGCTTGCATCACTGTTCATCAGTGCAACTGTGTTTATGACCAGAGGTGTCCGGGTCTGGTCCGTATCTTACTGGGAGATCAACTGGGAACTCACTGTATTCTGCATACACTGGCTTGCCTTGTTGCCAGTAAAGGGGGATCACTTCAATGGTACACTTAGTATGTGTAATGGGAGCCACTTTTTCTGGCAGAAAACCTGTGTCCATTAGACTATATGCAGATTGTGACATGGAGGGAAAAGAGGGTTGGTTGTACATGTGCTAAGCAGGCATGCATGTCTGACCAAGGCCTCACTGCATAATGCCAGTCACTAAAGCTTTCTCTTGTTTTCTCCCTTCCTTGTAGTCCCATGAAAGGGTGAGCAAAAGGCTGCACCAGCGATTCCAGGCCTGGGTTGACAGGTGGACCAAGGAGCACGTGACCCGTGAAATGGCAGCTGAAACTAGCAAGTGGCTAATGGGGGAGGGCTTGGAAGGCTTGGTGCCTTGCACCACTACCTGCGACACAGAGGACCTGCACTTCGTGAGCATTAACAAGTACCGCGTCAAATATGGCACAATATTCAAGACTCCCTAAACTCCTGGGGGATAGGAAAAGGTCACGTTGTGGGTGCACATTTCGTGCAGGTTCATCAAGGAAAACAAGGAAGATGCCTTCCTTCCGCCTCCTCCCCAGCCCCTCGCTGTTATCTCTGTAACAACAGCCACTTCTGGACTAATTCATAGCTGGTACATCTCGTTGCCCCAGGGGGGCCACTTTTGGAAATGTCCATCCTGAGAAACGGAAGCTGGAACTGCTGCCCAGAGGCTGAGATCAGACACATGCTCCATGCCATGAGGGGAGCTGAGGTGTCCAAGTTGCTGTAGAGAAGCCCATCTTGCCTGTACACACACCAGCAGCGTTCTCCCAGCCACATGGGCATCAGTAACAACTGGGGGCTTTGAATAGCCTGACAAGATGTGGTGTGTTTGAACACCCCCTCCCCAAGAAGAAAAAGGAAAAAAAGTCTTGCAGCCAGAGTATCTTGGTTGGGAATCTCCAAAATGCCCAGTCCCCAGCTTCAACAGGAGTAGACAGCAGACTTTCTGGAACCTTCCATTGGCTCTCAGGGCTCAGCAGTCCAGATGGCGGAAACATTGGTTCTTGAGTTTGCTGCCCCCTTCTCTTTTCTCTCCAGTTCCTTCCTTGCTATCTGGGTGCCTGACAACACAAACCATTTAAGATCGGTCAGTCCTTTCCAGTGCTAGTGGAACGATCGTTTTGTTTGGGGTTTGTTTTTTGTTTTGTTTTTTTGAACCTGCTTCTTTACTAGTCTCTCTTAGTGCCATGCACCAGCTTTTCACACAAACACTTCCTCTCACCTACACAGTACCCCTATACAGACAACACAAGCTTTCACAATAGCAACAACCTATATTAAACTGGTTTCCCCCCTCTTTTTTTGTAAATAAATGTACATACTTGTCATTTTTTTTGTTTTTTATTAAAGAAAAAGTATGCTTGATGTGCTAGTATAACTATACTAGCTTCTTGTGTACCTTAGTACCAGGTGGCTTCAGGTTCAGGTTTTAGTACCTACAGATGAGAGTGACAGAGACATTTTTATTACACTTTCTACCAAAGGGAGTTATCATTGTAGTGCTTTGTGTGGAAACTTGTTCCTTTTTGTAAAAAATAAATAAATACAAAAATACAAAAATATTATTATTATTAATAATAATAATAATACATCTTGGTTCTTACCAGAGAAAGATGTGTTCTTGCTGGTTCCCTCACTCTGTTCTGAGAGATGTATGGCTACCAATTGCGGGCAGGGAGGCATCCAACCCACCAAAAAAAATTATTCATGGAAAGGGTGTGAGAGAGAATGAGAATGTGTGTGTGGTGGGATTACATGACTCGTATTTTAAACAGCCTATGTGATATATGAATGAGAATATATATCAGAATTTTTAAATTCTTTTTGTTTGTTTGTTTTGGGGAGATTGTTTTGCTGGGTAGCTTTTTTATTATCCACCTAGTCTTCCAGCTCAGAGAATTTGCACTTTTTGAAAGTGTTGCTGAGCTCCCTAGTTTGGGGTTGATTGTGCTTTCTTGTGTGATTCTTCTCATTGTTGAAGAAAATATCCTAAATACCAAACCAGTATTTGACAGAGCTGCTCAAGAGAGAGAGAAGAGTGTTTGTGTGTGTGTGTGTGTGTGTGTGTGTGTGTGTGTGTGTGTGTGAGAGAGAGAGAGAGAGAGAGAGAGAGAGAGACCATGCAAGACCATAGGAAAAAAGAGGGGTGGCCTTTTGTGGTTTCACCAGTAACATACACAAGCAGGGACATTTTTTTTTACTATAGATGGCACGAACAAAAACTGAAGATATGAAGGTCTCTCTTTAAAAAAAGTTGCTGTGGGTTTTGTAAATGGCAATGAACCTAACATTTGTGCCCTCCTCCAAGGAGGCGTTGGTTGCTTGTACAAAGTGACAAAACCAAGAGACCTTTAAAAATATGGCTTGCTGGTATTTGTCTTCTCCCCAAATCCGCCAAACTTACATCTCTCCGGGTATCCCAGCAAGTAGCTGTCCACACTCTCAGAACAGTGTTGTCACGGTCCAAGGCAAAGAAATTAGAGAGGAGAAAAAGAGGACCTGTGCTTCTTCCCTGTAGCTTAAGAGAACAGTGTAGAGGTGCAAGGTTAGGTCTCTGCAGTAAGAGGCAGGTTTGCACAGGGGAATGTGACCTGCAGCGGTAAAAGCAAGGAGTGAAGCCCAGCTGGGGAGTTCTTATGGTATGCCAGCAATAAGCTAACTTACCCATGTCTCCCTCCCTTGCCCTTTTAAAAGAGGGGGATGACAACACTACTGTGTCCTGTTCCATTTTGCTTGTGCTGCTCCCCTGCTCCTCACTCGCAACAGCCTCTCAGATGTACCTCTTCTGTGTATATTTAAACTATCACTTTAGACCTTTTTACCAAGTTAGAAGATAAAACACTTTGCCCAAGTGTCATTTTGAACAAGACAGGTAGAGCAGGGTGGGCTTTTTTTCTCACCCAGTGTTTTTGAGGGTAAGAAAAATCCCTGCAGCTGCAAAATAAAGGAGGCCACTGCCCTTCCTGTAGCAGGATTTCAGAATTCAGCATTTCTCTCTCCCCACCCCCTGACCCTCCCAACCCTGATGTCTGACATCTGTGAGCTCCAAGCTCCTAGTCCTGGCCTGTACAAATAGCAAAATACTTTCGTTCTTATTTTAAATTGCTTTTTGTATTCTGTAATGTGAACCTTTTTGCCACCTATTCATGTGATTTCTATACAGATGTTGTAAACTTGACTGTAGTGCAGTATTTCCATTAAAATATCAGGGCTACTCGTGTACAGATTTGGTGGTCCTTCCTGATCAAACTTAGCCAAAAACATTGGTGAGGTCTTGATTGGGTGAACTTGAAAAGTGCTGTTTGGGCTCTTGACTTGCATGCATTTGCCTCTGGTGTGCAAAACTGCTCAAAGCGGGTTGGTTCTCTTCAATAGACAAGCGCAACAGTGAGCAAAAATGTTTTCAGTTGTTGGGATTGCAATTCCCTTTTGTCAGATATGGTACAAAGGTGCTGGTATACTTGATTCTGATTTGAAGAAGTTTGATAGGGGCCTGTCCCTTTTAGAATTGAAAGTATGGCCTCATCTAATTAGTTTGGCAAATTGCAATTTTCAGTTTCAGTCTTTTTCTCATTTTTCCAATCTTAAGTTCCGTTTGTTCCATTTCTACATTTGTTTTGTGATTCTTTTTTTAGGAAGTTCACACACAAAATTGTGTGCATTTCTCCTGATGTATGGTTGACTGTACATGATTTTGCCTAATACATGCATTTTTGCAAGCAATTTTCCCATCTAAAATGCATTGTGTACATTATTTTCACTGATTTTCTGTTTGTACGCACTTTCCCCAAATGTACCCTTTTTGTACAAATTTTCTTTTTGGTTGGAGGAACTGCATTGCAAAATTGGAAGAAGTGCAGATTTCAAATATTAACTGTGTTTTAGTTTGCGTATTGAATCAGGAAGTGCAACCGAAACAGGTTCCTGAAGAATTTCTCCGCAGTCCCTCCCTTCCCACCCCTTTGAGCCTTTAGCTTGGACACTTGGCTTTCGCGTCCTTAAAAGACAACTAAATGAAGATCTGTGTAGATGTGCTACGTGCTGTGCTGGAAGGTAGAATCTCGTTACTGGAGGTACAAAGTAGCCTGTGGAAGATTTTCACTCCAGTGCGGCACTCTTAGTCTGTTTTCTCTAACGTGGAGGTCCCATAGCTGCAAATATTAAAAGTAGTTGTCTAGTCTAGATTAAAATTTGGAATAGGGAGGTGCTGTCATGGGCAGTTCAGTTCATAAGATCTCTCCCCCCCCCCCCTTGGTACTAGACCAGGATTTTCTGGTCCATCGTCTTCAGTAGCAGCCAGGCAGATTTGTCTGGGAAGTTTTCTGGCACAGCACAAACAAGTCTGCTGTCTCTTGCGTCCGAAGTGTCCGCTCCTAGATGGAAAGCTTTAATGTTCAGCAAGCAGCACATAATAGCCATTTACTCTCCCTGTTGCACCTCATCACTAAGTTGGTCACCATCTTGACTCCATATTCGGCAAGGATGGGAATGACTGGGCTGGGATACGCTCATTATTGCAGATTTTCAGACTGTCAGCAGAGGGCCCCCAACAGCTGGAAAGGAGGGAGCAAGAGGGATTGTGCTCAGTTAATCCCTTTCTTCAAAGGCTAAACATTGTAAGTTTCCAATTTGTTTTAAGCCAGACTCTGTCTATAGATGCTGCTTCTCTTATGGTGGGGAAATCATTTGTGCACAATCTAAAAAATGCAATATTTGATAATCAATATTTTGCTTTCCCTGTTTTTGTTGTTACTCCCTCTCACTCTTCATGTTATGGGTGTTTCTCACTTTACATACCTGGGTCATGACACCAACTGTGAGCCAAGACTGTGACATGGAGGAGAAAGAGCCGGATAGCTCAGCAAGAGCAAAGTTGCAAGTCACAGAGACTCTGAACTCTGGTCCCAAAGCCAAGTCTGAGATGGAGTCACTTAGTCAGGAGCCTCTTGAGACAGCTTTCCAAACTTATGACTCCCTTCAAATATGGAACCCCCTGAACAGGTTTCCCTGAGGAACCAGCACCCCCCCCCCTATATACACCAAGGACCTCACATTCCTCAATGCCTGCTCTTCATCGCAGCCAGCATGAAAAGTGGGAGCTGACAGACCTTTTGGAATGTCACCCCAGCTGATGCATGAGGAGGGTCTGGCTGCTTAATGTGGGAGAAGAGATTGCTCCCTTCTTCCAAGGCAGCTTGTTGCAGGGGTCAGCAAACTTACAGCGCCTTGGGCCGGTGTCTCCAGCGCCAATTGCGCGGAGGGTGGGGGAGCGCGTGCCCATATGTGTGCGCACACGCTATTTCTGGTGCACTTCCAGGTCGAAGGAGCACCGGAAATAGCTTGTGTGCATGTGCATGGGCCTCCAACCCGGATGTGCACCAGAAATAACCCGCGTGAGCACAACGCACATGCGCACAAGCTATTTCCAGTGCTCCTCCGACCTGGAAGTGGGCAGCAGCGCAGCGCCAGTAAGAGCAGGTGGCTGGAGTTGCTGCGGGCCAGATAAACGAGCCCCTTGGACCTTATCCTGCCCGCGGGCCTTAGTTTGGGGACCCCTGGCTTATTGTGTTGTTTCTGTGCTCTGTGTTAAAAAAGAGATGCCTTTTGTCAGCATGTTATTCAAGTCTGAGAGCTGCAACTCTAGCCAAACCTTGCCTGCTTTGCCTCAGCCAGCATCTTCCTGTGTCCCATTGTGCTTCGCAGTTGGGGTGTTACAGGCAGTGGTTTTCAGCGAGTATCCTAAGTCCTTAAACTCGTTAGGTGTTAGGCATTTTTAGGAGCTTTGCCCGATTACACAGCGCTTCATCAAACAATCCTCTTTCCAGCATGCTTGAAGATTAGCTGCTTGCTTCTAGCCCCTAATTATGCTGGCATCCTAACAGCAAGCATTGGGCAAAAAAGAAAGGGGGGAAACCCTAATAATTGCTGTCTCTGAAGTATTCATAAATTAACATAGTCTGAATGAATTCAAACTTAATTTAACAGGCCAGTGCTCCTATTGTGAGTGTTTTAGTATGCAGCATTGTTTGGAATTAGTGGAGAAGCACTTCCCCTTGCATAAGGGATCAGGGTCAAAAGTAGATGAGGCAGCAGTTTGCCCTAACAAGAGAAAATGTCAAACGGCTTAAGGAGCTGTGCAGCAATTTTCACACAGTGGGAAAGTGGCACAACTCAGTGCAGAGCACCTGCTTTGAATGCAGAAGGTCCCAGGTTTGGACCCCAGCATCCATCTTGGGGGCTGGGGGAGAACCCTGCTTGAAATCCTGGAGAGCTGCTGCCAGTCAGTGCAGACAGTGCTGAAGTAGATGGCCACAATGGTCTGCGGAAGGCTGTGCCCTGTCCTACATCAGTTTCTAAATCACCTCCCCAGACCTGCTGGATCAGAACCTCTAACGTGCATTATAAACTGGATCTCAGTATGGTTCCAACTTTAAGCTATTTATTACACCTTCTTTCAAGAGATGACAGATTAGCTGCTCTTGTTTGTTGTATTTTAAATGATGTTTAGCACATGTATAAAAGTAATAAAATACACTTAACAAAATGGGTTTGGGTGGGGTAAGTACCCAAGGAAACCATTCCCTATCCTTCATTTTGTTTCATGAGGCATACGTTTTGGATGGCTTTGAAACTGATAACAGATTAAATGTATGTTTTGTATCCATGGAGAGGTGCAAAGGTTTCAGTGGATGGGAACAAGTATGTTATGATTCTAGATAGTCACATCATTTCTCATTTGCATTGTCATTTTCACATTGCTGTTAAATCGACCAAATGCTCTGCCATGGTACCACTAATGAGATTCGCAGAGAAAAGACCACGTGAGAGAGAGAGTGGTGCTTGGATGCTTCTTGACACGTCACACAGGATGCTGCTTCTTCATGGGATAGATTTCTACATGCAGGGATTTGTTTAATTTTCATATGGCAGGGCTGTCTGTTGTGTCAAGCCCCCAGCTGCTGACTAAAGTTTACCTCCTCAGGATTGCGTCTTAGTTATTTTCAAGAACTAAGCTGTGGAGATTAAGCACAATTGAACAGTTGGTAATCCATGGAAAAAAGCAAGTGGATCTATCAGAAAAAAGCTTGTGTGCTGCTGCTCCCTGGCAAGTACAGTGACTGCATGAGCAGTGTGCTTTGTCCTTAAATGCTCTCAAACTCTAAATGCTGAGCTGTAATCTTCTAGGCAACAGGGATGAAAAATATTATCTTGTCTGTAGGGACCACAGGTTTCCAGCACTGCCTTTTGACAACAAATTCCTTAAGCTAATTGTGGACTGTGCAAAGAAAGACTTCCTCGGTGATGGGAAGCAGGCGTGGCTGGATTCCCAACTCCCATCTGCCCCAGTTGCAGGCCCAAGGTGAGCGTTGGTGGGCTGCAGGTTCCCAACCCTGTTTCCATCCAAGGCAAAATTAGCTCAGCATTAGATGGGGCAATGGCTGCTGTCAGAGATGCCTCTGAAATGGGGAAGTAGGCCGCTTCAGGGTAGGTCTGTCAATGATGTTGGCTGTGATAGCTCCCTGGATGTAGGAGGCTCAAGTCAGTGATGAGAGATGTTGCCTTCCTTGCTTGTGGGTTTCCAGGAGGAATCTGATTGGACACTCTTTGGGTCAAGGATGCTTGACCAGAGGGACATTCAATCTCTCGTTTG
This sequence comes from Podarcis gaigeae, assembly GCF_964106915.1. Lineage (NCBI taxonomy): Eukaryota > Metazoa > Chordata > Lepidosauria > Squamata > Lacertidae > Podarcis > Podarcis gaigeae. The sequence goes on from NC_139690.1 coordinate 897,109, forward strand.
GGGTAGAGCATGCCTGAAGTGTTGCAGAGCCAAAGAGTTTGGAGGAGCCCGAGGTAAACCTAGGGATGGGAAGCCTGTGGCCATCCAGATGTTGCTGCACTACAGCTCCCATCATCCCTGAGCCCTGGCCCTGCTGGCTGGGGTTGATGGGGGTTGTAGCCCCCACTGGAAGGACGTGTGGATCCAGAATTGGCCTCCACAGTCACGGACTCATTGTTAAAACCGTGTTTATGGAAGGCAATCTTACTCAGCTACGAGTAATCACCAAAGAAGAAGAGTCCAGCAGCATCTGGAGGTTTCCACATTGGCACCCTTTGCTCTAAGGTGCCACCAGCCTCTCTATTGATAAAGCCCTGCAGAGTTCACTCTGGAAGTTTTCATTGCTGGAGGGAACTGAAAGCCTTCAGACAAGAGACAGACCTTGGCTCAGTGGCAGAGCATGTGCTTGGCATGCAGAAGGCCCCATGTTCAATCCCCAGCATCTCCAGGTAGGGCTGGGGGAAAGCCCAGCCTGAAACTCTGGCGAGCAGCTGCCAGTCAGAGTAGGCAATGCTGATCCTAGGGAGACCATTGGCCTGACTCAGTCTAAGAGCTTCCTAGGACTGATCAGTTCATTTTCTTGCTCAGAAACTCTGCAGGTTTGAGGGGTCTCCAGCTCAAGGAGAAGCTGGGCCTTTGGGCCAGCCTCATCCACAATTGCCACGGCATCCCGTTGGCTAGCTGGAATGCTGTGCTCCTTGTGCTGAGGGAAAAGAAGAGGAGGGGAACCCTTTCAAAGCATTGGGCATTATGTTCAATAAATTTAATTACTGCTCAAATCATACAAATTTGTAAACTACAAAACACAAAGTAAAAGAATGGAAAGGAGATGAGGAGCACACAGAGAGACACAATTCTAATGGGACTAGGGTTTGTAATCAGAGTGAAAAGCCCAAGGCATGGGCTGGTCGACTGGGATTCAAGATGACATGTATGGTCACGTACGAGGCTGCTCTGTAGGCCACACACAGGGATGTTTACTGCACAGGATTTCTCTCACACAACATCTGCTTGTTAATCCATCTCTTCATCCCCCACCCGCTCGATGGTGGCTGGTACTTTTCACTCTCTTACGTAAATTCTTGTGCATACGACATCATCCGCACCAAAAGTCTGGAGGGGAACAGAAAAAGAGACACTTCCAAGCAAATCAGACAGCAGAAAGGGTGCAAGACTCCCTCTGTTGCCAGGAATGGCAGGGTGTTGCTCTCTTGCTTTGGGTAGTGACATAGATTGGGCCCAGAAGGACTTGGGCACAAGGATAGGCAAGAGCAATGAGGAAAAGGGGGGTCTGCTCAGAAAGGGCAAGGAATGATAGCATGATCATTGTCTGCTCCCCATTAGAAAAACACAAGCACTTTTCACCAAATGCTAGGTAAAGGTAAAGGACCCCTGACAGTTAAGTCTAGTTGCGAACGACTCTGGGGTTGCGGCACTCATTCGAACCGCCAATCTTCTGATCAGCAAGCCCAAGAGGCTCAGTGGTTTAGACCACAGCGCCACCCGCGTCACTAAATGCTACACCCATGTTAATACTGAGCTAACCCATAGAATTAGGACCTCTTAGAGAGATCTGACTAACACCTGGGTTTAATGGGCAGTATTTAACTTAAGTTTTACTCAGAGTAGACCAATTGCAATTAATGAAGATGGCTAGGTTGGGTCCATTAATTTAAGTAGGGTGACTGAGTAAAATTTAGTTGAATGCCACCCAGAATTTTCAGGCATGGACCAGCTACTACTGTGTGTTTTTCTCAGTCATCTTGAGGGCAACTTGAAACCTCCTTCCTCCTCCCTTTCTTTCTTTCTTTCTTTCTGTCTTTCATAGAAAAATAATGCTGCTGTGAAAACACAGCACTACAACAATATCAGTGAAAGCATCAACAGAATATTAGCAAACTTGTTAAAAACAAGTGCAAACCCCCAAGGCCTCTCTGAAGAGCACAGTTTTTAAAAGGAAACAGGGAAGATTCCCACTTGGCAAGGAGTTCCACAGGGCAGGACCTGCCACATGAAAGACTCGGCCCCTGACAAGGGCCCACTGAAGTCAGGTGCCTGGAAAACGACCATCAGAAGTTCTTAAGATTGGCTAGATGCCAGCACACTCCGTGGCTGCTACATCAAGAAGAGTTCTCAGGGACCCCGAAGCCAACACCCTATTTTGTAATGTTTTGAGTGACCTAATAAAGGTATTGCATTGATGTGGATCTGGGATAACGTGTTGCCTGAATATGGATTTTTCAATTTGCCAGCATGGCTACTTCTGCTTTTTATATCATCCTTAAGATTGTTGTGGGTGGGTGGGTGTGGAAATGTTCAAGGGATTAGGGTTGGGCTCTGCTGAGACAAAGTCTGAAAAGTCACAGCCACTGGAGATCAAAGCTTCTAAACTGTGTGTTGAACCTTCTCACCAGCCGCGTTCAATTTCACAATTCTGCAATGCCATTTATAAAAATGTTCACTCATTCATCCGTGCCCCACAGCTCACTGGCTTTAATCAGCTGAGGCATGGTTTTTTTTCCCTCAGGGAGAGAGAGAGGAGGGGGCTTATGAATCTTTCTTTCAAACTGCTCAAAAGCCTCTGGATTTGGATGATAATTGATTTGGAGATACCTTTCTTCCTCCTTGGTGTGATCTGTGAACTATGCAAAATTTGTCTTCAGGCTGCTTTCATCAGGAAAGTAAAGGATGAGAAGAGGGTCTCAGTGAAAATGATGGTTCTACCAAAAATTTTCTTTTTGTTTCAGACTTTACCCATCTGTATTTCAACTGAGAATTTTTTTAAAAGGCAAAAGATGATAGTAAACATTGTGCACCAGGGTAAAAGACCCAGATTACAATTAGCTGTGATCTATCTGCAGTCTGGGGTGGGGGTAGGGAGCTTGCTCTACCTCATTTATAAAAATGTCATATTCAAAATGCAATTGGAATAATACACAACACAAATGAGAAACTATGGCAGCAAATGGAGTTTGATAGAAATATATAGAGTACTGAGTCTACCGTGTTTAATACATAATAAAAACATTTTTGATTCTCTAATAAATCCATGCTCAGAGTCAGCTCTGAAAGCAAAAAGATGTGGGCACCTCCATTAACTCCCTCAGTCTCTCCATTGATATCTTTTGTACTGCACCCAATTTTGATACAACAGGAAAAGACTGTTATTCAGAAATGGAGAAAGAAAGACCTTTATTGACTAATTTATTTATTTGAAAATGCTTCAGCTAATAAAGAACGAGAAAAATGGGAACGGCTTTATGGTCAATGAATAAAGTATTTCATATCAAACCAAAATTAAAGCGCATACCACAAGACCTTTAACATCCTTTGAATTTTTTATTTTATATATGTATGTATGTATGTATGTATGTATGTATGTATGTATACTCTATCAAATAATTAATGAGTTAGCAATTGGAGGATGCAACTCCGTGAAACAACAAAGGGAATCTGATCCAGGGATAGAGATTGCAGGGGTGGATTGGTATAATTTGTGGGCTAAATCAGTTTCAACTTGGATACATTTAAATTACTACACCATTACGGTGTAGTTATATTAATAAAACTACCCCACCATTGTGCTGGAGAGGCTGCAATAGTATAGGTACCACACTTCACATGTGGTGGATGTGTGAACACAGAAAGCCCTCCTGGCAGAGGGGATTTACAGAAATAAGCTGTAACATGTGGAATGTACTTCAAGTTTGGGATTGTTAACTATTTTTTAAAGGGCAATCTGAACTTTGTTATGAAGAACTAATTATTTTTCTTTTAGTAGCGGCATGCCTACTAGAGGCACAGAATTGGAAAGGATTGAACCATCTCTGTATCTCTCATTATTGCTGTGCCTACTAGAGGCACAGAATTGGAAAGGATTGAACCATCTCTGTATCTCTCATAATTGCTGTATTGGAAAAATTAACAAAGAGATTACATGCACTGAATAATACAAATTATGTAGACAATTGGCATTCTTTTATAAAACACCTTACTGATAACCCTGAAGAATAGCAACTACCAAAATCACAGATTGGACTTTGGCAAAATTTAACTAAATTGATCCATTCTGAAGGAAGAAGTGGGGAGAGTTGGGATTTTGTTTTTGTATCCCCCCCCCGCCTCTTTTTTGTGGTTGTTATATATTGGAGATTAATAAAACTTTTTTTAAAAAAAATGAACGAACTCTGCAAAATGTGGCTTCAGGCTGCTTTCATCAGGAAAGTAAAGTCTGTGTGTGTAGTGGGTGGGGAAGGAGAACTTATTTGTAATTTATCTAAGGATACATTCAATATTCAAATACCTGGCAACCTGTGGTAGTTTCTTTCCTGTGAAAATGGGTCATAGTAGAGATTGGAGGGGGGGGAGAGAATGTTCCAAAATCTGTGCCACTTGAGACCAATTTACCTACAAGGTGGCATTGCCCCCACATTTGCCCACTCATCTGCTTCAGTCAGTGGCATTAGCATTCCTGCAGGTGCCACATAATACCTGTTCCTGCGAATCTTTTATTGTGGCAGCGCCTACACATTGAAACTCCCTGCCTATTGATTTTAGGCAGGCACCTTCACTGTATTCTTTTTGGCACTTGCCTGCTGATGCTTGTTTAGGTGCTTAGAAATGCTGGTGTGAATTTTAATGTTTTCATATTAAAACTTTTTTGTATGTTTTATTGTTGTAAATTGCTCTTCTTAGTGTAGATTGTTTTAAGGGTGTTTTTCTTTTCAGTCAAGTGGCATATAACTTTTATGAAATAAATAAATAAAAATCCGCCAAAACTCCCTCTCCCAAAGGTTTTAGATTTCTATGGCTGACACAGAAGTTGCAAGAGCAGAACTTCCAAGGAACTTGGAGGTTCGCCTGAGTCCTTTTGCTCCTCCTCAACCACAGCATTTTTCTGATGCAGCACTTGTGGCGGGTGTGTGTGTGTGTGTGTGTGTGTGTGTAGGCTGAGGTTCCTTTGGCTTTTACCAAAGACCAAACTTTGTCTGTCCTGTGAAACTCCCTGCCAGAAGTCGTCCAGCAGGAGTCAGCCCTGCTTTTCATTTTGGAATCTTTTAACAACAACTGTGCAGACAATTAAATTTTTTATTTTTATTTTTTTGCAATCTAACTTTTTAACCAACCTCCCCCCCTTGCTGTATTTCTGATGTTGTTATGGCTGTTGTATTGTGTCTGAATGCTGTACTCTGCCTTGTTATCTTTTTTATGAAAGTGAGGCTTGTAAATATTTTAAGTAAATAAATAAAGTGGAGGTTAGGACTGAAGAACTTGAGAGACATGATGGAGCCACTTCTAATGCAAAGGGTTCTGGGTCTGGTTTTTTTACAACAAAGGGTATTCTGTAGGTGAGGGGAGCGGGACTCCCGCCACTCCCTACTGGGCTGACCCTGGGTTTGGTGGGCCCCTTGGCAAAAGACTTTCATGTTAATTGCCCCCCCCCCAAAAAAAATGCAGTATTGCTCCAAGACATTATGATGCCCTTTCAATTTTGTTGGACTCCAACTTCCATTACCCCTGACCATTAGTCATGCTGGCTGGGGCTGATGGGAATTAGGGTCCACCAGCATCTGGAGGGTCACACATTTCCCATCAGTGCATGAATACAACAGGGGAAAGGGGGCTTCTCTATGTACCAGGAAAGCCCACCCTTACCATCGAGACCCAACCCTGTAAAATTAAAATTTCTTACCAAAATCAGCTCCTCTCCGGCCAGTTCTCTCGTCCAGTATGTTTTGGGGCCTTCTCCCTCCAGAAGAGTTTGTTTGCAATAGATCTTGTTTTCAGTTTCCCAAGTGGCTAAACTCTGCAAGCAAAGAGTACCCCCCCCCACACACACAATCCGCACATCCGGGGGGGGGGGGGGAGGGATTAGCTGCATTATTTCATGACAAGCCTAAAGAATCCAGATTAAACAGCATTGTCTTCTCAATCTTCATCTTGCCCCCATCAAAGTCTCAATGCTACCTTCCCTCAGGGAAACTGGATGTCATCCATTTCGTAGTTGCTCATTTGTGATGCCAAAACAGTACTGCGGGCTTCCATCTGCTCAGTCAGAGAGTGACAGAGGCGCCACTACCAGCTGAATGAAACAGATTTGGGGTGGGCTTTAGCTTGGTCTGATATGCTTGCAGGTGTGAAGGTCACCTGGCCAGGCCCACACCAGAGCAAGGGACCCACTGCCCATATCCTAGAGCTGTTCTTCCTCCTTGCTACGGTTCACCTGCGCTATGCATGCAGGTGAGAGTGAACAGAGCAAGGAAAAGGCTTCACTTGCCAGGACTTCCCTTCCCAAGCAGTGCAGTAGATTGGTCACAGAGGGCACTCCTGATCCATTTAACTATTTTTTCCTTTGGTAGTGCAATTGGTAGGTGCATGGGGCCAAACTGGATTGGACCCCTCTACCCACCAGCTTGCCAGGGTAGGGTCCTAATCAGCCTTCCAAAACTATTCACACACATATACACCCCAACCAAGGTGGAAATTGAGGAGGGGCAGAGCCCAGAAGAAGAGGCTTGGGGTCAGCTAGGAAGCCCCCAAGTGCAGCAGCCTGGAGGTTGTCTTTCCCTGCCCTAAAGCCCACCAGTCACCTCACGCAACTCAAACCACTAGACAGCCAGCAATTCAAAGTGGTGGGTGCAGAGGGCTGGATAAACAGTCCCAAAAACTAGGCAAAATTTCTTTGTGTAAACAGCCGAAGCAGAGAAATGGTAGCAAATGGCCTCTTGTATGTCAGGATCCATGAGGAGCCATCCACTTTCCCTAATGGCTATTATTTTCACTATTTTGTACCTCTCAACTTGACTCCACGAAAGGCTAACACCAGAAGGAAAGGAATTTCTGATTAACAAACAAGAGACAACAATGGGAGGGGCGAGGCAGGGGGGGCTGGGGGTAGCAATGCCTTTGTCCTAATATTCATGGGACACTTTGCTGCTGAGGAAACTAGAACAAAATGCAGGGTGGTGTGATCCAGGCTCATCAATTCAAGGCTATAAAAGATAACAGGATGTTCTCTCCCCCCCCCCCCCGCAACACAAAAGAGAAAGTGGGGCTGTGGGGACTTGCCTCCCCCAACAAAATATTTGAGGGGGCTGGCTCCCTCAAAGCTGACGTTCATTGCCATTCAAGTGCTGTCTCATGCTATCCATTATGTGGGGTGGACCTTACCTGGTCCCCACAATATTTTATTCAAGTTGGCACCCCTGAGTGACAAACAGATAAAACACATCCCGGCACATCAAAATGTAGCAGCCTGAGGATGTAATACTTTTCTAGAATAAGAAATGCTCTGGACTGGAGAGATCCCAATCAGGTCCTTAATTGCCCCTGGAATCAGGATGATCTCTCAGAAATCTGTCCCAACTCTCTAAAGGACCCATCTTATGTGGCTGATGGCAAGAGCAAGGAACCCCTGGATTAGGGTTGGAAGGGACCCCAAGGGTCATCTAGTCCTCCCCCCATGATGATGTTGATTGATTTGGGCAGCATAGTGTTGGACTGCATGCCAACTCTTGTTGGCATCGGTCCGTCTCAAGAGGCAAAGGAGGGCATCTCTGAGGGTGAAGTCAAATTTCTGCCTTAGCAGCACTGAAGGTGGGGTGCAAGCCTGGGCAGGGTGTCTGGAGGTCCTGGACTGCCCAGATGACAAGATGCCTCTCAGCTTTGCATATATGTCATCTTTCCTCCCAGGTGGTGTGCCTGGTTCTCCCCCTCTTCATTTGACCCCCACAATAACCCTGTGAGGTAGGTTAGCAAAGAGGCAGTGAACAGTCTCTACTAGTCTGCTGGGAACATGATTAATGCATTAGGCCCAGAAAATCATGTCAGCACCCTACAACTCAGAGTAAGCCCTGATGGAAAGAGCCAGAGCTTGTTTTCCACCTCTGAAAGCCAGCTCAGAATTGCATCTCTGTTTATACATTAATACTGTACATGACACTACAATTCTAAGGTGGGATTGTTGTTTGAGTGTCCTGCTGGGAGCTCAGCCTAACCTACATCACAGGGTTGTTGTGAGGGTAAAATGGGGAGTGGCAACAACCACGTATACCACTTTGAGGTCCTTGGAGGTAAGGTGGGATAAGAATGTGATAACGAATAAATGAATAGCAGAGTATCCTGCCTTCTGGGCAGTGGGCCCAACTCTGTGGAACTGCCTCCTGTTACAAATCAGGAAGGCATTGTCCCTGCTGAGTTCCAGATGTTGAGAGGAGGGCCGGCCCATCCTGTTTGGCCACCTGAGGTGAAAGGGGAATGTGCCCCCCCACCCCCACTTTTGTTGTCACCAGAACACACCCACCCTTGCCAGGCTGTTCTGCAAGGCACTGCCGCTTGCCTTCTCTGCCCCAGGGGAGGGGAGATGAGCAGCAACAGCCCAGGGGTTGGGCTCCTCTGGTGCCTCTGCTGCCTGACAGAGGAGCTTCACACCCACCTCAGGGGTGGGCCAGCTCTGGTCAGGTGGAAATGGCTCGATTTCAGGTGGGTTTTGCCCTGTGACTATTGTTTCAGCATGTCTATTCTCTGAAGTTTTAACCTGTTTTAAATGGTGCGCTTTGCATGTTTTTTTTTCTTACCTGTAAGCCGCTTTGAGTCCTAAAGGTAAAGGTAAAGGTACCCCTGCCCGTACGGGCCAGTCTTGCCAGACTCTAGGGTTGTGCGCTCATCTCACTCTATAGGCCGGGAGCCAGCGCTGTCCGCAGACACTTCCGGGTCACGTGGCCAGCGTGACAAGCTGCATCTGGCGAGCCAGTGCAGCACACGGAACGCTGTTTACCTTCCTGCTGGTAAGCGGTCCCTATTTATCTACTTGCACCCGGAGGTGCTTTCGAACTGCTAGGTTGGCAGGCGCTGGGACTGAACGACGGGAGCGTACCCCGCCGAGGGGATTCGAACTGCCGACCATGCGATCGGCAAGTCCTAGGCGCTGAGGTTTTACCCACTGCGCCACCTGCGTCCCTATGAGTCCTAGGCTGCTGCTAAATCAACCATTAAATAATCATTTGTGTTTTTAATAGTGTTTTTGATTGTTGCATACTGCCCTGAAGTTTTATGAGATGGTGGTATAGGAATACTTTTATAGTGTAATAAATTGATAGAGTGGGGGAACAGAGTACAAAATCCTTAAATGAATAAGGCAGTAACACACAGCGGTTATTTATTACCCGACACTTCCTCCCGTCCACGGTTTCTTCCTCGAAGCTCTCGCCAACTTTGAAGTTGATCTCGGTGGTGCGGACAGTGGTGGAGGTCTTAATGTAGAACTGGTCCCCCTCCTGGCGGATCTCCACATGTGGTTTCGAGGCAGCAGCTACGGCCACTTTCCTGAGCATGGCGTTGACCCCTGGGCAAAAACCAAGGAGGAGGAACCATGATGCTGAACACAAAGTTAACTGCCGAAAGGACATAAGATGACCACGAAGAGCCTGTTGGGCCAGAAGGGCAAGCCAGATGATCAAGGGTCTTGACACCAGGCCTTATGAGGAATGGTCGAGGGAGTTGGGTGTGTTTAGCTCAGAGGAGAGGAGACTGAGAAGTGACAAGATAGCCAGCCTCAAATATCTGAAGTCCTGTCACACAGAAGAAGGAGCAAGCTTGTTTTCTCCTGCTCTGGAGGGGAGGACCCAAACCAATGGATTCAAATGACAAGGAAGGAGATCCCAACTGAACATCAGAAAGAACTTTCCGACAATAAAAGTACTTTGACAATGGAATGGACTCCCTGGGAAAGTGAGGGGCTCTCCTTCCTTGGAGGTTTTCAAACAGGGGTTGGGGGCATCTGCTAGGAATTCTTTAGTTATGATTCCTGCATTGAAGGGGGTTGGACTAGATGACCCTTGGCTGTTCCTTCCAACCCTAAACAGAGGCCAGCCGGATGCCTCTCTGGGGGAAACCCACAAGAGCGCTTTCTCCTCCCCTGTGGTTTCCAGCAGCTGGCATCCAGAAGCACCGCTGCTTCCGACCCTGTCAGACCCCTGGTTCATCTTGCTCAGTACTGCATGCATTGACTGGCAGCAGCTCTCTGGGGTTCCAGGCAGGAAGTCTCTCCCCCGCTCTCTGGTGATGCTGGGGACTGAGCCTGCAAGCTTCTGCCTGCCAGGCAGGTACTTTAAGGCTTAACTAGGGCCCTTCCCCAATGGCTTGCGAGCAGAGGCTGTGGACATGGGGGTTGGGGAAAGTGGGGATGGGGCCGACATGTAATTCAGTCCACCTGTTAAGGCCAACCGCCTTAATTCCCGAAACAATACAAGAACCACAACACAAGCAATCCTTGGGAATCTGCACTGTGGTTCTCTGGACTGGGGATTTGAACCTAAAGAGGTGGATCCCAGAGTCCAGTGTGTGTAAAAAAGGCATGTATTCAGGTATCTAATATACAAAAAGGCATTGTATTAAGGGAAATTGCTTTGCAAGAATAGCATACAGTCATGAGTATACTAGGAGAAAGTCACAGTAAAAAAAGGGTGAATTTTCAAGATGACTTTTAAAAAAAAAATGTGGAAATGTAAAGTTAAGAGTGGAAAAACCGAGAGAGAAACAAAAATTGTCAGATCCGCCCATTCGCAGGAGTAAGTCTCAACGTGTTCATGTAAACGTTGCAGGAACACAGGCTCAGCCTGCCCCCCCCCTTCTAAAACGCTCCCCAAAGAGAGAGAGGGAGAGAGAATCCCCCCGCGCTGATTCCCCCCCCCTGAGCCCCTCCCCGCGCTCATTTACTTGAGAGTAAGCCCCGGTGAGCACAGCGACGATCCTTCTGAATGAACGCGCCTCAACCCACCGCGTTCACCTTCTACCTGGGAGTAAAGCCCCACGGGGCGTGGCAGCTACTCTCCCCGTCCGGGGAGCGAGATAGTCCGGATCCGATGCCGCGCTCCCGGACGTGGGGAGACCCGGAACCCGGCGGCCACGAGGGACTCCAGTCGCGTCCCGCTCTCCAATGCGCCGTTGACTCCCGTGTAAACGTGTGCACGAGGGTCCGCCTGCCCGGTGACCTGGGGGCGGTGTTTGGGGGGTGGGGGAATGGGTGAGCCCCTCCGCCCCCTGGAGTCCCCCGGTCAAGCCTCTCCCGGCCCCCCGGCCCCTCCAAGCGCTGCCGGAGCGCCGGGCGCAGCGGCCAAGGCTGCCCTTCCTTGCTCACCCAAGACTTTGAGGAGCTCGTCGAAATTCTCGCTGTTCTTCATCTTCCAAGTGCCGGAGAAGTTGGGCATCGCTGGGGAAGAAGCTGCCCCGGAGACCCGACGACGAAGGAGGGAAGGGCAGGCGAGCGAGGCAGGCAGGCAGGCAGGCAGGCAGGCAGGCAGGCAGCGTCGGGCGCTTCTCTCTCTGTCCGTCTGAGTGTCTCCCTCTCTCTCTGCCTCCTTCTCTCTCTCCCTCTCTCCCTCTTCTGTGCAGGCACCTTGCGAGGTGGCCAAGTGTCTCTGCGCTTTCCCCGCCTCTCCGCTCTGCCCACCCCCCGCTCCCCCCCAGGGAGCCTCCCGTCCACCCATCCATCTGCCTCTTCTCTCCCCTCACCCTCCCATCCATCACCCACCTACCCACCCGCAGCCTTCCTCCTCCGTTCCCAGAAGCACCCACCCCATCCATCATCCCTTGCCCCTCGCCATTCGGGCAGCCAGCCTGCGCGCGGGAGCTGCCGCCTGGGGGTTCCCCGAAAGGAGAGTCGCTAGCTCTTCTCCAGCACCCGCCCCCCCCCCGCCTTTGCAGCTGGGAGACCGAGGCAGGGAGGTTCGGGAGCCGAGGGGAAGCCACTATCCAGGAGGGGCAGGAGAGGTGGGTGTCTGCCCTCCCCAAGGACTGGACCATGGATGCCGAGAGATGCCACGATCTTCGACGGCCTTTCCGCAGAGGAGAGGGCCAAGGGGGCTTCCTAGCCCGGGGGGCTCTGGGCCGCCTTGGCTGTCGGAAGCCTAGGGCTGATTCATATTCAGCGGGCTTTTCAACGTGTTTGCGGGAGGCTTGTTATTTTCGTTTTAACTATTCACTTGTGTTTTAACCTTGTATTTTATTCTGGGAAGCGCCCTGAGCTCTTGTGATGAAGGGCGGCATATAAATAAAATAAAAGTAAAGGCAGTGTATACCTTCTGAAGATCAGGTGCTGTGAATGGCGACTGTGGAGCTGCCCTTTCGCTCAGGTCCTGCTCCTTGGCCCGCTCTCATCCAGCAGGGCTCTTCCTATAGAAGGCTATAGGGGTGGATTGCCAAACCTACATTATCAGTTTATTGTTCTAGCCAAAGGCCATGACAAATACACAACACCAGTACTAATAAAACAACCTTGTAAGTGCTGCCTCCTGCATTGTTTTTGCAGCATGTGCAGCACCAGAGTGACCTCCCCAGGCCACCAGACCCTCCCGCCAGCCTCACTGTCCAAAGGAAAGCAGAGCAAGATGTTGGGCACCCGCTTGGCTGCAGGAGTTGCTGGAAGGAAGCGTACCAGGCACCATCCAACCTTCTTAGGGACTCCACTCCAGATTTCACAGGGTTTACTTCTTAGGCTTTTCTTCTCCTGAAGATCTCCTGCCAAGCAGCAGGTGCAGATTTTTCCTTGGGTTTACTCCCAAAGCCTTTCTCATGAATGAGTATAGCTGCAAGGCAGCAGAGGTTTAGGATCAAAGTTTCCCTTCTGCCCCTCTCTTCCCTCTACAGCATGGGCAGAAACCGCCTGCTTGACCATTGGGTCCACCAATGGTCTCCTTCCATCAATCCCCTGGAGCCTGTCTTCACACACAAAGGAAGCCCTTACATCACTGAAGGTCTGAGACCCATCAACTCCCCTCACCTGGATTAGCCAGCCAGTCAACGCCATTTCCCAGGGTGTGGCTGCTGACAGCTTTAGGAGCCACAGGTGAGCTAAGTGCAGGGTAGGAGCCAAAGGTGGACAAACTACCCCAAGAATGAGCACAATGTCAGAGATACTGCCCGTCCCCTAACACACCAAAAAATATAGATCATGATATATCCATAATATGAACCAACATCCAGGATGTAAGACAGAGCTTGCCAGGGACGCCAACAAACTCAAATAAATGAAACCTCTGAACCACCACCACAATATATAGTGATTTTACCTAACTCCTTTTTCCTGTGTTTTTTTTCCAGTCAGTGCTTAGAGGGACATTCTCTGTGTTATGAAGCTATTATTGTCACTCAAAAGAAAATGGACCATTTCTGCTAGGGTGTACCCGCTTGCTTGTGTGAACATAGGTTTCAAAAAGCAATCTCTTGGCTCTTGTTGAGTGATGTGTTCCACCTGAGGTTGACCACAAATGCAATGTCTGCCTGCATATGGAACCTTCTTGTAGCAACCATCCAAGACTGCAATAGGCATGACTTGGAAGCACAACTCAATAAAGGCATTTCTTAAGGAAGCAGCTGAGAGTTTGGTCAGATAACTAGCTCCAAAATACTCTCAATAATGGATAACATGGGGGAAATTTGATGTTTCTGTTTAGTTACAGGTTCCATCTGGATTCTATCCAGAAGAGCCCATACCTTAGTTGACATTTATTCAAGAGCAAGGCAAAGTTCAGTTATGGAAAGCAGTTATGGAAAGCTCCTATGGTTTTCTGTGCTTTGAGTTTCACTGCCTGGGTATAACACTTCCCAGAGAGGCATTCATTAAAGAGTACACCCAGTTATTTAAATGAGTGAATTTATTCTATAGGCTGCTGATCCATGTCTGCCAAAAATGAAGAACTTTGTCATAGAGCAATTTATAGATAGGCTTTCCTGTTTACAGTATTTGCTGGACACCTCCAAAAGATTTTTGAGGTCCAATTGGGAAAGAGAGAAGAGCACTAAATCATCTGCACACATCAAGATTGAGATCTGTCTGTTCCTTATATGAGGTCCCAGAAAATACCAGAGCATTTTGCATGGACATGTCATCAACAAGTCAAGATTTACTGCCTCTTTGAGCCAAATAGTTGTAATGCAGCATGAGAGAAGAACAAAGATGGCTCTAATTGGTTTTCTAAACATTGCTAACAGATTTGGGTGGAGAGGGAAATGAATTTCACAAAGAGAGGGTTTGCTTGAGCATAATATGAAGCAAGCATCAAAGGCCTAGCATCTGATGAGAGAATCATGATTCCATGACTAATGAATGTCCTTATTGACCATAATGAAAGAGCCCCCCCCCCCAATGGCCTGGCAATGCTTATCCCTGTTCATGCAGAACGCAAAAGCCATTGACTGTGAAATTACCATTAATTAAATAGGACATCCTCTGAAAGTCAGAATATATGCAGAGATGATGGTGGCGGTGGCTGGGATAGAGCAGAGCAACGCACAGGAAAAGGCAGTAATGAAGTCAGCAGGCAAGAAACATGTGCCAATCAGGCCTGGATCCATGACAGAGGGGAGACGTTAGTTGCTGATCCACAGCCAAATCTCCATGCTCTGTTCCACAGTGTCACAGGCCTCTCCTTTCTTTGGACCAATGCAGCAGCAACTGTCCAAACAACCTCCCAGTGCTAATGACTTGCAGAAGCTTGTTTTCTCTTAGGTTTTCTTCCCAGCTAGATTACTACAATGCACTCTTCCTGGGGCTGCCCTTGAAGAGCATTTTTTATAACATACTTAGATTTTCCTTATTGTAAACCTCTTCAAGATCTGTGGGGAGTAAGTATGAAAGAAAGAAAGAAAGAAAGAAAGAAAGAAAGAAAGAAAGAAAGAAAGAAAGAAAGAAAGAAAGAAACTTTAGCCATAGTAGCGGTTGATACCATTGTGCTGTCAATCAAGGATGGAACCGTTCCTCCCCCTTGGAAGTTTTGGCACAGAGAGCTGCTTTCTCCCTGCACCAACACTAGAAATGAATAAAGCTGTCAATTTTGCGTTTTCTCTGTTTCTCATGTTTGAAATCTTAAGTTTGGTTCACATTTCCACATGAGCTTTTTTCAGTTCACTTGAAAATTCATCATCATTTTAGTGCAAATTTCTCCTGATTGCAGGTTTTTGTATGCAGTTCTGCCTACTATATGTATTTTTGCAAAGCATATTTACCTAACAGTTAGTAAAGGTAAAGGTACCCCTGCCCGTACGGGCCAGTCGTGTCCGACTCTAGGGTTGCGCGCTCATCTCGCTCAAGAGGCCGGGAGCTGGCGCCGTCCGAAGACACCAGTAGCAGCGCAGCACACGGAAACACCGTTTCCCTTCCCGCTATAAAGTGGTACCTATTTATCTACTTGCACTTAGGGGTGCTTTCGAACTGCTAGGTGGGCAGGAGCTGGGACCGAACGACGGGAGCTCACCCTGTTGCGGGGATTCGAACCGCCGACCATACGATCAGCAAGTCCTAGGCACTGAGGTTTTACCCACAGCGCCACCTGCGTCCCTAACAGTTATAACAGTACCTAACCAGTTATATGTCCCCCAATATAATGATTGTCTCTCTATTATTTTCACTAAAAGGGCCCACTTTTACCCCTAGTATATGCATTTTTATACTCATTACTTGGCTGGAGAAAGGCATTGCAAAAGTGCAGATTTTGTTTGGGAAGGTGCACATTAGGTTGATTTGCTTTTATATGTGAGCTGGATCAATTTCCTTTCTCACTACTCCCCCCACCTCTAACCAGTGCATTGAGCCATTCTGCAGGAGCGTGAGGACATTTATCTAATTTTTAGCTATATCTTTATCAAGATGCCCACTGTTGGATACTGGTCTCTCCGAGGGACACCAAATGGCCTCCCTTCCACTTTCCCTAGGAACACTCTGCTTTCCACAAATTCTCCCTTCCCTGCCATTCTTTATTCACCTGAATCCCCTCAGGCCATCCTTTTCCTCCACAGATGGATCTCATCCATCTTCCCAAAAGTGTCTCAAAGACAAAGGAAAGGAGCATATGTACAGATGGAGCCAGGGACACTCCATCATCCATCCAAATCAGCGGCCAATAATGGGACCCCAAGTATCCCCCTGTGTCTATTGACTGACCGTCCTGGAATTGCCTAAGATGGCTGTGTGCCCGTCTGCGTGCATGCAGGAAGGGGAGGCTGGGTCAGAAGAAAACAGCATGTGTAAGTTATTAAGGTGCAAAGGCTGACGGGGGTGGGGTTTCTGGAGGAGAATTTTAATAAATAGCCTGTGACACAAATAAATTATACATCTGGAAAGCAAATGGCTGTTGTAAATTTAGCTGCCAAATTAAATTGACGGTGGGTCTCCCTACGTGACAATGGGTGAAATGTAACTCGATGGGAGAGGAAGGAAGAGCATAGCCACACTCATGCTTCATATGGTCTATTAGACACTCATTAAAATGTCACCGCATCATTAGGTTTTGCATTTGGGGCATCAGCCAGAGCAGGGGGCCCTGAGCTCAAAGCACCAGAGAAAGCGTTAGCCGACCCCGCCCAGAATCTGCGAATCTTCTTATGTGTGATCTTGTAAAGGTGATAATAATAAATAAATAAATTGCAATGCTTCTGCATATATTTTATACATCAGGAATGCTTTGTTCATCTGTTAAAAATGGCGCAACAGAAACTAAATTGGGGGAGAAGAAATCTCAGAGCGAGGGAGGCAGACCCTACTTTTTCATTTGGCTCAGATGATGCCAAATATGGTAATGCCCCTGCCCCCACCTTCCCATCTCCTCTTCCCGTAAGGAAAGAAGTGGCCCCAGTATTCCTAAAACAAATCCATGAGGAAATGGGACCATTCTGCTGCCTCCTTCAGGGCTGGGGGAACATAAAGGACACTGTCTATGTTTAAACGGAACTGACTACCCTTAATGCTGTGTCTTGAGACTTCCCAAAATTGACTGGAAGGTTGCAGGCAAGGAGGAGGGGAGGGGAGGAAGGAAGGTGACTCGTCTCTCTCTTTTCCAATGTGCAACATCCTACTCTGATCTTGCATATGGTTCACTGGTCACAAAACACATTCAGGGGACATCTGTGGAAAAGAACATCACCCAAATGCCCCAGTTTCCCCCTTTTGTTTGCAAAGCACATTTCCCCCATTCTTATTTTCTGCTTGTTTGTTTGTTTGTTTTATTTTCATTATTAACCCTCCCATTTGATGTCATAAATAACCACACAGAGAGAAAGAGAGAGAAAACGAAAAAGAACAAACTGCATCCTCTCGTTTCCAGATTCGCAACACAATCCTATGCATATTTACTCAGGGGCTAAGTCCCACCGTGTTCATTGAGGCTTCCATCCAGGAACATGTACAGAGGACGGCAGCCTTGGAGTGGGATTCCATTTGCCTCTTTCCAGCAGTTCACCAGGCCAAAACTGTGGGCTTGGAGCGGGCCATTTAGGCTGCAGCATTGCCTGGCTGAGCATGCTGCCAGCTGCCCCTCCCATAGGAACAAAAAATGAACCCAGACTACTAGCAGGTGGTGGAGAAATTTGAATAAGTTTGCATCCAAAGGCCAACCTACCTAATCCATACGTTCAGAAAAAGACATGCAGACTACAGCACATACATACATCAAACCTCACATTCCTCTGAATTTTGGGTGTACAAAAATGCTCAGACTAGGTGTGCATGAAAATGCATATATTTGAGAAGATAAAGATTACAGTTGGGGAAATAGCTTTGCTATTTGGACAAATATAGCTTCACTATATTAGACAAATATAGTGCATATAAAAGCATGTAGATTACAGGAAGTTAGCACTAAAATGCTGATGAATTTTCATGAGTGCTTTTAATGAGGATGAGGGTGATAATGATAATAATGAACCCAAACTGATTTGGAAATGTGGGGAAGGAAGGCTTAAGATTAGGAAAATGAGAAATGGTGAGAAACTGGAAGGGGCTGATTCATCTATCCATGCAGACCATCCCTGGACTCTGGACTGTGTGAAAGAAAGCGTGATCTTGCACTCTCTGGAAATATGAATAAGTGCTAACAAAAATCTTAAGTGCCCTGAGAATGAGGTGGAAACATGAAATCCACTTTTCTAGGGGAAGAAAAATTTGCAGACTATGCTAGGACAGGTTTCTTCAAGGAGGTCCAGGTGGTGTACAGGCAAGGCTAAGAAGCAGCGACTGGCCCAAGTTCACCTCAAGTGAGCTTCCTTGCTGAGTAGGGTTTCGAATTCTGGTCTCCCAGGTCAAAGCCCAATGCTCTAATCATTATGGTGCACTTCTTCCTTCAATATCCCTGAAGACATTTAGTTAAGTAGGTAGGAGCAGAACTGCATGGGTGAGTGGTGTCCCTAGGGGGCTGCTAAGAGGCAAAGGGGTAGCAGGAGGGCTGGAGGTATAAATGACTACCAGGCTTTGAAAAGCTGGTGTCACTGGGGCAAGTTCATCAGTTTTTTTGAATTAATTCAACTGAATAGATTTATTTGGATTTTGAATCAATATGCAATTGTTAGTGTTTGGAATTTCATGGTGTTATTATGTTCCTTAGTGGGTCATGCAACATGCTATTCTGGTTCATGTTTTTTATAGGATAGGGGAGTGGGCACAGGGATTGAGTTTATGGAACCAAAGGAGGAGTGGCCCCAAAATATTTGAGAACAACTGAAGGTCAAACAACGAAAACCACCTTTATACCATAGTATTATTTACTGAATTTATATACCACCCTATACGCATAGGTCTTAGGGTGGTTCACAACGTATAGTACAATGTAAAAAGGACAAGGTACATAATAAAAATAATTAAAACAGTTAACAATACTAATATATACAAAAAACCCCAAAACCATTCCCCAGCAAAGCCCCTAATTAACAATACCTCAGCCCACAAATACCAGGCTCTCCAAGTCTCCCTGTTTTCCAGGGACAGCCCTGATTTAGAGAAGCAGTCCCGGTTTCTGATATGATCCTGGAATGTCCCACTTTTCCTTAGGATGTCCTTATTTTTATTGGAGAAATGTTGGAGGGTATCTGACCTCCAAGCTGTCTGAAGGCAATCCTGTATAGGGAAGTTTTTTTAAAATGTTTAATGTGAAATCCGGATACAAAATCCAAATTAACATATAACATTTAACAACAATTTAAAACAACCCTATCCCCAATAAAACAACAACCCCCATCCCACCCCCAAAGGGCAGCCCCCAAAGGGACAACTCCTTCGGGGCAGCCCCAACCTTGGGCAGGCAGGCAGGCAGGCAGTTGTTTCCAATGCTGGCTATCCTGCCCTACTTGCACAGCTGCAGGCAGGTCCTGGTCTGGAAGTCCACTTGAGGCCACAGGTCCAGCAGGTGGGGGGGGGGTGGAGATGGAGATCAGATCAAGGGCTGGAAATCTTTGCAGGCCCTCTTGGAGGAAACTGATTTGCTAGATGCATTTCAATCAGGATTTAGGTCCAGTTTTAGTGCAGAAACTGCTTTGGTCATCCTATTTGGTGACCTTTGTCAGGAGAGAAAGAGGGGAAATGTGCCCTTGTTAATTCTCCTGGAGCTCTCAGTGGCTTTCAATACCATTGACCATGGTATCCTTCTAGAGGGACACTCCAAACTAGGGATGGGTGCCTTTAGGTGTCAGGCAAAAACATTCCTCTTCTCCCAGACTTTTGGCTAATTAAGCAATCTATGGCATTTTAAACTGGTGAGGGGGCATTGTTTTTGTTTGTTACTATGTTGTGCATTTTTCTGTTATTATATTGTAAACTGTGCTGTGATCCTCGGATGAAGGGTGGTATGGAAATTTAATAAATATTAATAAATTGTTATGTAGTGAAGTTTCACCCTGGGCCAGCAGGGGGATACTGTATATAGTTTTCACTCAGGTCTGTAGATAGTTTTCACTCAGGTCCGCGTCAGTTATTTTAGGCGGGAAACTCTGGGCTGTTGTTGCTACAATGTTGACAGCCGGCTGCCTATAAAAGCAGGCCGGCTGAGCTGTTTGCAGTCAGTTCTATTCCAGCTTACAAAATAAAGAGCTACTTGGAGAAATCGCTGTGCCGTCTGTTATGTCAACCCACGACTTAACATAAATAATAATTTTGTCTTCTGGAGCCCAGGCACAAACAGAATGCAGATGTGAAACAGGATAATCTACTATAAAAAGCAGATCTAATGCCAAGCGCCCCTTCATGTTTGAGCTCCATAAATGAGGTTTGTCAGTGAAAGGTTAGCTGATTGTCCCATCCTAATTAGAAACCACATCAGCCAATTATCTCAATTATCGTGCATTTGGAAAGATCTGCTGCATCCCCACAGGGAGGGAGGAATGTCTTAAAAATTAATAATAATAACCCAACCAACTCAGTTGTTAGAAGCAATTTGAATTACACAGATTTAAGCGTCCATGTTCAGTGTGTAATAAGACAAGCGCGATGGGGCATTCCTCTGTAAACTCAGCATGATTTGCAATTTAAAAAAATTCTATTGATCATGACAATCAGGAAATGGGTAGAACTATGTGGGGGGAGGGGAAAGATGACATTTGGATTTGAGAATTGAAGGTAATGGTTTCTAGAAAGTAGCTTTATTAGGTGTTATACTGGAGAGGGTGAAGTGAATAATGTTTATATATAGCAGACAGATGAAGAATTGGAAGTTCTTTAGCTTCTTAACTTTTTTCTCTCCCCCCCCTTTTCTCTTCTCTCTCTCTCTCTCTCTCTCTCTCTCTCTCTCTCCCTCCCTCCTTCCACTTTTTCTTTCTATTCCCTTTCCTTTATCTCTTCCTCTTTCCTTCTTTCTTTGCCCCCCCCAACTTTCTCTATCTTTTTTGCTTCTTGATTTTACTTTATACATTCTAATAAAATTCATTTTTTAAAAAAGAAATGGGTAGAACTGAATTTCAGATTGGAAGAATGAAAACCTGAAAGAAACCAAAATTGACACATTTGTCCATCTCTAATCCCCATTTTATATTTTTTACTGTAATTATTGGTATGTTTTAAACACATTTTATATAGGGACGCGGGTGGTGCTGTGGGTTAAACCACAGAGCCTAGGGCTTGCTGATCAGAAGGTCGGCGGTTCGAATCCCCGCGACGTGGTGAGCTCCCGTTGCTCTGTCCCTGCTCCTGCTAACCTAGCAGTTCGAAAGCATGTCAAAGTGCAAGTAGATAAATAGGTACCGCTCTGGCAGGAAGGTAAACGGCGTTTCCGTGTGCTGCTCTGGTTCGCCAGAATTCTGCTGGCCACATGACCCGGAAGCTGTCTGAGGATAAATGGCAGCTCCCTCGGCCTATAGAGCAAGATGAGTGCTGCAACCCCAGAGTCGTCCGCAACTGGACTTAATGATGAGGGGTACCTTTACCTTCATTCTATCAATGTTTAATTGTATTTTAAGGATTGATTTTTCTATGCTTTTCTAACAGGTCTTGTTCTTATGTATAAGCTCCCTTGTGTCCCATCAGGAAAAATGCAGAGTATAAACCAACCAGCCAACCAGCCAACCAACCAATGAGTGGTTTCCAATATCAAAGAGGCTGTGATATTCTGAAAAGAGCAATTTTGACAGGGTTCCTCCTCCATTCTGATGTCTAATGCCCTTTGGAGTGGGACACGGGAAATCAAGAGTCGCCTGTCTGTACTTGCAGGACTTTTTATTATTGTTATTTTAAAGTTTTTAAAAGTTTGTGCAAAATATAATGAAAGAAGAGAGAAGAAGGTACAATATATGCTAATATATATATGATTCTTATATATGCTAATGCCTTTATAATAACCAACTGTATTCTGTAAAAGAGCTGAGGGTAGAGCTGTGGTCCAAACCACTGGTTAAAGGGAATCATAGTTTTGTACTTCCAGTTCATCAGTACCAGGCTGATTCATTTTTGTTGTTCTGTTTCCACTTTCCATATAATAGGTATATAATTCAAAATAATATTTTCCTCTGAAACATTTAAGTTTTCCCATACACTCAAATTTATACAGTCCAACACTTTCTCCCAAAACCTGGTGAGAATAGGACACTGTAAGAACATATGTTTCAAAGAGACATTATCCTTATTCCATCTCCAACAAAGAGCTACATACAGCAGACACTCCTTTTTTATACAAACATAATGGAATCCAAAAGATTCTAAATATTATTTTCTGTTGCATAAGTCTTAGTTTTAGATCCATTAATATCTCTGCTTTCAAAGCTGAGACAGTGTCCCACTGCCAAGGTAGTATTGTTGTTGTTTAGTCGTTTAGTCGTTTCCTACTCTTTGTGACCCCATGGACCAGAGGTCACAAAGAGGGGGACACAAATAACGGCTAAACAACAACAAACAACAACAGTACTACCTTGGCAGTGGGACACTGTCTCAGGTACTCTAGGAACAACCAATTCTTCATTCCAATCATTTTGCAAAGTCTGCATATCAAACTAATTTATTAATAACAAATATCTATGAAAACGATAGTTGGTTTTTTGGTTCAAAATGATTTTATCAATTGTTCTAATATCTCTGGTATCTCAGAGGCTGAAAAAGCTGCCAGTCCAAACATTGTTGTTACAACATGTTGTAACTGCAGATATTGCCATTGGGATGCATCTGATAGATAGTTGTCTCTTAAACCACTCTGCGTATAAAATTCATCTTCCTCATTTTGCCCGCTTGCATCCAATTTTTAAATATTCCCATCTTTTCCTAATTTTTAAAGTTGAGTTTCCCCAGAAAGCCAATTTAGCATGTGAAAATGGATCACATTTTTTTCTTAGATGTTATATTCCATAAAAGACCCAGGGCTTGGCTATGCCTGTATATTTTTATTTTATTTATTTCATAAAATTTATATACTGCTTGAGTATTTTTTTTAATTTAACCTCCCCATCAAAGCAGTTTGCAAAATGAAGAAAACAATAAAACTATTAGTGAAAACAATTAAAACATTCAGAATAGTAAAACCAGCAATAAACTGTTCTGGATCAGCTCATCTAAACAGGCATTGAGAAGAACACAGCAATGTCATTAGGCAGGGAGTTCCAAAGCACAGGTATCACTCTAGTACTAAAAGAGTATTAGAATTGATTCAGGAATTTGGTCAAGTGGCAGGATTTAAGTTGAACAAGTTAAAAACTAAGGTTCTTGAGAAAAAATTAACACCGATTGAGAAAGAGAGGTTTCAGAAGGAGACGGGTTTAATACTGGTTAAGAAAGTAAAATACCTGGGGGTTAACATGACTGCTAAGAATTTAAATTTATTTAAAGATAACTATGAGAAATGTTGATCAAAAGAGAAAAAGGATCTTGAAATATGGTCAAACTTGAAGCTTTCCTTGTTTGGTCGAATTGCTGTTATAAAGATGAATGTATTGCCAAGAATGTTATTTTTGTTTCAATCATTGCAAATTTTGGACAAAATGGACTGTTTCAAGAAGTGGCAGAGAGACATTTCTAGATTTGTCTGGCAGGGCAAGAAGCCCAGAATAAAATTTAAAATATTAACTGATGCAAAGGATAGAGGTGGATTTGCCCTACCAGACCTTAAACTCTATTATGAATCAGCAGCATTTTGCTGGTTGAAAGAATGGCTGCTGCTTGAGAACACAGACATTTTGGATTTAGAAGGCTTTAATAACGTTTTTGGGTGGCATGCATATCTGTGGTATGACAAGGTTAAAGCACATAAAGCATTTAAAAACCATATTGTCAGAAGAGCATTGTTTAATGTCTGGACAAGATATAAAGATTTACTTGAAAATAAAACCCCAAGGTGGTTATCACTGATGGAAGCGAAGGCTCAGAAAAAGCTCGATATGGAGGCCAAATGGCCAAAATATTGGGAGATTTTGGAACAGGAGGGCGACAAACTGAAATTGCAGAGTTTTGAGAAATTAAAAGCTAGAGTGCGAGATTGGCTTCATTATTATCAAATAAGGGAGGCTTACAATTTGGACAAAAAAATGGCTTCCAGGTGGAAAAATCAAAATTGGAAACAGAACTGTTAGATCCCAAAACAGAACTGTTAGATCCCCAAATCAGGATGAAACGGTTAAATCTGCTATGATTAAATGGGCACAAGATGTTGGACATAATATAATGTTTGCTGACTGGGAACAGTTGTGGACCACAGGTATGAAGTTTACGGCATGTAATGCCTTAAGAGAGAATATTATGAAAATGATTTACAGGTGGTACATGACACCAGTCAAGCTTGCAAAAATTTATCATTTGCCCGATAATAAGTGCTGGAAATGTAAAGAGAATGAAGGTACATTCTTTCACCTTTGGTGGACGTGCCCAAGGATTAAGGCTTTCTGGGGCATGATCTATAATGAAATGAAAAAGGTATTTAAATATACCTTCCTGAAGAAACCAGAGGGCTTTCTCCTGGGCATGGTCAGCCAATTGGTGCCAAAGAAGGATAGAACTTTCTCTATGTACGCTACAACAGCAGCAAGAATACTCATCACAAAGTATTGGAAGACACAAGATCTACCCACTCTGGAAGAATGGCTGATGAAAGTGATAGACTATATGGAACTGGCGGAAATGACTGGCAGAATCCGAGACCAGGGAGAAGAGTCGGTGGAAGAAGATTGGAAGAAATTCAAAGACTATTTGCAGAAAAATTGTAAATTTAATGAATGTTAAAATGATGTTGGATTGAAATGAAACGGCTTTAGCAACAAGGTTTAAAGAATATGTAAAAATGGATTAATAATTACAGTAGATGAAAATATAAAGTTATAATATGTTAAGATATAGAATTAAGATAAAAACAAAGAGGGAAGGGATTTGCTGAATTAACCATGTGAACTGGAATACAAAAAAGGGAGGTGTGAGGAGGTCAGGGAAATAAGCAAATGAAATATAAGACATGAAAAGATTGATCTGTTTTTAATTGTTTTTTATTTTTTATGTATTTTGTATCTTTCATTTCTATTTTTGTATCTTTTTTAATTTTTATTTTTTCTCTTTTTTATTCTGTAACTTTTTTCTGTCTATAAAACTTTAATAAATATCATTTTAAAAAAAACAAAGCACAGGTATCACTATACTAAAATATTGATTTCTTACAAATGCACCTGTGTCACTTCAGCTGAGAGGGCCTGTATGGGGCAAGGGGGTCTCACAGGTGAACTGGTCCCCAGTTGTTAAGGGCTTGGTATGCAAGTAGCAACACTTTGAACTTGGCATTGCAGGAAAGACCCTTTAGTCACCTTCCAACTGTACAATTCTCTTATTCTCTGATTCATGGCCCTTCCTTTTGGCCCAGGGAGCAGAACATGGAGCAGTCTGTGGTCCACAGGACCGTTGAGGTGCATGAAATTGCAGGAGAGCAAAGAACAATGAAATGGTCACATATGTCTCTCCCCCCCCCCCCATCCCCAGCCAGAGGACTTCAGCTGCAACTCCACTGAAGCCAAGACTGACCAGGGTCGCCATGGGACCGTCTTCATCCAGCAAGAATGGCTTCTTGTAATAACCTCTTGTGTTCAGCTGCTTCATGAGGGCTGCAGCGGCTGCTGTGACTCTTGTCAATGACAATTAATGAACAGCTCGTTAATGCTCGTTTTTGGAGACGGCCCTGCTATTATCATGAATGACTACAATTAGCCACTGGAAATGGAGCAGCTGTGCTGGGTGGGTGGGAGAAAGGGAGAGGAGCAACAAAGAGATGCAAAGTAGCTTATCTGGTTAGCAGGCCTCCTGCAGAGCTTTTGCCCCTGGCTATACAAAAACAGGATCCGGATGCATCCTCCAGCCTGGAAGTGGAGGAAAAGAGGCACCATTATTCTGGATGACTTGATTAAGGCGCTCAGAATGTAGAATTTAGTCTGAAGCTGGTCCTTGTCTCTTTCCCTGCAATCTGGGGGGGGGGGGGGCATGCTTGACATTTAGATGCACAAACTCTACACTTCTGAATTATTTTGCATAGCTTTATTTTGACCTCAGAAATGGTAAGATGCCTCCCATAGGTGTGTGGACAGAGTCCTTATATGGCTTAGTCACTAATGGGAACATGGGAAGCTGTCTAAGACTATTAATCAGCCTATCTAGTCCAGCATTGTCTACACTGACTGGCAGTGGCACTCCAGGGTTCAGGCAGAAGCCTTTTCCAGTAGTACCTGGAGATGCTGGAACTTGAACCTGGGACCTTCTGTGTGGACAGCAAGCCCTCAACCATTGAGCTTCAGTCCTTCCTGAAGGCACAGAGCTTGGATGAAGCCAGGGGTTTTCTGTGGCTGTTCTGTCCTTGTTTAAGAGAGAAGAGTTCTTGTCTCTACTTACTGGTGTGTCCTATAAGCCTTTCCTTCGTTCAAAAGCCAAACCATTTAAAGTAGAGCTCTGTGAGTGTTCTGTGAGCTCTCAAGGAAGCTCTGATAAGCTCCTCCCACAGCTAATCACCTGCCTCAACAGAAACCCTGCCCCCTCTGACCTTTGCACAGGGAGAGCAGCTAATCAGCCACAAAGAAACACAAGATGTAACTGAAGGACTGCAAGGAATCATAAAACCCACTGACAAATACCCCTTCCTCTTGGTTCATGTGGGAACCAATGACACTGCAAGCAATAGCCTCCAGAAGATCAAAAGAGACTATGAGGCTCTGGGCAGGAAATTGAAGCTGTCAGGGACTCAAGAGCGGGAGCACAGGGAAGGGAGGAAATGGAGAGCGAGGGGGAGCAATCCGAAGGCAGCGTAGGAGAAGATGACAGTAGCCCGAGAGATTCCATGAGCCTCTCCAGCGAATCGGAAGATTCACAGAAGGGGGCGTCGGTGGCCAGGGCAAGGGGGGGCGCAAGGGGGACAATCCAGAAACAAGGGGCCAGCGGGGACTCCCAGAGCAGCAGTTGGAGATCAGGACCAGCTTCCCCACCAGAGCGTAGTGGGGGGGAGGAGTCCCAGGTATCGGGGCCAGCGTATTCACCATATATGAAGATGAGTCAGGGTTGACCACGCCTACATCGGAGAGTCAGGCAACGGAGGGGAGGTCACGTCCAGCCAGCTTCCAGAAGGAAGGAAGCAGTGATAGAAGCAGTGTAACGGTCAGGAGGAGGGTCACGGGGTTGGCGCGAGAGCCAAGTTCAAATGTACAGGAGCGCGGGACAGCAGAGAACGAGGATTGGGAACCAGGTCCTAAAGCCCGCAGGAGGCAGGGGGAGGAGTCAGGCGACTCAGCGTCAGAAGAGTCCAGAATGGTGAATGCCCCAGCGGGCAGGAGGACCCAGAGGAGGAGAGAGGAGAGGAAGAGGCGGAGCAGGGCTAGGATCATAAACTGGTGTCAGAGGGGAGGAGATTCAGACGGAGCTTCGCCGGTCTAGGGTTTAAGACGTAGAGCTGCGCGCTGCGGCTTTGAAATGGAAACTGAACTTCAATAAAGACTTTTGTACATAACGACAGCCTGGCGTTGGTCCTCTGTGAGCTGGGACCTAGGGGCAGCTCTGACAGTAAGCTCCGTCTCCATTAAAACCTTCGCAGCGTAAGTGGATGCAGCGAGGGGCGAAGCTTGGTGCTTTGCGAGCTCACGAAGATCGGAGAGGATGAGTACCGATGAAAGAATGGCAGCCTTGCAAGAAGCAGTCACAAGGCTTAACATGGAAATAGCAGCATCCAGAAAGAAATGGATGAAGCAGCCGCTGCCTGCCGGGATCTGCAAACCAGGTTGGAAATGTTGACCAAACAGGGGCTACCGGGTGCCAGACCAAAGGGGATTGGTCTAGGAAAGAGGGGAGGCAGCCTCGTGTCTCATTTCGATGGGAGCCTGCAGCAGTATCCTAACTTCAGAGCAGACGTTGTTTTCGCGCTCAAGTTGCTGCAGAAGGACTTTAGAGATGAGGAGGAGAAAGTGGGCTTCATACTGACTCATCTCCATGGGGAAGCTAAAGCGTGGCTGCGCAATCTGTGGCGCGATAATGACCCAGCCCTCAGAAATGCGGATGCCTTTATTAAGGCGATGGACGCTTGTTTTTTATCAGCGGTAGATGTAGATGTGGCCAGAAGGGAGATACATGGACTGAAACAGGGCAAAGCCACTGTAAGACAATATCACTCCCGCTTTTTTGCATTGGTCAACGCGCTGGGATGGGAAAAAGACTCAGCTGCCGTTCGGGACCTGTTCTGGGAGGGGCTGAATGGGGCTGTGAAAGACGAAATTGCGAGGGGGGAGAGACCCCAGAGCACTAAAGAAGTTGTCCAGAAAGCGCTGGCGATAGGAGTGCGGCTGGAAGAACGTCCTTGGAGTAGAGAAGAAGGGCGTTGGGGACGCACACCAGCCAGATCTCCTCCTTTCTTTCCCAGAGAGACAGCGCGCGCCCAGTCCACGCCTCCACTGGGAGGGGGAGAAGAGCCGATGGAGTTAGGTGGTGCTAGGGCTCAGACGGCAACCAGAGCCCAAACACCAGGAGCAGTCAAGGCGAAGGCTCCTAGAGGGAACAGGAAGTGTTACATCTGCGACAGTGCTCAGCACATGGCGAAAGAGTGTCCCCAGAGGATCCACAAGCACACTGCAGCCTCAGCAACAGTAAAAGAAGCAGTTCAGCAGGGAGAACCACTGCAGGGAAACGACGGAGTCTGGCTGGAAGCGGAGGCACTGGGGCCCAGCCAGACGAGTCAGTGAAGCAGTCCCCAGGAATCTTAAAGCCCACAGACCCCCTCCCACCCAAACCAGTGGTGCAGCTCACCGCATCACTCCAGCTTCCCAATGGGCTCACCATGGAAGTCCCTATTACCATTGACTCTGGTAGTAATGCAGACTTTATAGGAGTGGATTTTCTCAAGCAACGTAACGTAGCGCTCCTACCAGCCACAATGCCCCTGAAAGTGGTCACGGTCGATGGCAGGGAGCTGTTGGGAGGGCAAGTGGTACAGCAAACACCGCCAATGGTGATGCACATTGGAAATCACCGCGAAGTCATCAGCTTCAACGTCACCCACCTGTCAGACACGCCCATAGTATTGGGCATGAGTTGGCTGGACAGGCACAGCCCAGCATTAGCATGGTACCAGCGTCAATTGACCTTCTGCTCCTCCTACTGCGCAGAACACTGCATCCTCGCTAACCAAGAAGATGAGGGGCACGAGGATGGACCACAGCTACACTTAGGCATGTTGCAAGCGGTACCCGACAAGTACAAAGAGTTTTTGGAGGTCTTCTGCAAGAAGGAAGCAGACAAGCTGCCTCCCCACAGGCCCTACGACTGCAAGATTGACCTCCTGCCGGGGGCGACGCTGCCGACGGGGAAACTGTATTCCATGTCTGAGGATGAACTGCATGAACTCAGGGAGTTCATAGATCACAACTTGAAGCGGGGATTCATCCGAGAATCCAAAGCAGTGGGGGGCAGTCCTGTGTTCTTCATGAAGAAAAAAGACACGCCCCAAAAGAGGCTTGTAGTTGATTATAGAATTTTAAATTCGAAAACCAAGCCCACGGCATTCCCCATGCCCAAGATCGACGACCTGCTCGCGACGGTGAGGAAGGGACGCATCTTCACCAAGTTGGATCTACGAGGGGCGTACAATCTTATACGCATGCGGGAGGGCGACGAATGGAAGACGGCCATGTTTACGCCCCTAGGCACCTATGAATATAGAGTTATACCGTTTGGTTTACAAAATGGCTCCCACTGTTTCCAAGCCTTCATGCACCACGTCTTAGCGGGACTCCTCTACAAGAAGTGCGTTTGCTTCCTGGACGACATCCTGATCTTCTCGGAATCGCAGGAGGCTCACGAGAGGGATGTCAAGGACGTTCTGCAGAGACTACGGGAGCACAGACTTTACGCCAAACTGGAGAAGTGCCAGTTCGACATGACGGAGGTGGATTTCCTGGGCTACAAGCTATCCGACAAGGGACTTGCCATGGACAGCGCCAAGGTCCGCTCTGTATTGGACTGGAAGAGCCAGTTCGTCGGCTTTGCCAACTTTTATCACAAGTTTATCAAGGGATTCGCCATGCAGACGGCGGCCATCACGGACACCCTCAGCTCTAAGAAGAAGAAGTTCATCTGGACGGAGCAGGCGGAGCGGTCCTTTCAGACACTCAAGCGTCTCTTTGCGTCCGAAGAGCAGCTGCTACACGTGAACCCCAGCTCGCCCATGAGGGTTGAAACGGATGCCTCAGACAGAGCCGTGGGGGCGGTTCTGCTGCAGCGAGACCCGCAAGGGGACTGGAGACCGTGCGCTTTCTACTCCAGGAAACTCAGCAAGTCGGAGCAGAACTACACCATCTGGGACAGGGAGTTGCTGGCCATCCATGCAGCCTTCAAGACGTGGCGGCACTTCCTCATCGGGGCCAAACACACGGTCCAGGTTCGCACGGACCATAAGAACCTGGAGTACTGGCGCACGGCGCGGTTCCTGAACCAGAGACTCATCCGCTGGGCAGAGTTCTTCGCGGACTTCGACTTCAGGATACATATCCCGGGAGACAGCAACGTCATGGCTGATGCACTATCCAGGAAACCGCAGTACCTCAAGGAAGCGGCACCGGTGGCGGCCAAGCACATTTTCGCACCTAAAGCGTGGGCATACGCTTCGGCCAACGTGGACCTGGACGCGGTACGTCGCGCTCTGCAGACAGATTCCTTCGCGCGATCCAAGATGGAGGAGGTGCGAAGCGGCACTGCGAAGGACGACGAGTTCCAGATACGCGATGGACTACTCCTCCATAAAGGGGCTCTCTACGTGCCGGGAGACGACCTCCGCGCGAATGTACTGCAACAGTTACACAACGCACCCAGCGCCGGGCACTTTGGCAAGGACAAGACGGCAGAATTGGTGGCCAGGCACTTTTGGTGGCCCAGGATGAGGGGAGAAGTCGCGGATTACGTCACTAGGTGCGACACATGCCAAAGGGCCAAGCCAGTACACAGGCCGCCGGCGGGACTGTTGGAACCCTACAGACACCGCTTGAACCGTGGGAGAGGGTGGCCCTGGACTTTGTCACAGATCTGCCCAGCTCGCGGGGCAAAAGAGCAGTACTTGTGGTCGTAGACATGCTCACCAAGATGGCGCACTTCATTCCTTGCGCGAAGGTGGCCACAGCGGAACAGACCGCCAAGCTGTTCATAGACCATGTGTTCAAGGTCCACGGCCTACCACAATCCATCCTGTCCGACCGGGGGCGCCAGTTCATCTCAAGCTTCTGGCAGAAGCTGATGGGCATCCTGAACGTCAAGGTCAACCTAGCGTCGGCAAGACACCCGCAGACCAACGGACAAGCGGAGAGGGTCAACGCTATCATGCAGCAGTACCTGAGATGCTACGCTAATCAACAGCCCTCGACCTGGGTGGACTACCTACCGCTGGCCGAGTTTGCCTACAACAACACAAAGCACGGGTCCACGGGGGTGACACCGTTCTTCGCCAACAATGGGCGGCATCCCACAACGTTCCCAGGATTAGAGAAAGGGGAGGAGGGGGAGCCACAGGGAGCAGAGGCCTTGGCAGCGGAGTTGCAGGAGGTCCACGAGCAAGTCCAAAGGCAGTTAGAACTAGCGAAACACGCCTACAAGATGCAGGCAGATAGACACAGAAGGGTTGGGGAAGACATCCAAGTGGGGGACTGGGTCTGGTTAGCGGCCCAGGCAGTGCCGGCCAGATCGTTAGCTAAGAAAAAGCTCGGACACAAGCAGCTAGGGCCTTACCTAGTCGAGGCACAGATCAATCCAGTGGCCTTCCGGTTGACACTCCCGGAGGGATCCAGAATGCACCCGGTCTTTCATAGATCAGTGCTCACGCCCTACAATGCTCCTCACAGGTTTCAGGCGCCAGAGACAGCTCCGGACCCGCTCAGAGTAGCACCCACGAAAGGGGGGTCGCCGGGGGCGGAACCACTCAACGAGGCCACAGAGATTTTAGACTCGAGATGGGGGGAGGAAGGGATTGAATATCTCCTCGCCAGGGAAGACACCCCGGCCAGCGCCAACAGGTGGGTACCGGACTATGCCATGGAGGAGCAATTCCTCAAAGACGAGTTCCATGCACTTTTCCCACACAGACCCATGCCGGCAGATTATTTTGATGAATATCTTTTCACCCCACACTCTCAGCCAGCACGTTTCAGGGGTTCTCATCAGCTGAGGAAACGGCGCCAGAGACTACCTCTCCGGAGGGATCGATCTCAGGCTTTGGTACGGACCGCTCTTATTGGTGGGACACTCAACCCGAGGAGGAGTGGCGAAGGGAACTGCTAAGAGGGCCCTGGCACGCAGCCTCACCCGAGGAGACGGGGGGACAGGGGGGCATGGACGGGTTGGGGGAGGACCCTGGGTTCGAGCACACCTGCAAAGAAATGGAAGCGGAGGAGATCGACGTCGACGTGCCCGTCACGGACTGGCAGCATGCCAGGGGGGAAGAACTGTATCCTGCACTCACCCTCACAGCATTGGAGCACCCGGAACCCACGCCAAAAGAGGGAGAGGGGGGAAGGGGGTCTTCGAGGGGGGATGGATGTCAGGGACTCAAGAGCGGGAGCACAGGGAAGGGAGGAGATGGAGAGTGAGGGGGAGCAATCCGAGGGCAGCGTAGGAGAAGATGACAGTAGCCCGAGAGATTCCATGAGCCTCTCCAGCGAATCGGAAGATTCACAGAAGGGGGCGCCGGTGGCCAGGGCAAGGGGGGCGCAAGGGGGACAATCCAGAAACAAGGGGCCAGCGGGGACTCCCAGAGCAGCAGTTGGAGATCAGGACCAGCTTCCCCACCAGAGCGTAGTGGGGGGGAGGAGTCCCAGGTATCGGGGCCAGCGTATTCACCACCAGGGAGAGAAGATGAGTCAGGGTTGACCACGCCTACATCGGAGAGTCAGGCAACGGAGGGGAGGTCACGTCCAGCCAGCTTCCAGAAGGAAGGAAGCAGTGATAGAAGCAGTGTAACGGTCAGGAGGAGGGTCACGGGGTTGGTGCGAGAGCCAAGTTCAAATGTACAGGAGCGCGGGACAGCAGAGAACGAGGATTGGGAACCAGGTCCTAAAGCCCGCAGGAGGCAGGGGGAGGAGTCAGGCGACTCAGCGTCAGAAGAGTCCAGAATGGTGAATGCCCCAGCGGGCAGGAGGACCCAGAGGAGGAGAGAGGAGAGGAAGAGGCGGAGCAGGGCTAGGATCATAAACTGGTGTCAGAGGGGAGGAGATTCAGACGGAGCTTCGTCGGTCTAGGGTTTAAGACGTAGAGGTGCGCGCTGCGGCTTTGAAATGGAAACTGAACTTCAATAAAGACTTTTGTACATAACGACAGCCTGGCGTTGGTCCTCTGTGAGCTGGGACCTAGGGGCAGCTCTGACAGAAGCAATTAAATGCACAAATTGTCATCTCATCTGTCCTCCCAGTTAAACGACGTGGCCCAGGGAGAGAGGGAAAAATAGTGGAAGTGAACAACTGGTTTTGCAAATGGTGTAAACAGGAACGGTTTGGATTCTTAGATCACGGACTGCAGTTTCTTGAAGATGGACTTCTGGCAAGCGATGGGCTGCACCTCACAACGGTTGGGGGGAATGTTTTTTGCCAAAAATCTCAGAAACCTCATCAGGAGGGCTTTAAACTGACTAATGTGGGGGAGGGAGACAGTGCTCCTGAAGGTAGGAGTCTATCAATTGATGAAGATGATCATCCAAATGTCATAGACCAAATGGAGCAAACAGCACGCAGACCTAGTGGTGGGAGGGAGGAATAAATCCTTAAATAAGAGACACGGGGGAATGATTAATGGACTTCAATGTCTCTACACTAATGTGCAAAGCATGGGAAATAAACAAGATGAGCTTGAGCTCTTGGTACAGCAAACTAAATATGACATAATAGGCATCACTGAAACCTGGTGGGATAAGTCCCACGATTGGAATGTAATAATGGAGGGATACAATCTATTTCAGAGAAACAGACCAGACAAGAAAGGAGGAGGAGTGGCGTTATATGTCAGGGATGTGTATACCTGTGAAGAGATCCAAGATTTAGAACCTCAAAGCCAAAGGGAGAGCATTTGGGTCAAAATTAAGGGAGAGAAGAATAACAGTGACCTCATTGTGGGAATTTACTATAGATCCCTAAGCCAAACGGAGGACATAGGTGATGCCTTCCTGGAACAGATGGCCAAGCATGCAAAAGGAAGAGAGATAGTAGTAATGGGGGACTTCAATTACCCGGATATTTGTTGGATGTCAAACTCAGCCAAGAGCATAAGGTCAAACAGATTCCTCACTGGCCTTGCAGACAACTTCATTGTCCAGAAAGTGGGAGAAGCAACAAGAGGAACAGCCATTGTAGATCTGGTCCTAACCAATGTTGATGACCTGGTTAGTGGGGTAGAAGTGGAAGGATCATTAGGCGCGAGTGAGCAGCCAAGCATACTAGGACTCAATTTCTTGACTTTAAGAAAGCCGACTTCATAAAACTTAGGGAAGTGCTGGGTGAGATCCCATGGACAGTAATACTAAAAGGAAAGGGAGTTCATGATGGCTGGGAGTTTATTAAGAGGGAGATAGTAAAAGCACAACTTCAGGCAATACCAATGAGACGGAAACATGAAAGGTGCCTAAAGAAGCCAGGGTGGCTATCTAAAGAACTTTTAACTGAGTTAAGATTAAAAAAGGATGTGTACAAAAAATGGAAAAGGGGGGAAACCACCAAAGAGGAATTCAAACAAATAGCCAGCACGTGTAGACACAAAGTCAGAAAAGCTAAAGCACAGAATGAACTCAGGCTTGCTAGAGAGGTTAAAAGCAACAAAAAAGGCTTTTATGGGTATGTTCGTAGCAAAAGGAAGAACAAAGAAACAGTGGGGTCACTCAGAGGAGAAGATGGTGAAATGCAAACAGGGGACACAGAAAGGGCTGAACTCCTCAATGCCTTCTTTGCCTCAGTCTTCTCCGATAAAGATAACAATGCCTGACCGGAAGAATTTGGAGCAAATGATTCAGCAGAGGAAACACAGCCCAGAATAACTAAGGAGATAGTACAAGAATACTTGGCTAGTTTAGATGTATTCAAGTCTCCAGAGCCAGATGAACTGCATCCAAGAGTATTAAAAGAACTGGCAGATGTGATCTCAGAACCACTGGCAGTCATCTTTGAGAATTCCTGGAGAACAGGCGAAGTCCCGGCAGACTGGAGGAGGGCAAATGTTGTCCCTATTTTCAAAAAGGGGAAAAGAGAGGACCCAAATAATTACTGCCCGGTCAGTCTGACATCAATACCAGGGAAGATTCTGGAGCAGATCATTAAGCAAACAGTCTGTGAGCACCTAGAAAGGAATGCTGTGATCACCAATAGTCAGCATGGATTTCTGAAAAATAAGTCATGTCAGACTAACCCGATCTCGTTTTTTGACAGAATTACAACCCTGGTAGATGAAGGAATGCAGTGGATGTAACCTACCGTGATTTCAGCAAGGCATTTGACAAGGTGCCCCATGATATTCTTGTAAAGAAGCTGGTAAAATGCGGTTTTGACTATGCTACCACTCAGTGGATGTGTAACTGGCTGGCTGACCGAACCCAAAAGGTCCTCATCAATGGTTCCTCTTCATCCTGGAGAAGAGTGACTAGTGGGGTGCCACACGGTTCTGTCTTGGGCCCGGTCTTATTCAACATCTTTATCAACGACTTGGACGATGGACTCAAGGGCATCCTGATCAAATTTGCAGATGACACCAAACAGGGAGGGGTGGCTAACACCCCAGAGGACAGGATCACACTTCAAAACGACCTTGACAGATTAGAGAACTGGGCCAAAACAAACAAGATGAATTTTAACAGGGAGAAATGTAAAGTATTGCACTTGGGCAAAAAAAATGAGAGGCACAAATACAAGATGGGGGACACCTGGCTTGAGAGCAGTACATGTGAAAAGGATCTAGGAGTCTTGGTTGACCACAAACTTGACATGAGCCAACAGTGTGACGCGGCAGCTAAAAAAGCCAATGCAATTCTGGGCTGCATCAATAGGAGTATAGCATCTAGATCATGGGAAGTAATAGTGCCACTGTGTTCTGCTCTGGTCAGACCTCACCTGGAGTACTGTGTCCAGTTCTGGGCACCACAGTTCAAGAAGGACACTGACAAACTGGAACGTGTCCAGAGGAGGGCAACCAAAATGGTCAAAGGCCTGGAAACGATGCCTTATGAGGAACGGCTAAGGGAGCTGGGCATGTTTAGCCTGGAGAAGAGGAGGTTAAGGGGTGATATGATAGCCATGTTCAAATATATAAAAGGATGTCACATAGACGAGGGAGAAAGGTTGTTTTCTGCTGCTCCAGAGAAGCGGACACGGAGCAATGGATCCAAACTACAAGAAAGAAGATTCCACCTAAACATTAGGAAGAACTTCCTGACAGTAAGAGCTGTTTGACAGTGGAATTTGCTGCCAAGGAGTGTGGTGGAGTCTCCTTCTTTGGAGGTCTTTAAGCAGAGGCTTGACAACCATATGTCAGGAGTGCTCTGATGGTGTTTCCTGCTTGGCAGGGGGTTGGACTCGATGGCCCTTGTGGTCTCTTCCAACTCTATGATTCTATGATTCTATGAGTCAAAGTCAAGAGGAGAGCATGCAGGCGCAGGACCTTGGACAGCTCAAAGGGACCCTGCCAGAGGCATCTGCCACAGCTGTTTCTTCTGCAGTGATCTAGAGGCAACAAAAGCCTTGAGCGCACTGTCCAGACCTAGAGGGGCTGGACTCCACCGTCCTGGAAGAGCTGCCTAGGTGGCAATGTTGGAGAGAGAGGCTTGGAAGACAGATCCCTACTCTCCATTTGCAGAGTTAAGCACAATGGTGATTGCTCCAAACATATGAAAACTTAGATTTACATCTGCCCTCACCCACCTTGAAACTAATGTTCCCCATGAAAATACTTAGGCTAGAATACACATCACAGACACTTAGTTTTGCAAATAAGTGAATGCTTTAATCAGATAGTTTCCAGAAGTTACAGCAAACAAGTCTCCATCTGCTGGCAGTATAACAAGGATGGAAACAGGTTCTAAATGACTTAAAAAGAAAAGTTTGGTTTCCTTACAAAAAGGATCGTGCCATCTTCGGGTTGGCAAAGATACAGGCTTTAAAATCTTCATTTGGGGAGTTCTGTTCACTTGGCTTTTCTTGCAGCTGGGAGTCATTGGCCGCCTGACTCCTTGCTTGTTCTAGGAAGCACAAACAGGGGAAAAGGGCAAAGAGGTAAAAGCTACTGGAAACCAGTTAGGCCACCCTCACTAGCAGCATGAACTCAGGGTTCAGGTTAAGTCTGTTTATGCAGGCAAGTAGGAGTCAGTAACCGCATATTACACCAGGCTAAAGGGTCTTCACATCATTTTGCAGTCTTTGGCTTTGCAAGGCTGGAGAGACTGAGGTACTCCAGGGGACTCATCCTCTAATTCACCCACCAACCTAACCATTTTATTTGTATGCCACTTTCCCACAAAACAAACATGCTCAAAGCTGCTTACAACAAAGAAAAGGGGGGCATTCCAAAACCATTCAATGGCAGAATGATAGAAATGCAGATACTGGCTACCACAGCAGCTCAACACATCTGGCCATTTCCGATGCAAGAGTTAGCTACATCATCTACATCACAGTAATGAACTTGCCCTGAGTCTTGGACTTATAGCCAGACAGGTCATTGGCCCAGTTCCCTGTTACATCCAAGCTTGAGGAACTGTGGTTTGTTCCAACCATAATTAGTTAACAAACTAGAATATCACACCATGGTTTGATCCTAGCTTGTTTTAAATAATCACAGTTCCTTGAAATATGATGTAACAGGGTATGATGGTTAGTTCAAAAGCAGAATGTTCCAATCTTTTTCTTGCATACTTGAAGTGTCTAAGCTCATATTAGCTTGTTTTTACAATGGAAAACCAGTGTAAACTGGGCCATTAGCTGGGGAATGGGATGAAATGAAAGCAAATGTATCCAGATTATCTTTCTGACACTGCTGAAAATTCAGGTGTTGAAGCATATTCAAATGGCGGAAGAAATAATTTTCCATATGATTTCATTCCTTCAAGGGAAGAGATGGCTCTGGCAGAGCATGCAGCAACTCTGGGACTTGTCGCATCAGGTTGGATGGCAACGTCATAATGTGACATGACTCAGAAAGGAAAATGCCGTCTGTTGCCTCCTAAAGCAAGGTCTGCTTCAACACATTAAGCAGAAATAGAAATGTAAGTTTGCTGTGCAAAGCTGCCTACCTTGCTGAGGCATGGGAAGTGAATGGATGAATTATTTTCAGGTAGCAACAAAGGGGGCTGGCTTAAACTAAGCCACACCATTGCCCCACCCAACTCTGTATCGTCTACACTGACTGGCAGCATCTCTCCAGGGTCTCAGGAAAGGGACAGTTCCAGACCTACCTGAAGATGCCAAAGATTGAACATGGGAGCTTGTGCAGGCAAAGCAAGTGCTCTTCCAGAGACATCACATTTTATTCACCTCTCGCCAGAGGCAGGCTGTGTGGTGCCATCTCATTCTCCCTGGTCCCAGGCTGACTGGGGCTGATGAAAGTGATGGTCCACCAACATCTGAAGGGCCTCCTCCCAATTCCCAACTTATTTATAAGGAACGTCACCTGAGTTTAGTAGTATGTGAATGAATGACCCTTTGCTGGGCTCCCCTCTCTGCTCTCTCTCCCACTTGACTTGGAAGGGGAGTTTGGAAGGTTGGGGGTTTGCTTTCCCTTAAATGCATCTTGTCATTTTCATCCAAACTGGGGGTCATCATTTAACAGGAGCTTTGGGTAGTTTCAAAACAAGCAAGTTTCAAATCAGGCATCATGGAGCTGACTTGGTGAAACTAGCTATAGTTATTGCTAAACTATGGAACCCATTGCATGCAAACCAACCTTGATTCTTAGATTTCAAGCTTCCTTTCTTCTTCATTGTGCAAGGAGGGAATCAACAGCTCACACTCCTGAGTTTGAACTAACCACAGTTCCTTGTTATGTCAAACTCAAGGAACTGTGGTTTAGATGAAACAAAAAATTGTGAATTAAGCTTCCAAACTCCTCCTCCTTGCTGTACAGGAAATGGAGAGAAGAGGAGGAGAAGGTGAGCCTGGGAGGATATGGTCACTCAGACAACACCAAAGCATAATTTTGTGTTAAAACATAGTTGAGACTGCCCAGTGGTTAGAGCAGCTTTCACAGCTCCCTTCATTTATGACCATTGGCCACACTGGCTGCTGAGGCTGCTGTAACCTGGCATCCAACAACTTCTGAATGGCAACAGGTTGTGAAAGATTGAGTTCAAATCCCCAGTCAGTCATAAAGCTCAGCGGGTGACTCTGGATTGATCACTGGATTGCATTCAGTGTAGCACTACTTTCAAATCATTTAGCAGTATAGCTGTTGCACTAGTGGACCATTGTGGTACAAAAGTAAAGACAAGCACATTCCAGAAGATGGCTGGGCAACTGATACCACACCAAGGGTTAGCTGTTGGGCAGCAGACTTCCACTAGAGTAACTGTTGCATTGGATTCCTATGTCATGGACCAAGAACTCCAGATACGGCCTAGCATTTCTCAGCCTAATCTACCTTGCAGGGTTGTTGTGAGTATTTTAGCAGGGCAGGGAAGAGGAATGTCTGCTGCCTGGAGGTCCTTGGAGAAAGCATGGGAAAAAAGTAATAAATGACATTTGGGGTGTGGGGAGAAGGAGTAAGTCTTCTAAAAATGGTTCTCTTACTCTTGAGGATAACATTGCGTGCATTTCTGAGAGGTTGCATAAAGTTCACTGTTGATTTTTC
This sequence comes from Podarcis gaigeae, assembly GCF_964106915.1. Classification (NCBI taxonomy): domain Eukaryota; kingdom Metazoa; phylum Chordata; class Lepidosauria; order Squamata; family Lacertidae; genus Podarcis; species Podarcis gaigeae. The sequence continues at coordinate 936,674 of NC_139690.1, forward strand.
TGCTTAGAGGTTGTCTATTTTTGTTTTGCTTTCATGCCAAAGGAGGCTTGATGCATGGCTTAGTTTGGATCCTTTGGATTCTGAAAATCCCCAGGTGTCATCCCCAGTGAGGTCTCTCTGCATGGCTTCATGCAGCCTCTGCAAAGTCTGCGGCTGAGGGAAACTGGGTCATGTTGACAAACTCATAAGAACATAACGGCACGAAAAGAGCCTGCTGGATCCAGCCAGTGGCCCATCTAGTCCAGCCTCCTGTTCTCGCAGTGGCCAGCCAGATACCCCAATGGGACCCCCTGGGCACAAGAGCACCCCTGCCATGGTTTCCAGCAACTGAAATTCAGAAGCATTGATGCTTCCAACATTGGAAGCAGAGCAGAGCCATCTTGGCTAGTGGCCATCAATAGCCCTCTTGTCAGCCATGAATTGGTCTAATTCTCCTTTAAAGCCACCTAGGTTGGTGGCCACCCCTGCCTCCTGGGGCGTAAGTTCCCTCATTTAGTTATGTGCTGCATGAAGAAGGGCTTCCTTTTATGAGTCCTGAATCTCCAAACATTCAGCTTCAAAACTCAGCAGTGCCTTTCCCCCTATTCAGCCACAGCAAACAATTTTAGCTGTGATCCTAAACATGTTGACTAGGAAGCAAGCTCCATTCTGCTCAGGGAGACCAATTTCTGAGCAAACATGTGTAGGATTTTGCTGCTTGTCTGAGGAACACCACAAGGAACTGTAGCACCCTGCTTGTGGTTAACGCTTAGCTGGAATGAAATATTCAACGCAGCAATAGAGAAATTAAAATAGTAATTTATTTGTCAGACAAATAAATGAGAGGCACAGTGGTATATGGTTACCAAGCTCTGGCCTGGCCTCCTGCCATTCTGGCCAGCACTTATATTTCCTTAATCCAGCCCCCTTGCTCCTCCTGTGGCTGCCTCTGTCCAATCAGCCTGGTTGAAATTCCTATTGGCTGTTTGCTAGAACCAATCACAAAAGATACACCCATTTCCTTATGCCCTTTTTATGGGAAACAAAAAGCTATATATTCTTCTATCTATAAATGACAAATAAGTAGTAATATATCTTACATGTGTCTCAACAAGGAATCTTAATTACCAGCTCACCTCTTGCCCTCCTTGCCCTATTGCCTTCCAAAACAGATGGTTAATCTTAAATTTTTATCTTAAACTTTTATCTTAAACAGATGTCAAGGATCTTGAGTTCACATCAACATTGAAAGATCTCCTTCATTTGGAGGTCTTTAAACAAAGGCCTGATAATGTTTCCTGCTTGGCAGGGGGGCTGGGCTGGTGGCTGACTTAATTTTCAGGATAGTTACAACTCTTACAACTATATGAAATAAGAATCCATCATTTCTTAAATCCTTTGCATAATTACATTTAAGCCAATATATTTAATACATAAATAACCTTTTAAAAGGAAAAGAAATCTTAAAAGGATCTCAGTTTAAGAAAGAAACAACTTTAGAAAAGACTTCCAAAAATACTCTCTCCCTTTCTGCCAGCTAGATGCTCTTGGCCTTTTAACCTTAGGAAAATATGGCTCAAGTTTAATGGGAGGCACACTATTTACCCACTCTTAATTTATCTTTTCTCAGCCTTTTTTATATTCTGTAACATGCAAGGTCAGTGTCCTGCTCTCAGCCTGTAATTCCTTTTTTTACGACTTTGAGAATTGTTTTCTGCTATAAATCAGGGGGCCCCCTTGTCTAGGAGGAAAAACATTGTCAAGGTTCTTTAGGCAGCTGGTCTTCTGCCTGGCATGAAACATTTGAAAATCTTTAAGCTTTTTAAGATACAGGCCCTGATCGAAATATAAGCTTTGATAAAAATGCAGGCTTATGATTAGATGCCTCAGAACAGCCACCCACCCAGGATCATGGGCGCCCTCATAACTTGAAATAGAGGAGCTGTAAACTGCAGACACCACACCATGTTATTTGTTTGGGATACAAACACCCCCCACTGACACAGAGGTCACATACTGGGCCCCCAAACAGAAGCAAAAATCATGTAAGTGGGGAGCACCCTCTAAAAAGCCTCCAAACACCCATTTTAACCCTGCTCTCCAGCTCTCTCCCCTCTCTCTCTCTCCACACAACTGGAGTTGAAGCTCTGGAGTCGGCTGGAGGATGTGCAGGAAAAGGGCTGCTGTGGCTGCTGTGCTATGCTGTACATCAGCTGTTAGGCTGTTAAGGGTGCGGAGCATTCTTAGGAAGCCCCTATTCCCTCTCACAGAGCTGCCATTCCCTAGGAAGAGAGATTGATGGTTAAACAGCTCTGTGAGAGGGAATAGGGGCTTCCTAAGAAGGGATGCAGGTGGCGCTGTGGATTAAACCACAGAGCCTAGGACTTGCCGATCAGAAGGTTGGCGGTTCGAATCCCTGTGATGGGGTGAGCTCCCGTTGCTCAGTCCCTGCTCCTTCCAACTTAGCAGTTCGAAAGCACGTCAAAGTGCAAGTAGATAAATAGGTACCGCTCCGGCGGGAAGGTAAACGGTGTTTCCGTGTGCTGCTCTGGTTCGCCAGAAGCGGCTAACTCATGCTGGCCACATGACCCGGAAGCTGTACACCGGGCCCCTTGGCCAATAAAGCGAGATGAGTGCCGCAACCCCTGAGTCGGCCACGACTGGACCTAATGGACAGGGGTCCCTTTACCTTTAAGAACGTTCAGAATCTTTAACAAACTGCGCCTCCCAGAATTTTCTGGGGGAAGCCCTGACTGTTTAAAGTGGCATCATAGTGCTTTTGGTGCCTGGTGTGGATGCAGCCAATGTACCTGCTTTCAGAACCGCAAGAGTAGTGCCTCCTGATTCCTAGCTGGGCCTTCTTTGGATGTGTTGAAATGACATGGAAAAGTGGAGCTAAAGGCTTCTGGGGCTTTTCCACACGGCGATGGCTTTGCCTTCTGCAGCAGCTTGTCCTGGGGGTAGATCAGGCCTGCTCAAGCGCAGGTCTCTCTCCCCCCCCCCCCCCCCGCTTCAGAGGCTCAGCCTTGGCCTATCAAGCCTCACACAGGTTCTTTGGAGAGGATGTGGTCGGCCACTGCGAGAGCCGGATGCTGGAGTCGAGGGGCTGAGCTCTGCTTGCTTGAACCAAGGCCCTGCAAAACGCCCTTCCTTGTTCCCAGTTCATGTCCTCCAGGTCTGATCCACTGCACAAGGAGGAAGCAACCCATCCTAAGTGAGGCCCTCAATCCAGTGATCCCGTATTGCTCTTAGCACAGAAGGTTTCAGACAGAGGATATCCCCAGCCTTACTGGGAGATGCAGGGATTGCGCTTTCTTGTGTGCAGAGCAGATGTTTGGCCCCTGAGACGCTGCCTCCCCCTGCCTGGCACCTCGCTTGCCTCTGGGTGGGATGAAATGAAGCCTAGCTTCTCAGGAACTCTGAAAGATGAACTGAGTCATAAAAGATGTAGGAACTGGCCTCCGCTCTCACTCAGCACATCCCAAAACACAATGATGAACTTCTTTTAAGGCTAAAGTTTCCATAGGGGAAAACAAAACACCAAACAAAGACTGATGACAGCAAGTGTGTTAGTGTGTGTGTGTGTGTGTGTGAGTGGGTGCACATAGGGTGAAGTCAAACCAGTACATCATTTAAAAAGATATCAAAGCGGTTTACAGTAATATAAATATAAAAGCATACAATACAACCTACAAACAGTTAAAAGCAGACATCAATTAACTATTGTGGAAGGATGTGTTTGTAATTCTCTGCATGGGTGTGGCAGAATAAAAAAAGTTTTCAGCAAGCATTTTAAAGTTAGCACAGAAAGCACCTACTGAATCTAGTGGCAGAGAGTTCCACAGGACTGGGCCAGTGACACTAAAGGCTCAGTTTTTTGATGTTGTCAAAGGAGCCTCACCAACTTGGGAAATGACCAAAGAAGCTTCTGCAGATGTCCTCAGTGACTGAGCTGGAGTATCAGTCTGCACTGTTGGGCTTCCCACTTGCAGCGCCCAGGGAAGAGCTAAACTGTGCCAGGGTTAGCAAGTTCACAAGTGTACACACAGAAACATATATCCAAATTAAATGCACTTCTTCAGTGCCTTGATTTAAATGGTTTTATTCGGAGTATGTCTTCATTTAGGGCCAGGAAAACTCTGGCCCTCTCGATGTTGTTGGAGCCCAGTATCCATTCGCCTCTGCCAGCATGTCCACTGCTTAGGGACAAGAGGAGTTGGGGTCTGACAGCATTGGGAGGGGAGCAGGTTGCCCCTCCCCGACTTAGTTGGCTATCACTCATATATTTTGTGGGGAGAACTGCCAGTCCCGTATTAGGAGCATCGCCCTCTTTCTTTCTCCTAAGAAAAATAAGATATGAATTGATTTGTTAATAAGACAGTACTTATGCCTTCAGGAAATCACAGCAACTGACATTAAGGGCAGATCACAACTGTACATTTAATGCACACCCAACAAACAGTTAAGCAATATGATCCCCACCCCCAACATAGGCGCCGACTCCATGGGGCCTGAGGGGGCCCGAGCCCTCTCAAAAGTTCGTTTGGGGGCTCCGCCCCCCCCCCCAATAATTTAAGAAAATTATTAGTTATATTATGCTTTGTAAAATCACAAAATTATGTTGGTATTTTTTATTTTCCTTGTTTGACGATAGTTACCTTTTAAAATACATTCAGTAATGAGTTAAAACAAAGCCACTCCCGATCTAGAGAGGGGGTGGGGTTGCGGGCTCTCGACCCATCAACAATCTCGACCCATCAACAATCTCGTGGGCTGGCGTCAGCCCCACGAGAAGCAGGGATTCCCCCTAGCTCATTAATATTCACCGCCCACGGCGGCAGCCAATCGGCTGCCGCAAAGGGCGGGCCCTCACAGGTTCACTTAAGGTCGGGGCAGCCCGGGGCTCGCCCCTTTCGTTCCCCCAGCAGCAGCGGTTTGGAGGTCTTGGGCCCCCCCAATATTTTTTATAAGTCAGTATGGGCCCCGCCCCCCCCAATATTTTTTATAAGTCGGCGCCCCTGACCCCCAATAATTTTGAGAACTGTCTTTGGTTAAGGGTGCTGGGATTTGTAGCTCTGAGAGGGAAACATGTGACTTTCTCCAAAGAATCCTGGGAACCACAGGTTCCCTCGGCAGCTTTGTGGGCTTTTTAGCACAAGGGCTGCAGAAACACCACCCTTGGCAAACTACAGTTCCCAGCATTCATTTTTGGGAGGGGGGCATGCACTAGAAGTGTGTGAAGCTGCAGAACATGCAGTGTTTGGAAATAAAGCAGGACGCTTGTCCCCCAAACCTTTTTAGCTTAGCGGTTGCGCAGAAAAGAAAGGAAAAGAGTGGCTGATGGTTGGAGTTTTGGAAGTTCCCAGGAAGGCAATGAAACGAAAGGAGGGTGAAAACCACGTTTGATGGTCTTAGCAAAGTCAGTGCAAAAGGATATGGGATGTGTGAGGCCCCCCATATTCCTTGTTACAGTAAAATCTGGGTGCGAGGCTGCTCTGCCACCCAGCTTGTCAGACTAAGTCCGCAGGTCCCTGCGGAGGAAAATGAGCTCAGCCGGAGACAGGAGCAAGCTGCAGAAGATCCAAGTTTATTTTGCAACAGGTTCAAGGCGAGATTGAACAGCGAGAAAGGGGTGACATGAACTTTTGAAACTTCCCTCCATGCCCCAGAATACAGTGCAAAACACATACCAGTTACATCATGAATACATTAAGAAGAGGTTGAGTTACACAGATTACATCATGAATACATTAAGAAGAGGTTGGGTTTCACAGGATTAACATATGGAGGAGGAATTTGGACAAGAAAATTGGCTTCCAGGTGGAAAAATCAAAATTGGAAACAGAACTGTTAGATCCCAAAACTAAGATATTATCAAGAATGTATAACTTGCTGTTGAAATTGAATACTCAGGATGAAACGGTGAAATCTGCCATGATTAAATGGGCACAAGATGTCAGACATAACATTATGTTGGCTGACTGGGAACAGTTGTGGACCACAGGTATGAAGTTTACGGCATGTAATGCCTTAAGAGAGAATATTATGAAAATGATTTACAGGTGGTACATGACACCAGTCAAGCTTGCAAAAATTTATCATTTGCCCGATAATAAGTGCTGGAAATGTAAAGAGACTGAAGGTACATTCTTGCACCTTTGGTGGACGTGCCCAAGGATTAAGGCTTTCTGGGAGATGATCTATAATGAAATGAAAAAGGTATTTAAATATACCTTCCTGAAGAAACCAGAGGCCTTTCTCCTGGGCATGGTCGGCCAATTGGTGCCAAAGAAGGATAGAACTTTCTTTATGTACGCTACAACAGCAGCAAGAATACTCATCGCAAAGTATTGGAAGACACAAGATCTACCCACCCTGGAAGAATGGCTGATGAAAGTGATAGACTATATGGAACTGGCGGAAATGACTGGCAGAATCCGAGACCAGGGAGAAGAGTCGGTGGAAGAAGATTGGAAGAAATTTAAAGACTATCTTCAGAAACAGTGTAAAATTAAGGAATGTTAGAAGGATGCTGGAATGAAGTTATGTGGTTTTAGCAATAATGTTACAAAGGGGTATGTAAAAATGGATTGTTAACAGGTGAAAATGTAAAGTTATAATATATTAAGATAAAATATCAAGATACTGTAAAAGCAAAAGTGGTAAGGACTTGCTGAAACAACTATTGAACTAGAATACAAAAAAGGGAGGTGTGAGGAGGTCAGGGAAATAAGCAAATGAAAGACAAGACATGGAAAGACTGATTTGCTTTTAATTGTTTTTATTTTTCTGTATTTTGTATTTTTTGTTTCTTTTTCCTTTTCTTCTTTTAATTTTTGTAACTTCCTTGAAACTTTAATAAATACTATTAAAAAAACAACAACATATGGAGGAGGGAGGGGGGAATATGCAGAGCTGGAGATATGCGCAGATAAACACATCCTGAGTACCAGTGATGAGCAGACAATGGTCCATGTACTGGCATTGCCTGGAGGAAAGGTTTGGCAGAGTGATTTTGACAGGATTAGGGTCTTGACACCTTGCTTGAGGGATTATGGAGGACAGGGGAGGTGTCATGGAGTCCTAGAGAAATTGAGCAAATTAGCACGTTGATTTTCTATGAATTTTATAGATTTTAGTCCCTTTTGACATTGACAATTGGAAATAAATGGATATATTGTAGCGAAGAAGAAGGTGAAGAAGACATGCCCCCCCTTCCGTATCATCCTTTTTGTGTTTGCAGAAGCGCGCTGCCCGCCCTCCGCCCCGCAAGAGTTGCTTGGCGACGGAGCCCCCGCGCGCCCCGGGCGCCAGCAGCCCGACGCCCCCTCCGCAGCCACAAGGGGCAGCAGCGAGCGGAAAGGGCAAAGGCCTCCTGCCCACCAGGACCTCCTGGCGGCGGGCGGCGCGTCATCGTCTGCGTCACCAGGAGGCGCCGGAAGTGCTGCGGGGAGCCTTGGAGACGGATTGAACTATCGCTATATCCGTCGAGACAAAGATCTCGGAATTAGAGGCGAGCACTGCGTGGGGGTCGCGCGGGGAAGGCGAGGGGGGGCGGGGTTTGCTAGGCCGCGTTTCCATAGCAACATCCCTTTCGCCTCCCTCGGGGGCTCCCTCTGCAGAGCGAGGAAGGGGGTCTCCCCCCCCCCGTGGGCCTCTTGCCCGGGGAGGCGCTGGGTGCGGCCGCCCTTGCGCTGCTGCCTCGGGCGCCTTGGGGCAAACTTTGGGCCATTGGGAAGCGGAGGGGAAAGGCCTTCCCTTCCGCCACCTCGGGGAGAGGGCGACCTCGGCTGCTATTTTTATATTTCTTTGGACTCTCCTTTTTTCCATGACAGGAACTCCAGGCGGCTTACAGATAAAATAGAAACAGCTGAAAATAAAGAGGGGGTGGGGGTGGGAAGAGCCATTAAAAAGCAATTAAACAATAAAATTGAAGCTATCTATCTCTCTATCTGATATATGAGAACATACAGATCATTATAGTAAAAACATCACAGCACCAAACTTTTAGGACTTGGAAATCATGACCTAGTGAATTTATGGCAGAAGTGAAATTAGAACATGTAGCTTGTTTTCTTGCTTTCTACATTGTTTATTATTTTATTGCTTTCCTTGTAACTTGATCTTACGCACATTTATTTCTTCACTGGGAATGTTTCTACCTTGGTTTGACTACCCCTCTTTCCTTCCCCAGACCAATTCTGTGTGTCCTCAGTTTGTATGAAGAAATGACTACGCAAGTAAGTGTATAAGAGCCACAACTTTTAATTTTATGATTTAAATTTTATTACTTTATAACAGGGATATTCCTTTTTCTCCCCTAGTACAGTATTCTCTTCAAGCAAGAACAAGGTGAGGAAATAATCCTACTTTGTGCCTGATTAACAAAAGCTGGCAAATTGAATGTATGAGAAAGGTGTAGACTTGTTAACATAAGTTATGAATTCCATCTTAACTGTTCAAAGAAAGAAATAATTTATGAAAGAAATGTTCTAGTTGTCGCGATTTCTGGTATGTTTGAAATATGAAGACACAAAATTAAGGATCAGAAAAGGGAAAAGTGTGAAAAATGAATCCAATTTGTATCCAGCTGTCATAATTTCTGATACCATAGGGATAGGGTACCTTTGGCCCATCACATGTTCTTGGGCTCCAATTCCCTTCAGTCCCAGTCAGCATGGTCACTGGTCAGGATGATGGGATTTGTAGTCTCTAGGTTGGAGAAGTTATGTACAGTCTTGAGAAGAGACAAACGGGGTGGTGGGAGAGACATCCTAACACTCTTCAAATGGCTTTCTAAATAAAAGCTGGCAGAGGCTTAAACTCTGATGTTCAAGAGGACATGATTAGATCTAATGGGCTTAAATTGCAGGAAAGTAGATTTTGGTTGTACCGTTCTTGAGAATGAGCAGTTTGACAATGGAACCAGTTTTCTAGAGCAATGATAGTGTGTCAGACCTAGTCACTTTGGATATCATCATCAACCTTTATTACAGTCCAGAGACTCAACAAATCGTTACAAGGCAATACACAATTCATACAGCCTACCTCCAAGTTAAACAAGCATTTTGTTCAGAATATAGGGATCATTGGTTCTTGCAACCACCGATAAAAACTTTGCCACTGCTAATGTTCTAGTGTTTGTCCGGTCTTCCAATAGGAACCTGATATAGTAAGCCTCTGATTTTCCCAGGAAAGGTACCAGCAAGGGTAGTATCAGTTCAGCCCTGGCTTGCTCATATTTTGCACAGTGCAACAAAATACATTTTATGGAATTGATGTCTTGAGCACACGAGCAAAGTCTGTCCTGGTAGGGAACTCCTCTCAATCTGCCATCCAACACTGCAGAAAGAAAGACGTTTAGTCTGGCTTTGGTGAAAAGCCTTCGATAATTTGGTACTATCAGGTTTTTAATGTAAGATGTTAACTTAAAGACACTTTGGATATGGAGCCAGATTTTCTGTTATTCCATCCACCCCTACCCCACCTCACTAGCTGAGTAAAACAAAGGAGAAATATATCTACTTCTAAAATTGTGTCCAGAGTGGACTAATGGATATTAGGGCAGAATTGATACTATCTGTGACACCTTGCTGTTATCCAGTAAAACTTAAGATAACCACAGCTGTTAAACTGCATTCCTTTTTGGAATCATCTTGCATTCATCTTTCAATCAGTTATTTTCTTTCCCAGCACATGACGACGCCATCTGGTCAGTGGCCTGGGGGAAGAATAGAAACGATGGCTCAGAAACAGTCATCTCAGGCTCTTTGGATGACATGGTGAAAGTCTGGAAATGGTGAGTTCCAAAAAAGAAAGAAAGAAAAAGAATTGGTTAAACTGAATTCTCGAGAAGCTAGGAGCATGATGTAAACATGTGCTGGTTTGTTTGGCATCATAGCTAGTTGCTGCTGATATAACTTCTGTGAACTTGTATAATCCTTATTCTTTTTGCTCTGATAAAATTTGGTTTCCTGTGTATACACGCTGTAGTTCAACACAAATTCAGATTTGATTTTTAAGCTGTGCTTTGATTTACCCAAGCAAGCCTTGCAAAAAAATTGTTTTCATTGTGCTGTTAGTAACTTGTGGTTTCGAAAGTGTTGACAGTGGGTTTCAGACAAGGGTGTTTCCTTCCTGGAAATGCCAGAGATTGAATGTGGGATCCTTGCCACTGAGCTAAGGCCTTTCCCATTGACTTTCTTGGGACTTCTATGTGCATAATTATTTCATCTCCTTTTCATGTGGAAGACTGAAATTTGGGGAGGGCAATGGATTGTGAAAACCAAAAATAATATGGCAATGGAAAAATATGCAGAACAGAATTTCAGAATGTGTTGATAGGTGTGCCATATGAAGAAACATGTATTGTTTTTAAATTTTAGTTTCCTTTTATTTTGCAAAGGAACGGAGAGAAGCTGGATCTCAAGTGGACATTAGAAGGTCATCAGCTGGGTGTAGTTTCGGTGGATATTAGTCACACGGGTACCATTGCTGCGTCAAGTTCTTTAGATGCTCACATTCGCATTTGGGATTTAGACACTGGCAAACAGATCAAGTCAATAGATGCTGGACCTGGTAAAGTTCAAAAGTTCTCTGACTACTAAGAATATACGGTTCAAGGGCTGCAAGTGTTCTAATGAGTAGTTAATATTTATTTTTAGCATACTGTTTCTAGTATTTGTGTTATGAAATTTATATGAGAGTTATACATTGCTCGGGACGCAGGTGGCGCTGTGGGTTAAAGCTTCAGCGCCTAGGACTTGCCGATCGAAGGTCGGCGGTTCGAATCCCTGCGGCGGGGTGCGCTCCCGCTGCTCGGTCCCAGCGCCTGCCAACCTAGCAGTTCGAAAGCACCCCCGGGTGCAAGTAGATAAATAGGGACCGCTTACCAGCGGGAAGGTAAACGGCGTTCCCGTGTGCAGCTCTGACTCACCAGAGCAGCGATGTCACGCTGGCCACGTGACCCGGAAGTGTCTCCGGACAGCGCTGGCCCCTGGCCTCTTGAGTGAGATGGGCGCACAACCCCAGAGTCTGTCAAGACTGGCCCGTACGGGCAGGGGTACCTTTACCTTTTACCTATACATTGCTCTGAACCCTTTGAGAGGAAGGTAATTAATAGGTTATTGATTTATTGTTGATATTTAATTTAAAACATTAACTAAAGCTTTATGTATGTATTTGCTATTTTCATAAAAGAGGACCTTGTGGCGGATTACAAGGTTAACATATCATCATCAAACCTTTTGTTGGCATCACATACAAACATCCATAACATAACAGTACAGACTTACCACTTCCCCCGTGGCACAAAACATTTACCAAAAAAAAGGAGAGGCAGAGCAGACTACTGTCACACATCTAGGTCTCCAGGGAGATCAGTCGTCTGCAATGTGTTTCAACAACAGAATACCAGATAAACATATTTGGCCACTAACTTGGTGAGCTCCTGGTCATTCCCCAATAGTAGAAAGTGTATGACCACTGACTCTGGTTTCTATTTGGGGATGCAGAGTTGCTCTAGGAATTGCTGGTGGAGATCAGCATATAGTTTACATCTAAGAACCATATAAGTAAGAGTTTCCACCAGGTGGTCATCACATGGGCAGATTCTACCTCACACCGCCTTGCCCGAGAACGTTTCTCCAAAGGAGGTTTGATGGGTTTGAGTTGAACCTGGCCAGCGAAAATGCCCTTCTTTCGTGAGGGTTAAACAAAAATTTGAGATAGTTGTGGTTAGTTTCATGTGCCCAAGAAAGTAAAGAGGGGAGCATGTTTTTTGTGCTGCTACTGTTAGATCTGGCTTTCATTGTTCCACAACCTAGCCTTGGCAGATGGTAGGGACATTGAACGCAGAAGTTCCATTGACAGCCCAAGTTGCTGTACCTTTGTGTTAAACTGTTGTAGCCCTGGGGAAAGAAAGGGATCTAGCAACACTTCACTAAGGAGAGGATCTTTATCTGTTGTGAGGCAGATGTTTAACCAGCATCGAAGAAATCTCGTCCAGGCAACAGTCTCTACCTTGTGTTGACCTCCCTCTAGACACAAGGCTGCATAGGGTACACAGCGTGGGACAGCAAAAATCTTAAAAAGGAAAGCTGCCTGCACTTGTTCAACCATCTGGGTAAACCCTAGCAGCCAGATTGGAATTCCATAGAGCAATTGAGCTATAATTTTGGTGTTGAAGACCTTAAGGGTCATATGTTCCATAAAAATCTAGTCACAACTAACTGCAATCATATGCATGCTGACTGTAGTTCATCACATTAAACTCTTCAGGACTGACTTCTGAATAACTTGACACAGGATCAGGCTGTGGATCCCATAGAAGTCAATGGGGAGTTAGTTAGTAATTTGTTCCATTAGGAAGTAGAGCTCTGCATGTTTGCTCAGATGGTTTGTTCATTGGGACAGTTCCAAGGTGACTGAGCTGGTGATGATTCAGTAAGGGGCCCCAGTTTTAACCTTGTCACTGTGATGAAGTTCACTAGCTGAATTTCAGGTAAGCCACTTCTCAGCTTCTTTTTCTCCATCTTCAGAATGGAGGATAGTAATCCTGACTAGTGATGTGAGGTGAGAATATTCTCCGGAGAATATTATCGAGAATGAGAATACAGTGGTACCTCGGGTTACAGACGCTTCAGTTACAGACGCTTCAGGTTACAGACTCTGCTAACCCAGAAATATTACCTTGGGTTAAGAACTTTGCTTCAGGATGAGAACAGAAATCATGCTGCGGCGGCAGCGGGAGGCCCCATTAGCTAAAGTGGTCTTCAGGTTAAGAACGGACCTCTGGAATGAATTAAGTACTTAACCCAAGGTACCACTGTATTCTCTGCTAGAAAATTCTCTGGAGAATATTCTCCTCAAATTATAAATTTGAATGTAAGAACCAGTTTTACAACCCACATTTTTAAAATCTAATAAATAGTCAAGCCAGTGTAAGTAATGAAAAATGATTTTTTTGATCCAGTTACATTACTGGGCATTGTGTCATTCACCACTGGCAGTTCTGAAATGTGAGCATTTTTTATTTATTTTTTATTTTTAAAAATGCTATTCATTTAATCTGATGTGCATTTTAATTCGTATGCATTTCAACTACATGTAATAGCCTTTTTTCTATTTTGGTGTGACCTTATTCTTAACAATTCTGTACCCTTGGCCATACAGTGTTATTTTTTTTTTTACAGAAAGTAGCTTTAATGCTTTATACACTTAAAAGTACCTAGGCTTATACAATTATGTGTAACAGCATGTGAGGTGGCTTTGATTTAAACAGTTGGTGTTTCTATATTTTTATTTAGTGCCAGTAACTGGTTTTTGCAGTGCCATTCAATGGTACAAGGTGCCATTTACCAGGGTTTGACATACTGAAATATATTATCATTTTTATATGTATGCATATAGTTTTGTTTATCAAGCTGTGTTTTAGTCACCAAAACAGTTATTAAGTGTTAGAGCTATTAGAAGCACAAGATAGCCTATTACTGAATTTACTTGTATCAAACCTTAACATGCCAATTAGATTTTTTGACTAGTCCTGTAACATATACAATACGTGTTCTAATGGAAGAATAAAATATGATTTAACTACTGAGTTTCGTTATAACAAACCTTAACATGACCATTACTGGTGCCATCACCTTAGAATGGTTTAACTTTAATTATAATGAATATTCTATTTTAAATGAAAATTGTCTAATATTCTCATTAATCAAGAATATTCTCGAGAATATTCTCCAAAAGATTATTCTCAAGAATTTAGCATCACTAATCCTGATTCACCTTATTGGATTGTTTGTAAGGATTACAAGCTCCATCTGGTACACAGGCTGAGACCCTACCTGCCTGTGGACTGTCTTGCCAGAGTGGTGCATGCTCTAGTTATCTCCTGCTTGGACTACTACAAATGTGCTCTACGTGGGGCTACCTTTGAAGGTGACTCGGAAACTGCAATTAATCCAGAATGCGGATAGACTGCAGCTAGACTGGTGACTGCGAGTGACCAACAAGACCACATAACACTGGTCCTGAAAGACCTACATTGGTTCCCAGCCGTTTCCGAGCAGAATTCAAAGTGTTGGTGCTGACCTTTAAAGCTCTAAATGGCCTTGGTCCTGTATCCCTGTCTCCTTCTGCCCGGACACTGAGGTCCAGCTCCCAGGGCCTTCTGGTGGTTCCCGCCTTGCAAGAAGTGAGGTTATAGGAAACCAGGCAGAGGGCCTTCTCGGTAGTGGCACCGGCCCTGTGGAACGCCCTCCTGTCAGATGTCAAGAAAGTGAGCAACTACAGTGGTACCTCTAGTTGCGTGCACCTCTGGATACGAATCCTAGGGTTACGCACGTGGCAAACCCAGAAGTATTTTCCCAGGTTTCGCCATGTGCACATGCACAGAGCAGGCACCTCCGGTTGTGAAAACCTCAGGATCCAACTGGAGCTCCTGAACGCATCCTGTCCGCAACTGGAGGTACCACTGTATCTTACTTTTAAAAGGCATCTGTATCTTACTTTTAAAAGGCACCTGTTTAAGGAAGTTTTTAATGTTTAATGCTGTATTGTATTTTTAATATTCAGTTGGGAGCTGCCCAGAGTGACTGGAGAAACCCAGCCAGATGGGCAGGGTATAAATAATATTATTATTTATATTATTATATAAATAATAATAAGTTGTTGTTGTTAAATAATTAATATAAATCATTTTGAATGATTCAAACCATTACAAAGATATCATCTTCAACATCATCACCAGGATATTGAGCACAATAGCATGTGACGATGATAATAGCTTGCAATGGGATGCACCTTCTAATATCTGCTTTCATGCACAGCTAGTCATACATCAACATTGCTGTGCACTTATAAGAACAGTTCAATCAGTGTTGGATATTTAATCTGGAGTTTAGAGCACTAACGTTTCCCTCCTTCTCTTCTCACAGTGGATGCCTGGTCACTCGCTTTTTCGCCTGACTCCCAGTATGTTGCAACAGGAAGCCACATAGGGAAAGTGAACATTTTTGGTGTCGAGACTGGAAAAAAAGAATATTCCTTGGATACAAGAGGCAAATTCATCCTGAGTATTGCATATGTAAGAATCCTGTCTGTTAATTGGCCTTTGGTGCAATCTCTTTTACTGTCTCCACCACTTACTAATTTGTCCTGAATGCCCTGTGTTTTGCTAGCATTTAAAAAGTGGTGCCAAGGGAGAGATGACCAGGCCCCAGACCTCTGCTGTGCTAGGTCATTAATGGTTTCAAAATGCTGATCAATAAGTGCTGCTTAAGAAGATTTTCAAATCCAGCACCTCTTACTCCGTTTTCTTCTTCACAAGGCTGTGTGTGCAAATCTAAACCAGATAAAATGCTATGCTTTCACACTGTATGGGGCCCACAGTAGGAAAATTGTATGGGTGCCCAGAGACATTAAAACACAGGCCCAGATAAATTGAATGTGACAAGAATATAACTGTGTACTTGTCAACAATCAGTGTTTGTTTTTTCATGGGATTTATAGGTGTGTCCCCACTAGCTGATCCTAGAATATGTTCTGGTGGGGAGCCTTTGTCTTGCCAGCCAGTCGTTGCCCACCAAAGGCTCTAAGCTGGCCAAGGCTGTTTCCCCCAATTCGTGATTCAAGGGCTTTGCATGGAACCCCAACTGAAACAGAAGTGGGGGGGGGGGACCTTCCTTTTAACAGCACTTTGTACATTATGTCATTTTGATGACATGTGATTGGCGTATGGGCAGCCCAGTGAGGCTGATCTTGATAAGGATCTGGCCCATACCGCCAAAAAGGTTCACCAGCCTTGTGATATAGCCTGAAATCAGCAGTTGGCACATTTTATGCCCCGGACCAATTGGTGCACTTGATTAGGGATTAGGGATCCACCTCTGGGTTTTCTTGCAGGAAAATCAGAGCCTTGTTGAAGTGAGACTGATACCCTCTGGTGGAATGTAGACCAGTACTGCAAAGCATCTAGCACTCTGCAGACTTGCCTAAGCTCCAAACTAGCCCCAAGCAGGATGATTTGTAAGAGACCTGCAATGTCAAGCTGCAGCTTGAAGCTTTTCCCATCACTGGATCTGCTTGATATACCCACAGGCATATTTAATCTTCGTGCAGAGAGGGCTGCCTTTCTCATCTTTGTCCCAGAAAGAAATTGGCTGATGTTGGCGAGGCTTAGGTATAGCTGACTTTTTCTGGGTTCCACAACCTCTGGTCTGAATCCCTGTTGCTGGGGAGAGTGCTGCTGCTCTCAGGCTTCCCATAGGCACCTGATGGGCCATTGTCAGAAAAAGATGCTGGACTTGATTAGACTGTGGCCTGATGCAACTGTGCTCTTTTGACGTAATGTTCTTATAACGTGACCACAGTATTCAAGGCATTGGTGACTTCAAGGTTGGATTACTGCAAAGAACTCGGGGCGGGGGGTCCTTGCCATTGGTTTGAATACTGCAGTTGTTGAGAGCAGCATATTATAGCTCAAGATTTGCACTGGGTGCCAGTTTGTTACTCAGACAAGTTCAAGGTTTACTCTTATTACATAAAGCTGTTGAGAACTTCAGACCAGTTTACATGAAAGGTGATCACCTTACCCCTTACATGCGTACTTGACCACTTTGATCTGTGGAACTTGCACTTTCACAAAATGCCACATAATGTTCATTCCTCATCTGTTTGGACTCATCCAGTCTATGCTTTGGAGCAACCTTCCTAACGTTAACACAGGCAGGCATCTTTTCTATGTTGTTCTAGATGCTTTCAAAAAACTTTTTATTTCAACTTAGTGGTGGTTGTTTTGATTAGGTGGTCTGTAAATTTCTCTAAATAGAATATGTTTTCCCTTTATGCCTGCTTGCACTTGGGGATGGAGGAAGATAGCATTTTTTTTTTAAAAAAAAATGCAAATTCTCTGTTATTTGCAGAGCCCGGATGGAAAATATCTTGCCAGTGGAGCTATAGATGGAATTATCAATATCTTTGATATTGCGACTGGAAAACTTCTTCACACGTTGGAAGGTAAGGCTTGGAATGCTTGTAGCAGATTGCTCTCGATCTCTGGGAAGTGGTCTGAAGCCTCCAAATATAGAGGCTGTGCTTTGCTTTCTTCCCTCGTTTTCAGGTCCCCAGCAGAGCTTCTTCTGCCCATGCTTCCAGAAACAGTTCAGGAAAGGAGCTGGTCAAACAGGGTTGCAGGGGTGGAGGCAGTACAAGATGTGATATATTCAGGCCTTCATGGATGAAAGTGGGATTCTTATATATTTCAGGGCACGCTATGCCAATCCGTTCCTTGACATTCTCCCCAGACTCCCAATTACTTGTCACAGCTTCAGATGATGGCTACATCAAGATTTATGACGTGTAAGTGCTAATCCTTCTCTGTCCAGAGCATGGCAATGTCTCTCAAAACTGATTCAGTGGTAATGTAATGGTAAAATCTTACCTTTTGGAGATAAAAAAGTCAAATTTCCCTTGACTCTTGTACACCTTTCTACCTCCTTGTATCTCCTCTTAACTGCTCCTCAGTTTCCCAAACCAACAGGAAGTTTCCAAACTTGCCAGGATGTATGTTGATAGCATGTCCTTCAGAGGTTGTTGGACTCCAATTCCTGTGTCAGCGCCAGCCTGCAAGGTCAGGACTGGTGGGAGTTGTAATCCAACAACATCTGGAAGGCACCAGGATGAGGAAGGCTGTCTGAATCACTTACGTCAGTGACAAACTTTGGCTTGCATAGAAAAGAGCAAACAGCCCCAGAAGACAACCCTAATCTAGTGTTACCAGTTTCTTACAGTGGCCAACAGAGTTAGAAACTCAGATATACAAACTAGACATCACATGGCACCTTAAGCCTAGGTTATGGTCACAACAATGGAAAGTCTAGCCACACACCCCCCCAAGATTACAAAGATGAAAATGAATTGTGTATATCATCAAGCAGAATCAAATTTAACAGTGGTGATTCCCCACCTTTTTGCTGCTGTTTTGATTCCTTCCAGGTGTCTTTTGAACAATGGAAGCAATTAACCATTCTAAAAAGAAAGCATCAAAAATAAAATGAGCACCCCAGACCATACCTTTGTGCTTTGGGCAAATAAATCCAGAGTAACTACCATTTCCTGATTCTGTTCTAACCAACACCACCACTTATTACAGCCTATGCAACTGATGGCAGAGAGGCCCAATGCATGCATGTGCATGTGCATGCATTGCTTGCTAGCTTTTTAATCCAATTGAGACAAACAATTATAAGTGAGCCAGAACATCATCAGAAAAACTACCAAATAAAACAAGTATCAATAGAATCGATATGGAAGCGGGCCATTCTTCAATGGCAAGGAAATCTGCATGCTTCCCATGGCTTCCTCCACTACAGAAAGGCTGTGTTAAATTTTCACCTACAAAGCTGGCCAGGCCAAATTTAGGGTGCAGAAAAGTCAAAAAGAAAGAAAGAAAAACGAAATAGGCCATCACCATGATAGGGTAGGTTTGGTGGCCTAGATTTGAAAGAAAATGGGAAGGATCTTACAAGAGTTGGGGAGATGAGGGGAAAAAAGGGGCCATTGCATTTTTAGATAAAGGAGGAAGGAAGGAGGAGAGCAGAATGGAGCCTGCAGAGAGAGGATTCAAACACAGAACACTGTCCCTTTAGAAGGGGTCTGGGTGGTCAGAAGGGAAGAAATGGGGGAAATATCCAGACAATGAAAAGGAGAATGATCCGGTGGGGCGGGGGGAGGAAGAGGTCACGAGAAAGCTGGGATTCCTCCCCAAAGGCAGAAACGGTGGGGTGGTGAGTGGGCAAGATAAACTGCAGGAGGTAGTAGAGTGAACATGGTATACTTTAAAACATACACAACCCCTAGCTGGCCAGGCAGCACTGGCCCTGGAGAAGACGTTACCTTCATATGTTCACTCCAGCCTTAACAGTCACACACGGCTTCAGCCATTCAAGCACAGGCAACCCATGCATGTTTTACTTTGGAGGAAGCCCCATGGAGTTCTGTTGCAAGTAGAAGACAAACATCAGATCAGGGATGGAAACAACCCTTTTCTCCAAATGGCACACACATGCATACCTCTTCTCCCTCCCTCCCTCCCTCCCTCCCTCCCTCCCTCCCTCTGCCGTCGGAGAGATCTCAACCTCCGTCCCTCCTCCCACAGTGGTGGCTCCTTCCCTCCCAGCACTCAGACAGGCTCTCTGAAGTGCAGATTTAATCCTGAATAAAAGCCTCCCCTATGGCACCCTCCCACCCTTGCTTGTTCTTTCTCAGCCTCCTGTGTCTGGTGGAGAAACACACTCAAATGCAGCTGAGCAGCAGAGACACACCAGCAGCAGGCAGCCGCCTTCTCTCTAGAGAGCCAGTGTGGTAGTGGTTAAGAGCAGTAGTCTCGTAATCTGGTGAACCGGGTTCGCGTCTCCGCTCCTCCACCTGCAGCTGCTGGGTGACCTTGAGCCAGTCACACTTCGTTGATGTCTCTCAGCCCCACTCACCTCACAGAGTGTTTGTTGTGGGGGAGGAAGGGAAAGGGGAATGTCAGCCGCTTTGAGACTCCTTCGGGTAGTGATAAAGCAGGATATCAAATCCAAACTCCTTCTCTTCTTCTTCTTTCTAATGTAGGGTGGCATTAGCATTCACGTGTGCAAGTAGATCCAAGCGGCAGCCAGCAACAGGCAACAGCCTCTTAGAAGCGCCAGCAATTTAAATTAGTTGCAATACACGGCAACAAGACATAAGAAATTCCTCACAATCAGCCCATTCTCTGTTACAGGAGGTGCCTGGTGCCCAGTTAGTTTCAAACACTGGTGGCCACCCAGATGCCTTTGGGTATCCTGCAAGAGCGGCCTTCTATGTCTGAATGTGGAAGTTCTATTTGGCTGACATGTCTAATAGCTACAAAAAACCTCTTTTTCCTTGGATTTGTTTTGTTCCCATCCGGCCATCAGCCCCCAGGAAGCTGCCTTTATACCAGGTGGTATTGCTTCATCGAGCCCATTTTCCCCCTGGACCACCATAAAAATATTTACCTTCATCCATTTGGCTTCTGCAAAGAAGCATCTTTTGGTGTTGTTTGCCCCTTTCCTTTGGAAGACGAAGGTTGTAATTAATGTGACTGATAAAGACAGCCTTCCCCAGCCTCTTGCCCTCCAGTGGCTGTTGAACCCCATCTCCCATAAGCCCCAGGCTGCATGGCAACTAGTTAGAGATGATGGGGGTTGGAGCCAGACATCTGGAGGGCACCAGGTTGGGGAAAGTTGAATTAAGGGATAAGTCATATCCTGCTAAGTGATGATGTTGGTTGTGTTTCCATGAAGTGTGAACCCTTTCACATGGCAGTAAATATGGGATGCAGTCTAGTACATACATTTTATTCTTTCGGAATGCTAATCTCTTGGACCTTGAATGAAGAATATGGTAAAACGGACCCATCACTCCCAGGTAGCTGAGAATTGCAAGGAAGATTCATGAGAAGCAACCGTTTTGTCATACCTGTCCACAATTGCTCCAGCTTTTCATTGAGAATCCTCTGATAAACATCTGAAGAAACTCAGAAGTTCCTTGGAATATTATTTTGAAGAGCCTGTTGTTAGGGTGTATTTCTAAACTGGAGCCTGTTTTTGAATTCTGCAGGCAGCATGCGAACCTGGCAGGCACCCTGAGTGGCCACGCATCTTGGGTGCTAAATGTAGCGTTTTGTCCTGACGACACCCATTTCGTTTCTAGGTATGTAGAATGTTGACATGGCCTGATTTGGTTGGGTTATGCGTTACATGTTCATCTTGTACTTTCTTCATGGAACTCTAGAAAGGAGTATGTCACTGGTGGGTTCATTGTTGAGCAGCACTTAGCCTAATTTCGTGTGGGTAGCAAGGAGAGGGGGAAATGGAGGGGAAAGGAGGTGGTGCAGAGAGAGAGAGAGAGAAGTGGTGACCCACACTGGGCTTTGACCTTTCCACACCTGTTGCTTGTATGTGGCCCCTAGCAGAGGGAATGGTTGCCTGCTGCAGGCCTATGCTGGGTTTACTCTCTTCTGCCTCCCCCCAAGCCATTCTTTTTAAATCACTAATTTTATAAGGGGCAAGACTACAGACACATAACACATGAGAGGAATCCCCAGAATTACAACAGAGGTAAGTAGAGCACCCTTGTAAAGCAGGCTAGGCTGAGATAGACTCTGGTCCCTCGTCATCTGGTGAACTTCAAGGCTCAGTGTGGATTTGAACTTGCCCCCTGAACCTATGACATTGCAGCATCACCGTTCATTTATGTGGATGGGATGTGGAGAGGAAGGCCTGTTTATAAATGGAGCTTCATAGAGTAAAATTCACATAGTTGTAAAACTGAGTGCATGATTTTCTTAATTGGGCAGAACTAAGAATTAGCAGCCTTATTTTCAAAAGGTGCCAAGTAACTAGCATTGTATTCAACTAACTTATACTCAGATAGACTCCTTAAAAATTATGGACCTAAGTCATGGCCAGTTAATTACAATCATAGGTCTACTATTGAGTAAAAGTTAGTTGAATACAACCTAAGCAACTGCTTCCCCTATTTTTAAGATGAGTTTTTCACAAATGAATATACTGTATTTGGGTGGGGGGGTTGCCCAGAGTTGTTCAGCTTTTTTGAGGTGGGGGTTGCCAACAATTGCTCCCCCGCCTGACCAACACTCCCAATTGCCAGCAGCCACCAATCACCCACCCAATCACCACTGACAAACTCCTACTCGCACCTGCAACCAATTGCCCATCCCCCCTCTGCCCTATCTGTGTTTAAGACGGCTCACTAAAAAAACATCATCTTCTACACGGAAAAATATGTGTTGACGTTTAAAGAAGTCTGATTAAGAGTGTATTGGGATAAATGACAAAGAATTCCTAAGGAAAAATTCTCAAATGGAGTCTGCTGCCCAGAGAAACGTGTATGAGTCATTCCGTTTCTTTACCTTGCTGATCTTGCTCTACTGAGTGTGGGTTTGCTCTACTCTGCTGCAGTGTACTATATCAGTCTACTTTCCTGCTCGTTTCAGTGTGTGGCTTTCCCCATAAACAGCAAGGTGTTAGCAGCATGCCTAAACTCTTGCCCTTGTTCTCCTGGGTTTGTTTGTGTGAGTGGAAGAGAACTGTTGGTGTCATCTTCAAGCATGGCAAAATGAGGGGCATCTATTGCAGGGGTATGAACCGTGCAGAATTTTTCTGACAGCTGCATTGAGCCACACTTGTCTTGCAGGGTTGTGCAGGACAAAGGAATTGCCTTACGCTGACTCACACCATTGATCTATCTTAGCTTAGGGTTCCCTACACTGACTGGCAGCCCTTTCTGCAAGTGCTGGGGACTGAAGTCAGATGCCGCACCACTGAGCAAGGTTCTGCATTAGACACAGTTGCAAGCTGTGGGCTCACTTTCTTGCATGCTGTTTGGTAACTGGATAGCTGCCGGTCATCAAGTGTACAGCGAGTGGAATGTGTGAACTGCATTTTGCTGTGGTGAAGGAACATGGATGCTTGAACTTTCAGCTGCCTTGTTGGGTCAGGCCAGTGAGTTCTGCAAGTTTGGTCTCGGTTGGAAACTAAATGCACTGCAGTCTTTAATCTTGTATTGCTAAGGTCAGTTAGTTACTCTTTACTCATCTGCTTAGTTTTTGTGGTGCTGTGGTGTGTAAACCACTGAGCCTTGGGCTTGCCGATCGGAAGGTCGGCACTTCAAATCCCCACAACAGGGTGAGCTCCCGTTGCTCGGTCCCTGCTCCTGCCAACCTAGCAGTTCGAAAGCACATCAAAGTGCAAGTAGATAAATAGGTACTGCTCTGGTGGGAAGGTAAACAGCATTTCTGTGCACTGCTGTGGTTTCACCAGAAGTGACTTAGTCATGCTGGCCACATGACCCGGAAAAACTGTCTGCGGACAAATGTCGGCTCTCTCGGCCAGTAAAGCGAGATGAGTGCCACAACCCCAGAGTCATTTGCAACTGGACTTAACTGTCAGGGGTCCTTTATCTTTATGTAGCATGGCAGCTTCTGCTTTGTGCTGTCTTGCACAACACATGGACTGAACATTATGCATGGCAAATAAACACTTTGGGAAACAAACAATTCTGATGCCAGTCTTCAGATTTTCTGCAGAGTCCCTGCTCCAAGCATCTTCTTTAGCATGCTACACTCTTAAAAGAGGACCTTTTCTGCGTCCGCTCAAGGGACACGTCTAGTGCCAACACTGGCACCTTTTTCAATACCAGGGGAAGACCTTTTTGCCCAGACAATTCAGATGGTGGTTTTGTTTTTGCTTGCTCTGTTCTGCTTTTCTTTGGGGTTGGAGGTGTCAGTCACACTTTTGTACACCAGGCCTGGAACTTTTCAATGAAATATCCTAAATAAACATGACAAAATAGTGAGTACCGTGGCTTCAGGATAGATGAAGTGAGAGATGTGACTTGCAATTTTTTAATTCCCCAAAGAGGGAAGGGCGAGCTCAGGGTTGGAGGCTCACACCAGTGGGCTGCACAAATGGTGATTCCAGGAAGCAGAGGCCATTTCCTATTTCTGGTGGGTTGGTATTAACAGGGAACAAAATTGTTGATCATTGTTCTTTTCCAGTTCATCAGACAAAACTGTGAAAGTGTGGGATGTACCTTCCAAGACCTGTGCTCATACCTTCTTTGATCATCAAGATCAGG
The DNA here is from genome assembly GCF_964106915.1 of Podarcis gaigeae. Classification (NCBI taxonomy): domain Eukaryota; kingdom Metazoa; phylum Chordata; class Lepidosauria; order Squamata; family Lacertidae; genus Podarcis; species Podarcis gaigeae. Next base: position 960,323 of record NC_139690.1, read on the forward strand.
TATATAGAACTTTGTGGCTGTCGGTTGTGGCAGCCTAGGGAACTTTCCTTACATTAAAACCTATAGTCCAGGCTGCATAGAACTAGTCTTGAGACGTTCCAAAATTTGAAGGGTTACTTCCTGCTATATTTGTGGAGTTTTCTTACAAAAGTAGTATATAAATTTTGTTCCATAAAATAAATGTGAAGTGTGTCCAATTAATTGTCTATTAGTGCTGTCTACTGAGTTCTCTTAAGACCTGAAACGGAAGATTTCCACCCCCCCACCCCCAAATAAAACTGGCATTTTAATTCAAGATGCTTGAACCACTCAGCTTGCCTCTGTGCAAAGTGCTGGTAACAGGGGTGTGAGAGACTGAAAGTAGAATCCCATTGGCCTGCCTTTTTAGCAGAATGAGTGTGCTTTTGCTGGCAGAGGGGCCATAGCTTGGTGGCAGTATATGCCTGGCATGCAAAGAATGCAGGTCCAATGCTTGGCATCTCCACATCAAGGAGCAAGCGATGGGTAAGCTGTGCCTCAGACTATGAGTTGCTGCTACTCAATATGAGGCAGCTTCTTGTGTTTTAGTTTTACGATTGTCACTGTTTGACTCCTATCAGCCATAGTCAGGCACAGTGGAGTTGCAGCCCAACATCTGAGGGCCCATTGGGTTTGTTTTCTCTTGTGCAGTGGGCAGTACACAGCATATATAAATTACCTTTAAAGAAAAGGCTTGTGATCATTATAATTTTTTTAATGTCTGTTATAAGCTATTGCCTAACTCTATGCAATCAATCTTAACAGATTTTTTGGTTTGTTCACAGGTCTGGGGAGTGCAATACAACGGAAATGGTTCTAAAATTGTATCAGTTGGTGATGATCAAGAAATCCATATTTATGACTGTCCAATTTAAATGTACCTAAATCAATTTGGGTTCCTTTTGAAAGCTGTGGAACTTTCAAAAGGTGTTAAGAAAACCTTTAGATTTTGACAAATGCAAATAATCAATATATATCTAAGTTTGTATGAATTTTGCTATTTATGTTTATAAATGTATTTGTTACTTTAAATTACTTAATTTGCCAACTGGGCTACTGGAGTATCATTTCCCCTATTAGACATTTTTCTGTTTTGGGGGTGGCAGTGCTTGTCATGGACGGCACAGGTGTGACTACAAACAAGAATAAAGGCTGTGCATGTGCTCAGGGGAGCCCTGCAATTTGCAAATATATGCAAAGAGTTTCTTTCCAGCAGGGGGCACCCAAGCATAAAAAATCAGAAAAATATGCTGCTTGCATGCAAGTTCTTAAGCTTCCCTCTTGGTTAAGAGTCCTCATACCACACAGAATGGTCCTGTTTTTATTTGAAGCAATAATTCAGTTTTACAGCAAACAGGTTTAGAGAACAGCCCATTAAGCTGAAACTATAGCTGTTTTATGTAAATAGTGTTCTGAAAATTATTTCTACATTAGGGATTTTTAGAGAAACTGGAAGTGCTTATTCAACCAAGTTGCAGTATACTTAAGTCTTGCTACAGAGGGATTTTTTTGGTGTGGGTTTTTTTTTCTTTCCATGAACGCTTAAATATATAGTTACAAAAATGATACTCAGCATCTCTGTGCTGAACATGACAAGTGGCTTCAAAAGCCAATTTTTGAATCTGTCACTAGCAGTCCAGTTACACCTCCAGTTCAAGATGTCTGACACTGCACACCAGTTCTAGGACCTTCGTCATCCTCCTCATAGGCTTCCCCATGATTACGGAAAGCTCGCTCTCTTGGATCAAATTCAACAAGATCAACTTGATCCATGTCTTCTGAAATCATTACTTCTTCTCTAGGAGGAAGCAGAGCTTCTAACAAGGGTAGCTGTTCCTTGGAAAGCCACTGATGCTCTGGGAATGCAACCTATAATAAAAAGGCAGCATTAATGTAACTAGTGTGGAGCTATGCTCACATCCTGCATTTGGAACAGCAGCTCCTTGAACACAAGCAAATACCTTAAGGCTGATTTTGTTAACTACCATCAGGAATTATTGCCACTGTCTTGCATAGATGGCAGGGTAGGCAATCTGGTGTGTGGAGGGGTCAGACAAAATCCAGCACACTCTCCCTCGTTTTGTCCCTCAGCTGCTTTCTACCAAGATGACACAGAGCTTGGCTTTCTCAAGATAGTTTACAATATAAAACAAGCCAGCAATCCCAAAATAAGAGCAGAACTAGGTGAAAACTTTGCTAAAAAGCTATTCAAAGGATCCCAGATGCCATTGTGCACCTCCCTACCTCACCTCGGAACAACACATTTTGGCACATCCCTCCCATTTTTACAAATCTTCTACTGCTTCATGTGCACAAACCCTGAAGCAGGAAGTGACAGTTGAGGTGCCTCATGAGCTTGCAGTTCAGTGTGTTTCAAGAACGCTTTGCTGCTTGTGTGGCACCTACAGGGAACAGCCCATGTTGCTGACTTTACAACTGCCCATTCAGTTGGAAATGCACTTCATCCAGCTTGTAGGCAGATAGATTCAAACAGCTGTTTAAAAGCAACTTACTTACCAAGAACTGAATTATTAGGGAACCTTTTTCCAATGGTGACTTGTAAATTGGCATTCCCTCATTTATGATGCATTTGACATCTCCATGCTTTATCACTTCACCTGTTTGAATAGCGATTACACACAGTTAAGTTCGTTAGCTTTCCGAAACCCCTCAACAGCAAAATGATACATGAAACCCTAGTGGATCAGACAAGGGTCTCTATCTCGGTGGTGAGGAACCTGAGGCCCACTGGCCTAATTAGGTAGGTTCTGTCTCAGCTCAAAGTGTGTTGCAAGCTTTGAGCCTTTCAAAGCTCTGTAGAGAATAACGTTTTGAAAAGGGCTTCTGACAATCTGGACAAAACAAAACAAAACGGGCAAGATGTCATTGTGACATCAGGTACCTGACAGGTGATTGACTCTGCTCTCCTGTCCAACTTTGCTCAGGATGGGTGGGTAGGGGAGACAATCTGGCCCTTTGGGCTAAAAAGCTCAGTGTGGTTCAGCATTCTACTTCCACACAGCCAATCAGGTATTTGGAAAGCTCAAAAGCAGAAAATGGAGATATTTATGGAGATTTATATGAAAGAACACTGTAAACATCTGAAAATGTAGGTTTGAGTTAAAATATTTTGTAATGCTAATATTTGGAGCTGGTTTACAATAAATAAGGTAAGTTTTATAAAGATAGAAAGAAGGTAAATAGGCGGTTATAGAAATGCAAAGATGTAAGTGAATATTTATGAAAGCCAGAGAGTGGGATGGGGGGGGGGGAGTCGAAGCTCAGTTTGAGAAATGTTTTTGGTGATGAGATTATTTAATGGATTGTGATCATGGTAAAATGTAAACTTAATAAAAAATATTTTAAAAAACCACAAAAAAGCAGAACATGAGGAGCTATAGCCCTTTCCCACTGTTGTTCCCTGCAATGGATTCTGAGAGACAATCCCTTTTAAAGGCATCTAAGTTTGTGGGCATCACATCTCATGGAAACCAGCTCGTCTTTTTGTCCATCCTCTGTCTCCAATCATCAGCTCCAGTGGATGATCTAAACTGGTTTGCAGCAGAAACTCATTAAAATCAGTATCTTAATGGAAACATGCAAGCTGCTAATTAAATAGCATTTGCTAAGCATTTTTTTCTTTAACAAGGTAGATGCAACACCTACCTGCTTTGGAAGTTATTACAAGGACTCTGTCATCCAAGGTATCAATTGTCTTTTTGAAGCCACACAAGGCTTCCGTGAGCTGAATTTTCATTTTCATAATTAAGTCGTTGCCTCTTCTCTGAAACACTGGGTGGTCTTTCTGATCTAGCACAATGATGACATCTCCAGGCTCCAAATCAGGTTCCTGGTCACCTTCTCCGTGAAATACTATTTTCTGACCATCTTTCATACCTATGAAGCAACACATACACAAAAGAAATCACATTCAGAAGATTTGTCAAAACAGTGCCAGCAACCTGATTAATGGATATCCTGTATCTTCTAGCCTATGGCAAGTTAGGAATACTTCCAAAAGTTCCAAATTATGTGACCTTATTTCCAAAGTAAAACTGATGCATTAGGAATGCTTCTTTTTAAGTTTTTTAAGTTTTTCGCTTCTTTTCCCTTATAACAAATCATACATATTGATAAAAACCACTACAATCCTAGTGCACTACAATGCACTAGCACTACAATGCAATGTTAAGTATTATTGCATGAAGACTGCTTACTCTGCAGTGTGTTTATAAATGTGTGTGAGGAAGAGGGTGTGCTGCAAATTAACTCTAAAAAGCAGCCAGCTATATACACTGGGATTAATTATCCTAGTTAAGTTGTAACTTAAGCAACAAAGCACAGCGAAGCTTCAAAATGTGGAGGAACGGGAAGTCCATCCATTGCTTAGTGCCATGCTACTCTACTGCTGCCTTCTGAAACAACTGAAACATACTGTATAGGATCAAAATTCCAAAACTGACAATTTTGAAAGTATCTCTAATATTTGAAACAAAATTTTAAAAATCCTTCCAGTAGGCACCTTAGAGACCAACTAAGTTTGTCATTGGTATGAGCTTTTGTGTTCATGCACACTTCTTCAGCTATCTTGTCATACCAATGACAAACTTAGTTGTTCTCGAAGGTGCTACTGGAAGGATTTTTGTTTGTTTAAACTACAGCAGACCAACAAGGCTACCTACCTGTATCTAATATTTGAGATACTGTTTATGACTTATTTTAATCTGCTGTGGGTTCCCTACAGGGCAAACAGCAAGATAAAAATTATTGCATGCCTATGTGTCTGCCTTCCTTTCATCACTATGTAGTTACTTGAGCAATGAAATTCCAGTCCTCAAAGATCACTAGGATACCTTAGTGCCTTGTGGCAGTGAAGCCTTGCCATGAATGTCGTGCTTGAAAAGGGAAGCAATGGGCATGTGCAGGAGGGACAGGCTTTGGGTATGAGCAAAGAGATATTCCCTCGTGAGCTGCCAATTTGGGTAGCTAGCTGCCTGGGAAGGTTGGGTGTGATGCAATCCTTACCTTTGTCAATGTGTATTTCTATTATTTTTTTCTCTCTAACCACCTTGTTGCCATTGCAGGTGGCGCATCTGTCTTTGGGATTTATTCGTTCCCCTTGGCCTTTACAGTCTGGACAAACAGTCTGGATTTGCTGCACCATTCCAGGTGCGATCTGCTGAACAAGCACCTGCACTCCTCTTCCTTTGCATGTAGGACACTTTTCCACAGCACCTTTCTTTCCACCAAGGCCTTGGAAGGAAATACAAAGGAAAGCACACAGTAACTCCTAAAGTTCCCTGATGGCAGACAGCAACTCACCAAGCTCTCGTTACCAATCTCAACATCCGTGTATAGCTCTCGTACCAAGCAAACAGGGCTTTGACTACATCTTATCTACAAATTCAGTGCCAAACATTACTCCCTCTGAGCTCTGCGTCTCCCTGGGTCTGGCATAGTTATTCAAAATAATGAACAAGTCTAAGCATATTTATGTACAGTTTGGACAACAGCAAGGAAACTATTTGATTAAGTCTGCAAACATTGCTAGGCTGCTCAACAGTTTCCAGTGCACTCTTTGAACAGAACAATCTGTTCACTTCTCATGACTTTTCATAAGACGACCAAATATTTGACAATAGCCTTGAAAAGTGGAGATCAGTTGGAATCCCATCATTCACAATTTATGTGATATACACTTATCAATCCACAACTGACCTGTATCATCGACCAGAGATGAACACCTTTTTAAAGAGGATCATGGCCACTTTTACTATGGACTCATTTTTTTTTATAGCAATCATTCTTGTTTTGTCATTAAAAAGAATGTTTGCTGTTAAGAAAATTAGCCGTTTGCCTGTTTCAGAGGCAAATACGTCTGAAACAGAAAGTTTCCCGTTTCACCCCTTTGTGGATTGAGATTTTGGATCTTAAGTTTCCTTGGGGAGTGAATTTAACTTGGCAGCTTGTAAAGAATACAAGCTTCCTAATTAGGTAAAGTATATTTTTCTCCATTCCCATCCTCAGAAGTTTGTCCCAAAAGTGATTTCTAGAGATAGAGTCAAATGCTCCTTTAAGGTCAAGAAAAGGGAAATTCTAGAAAATACCACTTGTAGAAAGACTATGCCTCTGTGCACAGACAAATAGAATCCGCTGCGCATAATTGGTTGGTTGGTTGTTAGTAGGGAGTGGTATTCACATGGATTTAATGTAGCCTTTTTTATGTTTACTCAGGATGGGGATAAGATGGAGATAGTAGCCAGGTTTCTGCACCATGCAATGAATGCTTATACAGTGGTACCTTGGGTTACATACGCTTCAGGTTACAGACTCCACTAACCCAGAAATAGTACCTCAGGTTAAGAACTTTGCTTCAGGATGAGAACAGAAATTGTGCTCTGGTGGCCCAGCGGTAGCAGGAGGCCCCATTAGCTAAAGTGGTGCTTCAGATTAAGAACAGTTTCGGGTTAAGAACAGACCTCCGGAACAAATTAAGTACCGTATTTTTCACTCTATAGGACACACCCGACCATAGGACGCACCTTGTTTTAGAGGGGGGAGAACAAGGGAAAAAAAAATCTCCCCTCTCTGCCCAGCGCCCCTCCAGCGAAGCGGCAGGAGGCGCTGCGCAGAGAGGAGGAGAATCCCCCCCCCCCGTTTTCCCACAAGGTGTCGTCCAAGGTGCATTCAACCTTGGAAGCCTGGAGAGCGAGAGGGGTCGGTGTGCACTGACCCCTCTCGCTCTCCAGGCTTCAGGTTGCTTTTGACCTGCTCTGGTGAGGTGGTGCGCGGCTATGGCAATACCCCACCTCCCGCAAAAGCCCACAGGAGCTGCGCACGCTTTAAGGAGCGCGCGGCTCCTGTGGGCTTTTCTACAAGGAGGGAGAAGGAAGTGACTGGCCGCATCAGTCCCTTGTCCCTCCTGGGGAAAAGCCCGCAAGAGCCGCGCGGTGCTTGTGTGTGGCTTTGGGAGGCTTTTCCTGCCTGCCTCCCCCCTGCATTCGCTCCATAGGACGCACACACATTTCCCCTTCATTTTTGGAGGGGGAAAAGTGCGTCCTATAGAGCGAAAAATTCGGTACTTAACCCGAGGTACCACTGTACAATGTTAACTCAAGTGTTAGATGCAGGTTTCTGATGGGTGATTTTATTGTACTGAACCATACTGGAATCTTGTGTAAACGTCAATAAAGGTTTGTGAATTTGAAAGAATGTAATGGCACATTCTTGATTTTAGATTTAAGAATGGTTTGGTGAGCACCCCAAGTACTTCCTGAGTAATCACACCCACAAAATGATTCTGTGTCTGACTTTAATGTATTCAAGGCAGCTGGTGCCTTCAAATATCCCTGCATATAATGTCCAGCATTTTCACTTGAGGTTACAGGAGTGGCCTTTAGAGCACTTTTTGGGCACAGCCCAACTTCTATATTCAAGTTCACTGAGTCATTACCTTTGCACTTATCACAAATTACATTCTTCTGAAGCGCCAGCTTTCTTGTGGCTCCATTGTACAAGTCTTCAAGGGATATACTCAACTGATGGACAACGTTCTTTCCTTAATGAAAATGAAGGTCAGATGCTTAACACAAGATCCCCATTTCCAATGTTCATTTTAAGCTTTTTATCCTACCTCCCTGCAAGCCTAACAATCCTCCAGAATGGAATTTGTACCTTTTACTAAGAGGAAACTGCTTCTGGAACACAACAGCTCTGTTTCTGCAGTACGGCTTAGCTTTTCAGAATTTTGTAAAGTTAGCTTCCTATATAGCTATTTAATTTTTTTTCCTTTTTAACTTATCTGTAATGCCACACATGGACAAAACCAAGATGAAATTCCCCTCATCTGGCTTTATCATATATGCATCCTAGGCAAAGGCGGCGGCCATGGCAGTTCCTCCCTCTCAAAGGCAATTTTCTTGAAAAAACAGCCAGGGCTGCCAGCAACCATGGCAAGATATGATTTAAAAAATTGTACTTGGGAAGGTTGAGCAGAGGCTATTGACCAGAATAAAGTTGGTCCTCTGGACATCTTACCTCTATCCACTTCCTTGTTTAGACACTACTGGGCAGTGCTGAAATATGTACCCATAAACCAACCAGTTTTCAAATGCATTCTATTAATAGTTATAGCCCTCAAATTCTAAACACTATTCTAAGTGCAGAACAAACCCTTCCCCCCCCCCAAAAAAAAAACCCAAGGGGAAACTCTCAAAAATAGTATGTTTCCTGGATATGAAACCAAAGAACTGATTAAACTATCCTGGTTTGAATTTTGCATTATTTTTTTTGTTCAAACCCACCCCCCAAATTATTTGGTTCTGAGGTCTATCACCTGAATCTAAGCATTTCCAAAGATAACCTCAAGTTACAGTGCTTCAGATAAACCACACTGCCATTTCTGCAGTAATGCCAAGTAAGATATTGTTGCCATATTCCCAGAATGGAAAAAAAAAACAGGTGCAACAGGGCCAACAAAAGTCAATCAATAATAGTAGCTTTGCCTTACAGTAAGGCCAAGAGAGCTGCCTCATGAATGAAACCTTCAGTTGCAGTTCCCATTGGTAACTACAGTGGAACCTTGGTTCTCCAACGCCTAGGTACTCAAACATTTCAGCTCCCAAACGCTGAAAGCCCGGAAGTAAGTGTTCTGGTTTTTGAACTCTTTTTCGGAAGCTGAACATCAGATGCGGCTGTCAGCTATTGTTTTCAGGGCACCCACGCCAATCAGAAGCAAAGCCTTGGTTTTCGAATGTTTCGGAAGTTGAACAGACTTCTGGAACGGATTACATTCGAGAACCAAGGTACCAGTGTAAGTATTTTATGCTTTGGACACAATACTACAGTAGCATTCTACATTTTGGTCTCACACGCTAGAATTTAACTGATGCAGTATTTAAAACACACATGCATACCTCTTCTTTCTCTATTCATTCTGCCTCCACCACCAAAGAACATGTCAAAGATGTCCATGGGTGAAGAGAAATTGCCGCCACTTAGGCCTCCTTCTTTAATAGCTTGCTCCCCACCCTGGTCATAGAGGTCTCTTTTCTTTGGGTCTGACAGAACTTCATAAGCCTGGGATATGAGTTTAAACTAAGAAGAGAAAGAGACCCTCTAAATAGCTGGCTAGCAGACAACAATAGTTAAGTTTCATACAAGTGATTAAGAAAACTCCTGAACATCCATCAAGAGACTATTCAGTAAATATATACCCAGCAAAAGCAGTCGTCCACCTATTTTAGAGTATTTTCCCCCCTGCAGTGGTTAATATAAGAAAAAGCCAGGCCAAAATAAATGCTGTAAAGGAAATTATATATATATAATATAATATATCGATCAGCATAAGAAATGTTCACAGTATGCCACAGAAAATAGAACAGATATACAGCATTACTCACTGAGGAAAATGCTCTATTGCCTGCAAGACTTCCCATCCCTGGGTTCAGATGGAACCCAAGAAATTACTAGCAAAATGCCAATCATTTTGATGGATAAAATGTAATCTATATTGCAAGGATCTCCGGAATACAGTGTGTGTGTGGATACTCTGTATGGACACCTACTGTACTCCTGTGCATAGAGTACCTGTTTTAGGACTGTTGTTTAGTCGTTTAGTTGTGCCCAACTCTTTGTGACCCCATGGACCAGAGCACGTCAGGCACTCCTGTCTTCGTTTTAGGACTACTAAGTGTCAAATGTTGGTCATTCCCACTACAATAACTAAGGACAGTGGTTTACTTCCTTCTGCAAAACACCAGCCACTTGCTTTCATGAACTAAAAAATAAAACATGTGCCTCCTAGCTGGTGTCTCAACTGGCCCACCTGCAGTTGCCTCCCTAAGACCCCCACTTCACCCTCTCCAACCGAAGTCCATACCCGCTCGCCCTCGCTGGGATTCTTGTCCGGATGGAACTTCAGGGCTAACTTGCGGTAGGCCCGCTTGATCTCATCCGAGGTGGCACTTGGCTTCACCCCCAGCGTATCATAGTAGCCTGTTTCCTTCACCATGGCAGCAGCCTGAAAGGATGAAAGAAACAGAAGGAATGAAGACAGCACTCAGGTTTTTCTTCATCAAATTTCCCTCATTTTGCTAAAGAATTTCCCATCCTGGAATGCAAGTTGTCATCAAATATGTTGGAAGGCACTAAGAAAGCTTTGTACATGGTAAAAACCAGAACTGGATACTGCCATTTAATCAAATGTTCCCTTTTTAAGCTGGGGTTTAAGACAGAAGAACTTGTAAAAATACAAATGGCAAGAACCATTTTAGAAGAGGTATGCTCTTTCCTTACACACAAAGTAAATGCTTCATTATTTTCTACATACATTTTATTGTCTAAACACAAAACATGCTTTCTTCAGAACTACTGTATTATGTAAATGTATACTTTAACAAATTAATCCAAAATGAACGCAATTGAATGAACACATTAAACAAGCACAAAAATTGTCCCAGACAGTCCTTACTTTCTTCAATTATCAGAACAGATATCCTCTGGTACAACAGGATTCACCCTTCCACTCCTCTTCCCTGCAGCCAAACTCCTTCCTCCCCCAAACTCTGCTTAGGATGGTGGGAGAACCTCTGCAGCAGGTTTGAGGATGGTGGGGGAACAGAGAAGGGGAAGTCCACTGACAGGGTTATTGGCTGTTGATATGAGACTATGCATTTTGCATGCTGTTTTCAGTCACGTAAAAAATATTTTGGCATCTTCATCTAATGCATTATTTCATTTCATCTACTTGAGGGAACTGGAAATTTTTTTTCAAACATTGATAAGAGAACATAATAGCAACACAGCACAGATTTTTAAAGTTTTGTTTATAGGTTAAATAACTATGGAAAAACAAATTCCCATCAACTTAGAGCAGAAAAATCCAACAGAAGGCCCACACCACTAGACACAGAAACTACCTAAAAATGACAAAATCAATTTGCTGCTCTCCTTTTTTAAAGAGTATTCTAGTATCTAAGACACTGAGGCCTTTAGCTCAATGACAGAGCACTTGTTTTTGCCTGCAGAGTCCTTAATTCTCCAACCCTGGGCATCTCCAGCTGGTGTTATGGAAAGACTGCCGCCTGAAACCCTGGAAAACTGATGCCAGTCAATGTGCTGCCCTAGATGGACCCATGGGCTGACTTGCTGCAAGGCAGCTTCTTCAGATCATGTCTCAGGTCTCAGCCTGGAGTTTTCTAGAAGGCCTTAGATGAGACACTTGGCTTCAGCCACTTCACTCAACCCGCAAATAGGGATGACAGTGCTGGCCCAGCTTGCACAGAGAAGTGCAAGGCCGTAAGCTAAAATAAATTATGACATGGTAACAAAAATGAAGCACTCTTGAACATTAGAAATGGGCCACGGTTGTTCTCCATCTCCTAGAGATGGGAGATAAAAACTGAAGGTCTCCAGTTTGACTATCCCTATAGCCACCAGTTCGTTCTTTTATCAGTCCCCATTTGTCACATTAGTACTGACCTACCTCGCTGGGTTGTCAAACATATATATATATATCTTCTGTAAATGCAAGGCAATTCCAAGACGGCTCCAGGTGTCCTCTTTTAACCCCAGTGCCGCCACGGGAGGTTAACAGCGTGGACCCCCCACCTGACAGCGTTTGCCTTAACTACTACAAGGCAACTTACATTTCCAAAATGCGTATTAGAAATTATCGTATTGTACCGATAACAAGTTCTACCTGATGCAATTCTTGTTTCTTCATTCATCTATATTTTTATAATACTCTTCACCACGAAAAACAGTGTTTGCACCTATTGGCATCCGCAACGCAAACCAATGCCTTGCTTAACCCGTTTCCAGCACAGAGCGGCGCCTGAGGAGGCGGGGAAGGGGCCCCCAGGGATCATCCAGCCCACTCCCAGTCCCAGGGCTGCGCCTGCAGCTCTGAAGGATTGGCGGCGGCGGCGGCGAGTCCTTCCTCGGGAGCCGCGCCGGCCTCGGCCCGCCCTCCGCCCGCGTTTTCACCCCGCGCCCGCACCTCAGCCTCGCCGGCGCTTCTCTCGCGTCTCCCTCGCACGATCCGACCCGGCGAGCGGCGCCTCGACCGAGAGCCTTTTATAGGCGCCGCCTCCGCGAACTTTCTGGAACGACGCCGCCGCGACGTCACGACTAAAGCCTCGACAAACCTAGCGGCACCAATCGGCGAGCGCCGGGAGGAGGGAGGCTCCGCCCCCTCCCTTGCGCGCCCATTCAGAGGGGAGACGAGGACGGAAGTTGCTAAGCGACGGCCGCCGCAATCGGGCCGGCGCCGTGCGCGAGGAGGGCGGAGCATGAGGCCCCGCCTCTTGCCGCCTTATATGGCAGCCGGCGGCCGAGCGCCTTCCGGATTCTGCCGCTTTCTCGTGGCTTCGCGAGCGGCGCTTCTGGGCGCCCCAGTGCGCAGTCTCCGCCCAGGAGGGCGGCGGCGGCGGCGGCGGCGCTGCTCTAAGGAGTTCCCGATTTGCGCAGCTGCCTTGCGATTCGTCCTTCCCTTTCCGCCTCCCCCCGCGGGGTCCCTTCCGATCCCCCCAAGCCAGGATTCCTCTCGGAGGAGCAGAAGCCCCGGGGCCTCCCGCGTGGGACTGGCTGGAGAGGGAACCTGCCCCGGCGGGCTCCGGGCAGGAGACTGCCCTGCTTATTTCTTACCATTTATTTATTAAATGAATTAGTCTCCTGTTATGGCCCAAGGCATAGCGGCTTGCAAGCTAGGACCTAGGCTCACGTGGTTGACCTGCAACCTCTGGCAGGTGTCAATCACCTGGTGTCATAATTACATCAGAAGATGTAATCGTCCTACTCGCTTGCTAAAGCTGTCACCCCACCCCCCACCCCTACTGAAGGAGGTGAGGACAGGTGCCCCACCTAGGCCCGAAGTCATCCCCCCCTCAAATCAGGCCTCAAGCCTCAATATTTTTTCCAAAATTACTTTCTCAGTAATTAGAAGCATTTCGCTCTGCTGTAACAAAGGTAGCTGAATAGAACAATGCCTTTTTGCTTCTCAGGCTAGCTGACCTTGCAAAAAGTACATTCAACTTGCAACTTTTCTTTCCGGGACCTGTGCCAATAGAGCAAGAGAAAAGAAACATATCTTGGACATGCTGAGCGCAAGACTTCTCGTCCCCTTTTCCTGGGAAGGGCGCCAAGAGTCCAAAAGAGTCCCAAGACAGGAGCTTTCTGTTCATGCTCAGGAAACTCAACATGGGGCAGGACTCCGGAGATAGAAGGAGGAGGAGAAAGGGGAGGGAACTGAAGGGGAATATATGCTCTGTGCAAATGGCTGTGAACTCGTGCTTGCTATGTGAATCTATCACACTTGCTCCTTCTACCAGCCGGATGGTAGAAATAAAGCTTTTTCTCTGAAACTATTCCTTGAGTGTCTGTTGACTCCCATTTCCCCATCCCGGGCACAAAGCTCTTCTCACCCGAGGCTAAAAAGGCTACACTACCATAAGGATCTGGAAAGCCAGGCCAAAAAAATTGCTGGTTGGTTTATTTTAATGCATTTATCTTGCCCCTTTTTTCTCCACCTGGAGCTCCATGGTCCTCCCCTCCTCATTTAATCCCCACAACAAGCCTGTGAGGTAGGCTAGGCTGAGAAGCAGCCCAAGGTCACCCATAGCTGGGGGGAGGGGTCTCCCAGGTCCTCACCTGACACTCTCACCACCCCACATAGGTAAGATATAGAATTGCACGGATAACAAGGGGTGGATAAAACCGAATTCCAATCCCCACTTGGCTGTGATACTTGCTCGGAGAGCTTGGGTCACTCTCTGCCTCTCAGCTTAATCTACCTCACAGCCCTGTGGTTGTGAAGGTAAAATTGGAAAGGGGGTACCATGTAGGCCACCTGGAGCTCCTTGGAGAAAGAGTCAGATACAAACATAATAAATAAGCAAATTAAAACAAAATTCAAGATGAGAGTCAACTCCATTGAGCTCCATGAGATGCAATTCCAAGCAAACATTCATATTTTAAAATGTATTAAACATTTGTTCTCTATATTGGATATATTGATATATCCAATATTTTGTTGGATATCTCAACATGAGATATCCAAGGAAGCTGACCATTGAAAATAAATAAATAGGTAAAACAGTTAAAAAACAAACGAAGACCCCCCTCCCGCAGTTACTTAGGAGTACGTCTTGTGAAGTTAAGCAAGGCTTATGACTGAGTAAGCCTGAAAAGGGTTGATTAATGATCTGCCCTTTACCTGAAGGTTCCAGAGTGGAAATATATACACTTCAGAATAATAAAACTAAAAAATCCATGATACAAAATAAAGGTTTCCTCGAAAGCAGCAGTGGCCAAAACTACAAATCAGCAATACACATCACCCCTCCCTCTTCTTTTGCAATGCAATTATAGATGTGTTTAATCAGAAGCAAGCCCCATTGAGAAAGGACTGCAGCCTTACAATGCAATCGTTCCCATGCCTACTCAGAAGTAATTCCCGTCAGGTTTGATGGACAAGTGAGAGCATAGGACTGCAGTTTAAAGCTGGACTCCCTTGCACACAGAAGGCTTTTTTGAGCATTGTCCTGGGCATCTTCCCAGTTTTCAGGGCTGAGTGAGGACTGTCACTTCTGAGCCACCTCAAGAAGGCAATGGGGTAAGAAGGTCACTGCCCTGACCAGAAGCGGTCAGATCAGTGGATGAAAACCAATGGAAAGGTTTTGTGCATGCAGCACCAAATGCATGTAAATCCGAAGCTCATGACACACAATTTGGAAACAAATTGCATTGTTAGGACGAGCCTTCCTCAACTTGGTGCCCTCCAGATGTTTTGGGACAACAGCTGGAGCTGATGGCTGATTAAACCATCTACAGCCTTTAAGATGTGTTTGCAGGGAAGGGAATTGCTTTTTTGTTATGATTTAATCGCAGTGCCTGGAGACAATTGGTCAGGCTGCGTATCCACAGCAAGGACTAGAGGAGGAATGAGCACTGGGAGGAGTGCAGAGAGAAGAAGAAGTGTCAAGGTGCATCTGCAGCAGGCTTTCTCTTCCCCAGCTGCAACAAAACCTGTCTCCTCCTCTATAGCCACAGCAGGCACTGTAACTCTCCATTGGTTTGACTTTAGCTCTGAAAATGCAGTCCTCCATTGTCTCCCGAGACACACAGATGCCAACAACAACAGTTTTTTATTTTTGTTTTATGTTGTAATCTGCCCTGTGATCTTTGGATGGGCAGTATATGAATTTAATAGTTAAAATAAATAAATGGGGGTTGTACTCAAAATATCTGCAGGGCATTAGTGGTGTGTTGAGGGGGGAGGCTGACTGAATGTTATGTGTGCAAATCCTTCAGAAATATTGGGATGTCTCCAAAGTCAGTCGTACTCTGAGCAGACCCCTTGAAATCAATGAACATGACTAATTTCAAAATAGCCACTGTAGGCTCCTTTGGGAAGAATGTAAACTAAATAAAAATTATTCAGGTACATTGATTTCAATGGGTCTACTCTGAGTAACACTTTGCCGGATACAACCTACTGGGGTGCATTGTTCTGCTAGTGGAAGCTAGCACAAGGACTGCTGCTGGTGCAACTCTCCTGCCCCCTTGCCACGTGTCCCATGTGTCTTCCCCAGGCCTGCTCTGGGGGGTCAAGAGAGGAGAGGGGAGATGGTTCTGTTTAGTCCAAAGAAATGCTTGCAGCGATGAAGCCATCTCAGAGCCACATTGCATTCCTGCCATTACATCCGCACAGGGCTCTCCAGTTGTGAGCTTGGAAATAGGACCCATGTGCCCGGGTGACAGGCAGCCTGTCTTGGCAGAGAGGTCCGTTCAAACTGGCCCAGTAAGCAGAGAGCAAGAATGCACAGACCTGAAATTTAGGAAAGGCTTCCACGAGGGAGTGAAAGGCAATTCATATCAAACATCTAGAGAGCTTTGTGCTAGAATGACCTGGCAGTTTAGAAGTAGTTTTCTGAAAGTGTGCTGACATGTTATAAAATAGTATCTTGGATAACTTTGATTTGAAGGAAGGAATATGCATGGAATATAAGGAGGTTGTCTTACTGCATTTCCATCAGCTTGTTTGTCCTCGGTTGCTTGCCCATCCACTTGCTGCTTCTCTGCAGAATTGGCACTGGATGCCTTGTCCTCTGCTGGCTGCCCATTAGCCTTCTTCTCCTCTGAGGGCGGCCCGTTGGGTTTTTTGTCCTCTTTAGGCTCCATTTCAGGTTCCTTTGTTTACATATGCTGAAGTAGATTGGGAAAAACATTCAGAAATGATGAGATATGAAAGTACCTATTCCCCAAATGCAAATTGCAAGTGTGTCCCCCTTGCCCATGATCCATTTTGGGAACACAGTACACATAAACCTTATTTAAAAAACACTTTAAAAACCCATCCTCCACATCAGGGTCCCAATTTGGATCAGCACCACTATTCCTGCTGACAATTTGTGGAAACAAAAACAACAACCTTGCACTTTAGGACACAGATTCATAGCTAACATAACACATACCGTACTTGGATCTTCACTGTCAAATAAGTGCACAGTTCTTTGCAATCTTAAAGCAAATTTATGCATGTTTCCTCGGTGTTTACCATGGAGGTCAGTTGTACATACCCTTGGGGTAGTGGGTGTAGGATCTCAGGCCTAAAGTCAAGCCTGTTTTCTCAGAAGTAAGTCCCACTCAATTCAATGGGACTAACTCCCAGGAAAGCATGCACAGGGTTGCATTCTTCCCTCTGCATTCCTTTTTCTTTGTCTTTTAATATATGTAGAGTGCATAGAAAAAATAAGGTGCTTTGGGAGTGTTAAATAATATTAATATACACACTTATATGGGATCACGTCCTATCATGTGTTCCTAAATTCTGGCTTGGATTCAAATCTGCGCCCAGGAAGAATTGTCAGCTGATTCATCTTTCATTCATCATACTGCACTGATAGCACAAAAAGGCACCTGAGTAATGTAGCTTTCCTAAGATGTACTTCCAAAAGAAGACTGGACTCAAAAATAAACCAAACTTCTTTTGGGACGGGGGGATTTCTGAGCCACTCCAACCTAGACTGAAGGGAAAGTGAGTTGCCCATCACTAGTGCTTGCACTGAGCATCATTTACCACCATTTTGTCGAGTTGGAAGAGACTCCAAGGGTCATCTAGTCCAACCCCCTTCAATTCAGGAATCTCAGCTAAGGCATTCATGACAGGTGGCCATCCAACCTCTGGTTGAAAACCTGCAAGGAAGGAGAGTCCACTACCTTCCATGGGAGTCTGTTCCACTGTCGGACAGCTCTTATAATCAGACTGTTTAGTTGGAATCTCCTTTATTGTAATCTGAATCTATTAGTTCAGATCCCACCCTCTGGAGCAGCAGAAAATGAGTTTGCTCCATCTTCCATGTGACAGCCCTTCAGATATTTGAAGATGGCTTTCATATCCTCTTCTCCAGGCTAAACTTACCCAACTCCCTCAACTGCTTCTCATCAGGCTTCGCTTCCAGACCCTTTTATCACCTTAGTCACCCTCCTTTGTACACTTTCCAGCTTGAACATTGACTGAGCATTGACTTGTAATCTGAAATGTCCTTTAAAATGTCCAGTTTTTAAGTATAGGGACTGAATCAGGGGTGCCAACCTGAATAAAATATGGGGGGGGGGCAGGTAAGCCCCACCCCGCATAATCAATCACATGACATGGCACAGCCACACCATATGAATGGCAATGCCCATGAACTTTGGGGGGCTGAAGGGACCTCAGTGCCTAGGAGGTGGCTCCTATGGACTGAATTATTATTATTATAACAATCGTGAGCTGTAATCTTTTGTTGAAGAGGTGCCCAGGACAGGACATACCTGTATTTACATAAGAATTCATCTAACAAATGTGATGCTTGAAGACATCTTGTCCAAATGTGCAGATGGGAGATTCAGCTGTGGCAGGTGTAAACAACGGAAGATCTGCTTGAGAAAAACAAAAACAACAGAGAGCTTAGAAACATCCCGTCCTTTCAGAGACCACTGAACAATACCACCACCAGCCTTTCCTCTGGCCAACTGTCAAATGGAATGAATGGAATGTTTCCCCCTTTGACCTTTATGGTCGCTTAGGAACACAGTTGCTCCTGATTTGCTGCTTCCTTTACCCTCTAAAAATATGTGTGTTTATGTGTGTGTACATGGACTTTTAAAAAGAGTGAGGTCTGTTTTATGTGTTTAAAATATTTCCATACTGCCTTGTCTAGTGACTTAATGCAGAACAAATTACTCTGCCACAGCAAATGTGTGTCCCCCCCCAAAAAAAAATCTATGTAGCAAAGCCACAATTTATTAAAACAACTTCAATAGTAAAAATGCCTGTGCAAGTGATGAGAGAGAGAGAGAGTGATTTGGGGGAGATGGAGATGCAAATTTGGGCCACAGAA
Source organism: Podarcis gaigeae (assembly GCF_964106915.1). NCBI lineage: Eukaryota > Metazoa > Chordata > Lepidosauria > Squamata > Lacertidae > Podarcis > Podarcis gaigeae. The sequence continues at coordinate 978,724 of NC_139690.1, forward strand.
ATTTGAACTGGCCCAAGACACTTGGACACCTGAGGCAAACCACGAAATGATGCCCTCTCCCCACCAGGGAAGAAGGGGTGAGTGATGATCTACAGCGGGAACAGGGAGGGGGGGGAATAAAAATCTATGTTGGGAACAACGGTGGGAAGAGACCAGCAGCACCTCTATTTGACCTCCAGCAAGCGCATTGCAGCTGTTGCTGCCACAGCAGCAGTGGTGATGCATTGCTTGGAGGCCAGATCTGCTGCCCCTGTGGATCCTGCCACCTGCGGTGGTTGCCTCCCCTTGCCTCATGGGTGGGCCAGCGTGGGTGTGAAGTCCCTATGGAACACCGGACAAGGCCACTGCAATGGTTTGAGGCCCTGGCTGGGTTGGCTCCAGATCATTTCAGGTCCCCACTCTCATGTGCTGGATTGGGCCCCAAATCAGACTGAGGGGGGCACACACCATTCTAATACAGACTTGGAGTAGAATCCTAAACACCCTTATCTGGGAGTAAATCCCAGTGAGCCTTGTGGGGCTTGCTTCCAAGAAGACATGCACAGAATTAAAGCCTTGGAGCAGGAACAGCCATCCTGGATTCTGTTGGAATGCAACTCCCATCTGTCATGGGCCAGAAGTTGGCTTCACCTGCTGAGCAGCAGCCTGAAGGAGCAGAAGATGAAGTGGCTCTCCCTGCTGCTGATCAACCTTCTTGCTCTTGATGACAACCAGCTGGCTCCAGCTTTCTTAAGCAGGGTTTCCAGTCTCAGTGAGTTGCTGAAACAACATTCATAATTCCTGACCAGACTCTTGCTGCTTCATGTGACGTTGGACCCTTGGCTTTCTTGACCCCCGGATCGTCTGACTATGTGAACTGAGATACTCCTGAACTTAGGACTGGACTGGACCTTGTACAGTGGTACCTCGGTTTATGAACTTAATCCATTCCAGAAGTCTGTTCTTAAACCAAAGCCGTTCTTAAACCGAGGTGTGCTTTCCCTAATGAGGCCTCCCACCACAGCTGCCCCTTCCACTGTTCGGCTTCCGTTCGTAGACTGAGGTAAAGTTTGCTAATCGGAACACTACTTCCGGTTTTGCGGAGTTCATATACCAAATAGTTCATAAACAGGGCTGTTCTTAAACCGAGGTCCCACTGTATATGGACTCTGCTGTCAGGCAACTCCTCCCCTGAGACTCGGCTGGCTGGCTGGCTCTCCCCCCACTGAGCTCTGCCATGGCCGGCAGCACAGGACTACCACCCCATCTCTGCTGACTGTTGGCTGTAGCTAACAACAATTCCATATGGGCTATCTCAGGCCCTCCAAGTGTCCCTGTTTTCCAGGGAAAGCCCCAGATTTACAAAAGCTGTCCTGGATTCTGATTTGATTCTGGAATATCCTGCTTTTTCTTAGGATGTCCCTATTTTCATCAGAGGAATGTTGAAGGCAGTGCTATTTTTCCAAAAAAAGAGATGCCAGAACTCACCATGAACACCTCCCTCTTTCTCTCAGAATGGTAATAGTGGCCACCTGGAAGGTGATGGAACCCACTGAGAGGTGCCAGAACAGAGCTGTGGTGCGTTCCGGCTGCAAAGAAACCCTGGTTGGAGGGTGAAAGATGTGCTGCCTGAGCCTTAAAAACTTGCAGCCAGCAATGGTTTGGGGGAACTAAAGTTTTTTAGGAACTGTATGAAAAACCTGCTCTTCTGGTTTCCTGCCGATCGGGAAGGGAGCGCGCATCTGATCGTCCGATCAGTCTGAGACCTGCAGGGGAAAGAGGGGAGAGCTCCAAGGCAAGCCCCCCCCCCCCCGCAAGTTCCGCTATGGTGTGGAACATGGAGAAGTCCAGCAGAGCGCCGATCTCCCGCCCCTGGAAAACACCACCGAAAGGCAAGTAGCGGGGGAAGAGTGGTCTAGAGCGCTCATGGCTGCATCGCGACCCTGGGGTCAAAGCCTCAATCTGCCACCGTAAGCAGGGGATTTTCATACCAACATTATAAAGTCGAAAAATATCAGTAAGAAGATTTCTGTAAATGTTTGAAATTTCTCTTTCAATTCAGTCAAAACGGAAAGTAGAAAGGAAGTCAACTTCCATTTTCTGGCTACTTTCCAACTGCTGGGGAAAGATTTGTAAGTGGAAGATTGACAAGCCACTTCAATCGCTCTGGTAAGAAATCCTTTTTTTGAGCTTCATTAGCATATCTATCTTATTAGAATACTGGATATACTCTTTGATCTTTTAACTTGAACTTGAACACTGAACTTGAACCGTGATATAGAATATTGGATATAATTTTGATCTTTAACTTAAACTTGCACAGTTTATGATTTGGAAAATACCTTACTGAACTATTTGGAATTATTTGGAACTACCTGGAACTTCACAATCAAACCCAAACCTATGGAGGGGAACACTCATCTAACTTTGGACAAAAAAAGTCCATGGAAAAGCCTGGAAATAGCTGGAGGTTGGGCAACTAATCAGGCCAAATAAAGTGATTGGTGAAGACCAGAGTATTTTGAACTTTGGAAGGAAATAATAACTGATCACAAAAAGAAGTAGACTACATTTAATTGGACTTGGGGAAAGTTTCTCTTTGTCCTTGCGACCTTTTCCTTCAACCGACGGTTCTGGATTGATGTTGAGAGGACTAATTAACAACTACTGCATACCATCTAGACATTGTAAACAGTATCATTTTGTTAACTTTCCCCACTTTATTAGCTTTATTTTCTGTCATTATTTTGTGGAACTGTCTTTGTTAATTTAGGGTATTTCCATTTCTGAATTGCTCCTATCCCTTTGTCTGATATTTTGCTTTCTATTTTGCTTGCTCCCAACTAAGGCTGCGTGGTGAGAACAACCAAGGGGTGACTTGTGGCCTTGAAGGAGTGAGAAGACTGAGCTGAAAGAATTATTGTTTTGAGAATAAACCAGAAGACTGGCTAGTATAGAAACAGTGTAAACTAACTTAGAATGACAACATCAGAAAACAGGCTGCTGCAGGCAGAAGGGGATCTATGCAGGAGACACCAGACAGACCTGTCTCTCCGGAAATGGCAGATTTTCTGGCAAAATTTTAAAAAGACATGTTGAAAGAAATGCAAAAACAGTCTGAAATGATGGTAGTGGAATTGGGAAAAAATACTAAAATGGTCACAGAAATGTGCAATAAATTAGAAAATTTAACAAACCCCCCCCCCCAGAAGATTTGCCGCCTTGCCGACGTGGGGATCCAGGGCACAGTCCTTCAATGGCTGCGTTCGTTTCTCTCTGGTCAGGGACAGAGGGTGGTGCTTGGGGGGGGGGGGAATTGTCACCGCGCCACTCCTTGGTGTGTGGAGTGCCTCAGGGTGTGATACTCTCCCCGATGCTTTTTAACATCTTTATGCGCCCCCTCGCCCAGCTTGTCCGGAGTTTTGGGCTGGGTTGCCATCAGTATGCCGATGACACCCAACTCTATCTGTTGATGGACGGCCATCCTGACTCGGCCCCAGATACACTGACCAGATGTCTGGAAGCTGTGGCTGGATGGTTACGTGAGAGCCGGTTGAAGTTAAATCCTTTGAAGACAGAGGTCCTCTGGCTGGGATGGGATGATATGGGATTGAGGGGGCAACTCCCATCTCTTGCAGGGGTGCAATTAGTGCCAGCACCGCCCGTTAAGAGTTTGGGTGTAATCTTCGATACCTCCCTCTCCATGGAGGCGCAGATTACAGCTATAACAAAGGCGGCATTTTTTCATCTCCGCCAAGCTAAGCAGTTGGCTCCTTACCTTTCTTGCCCTGACCTAGCCACTGTGATCCATGCGACGGTCACCTCCAGACTGGATTGTTGTAACTCGCTCTATGTGGGGCTGCCCTTGAGACTGACCCAGAAACTCCAGCGGGTGCAGAATGCCGCGGCGAGACTTCTTACGGGGTCTTCACTGCAAGACCACATTCATCCGGTGCTATACCAGTTGCACTGGCTCCCGGTGGAGTACAGGATCAGGTTTAAGGTGCTGGTTTTAACCTTTAAAGCCCTATACGGCTTAGGACCCTCGTACCTATGGGACCGCCTCTCCTGGTATGTCCCACAGAGGAACTTACGGTCTTCAAATAAAAACATCCTGAAGGTCCCAGGCCACAGAGAGGTTAGTCTGGCCTCAACGAGAGCCAGGGCTTTTTCGGCTGTGGCTCCGATCTGGTGGAACGCTCTGTCACAAGAGACTAGGGCCCTGCAGGACTTGACATCTTTCCGCAGGGCCTGCAAGACAGAACTGTTCCGCCAGGCCTTTGGCCAGGGCACAGCCTGACTCCCTCCTTTGGCAATCTTCGCGGAGCTCTGGGCCAATGGTTGCCATCGGTTTGATTTGAATTAATTTTTATAATCGGCTGGGGAGGGCGGGATATAAATAAAATTTATTATTATTATTATTATTATTATTATTATTATGATGATGATGAAATACAAAGATATTCTAGAGAGGAAAGCACCCAGATGGCTTTCGCCAATAGAGGCAAAGGCCCAGAAAAAGTTAAATATGGAACCCAAGTGGTTGAGATACTCTGATCTGTTATTGGAAGATAAAGGATACAAATTAAAACCATTTGATCAAATTAAAGATAAAATAAATTGGCTACACTACCACCAGATCAATGAACTGTACAAATTAGATAAGAAAAATGGTTTTGCTTCAGAAAAAACTAAGTTGAAAACGGAGTTGTTGGACTCTAAAGTTAAAAATTGGTCTAAAATGTATAATTTACTGTTGGAGTGGCATACAAAGGATAAACAAGTTAAATCTGTGATGATAGATTGGACAAGAGATGTGGGACATAATATAATGTCTGAAGATTGGGAAAGGTTGTGGAGGAAAGGAGTCAAGTTCACTGCATGTACGGTGTTAAAGAAAAATATTGTGAAAATGATGTATAGATGGTACTTAACCCCTGTAAAACTAGCAAAGATATATCATAATAGTAATAATCTATGCTGGAAATGTAAAGAAAAAGAGGGTACCTTTTATCATATGTGGTAGACCTGCACCAAGGTGAAAGACTTCTGGGAGAAGATTTATAATGAATTGAAAAAAATGTTGAAATATACATTTATTAAGAAACCAGAGGCCTTTCTTATTGGAATAACAGGTATGGAATTGCCCAAAAAAGATGTTAGATTGTTTTTGTATGCCACAACTGCAGCTAGAATTTTGTTAGCCAAGAACTGGAAATCACAAGAAGTCCCAACAATAGAGGAATGGCAGATGAAGATGATGGACTTTTTGGAGCTAGCTGACCTGACTAGAAGAATCTGCGACCAGAAGGAGGAGGAGTACCAGGAGGAATGGATGAAATTCAAAGACTATTTACTTAAATATGCTAAGATAATTTAATTGGAAAAACTTGCAAATATCAGATAGGCTTAGGATTTAAATATGTGATGTTAGAGAATAGTATGTTTAAAGTTAAAATGAAAAGAAAAGAAAGATGCTAAGTGATTAAGTTAATTTTATGAGAAAAATTGGTTTTGTAAAACTGTTACAATGATATACACTGAAATTCAGGCGGGGGATTTGAGGAAGTCACTTAACAATCTTACTAAGATTGGATCAAGTAAAGTTAAGATCTATGTTTGTTTGTCTGTTTAAAATTTTGGAAAATCAATAAAAAAATTTGGGGGGAAAATAGATCAGGGGTCAGCAACATGCAGCCCATGGGCTGGATGCCGCCCATGGAGACCATTTTACCGGCCCATGAGCCGCCCCTGAACCGAGCTGCCTGCTTGGCGAGTCTCCCGCGCGCTTCGCTAAACCTGTACAGTGCGGCACAGGGACTCACCAAGCGGCGCCAGAAATCATGCCTGTGCATGCACAGATACCGGAAATTGCATCTGTGCATGTCCAGACACCAAAAATCGCTTCCACACAGGCACAATTTTTGGCGTCTGGGCATGCGCAGAATTGATTTCCGCCGCCGCGGACATGTGCAAATGCAATTTTTGGCATTGTGCTGCGCCAGTCTAGCCCACGTGAGAGTGATTTGGCCCATGGCCAGTAAACCTTGCCGACCCCTGCATTAGATAGAGAGTTTACAATCTTTTCACATGTCTACGAAAGTAGTGCAAGAAGTCATGCAATGTGGCTCTCTAAAGAATTGGAATTAAGAGAAAAGAAAAAGAAATAATGCCAAGAACACAATCCATTAATTTTAGAAGTGCAAAATGAAAAACATTCCACTCTGAGATGGAGATTGAATGAAGATTTGTTAGACAATTGGAATCTGTTAGAGGAAAGCAGAGAAAATATTAGGGGATTATTCTGAGCTAAATTTTAAAAAAAGGAACAGACCTTCAGATTGTTAGGGATGCCAGTAAGGCTGTGATGAGAGGTTTTTTATTCAACAAAATGCATACCAAAAGAAGGTGAGGGAACAGAAGAAAAGGGAAATTTTAGAGGCTCTGATAAAATTGGAAAGAGTTAATAAAACCAAATAAAGAGAGTACAAAGCAAGCTATTAAATTATTACAAACACAATATTCAATGATCATTAGTAAAGAATTAGACTGGAAAATTCATTTTTTTTATTTTCCAGTCTAATTCTTTACTAATGATCATTGAATATTGAATGATCCCAAAAATATTTTGAGAATGCTAACAAACCAGGGAAGTTGTTGGCATGGCAATCAAATAAAAATGAGATGAAAAATACTATAAGTAAAATTAAAGTTAAGGAAAAACTTATAGATAACTCAAAGGAGATTAGGAAATAATTTTTCAAAAATTTCACAGATCTATATAGGACAGGACTAGAAAAGAAGATTGAAATAGAGGAATATATGAGAGCAAGCAAATTACCAAAAATCACAGATGAGAAATTAGTAATTCTAAATGCCCCAATAACAACTTCAGAGGTATTGGAAGTAATTAATTGGGCAAAAACAGGGAAATCGCCAGGACTGGATGGAATATCAGCCAAATATTATTAAAAAATAAATAAACAATTATTAGCACTATTACAAGCTACAATGAATGAAATTTTCATTCATTTTGAATGAAAGAGAGAGGAGTATATAACCCTAATCCCAAAACAAGAGACAGACTTGACCTCAATAAAAAATTATAGATCGATTTCGCTATTAAATAACGATTATAAACTGTTTGCCAATATATTGGCTAATAGGATGAAAACAATATTGAAGGAATTTATACATCACGATCAGGCAAGTTTTCTTCCAGGGAGACAAATGAAGGATAATATAAGAAATATCATAGATGTGATAGAATACCTGGAAGTAAGAAATGAAAAACAGGCAGCGTTGATGTTTATAGATGCTGAAAAAGTGTTTGATAATGTTTCATGGGAATTTATGAAAAAAAGTCCCTGAAGAAATGAATTTTGGAGAAAACTTTAGGAAAGGGATTCAAGCAATTTACTCTGATCAAAAAGCCAAACTAATTGTAAATCAGGTGGTAACAGATAATTGTAAGATACAGAAAGGAACAAGACAGGAATGTCCATTATCACCGTTATAATTTATTTTGATTCTAGAAGTCCTGACAAGAAACATCAGGGCAGATGAAACCATTAGAGGAATTACGGTGGGGGAAAAGACATAGAGGCATATGCAGATGACCTTGGAATTACAGTTGAGGACCCTAATAATTCTCTTTCAAAAGTTTTAGAAAAAATACAGAAATTTGGGCAAGTAACAGGTTTTAAGTTGAATAAAAATAAGACAAAGCTGTTGGTGAAAAATCTATCAGAAAAGGATAAAAAAGAACTACAGCAGAATATAGAAATAGAGATCCATAAAAAACCAACATATTTAGGAATTTGGTTGACAACCAAAAACATTAACATTATTAAAGACAATTATGAAAAAAATTGGGATGAAATAAAAAGGAATTTAGAAATATGGGGGAGAATGAATATATCATTGTTAGGAAGAATTGCAGTGATCAAGATGAACGTATTGCCAAAAATGTTATTTTTATTTCAGACAGTACCGGTTATAAGTAATGCAGCATGCTTCAAGAAATGGCAAAGAGATATTACAAAATTTATCTGGAAAGGGAAGAAACCAAGTATAAAATATAAATTACTTACGGATATCAAAAATAGAGGAGGTTTCTCTCTTTCAGATTTTAACTTATATTACGAAGCTGCTTGAATTGCTTGGATTTGGGACTGGATTAAATTAGAAAATACAGATCGGTTAGACTTCAAAAGACATAACAGATTTGGGTGGCATGCGTATTTGTGGTATGATAAAGGGAAAGTGTATAAAGAATTTTACAATCATATAATTAGGAGATCCCTTCTAAAAGTCTGGGAAAGATATAAAGATTTATTAGAACAAAAGACCCCGTGGTGGTTGTCACCAAGAGAAGCAACATCAATTAAAAAAATAAATAGGAAAGAAAAATGGCTTACCAGAAATAGAAGGGAAATTAAAATTGAAAGATTGTGAAGAGATTTGAGAACATGTCAATGACTGGTTGCAGTACAGTGGTACCTCGGGTTAAGTACTTAATTCGTTCCAGAGGTCCGTTCTTAACCTTAAACTGTTCTTAACCTGAAGCACCACTTTAGCTAATGGGGCCTCCTGCTGCCGCCCTGCTGCCGGAGCCCAATTTCTGTTCTTATCCTGAAGCAAAGTTCTTAACCTGAAGCACTATTTCTAGGTTAGTGGAGTGTGTAACCTGAAGCATATGTAACCTGAAGCGTATGTAACCCAAGGTACCACTGTATTTCCAAGTAAATGAGGTATTCAAAGAAGATAAAAAGAAAGGATTCAGTTATACTTTATCTAGATTTCAAAGAGAAATTATAGATGACAATACCAAATTACTGAAGATGTATAATTTATTGCTAGAATGGGAAAAAAGATGAAGAGGTTAAATGTGTAATGATTAAATGGGCACAACATTTAGGACATACAAATGGAAGATTGGGAAAAATTATGGCAATTGGATTTAAAATTTACTGACTGTATAACTTTGAAAGAGAACTATATGAAAACGATGTATTGGTGGTATATGACTCCTGTTAAACTTGTAAAAATGTAAATAAAACCTCTAAGTGGTTATGAACTCTACAATTCTATAATATGAAATCCTTGGACAGCAGAACAGTAGAGGGAAATGGGGGGGGGGGGGACGGACGACCCCAAGCATGGTTTCCAATACGAGAAAACCTTTCTGACTCACACACAACACACACACACACACGGCTTGCAACAAAACATTGCAATGTGAAGTTCCCCTGTTCAGTATTCCTGCCAACCAGCCTGCCATGCCCTTTCCCACAATACTCCATTCTGCCCCCCCCCCTTTCCCTCACTTGTCTGCTGCACACTTAGCCAGATCAGCCCTTCTGTTTTGCACCCCTCCTTAAGTTTTTCCCCTCCTCCAAATCTTGGAGTTCTCCCAAGCTTGCTGATCCGTCCAAAGGCTCCAGACGTGGAGAATGAGTTTGTGACGAGTATATTGTGAGCGGTAAGCTGCCTCATGGGCTCTTAGATGCTATGTTAGTCACCCCTAATCTGAACAAACATATATGTTGCTGTTGTTTAAGAGCTGGAGGACTTTATTTCACAAATTTTGCACAATAGCTGCAGACTCTCCCATGCTGAGATTAAGCAGTATGAATCTGGGTTTTGAATGATGTGTGCCCCACATTCCATCTTTCTGTCGGTCTGTTGCAGAAATGCCTTAAGAATTTCAACACCCTTTCCCCCAAGTCAGTGACTGAGTTCCAGTTCTGTCCTATAGAAAGAGAACCACTATCCTACAAAATATAATATTCAAATAAGAGAACTGGAATAATTTGAACCAAAGATTAGAAGGGGGGGAGCGAGAGAGAGAGAGAGAGAATTTGCATCTTAAAAAGCAGCAGTCTCATTGACATTCTTCTCATGGATATTAAAGAAAGGCAAAGGAAAGTTGTAACTGTTGAACACCATCCAAGCATTGATACATTTTTTAGCATGGTCAGTGAGAAATGGCTCCTAGGAACTCTGAGTCTCCTCCTATTGCATTACGTCTTTGACTAAGAAAGTGACCATTTGCTCTTGGTTTCCTAAGTCGTATCAGCTTATTTCTGCCTGGCCACACAAAACTCTTAGCATATTTGAAGCCAGCATTTGTCTGCCAAAGAAGTAGCACCTCTCCCCCAACTCCCATCAAGGATAAAGCAATAAGCGGAGAGAGAATGACCGAAAGCAATGGAATCAGGTAAAGTAATTTTTGTAAATTTGATATTTCTTTCCTAAGAAATAGTGGCTGCAGTCCAATGCAAACTTACCAGCTAGAGTCCTACTGAACACAGCGGGGCTTGCATTTGAGTTGATTTTCTGTGCATTCTGAGAGCATGGACCTGATTCTGCTCTTGTAAGAAATTAAATGAGTGTTCTCTCTCATTCCATGACAACAAGTAGTAAATGTTGTAGATTTCAGCGAACGCTCCCTGTAAATCAGCAGGCTATGGGTTGCTCATTTAAAACTGGTAACAAGGATAACCAAACAAGGAATTATTTGTTTATGGAAGGACATGGAAGTTTGCGCACCGTTTCTCATTTGCTGACATTGACTTGGGAAAGAGAATTTTTGCCCTTCAAAAAATAGCTACTTTGCACCTTGTTTTTTGTTTTTGTTTTTTTAACAACAACAACAAGCAAGCAATAATTTTAAGTTGCTGAACCTTCTAATATTAGCATACTATGTATGTTAGTACATAGATGTGATTCTATTCCCCCCCCCAAAACCCCCCCACACACCTGAAACCAGTAAATGGAGAAAATAGAACAGGAGAGAATGAAGTGGGGAAAGTAGCAATTTGCATTCAGACATGGAAACAAGTACTGCTCAGTTGGGAGTGAAGCCAAGTCATAAGAATGCATGCAGAAAGGGGCAGGCAGGGAACGGGAAAGGTTTTGTAAAATCACAAGGTATTCTGCAAACCACATACATGTACACAAAGCAGCAAAAATTGCTGTTATGGGAGTAAAAAACCAAACAACAAATAAATAATAATAGTAACAACAACAAGAACAACAACATAGTTTGCACTGATTTTCTATACTAGACACCATTATGTTGTTGTTGTTGTTGTTGTTGTTGTTGTTGTTGTTGTTGTTGTTACTATTATTATTTACTTGTTGTTTGGGTTTTTTTAACCAAGGTAATTCAAAGCAACTTACAACATATAAACAAACACATGTTGAAACTGTCATAAAAGAAAGAAATCTAAAAGATAGTTCTGTTTTTAAAAGGCAGGATTAGAACATCCCACCCACTCAAGGATAATTAAGAGCCAAAGACCTGGAGAAAAATAATGGTGTCTGATGTGTGACATTGGGAGTGCGGCAAGGCAAGGCACAGCTGGATTGGCTGTGGGGTTGGCTGTGCGGCCATGGGGAATTCAATCATGCAGCTAATCCCCACTCAGAAAGCAGCTCTGCCAACCAAATGCAGGGTGCTTTGCTGGGCATAGAGCTTGCAACACCCCTTGTGGTTCTCAACTTCTCCCAAACCAGGTCACTGTCAGATAAATTGTCCTGCCCACCTCTCCAAGTTGGCTCAGGGGGTGGGGGTTAATGAGCAGGGCCAGCCACCCTGGGCTTGCCTGAACAATGAATGAGAAATCTGGAGGGTGGCAACATGAGAAAGGGCCTTTTTGGTGGTGTCTCCTCAGTTGTGGAATGCTCTCCCCAGGGAGGCTCACCTGGCGCCTTCACTAAATGTTGTTAGGCACCAGGTGAAAACATTCCTTTTTAACCACATTTTATGCAAATCTATCTCCTTTTTTCTTTTGGTGATGTGCTTCTTCTGAGTCCATGTAAAACTCTGCCTACAGACTTTCTTCCCCCTTCTTCAGGAATTTGTCAGAAGCACAGAACAACTGGAAAGATTATGGAACAGGGCAAGAAGATTCCTCAGGTAAGCATATGTCAGGAAAGGAGATACCCACAATGTAGTCCATAATTGCCTAATTGGGCCTTCTGTGAAAGGGGGGAGTGGAGGAGGAGGCACAAGAGGCCAATTAACCTGCTCCAGGTGTAGCACCCATCTTTGCTGCAGGTAAACGTGGGGGGAGAGCAGCTGCTAAAGCGCAGCAAACGCAACCTATTCCTGCGCCTGCAGCACAACCCAAAGCGTCCTCCTGAGTGCACCGCCACTTTCTCCCACATAAGTTGGATGGGAGCCTTCTGGATTTGTCCGTGGTAACTTTTTATACTGTTAACCTGAGTTTCATACCTCTCCCTGCTATGCGCACAGAGTTTCAAATGCGGCAGCGACTCCTTTCCCCTCTTGTGGTCTGCGACCTCTCTTGCTCAAAGCATCATAGGGAAAAAGCCAAAAATGAACTAGTTGTCGGTGTCTGCAGAATAAAGAAGCTTTTGTGGGGACCTAGAATGGCTTTTCTGTTCCTCAACAACTTTGTGCAGGGTTTCGATGGCACTCTGCCATTTCTTGCTATGGGAGCATTTTGCCATTGTTGAACCGAGCCAGCTTTAAAAAGGGGTTTCCTTGCTTCTGGGACTCAGAAGGGCTTCCCCATTGTGTCTGCTCCTCCTTTGTGCGTGGCACCTTCCTCAGTGGTGAGAAGAGCCCTCTTGGATCAGACCAAAATCCTGTCTGATCCAGCATTGGGTTCCCTAAGGGGGGGGGGCAGTTTGAATCAGTCTGCACTGAATGAAAGGCAAAACTATTTCTACTTCCCCAAACAGTATTCTCACAGAAACCCAGCCATCCTTTGAAATTTGCACTTTGTTTAATTTTGCAATGCAGTTTTCCCACCAAATAATGCACACAAAAAGGTATATACTGAGGATAAAGTGTGCCACTGGACTGCATGTTCCTCACCGCTGTCCCACATGAATGACTTTGTGCACATAGAAACGTGGCACAGCAACGAGAGGACAAGGCCAGATCCTTTGTCTTGGCTTCAGGAAGTTCTTATATGGAAGAGCATTCAAATATTGTATCTCCCACCTGGTGGGAAAACAAACAAACAAACAAACAAACAAACGGGTTTTGCACCTTCAACAATTCCAGACAAGAGGGACCCTCAGGAATGTCTAGCTCAGGGATACAGAGGCCCCATTTTGAACGAGCCTCGTTGTGTGGCGGTGGCAATCCAGAGTAGCTCCACCAAAGAGTTTCCAATCCCTTTCAAATCCTCTGCTGCCTTCCTCCCTGATTTTCCTTCCCTGGAAAAATGCAAACTTTCCCTCTGTCTTTCTTTGGGGGATTTGTTCTCCCTTTCCATGCCTTGGTGGCAAAATGATCTTCGCCTTAGTTTTTCTCTCAGCTGAGGATGCAGCACATTCCAAAAGGGACTCTCAAACTTTCTTTCCTTCCCACCTCCTGGCTGAAGTAAGAGTCGAGTAGCACTTCCCCCACCCCTCCATGGGTTAGAAACAAGTGCTGCCTTGGGGGCTACTTGAGAACTAAGTGTGTTGTTGTTGGGCTAAGCCTTGTCCTGTTCTGACTGCCAAACCCTCTACCTCCATGCTTACCAGATGTCTGTCTCCCCTCCATGGATCCAAGTCCTCCCTCCCTGCCACTTTCTGGATCCCTTCACTTTGTCGCACTCTAGCACAGCCATGAAATAAAACACATGGCTCTGTAGCACCTCCTCGTTTGGAGGCAGTGATGCTTCTGAGTTGCAGCTGCAGGAGAGAGGCTCCTTCTTATGCGTTGCACTTTTGGGCATCGGGCTGTGGTCCTGGCTTGGGGTGGGGGCTGAAGACCTTTTGCTCTTTCTGCAGTGGGGTCTCTGCAATATCCCAGTATCCAGGGCCCTGGAGTCACCCCACCAACATAAGAGGGGAGCTGTTTAGCCACTGCATGCTCCAAAGTTGAGCATTCACGAACTCCGAAAACATTCAGTGCCTCCATTTCCAGACAATGGGATCCAGCAAGTTCTGTGACATGCAAAGGAACTTACAGGAAAATACGACTTAGGTCACTCTGAAAGTGATGTTGGAGCAGCCTGCGTCCTTTGCCCAGTATGTGCACAGCAAATAGCAGATCTTGGTGAAAGGCAACATGTAGCAAGGATCATTCTAATGAATTCATTATTATTATTATTATTATTATTATTATTATTATTATTATTTTAGATTATTGTATCATCTTAGAAGGTTGCACAATCTTAGAAGGGTCATGGCTGTGACTATTGTGAAGGACCCCACACTTCTGAATTTGCTACCTTACTCCTGGTGTTGGGTTGGCCTCTGTGCGAAACAGGGCCCTGAACTAGATGGACCTTTGGTCTGAATCTTGGGCTCTTATTAGCTATGATAAGAATGGAACATCCATGTACAAATACAGTATACCTCTGAATATCAGGCAGCAGGGGTAAACATTAACAAGAAGTGAGGACTATTGCCTTCAAGCCTGGGCTTCCTGCTGGCAACTGGTTGGCTACTGGGGGGGGAGGACATTGGACCCTAATGGATATTTAGACTTACTCAGCAGAGCTCTTACCTTCTTAGCGCTCCAAGCTTTTGTAGTTTTTATTCCTTTAAAAATCTTGACAGTGAGGAATTGCATCTAAATGCCAAATCCCACCTTCTCTATAGCAGAATAAGCTGCCTGTAGAATGGGTGGCAAGCACTGAGACATCATTAATGAGAAAATTGTTATGTGCCGCCTCAATCGCTAAGCACGGAGAAACTTCAGGGATTCCAGGGCTCCGTTTCCTTGGAGACGGTGGTGTCTTGAGGATGTGTGGTTTTAGTTGCACACATATAGAACCTGAGCCTAAGATGGAGTAACGCCCCAACAGATGTTGCTTCTCCATTAGTCTCAGCTTGAGAAGTAGCACAGAACAAGCAGGGTTCTGGGTCTCCGGATTCAGTGGCAGACCTTGGCAACTCAGATTTCAGTGGCCCCCTGTGCGATGCCAACCTCTGGTGCCCCCCACCTCTCGCCTTCCATTGGACACCATAGTTGTGGCACCTGCTGCAGTGCCTGCAAGGCTCCCTGCCCTGTGCAACTGAACTGGCCTAGCTCTGCCTCTGCCTGCTTCCAGCTCAGCTCTCTCCCCCCACTCTCCCCACAGTTCTCCTCCCAAGCAGCTAGTGGGGGTGGGAGTAAAGGCCACCCAATAGCCTGGAGGGCAGTTAGCTCTTACAACTGAGCTCGGGGGGGGGGGGTTAATATGCTGATGAAGACCCTTAGGTGCCCAGGAGGACTCCCCTGAGTGAGTGCCTGAGGGCCCTGCTCTTGCCACTTACCATCTGGCCCAGGGCGGGGCCTGAAGCCTCACAAGGACTGCGTGCTGCTTGCTGCCTGCTGCCCAGGAGGACTCCCCTGAGTGAGTGCCTGAGGGCCCTGCTCCTTCCTGCCACTTACCACCTGGCCCAGGGCGGGGCCTGACAGGCCTCACTAGGACAGTTGTTACTGCAGGAGGGGCACAGAGTGTTTTTAAAATGTTTTTTAAAATTTTCTTTTGGATTTTTTGTATGTGGGGGGTGGGGGTGGGATGGATGTTTGGTTGGGTTTGGGGAATTATTATTTTTTTTATTTTGATGTTTTTGTAATTTTTACATTTTGTTGTTGTTGTTGTATTGTTTTATTGGTTTTGTTAGTTTGTTTAAGGTGTTATTTTGTTCTTAGGGGGAGGGGTCAGGGCTGTCGGGGAGTGGGCCCCAGCCCACAAAATGTTCCACAGGGGGGGATGCACTGGGACAACCGATCTCAGTGATCACAGGTAGGAGGAGGAGTTATGCTAAGACTAGACCATGTCATTACAGAGGGGGCAGGTTTAGTCGTTATCTGAGGACTATCCCTGCCTCCGGGTCTGGTCCTGACCGGATGGATACTAGAATCAGCAAGGGATACCCACATGACCTGAAGGTGCTGATGTGCAATGCCAGGTCAATGATTCATAAGACCACTGCCATCCATGACTTGATCATGGATGGAGGACTTGACCTGGCATGTGTAACAGAGACTTGGTTGGATGAAGCAGATGGGCCTGTCCTTGCCGCTGCTTGTCCACCAGGTTTCTCTTACGCACAGCAACCCAGGTCATGTGGGCGGGGAGGGGGGTTGCAGTGATTTTTAGGAAGTCATTAGTTTGCACCAGGCGTCCTATTGGGAAGACCCAGTTTTCCGAGTGCATGTTCTGGAAGTTGGGCAATAGGGGCAGTACAGCATTCCTTTTGGTGTACCGACCTCCCCGCTGCACCAAGGATTCCCTGCCTGAGCTGCTTCAGATCGTGGCGGATGTTCTCCTGGAGACACCCAGCTTGGTTGTCCTAGGGGATTTTAACATCCATGCCGACACGACCTTACAAGGGGCCGCTCGGGACTTCGTGGAAAGCATGGCCTCCATGGGGCTGTCCCTGAATAAGTCTGGTACAACCCATAGCCACGGACATGCCTTGGACCTGGTGTTTACCTCTATGGATGTTGGTGATCTGACACTAACTAAAAGCGAAACGAAAGAAGTGCCATGGTCAGATCACTTCCTGGTGCAACTGGACTTCTCTGCGACTCATCCCCTCTGCAGGGAGGTGGGACCAATTCGGATGGTCTGCCCCCGCCACTTAATGGATCCAAATGGTTTCCAGAGAGTGGTAGGGGATGCTTTATCCCATGTTGATGGCCTTTCAGCTGATTCCCTGGTGGCCCGCTGGAATGTGGAGTTAACCAGGGCTATTGACTGTTTGGCTCCAAAGCGCCCTCTCCGATTGCATGGAGCCCGGACAGCCCCGTGGTTTTCCACGGATCTGAGGGCAATGAAACAATCGTTGAGACGGCTAGAGCGCCGGTGGCGGATAACTCATTCCGAATCTGACCGGACACAGGTTAGAGCTCAACGTCGAGCCTACCAAGTGGCGATAGCGACGGCGAAGAAGAATTTTTATTAAAAGTTTTGGTAATACAATAGAAAAAAGACAGAATAAACAGATAATAGACAGAAAAAAGAACAAACATAAAATTTAACATCTTATAATACTCATCTTTTCTTCATCTTTTGGACTTCCTCACATCTCCCGCTCTTGCATTCCAATTTACAAAACTTTAGCCAGCAACTTATCACCTTGTTTCAATTCTTATTATACACATTTCCAATATTTTGTCCCTAACTTTGAATATTTTTATCTAGGTCTTAGGTTCCTAATTTAACACAATGTTTATTCAAAATTTCTCTTTTTCTCATATATTTCACTCATTCTCATAATTTTTATCAACTAACTCAATGGGCCCTGTTATTTTCAATTCTCTCATCCTTCTTAGCACTCATATAGTTTACAATGTTTTTGTAGATAGTCCTTAAATTTCTTCCAGTCCTCTTCCACAGCTTCCTCTCCCAGGTTTCGGATTCTGCCGGTCATTTCTGCAAGCTCCATGTAGTCCATCAGTTGCATCTGCCATTCCTCCAGCATGGGCAAATCTTGAGTTTTCCAATATTTGGCAACAAGTATCCTTGCTGCTGTTGTTGCATACATAAATAGTGTTCGATCATTCTTTAACACCCTCTGGCCAACAATGCCCAAAAGGAAGGCCTCTGGTTTCTTGGGAAAGGTATACTTAAATACCTTTTTCAGCTCATTATATATCGTTTCCCAGAAGGCCTTAACCTTAGGGCAGGTCCACCAGAGGTGAAAAAACGTTCCTTCAGTTTCCTTACATTTCCAACACTTGTTATCTGACAGGTGATATATTTTTGCTAGCTTGACTGGAGTCATGTACCACCTATATATCATTTCCATAATATTTTCTTTCAAGGCATTACATGCCGTAAACTTCATACCGGTGGTCCATAACTTTTCCCAGTCAGCAAACATGATATTATACCCAATATCCTGTGCCCACTTTATCATAGCTGATTTAACCGTTTCATCCTGTGTATTCCACCTGAGCAGCAAGCTATACATTCTTGAAAGTAATTTAGTCTTAGGTTCTAACAGTTCTAACAGTTCTGTTTCCAATTTCGATTTTTCCACCTGGAATCCTAACTTTTTATCCAGTTTAAAAGCCTCTTTAATCTGAGCATAATGTAGCCAATCTCGCACTTTATCTTTTAGTTTCTGCCCATCCTGGCTTATAAAAGCTAGCCGGGAAGGGCTGGGCGATGGGCTTTGTGGGGTGGTGAATGGTTCCCTCCGTGAGGGAGCCTTCCCAGACCCGCTGAAAGAGGCGGTTATTAAACCGCTTCTTAAAAAACCATCTTTAGATGCGGCCACGATGGCCAACTATCGCCCAGTCTCAAATCTTCCATTTTTGGGCAAGGTGATTGAGCGAGCGGTTGCCGAACAACTCCAGGCACGCCTGGAAGAAGCGGACCATTTGGATCCCTTCCAGTCGGGATTCAGGCCTCATCATGGGACTGAAACTGCCTTGGTCGCACTGGTTGATGACCTCCGGTGGGCTAGGGACAAAGGTGAGAGCTGTTTCCTAGTTCTGCTGGATCTCTCAGCGGCCTTTGATACCATCGACCATAACATCCTTCTGGACCGTCTTGAGGGGCTGGGAGCTGGGGGCACTGTCATACAGTGGTTCCGCTCCTTCCTCCTGGGCCGTGTTCAGAAAGTGGTGGTGGGGGGATGAGTGTTCAGACCCCTGGGCTCTCACTTGTGGGGTGCCTCAGGGTTCTGTCCTCTCCCCCATGCTTTTCAACATTTACATGCAGCCACTGGGAGAGATCATCAGGAGGTTTGGGCTGGGTGTTCATCAGTATGCGGATGATACCCAGCTCTACCTCTCTTTTAAATCAGAACCAGTGAGGGCGGTGAAGGTCCTGTGTGAGTGTCTGGAGGCGGTTGGAGGATGGATGGCGGCTAACAGATTGAGGTTGAATCCTGACAAGACAGAAGTACTGTTTTTGGGGGACAGGAGGCGGGCAGGTATGGAGGATTCCCTGGTCCTGAATGGGGTAACTGTGCCCCTGAAGGACCAGGTGCGCAGCCTGGGAGTCATTTTGGACTCACAGCTGTCCATGGAAGCACAGGTCAAATCTGTGTCCAGGGCAGCTGTTTACCAGCTCCATCTGGTACGTAGGCTGAGACCTTATCTGCCTGCGGACTGTCTCGCCAGAGTGGTGCATGCTCTGGTTATCTCCCGCTTGGACTACTGCAATGCACTCTATTATTATAGGTGGCCCCCTAAGGCCACTTAGCCTTACAAAGAAACCTGTCTGACCAGTCCAGCAACCTCCTCCATGAGATTCCAGTCCTCCCTTGGCCCAAGAGCTCAAGATCTGGATGGGACCCAGGGCATCATACGGACTGGCCCCGCTCCTGCAAAACACAAGAGAATATTTCATTGTCTGCATGGAGATGCACGGGTGCTGCATCAGTCTCTATTTCTCTGCCTGTTCCCCAGTGCCTCTCTGGACCACGTCTGCTGATGGGCTGGTTAAGCTGAGGATGGACCCCACGTGTCTGCAAGCTCCCATAACTGTTCATCAGATGTTTCAAGAATCCTTAGAGAAATATGGCTCTCTCAATGCAATGGTCAGCAAGAAGGATGGGGAATGGGAAAAGATCACCTTTGCTGAGTATTACAACTATTCTCGCAAAGCAGCTAAAAGCTTCCTGAAGGTAAACCTGGGGGGCCTGAAGCGGGAGATCCAAAATGCTGTCCTTTGGGATGTGGCTCTTGGGTGGTTGCTTTTCAGAGTAATTGTTAAAGCTTAAGGAGAGGTGTGAACAATAAGGCCACCCAGTAAGAACAAACAAGCATCCCAGGAGGGTGGGCAGGTCCCTGGCAGGAGGACCAAAGCCCCAATGTCGAGAGCAAGCCTGAGAGATATCTGGTCCAGAAGCTAGCTGTCTCTCTCTCTCTCTCTCTCTCTCTCTCTCTCTCTTATAAGATATTTTATTAGAGTTTCCAAATTATAACAAGAAAAGTAAAGAAATAAAAAGAAAAAAGAGTACAAAAATTAAAAAGAAAAACATAGAAAAACAGTTAAAAACACATAAATTTTCACAACATATCTTCCATAGACTTATTTCCCCAGACCTCCTCATCCCTCCCTTTTTTGTATTCCAGTTCAGTTTGTTAGTTCAGCAAATCCTTACCATCAAGTTTTTACCCTATTCTAATCTTTCGTTGCATTACCTTACTCTATTCTTAAACTTTTATACCAGAGCCAGGCAATTTCATCTCATACATCCTTCTAATATTCATCAATTATGTAAGATAGTCCTAATAACAAACAAACAAAAAAAGAGAAGAAGATCCTCATCCAACGTTCCTTCCCCCAGGTCCCGGGTGTGTCAGTCCATTTATCCCATTAAGCTGGCACATTAACCTGGTAATCTTATATCCGAGGCTCTTAAATCCCTTCCATGTCCCTTCCACTGTTTCCCTTCATATTTTCTTTTCACTCGTGTGGTCTCCAATTTAATAATGCTTTTACCTCCTTCCAACCAAGATGTCCCTTTTCCACAGTCCAGACTGAGCTCCATATAGTGCTTAAATGCATGTTTCAAAGTCCCTCCAAACTTTGGAATCCCCATATCTCCAAATCTCTCTGAATCCACTACCAGACTCGGAAAGTCCATATGTCCCTGTTCAGGGGGGTCAATCCAACCCCCCATTTCCAGCCCAATCCAAACTTCATCTTTCCGAGTCTGATTTTTACAAGAGTCAATTGCCAATTCCAAAGGTTCATATTCCTGCAGGGCCGCAACCTCCATCTGTGGCTCCATTTCTGTTTCCCAAAGTTCAGCAGAATCCTCTTCTTTCCTCTGTTCTGACAGGGCACAATCCTGGTATAATTCCTGGGTATACTCCATATTTTTTTCTACTGCCTGTCCAATATTTTCCACAGTCTGCTTAAGATTTCCAACCAAATCAGTCATCAAATTCATTCCCTCATGCAATTCTTCCAGTAAATCATTTGTTTTGAGAAAAGCGCACAACAACATTTCTGAAAAGTTCCAGTTACAGATAAGTAGCCGTGTTGGTCTGCCATAGTCAAAACAAAAAAAATTCCTTCCAGTAGCACCTTAAAGACCAACTAAGTTAGTTCTTGGTATGAGCTTTCGTGTGCATGCACACTTCTTCAGATACAAACATTTCTGAACACATTGTCCTTCAAGGTCACCACTCAATTCCCACGGGTTATACTGTAGCGGCTGGAAATTCCCTAGTTACAGTTTCACTATCTCCCCCTAGAGGGAAGACTTCTGTTACAAATTACAAATCCAGCCCCAAAGTTTCTTTTACTTTTAGGTACTTTGTCTATCGTTGTTGTTTTTAAGTTACAAGAAAAAACAGTGGAATTCCAGTTTTGTCCCCCCCCCCTTCTTTTAACCATCTGTCAAACAGCTTCTATCCTGGTCAATGAGCTTCAAACGTCAATCCTGACAACCCGCTTCCTGGGTTAGGACGGTGGAAAATTGCTTTATTTTAAACTTACTTCTGCAGGTTAAAACAGTTCGAAAAGAGCACCCCCTTCTCCTCCTGCTGCCGAAGGGGGGGTTCAGCTATTTTAGACGATGAAATCCACTCCTTTAAAATGATTTTCAAGACTCCAGTTTATTTTGTCTTGTTCCGACTACAAAAAAAAAATGGAAGGTTGACTTCCTGTTAGACCTTCTGTTTCAATGCCCAATTTGCAATGAATTTTAATTCCGATTCCTTTCTTTCCCAATTCCTTAGATTATAGATCAGTTTTCCGAAGTTTAGGTACTCACGATGGTTGTTTTTTAAAAAAATCCAAATTGGCCAAGAAGAAGGCAGCACTCTCTGACAGCAGCTGTGCGGCTTCGCTCCATGGAAATAGCGGTAGACTCTCAGCACCGCGGCACTTCCCCCTCTTCGCTTCGGAGTCCGTTATTGGGCTCCTTTGCGGGTTGGGGGGGCGCTAAGGGTGCCCGCCGAATCCCAAGTTCACAGGCTTCATCCGCCTGTGATTTCTAGAGGGTCCCGCTTCGCCGTAGCGGGAAAGACCCGTTTCTCGTGGAGCTTGTCCCTCCGTTTCAGAGGGAGTCCGCCATTTGCCGGAGGCACCACCCCGGAAGTCCCAGAAGCTGTCTGTGTCTCGGGGGGGGGGGGGTTTACTGATGTGCCAGTGGGCCAAGCTCATAGTGTTTCTATTAGTGTTTCAAGCCCTAGCAACTTGGGACCAGGTGACCTACAAGATGGCCTTACAAGACTGCTTCAATCTGCAGAACTGGCACTATTGTAGGTGCCACATAATCCCAGTTCCACATGTGCTGGAAACTGATCTTTTAGTGCAGCAGCACCTGCACGCTGGAATTTCCTACCTATTGACCTCAGGCAGCATTCAGACTCCTATTTCTTTTGTAAAATATTGTGCTTTATCTTCTCTCTCTCTTTCTCTCTCCAGCTTGGCCTTGAGCGGTTCCACAGTGTAGCGATACTTGGGTTCAATTCCACAGAATGGTTCATTTCAGCCGTGGGAGCTGTTTTTGCTGGGTAAGCTTTGGAGGAGGCATACAGGACTTATTTCAGGCACTGTTCAGCCAACCTTGCTTTGCAAGATCAGAAACAAAAGGAACCACCATTTATTCCATTATGTCACCACCTCACCAGTATTTCATTTTTCATTTTTTTTTACTCTTTTCTTATGTTGATAACTCACCTTTCTTCCAGCTTGGAACCCTGAGCACATGTGCTTAGCTTTTGCAAGACTATATCCTGGGGAACACATTCTATACTGTAAAGCCAGCGATGTGGAGCCTGTGGCCTTCCAGATGTTGTTGGACCCAACACTCATCAGCCTAGCCAATGGCAGGGGTCAGAGTCCGGCAACACCTGGGTGGTCCAGAGGTCAGGGTAAGGGAACCCTGACCATTAGGTCCAGTCGTGGCCGACTCTGGGGTTGCGGCGCTCATCTCAATTTATTGGCCGAGGGAGCCAGCGTACAGCTTCTGGGTCATGTGGCCAGCATGACTAAGCCGCTTCTGGCGAACCAGAGCAGCACACGGAAATGCCGTTTACCTTCCCGCCAGAGCGGTACCTATTTATCTACTTGCACTTTGAGGTGCTTTTGAACTGCTAGGTTGGCAGGAGCAGGGACTGAGCAATGGGAGCTCAGCCCGTTGCGGGGATTCGAACTGCCAACCTTCCAATCGGCAAGCCCTAGGCTCTGTGGTTTAACCCACAGCGCCACCCGCATCCCAAGAGGTCAGGGTAGAAGTCTCCAATTTCCAGTGTTACTTGCACTGTTTCCATTACACTGCTGTTTAGTTTCCAACAAAAATTACATCACTGGGCTTGCTGTCCACTGTGGTGGAATTTTGTGCAATTAGCTGCATTGTTCTTATTATGTGATATTCCATACCGTTAGTTTCAGTGTGAAAGAAACACAATTACAATGGGTGTATATTATTCATTATGTGTTGATTTGTGGACTGAAAGCAACAATAACAGTAAATACAGTCCATATGCATCAGACTGATTTCCATTCTGGACACAGGACGAATGAGTAAACATTGTCAATTTCCACACCAGTTTCCGTTGGCATCCTCCGACCTCCTGAGCCACAGATTCCCCAGCCTTATGAGTAATTCTGGCAGGGTGAGGAAGGAGCCTTGGAGTACCATGGTGTGACCTTGCAAGGATGGTCAAATTTCCTATCTGGACTTGGAATAACCAGCCAGATGACCAGTGTGGCTAGAAGCTGATGCTGGAAGCTAAAGAGACAGAGGCCTCTCTGCTCAGCACTGGACCCCCGGCTGGGGGGGGGGGGCACTTCCCTGGCAACCTAATGGGGAAGTGACATCTGCTGGAGGGTTAATGCTGTGACTGCCTCCATCCCATGCTCAGTTTGTGTATGGGTGTAAATAAAACCATAGGTCCTAAAGACACCACCGTCTCTGCTGACCTTTGTTGCAAGGAAAGTGCAGGCACCCCTAGAGCCTCTTGGAGATTGAGGTGCACACAACATTGCCAGGAAGCAAAGCTTTCATTTTTTAAAAGTGTCTTTCCCTCCCCTTCCAGCGGCATTGTGACAGGGATCTACACAACCAGTTCTCCTGAGGTCTGCCACTACATTGCTCAGGACTGCCGAGCTAATATCATTGTGGTTGAAAACCAGAAACAACTGGACAAAATCATGCAAGTAAGAGACTCCAGCTTCTTCTTCTTTTCACTGACCTGCACAAGAAGGTTTGTGCTAGAAAGCTAACCCATTCCCAGAGGAATCGACTGGGGGCTGAAAGGCAAGGCTGGTTGCAGCTAGAGAAGGACCTTGCTCTGGGGTGAAGCACCTGCTCTGCATGCAGAAGGTGTCAGGTTCAATCCCTGCCACCCCCAGTTAACAGGATCAGATAACAGGATCAAATAACCTTCTGCCAAAGAGCTGCTGCCAGCCAGGGAAGACAATACTGGGCCAGGTGGAGCAGCGCTCTGATCTGTCTGCAGGAGGGCCTTGTTTTCTGGGAAGGCCTGAAGAGCAGAGTCAGGCCTCACTGAGTTGGGTTGTATTCCATCAGCCTGAGCAGCTGCAGATGAGGAGGACACTCCGCAGATCAGCAGACCTTGCACTGGTGCTGGCGAAGGGAAGGCTGTGTGGGTGGTAGTGCCCCCTGGGGGTGGGATCATTTGGCAGGGTGCTAGGAGGCAAGGGGCAGCATTGAAAAGCTGGGCTCACTGGATCAAGTTCATCCATTTTGCTGAATTAATTAAACCAAATACAAGCACCTCCTACTTACACACATTTTACTTGCATGCAACTGTGTATACGCACAGCACCAGGAAATACCGGTAAATAAATAGACTCTAGCAAGGTAATGGTGGGAGAGAGCTGGAGAGTCCTCATGACACCCAAGGAGATCCTCCTTGGAGCCTGAAGGGGACAGCAGGGAGGGCAAAGGATGCCCCAGAGAGACCAGTGGCGCAGCGGGGACCATCGGCTGTGGGGAGGACTGCAGGGCCTGCCCCCTTCCAGGGCCTTTTCCAGCTCGCCCAGGCCCTCATTTGGAACAAACTTTTGGGGAAGTGCAGGAAGTTGTTCTGCTATTGCTTCCCTGTTCCAAGTGGTTAATGTGTTTTAAAATGTCCTTAAGCAGTCGGTGGCATTTTAAATTTTCTTTTCTTTTTCTCCTTTTTTGCTTTGTTGGGGGTGGGATGGATATCTGGTTGGGGATTAATTTTAGTATAATTGTTCTGTTTTTGTTTATTGTTGTTTTATTGGTTGTATAGTTTGCGTTTTGTTTTTAAGGGGCGGGATCAGGGCTGCCTGGGAGTGGGGCCCTCAGCCAACACAATGGCTGGGGCAAGTTCCACGGGGGGGGGGGGGGAGCACTGGGACATCCGATCTCGGTGATCATGGGCAGGAGGAGGAGTTACGCTAAGACCAGACTGTGTTATTACCAAGGAGGCAGGTTTAGTCGTTGTTTGAAGACTATCCCTGCCTCCGGGTCTGGCCTTGACCGGATGGATACTGGAATCAACAGGGGAAACCACCATGACCTGAAAGTGTTGCTGTGTAATGCCAGGTCAATGATTCATAAGACCACTGCCATCCATGACTTGATCGTGGATGGAGGACTTGACCTGGCATGTGTAACAGAGACTTGGTTGGATGAAGCAGATGGGCCTGTCCTTGCCGCTGCTTGTCCACCAGGTTTCTCTTACGCACAGCAACCCGGGTCATGTGGGTGGGGAGGGGGGGTTGCAGTGATTTTTAGGAAGTCATTAGTTTGCACCAGGCGTCCTATTGGGAAGACCCACTTCTCTGAGTGCACGTTCTGGAAGTTGGGCAATAGGGGCAGTACAGGATTCCTTTTGGTGTACCGACCTCCCCACTGCGCCAAGGATTCCCTGCCTGAGCTGCTTCAGGTAGTGGCCCATGTTCTCCTGGAGACACCTAGTTTGGTTGTCCTAGGGGGTTTTAACATCCGTGCCGACACGACCTTACAAGGGGCCGCTCGGGACTTCGTGGAAAGCATGGCCTCCATGGGGCTGTCCCTGAATAAGTCTGGTACAACCCATAGCCACGGACATGCCTTGGACCTGGTGTTTACCTCTATGGATGTTGGTGATCTGACACTAACTAAAAGTGAAACAAAAGAAGTGCCATGGTCAGATCACTTCCTGGTGCAAATGGACTTCTCCACAACCCTTCCCCTCTGCAGGGAGGTGGGAACAATTTGGATGGTCCGCCCCTGCCACTTAATGGATCCAAATGGTTTCCAGAGAGTGGTAGGGGATGCTTTATCCCATGTTGATGGCCTTTCAGCTGATTCCCTGGTGGCCCGCTGGAACCAGAGTTAACCAGGGCTATTGACTGTTTGGCTCCGAAGTGCCCTATCCGATTGTATGCAGCCTGGACAGCCCCGTGGTTTTCTTTGGAGCTGAGGGTGATGAAACAATCGCTGAGACGGCTAGAGCGTCAGTGGCAGAAAACTCATTCCGAATCTGACCAGACACAGGTTAGAGCTCAACGTCGAGCCTACCAAGTGGCGATAGCAACAGCGAAGAAGACTTTCTTCACCGCCTCTATTGCATCTGTAGAAGATAGCAGCAGGAGACTCTTTCAGGTGGTCCGCAATTTAATGGAACCACCTTTACCACCGGGGCCTTGTAAAGACCCCAAGATCTCCTGCAACGATTTTGCAAAGTTTTTTGCAGATAAAGTCACTCATATTCGGAAGGAGCTAGACACCACTGTGGGAACAGGGCTGGGGCGGGAGAGTGCTAGAACCCTGTCTGGTCAAGTTGCATGGAATCAATTTCAATCTGTTACCCCTGAGGATGTGGACAGGCTGCTTGGACTCGTGAAACCAATCACCTGTCTCCTTGGCTAATAAAAGCAAGCCAGGAAGGGCTGGGCGATGGGCTCTGTGGGGTGGTGAATGCTTCCCTCTGTGAGGGAACATTCCCAGATCCGCTGAAAGAGGCGGTCATTAAACTGTTTGCTCTGACTGAGCGCCAAAGGGTGGTTTTCCCTGAGGAAGGCCATGGGTGGTAGGTGGGGAGCAGTGGAAGAAGAGGGGGTTTGGAGAGGCCCCAGAGCTGCGCTCCTGAGTCAGCCTGGTCACTAGCAGCTCAGGTGGCCCCATGGCTGAGAGTCTTTTCCCAGCTCTTCCGGGTTCACTAGCTATGGGTGTTTTTTGGAACAAGGATTTTGAAATATACTCGGAGTCGCAAATGATTTCATGCTCTTTATTCAGCTCATAGTGGTGAGGAGGAATGAATGAATGTCCCCTCAAAGTATCTGCCTTATATACATTATTTACACAATGGGCTGCACATGATTGGCTAATTCCGGAATTGTACTGTAAACCAATCAGGTTGTGGATTCACTTCAATCTGGAGCATGATTGGGTGGTTCCTGCCAACCAATCATACTGCTGCATTGTTCTAGGACCAATCAGACTGCTGCATTCTGAATCCTATTGTTCTAGGACCAATCAGACTGCTGCAGTTTGGATCCTATTCGACTCAGTACATAACACCCCTCCCCTCTAAGTTCCAGTCCTGCCCGGGAGGTCGCATTCATAGTCCTCAAGGTACGCTGGTGGCCTACGTGTGCGTTGCGGCCTGGGGTGTTCCCTGGTCCGGGGTTCAGGTTCTGGCTCGTGTTCCAAGGATGCTGGCTGTGATGGGGCTGTTTGGTCTGGCGCCACCGGCTCGCTCAGTCGTGGTTCTG
Organism: Podarcis gaigeae; assembly: GCF_964106915.1. NCBI lineage: Eukaryota > Metazoa > Chordata > Lepidosauria > Squamata > Lacertidae > Podarcis > Podarcis gaigeae. Next base: position 1,006,284 of record NC_139690.1, read on the forward strand.
GTTCCGGTGTCCTTTCGGCGTCCCGGGACCTCTCTGTATTTACTGGTTCTGCCTCTCCTGCTGGCCCCTGCTGCTCTATGGGCCTCACTGCCCCACTGTTCCCCTGGGACTCCTCTGACCTGTCCTCCTCCTCCTGGTTTTCTCCCGGGAATCGTCGCCGTATCTGGTCACAGTGGCGGCGCCAGCATTGCCCCCCATCCGTTAGCACCTCGTACGACACGGGGCCAGTGACCCTGGTGACTGTGGCAGGTACCCATGCAGGGCCTGCCCCAAAATTCTTTGCGTACACTGGGTCCTGGGCCTCGAAGGTCCGGGGGTTCCCGCCTTCCCCCACCACTACCTCATCCTGAGCTCTATCGGGGTGAAGGCGGTCCAATCTGATTGCAAGGCGCCGACCCATTAGTAGTTCAGCGGGGCTCCGGCCAGTCGTTGAGCTGGGGGTGCTGTGCTGTGCTAGAAGGAATGTGGCAAGGCGGTACTCCCAATCCCCTTGCGTCATGCAGCAAAGGGTGTCCTTGGTGGTCCGCACCATGCGTTCTGCTTGGCCATTGGTGGCAGGGTGGAATGGCGCCGAACGGATGTGGCGGATGGCGTTCTGCGCTGTGAAGGTTTGGAATTCTCCTGACGTAAATGCAGTCCCGTTGTCTGAGACAAGGGTGTCAGGGAGCCCGTGGGTTGCAAACAGCCTGCGTAGTACCCGGATGGCTGCGGATGTAGAAGTGGACGGTACCAGTGCGACTTCCAGCCATTTGGTGTAGGAGTCCACCACTATGAAGAATGTTTTCCCCTGAAAGGGGCCAGCGAAGTCCACATGCAGGCGTGACCATGGTGCTCGGGCGGACTCCCAGGACTGGACTGGGGCCCTTGGGGGATCTGGGCGGGATTCTTGGCAGGCCTGGCAGTGTTTGACCCAGGCCTCTATCTCTCCGTCAATCCCCGGCCACCACACATAACTCCTGGCAAGGGCCTTCATTCTTACTACCCCTGGGTGTGTCTCGTGTAGGGCTGTGAGGACCCTTTTGCGGAGGGGCTGGGGAACAACGACCCTGCTTCCCCATAACAGGCACCCCTTGTGGGCCGACAGTTCATGTTTGCGGGTTGTGTAGCTGGCGAATTCTGGCCCGGGGCTGCTGCTGGGCCATCCCCTCCAAACCCAGTCCAGGACCCGGGAGATGACCCTATCTTTCTTGGAATGGTGTGCAACTTCTTGTGCCTGAATGGGGCGGTCGGGAAGCAGCTCCAGGCTCATAACCTCTTGTGCAGGTGCCGGGTCGGGGCCTGTTTCTGGTAGTGGTAGCCTGCTGAGGGCGTCCGCATGGCCCATCGCCTTCCCAGGGCGGTGAATCAGTGCATACTGGTAGCTGGCAAGGAAAATTGACCACCTGAGGACACGAGGAGACAGCACTTGGGGGGTCTGCTTTTCGGGGGCAAACAAGCCAAGCAACGGTTTGTGGTCAGTCACCACGGTGAAGGGCCGCCCGTACAAGAAATCATGGAATTTTTTTACTCCCTTCACGATTGCCAGGCCCTCCTTGTCGATTTGTGAGTAGTTCCGCTCGGTTGCGTTGAGTGTCTGGGAAAAGTATGCTACCGGTACCTCTCTTCCATCTGGGAGTTGGTGTCCCAGGACAGCGCCAATGCCATAGGGTGAGGCGTCGCATGCTAGCACCACCGGCAGCCTCTCGTCGAAGTGTGCCAAGACCGAGTTTGAGACAAGCAAGTCCTTGACTGCCCTGAATGCGGCCTCCTGGTGCTGGCCCCACACCCAAGGGGCCCGCTTGTCCAGGAGTCTGTGTAGGGGCTCCGCTACCGCCGCCTTGTGGGGAAGGAAGGAATGGTAAAAGTTCAATAGTCCCAAGAAGGCCTGAAGTTCAGTCTTGTTTTTGGGCGCTGGGGCATCACAAATGGCCCGTACCTTGTCCCCAGTCGGGTGGACCCCTTCTGCGTCCACCATGAATCCCAGAAAGTCCACCTGGGGCACTCCTAGTAGACATTTTTCCCGCTTTACCTTGAGACCCGCTGTCTGGAAACGGTGCAGAACGGTGCGGAGGCGGTCCTCAAACTCCTCTGGTGTGGGCCCGGCAATCAACACATCATCGAAGAAGGGGGTGACGCCAGGAATCCCTTTAAGGAGAGAGTCCATTAGATTCTGGAATATGCCTGGTGCCACGCTGACACCGAATTGCAGCCGCTTTACCCTGAATGCTCCTCTGTGCGTCACAATCGTCTGTGCCTCTGCTGTTGCCTCATCTACTGGCAGCTGTTGATATGCTTGGGCCAAGTCCAGCTTGCCAAAAATTTTCGACCCAGCCAGGGTGGCAAGGACATGGCTGACCACTGGCACTGGGTATGCATGGGCCGTGAGGGCCTTGTTTATGGTACATTTGTAGTCTGCGCAGATGCGGACTGAACCATTAGGCTTGACAGGTGTGACGATTGGGGTTTCCCAGGGGGCATTAGGTACCGGTTCCAGCACTCCTTGCTCCACGAGCCGGTCCAATTCCTCGTCTATACGGGGTTTCAGAGCGAACGGGACCCGGCGGGCCTTGAGCCTGACCGGTCGTACTGCGGGGTCAAGCTGTAGAGCAATGGGGGGGCCCGTATACTGTCCCAATTTCCCATCGAAAACCCCCGGAAATTCCTTGCATATGGCGTCCACGTCCACTTGTAAGCTAGTGTGGTTCACCCCGGTGACAGCTAGCCCCAGTGGTCCAAACCATGCCAATCCCAGTAAGCTAATGTAGGGGCCCTTGACCACAAGCAAGTCTAGTTGCCGCGTCCGCCCTCGGTATTGCACCCTGAAGGTCCCCACCCCCATTGTGGGGACCTTACGTTTCTGGAAGTCCCGGAGGGTGAATGGGGCCGGCCTGAGTTTGGGACCCCCAGTAGGACACAGTTTCCTTAAGGTCCTTGCCGAGATTATGGATAGAGTTGAACCCGTGTCAAGCTCCATGCGGCATGGGGCCCCCTCTATCTGTACCTCTACATAAATTTTCTCTATGTTGGGGTGGGGCAACTGGTATACCTGGAAGTCCGTGAGCTCCGTCGAGTTGCCTTGGTGCGTTGGGCCCCGGGACCTGGGGCTCTTGGATTGGTCGTCTGATGCCTGGCGTCGGGTGGGCCGAGCCCGACACACCCGGGCGATGTGTCCCGATTTTCTGCACTGTCTGCACTCTGCATTGCGGAAACGGCAGGTCCTCCTCTCATGACTTTCTCCACAGCTTGCGCAGTTCCCTCCTTCTCGTCGAGGCAGCTGTGGTATGTGGGCTGCTTGAGTGTGCTGCTGTACTCGGTGCACCTCCTCCCTGTCAGATCCTGAGTCGTCGGTGAGGTCTTCATGGTGGACCCTTGGTTGGGACGGCTGGCTCGGCCGTGCCTCTTGTGTCGACCTCTCGGCAGCTTCCGTTGCCAGGGCCTCCTCCAGAGCGACCTGGAACGTTAGGTCCTTCTTAGCGTAGAGGCGTCGTTGCAGCCTCTCATCCCTCAGGCCACCGACGAGGCGGTCACGAAGCATGTTCTCCAGCTCTGAGAAGTTGCAGAACCGGGCGGCTTGGCGGAGAGAGGTCACAAACCCAGTTATGGTTTCCCCAGGGGCTTGCCGCTTTGCGTAGAAGGCATTTCGACGAGCCACCACTGAGGGCTGTGGCGAAAAGTGCCCCTTCAGCTGTTCCATTATTGTTTTGTATGGAACAGTAGCCACGTCTTCAGGCGCAAGGAGAGCCCGGGCGATTTCAAATGTCTCCTCTCCGCAGACGCTGAAGAATATTGCCCTCTTCTTGGCGTCTTCATCATCGGTGACCCCTTTGGCTTCTAGGAGGAAGGTGAAACGGGAGGCGTACGCTTCCCAGTCTCCAGATGCTGGGTTGAACGGCGAGAAGCTGCTGTCAGTTGCCATTCTGAGTTCCTTGTGTCCCGGAGCTGAAGCCTGGATACACGGTGCGAGGCAGCAGTGCGGCAGGTGGCGGTGCTGCGGTGCTGTGTGTGGCAGTCAGCTCAGCGGGATCCCACCTTCGTCGCCAGTGAAATATACTCGGAGTCGCAAATGATTTCATGCTCTTTATTCAGCTCATAGTGGTGAGGAGGAATGAATGAATGTCCCCTCAAAGTATCTGCCTTATATACATTATTTACACAATGGGCTGCACATGATTGGCTAATTCCGGAATTGTACTGTAAACCAATCAGGTTGTGGATTCACTTCAATCTGGAGCATGATTGGGTGGTTCCTGCCAACCAATCATACTGCTGCATTGTTCTAGGACCAATCAGACTGCTGCATTCTGAATCCTATTGTTCTAGGACCAATCAGACTGCTGCAGTTTGGATCCTATTCGACTCAGTACATAACAGATTTAAAATGCAATAAATTCACATATGTTTCATCTCTCCCCCCCCTCCTTTAAATGTTGCACAGATCCAGAATTGTTTACCACACTTGAAGGCCATTGTGATGTACAGGGGGCCCTTGGCTGAGAAGCATCCCAATTTGTACACGGTATGATGGGCAAGGAACCACAAACCATACAAGAAATTCTGCTTATTTCTGCTTATCTGATTCATTTTGTCTCTTCTTCCTTGTTGCTGGAATGCCTGAAAAACAATGAAAAATGCCTCCAGGAGTGCAAGTTGTTAAAAATAGTAAAGAAGAGCTTTTCTTTGGAATACATTGTGCATGCAGAATAGTTGGTGAGCTTGTTATCCTGCAAGCAGAATATTCCAAGGACTGTTTTCAGGGAGTCTCTTTCTTCCTTTAGTGCAAGGATGGGAGAACCTCTCTCAAGCCAAGGGCCGCATTCTCTTCTGGGCAGCCCGGCAGGGGCCACACATGAACTTGACACACATTTGCAGTTCAAGGGCACTTTCCAGGCAGGCCAGGACACCAAGAAGGCAGGCGAGAGGGAAGCCCAAGAGCCAGGGAGCAGCCTAAAGGGCTGCATCCAGCCTCTGGGCTGCAGGTTCCCATGCCGGCTATACCGGCATTCTGCATGAATTCCCTGAAGCCTCTGCAGAAGAGCCCTGGGGCTCATTTCCCCTTTGCTCTTCAGATGCAGCCCAGCCTTTTCAAATGGCGGCATCAAATGTCTGTGGAAACGGAAACTTTACCCTGCTGCAGGAGCTTGCCAAGAAATCCGCAGCCAGGCGGCTTGGGAGCAGAAGGATTAGCACTTCATGGGATGACAGGGATCACTTGGCCACGATGAGGGCATTATGAAACGTCACCAGGGAAGGAGAACTAATCCTTGACCCATAACCAGAGGGATGGCACCTGCCCAGCGAGTGCAGAGGGCAGAAAAGGACGTTGGCTCACGGAGACTCGCCACAACAAGGAACGTGGATTCAGGAATCTTTAGCTCAAACATCCATTCTTTATCATCATGTAGTTTATATACAATTGTTTATATACAAACAATTTGGTGTAGATAAGGGCAGCTTCAGATCAGCCCCTATCACTGACTTCAGTTAGATTAACTCTCCAGTAAGCGTCTGCTTACACATTATACATTTAAAGCACCTCACCCCCAGAATCCCGGGAACTGTAGTTTGTTAAGAATGCTGGGAACTGTAGCTCTGTGAGGGGTAAGCTGTCATTACCATTTGAGCGTGTTTGCAGCAAGTGTCTTTAGTACAGGGGTCACCAACCTAAGGCCCATGGGCCAGAAGCGACTCGTGGAGGTCGTTTGACCGGCCCATGAGCTGCTCCCAAACTGAGCTGCCCGCTCACACTGCACTAAACCGGCACATCGCGGGGACTTGCTTCCATGGCACTGGGAATCGTGTCTGCGTATGTGCAGATGCCAAAAATCGCATCTGCACAGACGCAGAGCCCGAAAATTGCAGGTGCGCGTGTGCAATCCAGCCCACAGAGAAATCTCCATGGGACTGATCCGGCCCAGGCAAGATAAACCTTGCTGACCCCTGTATTAGCTGATTCACATGTACTTGTACGTTGGGGGAATTTAGTAAGAGTAACAAAGATCAGAGTTTTTTATTTCTCTCTGGTAAACAGAAGTTCAGCAATATTCACTGATTTATTTAGCGCACATGCGCCCTGCAAAAAAGCTCCCAAAGCAGAACACGACAGTCCCGACCCTCAAGCTTATGAGAGCCCACCTGCTTTTGACATCTGCTCCTGAATTCCAGATGGAGCTTATAAGAATTGCCACACAACTCCAAAAATTAGCTATTTAATTTGCTTGTTTTACTCTTCCCTCCTCTTCCCCTTTTTCTTTTGTGTCGTGTTTGGTTTTGCTTTTTTTTTATAGATTGTAAGACAGCAGGGAGGGACTGTCTTGCTTTTATTATTATATGAGCTGTTCTGGAAGTCACGTGGCTGAAGGGCAGGGTAAAAATGCTTTATATAAATGATGTTAAATAAGCAATGTCTCTCCTTCCTGTTCTATTGCAGATGGATGAATTTATGGAGTTGGGCAATGAGGTCCAGGATGGAGAGCTGGATGCTCTAATTGAGTCCCAAAAGCCAAATCAATGTTGCGTTCTGATCTACACATCCGGAACGACGGGGAAACCCAAAGGGGTGATGCTTAACCATGACAATGTGTGTATTCCAGGCACCTACCTCTCCATGGGCTGGCCCATGGCGGAAAAGTGCAGTTTAGTCTTCAGCTTCAAATAGGCAGTACCTGGTCGTGGGAATGCTTGGAAGTGACTTGCATTAAGAACACAACAGGACAGAAAAAAATGTTTCTTAAACTCTAAGCAAGAGAGCAGAACAATCCATGGGGTTTGTTGGGACATCTCTCAAAAGCCTGCCTCCAGAATGTCAAAAATTTCACCCAAACCAGAACGGTTCAGGCCATGGCAGCTGCAGGTAGGGCTGGGAATGAACCCATTTGAAATCATGGAGAGCTGCTCCCAGTCAGTGCAGAAGAGCCAGTGGTCTGAGTCTGCATAAGGCTATATTCCACATGATTTGCACACTGAACCTCCCAGGGTTCAGTTGCTGGCTCCTCCAGCTGGAAGAATAAGCAGACAGCCGGTGATGGAGAAGACTCACTCCCCCAGGCCCTAGAGAGCTGCTGCCTGCCAGAGTCTACTGTGCTGGGCTAGATAGACAATAGGCTACCTCTGCAAAAGGCTGCTTCCTGTGTCCCTGACAGTGGGTGCAAAGTTAGTGACTCCTGTTTCCCTACGTGATTTCTATTCTGGCTGGTCGACCTGCTCCTGACAGCTGTCAGCGGAGAGGTTATTTATAATGTCACCCTCAGCCTGGAAAAATCCCTTGCCCACATGTGTGGGCTGATGCCCTCTTTATTAAAGTATGTTTCCCTCTGCCTGTGATTAAATTCGGAGCCACAGCATCACAGGATGATGCAGAAAAGCATATTTAGATGTGCAGGAGACACCAAAGCCTTGGACTCAGAAGAAAGCTTTCTCTGCCACCAGCTCTTGCACCTGCCTTTGCCCATTGCCCTTCTCCTCACATGCCACAAAGCTTCCCAGTCTTACTCCATTCCTAGTCAAAGTGCTGTGGTCAGAGTGCCGACTGGCGCTGGTCACAGGACGCAAGCTCTTCCCTACTGAAACAGCTTCACTGGCTACCAGCCTGTTTCTGAAGTTTGGGCCCAAGAACCTAAGAAGAGGCTGGCTGCTGGATCCGGCCCATCTAGCCCAGCCTCTTGTCCCCCAGCCAGATGCCCCCAAGGGCAGCCTGCAAGCAGCACCAGAGCACAAGAGCCCCTCCCCTCCTGCTGCCTCCAACTGTGGACTTCGAGAGCCCTTTCCTCCATGAATTTGTCTAATCTTCTTCATCTCTCTATACACATCTGCCCGGGTGCTAAGCTCCTTGGGGAGGACCTTCTCTGGGTCCTGACAACATCAGAAGCTCAGCTGGTGGTGAGACAAGAGAAAGCCTTTTCTGTGGTGGCCCCCAGGTTGTGGAATTCCCTCCCAAGAGAGGTCAGACAGGCTCCCTCTGTCTATACTTCTGCTGGGAGGTTAGGAGCTTCCTGTTCAGGCAGATGATGCTGAGCACTGGGCAGCTGCCACTGCAAACTGAACTTTAATGCTGATTTTAAATGTGCTTTTATGTATTTTAACCATTGTTTTAAACTAGGGTTTACTTTGTATTTATAATGATGCTTTAAAATGTTGTAAGCCACCTTGAATCCCAACCTGGGATTCTCCCAAATCCTTGGAGAGCTGCTGCCCTTCAGAGTCAACATTACTAGGCTAAATGGACTAATGGACCATGTAGCATTTCAAGAAGCTAATTGGTGAACACAAATTTGAAGTGGGCCAAAATCCCCCCTCCCGTCCCCTCTGATCATGGAGCGACAATTCCCAGAGTTCTGTGGGGAAAGGGATTGATTGCTAAACCACTCTGAAAACTGTAGCCCCCTGAACCAACTCCCACTCCCAGAATTATTTGGGGCAAGCCATGAATTGCTTCAAGTGGACTCAGTGTTTTCCATGCATGGTGTGAATGTGACCTTGGTCTTTGCTGATGGAGGGCTCCTCGTTGTCAAAGGACATCTCCATTATCTAACGCCTCTGTATTTATCTGCACAGATAACCTGGACTTCAGCCCATGCCAGCCGGGCAGGGGACATGCAGCCGGCTGAAATCCAGCAGGAGACCATCGTCAGCTACCTTCCTCTCAGCCACATTGCAGCCCAGATTTATGACCTCTGGACTGGAATCAAGTGGGGAGAACAGGTCTACTTTGCAGAGCCGGATGCCTTAAAGGTCTCTGTACAAAAAAATGTAAAAAATAAAAATGCCCCAGTTATTTTTCACTCTTCAAAACTGTCAAGTTGAACTTGGTGTTTTTCAGTGAGGTGATGCAGAAGACCCTTTAAAGCTTTGGAAACCCCTCTGGGAAACAATAAAAAGCAGACTATATGGGGAACAAACAGTTAATTTACTGCCTTCGGGGGTGATTAAACCCTTCAACACCCTTTAAGTGTAAAGTCAGACTAGTGATCAGGATGGTTAAAGTATCATTGACTGCAGATATATGTCTTTATTCTAACTGTCCCTTCCTGGACAAAGAGTCTGTAGATTTTGAAAGAACTACAGAACTCAGGCTGAGCCGAAAGGGAGCACTTTTTGAGAATGTCTTCGGTAGCCACAAAAATCCTTCCCCTCTTTTCAACAATGGGGTCTTCTCTGAAATGAAGCTTCACCCATTCCGAGTGAGGGCAATTCACTCTCAAGTGGCTTTGTTTGACCTCAGAAATATCAACAATATGTAGCCAAATAGGAGTAGCTAGCTAGTGTCAGGCTATATTGTGTTGTCTATGCAATTTCTGGTTGTCTGTGGTCTCTGCTTTCCAATTTTGCCATCCATTCTTGGTCTTCTTAGGGGGGTTTGGTGGGTACCCTGAAAGAGGCGCTGCCCACCTCACATATGGGAGTTCCCCGGGTGTGGGAGAAGATCATGGAAAAGGTCAAAGATGCCTCTTCTCAATCTGGATTTGTGAAGAAGAAAATCCTCTCTTGGGCCATGTCGGTCAGCTTGGAACAGAACCTGAGTGCCTCTTATAGGTATGTCATACAGATCTGGCCAGCAGGAGATTCAGCAGAGATTAGCACCAGGGACTCCTAGTCCTTACAAACAAGCTCGGGGTAGACTTCAATTTTTCCAAGTTAAAAAGGTCAGGTGGTTTTTGTAGGTGACAAAAGACTCAGCTGAAACTTTCAGCTTTCATGTCATGTTAGAACAAGCTAAAAACTAGCCAAGTTCATCAAAGTTAGAGTGCAAGAGACCCTTTACAAGTTGCATGGAACCAGGCAGAGGGCCTTCTCGGTAGTGGTGCCCTCCCCATGGAACGCCCTCCCATTAGATGTCAAGGAAACAAACAAAGATCTGATTTTCCATAGACGTCTGAAGGCAGTCCTATAACTTGAAGCTCTTAATTTTTGAAGTATCGTTGTGCTCTTTTATATTCTGTTGGGCGCTGTCCAATGTGGCTGTGGCAGCCCAGTCAGATGTGGGGGGTATGAAAAACAAATTATTATTAGAAATAGAAATAGCGCTGAATGAGACCCCCAGGTGGAAATGAGGGGAAAGGCCTTCTTCTCTCTCTTCATTCCAGCCTTGCAAAAGACACTCCAAGAGAATGTGAGGCAAGGCCCTTGAAGGGGGTGGAGGTGTGGGAATGTTAAAGATAGTAGGAAAGAATATATTGAATAAGTATTACCCTTCCTTCACTCACACTAGTAAGTGATGTAGCAGAGCAAATTCCACTCAATATAGCTGGAAGCTAGTTTGTAGATTCGTTTGAATCTCTTAGTTAAGATTATTTCCTGGTGTCCCCTTTAATCTCTCCTAAAAGAATAACGACACAAGAGTCTTTCTGAGTAAAGTAGCAAAAAGTTTACTCACATTTCAGTTCACGATTTGATCCCTGAAAGGCAGACTTTTCTTAATAGTTACACAAAGAAAGTGTGAGTTCATCTCATATGGAGACTGAACTCATGTGCTGCTGGCTGAGAGCCAGCAGACAGCAAAATTACATTAAGAGAACAAAATGGCTGCAGGAGACCAGCATGACAGCAAAAGAGAGAAGCAAGACAACAGAAAGACAAAACCAGACTGAGAAAATGGCTGCGTGACTCAGCTCTTCTGTGGAGTCAGCCAGAGCCACGCCCATCTCCCAGGTCACATGCAGGGGGAGGATGCTCCAGACCAGAGGAACAGGAAGTTACCCTGACTGGATGTCCCCCTGCCTGTGCCCACTCTAGGGAAATAAGGAATGTTGCATTTGACTGCACCAGTGGATTACACCCTACAGGAGGGAGAACCCTGAGGGCCAGAAGCTGAAAACTGGAGGGCCACATTCCTCTCTCCAGTTTGAGGTCCCCCACCCCTGGTGTAGTCCAACAACACCTGGAAAACCACAGGTGGCCCGTCCCTGGAGCAGAGCATTTTTGGCCTCTGTCTGTCTCGGGAGACAATGGAAGAGTGTGTTTTTGGGAATGAAGTCAAACTGCTGGAAGGTAGCAGCCCCTGCTGTGGCTGTAGAGACCAATGCAGGAGAGACAGGTTTGGTTGAAGCTGGGGCAGAGGGAGGTGTCTGGTTGTGCTGATGCAGATGCACAGTAGAGTAGACTGGAAGAGACATTATTCTAGGTGGCTTCCTGGGGGGGGGGGGAGCCTTTTCCCTGTGGCTGCTTTGCATATTGTTCCATTCTTGATGTCAGTTAGAAAAAAAATCCATTTGGCCTCTTTTTCTGTATCTCAAAGCTATTGCCATTTCTCGGGGGGGGGGTCTCCCTCCCTCCTCTTTTATTTTCCATAGTGATTTAAAACCCTTTCGAATGAGGTTAGCAGACTCTTTGGTACTTGCTAGAATCCGCCAGGCTCTGGGCTTTTCTCGGTGTGAGAAGCACTTCTGTGGAGCCGCTCCTCTCTCGACAGAAGCACTGCACTTCTTCCTGGGCCTGAACATCCCTTTGTATGAAGCTTACGGGATGAGCGAGACCACTGGCCCACACTGCATGTCCAGCCCTTATGTTTACCGGCGTTACAGGTAAAGCTGTGCCATCTTTGTTCTTGCAGCCTGGTCAGAAACAATCCCTCAGTTAGGGATTGGTAGGAAATTTGATTCTGTTCACACTGAAATGCGAACCAGCCTAATTTGTGCTTTCTGAAACTGTTCACAAACCACAATACAGTCATCTTTGAAACTTGCATTTCTCTGAATTTTGCAATGCAATTCTCTAGCCCAAGTAATGTGGTTCAAAAATACATATATTGAGGTAAAGTATGTATTTTAATCCATGTATCAGTGAAAATAAAGCACAGAAATGCTGGTATTGAGTAATGCTGCTTCTGGGACAAGAAGGGGAACCAGACGGGGTTAGCTGTATTCCTTCCCACTGCTGATGTTTGCACATTTAACTTTTTTTTAAAAAAGTTTTTAAAGCTTCCAGCTGCCATCTTGCCTTTGTCCCCCAGTGCCATTGAAGTTGAATAATTCCGAAGCCTTGTGCATTAAAACAGATGCCCGCCATCTATTTTTATTTTTATTTTAAGCTGGAGCCATCTTCCCCAACTCCTCCAAGACTACAGAATAACTCCAGTTCTGGGGCTCTGAGTTTTACAGCATCTGTGTGTCAGAACACTCACATGTTTTCCCCCCAACAAACATACACAATTATTTATTTTTCCACATGGGAGCTCAGAAAAGGGACACAGGTAGGACTTTGGAGGACATTTGGGCCCTGTCACCTGCCCAAGCAGGGCTTGGGGGGGGGGGTTAGGCCTGCTGGGGGAGGACCACAATGATGCGACTGTCCGCTCTTTGGGCTGTTGGTGCTATCGCTGCTGCTCCTCATGTTCTCTTTCCCTTGCAGCTGCGGCAAAGCTGTCCCAGGTTGCAAAGTGAAGTTAATGAACAAGGACGACGATGGCAATGGGGAGATTTGCTTCTGGGGGCGAACTGTTTTCATGGGCTATTTGAACATGGAGGACAAGACCAGGGAAGCGATTGATGAGGATGGCTGGCTGCATTCTGGAGATCTGGGGAAGATGGACAGCGATGGGTTCCTCTACGTCACAGGAAGAATTAAAGGTGAGAGACGGAACGGAATGTTAGCTGATTATTGATAGTTATAAGAATTTTCTATAACGACATCAGATATTGATTTTAGTGTAGTGCCTAAAATTTTAATTTTAATCTTAAACTTTTCTTATGAATGGCTAATATCTGTCCTTGTGAGTTGTGAACTGTGTTATACTACTTGTGGTTTTATTTGATTTGTTTTGTTGTGTTGTGTTTCATGACGGGCGTAAAGCCGAATAAACATTTTGATTTGAAAGGTGAGATGCCCTTGTGCAACACTTCCTGGGACCTAGTCATTCTCAGCAGGCAGCATGCTTAGCACCAGGGTTGCTCAGTGGAGAGGGCCACACCTTCTTGGTGTGTTTTTAGGGGGACCCTCATCAACCAAGCATCCTGTGCCTTCTCCCCTTGTTAGCATCTACAGGGCCAGCCCACCCCTGAGGCAAGGGGAGGCAACCACCTCAGGCTGCCTGAGATGTAGATCTTCCCTCACTCCTTCTTCCTTGGTGGGGAGGGGGCTCCATTTTTGGGTCTGGCCCTGGCAATCTCGCTCTCTCCTCTCCTGCTCTTTTGCTATTCCAAATCTGCAGTGAATTGTCCTGTCCTGCCCCCTTCTGGTGGTTTTGCAGCTGGCACTTCAGTCTAGCATTTCCACAGGGTGAGGCAGAGGCTCAGCTGTGTTTCAGAGGGAGAACACCTGCTTTGTACATAGAGGTTTCTGGCTTCAACACCAGGCATTTCCACTTTAAAGGTGATGGGGGAAATCTTTCTCTGCGGGAGGTTTTCTCCTCCGGTCCTTGTGGGAGTGAGGTCAGCCCAGGAAGCCCTTACACCTGGGTTTGTCTGCTCCCAATGTACATGGAGTTGTGGTTCTCCAAGCCACATAGTCCCCCTCAGCACACCAGTGTAGTGGATGCAATCCTGGTATGGACAAATTTGTCTAGTTTCTCTCGGTTTCTCATTATTCTGACCATAAACTTGGCTTCTCACATTTCCACATCACTTTGCTTTTTTAAAAAAACAATCCTCTATATTTCAAAGGATAATTGTGTTTCAGTTCACACGTTGAAGTGTGAATTAAGTGGTTTCTCATTGAACTACAGACAGAAACAAAATTCTCTCCCCCCCCCCCCACCATCCCCATAGTCCCATAGCAAGGGCTTTACATTTTCCCCACTTTCTTTTTTCTTCTTCCATGGAAAATTGGGCTAGCACTACAGATGGGCAAATAAAACGATTTCAGTTTCTCATCTTCCCAATCTTCAGTTCAGTTCTACACAGTCAAACATTGATTGTTCAAAATTACTTTTTTAAAAAAGAATTAAATTGCCAGACATACAACCTGTTACAGCCCCCCCCCCCTTGCAACAGCAACCCCAACTACATCCAGTTGTATCTAGTACAAATTTCTCCTGACACCCACCTTTTAAAAATGCAATTTTGGCAACTATAAACATTTTTTGCAAAGTAATTTCCCAAATACAAGGCAGTATAACCTGCTATTTTCACTATTCTAGGCAACTATTTTTTGGCACACTTTTTGTATGCATTGCTTGACTGAAGAACTGTCCTCCAAAATCTGGAGAAGTGTGGATTTTGAAGGATGCCTGATGGGGCGTATATTTTGCAAATTTCTCCCCCATCCTAGAAGGCACATGCATGTCCTTTCTTTGGGCTTCCTAATGTCTCCTCTGGTTTGACTAATCAGAAAGCAAGCTAAGCCATCCATGAGATCTAAACTCCACAATGAGGAATGCCTTGTCTGTCTGTTTCTCTCTGAGTGCAAACCAGTGTTTCCTCTTCTCAGAGATCCTGATTACAGCTGGGGGTGAAAACATCCCTCCAGTCCCCCTCGAAGATGCTGTCAAGAGGGAGCTGCCTCTTGTGAGCAACGCCATGCTGATTGGAGATCAGAAGAAATTCTTGTCCATGTTACTGACTTTAAAGGTACAGGTGCAGCACAGTTAAACATTTCTGGCAGATGTACAAATGAGGCATAGAATTCAGCGGCTCACTCACTTGGTGTTGAGCAGGAGGGGGACACCTTCTCCACTGAAAACTGCTTATGGCAGTGGTGTCTCCCGAAGGGAGGGTGAGAGGCCAGAGGCAGGGGTGTAGGAAGGGGGGCGGGGGGCGCCCTGGGTGCCATCATGGAGGGGGGTGACAAATTATCAAGGAACAATTACTGCCCTACTAGGGCGGTTCATTAAAAACTTTTTTTTGGAAAATGGCTGAGGGGGAAAACAGAAGATGGGTGGCCATTGGTCAGGCATGGTCTAGTGGAGATCCCCAGGGGTTTGGCTAGATGACCCTCGGGGTCCCTTCCAACTCTACAATTCTCTGGTGCAGGCTTGTGCAGAGTTTTAGGTACAAGTTGGATTCAAGGGGTGCATAGGATTGCAGCCCATCTTACGCACCGTCAACTCAGGAATAAGTCCCATAAAACCTCCCCTTCAGTAGTTTCAAGCACTACTACACGTTCCACATAATATCTGTACTGCATTGTTTACTGTGACAGCACCTGCACTTTGGAACTCCCCGCCTATTGCAACAAAGCACGTGCCTTTGCTAGTCTCTTTTCGGGCACCTGCTAAAAGCATTCTTTTTTAGGCAAGCATACCTAGATGCTTAGGAAGTTGAAGTAATTTTAATCTTTATATTTTAGCTTTTGTATGTTCTAAAGTAGGATTGTTAATTTTTCTTGATTTTACTGCTGTGGTGTTTTTTGTTTTGGTAAACCACTTTGCAGGTTTTTTAAAATAAATTTTATTAAATAAATAAACAATAAATATAAATAAAAAAACACAAGCCTAAACACAATCCATCCTGTAGATTTAAGTATCTGTCCACAGTTGTCTACTTGTTATTAGAGGCCCAGAATAAGAAAATATGAAATAACGTAAAACCATTTTTGCAGGCAAACAAATTAAAAAAATTCAATGTGGGGGGTGACAAGAAATTTTCCGCACTGGTTACCACCTGACCTTCCTACGCCTCTGGCCAGATGCCGTCCCAATGTTGTCAGATTCCAGCTCCCATCAGCCTCTCAGCCAGGACTGCCTAATATCAGCGATGGCAGGGTGTAGCTCTCCCTGGTCTATGAAATGCCATCCCCAAAATGGTTCAGCTGGTACATGCAGCATCATCTTTTCCAGAACTTTCTGCTCTCTAAATTTGTAACTCTCATTGTGCTGCTTTGAAAATCCTGTTTCTGCATTTTTTTAAGCATGCGCTTTTATTCCTTTAAATTCCAAGATGCTTTCTGGGGCTTGCTGCAGTTTTTAGTTCTCTTTTACATTTACTTGCTGCTTTTATATTGTTGCATTTTAAATACTGTGGATGACTGCATAGTGTGGAGAAGAAAATGGGACAGAGAGACGCTTCTCTACCTTTCTCCTGTTAGCAGAACTTGACTCATCCAACAAAACTGCTAAGTTCAGAAGAAGCTTCTTCCTAGGAGTCAATGGAAATTGCTGCCCCAAAGGGCTGAGAGCTGCCAGCTTACCTTGGCCCTTAATTGGGAGTTGACAAAGAGAGAATCCAATACTGTCCCAGGACCTGGAAGCTCTGGGTCTGAGATGAGAAGCCTCAAGACAGAGATGCCCCCCGACTTCACTATTGAACCCTCAGCTCTTCCCAAGCCACAACTCTCAGTGACTCTGCCCCCCCCCCCCCCAGTATTTTGGCCTGACTGAAATGTCTCCTTGAATGCAAATCATCTGGCTTGTCTGGATGTAAGACTCTCTGTATGTAGCAAAAATGAAACAAATCCACATTTGCTGCTCTGCTCCCTTTTTGCCACTGGCAGGTGTCCTCTCCACCGTAAAGGCTGCCCGAAAGGGCATGTGGCCTGGCTGGAAAAGGTTCCTCCCTCTGGACTAGATGGAGCTTTGGCCAGATCCGGTCGGGTTTCTCTTCTGAGGCAGTAGGGAAGTTCAGGCTGGGTAGCCTTCTTGGTACTAGCAGGTCCCCTTTCCACACCAGGATCACTGCCACAGAAGTACCTGTGTGAACACTTTATACTGTAAACCACCCTGTGATCTTCAGATGAAGGGTAGTATATAAATTTAACAAATAATAAAAAGTTGTTTATTTCACCACGCTCTCCTTCCCCATTTCCAGTGTGCATTGGATCCTGAGACTTCTGAGCCTACAGACAGCCTGACCCAAGAAGCCAGGGAGTTTTGCCAGAAAGTTGGCAGCAAAGCCACTCAAGTGTCTGAGGTTGTGCGGACAAGAGATCCGGCTGTTTATCGGGCCATCCAAGATGGCATAGACAGAGTCAATGGACGGGCAGCGGCCAATGTTCAGCGCATTCAGAAGTGGGCAGTTCTACGAAAGGATTTTTCAATTTCCAGTGGGGAATTTGGTAAGTTTTCCAAGGGCTGGGTTACAATCTGGAATTCAGTTATATTAAAAATTCCAGATATATCTCTTTGGAGGGATAGTAAGACTGCTAAATTTTGGGTTTGACTTTGGTAAATGTATCCAGTAAAGTAGAACTGCAGGATCTCTGGTGTATTCCATCCGTCATATGCAGTTCTTCAGCTGGGATCATTAAACCTCTGGATTAGAATCCACCTTTTCCACACACACTTTCCTAATGACAAACTGCTAATATCAATTCATTTCCATTTTAGGTCCAACCATGAAATTAAAGCGGCAAACTGTTGTTGAGAAGTACAAAGATGAAATTGATTCCTTTTACAAAAAATAAAGTCAGCCGTCCAGTATTGCTCTTCAAGCTCCAATAGAACAGAAACGCACATTCTGTAGAATATGTAAGACCATCTTTCCTAGGAAGCTGTTTGAAGAGGAGCACCGGATACTAACAAGAGCACGTTTTGGGTTCCACTTCTAAATGCTAATTAGGCTGCAGAAGCCAGAGAGAAGCACACACCCCAGAATCAGTGTTGGGAGGGGTCCAGAGGGTCGTCTAGTTGAGCCCCCTGCAATGCAGCAATCTCAACTAAAGCATCCATGGCAGATGGCCAGCCAATCAATCCAATATTCATTCCAGTGAATATAGGTTTTCATTCAGCTTATTGATAGGGATGGACCAATCCGCCAGTTGTGATTTCTCATTTTCAGTCCAATCTTAAATAGGATTTGCAACTTTTCAACATCAGTTTGTTTCTTTAAAGAAAGCATTCACTAAAATTCACCATCATTTTAGTGTGCATTTCTCCAAATACACAAATCTCTATTCTGCCTTGGTCAGACCACACCTGGAATACTGTGTCCAATTCTGGACACCACAATTTAAGAATACTGGCAAGCTGGAACATGTGCAGAGGAGGGCAACCAAGATGATCAAGGGTCTGGAAACCAAGCCTTATGAGGAACGGTTGAGGGAGCTGGGTATGTTTATCTTGGAAAAGAGGAGACAAAGAGAAGAAATGATAGCCATTTAAAAATATCTCAAGGGCTGTCACATGGAACAAACTTGTTTATTCCTGCTCCAGAGGGTAGAACCCAAACCAGTGGCTTCAAGTTACAAAAAAGTTGATTCTGACTGAACATCAGGAAGAACTTTCTGATGAGAGCTGACAGTGGAACAGACTCCATTGGGAGGTGGTGGCTTCTCCTTCCTTGGAGGTTTTCAAGCAGAGGTTGGATGGCCATCTGTCAGGGATGCTTTAGTTTAGATTCCTGCATTGTATGGGGTTGGACTAGACAGTCCTCGGCTTCCCTTCCAACCCTACAATTTTGATTCTTTATTGGCACAATCAGTGAGAAGGATTCTCCTAATATACATATTTTGTATGCAGTTTTCCTAAGTAAGATACATTTTGACTTTAATTTTGACCAATATATGTAGTTTTATGCACACTTTCCTATAAGATATATACCTTTGGTTGGAGAACTGCATTGCAAAATTCAGAGAAGTATAATTTCAAAAGTTAGCTGCGTTTTTGTTTCCTGCATTGTTTTGGGACACGCTAATTTGGTATGGTCACATTAAAATGTGAACTAAGCTAAATTTCTCCATCTTTATTTATAGCTTCTGGAAACAATTCAGATTCAAACACTATTTCTGTTGAAAACATAACCATATTTTTTAAAGTTATGTTTTCTAGCAAATGAAGTTAAACATACTAATTTGTACTAAATGCCACAGAACTGCTTTCATTGAATGGGTGCAGGTTGTATTTTTGTCAGCTGAATAACAAATTAAAATAAAATTATGTAGATCAGACTACAGAATTCAAGTTTTGCAACAAATGAAAAACAGGCATTGGCACAAGATGTAACTATGAGTTAAATCAATGGTCTTTTAACCCAATCTTACAATCTTTTTCTGGTCCTGGCGAATCCAGGTCTCTCTTAGCTGAACCAAGCACCTTCTGAATGCAAAGGTTAAAAACACCTCTTGAATTTATGCCGATTCATTGTAGTAGCAAAGAACATGACAACACAAAGCATATTCCTTATGTTCCTTAATAGGACTTATTTCCAAATCAACATGTAGGATTGCATTGTTTGTGTTGAGGCAAGAGCAGGGATAGGGAACCCCTGTGGAGGACTAGCCAAGGATATTTTTATTGCACACCCATGATTTGTGCTCGTGATGCTGTCAGAGCAGTGGCATGCTGGCCTACCAATTCTGGGATGTTGCAGAATACACCCGCCCTAAAACTGTGTGGAGAGGCCACTCAACTACAGTCAAACCTTGATTCCCCAAAGCCTCTGTTTTGTAACGTTTCGGCTCCCAAATGCCGAAAACCTGGAAGTGTTCCGGTTTTCAAACTTTTTTGGAAACCTAACGTCCAATGTGGCTTCCGCTTGAGTACAGGAAGCTCCTGCAGCCAATCAGAAGCCACGCTTCAGTTGTTGAACATTTTGGAAGCCGAACGGGCTTCCAGAATGGATTACATTCAACAACTAGGTTTGACTGTACCTCTTTCTTCACCTCCACCACTGGCCATCCCTGGAAGCAAGACTTTGGGGAGATGGGAAAGGAAGCATAGGTCAGCTTTCATCAACCTGTTGTCCTCCAACTTTTTTGGGGACTATTAAAGTTGTAGTCCAATAATTCTGGATCGTGCTCTAGGTTCAAAAAGGCTGGTGAACAATTGTTTTTTAGATTATGCAGCAGGCAACATTGATGTGGAGATGTTGCCTGTGGTACATTTTTTTGAATTATAAATTACACACTTCAAAGGAGCAACATGGCCATGTTACTTTGGGGCACTTATTTGCCCATCAAAAGGCTTTAAAACTGATTAACCAATCCATCCTCTGCTACACTATGAATGAAAACCAGTAGATTCTGGACTGAGGACATTGCAACATTTATTGATTAACACCTCAGGCACCTGAAATGCATTTCTTCACACCAACACTATTTAGCACATTATATATTTTTAATGAGCCTGTTGTATGTTACTAGCAAAAGCTACTAAGGGGACTAATTTTTGCCTTCCAGTTTATAGAAGATGTACTCAGAGCTGCCTTTTCCAGAAGAGCCAATATGGACTTCCACATGAGCTCTCTGAAGGCTGGATTATTCAAAGCACTTAAAACTAGTCACCTAATTAAGAACCAAAACAAAGGCAGCGTATCTTGGGGGGGACGGGGACTTTATTTTTTCCTTGCTTTGTGTGCGAATGGTAACCTCAGTACAATCCAAGAGACAAACAGAAGCAGCAAAAATATAACACACACAGATCAAGCAAGAGCTTTTTCCCAAGTTCTTTGAGAAGCCCATATTAATACACAATATTGAAAGGTACCTCTCAGTGCAGAAGCAAAACACAAAAAAGACAAGCTCCCAAAGCCTCACTCTCATCCCTACTTCTGGTTGTGCAGATACTACACGGAAACTGGCAAGGCAAAGCAATCCTGCACGACGGCTTTAATGTGTGGGAGAAAAAGCCAGATTGGTGGCACCAGCCAGCTGCAGGCCCAGCCCCAGTTCTCCTATTCCTCTTGGATAGAGACACAGTGGAGAGAATCTGGCATGGGACTTCAAGATGATCAAAAGGTTTGTAACATTCATGCCCATAACAAAACGTGCAAGGGGCATGTTATGAACTTGCAGCAAGAGTTGTTGCAAAATACAGCATCCCGGAAAAGTTCTCTTCCTTTGCTCCTGGATAACATCTGCTCAACACAATCTACGCACAATGATGCTGTAAGATTGCCCACCCATTTTCCCACTTCATCTGTTGTTGCTTTGGGAAGGCACAGCTCAGGGGTACAGCATCATGCACTTTAGTGTTACCAAATGTCCCCAGGAGGTGCAGAGCTGCTGTTTCCAGCAGCAGCTATGAGCCATGCACCATTGTCTCCTGGCGTGGATTAACTATAAAATCTCTCCATCTGATTGGCTCAAAAAAAATTAATGACCAAGCAGCCTATTTAACGGTAAACTGAAGATATATATATATATGTATATTTATCATTAAGCACAATACAAAAGCCATTACATACATACAGTAGTAACTGTAAATTATACATTTGGTATCCCATCTAGACAGGAAAGCATTAAACATTCCCTTTACAATCTGTAGCCGATAAAATCAAGTTGCGTAACTAATCTTCATTGAGGAATGCTAGAGCAAGTAATGTGCAGAGAAGACTAAAAAGGAGTAGTCATTTTTACTTTTAACACTTTCCCTTCAGTCCCAGAAGGATAGAGATACCTTGCATTTTATATATAACAGCTCAAACCCATGTTTCCACAGTTACAAGTCTTTATTTATGCTTCTGAAGGACAGATTCCAGGAGTACCTCTGTATAGCAAGCTTTCTTGTTCTTTGCTTTAGAAAAATATATTGTGCTATTTTAAGGCTGCGCCACCTCCTGCATTCCTAATGGATAACAAACCAAGCCTCCTTCAAAGTTGTAGAGATAAAATCAGACTTTTGCATATCTGTACACTTAAATACATCAAGTGTTTCTGAAAAAGTAGGAGGACTCAAAATGGAAGGTTGCCAATTGCATGCAATATGAGCTAAAAAAAAAAGGAATTTGACTTTACAAAAATGTGTCTGACATGTAATAAATAAAAATAAGCACTTGGAAAAAGTCCACCAGAAGCAGGCACAAGAAGAATCGCATCCATTTGAGCTGAATTTATTTAACAGAGAGGCTCTCCGTCTAACAGTTTGCTTTCCTCAAGAGAAAGGCAAACAAAATGGAAATGAATTGCAGACAGCTAACACGTTTTAGTAACAGTTTCCATCAGGGGCAACTGAAACCAACAAGCTATGGAGATGCTTTATTCCATCGCCCTTACTCTGCGACATATCTCTGCTGTGAACTCTGAACACTTTGAGTTACCTCCCAAATCTTTGGTCAAGACCTGAAAAGAAAGATGGAAAAAGAAGGTGAAGAAGAATGGACACTTTAAACGCTTCAGTTTAATGAAATGTAATTAGCTAACTACAGCCACATAGTCTTTTCCAGGATCAGGACACATAGTGTGGTGTTGTCCTTCTGTGCCCAAAGTTAGAAGACTTGTGCTAGTTCTTGATTCAGGGAAGGTTTTCCAAACCATCATCTCAAAGGCTGGACATTTTGCAAAGTGGTGCCCAACTCAACTGGATGGACATCAAGTGTTTTGTGCTCAGCAGGGCCAAGTGCCAGTTGCTCCATCTGACTGTGTCCTCTCCATAATTATTGTGACAAGTCTGGGTTGAGCCAAGAAAGGCAATGGATTGAACCTGGGGTCTTCTGCTTGTATAGCAGGTGCTATAGTATCCCCCCGTGTGCCACCTGTATGAATTTTGAGTGCCAAAGGCACTCCTGAACGTCTAATCAAAATCTTATTCAACACCTATATGCTCACTTAACACATAGCGCTGGGATGATAAAGCTCTCCGTTTTCACCGCTGCTCAATTCAATCATAAGAAACCAATCTAGTTCACGTAGAAGAGAATCTACCTACCCTGCAGGTAGAGATAAGCACTCCTTTCTCCTCTTTGCAGAGCACACATGCTTGTTGCTGGATACAAACAGCTAAATATTGTCTCCCAACTAAATGCCAACCTCCAGTTAACAGATAATGCTAGCAGCACTGTTTATAAGCTAGAAACTAAAGCAAATACTGAGACACAAATTGGAGCTGGTGGCGCTACAGACCTAGTAGAGTTTTCGTGTATGTGCTGCAAAAGAGAGCATTTATAGACCTGGTAGAAGAGAGTAGGAGACTTGTTCAGTGTCAGTGGAACTGGACAACAGAAAATTCTTCCAACCTGGCATAGCGTGTGCTCTAGTCCTATCTGAATCACATTCTGTAGAAACTGGATTGCAAGATCGCCAGTGATAGGTGAATCCTGACAAGACATACCTTTCCATCTTTGATGGTATCAAAACAGGCATCTTCTATTTTCGTGGCGTATTCTTGCATTCCCATGTGTCGCAGCATCATCACTGCACTCAATAGAAGTGCTGTTGGGTTTGCCAAGTCCTTTCCAGCAATATCTGGAGCTGTTCCATGAACCTATGAAAATAAAGAATGCTGACCTGATTCTTTGGCTTAAACTAAAGCATTGATTCAGTGGATTATCTTGCAGCAGCAGTGGAAAGTTGGTGCTTTTTACAAAGTCTGTATATTATCACATGTCTCCTGCTGCCAAGGTAAGTGGTGATGCTGGTAGTGGCAGATGCAGCTGGCCTCTGTGCTACACCAGTGTGTGACCAAGATTCTAAGCAATTTCCCAAGAGTGAATGCTAGTCAACATAAAAACAAAACACTACATCCTTGTTTGGAAGAACAACAAACTCAGCTGTATATTGAATAATATTTCCATATGAGAAGTGAATTTGAACTCCTAATTCTACCTAATTCTTCCAAGGCAGCTTAAATACTGCCTTGGAAGATCCTCTTTTCAAAATATTGCTATGTTCAGTACCGTATTTTTCGCCCTATAGGACGCACCGGCCCATATAACGCACCTAATTCTTTTTGGGGGGGAGGGTTAAATAAAGGG
This sequence comes from Podarcis gaigeae, assembly GCF_964106915.1. NCBI lineage: Eukaryota > Metazoa > Chordata > Lepidosauria > Squamata > Lacertidae > Podarcis > Podarcis gaigeae. The sequence goes on from NC_139690.1 coordinate 1,029,755, forward strand.
GGGGAAATTATTTTTCCCCCCCGCCCAGGTGCGGGGCTGGGGAGGGGGAAGCCTGAGCTTCCCCCTCCCCCAGTCCCCAGAACGGGACCCAGAGCGATGCCGAAGGTTGGGAGACAGCGGGATGGCGCGCTGCGCCTCTCCCGCTGTCCCCTGAGTTTGCTTCTCCCCCCTGCCAGCCTTCTAACCAAGTCGGGGGACAGCGGGATGGCGGCGTTCCGCCTCCCCGCTGTCCCCCGAGCTTGTGGGGCTGGCGGTGGGGCTCTCCAGGCTTCAGCGAAAGCCTGCATCCGCCCCATAGGAAGCACACACATTTCCCCTTCATTTTTGGAGGGGGAAAAGTGCGAAAAATACGGTAATTCTTATTTGACAAAAATTGTATACCATTTGATTGTAAAAAAATAAAATAAAAAACCTCTTAGTGTTTTACACAAATATAGACTAAAACATTAAATTGGTTTTAAAAAAGCATTTAGAAATATTCCAACAAACAATTGCTAGAAAGAAACAAAATAGTTGCAACTTCTACATATCTGGGTAGGCTTGTCTAAACAAAAATGTTTTCATCTGGCATTAAAAAGAGTACAGTGAAGGCGCCTGCTTGATGTCAACAGGCGGGGAGTTCCAAAGCGTACGGGTTGCCAGACTTGCAGATCTATTTCTTACGAGTGAGGAACAAGCATGATGCAGCACCTGTAATAGACTGAAGCAGTTGAGTGGGCATATATGGGATAAGGCAATCCTGCAAACAAACATATCCTACCCTGTTATACAATAATACCTTCGTGAACATCCGCCTTGTCTAGCATCCATTCCGTCAAACAACTGTGGCAAACCCGAAAGTACCGGAACAGGTTCCTTCCGGGTTTGCCAATCGCGCATGCACAGAAGCACTAAATTGCGCTTTGTGTGGGTGCACAGAGGCGGCGCTTTGCCCTATGTCCTTTCCGGCTAGCGGCCAGGGCTCCAGAATGGATCCCGGACACAAAACAAGGTACAACTGTATAGCATTAGTAACCCTTTTGAAGCTGGCTTGGCAGCAAATGGGCAGCTAGTGCAGATCTCTGAGCAGAGGTGTCACCTGCTGACAGGTTCTCCCTTCAGCGAGCAACCATGCTGCAGTGTTCTGCACTAACTGCAGCTTCTGGATTGAGTGCAAGGGAAGCCCCCCTCAGAGCGCACTGCAGAAATCCAGTCCTGAAGTCAAGCTTCTTTGTTACATGCACTTGAACAGACCTGTTATGAACTTATTAAAACCCCGCAGAGAGAGGCATTTGCTTTTCCAGAAAGCAATTATATAAAAAATCAGAGTTCAAGTTCCAGAATTTTATTTCAGAATAGGAATCTTACTGATTCAAAGATTGCGACTCCATTGGCACCAATGTTTCCACTTGGTGTTACTCCAAGACCTCCAATCAATCCTGCACACAAATCACTGGAAGGAAAATGCAAACACACAATAAATATTTGAGTTGGTATATTTAGGCTCTTTAAATTATTATATACTTGCAATGGGAAGTTCGGGGGAAAAGGGAGCTAAAAGGCAGAACTAGTGGAAAACAGATGATGATCTTCACAAGGACCTAAAACACAAAAGGAGTGTTTGGTAGCAGAGTGCAGTCACGCACAGCCTGTTTACTGGGTGCAAATAGGAGCAGGCCAGTGCAAAGCATGGCTTGAGTAATGGAGGAGGCCAGACAAACTTAGAAAGCTGCAGCACAGGAAGACCCAGAGAAGCTGTGAGCAAGTGATGCACTCTGATGGACTTTTTAGGTATCCCAAAACCGTTCCTCCAATCAGAAGTACAGGGTGGCCAACAACACAGACTAAATGAATAGAACATACAATTAAAAAACAACAACACAAAATCAGTGGTGACAAATAACTATAATCACCTCTGAAAAATCAATTCCAATCGTGGTCCAAAAACCTGGACAAATGAGTTGTCTTTAGTCTTCATTTAATACGTTTTTATTGTGGGGGTGAACTGGATGTCAGCTGGAAAAGTTTTATAAGCAGGGCATCACCACAGAAAATGCCATCTCATGACATTGTCCTGACAACTCCAAGAGATGGGATGAGTAAGGCATCTCCTGCAGATTGTAACGCAGGCATCAGTTGGCACTGGGGAAAACACACCCAAGTTACTGGGTCCCAAGTGGTTTAGGGCTTTACATGTAAACAGCAAAACCCTGAATTGGGCTCACAGCTGACCAGCAGCCAGTGCAGCGCTTTAAGAAGTGGAGGGATGTGGTCCTTCCCTGCTGGCCAGCAGCATTCTGCACCAGCCGCAGCTTCCAGAACATCTTGAAGCTTAGCCCTGAGCACAACACATTTCAGAAATCTACCCAGGATATAACTAGTGTGTGTCTGAGAGAGACTGAGGCCAGGCTATTCTGATCCAGGAACAGCTGTAGCTGGCAAACCAGGTGGAGCAAGGCACAAGTGCCCCTTGGGCATCTCCAGTGGGCACTTTCTGAGTTAACATGCTTCAAGTTCCATTTTATGCTGCTTTTCAGAGATTTGTTCATTATTTGCACATCACTTTGAGAGCTTGTGTTGAAGAGCAGTTTATAATCATCTTATAAATAAATGCGTACATAAAATCCTTCACACTAGCTCAAGTCTCCTTACCTAAGGATGTCACCATACAAGTTTGGCATTACAAGGACATCAAACTGAGATGGATCCTGCACCATCTAAGGGACAAGAAATAAGCTGCTGTTTTTAGGAGGAAAATAGCAACTATGAAGCACCTTAATCATGAGTTTGCTATATACTCACGTTCAGACACACAGTGTCGAGATACATTTCATTAAACTTAATGTCTTTACAGTTTTCTGCTGCTTCCCTGCATTTTTTCAGGAACAACCCATCAGACATTCGCCTGTGCATCAAGGGGGAAAAAGCCGCATTTTAGGGTCCTAGATGTGCATACCAGATTAATGTTGCATTCAGACATGGGGGAGGGGATAGTAGTAGAGAGGGAAAGCACCTGTCGACAGCAACTATAGTGTAACATGCCAGGCGTTTAGTTTGAGTTCAGAAGCAAATATCCATGTTTCAAAGGTAATATTCCTTTCTAATCTTAAGCAATTCACAAATTTTAAGAGAATGAGAAAGATGGAGATATAACAAGTTCTTTTTATGCTTTCTGCCCTAAAAGCAGAAATTGTATTTCTCAGGGAAAATTTATAACCTGCCTTTCCTCCTAGATGCTCAAGGGAGCAAACATGTGTTTTGTTCTCCCAATAAACCTGTGGAGCAGGTGAGGCTGAGACTGGCACAAGGTCTCCCAGTAGCTTCATGGATGAACGGGGATCGGAAACACTCTCAATCACTACATTACACAGAGACCTTACAAGCTATTGTTATATTTGATACTGTTCTCTTGAATGGTCACAGAGATCTATACACATAATGATGTGCGCACACACCCCTCTGGAAGCCAGCGAGGTCAAAATGTTTCTCTTCTTTTTGGCTGTGCTCAGTATATATTATAGTAGACAAGTCCACTGAAGAGAACGAAAGGTCAAAACATATCTGACCAGCCAAGAGAGATTTTTCACTTACCGCTGTAGCTGATCCGCTGGGTGGCTGGCAAGGGCCCTCCAGATATTCATGGGAAGGTCTCTTTCATGCCACCCAGGGACAATGCTGTGGTACTATTTGAGTCAGATTGTTCAGTGCCCGTAACATGATGTAAAACTCTTCAGAGCAAGGATGGCTAACCTGTGGCCCTCCAGATAATGCTGGACTTCAACTCCCATCAGTCCTAGCCAGCAAGGCCAATGGCGAGGAAAACGGTAGTCCAAGATCACCAAGAGAGACACAGGTGAGCCATTGCTGCTTTGGCCATGGTATCAAGTGGCCTTCAAAACTGTGTTTAAGATACAGAAATACAAACTGTCTATATCCTCACCCACCATAAAATTTTCAAAGCAAGGTATTTAACCATAGACTATTAAAAAAATAAGTCTGTGGTAAAACTGAAAAGCTGCTCTGCCTTCCTTGTTCAGGAGCATCGTGATTCCAAGTTATGGAGACAAGGGAAGTGGGCACACTCAGCTATAAATAATACAGCAACACTGTATTGTACCAAACATTTGGCAAAAATTTCTTTTTCCCCCCTAGGTGCAGATTTGAATACAAATTCGATTACAGTATTCATGCAGCAGCATCAGGTTTAGGTTATTCTCAGTTACAGTTTTAGATAAATGTTGCAAAATTTAATTGTGCTATCCTGGATTACTGAAACATCCTTATTAATACAAAATTAGCTTTTTTCTATGCAAAACCTTTTTTTAGTTAAGGCTTACTTTCATAATTACCTCTAGTATGCACCATCTGCCAAAAACAGGAAAAAGAGGTGAATTATTTTCATCTAATAAAACATACTGGGCTATGGGGAAAAAGGTTTTCTAACCGAATGGAATTTAGGAGGGAAGGTTTCTAAACAAGAGTGCTATTCTTACATTCTAATACAGAGCAGACTGAACTGGGGCAGAGAGAGAAACAGGAGCCCTTCTGATGGCCCCAGTGGAAGATGAGAACCTGGCTGTTATTTATTTAGAGCATTTTTATCCCTCTCTTCAGCCAAAAAAGGCTCTTCAATGTGATCAGAAATTAAGAACGTAAGAAGTGCCTGAGAGCTCAGGACAAAGGGGGCACACCTAGTCCAGCCTCCTGTTTCCACAGGGGCCAGCCAGATGCCCCCATGGGAAACCAGCAAGTGGGATCAGGGGCACACGAGCCCCTTCCCCTCCTGGGGTTTCCAGCAACCACTATTCAACCGCATTAATGTCTCCGATAATGGAGGGAGAGCATAGCCATTGGGGCTAATAGCCGGGAGGCCGGGAGCAGCAGGCTACCTTCCCACTCTCCTCCATGGCTTGGACAGAGCGAGTGGCTAATAATTTCATAAACACATGAAGAACTATTTTTTAGTGAGTTAACATATAAACTTTTTTTTTTAAAGTAGAGCAAGGGAATGGAGTTTAAACTTTGACAAAGGCCTGACTGCCAAAAGAAGGCTCCATCAAATGTACGGCATCCTCTCCCGGCAGCAACAGGAGGCAGCAACCCAACACGCTTGTCCCTTAAAAAAAGCAGCATGACTTTTGTACATTAGAACTGGGTTACCATCATGGTCACGTACATAATGTTTGCTTTGTGCACAGCTGTAACTTTGCTTCTTTGATTATTTCTGGCATACTCAAAGGCAAAATCAGCAATGCGTTTGCTGGCATCTTCTGTGATGAGCTTGATACTCTGTACAACACCATCAACAATCTGAAAGAGACAAAACGGTAACACGGGTAGTCAAAAGCAGACTCCTAAGAAAGTAATTCTGTATAGGTCCGACAGGGCTGGTCTGGTGAATCATCCAGCCGGAAGAATACTGCATTTGAAAATTCTACAGCAGTTAAGGAAGCTAATTTGTTCAAGTGCTTTCTAGCTTCTGGCTGCATTCTGCACTCATACCACGTGCTCGATTCCGCTGTATTCCCCTTCTGTGTTCTCTCGTATTGTGACTATGTCGACATCTGTGTAAGGGGTTTTGTAGCCTTCAATCGATACACAAGGGCGGACGTTTGCATAAAGGTCAAATGTTTTACGAAGCAGGAGGTTCATTGACGGGTGGCCAGCAGCTATGGGTGTTTTCAAAGGGCCTGAAACAGACAAAAGGAATGGACGAGGTACAATTGTCAAACCACGGCCTGCTCCTTAGCAACAGCATTCCTCCCTGCCACTCCAGAGTTAAACCCTCTGGTTTGAGATGGGAGGAGGGGAAGTTCTCCCTTATAATGAACGCCTGTCCTTGTTGCCAGGCTCTTGCTACAACTTGCCATGGCATACTGCTCAGCACTAAGCAGAATTTTACACAATGGGTGTCACGGATGATTGGATGATTGGTGGGTGCTAGAAGAGATAAGAGCCCGGGACTCCAGCCAGCTTTACAGGATTTATTAGGTCCATTTTACTATTAATACCACAGAGCTCTCAGAGCACGTCTGGCTCTTTCGGTATCAGTTGCCGAGACTGACCCCTCCTTTCGTTTTCTCCAGCATAACCATTTCTGGAGCCCTCCCCTCTTCCTTTCTCTTTTACGTCAAGAGCTAAACCCCCTCCCTGATTCATTGCTTCCTGACAACCCTTCGTCATCCTCCCCCTCTGATGAGGTGCAGCTGCTTATCTCTGTATTTCCCCAGCATTTCCCCCTTCTCAGCCCCCGGTTCCCTGACAATGGGGATATATTCTGCAGGAAAGTTCCTCATCCTCAGCTGCAGTATTTCAAAAGGCAAGAATGATTTCAAACTTTTGGAATCTGCTGAAGGAAAACATGTAAGAGAAGCGGCTGTGTGGGGATCAGGCAGGACAGCCTGCCCTGACACGGCGCCCTCCAGGCGCTTCAGACTACAACTCCCATCAGCCCCCGTCAGCACAGCCAGAGATGACAGAAGTGTTAGTCCAAAACATTTGGAGGTCACTAGATTATAAATTATTGCCATTTTTATTCTGTTTGGCAAAAAAAAAAAAAAAAAGGCTCCCAGACCAGCTTAAAAATATCACTGACAATACAGTCCCTGTCCTCGGGCCCACAATCCAAGAGATACAACTCAAAAGGAAAAGGGACTGGGAGGGAGAAGGGGGGAAAGCAGGCCCTAATTCTTAGTAATGGAGACTTTGCAGCAGGAACAGAAAATTTTGGAGAGGAGTCAGAAATTGTTGGTTCTTCAGGTCCTGCAGTCCCAGATCTTCCTCTCCTTGGGGAAACTGCACAGGAACCTGCTTCAAAGAAGGCCACACTTTGTCTATCGCCTAGCATTATATACAATAGCAAATAGCAGATCTGCAGGATTTCAGGATGAGCTCTTCTCTGTCACCTGCTGTGTTTCTTTTAAATAGAGCTGCAAAGAATTACTTTGGACCTTCAGCACGCACAGGATGCACCCCACCACTGAGCTATGTTACCTTTACAGTTAGCATAACAAAGAAAATTCAGCATCAGAATTGAGAAAATATTTGGAGGCAATTTTGGGGAGAAGTATGCATGAAAATGTAAGCAAGCAGAAGTAGGTAGAATATTTATTTAGGACTCCCCTCTTTTTCTGGGTTTTTAAGAAAAGAATATTCAACAAGATGGAATAGGGCTGGGGCGGGCAGAGGCTGGGGTTAGGTGTTGCTAGACTACAAGCCCTATCATCCCTGGCCTTTGGGCCATACTTGCTGGACCTGATGGAGGTGGTTCCTCAGCCGTTATGAGAAGGGCTACAGGCTCCCTTCCCCAGTGAAGGGCTCCTCCATCATTACTCTGGACTAGAGATAGGAAGGTCTGGGAAAAAAACAGAAAAAATTTCCCCAAAGCCATTTTTTCCGGAAAATTTGAAAAAAATAGTTTGATATAGTTTGAATATTCCATACACTATTTCCCCCCCCCCATTTTTCCTGAAAAAAAATGGCTTTGGAAAAAACCTGAAAAAACTGCCCCATTTCCCCCCCCCAGGCCTTCCAGCACCCCCACTTTGGAGCTCCCTACCGACTGACAGCAGGCAGGTTCTCTCACTGTACTCTTTCCGGCAACTGCTCAAAACTTTTTCATTAGGGCAGCCCATCTGAACACGTGGAAGCTGCGTGCGATTTACTTCCTTTTAACCATTGCTGACTTTAATCATCTTCTGAATACTCTTAAATACCTGCTTTTAACTGTGTTTTATCAATCATTTTAATCTTCTGTTGTACATTTTTGTAAACTGTTTAGAAAGCACTCTTACCATCATGCGCTTTATAATATATAATAACAAATTCAATTCAAAAACACACACACTCCTTTTCCTTTCAAACAGAGTTTGAGCCTTAGTGCAACATACTATTCAGTAACTGAATGTTGGTTACTTCTGGGCCTGGCATGCAAAAAATCTTCCTTATGCTTTGCCCCAGATGGACAGGCCTGGGGGGAAAATCGAAAAGAACAAAATTGGGGGGGACAGCCCCCCCCTTTTGAAGTCCATGAGAAAAATGACAAAGAAGGAATGATGGCAGTAGTTCAGAAAATGAGATAGAATAAAGTGACTGTATATGTTGTGTCTCCCCCCCGCCTTTTTAAAGCAGTACTCAAAAGGTAGACCCCCTATGGAGTTTAAATATTGAGGTGGACCTTAACTTTATTTGCTGTTGGTGCTAAGAGGCAAATCTGATTGTTTTTTATGTTTATAGTTTCTTGCCTTTTTTGTTGCTTTTGAGGGAAAGGGGGTGGCTACCTGTTTTATTGCAAGCAAATACTTTTTTATTGCAAGCAAATACTTTTATCTATGGGGACGCAGGTGGCGCTGTGGGTTAAAGCCTCAGCGCCTAGGACTTGCAGATCGAAAGGTCGGCGGTTCGAATCCCTGCGGCAGGGTGCGCTCCCGCTGCTCGGTCCCAGCGCCTGCCAACCTAGCAGTTCGAAAGCACCTCCGGGTGCAAGTAGATAAATAGGGACCGCTTACCAGCGGGAAGGTAAACGGCGTTTCCATGTGCGGCTCTGGCTCGCCAGATGCAGCTTTGTCACGCTGGCCACGTGACCCGGAAGTGTCTCCGGACAGCGCTGGCCCCTGGCCTCTTGAGTGAGATGGGCGCACAACCCCAGAGTCTGTCAAGACTGGCCCGTACGGGCAGGGGTACCTTTACCTTTACCTTTACTTTTATCTACAATGTGTTTCATGCAATTTGTAACGCTGAACTTCTTTTCAATTTTTCCAAAATTTCGATTATTTCTGGGGAAAAGCAGGGGGGAAACGTTTTTTCCTTATGGCTTCAAAATTTCCAGAAACTTCACATCTCTACTCTGGATCTTCACACCCATCAAAAATTAGGCTTAGGGAATGTTTCTCATGACACTTCCTATACATACTGGGGGAAAGAAGGGGAGCTTGACATGAACAGAACAAATTGTATGTTAGATTTGTGGATCTTGTTTGCTCCAGGAGATCAGAGTTCATAGGGTTTTCCCATTTATCAACAACTCTTTGAAGGAGGTCAGGTTGAGTGATAATGATGGGCTCTGGCTAGAGGTCACCTAGTGAGCTGAATAGGGATTTAGCCACAGGTTTCTCCAGCTGAAGTCCACTTTCTACTACACAACACTGGCTGCCCCATATGTAAGAGAGCTGAGTAATTAAGCACCAGTAGAAGGAAACACTTTTGAGGTTGTTCTTTTCATAGTGAAGGGATCGTATTATTCTGGTGTCTTACAAGAAGACTTACATGGAGTTCAAATGCAATGCTTGAAGAATATATACAAGTTGTCCTTGAGAAGCTGCAATTCTACTCACACAACCTGGGGGTAAGCCCCACTGAATAGTCAGACTTACTTCTGAGTAAACACACAACTAGGGTGCTCTGTGCACTTTACAGAGCTGGAGAACATGACATGCTGCAACAACACCATTTCTCCAATAATGATGCTTCTGTCCTTAGACACAAACTATTAAGGGCCTTGTGAGCTTATAGAATAAGGAAGTTCAGAACATTACTAAGAAATTTATTTGTATAGAGCAAAACTCTGTACAAAATCAAACACAGGTTTGTTCAGTAAAGATGCGCCTTTCCCCCCCTTTCTCCCCCCCCCCCAACAGGAACCTCCAACATACCTTTCAGTCCTATTTTGTTCTTGTCCATGGATTCTTTGGCATCTTGAGGTATTGTCCATTTGCCTCCTGGCCCTTGTATTGCTGTCACGTTTCTCTCTTCAAATTGAACAGGTGCCTAAAAACAATTGTTTCACATTATCTTCTGATCTGTTTTGGGGGGAAATGATCAATTGCCAAAAGGACTTTGTCAAAACACACCCTGAAAAAGAGACACACCCTGCAAAAGAGAAAACACAGCCAGTGTGTTCAGGTTGGATAATGGGAAATATTTGCACAGGAATACAAGCTAGCAGGAAGGATGAAAGTATTATTATGAGCTGCTGTTTCTGGATATTGTGGGCTCATGGCAGTATAAGTGGGTGATAAGAGGAAACACCATCAAGCAAGTTAAGTGGTTTAAATATCTAGGCGTTTATTTTCATTTTAAGGCTGGCTGGGTAGCTCAGAGAATCCACCATTAATGCTGCTAAAAGCAGTGTGTCAGTGATCACTCATTTCTATTATTCCAAAGGGAACCAGTATGTTCCAGCAGTCCTGAGGGTGTTCAATGCTAGATTAAGCACACAACTACCATATGGGATAAATGCCTTCAATCAGGCTACTGTAAGACTTCAGTTTTCCTTTGAAAAAAAATTGGTGTACCAAATCGTGCCCCTACGCTGGCCTAATCCTAGAAACAAACCAATGCCTTTTAGTAGCAAAAGCCTGGCTGCTAACGTTCAAGTTCTGGTTGCAGCTGCATTTTAGAAATGAACCTAACAGTCTGGTTACAGACATGTGAGCTGAATAAGCAACCGTCATGATGGTTGAGAGGAATTGAGAAGAAAATTAAGCATCCCGGAATCCTACTAGACACCCTGTACTCCTTACTGGAAAATTCTGCATTTCAGACAATTAAACACATTTCAAGAACTTAGTAGCCAAATCAGGAATAGTGTCTGTGTAAGTCTGGGGATGACGCCAATGGTGACTTACCTTTTCCACTTGACCAACCCAAATCAACACAGGGCAGGGTGGATAAAAATCAATGGTGTTATTATTATTTTTTTAAAAAAATTAAATCGGATTTTAAAATTTTAAATTGGATTTTTAAAATAAAATATTTTTGGAGGGAACATCTTTCTAAATATAGTTTTCTATTTAAGTTACTGTGATGGGATAATGAGCTGCTTGTGCGTAAAGCTTGATCCTTGACGGAAACGCGTCGTCTGGATTCTCGGCGCGACAGTTTCCGGCGAGGAGTGGGGGTGCTTATGGGAGGATCTGAAACTCCTCCGCTGTTACTGCTGGAAGAGTCCCTGAGCCATGCCTCCATCTCTCCTTAAGACTTCCCGATTTCCCCCTACTGGTGCCTTCCTCCGCTGCTGACTCTCTCCTGCCTTCTGAGAGCCTCTCCACCTCCTGTCTTTCCGATGGCAGTTCCCTGACATCCACCTCCCCTCCAGGGCCCCCTTCACCCCCTCCCGCCCCCTTTTCTACTGGCGGTGAGGGTGGAAAACCCCGGAAAGAACCCTCTTCATCATCAGAGGATTCGAACACTTCTCTCCACTGCCCCCCTTCTCTTCTCTCTGTGTTCTCTTCCTCGTCAGATTCTGCTCCCTCTTCCTGCCCTGATTCTGGGAACCCTTCAAATTCCTCTTCCTCATCGGTCGTGCCAAAGTGTTCCCTCCTAAACCTTCCCACGGGCTGAGGTTTCCTTGGAAACCGTTGATGAAACGTTTCTATTAAAATCTCGTCATTGACCTCCTCTGCCGGTACCCATGTGTTTTCCGACTCCGCTTCCCCTTCCCATTCTACCAAATACTCCACTTGATTCCCTCTCCACCTGGAATCAATGATTCCTGCCACATGTGGGTTGCGTTCCCTTTCTTCTATTACTGGTGTTTGCGTGACCTCTCCCTCACGTTCCCCCCACTCTCGCCCCTCTCGGTATGGCGACAGTAGAGACCTGTGAAATACTGGATGCAGTTTCATGTGGTTGGGCAATCTGAGCTTGAATGCCACCGGATTGACCTGTTGTATGACGTCAAAGGGTCCTAGCCGTTTGGGTCTTAATTTCTTACACCCTCCCTTGAACGGCAGTCCTTGGGTGGATAGCCACACCCTGTCCCCCACCCTTATGGTTTCACCTTCCCTTCTGCTTCTGTCTGCTTGCCTTTTGTATTCTTCCTTGGCCCTCTCTAAGTTAAGTTGGAGTTGCCGGTGGATCGCTTCCATCTCTTCAACAAAGTGTTCTGCAGCAGGTACGCTCCACCTCTCCCCTCCTTCTCCTGGAAATGCCCGGGGATGACACCCATAATTTGCCAGAAAGGGACTCATCCCTGTGGACACGTTCTCCGCGTTGTTGTAGGCAAATTCTGCCAGAGGTAACTTATCTACCCAATCATTTTCTCTGTCCTTTACATAACACCTCAGGTATTGTTGCAAAACCCCGTTTGCCCTTTCTGCCTGCCCATTTGTTTCTGGGTGTCTGGAGGTGGAAAAATTTACCTCCACGTGCAGCAAGCTCATGAGCTTCCTCCAGAACCTGGAAGTAAACTGTTTCCCTCTGTCGCTGACCACCCTCAAGGGGGCGCCATGCAACCTGAAAATATGCTCTACAAACAACTTGGCGGTTTCCTCCGCTGTGACCGCATGTGAACAGGCTATAAAATGACACATCTTAGTTAATAGATCTACCACCACCATGACAGCTGTCTTGCCTTTGGATTTTGGCAGGTCCGTCATAAAATCTATGGATACTGCCTCCCATGGCCTTTCTGGTGTGGGTAAGGGTTCTAATAGCCCCGCTGGTGCCAGCCTCTCCCCTTTCGCTCGCTGGCACCTGTCGCACCCCCTGACATATTCCCGTACGTCCTCCCTCACCTTGGGCCACCAAAACTCCCTGGTAACCAACCACATGGTTTTGTGCTGTCCGAAGTGCCCCGCGGTGGGGCTGTCGTGCAACTGTTTGAGTACTCTGCCCCGCAGTTCCCCATCGGGTATGTACAGTGCCCCTTTGTAATACAACGCCCCGTTCTTTTCTTCAAACCCCCCTGTGTTCTCCTCTATCCTCCTGAGTTCTCTGAGTTTCTCTTGGGCGTATTCATCGTTCTCAGTACTCACTATCAGTTCCCTCTGCCCCACCAATGCCGCCCCACACACCCAGTAGTCCTCAGGGATTATATGCCTTTCCTCAGGCGCTCCCTCCCCCTCTAAGTACTCAGGTTTCCTGGAAAGAGCGTCCGCCCTTACGTTCTCCGAGCCTGGCACGTAACGAATTTCAAAATGGAATTTGGAGAACTCCTAGGCCCATCTCACTTGTCTCTGGTTCAGCACTCGGGCTGTTCTCCAGTATTCCAGATTTTTGTGGTCAGTTCTGACTTGAACCTTGTGCTGCGCCCCAATCAGCAAGTGCCGCCATCTCCGGAATGCTTCATGAATGGCGAGCAGTTCTCGGTCGTATACTGTGTAGTTCCTCTCGGATTTGTTCAACGTCCGCGAGAAGAAGGCACACGGTCTCCATTCTGACGTATCTTTTCCTGGCTGGAGAAGCACGGCCCCCACCGCTCGGTCTGACGCGTCAGTCTCCACTCTCATTGGTTGTTGTAGATCCACGTGCAAAAGTTGCTCTTCCGACGCAAACGCCTTCTTTAATCGTTCGAACGCCCGCTGCGCCTCTTCCGTCCAAACAAATTTCTTCTTGCTGCTAAGACAATCCGTGATGGGCGCCGTTAAGTGGGCAAAGTTTTTGATGAACTTCCTATAGAAGTTTCCGAAGCCCAGGAATCTTTGCACGTCCTTCTTGGTCTTTGGTGTCTTACATTCCAGTACCGCTTGAACCTTGCTGGGATCCATGGCTAATCCCTTGTCAGACAACCGGTACCCCAGGAATTCCACCTCCCTGGTATGAAACTGACACTTCTCCAGTTTCACCCACAGCTGGTTTGCTCGCAGTCTGCTCAGTACCTCTCTTACATCTCGCACATGCTGCTCCTCATTCTCTGAGTACACCAGGACGTCATCTAAGAATGCTACGCAGTTCTTGTAGAGCAATGGCCCCAGGACGTGATTCATGAATGATTGAAAACAGGCCGAGCCCCCTTGTAATCCGAAAGGCATAACTAAGTACTCAAAAGCCCCCAAGGGGGTGAACATAGTGGTCTTCCACTCATCCCCCTTTCTCACACGTATCAAATTATATGCCCCCCTAAGGTCCAGCTTGGTAAAAATTTTCCCTTTTCTCACCCGTGTCAGAATGTCATCAATTCTGGGCATGGGGAAAGTCACTGGTTCTGACACTGCATTTAGGGCCCTGAAATCCACTACAAGCCTGGGTTTATCCGTGTTTTTTTTGTCCACAAAGAACACTGGGCTGCCCCCCACCGCTCGTGACTCTCTGATGAAACCTCGCTTGAGGTTCTTGTCAATGAACTCCCTTAACTCCTGCATCTCACTGTCTGACATTGCATACAGCTTGCCCACTGGCAATTGTGCTCCTGGGAGTAAGGTAATTTGACAGTCAAAAGGTCTGTGCGGGGGCAGTTTATCTGCTTCCTTTTCGCTGAAGGCGTCAATCAAGTCAGCATATTGTCGTGGCACCTTCCCTTTGTCCGTTACTTCCATCGCTGCTAGAGTGGCCTTGGCCCCTTCCTGAGCCTTTCCCTCCTTGCAGTGTTCTAGGCAATGTGCTGATCCAAAGGAAACCACCCTCTGATGCCAGCCTACTAGCGGATCATGTAGTGCCAGCCAGTTCATCCCCAAAATAATAGGAGCTCCCCCCAAGGTGGCTACGTTAAACGCTATCAGTTCTGTGTGTCTTGCCACCCTCATTATCATTGGTACAGTCTGTTGGCTCACTTCTCCTCCCAACAGTTCCCTCCCATCAATCGTGGTCACCTGCAGAGGGTTACTTAACGGGATAGTCTGTATATGGTGTTCAGCTGCAAACTCCTTACTCATGAAATTACAGGAGCTGCCTGAATCCAATAGAGCTTTTATCTTTAGTGGGTGTCCGTTTGGCAGCTCCAGCAACACCTCTATCACAAGCGCTGGTCTTGGGGGTTCCGGCGTGGGCACTTTCACTACTCCTTGGCCTGGCTGCTGTGCCCTGATGGTGGCAGCCAGGCGTTGGCTTTTACTTGCTCCTTTATTCCTTCTTCCTCCTTCCCCCCAACAGTTCCCGCCATCCCTTGCCATTCCTTTCTTTGCGGACAGACTCTGGCAAAGTGACCTGGCTGTTGGCAGAGATAACATTTCTTGGCACTCTTTCCCTCCTTCTTCCGCCCTCCACTGGTGTTTGAAACTGCGCGCGCGCGCGCGCTGTTCCAAGTTCCATCGGCTCTGCTGGCGGGAAAGGCTGCTCCGGAATCTCTGGAATGCGGAAATCCTTCCAACGTTCCCCCTTTCCTTCCCGCTTTTCCAAAGCTCTTGCCTCCTGGCGCGCTCCTATGGACAGCGCAGATTTAGTCAGCTGGTCCATAGACTCCGCCCTAGGCGCCCGGGAAAGTTCATCTTTCACTGCCGGAGAGAGCCCTTCTTCAAACAGCATTTGAATGGGTTCACTCGCTAGGTCCCAACCCAGTCTATGTATCAACATGGTGAACTCAGTCCAGTACTCACGTACAGATCGGCTCCCCTGTTTACACGCCATTAACTGCCTGCGCACCACTCCCTGCTCAATCTCACTAGAAAACATCAGGTCCATGGCGCGAAAAAACTTCCTCGTGTCCTTTAGGATTTCATTGTTGGCTGCCATCAGGGGTCTAACCCAGTCCTTCGCCCCTCCCTCTAGATGGCCAATAACGTACGCCACTCTAGAATCCTCATCGGGGAAGTCGTCAAACTGTAGATTGAGAGCATATTGCATCTCGGTTCTAAAGGCATGATAGTTCCTGGGATCTCCCCCAAATTTCTGCACCAATCCAGGCACCTTTCTTGCAAGTGGGGTGGTTTTCCCCTTATCCGCATCTTGAGCCCTCCTCTCCTCGAGCCTCACCGTTTGCAGCGCGAGCTGGACCTCCAACGCCCTGTACCTTTCTTCCAGGCTTGGATCCGCTCCAGCTCCAGCTCCTGCTCCTCCGGTTCCGGCTGGGTTGCTCATGATGCCTCTGCTTGCTCAAGCTGCTTTCAGAGACTGTCGGATTGCTGTGATGGGATAATGAGCTGCTTGTGCGTAAAGCTTGATCCCTCCGGGTTTTGGCTAGCCAGCCAACCTCTGTCTCTAACGGAGCCCCCAAAGCATGGCTCCGTCAGTCGCTGGTAGAATCCGACAGTGGGCGTCTACGGAATCTATTCCAACATAAAAGTTCCTTGACGGAAACGCGTCGTCTGGATTCTCGGCGCGACAGTTTCCGGCGAGGAGTGGGGGTGCTTATGGGAGGATCTGAAACTCCTCCGCTGTTACTGCTGGAAGAGTCCCTGAGCCATGCCTCCATCTCTCTCTCCTTAAGACTTCCCGATTTCCCCCTACTGGTGCCTTCCTCCGCTGCTGACTCTCTCCTGCCTTCTGAGAGCCTCTCCACCTCCTGTCTTTCCGATGGCAGTTCCCTGACAGTTACATTATAGTAATTTTTGATATAACTGTAAAAACTACTCCAAAAATTTATTATTCCAAAAATGAAACCTTCATTTGGTTGTAAATATTAAGATTATACCAGCAAGAATGAATCTTTCTGTAAAAAAAAATAAAATTAAATCAAGTCTTACTGACTAGTGATTTAAATCAAATCCATCCTTATGCAGGGTGTACATCCTAGTCAGACAGAACGTGCTACCTTTGGCAATACTACAGAGGAGACTCTAGAAAATGCCATTTGCAGAATGCCATTTGCCCCTGTGGACAAAGGCAAATAGAAACCATTGCATATGTTCTTTTGTCCTGTCCCTGGTATCAGACAATTCAATCTAAGTTTATTGTTCAGTTGGTTGCTAGTAGGGAGTGGCATTCAAACAAATGTTAGGTAGCTTCCTTATGCTTACTCAGGTTGGGGATAAGATGCAGATAGCAGCCAGGTTTCTGAAACATGCTATGAGGATTTGGGAATGTTATACAACATTATCATAAGTGTTAGTTACAGGTTTTGATGAGCGATTTTACTGTACTGAACCCTACAGGAATCTTGTATATATGTCAATTAAAGTTTGAGAATTTGAACATGAGTGGGTTCATGTCAGCAAAGTTGAAAATTTTCTGGTGGATTTTTTTACCCATTTTTAGAAATTCATTGTTTTTTTACAAAATTGGTAACATAATAAAATGAAACAATGCAAGCTGAATTAGGGAACAGGAATGGACAAAATGTTGGCCTTCATTCAGTCTTCATTGCCTTCATTCCCTACCCCTTTAAGTCTAAGTGACTGGATTCTAATTTACAAAGTATTTTCACCAAATACACTTTAGTGATTCCCGATCCCATGCCCCACCTACTTCCACTACTATTGGCTACAGGGTGGAGTGGGGACTTCTTAGGTCTTTACTAAAACTAAGTGGTCTTTACTAAAGGCAAGTCAAATAAGCGAATCAAATCAGGTCTCCAACATCTTAGGGTAGGGATAGGAAACTTTTGACTCTCCCTGTGTTACTGGATCCCTACTCACGTCAGCATGGCCATTGGTTAGGAATGACTGATGGGAGTTGTAGTCCATGGAGCAGCAAAAGAAATGTTTCCCTAAACACACTGGAACTAAATAACATCTCTGGTTCTGAGAGATTTTGTTAGACAATGTTCACAAGGGCTTGGAACCAATCCAAGACTTCTGATATAGCAGTAGACTAATCTAAATTTAAGTGTTCCAGTTGGTGGAGTCTCTCTCAGCTTTCTTAGATGACAGTCACCTGGGGAATATCCTTTTTTGCAAGCAGCTTATGTGACTTGGCTTGGAGCTCTCATTTGATTACAAGGATAGCCTATCACATCAAAGTCTCCTGCTGTTATGCGCAGAGCCACCACAGCCAAGGCATTTGTTGCTCTATCCTAAAAATAAAAACAACGGTTCCCAAACAAGCAGATCACTTCTCAAAGCAAGAGACCCTTGCTCTTTTGAACCTCTCCTTCAACTGAACTTTCATTAACTTATACCAAAAGTGGACAAATCCCAATGGTGTCCAACTGAACCTAAGACATGCAGTCTTACTTACTTTAGCAGCTGCGAAAATCTCCACAACAGCAGCAGATATTTCTGGTCCAATGCCATCTCCTGGGATCAAAGTTACTGTCTGAACCTAGATGTAAAAAAAAGGGGGGGGAAGCCACCACATACCATGATTAAACACAGATTGACAGAAATCTGTATGCCACTTGGGGCTTGCATGGTTTTAAGTTTCTTCTTCTTTTTATTCTAACAGAAATAGAAAGAGCAAGAGCAAGGGCAACCCTCTCAAGCAGCAACTGGCAGAGAAGCAACAACAGTGCATACTAAGCTTTCAGAACAGCATCACTACGCAGCAAGGCACACAACTGAAAATAAAGTGGAATATGATACTCAGATGAAAGTGACAGTTCTGCTTGCCTGAGATTTATTCGTTTAACGCTAATCCTTTTACAGTTACACAAGTTATAATCCTCCAGATTTCCTCATTCTCCATTGACGCTTGATTATTACAGCATTACCACTGTCAGCCAATAGTTTTTTGAAGTTCTCTTTGCCTATGAAACACTAAATGCTCCTATGAGGGTTCCCTTACTCCCCATCAAGATGTACATGTGAGATATTTTAATATGGGCACCTAGTTTGGAGGGGAGGAAACAAGAAGAAGAAAATTCTGAACCGCAGAAGCCAGAACAGCAAGAGGGATCTGGCTTCTGGGATAGCCTCTTGCTGTGCTGTGCTGGCTTCAGGGACAGCCTGTGGAGGCTTTGCGCAGCTAACCCCAAGCTAGAACAGCGAGACGGAGCGCTGTACAGCGCCCTGTCTCCCTGTTCTGGCTTTGGGCTTAGCCATGCAGCCTGCATTCGCTCCGTAAGACGCACACACATTTTCCCTTACTTTTTAGAAGGGAAAAAGTACGTCCTATAGAGCGAAAAATACAGTACCTAAAGTGTGAATGTGACAAACACTTGGGAGGGAACCAAGGAGGAGCACCAGGCACTGTCGTTATATCACTTTAGGTTCCTTTCTTCAGGCCTCTGGCTTTTAACTATCTATGGTCTTCTTGCAGAGGTGGGATGTTTGAATTATTTTTTTTAAGTCTTTTAGACTTTTTAAATTGCTGGTTTTAAATGTATGTATGTGTTTGCTTTTTGCTTTAAATATTCTAAGTCGCTTTGAGCTGCCATCTCAAAAAACTGGATAATAAATGAGTTAAGATAGACTACAGTTCCTTGATGAACTGCATAATGTCTCCTATTTATTCAGTTTTCAAGATCCTACTCTTGCTGATTTTTATTATTATTACATATGCATCAAGTATATACATCAAGCATATGTTTGCAGCCAGGTTAAAAACAAAATAAACACGCTCAAAATAAAGTCATGGACAAGCTTGAAGAAATATGGAAGATTTGCAAAAGGCAACTCCACCATGCTAATAGAAGCATATGTGACAACTGTAACTAAGCACTATTAAAATTGTTGAAATAAACCGATGAAACAGTTCTGAATATCATCACTGTTGAGGAATCATTCTAAAATAATTAAGGATTTAAGCTACAGAGAAATCTACTCTAGATAGCAAAAATGAATAGGTCTACTGCCTGCAGGGGAAAATATTCAAAACAATGGTGCCAAAGATAAGAAGGTTCTCAACCTTCTGTTCTGCACCGCTTTGAAATTTTCCAACCGAGAAGCATTAAATACAAACTATTATTTTCTTTGACCCGTGATAAAAACCAAGGCTTGGGTTGGGATTTGGTTTTTTGCCACTATTCAACAGGGTTTTCTCCAAATGTGTGACCACACAGAGATCTATTTAGTCAAGTTAGACTGAAATGTGGTACTGCATTGAAGTGTATTGGAACAGAATTAGGCTACACTGGCAGAGAAATTCCACAAGCTTGGTTTTATCTTGGTATTTAGCACTTTTATTGAGAAGCTTCTCAAAAAGAAAAGAAAAAGTTATACTATTATACTCACAGAACTACCAAAACTTCTGGTCACCTGTTTTTGGCCTTTGAAAGCCCCTAGTAGACGGAAGACCTGTAGAAATGTAACAAAAGCAGAAATGCCAATATGTTACACAATCCTGGCAATTAAAAAATAATAATTCAGTATGGCTGTATTCTAAGTCAGCAGTGAAAAGACTTTTACAGTGGCACCTCGGTTTACGAACTTAATCCATTCCGGAAGTCCGTTCTTAAACAAAAACAGTTCTTAAACCGAGGCACGTTTTCCCTAATGAGGCGTCCTGCCATCGGTGCCCTTCCATCGATGGGATTCGGTTCCTAGACTAAGGTAAAGTTCTCAAAACAAGACACTATTTCTGGTTTTACAGAGTTCTTAAATAGTTCTTAAAGTGGATTGCTCTAAAACCGAGGTACCGCTGTACTCCATAAAATGGTTTGCATGTATGATTGCAATGCACCTATTATAAGATGGCCTACAAGAAAAGAAAGAACTTTTTATCTTACAAGAGTTCCTAATCGTGATTTCCCCCCTGATCTCATAGGTGTCAAAGAAGATGAGAAATTGACTGGAGCAAACTGCAGGAGGATTGCTGTCTATGAAGACAGCATTGGGCTTCCACTCCTGAAGCCCAATGTCTCCTTCCTTTCAAGAGTCAAGTGGGTACTCATCTACATATACACCTCTCTTTTCTCAACACAACCATAATTGCAAATACAATTCCATAAGTACTCTTGAAATTGTGATGAGGAAAGCTTATTGCATCCCCAACAATCACATCAAATACAGAGTCTGTTGCAGTGATGTGCTACAGAGAGCTGCAATATGAGGTAGCATGAAAATCTGCAAAACATATTTAACTAGACACTATGGAAGGACATGAATTGCACCATATGCAGCAACAGACCTACAATGTCACCTCTTACATATCTGACAGAATACCATCACTACATATTCTGAGCCTGAAAGATGCTGCAGTATGACCAGCCAAATTCACCAGCTCCCAAAGAGACATCAGAGTAGAATATCAATTTTTACCAAGCCCATTCTTTTTGTATCACTTCAGCAAGCCAGAAAATTGTCAAGATTACTTGAGGACAAGAGGCCATGTCACATTTAATCTTGACAAGCACAAGCAGCAACATGCTCCACTGACCCTGCATAATCCAAGCGCTCAACCATTCTCCCTAATGGAAAAACCTCTTCACCCGTTTGAGGAAAGGACAGCCAACATAATGTTCCATGGTAGTCTGGAATAGGACACGTTTGTTGCCACACCTGGCTGGGTGCATACACAGATCACAGTAACTATCACATTTGCTCAAACCTGATTCAGAAACATTCAATTCCCACAGCCCAAACTGCCCTCTCTCCTGTTTTCCTCCCCATCTGACAGGAACCAGTATGACCTATAGACTACAACTGGCAGGCTAGATTTTGGCAGCAAGCAGAGTGTTTTCCCTCGTGGAGCAAAGTGTTCTCACCCCTTCTTCAGATTTAGGATTCACACTGCTGCAACCACAGGATAGCTCTGTATGGGAATAAGCCTCAAAGTTCAAGTCACACACTCAGCTGCAAAGCTTATTAACAAACTCTGACCATCTCTCATGGACATTTTTGCACCAGCACTTTGGACTTTTCTTCTCTTTGCATGATAGTGAGCATCATACAGAGAAAACAGGGGCGATGAAGCATCTGGAACTGTCACATCGCTCTTTAGTAACACAGTTCCTTTGACATATTCAGCAAAAGCAATCTTCTGCTGATAAAGGATGCAAAGCCATGACGATAAACAGAATATCCCCTTCACAAAAGTGCTTCTGAGCTTGACAGGGAACACTCCACAAAGTAACCAAACACTTTTAAGTGCATTGCCAGTCTACCCAACTCACTCTTTCACAGAGTTGCTGCAATTATTTTAAAATTTGAATACTATTGCTAACACACTTCAAGCCCTTGGGAAAGAGTAACAAAAGCATTTTAATTAGAAGAAAGCAAGCCAACTAAGTATGTGAGGAAATCCAATGGAATAATACCTCCAATAAAGGATGGGATGTAAACGGGTTGAAGATTAGTCACTTAAAAAAACAAAATATACCAAGAAAGATGACTGCCATCCCTCCCCTTTCCAGTCATTTATCCACATGTGAATGAGAGGTGAGAGAAATTTACTCAGAAGTTTTAGCCGTGACTCTCTTCCCACACTAACAAAATAGTACAATAACACCACTGAGTTGCCTTCCAACCCTGCTTCTGAGCATCCCAGAGATACCTGGTTGGGCACTGTGTGAAACAGAAACTAGCCCAGAATCCTGTTTACATATTTATCACATTTATATATCACCTTACTTCCAAGGAGCTCAAGGTGCAGTACATGGTTCTCCCTTCCAAATTTTATCTTCCCAACCCTGTGAGGGAGGCTGGGCCAAGAGACAAGGGGCAAGCCCAAGGTCACCCAGTGAGATTCATGGCTAAGGATCTGAACTCTGGTCCCTCCAGGGTCAGAGTCCAGCCCTTCAGCACTGGGCCAGCTCACAGTAACCAACCAGATGCCCCGAGGAGAAGCACCCGTGGCCTCTCTTCTGCTTCAAGAGCGCTTCCTCCTTCGCCCCTTCCTCACTTACTTGCCCATTCCTTCCTTCACTTTCCTGTCGTGATTCAACTGCCACGAACAAAACGCAACAACATGTGGTTATAGCACCCAACAATAACCAAGGACTAATAATAAATAGCAATAAACAAGAGTCCTTCGTGGGCCCTTCGGGGTGGGAAGCTGCCGGGTCAAGCAAAGACCAGCGCCGGCGCCGCGGGGCGGGCAGCCTCCTCCGCAGCAGGCCCAGCGGGCGGAGCGGGGAGAGGAGCCGCCCGGGGCCACGAGGGGCTCCTTCCAGGGGAGGCGCGGAGAGGCCGCCCCCGCCCTCGGGAAGGTCACGCAAGGTCACGCCAGAGGGAGGGGCGCCGGCCTGAGGGGAGAGAAGAAGCCTCGGCCTCGCGCCAGCCCCTCTCGCCTCACCTTCGGCGCCCACCAGGCCATGGCGGCAGCTCCTTCTCCTCCCCTTCGAGGCGCCTCTTTCGCTGCAGAAGAAGCCGCGGCCTCCTCGACGGCCTCTGCCCGCTCAACCTCGCGCTCGCCGGCGCGGCCAATCGGAGCCGCCGCCTGCCTGCCCCGGATGTGGCAGCTGGTTGGCCGGGAGCCGCCGGGCAAGGTGGGGCTTCTGGCGGGCACGCCTCCGCGCTTCCTCACTGGCCGGCGTGGGCGGGGCGGGGCCACCGGGCACGGACTCCGCCCACTGGCCTCGGCCCGCTAGGGGGCGCTGCGGGCGAGGTGGGGGGTCGCTCCGCCCGCGACCTCCCGGGAGCGCCAGGAGATCCCTGCTGGAGCAGCTGGCCAATGGGCTTGCCTTGGTTTATTTCTAGAGTATTATTTTTTAAATACCGTACTCTTGGTTGAAAACGCAGGGGAGGAGGCAGCCGCCTCTGGTTTCTCTCGCTGAGGAGGGAATGTCTTTTAATCTCAGCATGCTTGTAGTGTGCACGTGAGAATCATCTAAAAAACAAAGGCCTCCGAAATATTGTTTTCATCACTTGCAAATGTAATTGACAGATCAATTAGCCATCTAAAATCCATATGCTTAATCAACATTTCTTGTAATAGGGTTATTACTCTATTAAAATGCGTAAAGTCTCCCTGAATGGTGCTTACATCCAACTGGCCTGTTCCACAGAGTTGCTATATCCTGATGTGCATTGAGAAAACTTACTTTTTTAGGAAAGATGCCCAACTGCCACATTGTGCGCTCACTTACTTGGGAATTCAGTAGCAGTTATTGCTGAATAAACATGGTACCTGGTTGCAGGGTCACTATATCCTGTGTCCAGGCACAATGGCTACATGCTATACTTCCATGGCTGGAGGCAATATGCCTTGATGCATATTTCCCACAATGGGGAAGGTGCCGTGGGCAGAATTGGCAGGGGTGAAGGACTTCCCACCTGTCAAACACCTGATGTTACAATAATATCAGATGACTGAGTGCACTGAAGTCCCACAGCAAGAGCTTCGAAGGGCCCAGAGTGGCTTGCAAAGAGTGGCTTGCTTTCAGGTCCCTGAGGCTGCCCACCAGCAGATGTGGTGGGGCCAAATCCTACTTTCCTTTGTCAATGCCAATCGAGAGAGCACTTTACCTCCCCACACCTGATGTCTCCGCCTGCCGCAACCTTGTGCCACATGCAATGCCAGGTGTGCGATAGGTGGCTGTGGTTTGAGGATAATGGCCTCATGGGCTGGATCTGAACCCATGTTGAGCCAGATGTCTGGTTGCTGGCTGTGAAAAGCGAATGCCAAGCTGGACAGGCCTCTGATCTCATTCCACTGGGCTCTATGCCCACATTCTATGCATGCTTACAAGAGTGAGCTCCACTGAAAGCCACAGGACTTGTTCTGCATAATCACACTTCAGATCCACGGCTGCAATCTAATGCCCACTTGAAACTGAAGCCCCCTTCAAGTGAGTGGAGGTGGCTGCGCTTCAGGTTTGCAACATGCAATACTGGGGCCAGCCCTATCATTGGCTTCAGGCCACAGGTGTATCATTTTATTTGTGTGCTGCGTCTCCACAGTTAACACCATGTGAGATGTTGAAGCACAGAGCTGTGTGCACCATGTGTCTGATCTGTGTTCTCCTGCTCTTATGGGTGGTGGGGGACACGGTTGTGCGTGGTGAAGTAAGACACAGCTGCCAGCCTGGTTGGCTTGTGAGGGTCAAATTGGGTGGCAGCGGCACCCACTTGACCTTCACCGCAAGCAGCCAAGCAGCTGGGGCCAGCCCCATGCAATATATGGCTGTTTCTGTCCTCAGGAAGATGGCAAAGAACACAGCTGAACAGCTTAGCAAGTCAGCGACCTTTTGAGCCTGTTGAATAGATAAGCCTCTGAGGACTGACACCCTGAGTAACTGGTGGTTGAGAGCGGCCGCCAAGGCCATGTAACACCAGTCCTAAAGGATCTTCATTGGCTCCCAGTGTGTTTCCGAGCACAGTTCAAAGTGTTGGTGTTGACCTTTAAAGCCTTAAATAGCCTTGGCCCTATAGATCTGAAAAAGCACCTCCACCCCCATCATTCAGCCCAGACACCGAGGTCCTCCTCTGAGGGTCTTCTGGCAGTTCCCTCACTGTGAGAAGTGAAGCTACAGTGGTACCTTGGGCTACATACACTTCAGGTTACATACGCTTCAGGTTACAGACTCCGCTAACCCAGAAATATTACCTCGGGTTAAGAACTTTGCTTCAGGATGAGAACAGAAATCGTGCTCTGGCGGCACGGCAGCAGCAGGAGGCCCCATTAGCTAAAGTGGTGCTTCAGGTTAAAAACAGTTTCAGGTTAAGAACGGACCTCTGGAACGAATTAAGTACATAACCAGAGGTACCACTGTATAGGGAACCAGGGAGGACCTTCTTGGTAGTGGTGCCCGCCCTGTGGAACATCCTCCCATCAGATCTCAAGGAAATAAACAACAATCTGATTTTTAGAAGACATCTGAAGGCAGCCCTGTTTAGGGAAGTTTTTAATGTTTGATGTTTTATCATGTTTTTAATATTCTATTGGGAGCTGCCTAGAGTGGCTGGGGCAACCCAGTCCCTCCCTCCCTCCCTCCCTCCCTCCCTCCCTCCCTCCCTCCCTCCCTCTCCTATAGCCATCTCTAGCACTTTCCTCCATGGGAAAGTTTTAACTTTGTACTGCACAAACCTCCCAACCTTCTGCTTAATTGGATGTCCACAAATCATTGTGTTTTAGAGGCCCTGAGGAAGGAGCTGAAGATTTATGACAACACTGGGAGGTTATGCAAATGAAATCTGAACACGCCCTCTGCAAAAAGAGTCAACGGAATGTTCTTTTCCCCAGGGGAAAAAAGATTATCTCTGTTCCGGGGGAGGGGGGAGTGGAGTGTCTGCAACCCAGAGGTGAAGAACCTGTGTTTCCATCAGTCCAGTCTTAATGGTCAGAGATGATGGGACTTGTTGTCCAGCAGCATGTGGAGGGCCTCCGGCTGGGGAAGACCAGTCAGTGTTGGGCATCAGTTTAGGAATGGATTGGGGGGTGGCAGTGAGCACACTCAAAACAGATCCAGACAAGGCAGGGTTGCTGTGGTCAGGAGTCTTGCTGATGGGAGAGAAACTGTTTAATGCAGATTTCCCCACCTGTTGCCCTCCAGATGTTGGACTCCCAAATAACAACAACAACAACAACAATAATTTATATCCCGCCCATCTGGCTGGGTTTCCCCAGCCACTCTGGGTGGCTTCCAACAAAATATTAAAATACAGTGGTCTGTTAAACATTAAAAGCTTCCCTAAACAGGGCTGCCTTCAGATGTCTTCTGGTAGTTGTTCTTCTCTTTGACATCTGACGGGAGGGCGTTCCACAGGGCAGGTGCCACTACCAAGAAGGCCATCTCCCTGTAACTTGGCTTCTTGCAGTGAGGGAACTGCCAGAAGGCCCTCGGCGCTGGACCTCAGTGTCCGGGCAGAACAATGGGGGTGGAGACGCTCCTTCAGGTATATCCCATCAGCAACATCCAGAATGGCTAAGGCCAGGGGAACTGTAAATCAGCAGCATCTGCAGGGCAGCAGTTCCCCATCCCTGATGCAAACAAAGGAACACATGCAGAAAGGTGCTTGGTTCCTAGTCTGTATGCTTTCAACAATGTTGATCCAAGGCTTTATCTGCAAAACCTTTGATTGCCTGTGATAAATTTTTATTTGGCCATGCAATCTTTGGGCAATTGGTTGGCCATTTGCAAACAATTCAAAACAAAGTGAAGCTGAAGCAACACCCATGATGAAAGATGGTGGAGCTGATAACACAGCAGCACCCACAGAAATGTGCTGATGTCACATGGCAAGCTTATCTCGCTTGGATAAATATTGCAAAACAGCCAATGGGAGCAATGGTCAAACATCCTTTGGGGCTGTCAGGCTGAAGTCTCAGGCCCACTAACTTGGGAGTAAGTGTGACCTCAGAGGGACTTCACATCTGCATAAACATGCCTTGGGGATAGGTGGGCAAAGAAAGCACCCTGGTGGCACATGGCTTCCCCCAAAGAATCCTGGGAAATGTAGTTTGTTGAGGGTGATGGCAATTGGAACACTGTAGTTGATAGCATCTTAAAAAGCAGAGACATCACCTTGCCAACAAAGGTCTCTATAGTTAAAGCTATGGTTTGCTCAGTAGTGATGTATGGAAGTGAGAGCTGGACCATAAAGAAGTCTGATCGCCGAAGAATTGATGCTTTTGAATTATGGTGCGGGAGGAGACTCTTGAGAGTCCCATGGACTGCAAGAAGATCAAACGCATCCATTCTGAAGGAAATCAGCCCTGAGTGCTCACTGGAAGGAAAGATCGTGAAGCTGAGGCTCCAATACTTTGGCCACCTCATGAGAAGAGAAGACCCTGATGTTGGGAAAGATGGAAGGCACAAGGAGAAGGGGACGACAGAGGACGAGATGGTTGGACAGTGTTTTTGAAGCTACTAGCATGAGTTTGACCAAACTGCGGGAGGCAGTGGAAGACTCCTGTGCCTGGCGTGCTCTAGTCCATGGGGTCACAAAGAGTCGGACATGACTAAACGACTACGACTAAACAACAACAGATCACCCCTCACAGTGTGGAAAGGGAAGAGTCACATCCAGTGACCCTGCCCACCGCCAGCATGTGGCCTTCAAGCAGAAAAAGATCCTTGGTGTATGCTGCAATAACTTGGTTAGTTTTTTAAGATGATATAAGACCCAAGTTCTGTTTTTAAGTACGGTGGGCGATCACAATGTCATATTCAGCTGCTTCTCCTTCCCACCAATTTCTTGAAAGGATCCAGAGTCCCTGGCTGGATCTTGCCTGTCCTTTCTCCACCCTAAGACAGGAGCAAACAAGGACACACTATTTTTAAAGCTACAAGCTTATTGCTACAGAGGTAATCTCATGATTAAAGGGATCTAAATGTTTGCCTGTGTAATTGTATTGATCAACTAGGATTTTACAGTGGGAACAGATTTACTTTCTTTAAACTATATCAGTGTTTTCCTTTTCTTTCTTTCATATGTCTGAACTCATTGAACACAGGTAGGGAGCTTGAAAAATCTGATGTGCTCAGAGCAAACTACATGTTCCATGTCAGCACACATGCTGTATATTTAAATCACAGGACTTCCTCCAAAGAATCCTGACAACTGTAGTTTACACCTCACAGAGCTACAATCCCCAGCACCCTTAGCAAACTACAGTTCCCAGGATTCTTTGGTGGAGGTTGTGTGCATGAAATATAGGGTGCCTACACAGCCAATGTCTGGTGCACCCAAAGTCATTTTCTTTTTTGGTAATAGGAGGAAGGAGGGAATAGGCCTTGCCTGGCACTGTTATTGGCTGTGGAGGGGAATACTTACATGCTACAGCAGCATGAGGAAGGCACATCACAGCCCACCCTCTTTTTTGCAGGGAGGACAAGCTAATCTCAGTAGGGGTGGGGCCAAGGTGGGGCCCCCAGATGCTGTTGGGCTGCGACTCCCACCAGCCCCAGCCACCACGGCCCATTAGCCAGGATGAGGGGAGTTGTAGTCCGTCATCCCATGAAGAGCATCCCACTGGCCATCCCTGCCCTACAACCTGTTTCAGGTGGGTCCTCCACAAGCAGCAGCTTCTTCTGCCCCGCCCTTTTGGCGAGTGCGGCTAGCATCACGCCTGAAGAAGAGTTCTGTGACACCCCGAAGTCGGCCCGCTCCCCGCGGCGCGATCTTGCTCGGCCCTAAGCAGGTTGGGCGGAGGCGAGTCTCTTTTCAAAAGGGGCTCTTGGCTGCCCCCCGGTGGTGCAGAGCCTTCCGGCGCCGCGAAGCTGCAGAGAGGAGGGAGGGGTCTTTCGCCGGGGCGCTGGAGATCCGAGGCAGCCGAGATGGTTTCTCCGGACCCGGGAAGCGCCGCATCGGATTTTCGCCCTTCGGAGAAACCCTTCCGTTGCACCCGAGGAAAACGTGGGGCAGTGGAGGAGGCAGCCTTCGGGGGGGACATTCGCGTGGGATTTTAACCCCCTGCCTCCTGCCCTTGCTGCTGCCAGACGGCGGCCGGGAGCCTCCCCGATGCGGGCGCGGGGATCCTCTTCCACTCGCTCCTCCAGTTGCGCGTCTGCTCTCGATGCCCGCGGGACAGAGAACTCCTGAATCTTGCTCTGGGATGCCTGTGCGGGCGGAGAGGAGGCCTCCTTTAAGATGGGCAATAAGCAGACGATATTTACAGATGAACAGCTGGATGCCTACCAGGTGAGCGGCACTTGCCTTGCTGCGGGGGCGCGGAGGTCGCTCTGAATGTAGTCTTCTCTTGCCAGAGACAGAAAATCCAGGGAGCAATCCTCTGCCCCCCCACCCCAATGCACAAAATACTGGATGCTTTGGAGTTGGTCTTGGGCAGGGGTCAGCAAACTTTTTCAGCGGGGGGGCTGGTCCCTTGTCCCTCAGACCTTGTGGGGGGGGGGCAGACTGCATGTTGCCATGATTATGACCCACATTTTTTGCAAAACCCCTTATTGGGACCAGCCCCAACGTTGCCCAAATGTGACTTTTTTGGAGGGGGGCGTGTTCCCTCACACACCCACGCTGCTTCCTTTGCATTTTATACATTGACGGTTCTTATTTCTCTCGTAAGGTGGGGTGGGTGGGGGTGGGGGGCTGAGGTAAGCGTGCCATTCCTGTCAGCCCTGGAGAGCGTGTGCGCATGCGTGGGTGAAGGGAAAAGCCCTTGGCCGGCGCTGCTCAAGCAAAAACCTTCTTTTCCCCACGTGGCGGCGATTTACCTTTCCTTGGCCCGCCCCGTGCAGCTCCCGAGCGGCCTCCCCAGCAGAGCGCAGAGCTGCATTGGAGTGCAGCCGCCCAGGCGCTCCCCGCTCCCGAGGCGCCTCTGACTGAGCCCCTGCCGCCGCAACTGCCCTTCCTGAAATCCAACCTGTGGCTCCTTTTCCCTCTCCCTCACCCTGGAAGAAAAGATTGCTGCGCGTGCGACGGGCCGAGAAGGGGCTGGTCTTCAGCAGCCGCCCGCCCGCCCGCCCGCCTCACTTTTGACCCCCAAACCTGGCTGAGTCACAAAAACCATTGTGCATGCGCACACTATGCCGGCTCCCTGGATCCCGCACCGTCCGCGGGCCGGATCTAGAAAGCAATTGGGCACCCACCTGATATCACTCATACCTGGCCCCAGTTATTTCATTACAGTTCACCAGTACAATTTGCAGCTTGCCTCCCTGCACTTCCTCAGCCTCCAGTGCGTTCACTTGGTTTCAGGTGGGGGGGGGATTTCAGAGGAGAGCCTCCGAGAGTGCGCTCAGCATTTCAGCAGATTCAGTGGAAGGTGGTCTATCAGTTGAGTGCATGCAAATCTTGCTCCTCTTCCTCGCATGAGATCCTTATGAGACTTTACAGCAGAAATGCAGTGAACGGAAACATGAAGTGAATGTGGACCCACGGCCACGGGCCTCTGCTTCCAGGAACGCCTGAGCAAGTTTGGCAAGTTAGCCGGTCCCGTGTGAATGTTCTCAGCAGGCCTTGTCTTCCTCTTTAAACATGAGGGCTAGAACCTTGCCCCTTTATTATTATTTTAAGCTGAGCAGGTAAATAATGGGTTTGTGACCATGATTGGGACAGGTGTGAAAGGGATTCAGCCTCCTTGGCTGCCAGTTTCTTACCCCCAGAGAATACAGTGGTACCCCTGGTTATGAATGCTTCGAGTTACGAACTCTGCTAACCCGGAAGTAGCTGCTCCTGGTTGCAAACTTTGCCCCAGGATGCAAATGGAAATCGCGCGCCGGAGGTGCACATGCAGCGGGAGGCCCCATTACCGAAAGCGTGCCTCAGGATAAGAACGGTTTCAGCTTAAGAACGGACCTCCGGAACGAATGACATTCGTTACCAGAGGTACCACTGTACAGTATAACTAGTTTCTGATTTCTGGTTGTAATTGTTGCCACGTGGTTTTAAACAGGGAGCAGAGACCTTCACTATACAGTATCTTGAGTGCATTACATTCGAGCAGAGCTGGTTGTCTTCACTGACCCAATAAGATGGAGGGAGATTAAACAAAGACTGCTCATTCTTTTGGATACATGACACTTGACCTGCAAGGGCATCAAGGGCCCATTAGCTGACCATGAGTTAACTCTGTTATAAAGGTTCAGGCTGGGTGGAGCTTCAGGTTTATGCGAGGGCCTTATTTGGAGACAAAATGTGTTAAGGACCAAAGAGGGCCTCTGGGTGGATTTGTGGATAAAACAGAGAGGCACAGAAACATCAGCATATATGGATAATAAATAATGTATAACAAATGCATTTTCAAATAAAAGTAACCCCAAAATCCCCAGGCTGGTAACCAAAGCAGGACTATAGATACAGATTTTCTAGAAGTACCTAGACTATACTGCCAGCAAAGTCCATCCATTCAAATAAATAAGGAGTGCATAAGCCACTTTGTACACCCACATTGTGAAATAGCAATAATAATAATAATAATAATAATAATAATAATCCTGCTCTTCCACTTAAAGGAGTTCAGGGCTGCAAACAACTACCCAAACTTTAAAAACAACTGGATATATCCACAGCTAAATAATATAAATGATCCAAGGAACATTTTCTTTCAGCCACCCAGTATCTGGATGGACAGGAATGTTCTTAAATTAAACCATAATATGGGTATCCACAGGGACATTTTCAACCAACTGTTTGTGCAAACATCATGTTTCGATATGGAATAGGATTCCCCCTTCCCAGGATTTAATATAGCTAATATATTAAATTATATCATATCAATAGAGCCAAAGTAGTGTAGTGGTTAGAGACTCAGACTATGATCTGGGAGAGACAAGGGTTTGAATTCCCACTTGGCCTTGAAGCTCACTGGGTGCAGCGGCAGAGGAAAACTCTCAGCCACCTGGGGCATCCCTGTGGGCGCCACATGCCCCATCCCGTCCCTAAAGGGACGGCCCGTGGGGCCTTAGCCGCCCTACAGCAGCTGGCGGACAGCGCGGAGCCTGTGGGCGCCAAGATGCGTGGCTTGTGTGCGCTGCAGGCCCTGCAGGGAGTGCCGCCGGCCATTTTGTCACCCCCCCTCAGGGTGGCACCCAGGACACACCACAGCCCCTGCATCCCCCTTTCCTATGCCCCTGACTGGGTGACCTTGGGGGCCAGCCACTCACCTTAAGCCTAACCTACCTCACAGGGTTTTGGGGAGGAAAAATGGGGAGGAAGAGAACTCTGTATGCCACCTTGAGCTCCTTGGAGGGAAGATGGGATATAAATGCAATCCATCCATCCATCCATCCATCCATCCATCCATCCATCCAACAATCAATCAAGCTTCTGGACAGATTGCAAAACCATGTGTTTTGAATTAACTCCATCCACTTCTTCCCTGACAGAGGAAGAAAGTCTAATGTGTTCATTAAGTCATTCTCAACGCTGGTGCAATTTTCTAGCCCAGGGAAGCTGCCGGATCGGATGTGGATGATTCATCTCCATCTTTCTCCAGGCAGGCCAAAACATTTTAATTGAATTGGAATTCAATTGCCAGAGCTCCAGCTGCTACAAAAATAAATAAAAAATAAATTGGAAGGTAAAGTTGGCTTTGTGTTTGCCTGGTGGAATTGGCCGAACATTTGTTTAAAAGAGCAGGATATTTTCTAAATAATGGCTTGGATCCAATTCTAGTCTTACTTAGAGTAGACCCACTGAAGTTAACAAGCATGGCTCATGTATGCCATTAATTTCAATAGGTGTACTCTGTATAGGACTGAGTTGGCTACAACTTGACATCTTAAACCTGATATTTAATATTTATTGAGCTGGCTTGTAAAACACAATGACCTAGATAGAATAAATAACGTAAAATAATTTCAGGCTACAACTTGAAAGCTGCAGAGAATTGCAGTCAAACTGATTTATTGTGTGTTGCTTTAACTGGACAGATGTGCAAACCACCCTGGGACTTTTCTTGATGAACAGGGCGGTTGAAACATCATGTAGATTAAAGCAAGGAAGCAAAGAAGCAGGCAGGTGGTTTGGGCTGCCCATGAAAGAGTCTGGAGGCACAGCGGGAGCAACCACTGCTAAAGATCCCTTGTTCCCTCCTTGTTTATTTGCCCCTCTCTCCCTCTGTTAAGTTGTGGGTTGACATAGCAGACGACACAGCGATTTCTCAAAAGCAGCTCTTTATTTTGTAAGCTAGAACAGAACTAGGCTGAGGAGCTCAGTCAGCCTGCTTATATAGAGCTCCAGAACAATGTAACTGTTGCCATTTTCTAAAACTATCCAATCACTGAACGTCACTTTTCGATCCTTCATTTGCATACAAAACTATCCAATCACTGAACGTCACTTTTCAATCCTTCATTTGCATAACTATCTACAGTATCCCCCTGCTGGCCCAGGGTGAGAACTTCAGTACATAACACCCTCCTATTTCTGTCCTGCAAGGATGGAGAATTTGTGACTTCCAGAAGTTGTTGGACACCATACAGTATCCCATCATTCCCAGCCAGCTTGGCCACTGCTCTACTGCCTCCCCTGTGCCAATTTTTATATTGCAAATTCCTCGGGGCAGGGACCTTTTCATTGTTACATAGTAAAAGCTATGGTTTGCCCGGTAGTGATGTATGGAAGTGAAAGCTGGACCATAAAGAAGGCTGATCGCCGAAAAATTGATGCTTTTGAATTATGGTGCTGGAGAATTATGAATTATGGTGCTCTTGAGAGTCCCATGGACGGCAAGAAGATCAAACCTATCAATTCTTAAGGAAATCAGCCCTGAGTGCTCACTGGAAGGATAGATCCTGAAGCTGAGGCTCCAATACTTTGGCCACCTCATGAGAAGAGAAGACTCCCTGGAAAAGACCCTGACGTTGGTAAAGATGGAGGGCACAAGGAGAAGGGGATGACAGAGGACGAGATGGTGGGACAGTGTTCTAGAAGCTACCAGCATGAGTTTGACCAAACTGGGAGACAAAAGTGCCTGAGTGCTCTGGTCCATGGCGTCACAAAGAGTCGGACACGACTAAGCGACTAAACAAAACAACAACAACAACAACAACCGTGCACATCAATGGTGCCTTGTATGCCTCTGAAATTGGGGGTGGCTAATGAAGATAGGGCCTTATTTGTGGTGGCACTGCAGTTGTGAAGCTCCCTCCTTTCACTACCTGTGCCAAGTGTCTGGTGACCTTTAGGAAGCAGGTGAAGGCTGCTTTATTGTCTGGCACGTCCAATGGTTCTAAACACATTTCTAGTGGCTTTTAGCCATCTAACAAGTGAGGTCTGCAGCAAAATGTTATAGTGTGGAGTGCTCCAGTTTAGGGGGCCAGTCAGCCATACTGGATACTCTGTGATGCTTTATTCCATCCCCCCTGTCCTTGGTTTTCCATGCCTGCTTAACAGTGCCCAGTTCTCACTAGGCTATTTTTGTTTCATGCCCTAGCTAAGGGGTCTTAGCCCACCTCCCATTTTTTTTATTGTACTTCTACATAACTTGGTGTTTCACTGCAAGTCTTTTAAAGCCCCCTTTTTGAGTGTGGCTGGTGACTTTATTCCTAGGAAAGGACTGGCACTCAGAAAATAAGTTCTCTATTTGTATACAGGATGATTTTACATAAAACCCTAAGTTGTTTGTGGTAAACTGTCTGGACAAATTCACAGAAAACAGATTTCGGTTTAAAGCTGCTAGTCCATGGCAGCTTACATATTTATTTAGAGATTTGACGATTCACCACTTTTCAAGGCAAAATGTCTCTGCAAAACAGAGGGGGCCAGATGTGAGTGCAGGGGTCAGATCAGAAGCTCAGGCCCTTTGGGAGCCCCCCCCCCCCAAGCAGCCCTTCATTTGCCTCCTGGACAGGCTGGGATGTATCCTTGAAGTGTGACTCTGCCGCTTGCCTGCCTGTGGAGAGGAAAGAGCTGGGGGCAGTTGCAGGCACAGAAATCTCTGACTCCTCTTGCCCCTGACCACGCCTACTTGGAAGAGACCCCCTGGCCCCTGGAGGGTGGCCTGTGGCGGGAACATGGCCCTCTGGGACTGAAGGTCATTTGGAAGAATCAGTGGAGGCTGCTCTGTATGGGCCAATGGGGCACTGCCCCACCAAGCTCCCTCTTCATTCCTCCAGACCACCTCCAGGCTGTAAAGGTAAAGGTACCCCTGCCCGTACGGGCCAGTCTTGCCAGACTCTAGGGTTGTGCGCTCATCTCACTCTAGAGGCCGGGAGCCAGCGCTGTCTGCAGACACTTCCGGGTCACGTGGCCAGCATGACGAAGCTGCTCTGGCGAACCGGCACCAGAGCAGCACATGGAACACCGTTTACCTTCCCGCTATAAAGCGGTACCTATTTATCTACTTGCACTTAAGGGTGCTTTTGAACTGCTAGGTGGGCAGGAGCTGGGACCGAACGACGGGAGCTCACCCCGCCGCGGGGATTCGAACCGCCGACCATGCGATCGGCATATCCTAGGCGCTGAGGTTTTACCCACAGCGCCACCCAGGCTGTCTACTCCCTCCTTATTCTGTCTTGCCATCCTAGCAGCAGAGACAAGGGTAGAATTTCCCTTTCTGTCTGTCTCCCTGCCTTCTGCCATATCCGCCCTAAGAAGCAGCTCTGGGAAGAAGAAGCATTTCCAGGGCTCTTGTGTTTTCCTATCCTTGTACAGTACTGGGGAAAGGCATCATCATCATCATCATCATCATACTGCCCTATACCTGGAGGTCTAAGGGTGGTTCACAGAAAAGTCAAGGCAGTTCCTGTTTTGCTTCTGAGCACTCAGAGGCTTTCAGCAGACCACTGTCAGAATGTTGGGCTAGCCATCATGGTTTGATGGATAGTTAGATAGATTTTCTTTATTGAAAAATAAGTATAAAATTACAACTGTGCAAGGTAAAATAAGACATGAATAGTAATATAATAAAATAGCACCCATGTAAAAAACAATCAAAAAACATAAACATTACAATATTGTTATTGTGCTTATCCTAAACCTAACCTAATGCAGTGTTTATAAAAATGATTTACAAATATCGTAAAATTTGTCCATAGCAAGTCTATGTTTGTACGCAACTTGTTCATGTGTTGCAAGTTTATACATATCTTTTTTCCATTCGTTGAAGAGAACCTCATTTTTATTCTTCCAGTTCATCAATACCTGTATTTTTGCCATAGTAAGGGCACGGAGAGTCCATTCATATTGTCCCTTTGTATTGGATATATAATTCAAAAGTATATTTTGCTCTGCAAATTTAAGAGTTTTCTATACAGTCAGTCGTTTCTATTCTCTGCCAAAAATTTACCAATGTAGGACATTGGAAGAACGTATGTTTTAAATTCACCGCTTGACTGTAACCTTCCCAAAAAAAACCCTCAAAGTGGTTTCCCTAAAATATATAGCAATAAAATTATCAATAAAAAAGAATTAATAATAATTTATGACTTTTGGGGGGAAAGTAGGCTAAGAATTTTCTAAGTTGCTAAACATGTGGGTAGGCTAGTCTATACAATGTTTTTTTCAGCAGACACCGAAAAGAGTCCGGGGAAGGCACCTCCTGATGTCAGTGGGTAGGGAGTTCCAAAGTGTAGGCGCTCCCACAATCAGGGATCTCTTTCCTACCAATGTGGAACAGATGATGATGTGGCATCTGCAACAGGGCCAGTTCCGCAGATGGGAGCATTGAATTGGCCTATATGGGCATCACAATACTCCTCCCCAGCAGTAGTGCAGTATTATTACTATCCCTGATTGAGCTCAATGCGCTTGTCTTCTTCCTTGCTGACTTGGACATTTGGATGACATTCCACTCCCTTTCTTGTTAAGTACTGGCCTTGGCTGCTTCTCCAGGCCGATATAATTACACAGCAGGTTGCTTTTGCGAGAGTTAACCCACTTCTCTTTGTTACCTTGCGCCAGCCTTT
This sequence comes from Podarcis gaigeae, assembly GCF_964106915.1. Taxonomy (NCBI): domain Eukaryota; kingdom Metazoa; phylum Chordata; class Lepidosauria; order Squamata; family Lacertidae; genus Podarcis; species Podarcis gaigeae. The sequence continues at coordinate 1,066,395 of NC_139690.1, forward strand.
TGAAATGGAGCTCCCTGAAGTGATAGCTCTGAACAAGTGAGGTGTTTTGCACATTCCCGATGAAGGCAGACGTGGCCCTGGCAGCTCTTATTTCCCTTTGTGCCGATTCAGACCAGGTGACATCACCGACCAGGTGCCTGCTCCCCGCTCCCCCTGTGCCACGTAATACAAGCCCAGGAAAGAGCCTCACTTTCGGATCACTGGGGGGGGGGGGGGCTTAATAATTGGTGCTCCAGTAGGCACAGAGAAGGCCTTGAAACCCAAACCAGTTTGGCCCAGCCCAGGTCTGCTGGTTCAGCTTCTTTCCTTTCTTATGGTTAGTTAGGGCTGGCAAATTAGAACATGTTTAGCTAGTCAGAATTAAACTAGTTTATTGGGGCATCCTGATTGTGTGTTTGAGGGTCTGTAAGAGCACCTCTTGCACCCTTGGCACCGGAGAGGAACACAGGCGCCTGCCTCATACTGAGTCAGATCACAGAGCTCAGTACTGACCACACTGACTGGCAGCAGTGGCTCTCCAGGATTTCAGATGGTGGACCTTTCTTCTATCAATAAAATAAAATAAAATAATTCACTCTCATTAGTGAAGTGCAGGGGCTCTTTTTTGGTCTTGCTTACCTAACTTTTAAGCTGACTGGGGGTGGTGATTATGAATCTCCAATTCAGGCCAGACTTTCCACATCAAGTCTTTATTTTCCTTTGTTGTCATCATATCAGGCCTCAAACCCTCTTTTGACATCTGCGAAATTACAGCTCCTCCTTCCTTTTCTTCAGAAGCAACATATGTCTCCTTCTCCAAATTCTCAAAGCTCACGAGTTTCTCTGTTTGTCCAGTTACACAGGCTTCCTGATTCAAATCCTTATCAAATTCAATGAAATTATTTACTGTTAAGTCCAGAGTTGTAACATTTGTAGCCAAAACATCAATTTGGCCTTGTAGCTTTCCCAAGAGAACAAATACTCTGCCCAACTCAGCCTGGATTTTCCGTCCTCCAGCCATTCTTGTAATGTCCCAAAACCCCCTCTAGAGGGATTTTGGTTCCTTAAATGTTTCTTTCAGTTCAAATCCAAAAGTCAAGTTAGTTTGTATCAGCTCTTCCTTATTTTCAACAAATTGTAACAAAAAGAACCAGCAGAAGCCACAGAAACAAAGTTCTCTTTTTCCGTCTTGACAGCTAATTTGACAGCTGTCAAACTCTTCAATGCCTCATCAGCAGGCTCTCTCGCGGAGCACTCCCGGCTCCGGGGGGGTGACACTTCAGCTCTCAAAATTAGTTCTTTATCGACTTCCGGGTCGGCGCCATCGCCGAATGGCGGACTCCCTCCGAGCTCCGGAGGGAGCCGGCTTGGCAGGGGCTGGGTCCTACCGCACCGGCGATGCGGGGACCCTTAAAAACCACGGCCAGAGGAGGCCGTGGACATGGAGACTCGGCTGGCACCGTCAGCGCCCTCCCGACTCGTGAAGGAGCCTTTTTAAAGGCTACGGATCGGGTGCCGGGGAGAAGCGTGGTGCTTTGAGTTCTCTGCTATCCCTGCCGAGCGCAGCCGCATGCCATCCGGCGGAGAGCGCTGACTTCTTCTATTGAAAATTTGGATCTAAAGAAGAACCCGTGAGTAATTGGAATATGGACTAAAAAAAAAAGGGATAAATTTTTAAAATTTGGAGCGAACGGGGGAGGCGGAAAAAAGGTAGTCAGCCCACCCCTAAATTGTAGAAGAGCCAAAACAAAGGACTGGACAACTAAGATCGAGTGTAACCTTATCTCGCCGAATTAGCAACTTCGCGAGGGAAAATTATAAGATTGAGCTGGAGGAGAAAAGTGGAATTGTTTTAAAAAAGCAACCCCCCCCCCGGAATCCCTGGAGCGATTCGTGAAACTGCCTGGAGAAGAGCAATGGAGGTTTTGACAGCTGTCAAAGAGCTGTCAAAAAGGAAGATTAAAATAGAGACTTTGTTATGAGGACTTTGCCGGTTACATTTGTTATAAATTGAACATAAACTGTTTCAAATATGGGCTAACAAGCTATTTGGACTGGTGGATGTGATTCTGGAAGGGAACTTTGCTACTGTAATCCACCTAGAGGAGCTGAGGGATATTGCATGTGTTTTTGACAGGAAACTTGAACAGTTGAATGGAACTTTTAATCTCCTGGGAAACTGCAGGAATGGAACTTTATTTTGTCTACAGAGGTCTTTACACTACAGGAAACAATGGAACTATTTGTTGGAAAATGAAAGGAACATGATGCAATGCTTTGCTTCTGAATAACAAGCCCCTGCAGAGACACTAGAAACTTTTGGAAAAAGAACATTCCTGTAGGAGAACAGAGAAACAAAAAGGAGGAGAATGATTGACAAGAACAAGGAAACAACAAGAACTGGACAGAACTGGGAGAGGGAACATTTGGGATATCCAGGTTTGACAAGCTTATGGATACAAAATTGGAGTTTTTACTCCTGGATATAAAAACCTGGATAGAAGAAATGGGCCTCTCGTTTGATAGACTCCTTCTATGATTGGACACTCATAATTAAAGACTGGCAAAGAACCTGAGGGTCATAGTGTAATGTGGGAACTCCAGGAAGATATTAGAAGTAGAGGGATAGGTGAAACGCAAAGGGGAAAGAGGGGAGGGAAAGTTGGAATCCAAAGGTTGTAAAATCACTACTCATATTTATTTTATTTCCATCTGTACCATGCTTGAAAGGGGGGAACTCGTGGAAGGGAATAGATCGATCTTAGGGGATGGGAATTTGGATAAATTGGGTTATTGATGATGAGTGTAATTTGGGGATAAGAACTTGTTGAATTTAATTGCTTATTTGGAAGATTTGGAACACAAGAGGGGGTAGGGAGGGGAAGTCCTGGTTATTGGCAAAAAGTTTATAAATTGGATTTAATTTGTTTTAATTTGGAAAACCTTAATAAAAATTATTATAAAAAACAAAAACAAAATTAGTTCTTTATCCTCCAGTACGATTTCTTATAATGCCAAACCGTGAAATTAAAGTCTTTTACCAAAAAAGAAAAAAGAAAAAAGAATTCTCTCGACCTTAGTTAGCAGGTCCTTTGCTTTAAATTATCTACAAAGGGGGGGGGGGCTGACTTCCTGTTTAAGCCTTCCCCACTCGTGCCTAATTCGTAAAAAATAATAATAAAATTTTAGAATCCCAATTTCCGTACTACTCACGGGTTGTTACTTTAAAGTCCAATTGTTCACAAGAAGAAGTCAACGCTCTCCGACCATGGCAATGTGGCTTCGCTCCGCAGAAGGAGCAGTCTACTCTCAGCACCGCACCGCTCACCCCTTCCCTGTTCCGAAGCCTTTAAAAAGGCTCCTTCACAGCTTAAAGGTAAAGGTAAAGGTACCCCTGCCCGTATGGACCAGTCGTGTCCGACTCTAGGGTTGTGCGCCCATCTCACTTAAGAGGCCGGGGGCCAGCGCTGTCCGAAGACACTTCCGGGTCACGTGGCCAGCATGACAAGCTGCATCTGGCGAGCCAGCGCAGCACTCGGAAACACCGTTTACCTTCCCGCCAGTAAGCAGTCCCTATTTATCTACTTGCACCCGGGGGTGCTTTCGAACTGCTAGGTTGGCAGGCGCTGGGACCGAGCAACGGGAGCGCACCCCGCCACGGGGATTCGAACCGCTGACCTTTCGATCGGCAAGTCCTAGGCGCTGAGGCTTTTACCCACAGCGCCACCACAGCTTGGGGGGGGCGCAAATGGTGCCCACCGAGTCACCACGCTCACAGGCTTCACCGCTTGTGATTTCTGAGGGTCGCCGCAGCGGCAAGACCTGATTCTGCGGAGCCGATTCCCTCCGGAGCTCAGAGGGAATCCGCCATTAGTCGATTGCGCTAACCGGGAAGTCCATTCTGTAAAGCATCTCACTGGTGCGCCGATTATTGCAGCCTTCCTGGCTTCTTGCACTTCAGTTCAAGACTCCTCCCATAGGGCCTTTTCAGCCCAGGAAGTGCTGGCAGCCAGGGAGGCTGAAGAGAGATGGAGAAATGTTTGCAGCAAAGAAGCAAGCAACCCCCCACCCCTCCTTGGCTACTTTGCCAGGTGTAAAGGTAAAACCCTCAGACAGGCACCGTCTCTTTTGACAAGTAAGAGGCAACATGATTGAAGTATATAAATGGAGAAAGTAGGTGGAGAAAAGGTTTTCTTCCGTCTCTCATAATACTCAGACTCATGGACACCCAATGAGGCTGAACGTTGGAAGATTCAGGACAGAGAAAGTGCAGTACTTTTCCCACTGACACACAGACAAACTATGCCACTTGCTCCTCCAGGAGGCATTGGATGGCTTTAAAAGAGGATGGGAGGCTTTCATGGCGGAAGAGGCTGTTGGCAGGACAGGAGGGGGCTCTTGGGCTGGCATCCTGCTTGCGGGTTTCCCCCGGGGGCACCTGGTTGGCCACTGTGAGAAGAGGATGCAGGACCGGATGGGCCCCTGGCCAGTGTCGGAACCTGCGATTGGCCAAGCTCCTCCGGAATCGCCTCTGACGTGATTAACGACCTGAGCCTTTGATAAGGCTCCAGGCACATTCCATTATGCAGAGAATCAAAGCAGCATGTGGAAGTGATGTGATTTATGGCTACATTGCAAAGAGTTTTATTTTCCTAACTACGCAAACAGAAAACACATCCTCTCTCTGTGAAAGCAGAGAGCAACTGAAACAAACAAAGGAACAGGAAACAGTAACATCATGTCCATCTCCCGTCTCCCGTGAGACTTCCAACAGCCTGGAATGCCTCTGGAATGTAAACAGAGTCTTGTGACTCAAAGCACTGCACAGTGGCAAACAGAAACTAACATCCTCCCCCTTTCTGTGAACATCACTGGGCAGTGTGTTAGTACAATCTCAGTACAAACCCAATTTCTGTACATAGGTACAGTGTTGATCCTTTGAAACATCCTTGGACAATAAATCAGCAGGAATTTCATTACCTGGCATGTAGGACACCGTTACGAGTCCTTTCTGAACACATTCTCTAGCATGTTGCAGCTTCAATTGCAAGTGCTTCATGCTTTGCTTACAACCTTCAGAAGGCAGCAAAGCCAAACATGCTTTGTTGTCCTGATAAACCTGGATTGGATACTTTACAGGAATTCTCATGACTTTAAACAATTGTAACAACCATTCACAATCCACAAGTGAATAAGACAGTGCATTCAGTTCAGCTTCACAAGAACTTAAGCTTACTGTTGTTTGCTTCTTGCACGACCAATCAAATAGATCCTGGTTGTACATATAGCAAACTCCAGACATGCTTTTCCTGTCTGTAGTGTCACTTCCAAAACTCGCATCAGCAAATATCTCAAGACCATCAGACTTCTGATTGTTAAATCTCTGTCTGTAATGCATAGTGCCTTTCAAATAGCGTGCTATGCGTTTCAGAGCTTTCCAATCCTTAACAGTAGGATTGTTGACTTGTCTGCTTAGCAAATTCGTGCTAACTACAATGTCAGGTCTTCAACATCTGGCAATGAAGTTTAGTTTGCCTAGCACACTTCTGTACAGTGTAGTGTCAGAAAATGCTTCTTCAGTATCATCTACCTGATAACCTGTTGTCATTGGTGTGTCTACAGGGTTAGCATCCATCAGGCTTAGTTTGGTTAACACATCAGCAATTTTCTGTGACTGGTGTACTAAAATATTACCACCTTGGTCTCTCTCTATTTCCAGATATAGGTAGTTGGTTACCTCACTAAGATCTTTCATGTCAAAGTGTTCCTTCAGTTGAGCTAGGGCGCTATTGTACATCTTGACATCCTTCCAAAAGAAAACATAAAACAACATAAAACAAGCAATACAGCTTCTTATGCCCTTCCTCTTTGACAAATACACATGGATCAGCTTTACCTTGCTGAAAACCTAGAGAAAACAATACTTCAGTGAGTTTAGAGTGCCAGCATCGTGCACTTTGTTTGAGACCATATAGGGACTTCTTTAGAGAACAAGCAAATCCCTGTTTTACCTGTACACTATCAGGTGGAAGCATATAAAGTGATTCACCTAAGGTTCTGTACAAAAATGCTGTATTCACATCATGATGAGAAACGTGTAGATTCTCTTCTGCAGCAAGTTTGAGCATCAGCCTAATGCTCTCATATCTCATGGTGGGTGAGTAGGTCTCATGATAGTCTGCACCTGGTACCTGTGCAAAACCTCTGGCTACCAATCTGGCTTTGTGTCTGACTACCTTGCCATTTTGGTTTGTCTTTGCTTTGAAGACCCATTTGCTGTCAAGCAGTTTCATCTCTGGAACTGTTGGAACTAGCTCCCATGTTTTGTTCCTCTCTAAGGAATCAAGCTCAGCCTTCATGGCAGTTAGCCATGGCTCAGCATCCTTCGAGTCCAAAGCCTAGATCTCTTGGAAGCTTGAAGGTTCAAATACCTTCTTGGAGCTATTAACAGCAGTTACAGCTTTAGCTGCTTTAGCAAATTCATCAGCAAATCTCTTTGGAGGTCTTCCTTTTGTGGCTCTTTCAGACCTGCGAATTAGACGTAAGTCTTCAGCGCTCTCCTCTTCTTTCTTAGGAGAAAAGAGGCCTTAGCACTCTTAAAATCCTCTGAATCATCTGATTCAGTTTCAGATTCAGAATCAGAACCTTCATCAGTGGGTGTGGGGTTTTGCTGCTGCTTATCCTCAGACTCTTCACTGTCATCAGGATAACATTGGGAAAATCCCACATTCTCCCCCCCCCACTTGGCATTGTACTCAACACTTCTAGTGAGCCTAACTGTATTAGTGTCTGTCATCATTACTCTGTAAGAACCTTTCTGATATCCTAGAAAGATACCATGCAAACCACGTTTGCCTAACTTGGAGTTTTGAGGTGTGTGAACCCACATGTCAGAACCAAAAATTCTCATGTGCTTGATGAATGGTTTCTTGCCAAACAACTTTTCATAGGGGGTACAACCAATCGGTGATGATAATCTGTGATTATAAGTATAAACAAAACAGCCGAATGTTGAATTCCTTTCTCAGTCAGAAAAGCTTCAAACTGCTGAGAAGTGAATTCTCCCCCTCGATCTGTAAATAAACACTTCACCTGTTTATCATGCACATTTTTCAACCAAGCACAGAATTCCTTGAACCTAGGAAATGCTTCTGATTTCTGCTTGAGATTGAACACATGAATATACCTAGAAAATGAATCAATGAGGACCATAAAGTTCCTGGCTCCACCCAAAGAGAGTGCTAGTGGACCAATGAGATCAGCATGCACTACCTGGTATGGTTCTGTAGCTTGTCTACTAGACACCTTATCTTTTGCAGCCATTTTGACCTTGTTTGCTGCGCATGCCTTACACTTCATGTGGTACCTGCAGGGTTTAATAGTCATACCTTCAACTAAAGCAGGCATTTTGGAAACTGCCTCGAAGTTTAAATGACCAAGTTTCCCGTGATAATCATGAATACATTCTGCATGCAAACCCTTGTTAGTATCTGCAATACAACAAGTTTCATCCTGTACAACACCAACAGAATCATAATAATGCAATACAAACAAATGATCAATACAATCAGCATGCAATACAAAGTCATCTTTCTTGGTGATGGTGAACTTCCCCTTCTTGAAGGAAATGTCTATGTCCTGTTCAGTTAGCTGCGAGATGCTCAATAGGTTGTGTGCAGCATCCGGAACAAAAAGAACGTTGCATATCGATGCACCCAAGCTGTGAAGAACAACCGTTCCATAGCCTTGACTGGAGATTGTGTGGTCATCCGCTTGGTGAATCGCACCTTCCTGCGGAGTAAAGGACACAAACAGGTGTTTGTCTTTGCAGACGTGCCTGGTCACTCCCAAGTCAACGATGAAGAAAGATCTAGATGTCTTCTGGATCTTTGGAGTGAAGCGTAAGACCATAGCCTTGTGTTGCGTTGTCCTGTACATTGGCCCTTTGTTTTTGCCTTTTCCACGCGTTGAGCTTTCGCTGCGCTGCTCTGTTGTCTTGGCCTTGGGATGTTTGTACTCCCTCTTCACGTGGCCAAGTCGTTCACACGAGTAGCATTTCACTGCCTTCAAAGCTCTGGCACCATCTAGTGGTTGCACTGAATTCTGGGATGACGTCTGTGAGGACTCCCCCTTGATGATACAGCTAGCACTATGCCAATCTGCTTCATTCAACACCACAGCAGTAATATGCGCTACCGTTAGCTGAGCAGTAGGCAAAACAGAAAGCTGGCTGGCAATCACTTCCCAGCTTGAACCCATAGAATGTAGAACCATGAAGGAATACACAGCTTCTGGAAAGGTGATTCCACGCTGTTGCAACTCATGCCTGAGATTCTGTATTTCCATGAGGTGAGCACGTACATCTGCTCCATCAACAAGTGCCATATCATGCAACCTGGCATAAAAGTACAAAGAAGCTCCCGCCTCTGTTCTTAAATGTGACTGTTGGAGACTGTCCCACATCTCTCTGGCTGAGGCCTTGTCACGCAAAAGACATAGCTCTTCAGGGGACACAATCAGCGTCAGAGTTCCCCTTGCTTTGGAATCCTTAGCCTCCCATGCTTCGGTAAGTGGAGCTGGGGGGGCGGGGCGGGGCGTCTGTTATCACATTAAATAGACCCTCTTTTATTAGCAGAGCTTCTGATACTGCACCCAGTCCTGATAATTCCTCTTTGTGAGCTTCGGAATTGCCATTGCATTTTGAAGGGCCTCCATTATTCTGGCATTAGCCTTCTGTGTGATTTTGAAGCAGGCTTTGTCTGTTTACAAGCAGCTGCATTCCAAAAGCACCCTTCTTGAGGCCTTTGCATGCCCCTGAGCTTCTGCCACAATTGGTCAGTGCTTTGGCTAGAAGTTCAAAGGGACTGGCAGGCTTCCCGGGGCAAGAGCACATACCTCTCATCAATCTTCTTGACATGCAGAGAAGATAAGCTGCATTCCGTTCTTCTGGTCCCATAACCAAAAATGTTGGAACCTGCGATTGGCCGAGCTCCTCCGGAATCGCCTTCGATGTGATTAACGACCTGAGCCTTTGATAAGGCTCCAGGCACATTCCCCATTACTCAGAGAATCAAAGCAGCATGCGGAAGTGAAGAGATTTATGGCTACATTGCAAAGAGTTTTATTTTCCTAGCTATGCAGACAGAAAACACATCCTCTCTCTGTGAAAGCAGAGAGCAACTAGAAAAAAAAGGAACAGGAAACCAGTAATGTCACATCTGTCTCCCGTCTCCCGTGAGACTTCCAACAGCCTGGAATGTCTCTGGAATGTAAACAGAGTCTTGTGACTCAAAGCACTGCACAGTGGCAAACAGAAACTAACAGCCAGATCCAGCAGATGCTCTGCTCATGTTCTTAGAGTCTTGTCTTTTTGGCAACTACTGAATAAGTTCTTCTTCTAAATAGAGAGCTTTATCCCTGCTGATTTTATTTAATTATTATTTCTTATTCATTTTGTTTCTATACCACTTTATATTTTTAACATTAATACCTCAAAGTAGTTTGCAATCAACATTAAAACATCAAATTTTTAGAATTAAACATTACAGAAGAGGATCAAACATGAAATATAAACTCAAAGCAACATAATTAACAAAAAAGTAAAATATTGTAAAATCATAGAATCATAGAATTATAGAGATTGAAGAGACCCCCAAGGGTCCTCTCAGCCAGAAAGCATCCCTGGCAGATGGCCACCCAACCTTCGGTTAAAAACCTCCAAGGAAGGAGAGTCCACAACCTCCCGAAGGAGACCATTCCATTGCTGAACAGCAATTACTGTCAGAAAGTTCTTCCTGATGTTTAGTCAAAATCTCCTGTTGTTTGACTCTGAGCTGGAAAAAGCTTGCTCCATTATCTTTTTTATCTTAAAGATTTCAAAACAAGCCTTTTTTGCAGCAAACTTTTTTTATTATCTTAAAGTTTTCAAAATAAGATATTACTAAAAGAGGTCAAATGTAGAATTCACATTTAAAACAGCATAGTTAGCAAGAGAATAAAGCATTTTCTTAAACACAGAACATAATTGTGCTGTTGTTGTTTTAAGTTGTTTCTCTATATGTAATTGTTTTCTAATTGTTCTTACAGATTCCATTGTTTTAAATGTTTTCTATATGCCAGTTGTTTTTGGATGCCACACAGGAAGCGATTCATAAATGAAATTATCACCACCACCCTCTCAAATCAATCAATACTTTTCTTACCACCTTCCCAATGAAAACACCATGTTTCCTTTCTCTTTTTGTCTCATTTGCAGGATTGCACTTTCTTCACACGAAAGGAAATCCTTCGGTAAGCAGATCACACTTCCTTCTGCTCTGCTAATTTGTGCTGGGGCTGGTGGTGGTTTTCACATCATTCCCAGCGGAAGGAATTCAGGAAGTTCAGATTTCTTTTTAGAAGAAAGGGTTTGTGTACTGAGATGTAATGCTTGGTGATATAGAAACCACCCAAGTGAAGCAAGATAAAAGAAAGGACTTCTTCATGCAGTCCAGTTAAACTATGGAACTCCCTGCCACAGGAGGCAGCGATGGCCACCAACCTGGATGGCTTTAAAAAGGATTGCACCAATTCATGACGGAGGAGAGGGCTATGGATGTCTGCTAGCCAGGATGGCCATGCTCTGCCTCTGCAGCGATGCCTTTGAATACCAGTTGCAAGAAACTGCAGGGAGAGGGCTTTTGTGCTTGCTAGTTTCCCACAGACATCTGCCACTGTGAGAACGGGATGCTGGGTTAGATGGGTCCTAGGCCTGATCTAGCAGGCTGTTTGCATGTTCTTGCGTTCTTATCGGTTTGGTTTAAGAGGGAGAAGATGATCCCAGTGAGGGCAAGCTGCTGCCTGGCACCATCTGGCGGCCACCGCCTTGGTCTGCCTGATCTGGACCATCTGCACAGGCCTTTGCTGGGGGCCCTCTAGGCACAAGTCCATCCAGGCTTCCCAGGCCCAGCTCCTGGTGCTTTCCCTTGGAAAACTTGTGTTTTGCCGCTGAATCGGAGCAAGCAGCAATTCTCAGAACCTGATAGCTGGTTGCTCCAATTCAGCGGTAAAATGTGGGTTTTTCTGGGGAAAGTGCTGGGACAAACAAACACCCTGCTTGGACACAAAGCCTGGGCGTGTGCCTAGAAACACGGAGCAAAGCTAAGAGTGGATGAGGCCCAGCTTGCTGTGCCCTTTCCAGGGCTCTGGCAGAGGTCTTTCCTATCACCTCCTGCCTTATCTATTATGGAGATTCCAGGGATCTATGAAGCAGGGACCATACAAACCACACTTTCTACAATGGAGTGATTGTCCTGCTTCCAGGCACTGTCTGACTTTCCCACCATTTAGCCCAGTGTTCTCTACTCTGGCTGTCAGCTGCTGTCCAAGAACTCAGGCCAGGGTTGCTCCTGCCCTCCTAGCTGAGAGCCTCCTGAGATGCCGATCAATGAACACGCTCAGATGATGATGACCCAGACAAGAGTCTCTGCTCCCTTTTACAGATGTTTCCCATACCAGAAGAAATGTCATGTCTTCATGCTTTCAGGCTGGTCTCATCACAAATGTTTTCAGCAGACACTGAAAAAAGTACAGTGAAGGCACTTGCCTTATGTCAATGGGCAGGGAGTTCCACAGAGTAGGTACTGCCACACCCAGAGATCAATTTCTCGCAGGTGCAGAAGGGTTTTATGTGGCACTTACAGCAGTGCCAGCTAGTGTAGACCCTCCCTAGAATTATATGTATTCATTTCAGGAAAAACAGGTGTCACTTCTGTGTTCAGTGTACCTAAAAGGTAAAATAAAAATGAATGATAATTCTCTGTCCAGCCGAGGCTGCAGGACTTTCAGTTCCCACAAAGAACATAATAGTCTGAGGAGAAGAGAATGTGTCAGGCAGGCACTGGAGGGTGGAATAAGGGAACTGTGCTAATGGGTACAGTCTCCGTTGGTTTATTGATGCCCTGCCTGGCTCACTCTTCCTCACAAATATTTCCCCTTAGGAACAGCCAACATTTTCTGTCTGCTAGGTATGCTGTATCTTTGCATGGCTCAGCCAAACCCCCCATCCTTCCCAAACTGGTGTTCTGCTGAAACCAGACCTCTTGTTTCTCCAAAGTTTTCTTTGCCTCCAAATGATGTTTCCATTCCCCTGCCAAGTCTCTTTGAAAGAGTGCTAGAATTTCATTCTTTGTTTGGCAAGTGTGAGATTAACCTAATTCATCATTTTAAAGAGGCTGTGTGTGGTGCATGTGTGCTTTTATTTCTCTGCCCTGCTTTTGAATGCCAGTTGCTGGAAACCACGGGGGAGGGGGGAAGTATTCTCACACTGGGAGGGGATCCCGCTTGCGAGTTTCCTACAGGCATCTGGGTAGTCACTTTGAGAACAGGAGGTTGGGGTAGATGGGCTATTGGCCTGATCCAGCAGAGCTCTTAATGCTCTTCTGAACCTCTGGCTTTTGTGTGGCTGGCATGCAGCCTCCTGTGCAAAGGTGAGAGTTGCACCCATTGCTCTGTCTGCTGTTGCCTCTGGCCCCTGAAAACTTTCCCATGTGGAAATGTGGCCCTTGGACTGAAGGAGGTTCTGCACCCTGAACAACTTCTCTCTTTCATGGCTGCTCATCATCTACTGGTATTCAAAATCTTGAGATTAACTGCCAAGATGACAACTCCCCACCTTGCCCTTTCCCAAAGGATCCACCTTCTCCTTCCTGTAAAAATGTTCAAGAGAGTGGAATAATTAAATCTGGGAGCCTCTCCTGGCTAATGGATTTTTGCCTGTCTCCTTCTTCTTTCAATGATAATTTGAAGAAAACCTTTAATGAGGGAATATGATTGATGCTTGTCCACAGCAAAAAAGAAAGAAAGAAAGAAAGAAAGAGAAAGAAAGAAAGAAAGAAAGAAAAAGAAAGAAAGAAAGATGTGCTCCAAGATCCCCATAGTAACTGGCAATAGATGGAGATAAAAAGCAGGCTTTTCAGGGTAGCTCAGCAGGCATCTCAGTTGGAGCATGGATCTCTGAAAGTGTATGTGGCACAACATCCATGGGAGCACATAGCACCTTGGGACTTGGCCTCTGAGAGATGCAACACCCTCCCGCCTATGGATTCACGGAGGGGGCCGTGTTGCTTTCCACTGAGCCAGCTAATTGGTTCTGGGTCTGTCTGTCACCACATGAAATTACTCCTAAGGAGAATTGCTTCAGCTTTGGATTTTTTGGAAGGCCACAGGCAGAGGCGTAGGAAGGTCAGGTGGTACCTGGTGCAGAAAATTTCTTGTCACCCCCCCTACCCATTGATTTTTTAATTTTTTTTGCCTTCAAAAATGGTTTTACGTTATTTCATATTTTCTTACAAAGGAATATGGATTCTGGGCCTCTGATAACAAGTAGCCGACTGTGGACAGATACTTAAATCTACAGGATGGATTGTGTTTAGGCTTTACACAGAGAGGAACCCCACACGGGTTTCCCCGCATGTAACATAACAGGCAGGAAGCCAGCGCAGATAGAGAGAAAGAACTTGGGGGAGGGGAGGACAAAAGAGTGCCAAAGTCAGCCCATTTGATCCTCTTTGGGGTGGGGGTGCTAGGGCTCTGGGACCACCCTCCCCAAAAGATTTACTTTTCTTCAATGCATTGTTACCACTGTTATTCTATAGTACAGATCCCTCTTAAATTAAATACTTCCTCTAAAATTAAAACAGCAGAAGTAATCAGTAGCATAGATATCAAAGGAAAGGCAAGAGAATAGTCCCTAATAGGTACAAGGGAGACACAGATACACAAGCACACAGAGGTAAATAATGTGGCCTTGGGAAGAAGGGTGGGAATGTAGTTTGCTGTACTTAGCCTTGAGATGGGAGACTGAAAGGGCTTAAAAAATAAAAAATAAGTCTTGTGTCTAGGAATATTTTTCTGCAGAAGCATCAGACTGGTTGTCAAAAATGTGAACTTCATTAATAGACCCTAATTGGTCAATTAGCCACAGAATAGCTTTCTGCTTTTTCTCATCTTCTTTTAATTACACAACTGCTTTTTTTTGGGGGGGGGGGTTCCTAGCTTCCCGCAGGGGAGGCTGGGGGCAAAGGGGAGGCCGGCCTGCCGAGCGCCCAGGGCGGCGCTGAGCTGCTCCTCCTGGCGCCACACGCGGGCAAAATGGGGCGGCAGCGCTGCCATTGTCCCGCACGCTCCACTTTTGGGGGGGTTGTGCCGGAAGGGGGTGCGCAGGACAGGCAGCGGCCTTGGCGAAGAAAAGGAGGCGGAGGAGACCAGGCCTTGCCTTGCCTTCGCCCCGCCCCCAACCCAGCTGGCCAATCGGCTGCAGGCGGGAGGGGGCAAAGGCAAGGCAAGGCCTGGTCTCCTCCGCCTCCTTTTCTTCGCCAAGGCCGACTTTCCAGGACCCGGGAAGCCCAGCGGAGGGTGGGGCAGTAGGGCAATTCATAAAAAACTTTTTTAATAAGAAAATGCCTGCTTCATTTTTATAAGAAAATGAATTTTAACAGGGAGAAATGTAAAGTATTGCACTTGGGCAAAAAAAAATGAGAGGCACAAATACAAGACGGGTGACACCTGGCTTGAGAGCAGTACATGTGAAAAGGATCTAGGAGTCTTGGTTGACCACAAACTTGACATGAGCCAACAGTGTGACGCGGCAGCTAAAAAAGCCAATGCAATTCTGGGCTGCATCAATAGGAGTATAGAATCTAGATCAAGGGAAGTAATAGTGCCACTGTATTCTGCTCTGGTCAGACCTCACCTGGAGTACTGTGTCCAGTTCTGGGCACCACAGTTCAAGAAGGACACTGACAAACTGGAACGTGTCCAGAGGAGGACAACCAAAATGGTCAAAGGCCTGGAAACGATGCCTTATGAGGAACGGCTAAGGGAGCTGGGCATGTTTAGCCTGGAGAAGAGGAGGTTAAGGGGTGACATGATAGCCATGTTCAAATATATAAAAGGATGTCACATAGAGGAGGGAGAAAGGTTGTTTTCTGCTGCTCCAGAGAAGCGGACACGGAGCAATGGATCCAAACCACAAGAAAGAAGATTCCACCTAAACATTAGGAAGAACTTCCTGACAGCAAGAGCTGTTCGACAGTGGAATTTGCTGCCAAGGAGTGTGGTGGAGTCTCCTTCTTTGGAGGTCTTTAAGCAGAGGCTTGACAACCATATGTCAGGAGTGCTCTGATGGTGTTTCCTGCTTGGCAGGGGGTTGGACTCGATGGCCCTTGTGGTCTCTTCCAACTCTATGATTCTATTCTATTCTATTCTATTCTATTCTATTCTATTCTATTCTATTCTATTCTCCAAAGGTCTTATCTTAGTACACTAGGGATTATATAGCTGTATCTGAAATTTCTTGCATATCAGTTAATATCTTGACCCTGCTCCACTGAATGGAAATTTCAGCCTTCATGACATAGGGAAACGACCAAGGAAACAGCTATTTTCGTGGAGGAGGGTCGAGATATTAACTGATATGCATGGAATTTCACATATAGCTATATAATCCCTAGTGTACTAAGATAAGACCTTTGGAGCAGGCACTTTTTTTTTTTAAAAAAAAGTTTTTTATGAACTACCCTAGTAGGGCAGTGATTGTTTCTTGATCATTTGTCACCCTCTCTATGATGGCACCCAGGGCGCCCCCCGCCCTCTTCCTACGTCCCTGGACACAGGTAAATTTTATGACATCAGCTCTTGTCTGGCCATAGCTTTTCCCTAATTTCTGTGTTATTTATGGTTTTTGGTGTCCCAGGGATATCTTGAGAAGAGCCAAGCTTGATTGCTGTCCATCACAGGAGTTTCTGAGGAAGCTCTGAAGGGACCTCTTCAGGCGGGGGGGGGGGGGGGAGGGGTCTCCTCACCAGCCAGAGGCTTCTTGGGGCTCCCCTCCTGCCCCTCTAGCCTAGTATTTCTCTACACTGACTGGCAGCAGCTCTCCAAGGATTCTGGTAGGAGTCCCTCTGCACCCTGCATGGAGGGGTGGAGGGTTGAACCCGGGACCTTCTGCTTGCAAGGCAGATGCTCTACCACTGAGCCCTGGGGAAGGCTGGTCTGATCCAGCTGGCATCTAGTCTCTGGCAAACCTCCCTTCCCAGCCCTGAGACCCAGTTCTTTAACTGGAGATGCCAGACATTCAGCTTGAGACCCTTCTGTATGCAAAGTGGGCAGAGTTAACTTGAGTTGCTGTGGTGTCCAAAGCTTCAGCCCATAATTTTTATTTTTTTTTAAAAAAAATGAAAACCCACAAGCCATCATTTCTCTCCATCACATGTCTCTCCCCCCCCAATAATGCCTACTCATTTCCCAGCCCATCTGTTTGTTTGTTTTGTTTTTTTAAATCTCCCTTTAGGCTTCAGGACAAGAAACCCAATTCAGCAAATCCAGGTGCCCAGGAATGCGCTTTTGCTCTCCTGCAGAAGCATCACAAATGAAAATGGAATGTTCAGTCGGCTGGCAAATTGCTGACTGAACATGGCCCACCCATCCATTGGCTGAATGTGATATTTATCCTGGATAGCTGCCCAGTTTCTGTGTCTCCACCTCACCTGGCCCCTTCTCCCCTCACATTCAAAGCTGCTCGTCTGGACAGAGCAGGGATTGGATACGTCTGAGTGGAATCCCTCCGCTCCACCTCATCATTGCTCCGAGTTCCTGGCATCCCTTTGCTTCTGCTCCAGTTGAATCCCAGAAGGACTTTGGGATTTCAGAAAGTCAAAAGGATTCTGCTCATGTGTCCTAAATTTGTGGGGTGGGAAGAGAAAAATCTTACAAACTACTACGCAGAGAAAATTGAAATCCATCACTTCTGAGTTTGAAAAAAATGTGTAAAAAAAAATTCTTATCAGCACCATTATCCCACTTTTAGAAGGTAGCAAATTCTTCTGAAGCAGCTTACAAGTAAAATTTTTAAAAAATCAGTCATAACCTTACAATATCAGGATACTTCACACAGTGGTGGTGTTCTTGTTTTTTTAATTTTTATTTTTTTATTTATATTGCTACATCGTTACAATTTTAATATAACCTTGCAATCTTTTTAAAAAATGAACATTGACTTCCCTTCATCCTTTCCGTGGGTTCTTTCTAATATCTTTTACTACTGCATATGATTATTACTCCATATTGTCTCGTTTCTCGTTTCATTTCTGCATATTTTGTACTGCTGAATTTATTCTAAACCTGCTAACGTTTTTACCTGTTTACAGTAGTTCTTCATATATTCTACAAACATTTTTCTAATCCTCTTTAAATACTCTTTTATCTTGCTCTCTTATTCTGCTAGTTAGACTCACCAACTCATTGTTTTCAGCTGCCATTCCTCTCTCTTGGGACTGCTCCCTCCCTCTACTTTTGGGCATATACAATTCGAGTTGCAGTTGTTGCATAGTGAAATAAATTCTTATACAGTAGTTCTTAGGAACATCTGACTCAATTATTCCTAAGAGAAATGCCTCTGGTCTTTTTGGGAATGAACTTTTAAACATTTTTTATCCCATTATAAATAATCTCACCAGATTCTTTAGCTGCTCTGCATGACCACCACATATGATAAATGTCCCCTCTGTTTCTTGGCACAGTGTGGCTGTTCAGCAGTATTGGGTGGGAGAAAGAGGGCCTCAGGCACATTTTAGGAATGTAAGACTATATGTTCTCATTGAAAATGAGAAAATCCCATCACCAGTGAGGAAAACAGTTGCAGAAAAGGCATCGAGCACCGCAAAATGTATGCTGGAGCAGTTTTCTACTAAATCTCATAAACACTGGTTCGCGTCTCAGGGTTTGGTGTTTCCTTTTTTGGTGGGGGTGCATGAGGGGGAAGGAAAGGATCCTCCTCAAATCCGAGGCTCTGGAAATGGTGAGATATGTACCCCGCCCCTGTCCATGCACATTCCTGGGCAAATGGTTTGCAATCTCTTCTGCAGGCCAGAATCGACTGGCATTGTGGAGGAGACATAATGAGATGCTCAGAATCTCTCATGGCCTAATGGCCACTCAAGCCTTCCTAATCAATGAGCTATTACCAGCTTTTATCTTCCATTCCCAGCAGTTTGCCTCCTGGGAAGTTCTTGTCACAAAGGTGGCAGAGGTCTGCACAGCCGGCTAGAGTTGGCCTTACAGCCTAGCAAAGAGGGCACTGCCCTGCCAACTGCAGCCATCCCCCCACCTGCCTGACTTGTCTCTTACAACCCGTCAGGTGCTGGCTTCACTTGCATTGGCTCTGGCGCCACCTGCTGTTGGTCTCCCTGCCTTTCACCCTACCAGTCCCAATATGCACCAGCTGAGATGAGCAGGCCCTGGGTCCACCTCCTGGTTCCCTGGCAACCAGTGAGAGCTGGAAAGACTAGCAACCAATCAAGAGGCAGAATGGAACTTAAGTTAGCTACTGACAGTGAGATAGGGACTTCCTGTCTGGGTAGGCAGAGGGATCATCCTCTCTCTCTCTCTCTCTCTCTCTAAAACACTATATTTTTCACTGACCATAAGATGCACCTAGTTTTTAGAGGAGGAAGACAAGAAAAAAAAATATTCTGAATGAAACAGTAGATGTATGATTTTTGTGGTTCATGCTGTGGCCATGTGATCTGATGGTGAATTTGGTGAATCTGATGGTGAATTTGGGGTGACCTAATGCAAAAATCCTGAGGATCCATGTGGATCCATACTTTGTAACCACGTTTTTGCTCCATTGCGGCCCCAGGCAACTGTGGGTGCGTGATTTTTTGGGTGCAGGCTGTAGCCATGGACATGTTATGTGATCTGATGGTGAATTTGAGGTGACCCAATGTAAAAGTGATGGTATTCCAGCTGAACTATTTAAAATTTTAAAAGATGATGCTGTTAAGGTGCTACACTCAATATGCCAGCAAGTTTGGAAAACTCAGCAGTGGCCAGAGGATTGGAGAAGATCAGTCTACATCCCAATCCCAAAGAAGGGCAGTGCCAAAGAATGTTCCAACTGCCGCACAATTGCACTCATTTCACACGCTAGCAAGGTTATGCTTAAAATTCTACAAGGAAGGCTCAAGCAGTATGTGGACCGAGAACTCCCAGAAGTGCAAGCTGGATTTAGAAGAGGCAGAGGAACCAGAGACCAAATTGCAAACATGCGCTGGATTATGGAGAAAGCTAGAGAGTTCCAGAAAGACATCTACTTCTGCTTCATTGACTATGCAAAAGCCTTTGACTGTGTCGACCACGGCAAACTATGGCAAGTTCTTAAAGAAATGGGAGTGCCAGATCACCTCATCTGTCTCCTGAGAAATCTCTATGTGGGACAAGAAGCTACAGTTAGAACTGGATATGGAACAACTGATTGGTTCAAAATTGGGAAAGGAGTACGACAAGGCTGTATTTTGTCTCCCTGCTTATTTAACTTATATGCAGAATTCATCATGCGAAAGGCTGGGCTGGATGAATCCCCAGCCGGAATTAAGATTGCCGGAAGAAATATCAACAACCTCAGATATGCAGATGACACAACCTTGATGGCAGAAAGTGAGGAGGAATTAAAGAACCTTTTAATGAGGGTGAAAGAGGAGAGCGCAAAATATGGTCTGAAGCTCAACATCAAAAAAACGAAGATCATGGCCACTGGTCCCATCACCTCCTGGCAAATAGAAGGGGAAGAAATGGAGGTAGTGAGAGATTTTACTTTCTTGGGCTCAATGATCACTGCAGATGGTGACAGCAGCCACGAAATTAAAAGACGCCTGCTTCTTGGGAGAAGGGCAATGACAGGCCTAGACAGCATCTTGAGAAGTAGAGACATCACCTTGCCAACAAAGGTTCGTATAGTTAAAGCTATGGTTTTCCCTGTAGTGATGTATGGAAGTGAGAGCTGGACCATAAAGAAGGCTGATGGCCGAAGAATTGATGCTTTTGAATTATGGTGCTGGAGGAGACTCTTGAGAGTCCCATGGACTGCAAGAAGATCAAACCTCTCCATAATGAAGGAAATCAACCCTGAGTGCTCACTGGAAGGACAGATTGTGAAGCTGAGGCTCCAGTACTTTGGCCACCTCATGAGAAGAGAAGACCCTGATGTTGGGAAAGATGGAGGGCACAAGGAGAAGGGGACGGCAGAGGACAAGATGGTTGGATAGTGTTTTCGAGGTTACCAGCATGAGTTTGACCAAACTGCGGGAGGCAGTGGAGGACAGAGGTGCCTGGCGTTCTCTGGTCCATGGGGTCACGAAGAGTCGGACACGACTAAACGACTAAACAACAACAATGTAAAAATCCTGAGGATCCATGGGCTTTTACCTCCCCCCCTCCCAGGCAGCCTCCGCTAGCATCCCTTATCTCTCTTCTGATCCCACCGATTAGCTGTTTCCTTTCAACCCTCCCTTCCCTCTTGTTTGCCTTAGGGTCTTTACTTAGCTGGAGCAGTTTTTTGCTCCTCCTTTTCTTCTAATTTCTCTCCTTATTGCTTTAGTCTTCCTGTTTCCCCACTTTGCAAGTTTGCTGTCCTTACCTCCCCACTCCCAGGCAGACTCCTTTATCTCTAGCGTCCCTTATCTCTCTTCCTGATCGGCAAATGATCAGCAGCTTTGTTTCGACACCCACTTCCCTCTTTCAAAAAAGAAAAGAAAAGAAAAAGCATGATCTGCTTTTTGCCCCTGGGCAATTCGGCTCCAGGGACCACGCATTCGCTCCATAAGACGCACAGACATTTCCCCTTACTTTTTAGGAAGAAAAAAGTGTGTCTTATGGAGCGAAAGATACGGTACTTTATTGAAACAATACTTTAAAAACAAATGAACAATAAAAACAAAACAAAACAATGCAGTAACAATACCAAAGAACAAAAAAACCCACCAAAAAACCACATGTTCCTTTGTTTTCCATTCATTCTACAATGTTTTCTAGGCTTCATTTTCGATTTCACACTTTGAATTATCATTATACTCATTATACATGATTCCCAACAGGAAGGTTTCTGGGTGTTTTTTTTAATGAACATTTAAAGATTTTTTTAAAGTTCATTATATATAATGTCCCAGAATTCTCTAACTTTCACACAGGTCTACCACATATGTAGCATTGTACCTTCTGACTTCTTAAACCTCCAGCAAATGTTCAATTTTTAAAATACATTTTGGCTAATTTGGCTGGAATCAGGTACCATCAGTAAAACATTTTCATCAGATTTTCTTTCAGATTATAACATGCGGTGAATTTTATGTCTACCTTCCAGAGTCTTTCCCACACATCCATTTGGATATTATAGCCAAAATCCTGGGCCAATCGAACCATAACTGATTTTACCTCCTCCTCCTTGACTTTCCAATCAAGGAGGAGTTTATACATCTTGGATAAAAGTTTTTATTTCAATTGGATTAAATCTTTCTTTCTTTCTTTTATCTTGATAACTCTGCTGCAAAAACCTTTTGTTTGTCTTTTCTAAATATTTCATTAAGTTGAGAATATTGGAGCCAATCAGTTAGTTGTGTTTGGATCTCCTCAAATTTTTTTTAGGCTTTTATTTATTATATTTTTCTTCCAGCAAGGTTTTATAAGTTGCCCAGTTCTTTTTCATATTTTTTTTTCCTAACTACAAAAGCTTCTATAGGGGAAAGCTACCAAGGGGTTTTCAGTTCGAGTAAATCTTTATATTTAGTCCATACTTTGTAAAGGGGTTTTCTTATCATATGATTCAAGAAACCCTTGTGGACTTTTACCTTGTCATAAGCCAAGTATGTGTGCCAATCATAATGGCTGTCAAACCCCTCTATGTCCAACAGGTCTGTGTTTTGCAGTACTACCCATTCACGGATCCAAGATAGGCATGCTGCATTGTGATACAATTTGTGATCAGGCAAGGAAAAAAACCCTCTCTCCTTAACATCAATTAATAGCTCATGCTTAATCCTAGGTCTTTTCCCTTGCCATGTGAATTTTGAAATGTCTCTTTGCCAGTCCTTAAAGCAGCGCATTCCTCCTAACACCAGAATAGTCTGGAGGGAAAAAATCATTTTCAGAAGGACATTCATCTTAATTGTGGAGATTCTTCCCCCAAAAGAAAGATGTAGTCCACCCCAAATTTCCAAATTTCTTTTTATCTCATTCCAAGTTTTCATGCCCAGGCTCTACCACCCTCCTATTTACAAGCCAAAAGAGCATACAAACAGACTTTAAAGCTGGCCAAACGCGAGTGGTACCAAAAGCATTGGCGAGCCTTGATTGCGGCCTCTAGATCCCGCAGACCACAGGAATTTTGGGCTCTGATAAACAAAAGAGGAAGGAAGTACCCACTGGTGATTATCCCTGCGCCCACATGGGAACAATTCTTGAGTAAATATTTCTCCTTGGCAGAGGAATCCAACTCACTCACCGAATTCCGAGCCGACCATCTACCTTTGTGGCCCTCTACCGACCCAGACCTGATAATGGACTTGATACTAGATCTGAAAACGGGCAAAGCCCCCGGGCCGGATCTAGTCCCTGCTGAGGCTATTGTTGCGCAACCGAGGTGGTGGGCTGAAATTCTGGCCAAAGTCTTTGATGCAATTAATTCTACGGGGCTTATCCCTAGGTCATGGAAGGAGGCCGTGATCGTACCAGTCCATAAAAAGGGTCCCCCTGCTGACCCAGAGAACTATCGGAACATCAGCCTTTTGTCTATCATCGGGAAAATCTATGCAAAATTTTTGCTGTCTAAGCTGTCCCATTGGGCATACGACTCAAATTTGATTGGCCATGAGCAAGCGGGCTTTAGGAACAATTATTCGACCACTGACCATATGGTAATTATGTATCATCTTGCCAGAAAATATTCTGCCCCGAGTCGGGGGCGCCTATGTGTCGCTTTCATAGACCTAAAGGCCGCCTTCGACAGTATCCCAAGAAACTGTCTATGGAAGAAATTAGAGAGATGGGGCATAGATAGAAGGCTGTTATGGCTTATAACCCAATTACACCACGGGTCGTCGGCTAGAGTGAGACTCACACCGGCGGGAAACCTATCCAACGAGGTCCCAATAAATAGAGGAGTGCGCCAAGGCTGCATTTTGGCCCCACTCCTCTTCAACTTGTTTATTAGCGACATGAAGCTCTTTCTGAGTGAGTCTCAAGCCAACATTCATGCCCCCCGCCTAGCTGATTTTCGCTGCCCTCTGCTCCTATATGCCGATGATGCAGTGATCCTTTCCTACTCTAGAGTCGGTTTATGCAGAGCTCTAAAGATTTTTGCGGCTTATTGCAAACTCAACCATCTGACAATTAATCATGGGAAATCTAAAGTCCTGGTCTTTACCAGGTCTCGGAAAACTTACAGCTGGAATGTAGATGGAGTCCAATTAGAACAGGTTTTCAAATTTAAATACCTGGGAGTCTTTTTTCACTACAACCTAAGCTGGAAGCCACAGATACTGTATTTACTAAACAAAGGGAAAACAATACTTTATACTCTACTCCATTTTTTTGCGGCCGACGGAGCCTCCCACATCCCTTCTGCATTGAAGGTGTATCATGCAAAAGTGGTTTCCACCCTCTGTTATGCTGCCCCGCTCTGGGCCCCAGGGTCCAATTTAACATCGCTGGAGAATCAGTTTCTCCGTCGCCTCCTGAAACTCCCCATGTGTGTGAGCAACGCAGCCATACGTCTGGAGTTAAGGATTGCATCATTGGAGACTGTCATCTGGAAGCGAGTCTTTGGCTATTGGCTGTCCAGCTGGCATAGGCTTCCCGACCATTACCTCTTTCAGTGCCTCTGGCGGGATGACTTTGTTAATCCGTGGGTAGGAAAAATCCATGCCAAACTTCTGAGCATCGGAATTTCCCCAGCGGACTCCTTAAAGATGAACCTACGCTCAGCCAAAAGCCTTATCGAGCAAAGATTAGCAGACATTGAAAATCAACACAACCTCTCCAGGGGTGGGGGTGTCTGCTCCCCCAGGTATCACGGAATAACCCCACCACTTGGCCTTCCATCATACATGTCATCTCTTTCATCTGTACCACACCGACTTGCATTTATTCGTGCAAGGTTCAATGTCTTTCCATCGAACCTGCTGAGCCACAGATTTTCCAAGGGTTTGGTGTCTCCGCTATGCGAGTGTGACGGGAAAACAGTTGAATCTCTTCCACATATAATGTTCAACTGTCCCCTACATAGCATAGCCAGGATTAAATTCCTGGGTCCTGCTTTACTGGGCTTGGTTGGCAGGCCTGTTGAGTCACATGCCGCACTGCTTTTGCAGGATACAGATCCTTCTGTAACTCTGCAGGTGGCGAGATTCCTGAATGCGGTTATCTCACACACAAAAACCACCAAAAAACAACAACAACATCAAAAACTAATCAGACAGTTATGATGAGAGTGCATGATGGATCTCGTCTCCAGTTTTCCTTTTTCTGTGAACCGTCCCTTGGATCTTTCCGGGCCCCAAGCTGTTATTTGTCACTGCTCAATGACCCACCCTTGCATCGTGGTGTTCACCTTCTGTTGTTAGATATATTGGTCTTTATGCTTCTGTGCTTTTATGTTCGTACATACTTTATGGGCTAATAGCCGTATAAATAAAGAATTGAATTTTTCATATATATTTTTCCTAACTACAAAAGCTTCTATAGGGGAAAGCTACCAAGGGGTTTTCAGTTCGAGTAAATCTTTATATTTAGTCCATGCTTTGTAAAGGGGTTTTCTTATCATATGATTCAAGAATCCCTTGTGGACTTTTACCTTGTCATAAGCCAAGTATGTGTGCCAATCATAATGGCTGTCAAACCCCTCTATGTCCAACAGGTCTGTGTTTTGCAGTACTACCCATTCACGGATCCAAGATAGGCATGCTGCATTGTGATACAATTTGTGATCAGGCAAGGAAAAAAACCCTCTCTCCTTAACATCAATTAATAGCTCATGCTTAATCCTAGGTCTTTTCCCTTGCCATGTGAATTTTGAAATGTCTCTTTGCCAGTCCTTAAAGCAGCGCATTCCTCCTAACACCGGAATAGTCTGGAGGGAAAAAATCATTTTCAGAAGGACATTCATCTTAATTGTGGAGATTCTTCCCCAAAAAGAAAGATGTAGTCCACCCCAAATTTCCAAATTTCTTTTTATCTCATTCCAAGTTTTTACAGAATTATCCTGATATAGGTTGATATTCTTTGCCGTTAGCCAAATCCCTAAGTACTTGACTTTCTTCTTCACCTCTAATCCAGAAATTTTTTGAAATTCGTTCTTTTCCTCCGGCCCTATATTTTTAACTAACTTTTTTTTTTACAGTTAATTTTAAAACCGGCCACCTGTCCAAATTCTTTTATCACCTCAATCACTTTTGGTAAACTTTCTTTGGGGTTTTCCATAGTAATGATAAGGTCATTGGCGTAAGCTCGCAATT
The DNA here is from genome assembly GCF_964106915.1 of Podarcis gaigeae. Classification (NCBI taxonomy): domain Eukaryota; kingdom Metazoa; phylum Chordata; class Lepidosauria; order Squamata; family Lacertidae; genus Podarcis; species Podarcis gaigeae. The sequence goes on from NC_139690.1 coordinate 1,091,699, forward strand.
TATAAGATTTTTTTCCTAATACTATACCTCTTATAACTTCATCATTCCTTATTTTCCTATTCAGAATTTCCAACACCAAGATAAATAGTAATAGGGACAGGGGACACCCTTGTCTGGTTGAGGGGTCATCTGCACTTAGGGCTCCTCCACACTTCCCTTTGTCCCACTCCTTTTCCACAACAAAAAAAATTCCTTCCAGTAGCACCTTAAAGACCAACTAAGTCAGTTCTTGGTATGAGCTTTCGTGTGCATGCACACTTCTTCAGATACACTGAAGAAGTGTATCTGAAGAAGTGTGCATGCACACGAAAGCTCATACCAAGAACTGACTTAGTTGGTCTTTAAGGTGCTACTGGAAGGATTTTGTTTTGTTTTGACTATGACAGACCAACACGGCTACCTATCCTTTTCCACAGTTTAGTGTGGAATTGGAACAAACCACAATTGGGGTATCTGCAGATTGCCAGAAATTTATTTGCCAATAACAACGAAAGGCTAGACTTGAAAGTTTCTCTTTAAAGAATGTGTCCCAAATTGTTCCTGACCCAAATAGGAATTCAAATTATGGAAAAGGGGAAAGGAAGGTGTACTGTTTCAAGACTCCTGCCTATCCTCTTGCAGGTTCTAAACCATGGTCTGAATTTGTCTCATGGTCTATTAAACAGTAATTCCCCCCCCCCCAAAAGCAGCAAACCCCCTAGAGATATGTGGTGCCATTAATCAGCAACTTATTTCTGATTTGGTTGCAAGAAAAGTGAGCATCTCTTAGAAGAATAAGCAGTGCTATTAGTACATTTTCCTAGCTGGGACTTCTTGAGGATGCATTGCTAGTGTTGCTTTAGTTCAACAATCAGACCGTCAGCAGAGATGATCAGTATAACATGCATGCCTGGTCTTGGGCTAAGCTGAAATTGCTTTGAGAGGAAGCCTCAGCAGCTCAATCCCCAGCCTATTTTGTTTGCACTGTGGAATGGAAACAGTTCCTTACAGCCTCTTCTCAGTGTTGTTCTGTTTGTGTCTGTGTGCTTGTTTACAGGTTGCACGGCCGCTACCACGAACTGGCACCAAACATGGTACCTATGGACTATACGAAGAATCCAGATGTTAAACTACCTATGCAGCTTATAGTGAACATGCCAGAGCTAAAGGTATTACTTTTCATGTCTCCTTTCTACCATTCTTCTGCAGCCCAACTCCACAAAATCTTTGACTGGGAGGACTGACTTTGGCTGTAAGGCTGCGTACACACCATACATTTAAAGCAGATTTGAAACAGATTCTTTCTCTCAAAAAATTCCAGGCACTGTAGTTTTCACCTTCACAGAATTACAACCCCCAACAAACCTTAACAAACTGGTGCCCAACTTTTTGAGGGGGGAAATGTGCTGTGCCTCCTCCTCACCGCACTATCTCCATTCCTCCATTCTTCCTGGGAGTCAGCAATGGGGAGAGGGCTGTTGTCCTCAGGTCCTGTTTGTAGGCTTCTCAGGGCCACCTGGTTGACAACTGTGAAAACTGCATGAGGGACTAGACAGGCCTTTGGCCTGACTCAAGAGCCAAGCACTTCTTGTGAGCTTCGTTTCTTTGCTTAGATCGGTTCCTCACTTCCATGTAAATTCAGCTTCTTTCTTTTTAAAAATGTTTTCATATTTGGCTATATGGGTATACCACCTCCCCCTGCCTCCCTTCTTCCATAGATTCCCAGGGCAATCCCTGACTTCATCCAGAGTCTATTCTCGAGCCATTGCAGCTTGGTTGCTTTGACCTGCTCACAACCTTGAGGATTACTTTACATCATATCCATGGCCTTGTAACTTCATATATGCACAGGGTGATCGACCACTCAAGACATTATATACAGGAGTCTAAATTCTTGGGTTCAGTCAACAGACGAGTTAATTTTAACGCTTCACATTTTGAAGGAAGCTTTGGGATGATCAGTTGCCATATGATATATTTGTATGCTCAGTATGGAACAAAGGAAGGTGGAGGGGAGAAAAAGGTACCAATTCATCAGATTGCAAAATGGGAGATCACAGCATACAATATGGAGCCTAGACACTGAGGTCCACCTCCAAGGATCTTCTGGCGGTTCCCTCACTGCAAGAAGTGAGGTTGCAGGGAAGCAGGCAGAAAGCCTTCTTGGTAGTTGCGCCCACCCTGTGGAACAGCCTCCTGTGGAAGGGCAATCCAGTCAGATGGATGGGCTACAAATTGTTGTTGTTGTTGTTGTTGTTATTATTAAGCAAGGTGGTGGTCACCTGCTTAAGCCAGCATGTCATGGAGGTGCTGCTTGTATGAACCTGGGCTTTCACATGGAAGGTGGACTCAGGGTTTCCATGATTTATTGCAGGCTAAAGAAGAGTGTCCTAACTCCTGGCATGATGAATGGCATGGTGCCTGCCACGTGTCCATCCCCATTTGGAAGACAGTGTTTACTTGCATTTCTCAGTATGTCTAGATGAGTCTTCCTGGCTCAGGAACTCAGCCAGTGGCCCACACACTGCTGGGTTCCAGGTGGAGGTTGCAGCCACTTGAAGGTTTTCAGCAGGAGTTCAAGTTCAGGGTCACACCTTGAAGTGGAGCTCAGGTTGGCAACTCACACAAGCAGACATGAGTGTTGCTTCCTCCATCTCACTCCATCAGCTCCTCAGAATCCATGGCATCACCCTCTGAAGGGGAGGAATTTGGCCCAGGAGAGCAGGATGCAGGTGCTCCTGCCTGTATGATCCAAACCTCTGAGTAGCCACTGCATGCATTGGAGCACCCCAATATTCTCCAACTCTTTCAATTTTTTGGGTGGGGGGAATTCCCCCAAATGAATGAAATTGTGGGCATTTTTTCTCTGCACTTCAGTTAAAATTAGGTAGGGTCACCTAAGGGCCAGATAACATTTGTTGGCAGACCGCATGGGGGGGGGGCTGGTATAAGAGTGCAGCCCTGCGGTACGATTTAGGTTCATTACCTGCTTCTGAGTGTCCTTAATTCATCACTTTGCAAACTGCCATCACCGTAACTGGATCCTGTGGCAATATACTCAGTTGTAAGAGAAACCAGTTGGTGGTAATGCAGGGGCGTGGAAAGGAGAGAGAGGCTGCTGAAGTCCTGGTTTGCCCAGGATGTTATGTCTGGGTGCAGATAATAACTCTTCAGACGGCTGCTGCTCACGTTCCAACCTGGGCATGGGGGGAGACAGCAAATGGCTCTGTTCTGCTTTTTGCAATGGAAAGGCATGTCTTACTATTTCGTCCCAGCCTGGCCCATCCTCCTGGTGGACTGGCAGGGGACTTGTGTACAGGGACTGCAAGAAAAGAAATTTGCCTTGTGTGGCCACATTGGCATCACTTTAGAGGAAGCGGTATGGAACATTCTTGGCATGTGCAAGGCATCTCCAGGTAGGGGCTGGGAAATATCCTTCCTAAAACCCAAAAGAGCTGCTCCCGGTCAGTGTAAACAGTGTTGAAGGAGATGGACCAACGGCCTGACTTTGTATAAGGGAGCTTCCTGTGTTGCTGGAACTGGCGCACTGAGTAGATGAGACCAAGAGTGGGTCCAAGGGTCAAGAAGGCAGTTTCTGCCCATGCCGTGGAGGGAAGTGAGGGGCAGATGGGGCTCATCCACCTGGGAAGGGAGCCCATCTAGGAGAAGGAGAGAGAGAGAGAGCACAGGCCAAAGGTCTCCAGTTGAATTCCTAACTTCTCCAGGTAGGACTAGGAGATTTCTTCCTGAAACCTTGGAAAACTGTGGCCATCAGTGCAGACGGGACTGAGATTGATGTGCACACTATCTGAGTCAGCAGAAGGCAGCTTCCCATGATACACTGCTTTTCCAACTTGGGCTGGGATGTAAGCTTTGGTGAGACAGGCTTCACAAAATCCCGGCTCCCCGCTGCCCTCCCTGCCTGCTTTCTCAAGTCCTCTGAACAAACTCCTTCCCAGCCCCTCTACTTGCCAAAACACCCTTTCCCTTCCTGACGTCCTGGGTGGTAGTAAGAGTAGGGATGGGGTTGCCTGGGGAGAATGAAGTCTGTCCCTACCCTGCTGTGCTGAAAAGTTCATCTCCCATGAACCACTGGGCTTTCACCCGGGGCACCTGTGCTGCTAGCAGGCTGCTCCTGGTCCCACCACTTGGGAAGTCTAGAAGGGGAAGCCCTGGGACATGGGTAGGAACCTCAAGCCCCCAGCCTGGAAAAGCTTATCCATTCTTGCAGCTCTACTTTCACGCTTCTTTTCCACCGGTTAACTTAGAGGCTCCAGCCGTCTGACATTTGCAGCTTTACCTGTGCAACTAGTCAGTCAGTCAGTTTTATTGCACATAGCCAGAGGATACTGCAATGTACACAGAATCATTCAACAGTTAAAAGGAAATATGCTGAATTAATACAAAAAACTTAAAACATTTATATTATCAAAACATTACCTACTCTAAACAGAGCTATAAAGGTAAAGGTAAAGGTACCCCTGCCCGTACGGGCCAGTCTTGACAGACTCTGGGGTTGTGCGCCCATCTCACTTAAGAGGCCAGGGGCCAGCGCTGTCCGGAGACACTTCCGGGTCACGTGGCCAGCGTGACAAAGCTGCATCTGGCGAGCCAGAGCTGCACACGGGAACGCCGTTTACCTTCCCGCTGGTAAGCGGTCCCTATTTATCTACTTGCACCCGGAGGTGCTTTTGAACTGCTAGGTTGGCAGGCGCTGGGACCGAGCAGCGGGAGCGCACCCCGCCGCAGGGATTCGAACCGCCGACCTTTCAATCGGCAAGTCCTAGGCGCTGAGGCTTTAACCCATAGCGCCACCTGCGTCCGATCTAAAACAGAGCTATAGAAGTACCTTAATATACAGGTGAAGACTTTGAACAAATTTATAGGCTAAAATCACCACATGTCCACTAATATATTAAAAATAATGTTAATATAGTATGCAATTATATTCGGAGTTTGGTGATAAAGATAGAATATATCTTGATGTAAAGGGACCCCTGACCATTAGGTCCAGTTGTGGTCAACTCTTGGGTTGCAGCACTTATCTCACTTTACTGGCCGAGGGAGCGGCGTACAGCTTCCACGTCATGTGGCCAGCATGACTAAGCCGCTTTTGGCAAACCAGAGCAGCACACAGAAAACGCCATTTACCTTCCCGCTGGAGCGGTCCCTATTTATCTACTTGCACTTTGACGTGCTTTTGAACTGCTAGGTTGGCAGGAGCTGGGACCGAGAAAACGGGAGCTCACCCCATCGCTGGGATTCAAACCGCTGACCTTCTGATTGGCAAGCCCTAGGCTCTGTGGTTTAACCCACAGCATGACCCACATCCCTTTAGCTTGTAGGGTCAAATAAATTGTAGGTAGGGTCAAATAAATTCATCTCCTTTACAGTTGGTGCCTATCTTGGCTATATAATTTGCTCTAATTTTCCTAGCAGCAATTGCAAAGAGTGCTAGAAGCCAGGTCACATACTTAACTATTTCTGCGAGCAGATATAAAATCATGTCAGAGGGGTTCTGGCCAGGGGAGCTTGTCATTATAGGTGCTAAAAAATCATTCTCTTGCTTCATTATATTAGGGGCAGCGCAAGATAAAATGCATAAGGTCCTCTACTTCAGGACATCCCCTAATGCAATCACGTTTGTTTGTTGGTCTGCCTCTGTGTCTCCCATCTCTATAAGCAGAGTTTATTGTATTTAATCATTAACTCTATAAAAGCTTTCCGAAGTTGTACAAAAGTCAGTTCGTTGAAATAAGGTGTTTGTTCATGGGCCTCTCTAAGTTTAAAATATAATGGGGTCATGTGGATGTGTACATAGAGTTTAGGTTGTTTTTAATTGCCACTGCCCTTATGGTTCATTTAAAAATGTTTTTCTGGGAATATAAGGGAAGTCACTGAGAGGTCATATTTGTCCATCAGTTGGGCAGTGTGATGTACCAAGTTTTTAAGGGGTAATCCATTTGAGAGTTCAATCGGGCATTTTTTTGGTAGCCTAGCCTTGTCCATCTGTTGAATTCTAAACCAGTAGCAGAGGATTCTTTTATTTATTTGGCTCTCTTTGCTCAACATGCGAGTTTCCAACCTGACCATGGCAGATTGCATGTCTCTGGGTAAACCTAAAAGGACTCTTAAAAATAATTCTGTGCGGGTTCCAAACCAGAGACCTTTGAGGTACCCCAAACCTCTGTACCATATAAAATCTGGGCCATTGATTTGGAAGCTGGGTTAACCAGATTTCCACCTTTACAAACAGCAAATTTAAAAATAGCTTTTGCTGATTTAAAGGCTTGCAAATTTAATATTGGAGAGCTTTATATTCCAAGATGCTGTTTCTGAATAAACCAATCCCAGATATTTAAACGTATTTACTTAGTTTATGATGTGTTCATCCAGGTGCCAAACATGCTTTTTAGGGTGCTTCCCAAATACAATGACCTGCGTCTTATTGCAGTTTATAGATAAAGCATTCCTTGTGCAATATGGACTTAATTTCGCAAGCAGCCGTCTCAGGCCTACCTGGGTTCTAGATACAAGTACTAGGTCATCAGCATACATTAAGACTGAGAATTTTTGGTCAAGAATTGTGACAGGGGCAAACTGTAGGCCCTCCAGTTCTTTAACCATGTCATTAATATAAAAATTAAACAAGAAAGGTACCAAAATGCATCCCTGTTTGACTCCAGTAATGGTCTTAATTCTAGTAGTAAGATGGCTGTCCAGATCCACCTTTACTTGTATTGATGTGTCAGTATATAATGTTTTGATGAGAAATAATAGATGATGGTCTATATTTGTCTTTTCTAATTTCTGCCGCAATGCATGTCTAGGAACCGTATCGAAAGCTGACTTTAGATCGATAAAAGCAACATATAGTTTTTGCTTCAAATTATGGATGTATTTACATAGCAGAAAGCACTGGTCCAATGTGGATTTCCCTCTTTGGAAACCTGCCTGGGCTTCAGATATCACCTTATTTGTATCTGCCCATTCTTCCAGTCTCCCAAGAAGGAGCCTGGCATATAGTTTAGAGGCTACATCTAACAAACTAATGGGTCTATAATTGGCAGGATTTTTCTTATCACCCTTTTTATATATTGGGGCAATTATACTCAGTTTCCACCCTTCCACCTGAGCTGTTAATGTATGGAAACAGTTTTGCAAAAATGGGTGACCAGAAATCCGGTCTTATCTTATAGATCTCCATTGGGACCATGTCTTCTCCTGGAGCTTTATTGGCTAGTTGGCTTATGATTAGCCTCTTAATCTGATTGGGTGTGACGTCTGGCCATTCTGGCAGTTCTAATAACTGAGTATAGTAAACTTGTGAGGATGAGTCAGAGCGGGGGCTGTATATTCCTGTAAAATATGTCACCCAATCCTTTCCTTGAACAGATACTTCTAACGAGTAGCCCAGCCCATTTGTGCCTTGGGCAACAAGATGCCAAAATTTTTGTGAGTTCTTTTGAAGTGCTGCATCTCCCAATGCTTTCCACTGTTGCTCATAATATATTTGTTTCTTGTTTTTAAGTAATAATTTATATTTGTATCATAATTGGGCTACCAATTATCTTGCTTGTAGAGCAAGATTGTGCTTGTCATGTTTTAACTTCAATTTTCTAAGATAGGCATTTTTTGCTATTCTGACATTCCTTATCAAACCAAGTCTGTCTTTGAAACTTTTTGTTTTTTACTCACTAGCTGTGGACATCAGTGGGCGCATTTGGTTGATTATGTTCTAATAAAGTCTGATTATGTTTCCTGTTTCTAACAACATTTTCCCCTTTAATAAAGCAAATTCATGAAATCCAGGATCTGAATTATTTTTTCTTGGACCTGTGCATTCCATTTTAACCTCCTGTTTCCAAGTATCAGATATTCTGTTTCATCCAATAATTTAGGAAAGGCAGGAGAAACGAATGATGTCAGAGATAACTCAAGTAGAAAGTGGTCACTTTCAGCTCTGGGAATTATCCTAAAGGTGTCTCAGTCAATTGGCACATTATTGGATGTTAGGATATAATCTATGGTGCTAGTAAAGCCTCTGGGGGAGATAAAAGTAAAATAACCCTTGATTTACAGTTAAAGGGGGAGGCGAGCCACTGTTCTGTTATCATGTTTGGATTGTATGTCTGATTTGGCAAAAACTCCCCTGGAAAGGCTGATTTATGGAGCAAGTGGCTGGGAAAATTAATGAGCAGACGCTTAGACTTTATTTCATCGGAACTGTCAAAATGGCGCCTGCCGCTCGAATAGGACTTTTGGATCAGTGTGAAAGTCCACACAGAAACATAATAATGCTTGCTTCAACTCGCCTGTGGAAACAACTCAGAGGTTATTAAGAAGAAAAATGATAACAACAAGAAGATTGGAAGATGGGACTTGTGAACATTAAAGCAGCAGAAATATGAGATGATTGGACCCTTACTGAACTCAAAGCATGGGTACCCCCAACAAAAATTTAAAAAATTCGGCAAAATACTTGGATTTTATGATATGTATTGGTATAATTCGGATTAACTAATGTGATATGATTGGATTGTTAAATGGAAAACTTAATAAAAAATATTTTTTTAAAAAAGTAAAATAACCCTCTTGATCCCCTTGACCATGCCCATTGCATAACAAAAGGTTATGCTTAATTATAAGTTCACAAAGATATTTCCCAGTGTGGTTAGAGGTGGTGTCCATTGCTGCCCTCTGACAGATGTCTGGTTTCTCCTCCAAGTTTAGTCCAGATAATATTGCATTTTGTGGGGAAACAAGGCCAATCCGGGCATTGAAGTCGCCTCCCAAGACAAGACAAGGGTTGGGAGACAGAGAGTCTATACTTTCAAGTAGTTGGGAGCAACTAGTCATTCCTCAGGAGCTGAAAAGCACCAATGATTTGCAGGAGCTTGAGAAAAACTCAGCGTTGAAATGGACTTTTTACCAGTGATCTCTTGTGGGGATTCAGAGTTCTTACTTATAATTGGGATTTTGTATTAGGTTGTACACAGTGTTTTTCCCCTAGAAAAATAGGTCCCGGTACTCAGCATGAAGTTGTAACCGTAAGTGCCGCACTTTTTAACAACAAAAAAGAGGTGCTGGTACTGCGTACCCTTGAGTGCCCCCTGGGAAAAAAGCCCTGGTTGTACACTTGTTTTGGGTCATACAGAGAGACTTTTAAAGGAGTGTTTCAGCTAAAGTGCTGCCTTTTGGGGTTTCTTTTTAAAAGAGAAGCAAATCTGCAAGTTGCTCATGCATTCTGTCTGTCTGCAGGAGAACCCCTTCCGGGAGAGGATTGTCCACTCCTTTTCTGACGATGACGAGGGGAGCCTCAGCTTCAATGACTTTGTTGACATGTTCTCTGTACTCAGCGAAACGGCCCCTCGAGAGCTCAAAGCAATCTACGCCTTCAAGGTCTATGGTAAGGAGAGGAATTGGCATTGGGTTAGAACATTGACCAGAAGGGAAGGGAATTTTGTTTTGGTCATTTCAGATTTATATTTAATAAAATTTATACACTGCTTAATTGTAAATAAAAATGTAATAAATAAATAAGTGATAAATTAGAAACAGATTAAAACACACAACAAAGTTCTACATATCAGCGTAGGCTTGTCTACTCAAAAAGATTTTAGCAGGCGCAGAAAGAGTTCAGTGAAGGCTGAGGTGAATAGACAGGGAGTTCCAAAGTATAGGTTCTGCCACACTAAGATACAGATTTTTTTACAATGCGGAATGAATATTATGCGACACCTCTGGCAGTTCTACAGATTGAAGCAGCTGAAGGGGCATATGTGAAGTAAGGTGATCTCATGGGTAAACTGCATGGCAGGGGTTGGACTAGATGACCCTCAAGGGTCCCTTCCAACTCTATGATTCCCTCAGCTTCCTGGGGGTGCTGTGTAGTTGGAAATGGTGCATTCACTCTTGCCTTATGGAACAACTGCATTTTTTTTTAAAAAAATAAAACCTTGGGCTTCTGAGAAGCAACATTCTCAGAAGCATATAATTGATTTAGTATAACAACTGCTTTTAAATTTCACCAAAGCGTTTTTTGGGTGGGGTGGGGGCCCAATATTTTAAAAAAAACGCTTTCTGATTTATTTTCTTTATTTCAGAATGACCTACCAGATGCCAGAGCTTTTGCAAATAATTCCACACTGACTGTTTTACTGACAATTACCCAACATGCTAAATGACATTCTGCAGCTCTATAATTAAATAGGGCTGATGCTAATCCTGCTTCTTGGGCCAAAGACAATAAAACAAATCAATACAATGGCCTTTTAATTGCCATTCTCTTATGCATTTGCAAGATTAATCGGCAAGCACCTGGTGTAGAGCAGCCAACACCTGCCGAATTCGCCCCCTTGGCCTGCTGTTTTGTAAAGTGGAACTGGGGAGGACTGTATGGTCACTTAATGGTTACTTGGAAAAGTCGCCCCTGTAGCTCTAAACTCTGTGGAACCCGTGCTGTAAAGCCTTCTGACCTGAGCCTTCCCCAAGCAGATGAGGAGCCGTGAACAGGGGCAGGAAGCAGGTGAAGTCATGGTCTCTCCTCAGCTCTGAACTGTGGCCACAGCCACAACATACATTGAATGCACATGGCTTCCTCCAGGCATCCTGGGAGCAGTAGCTGTGAGGGGGCAAACTATGGTTCCCAAGCCCATGTGCTTTAAATTTGATTTGAATTATGATCTGGATGTGACCCATGAATCGTGATGGCTAAGAGTGGGACCTTCATGCCCACTTCTCAATTCCAGTTGCTGGGGGACAAACAGTCCCCATTGGTGGGATTTTCAGAGGTATCTGGTTGGCAGGATTCTGGATGAATGGTTCAGTCCAGCAGAGCTCTTCTGATATTCCTGACTGAGATAACGTTCACACATCCTTTAGTCACCTGCCATCCAGGGGTTCCCTTTGGGCTTACGGTGTCCTTGGAGAAGAGGCATATCGACCACCTGTTTTCTCCCATCTTTGCTTGCCCAGATTTTAACACAGACAACTTCATTTGTAAATCTGATCTGGAAAAAACCCTCAACAATTTGACAAAAGAAGAGCTGACAGAGGAAGAGGTGAGCCTGGTCTGCGAAAAAGTGATCGACGAAGCGGATATGGACGGTGATGGCAAGCTTGGATTTTCTGATTTTGAAAACATGATTTCCAAAGCACCCGATTTCCTCAGGTACATGTGTAAGCATTTGCAATGCTCCCAGAATTGATTGACTTCCCCTCACCCCCCCGTTTCCATTCCCCCCTTTATTCTTTTTGCATATAACTATTTTTCTTCACTTAATTTCAATTTCATTTTCACATCCTAATTTTACCTTTAGTTCATAAATGCTACAACAATCCTGCTAATGTTTCAACATTTTTACAGTGTTCTCTAAAATACTCTATAATTTTCCCCCATTCTTGATTAAATTTTCCTTCATCTTGGTGCCTGATCTTCACGGTTAATTTTGCCATTTCGGCATAGTCTATCATCTTAGTCTTCCATTCTTCTTTCATTGGGACGTCCTCTTCTTTCCACTTCTGGGCAAGTAGCATTCTGGAAGCTGTGGTTGCCTACATAAATAGTCTCTTTTGCTTCTATGGCACTTCATCTCCTAATATTTTGAAACATTTTTTTCATTTCATTGTATATCATTTCCCAGAAGCCTTTTACCTTTTTGCATGTCCACCACATATGAAAAAACGTACCTTCTTTTTCTTTACATTTCCAGCATAAAGTTAGATGAGTTTTTATACATCTTAGCAAGTTTTACAGGTGTTAAATACCATCTATACATCATTTTCATATAGTTTTCTTTTAGCAAACTACATGCCGTGAATTTTAAATTTTCTTTCCACAGCTTTCCCCATGATTCAAATGGGAGCTGGCTTTCCTTTCAGGATGGGATGAGGGCATTGCTTCTGTAGTGTTGTTTGCAGATGTGTGGAGAGGAGGAGCAGAGCATAAAGGAAGGTGCAGTCAGGATCCTGAAGATACTGGGTTGTAGCCAATGTAGCGCCAAGTTAAAATCACTTAGCAGTTGTACTTACTGTGTCGGTGAAATGCTTTGCACCAGTGGAATGTAGCTGAGCAAGAGAACACCTACCGTAAGCAAGTTGCTGGCAATTTTGTGGTGCTATAGATCATGAAAAGGGTTGTTCAATGGGTTTAACCTAATGCAACGGCTGTACTGAATTCCTCTTTGCACAACATTAACACTCACCCATCTGCTAGTGTTCTTGCACGAGTGGACACAGAATGGTGGCTACAGACCATTGGCTGCATTCTGCCCCACAACACTCTTGAGACAGGAAAAGGATAAAGCCACCGCTCAGATATCTCCAGACGGAACTTGCAAGTTCCTTTGAAGATAGGGTTCTCCTCCTGCGAGGTGAAGGTAAGAAATCCAGGAATTTAGCATCACTGCAATGGGGCAGCAGCACATGCACATGCCTGCGCACACCCACACCCACCCACTAGACAGGACTGCCCAAGAGGTAGTAGCAAAAGACCGGAGTTTGGGTTCGTTCTTATTTGGGATTTGCTTAATGGGGGAATGCAATTACAGGTATAACAGGATTCAGAGTTTCAGCACAGCCTTTCCCCAAACAGTTCCTACTGCTTAAGTGGTGTATTGGGTTGGAAAAAATTAATTAAATTAGGATTGATGAATCAAATGCTGTGGTTCAAATACCACCTTCTCTCCCTTTTTGGAACTGAAATAGTCAGCATTACCGGAACAGATACTTATTTTAGGCATTACGTAACATACATTGAATATACACTAAAAACAGAAAGATATTCATATAAAATAAAAGTTAAAGATTCTAACTGTATGATTAAACAGAACCACCAATTGGATTATGATACTTTTTTAAAAAAAGAAGAAAGCTCCCTTGTATATTTGATTTGACTTGCTTTTAAGTGGTAACAACTAGGCTCATTACTAAACAAGAAAGTTGTAGCACATCTCCGTTGATAAATTTTAACTTATTTCACAATTATAAAAAGATGAAACCATTGCATTACATGCAAGAATGTTGGTTTGACGACATAAGGATCCACACTCGCCATTGAACTTTGGAACATCAGATAATTCCTGTAAATGGCAGGGTGAAGAGTTCTAGATTGGCCTCCTCTGTGTGCAGAGACATTTGGGGTACATGGATTCAATCCTGCGAGCCTCCTGCCAACCCTCTTCTGCACTTTAAAGAGGTGCTGTCCAAACACCTGCTGACGCCACCCCCCAGCTGCTTGTGAAATGTAGGCCTTCTGGCACAGGGGCTCTGGGTCGCAATCTGGACAGATAGCTTGACTAGGCAGAGTTGATCAAATCATTCTAAACACACTTTTAAAGCACATGCTCTCTCCCAAAGAATCCTGGGAACTGTAGCTTGTTAAGGATGCTGGGAATTGTAACCCAGTGAGGGGTAAACTACACCTCCCAAGAATCTTTCTCTGTGGTGGGGGAGCCGTGTTAAATGTGCTATGAATGTATTTTGTGGATATGTTGGTCTTTTGCATCCAAAATATTGGACTGGCCTTTATAATCCCTCCCCCCTAAGTGCACGCTATCTCTGAGAATGACAGCAATCCCAGAGGGTTTTAAATTACTCCATAAAAGAGGAAGAGTTGGCGCCAGAGGAACCCAGTATCTTTGAGTTACTGTCCTGCTGCTTCTGTATTTTGTTACTTTCATTACTCCTTGTAATATTAATCAGCTTCATCTCAGTACATCTGGGCTGCCTTTGTTTATACTGCACAGGGAACTTACCAGATCACGATTGCCTCTCTGTTCCAAGTTCTTACGTGCATATTTTCGAAAGGATTTCACTCTTTGAAATCTTTTTTGTTTTTCTTTTGTTTGCAAAAGCAGATATGCATAGAAGTGCTGGAGGGATCTGGGAAGTCATCTAGTTCACCCCCAACCCAGCTCAATGCAGGAAATCCAGATTTTGGCCATATCCACAGTGGACAACAGGTCACAGGAAATATAAAACAACAATGAAACAATTGGTTCGTCTAGCTCCGTATGACCTACCCAGACTGGCAGCAGTTCTCCAAGGTTTCAGATGGGAGAGGTTTAAAGTCCGGGGATTGAACCTGAGACCTTCTGCAAGCAAAGCAGATGCTGCACCCCTGGAGCTGCAGCCCTTCCCTCTAAGCGTGGAAGAGGAAAACTAAAAAAACTCCAATGACAACCCATCCCTCTGCTCTAATAGCTGGCCAGGACAGAGGAAATTGTCTGTGCTGGACAGAGTCCAGAAGTAGGAATAAGTTGTAAATGACTGAGGCAGTGGCTGGTTCAGAAAATTTGATCCCTGTAGGTTTATTTCACTTTTAAAAAATGTTATCATTTTGAGGCTGCTTGTATTTTAATGGACCCATTAGCACTCAGAGCTGGCCATGGCTTAAGTGTTCTGTTCTACAAGACTGGTTACATTTCGCACAGGAAATTGTTTTATAAATCATTGTGGAAGCTAAAACTCTTTTTTATTTTTTAAAAAACAGATCTGTATGGATTGGTACAGGTGGTGCAGCAATAGCTTCAACAGAGACCGTCAGTGCCTTGCCCGGGGTTATCTGAGCCCCTGATAGCAACCTGGCTTGATTACTGCATTGCATGGCTATGTGGTTGCCCTTGGAAGCTATTTTTGCTACTGCAGAAAGTGGCACAGCCAAGTTACTGACTGACACCTGCTCCTCTGATAATGCCAAGGTTGCAGGTTCAATTCCCACCTGGTACAGCTAGGGTTGGGCTAGATGATCCTCGGGGTCCCTTCCAACTCTAGAATTCTAGAATTCTGTGAACCACCCTCAGACCTCCAGGTATAGCGTGGTATATAAATTCAAACAACAACAGAATTCTATGGTTCTATGATCTTTACCAGTCTCCGGTTTGCTTTCATGTACAGTGGTACCTCGGGTTACATACGCTTCAGGCTACATACACTTCAGGTTAAGAACTTTGCTTCAGGATGAGAACAGAAATTATGCTCTGGTGGCGCGGCGGCAGCAGGAGGCCCCATTAGCTAAAGTGGTGCTTCAGGTTAAGAACAGTTTCAGGTTAAGTACGGACCTCCGGAACGAATTAAGTACTTAACCCAAGGTACCACTGTACAATTCAAGGCGCTGTTTGCCCAGGGGTGTTGCAAGTATTTGAAGGGGAGGCTCCAAGATGTGAGCCCACTGTTCAGATATTTGTGACAAAATATTTAATCCACTACACACACACCTGAGTTTTGTCTGTACTTCATTTATTTACTGCATTTATATCTCACCTTTGTCAGCTCTTCCAAAGTGATGCTTCTGCTCTGCTGTTACCTTGAATCTTGTTTATGTCTCTGCAGCACCTTCCATATACGAATCTGAAAATGTTGGGCTGAGCTGCTGGGAATAATTTGACGCCTGTCCTGCCTCTCTGAATCTCAAGCACTGCATGTGTTTGCAGGGGGAGGGGGCCTACATGTCAGCCTCCTCCTCTGAATTCTGTAACAGAGGAGTGAACAAATCTCAGAGTTTCACAGTAACGAAGAGAAGAAGCTGTTTCTCTGGAATGAACCTGTGGAGACATTTGGCTCCCCCCACCTTCACCGTTGGCCAGTGATGTGGCAGGCAGATGAAATGTTGTGGGGTGGCCACATTGTTTTAACCAGACCAGATGCTGCTCGGTGTGTCTCCCTGCAATTTTTATATTTGTAAAGATTTGATATTGTTGTCCCTCCAAGCAAAAAGGAAAGAACGATCTAGCAGAGACTCCCAGAAGGTAATGGATAAACATAAAAACCGGCCTTACAGGAGATGTCTCCACTGTTGCGTAGCACCGTCTGTCCGGAGTTGTCACCTGACACAGATGGATGTGGCTGCATCCGTGATCATGGAAGATGGGTGTCCGTGCCCAGGGAGCCACTGGGCTGGCTTTAGGTGCTTAAGCAACCAGTATTGTATGGATGCTCACATCCTGAAGAAACTTGAAACATTTATCTTTTTTTTTAAAGTAATATATTAGCAAACAATTCTTCTTCAAATGGACTCTTTTTGAATCATCTTGCTGGCATCCAATGAGGGTCTCATTTAGTTTCATATTCATTTCAATAATTCTGACATATTGCAAAACAACAACAACCACACACACAAGATGAAGCCAAGAATATACTCATGAAAAAGTAAAGAGGAAGTACATCACCAAGAATAAGGACATCTCCTGCTTTTTAAAGAAAGCCAGCTATGCAATCTTCCTCCTCAAATGCATGGCAGCAACCCCTGACTCTTGGCTCTCATACCCTCTCTACAAAACCAGCTTCCTTCCTTTTCTTTTCATGCCCAGTCTTGGCTGAAAACTGGGGCAGGATGACAATCACACATGTACAATAACTGTTCTCTAACAGTCTTATAGAAGGGCTCTGATACATATTTGTGGCTTCTGTATCCAAGTTGTCCATGATTAAACTACTCCTGATTTTATTCTTCTTGGTGGTTTTTTGGCCTGGTATAACGAGAATGATTTCTGAAATTAGTTCTGGAATAGGAGCTTTAATATTCATTCATTGCATTTATATCCCACATTTTTTATCCAAGTTGCTCAAGGTAGCGTAGATGGTACTTTCCCTCCTCATTTATTCCCCACAACAACCCTGTGAGGTAGGTTAGGCAGAGAGGTAGTGACTGGCCCAAGGTTACCCAATGCGTTTTGTGGCTGAGTGGAGATTTGAACCCTGGTCTTAGTCCAACACTTTAACCACTGCACCACACTGCCATGTGTGTTAAGCAGCATTTTATTAGGTTCCTTTGCATTGTTCCCACCCTTTGTGTTACTGATGCATGTCTTGCTAAAACACTGCACAAAAAGCACTCCACAATGGCTCTGCTCTGCCTCTACCGTCAAAGGCATATGCATCTGAATACCAGCTGCTGTGGATTATACAAATCATCACACCAAATCAGGTGTACAAATCACACTACAATTGCTTGTAGATATGCTTCTGTGGGTTTTAAAAAAATCATTGTCTGCATGTGCATTGGTGATGTGGACGGGGTAGGATTTTAAAAAGGACTGAATTCACTCTGAATTCTGAAGAGAAACTTGTCCAAAAGGGATGGAGGAGGATCAATGCATCCATTCTGCTCTGGAAAGAAGACCAGGTAATTCAGAACTCCCAAACCAGGGGAGGCCTCTCTGGACAGAGGGCCAGGGCATCTATTACCATTTCACATGTGACCAGCAAGTTCTCTCTTGCTATCATGACACCGTCCCATCGCATTGTGAATTTTCATGCTTTCTCCTAATGGCTGCTAGAGACAGGGGGCAAAGAACCTTGCCACAGCATGTGGGAATTAACCAGGAGACAGGCAGGCAGAAGGTCCCAGATTCAATCCTTGGCATCTTTTCTGATGATCTTCCTGAGGGGAGAAGTGACGGCTGCCCACAAGAAAACATTTCATCCAACGTAGGAAGTTGCCTTATATGGAGTCACACCATCATCCCAGGATTCCAGACATGGCTGCCTCCTAGCAAAGGCAGTTTTAGGGTAGTGCGACCACTTCTGCTACACTGGGCACACTGCCATGGGGGGGGGGGGACTACAACAATGATGTCAAACTGAGCATGAGAGGCGGGGGAGGGGACCAAATATTAGCATTGCAGAGGGCACTGCTGAAACTTGCGAGGCCAAAGTCTCCACAGCTCCCAGCCCTTCCTGGAGGCGCCAGGGGTTGAACCTGGAGCCGTCTGCATGTAAAGCAGATGTTCTGTCATTGAGCTGCAGATGGAGCCCCAAGATGGGGAAGGGAAGACTTCAGAAACAGAGCAAGGAGGACCGAGTGCACTCAGGGACCATGAAATACTAATTGAAAATATTACAGAGGGGCAGGATGAGAAACTGGGGAGGAGGGCGGGGGGAAGGTGGAATTGGGGGACTAGAGCACTGAACAGAAGTACCCAAAATGAAATGTTTTGTTTAGGTATCCAGGATTTTAATATAGATGCAATTTGAGGATAGTGTGTCAACCCTGAAATAAAAAGTAGCAGCAAAGTAATTTTGAGTATTGGACCCTCCCCCCCCCCCTTATCGTGGGTGCTTAGGGTGATTCTAGATGCTGTTGGGCTCCAAATCCCATCACCCCCGTTGCATCCCAGTGATAAAAGTGGCTAGAGAGATTTCACTCTGTCTGTCTGTCTGTCTGATAGTGCTACTACAGCAGCCATTCCCAGCAGGGTGCCCTGCTTGACTTCAGTCCTACCAGCCCCAGCCAACATGGCCAAGAGGAAGGGATGATGGGAGTTGTGGTCCAATTGCAAAGGGAGAAACACAGGTTCCCCATTCCTAGGGGAGAGAGTTATATGGACCAAAAGGTGTACTGAAAATCCCCATAAAAAGGTAAAGGACCCCTAACAGTTAAGTCCAGTCGCGGGTGACTCTGGGGTTGCTGTGCTCATCTTGCTATACTGGATGAGGGAGCCAGCGTTTGTCCGCAGACAGTTTTTCCGGGTCATGTGGCCAGCATGACTAAGCCACTTCTGGTGAAACCAGAGCAGTGCATGGAAACGCCGTTTGGCTTCCCGCCTGAGCGGTACCTATTTATCTACTTGCACTTTGACGTGCTTTTGAACTGCTAGGTTGGCAGGAGCAGGGACAGAGCAACGGGAGCTCACCCCATCACGGGGATTCGAACTGCCGACCTTCTAATCAGGAAGCCCGAGGCTCTATGGTTTAGACCACAGTGCCACCCGCGTAGCTCCTAAAACCCCCATAGTCCTGTGATATCCCCGGTCTGTGAATTTGGGGTCTCCTGCTCAAAGCGGGGCAGTTGGGTGCTGTGTCACAGTGCTGGCTGCGGCTGATGGGAGTTGTAGCCCAAAAGCATTCCCTGGGCACCAGCTTGACAAAAGTCATTATAGGAGTTGTATGCAGGTGAGACTCTTCTAACAATGATTCCAACCCTGTTACTTTTCTATATTGAAATATACTCAGAGTCGCAAAGTGATTTCATGCTCTTTATTCAGCTCATAGTGGTGAGGAGGAATGAATGCAAGTCCCCTCAGAGTATCTGCTTTATATACATTATTTACACAATGGGCTGCACATGATTGGCTAATTCCGGAATTCTACTGTAAGCCAATCAGGTTGTGGATTCACTTCTATCTGGAGCATGATTGGGTGGTTCCTGCTAACCAATCATACTGCTGCATTGTTCTAGGACCAATCAGACTGCTGCCTTTTGGAGCCTATTGTTCTAGGACCAATCAGACTGCTGCAGTTTGGATCCTATTCGACTCAGTACATAACACCCCTCCCCTCTAAGTTCCAGTCCTGTCTGGGAGGTTGCATTCATAGTTCTCAAGGTACGCCGGCGGCCTATGTGTACATTGCGGCCTGGGGTGTTCCCTGGTCCGGGGTTCAGGTTCTGGCTCGTGTTCCAAGGATGCTGGCTGTGATGGGGCTGTTTGGTCTGGCGCAACTGGCTCGCTCAGTCGTGGTTCTGGTTCCGGTGTCCTTTCGGCCTCACGGGTCCTCTCTGTATTTACTGATTCTGCCTCTCCTGCTTGCCCCTGCTGCTCTATGGGCCTCACTGCCCCACTGTTCCTTTGGGACTCCTCTGACCTGTCCTCCTCCTCCTGGTTTTCTCCCGGGAATCGTCTCCGTATCTGGTCGCAGTGGCGGCGCCAGCATTGCCCCCCATCTGTTAGCACCTCGTATGACACGGGGCCAGTGACCCTGGTGACTGTGGCGGGTACCCATGCAGGGCCTGCCCCAAAATTCTTTGCGTACACTGGGTCCTGGGCCGTGAAGGTCCGGGGGTTCCTGCCTTCCCCCACCACTACCTCATCCTGAGCTCTATCGGGGTGAAGGCGGTCCAATCTGATTGCAAGGCGCCGACCCATTAGTAGTTCAGCGGGGCTCCGGCCAGTCGTTGAGCTGGGGGTGCTGTGCTGTGCTAGAAGGAATGTGGCAAGGCGGTACTCCCAATCCCCTTGCGTCATGCGGCGAAGGGTGTCCTTGGTGGTCCGCACCATGCGTTCTGCTTGGCCATTGGTGGCCGGGTGGAATGGCGCCGAACGGATGTGGCGGATGGCGTTCTGCACTGTGAAGGTTTGAAATTCTCCTGACGTAAATGCAGTCCCGTTGTCTGAGACGAGAGTGTCAGGGAGCCCGTGGGTTGCAAACAGCCTGCGTAGTACCCGGATGGCTGCGGACGTAGAAGTGGACGGTACCAGTGCGACTTCCAGCCATTTGGTGTAGGAGTCCACTGTTGTGTATTGAGTCAAAGGATTTTATATCTGCATTATTATTGTCTGTATTTGCATTAGGGTAAAGTAACTGCCTTTTGGTTCCAGAGGGTACAGCTACTATTGGTTCATTTAAGCTGCTGTATTTGGATCCTCTGTCTTATTGGTTGCCTCCAAAAGGCAGGACTGTGATTGCCTGAGATTGTTCCCTCCAAAATGTATCCTTTCTAGTTTGTTCCCTGTCCCTATAAATGTAGCTCTCCCCTCCTCAGTCTTCAGTCTTGTTGCTTTAATAAAGAAGTGTTACTAGAGAACTGTCTCCAGCATATTATGTCAAGAGAGCTGAAATCACAAACCCCACGTCACAACATCCACCACTATGAAGAATGTTTCCCCCTGAAAGGGGCCAGCAAAGTCCACATGCAGGCGTGACCATGGTGCTCGGGCGGACTCCCATGACTGCACTGGGGCCCTTGGGGGATCTGGGCAGGATTCTTGGCAGGCCTGGCAGTGTTTGATCCAGGCCTCTATCTCTCCGTCGATCCCCGGCCACCACACGTAACTCCTGGCAAGGGCCTTCATTCTTACTACCCCTGGGTGTGTCTCGTGTAGGGCTGTGAGGACCCTTTTGCCGAGGGGCTGGGGAACAACGACCCTGCTTCCCCATAACAGGCACCCCTTGTGGGCTGACAGTTCATGTTTGCGGGTTGTGTAGCCGGCGAATTCTGGCCCGGGGCTGCTGCTGGGCCATCCCCTCCACACCCAGTCCAGGACCCGGGAGATGACCCTATCTTTCTTGGAATGGTGTGCAACTTCTTGTGCCTGAATGGGGCGGTCGGGAAGCAGCTCCAGGCTCATAACCTCTTGTGCAGGTGCTGGGTCGGGGCCTGTTTCCGGTAGTGGTAGCCTGCTGAGGGCGTCTGCATGGCCCATCGCCTTTCCAGGGCGGTGAATCAGTGCATACTGGTAGCTGGCAAGGAAAATTGACCACCTGAGGACGCGAGGAGACAGCACTTGGGGGGGTCTGCTTTTCGGGGGCAAACAAGCCAAGCAACGGCTTGTGGTCAGTCACCACGGTGAAAGAAATCATGGAATTTTTTTACTCCCTTCACGATTGCCAGACCCTCCTTGTCGATTTGCGAGTAGTTCCGCTCGGTTTCGTTGAGTGTCTGGGAAAAGTATGCTACCGGTACCTCTCTTCCACCCGGGAGTTGGTGTCCCAGGACAGCGCCAAAGCCATAGGGTGAGGCGTCGCATGCTAGCACAACTGGCAGCCTCTCGTCGAAGTGTGCCAAGACCGAGTTTGAGACAAGCAAGTCCTTGACTGCCTGGAATGCAGCCTCCTGGCGCTGGCCCCACACCCAAGGAGCCCGCTTGTCCAGGAGTCTGTGTAGGGGCTCTGCTACCGCCGCCTTGTGGGGAAGGAAGGAATGGTAAAAGTTCAATAGTCCCAAGAAGGCCTGAAGTTCAGTCTTGTTCTTGGGCGCTAGGGCATCACAAATGGCCCGTACCTTGTCCCCAGTTGGGTGGACCCCTTCTGCATCCACCATAAATCCCAGAAAGTCCACCTGAGGCACTCCTAGTAGACATTTTTCCCGCTTCACCTTGAGACCCGCCGTCTCGAAACGGTGCAGAACGGTGCGGAGGCGGTCCTCAAACTCCTCGGGTGTGGGCCCAGCAATCAACACATCATCGAAGAAGGGGTGACACCAGGAATCCCTTTAAGGAGAGAGTCCATTAGATTCTGGAATATGCCTGGTGCCACGCTGACCCCGAATTGCAGCCGCTTTACCCTGAACGCTCCTCTGTGCGTCACAATCGTCTGTGCCTCTGCTGTAGCCTCATCTACTGGCAGCTGTTGATATGCTTGGGCCAAGTCCAGCTTGCCAAAAATTTTCGACCCAGCCAGGGTGGCAAGGACATGCCTGACCACTGGCACTGGGTATGCATGGGCCGTGAGGGCCTTGTTTATGGTACATTTGTAGTCTGCGCAGATGCGGACCGAACCATTAGGCTTGACGGGTGTGACAATTGGGGTTTCCCAGGGGGCATTAGGCACCGGCTCCAGCACTCCTTGCTCCACGAGTCGGTCCAATTCCTCATCTATACGGGGTTTCAGGGCGAACGGGACCCGGCGGGCCTTGAGCCTGACCGGTCGTACTGCAGGGTCAAGCTGTAGAGCAATGGGGGGGGCCGTATACTGTCCCAATTTCCCATCGAAACCCCCCGAAATTCCTTGCATATGGCGTCCACATCAACTTGTAAGCTCATGTGGTTCACCCCGGTGATGGCTAGCCCCAGTGGTCCAAACCATGCCAATCCCAGTAAGCTAATGTAGGGGCCCTTGACCACAAGCAAGTCCAGTTGCCGCGTCCGCCCTTTGTATTGCACCCTGAAGGTCCCCACCCCCATTGTGGGGACCTTACGTTTCTGGAAGTCCCGGAGGGTGAATGGGGCCGGCCTGAGTTTGGGACCCCCAGTAGGGCACAGTTTCCTTAAGGTCCTTGCCGAGATTATGGAAAGAGTTGAACCCGTGTCAAGCTCCATGCGGCATGGGGCCCCTTCTATCCGTACCTCTACATAAATTTTCTCTACGTTGGGGTGGGGCAACTGGTATACCTGGAAGTCCATGAGCTCCGTTGAGTTGCCTTGGTGCGTTGGGCCCCGGGACCTGGGGCTCTTGGATTGGTCATCTGATGCCTGGTGTCGGGTGGGCCGAGCCCGACACACCCGGGCGATGTGTCCCAATTTTCTGCACTGCCTGCACTCTGCGTTGCGGAAATGGCAGGTCCTCCTCTCGTGACTTTCTCCACAGCTTGCGCAGTTCCCTCCTTCTCGTCGAGGCAGCTGTGGTATGTGGGCTGCTTGAGTGTGCTGCTGTACTCGGTGCACCTCCTCCCTGTCGGATCCTGAGTCGTTGGTGAGGTCTTCGTGGTGGACCCTCGGTTGGGACGGCTGGCTCGGCCGTGCCTCTTGCGTCGACCTCTCGGCAGCTTCCGTTGCCAGGGCCTCCTCCAGAGCAACCTGGAACGTTAGGTTCTTCTTAGCGTAGAGGCGTCGTTGCAGCTTCTCATCCTTCAGGCCACCGACAAGGCGGTCAAGAAGCATGTTCTCCAGCTCTGAGAAGTTGCAGAACCGGGCAGCTTGGCGGAGAGAGGTCACAAACCCAGTTATGGTTTCCCCAGGGGCTTGCCGCTTTGCGTAGAAGGCATTTCGACAAGCCACCACTGAGGGCTGTGGCGAAAAGTGCCCCTTCAGCTGTTCCATTATTGTTTTGTATGGAACAGTGGCGACGTCTTCAGGTGCAAGGAGAGCCCGGGCGATTTCAAACGTCTCCTCTCCGCAGACGCTGAAGAATATTGCCCTCTTCTTGGCGTCTTCTTCATCGGTGATCCCTTTGGCTTCGAGGAGGAAGGTGAAACGGGAGGCGTACGCTTCCCAGTCTCCAGATGCTGGGTTGAACGGCGAGAAGCTGCTGTCAGTTGCCATTCTGAGTTCCTTGTGTCCCGGAGCTGAAGCCTGGATACACGGTGCGAGGCAGCGGTGCGGCAGGTGGCGGTGCTGCGGTGCTGTGTGTGGCAGTCAGCTCAGCGGGATCCCACCTTTGTTGCCAGTGAAATATACTCAGAGTCGCAAAGTGATTTCATGCTCTTTATTCAGCTCATAGTGGTGAGGAGGAATGAATGCAAGTCCCCTCAAAGTATCTGCTTTATATACATTATTTACACAATGGGCTGCACATGATTGGCTAATTCCGGAATTCTACTGTAAGCCAATCAGGTTGTGGATTCACTTCTATCTGGAGCATGATTGGGTGGTTCCTGCTAACCAATTATACTGCTGCATTGTTCTAGGACCAATCAGACTGCTGCCTTTTGGAGCCTATTGTTCTAGGACCAATCAGACTGCTGCCTTTTGGAGCCTATTGTTCTAGGACCAATCAGACTGCTGCAGTTTGGATCCTATTCGACTCAGTACATAACATATATACATGTTCTTTCATAAGCAAAATACACCACCCAAAACAGGACTTTGTTAAATGACCCCCAACGGTTTTTCTTTAGTTTTAGAATTTATGCTTTTATTCATTTAGGATGTCCATGTGGCCCCTGGAAGGTTGTGCACGAGAGAACTTGGCCCTTGGCATAAAAGCCTCTCTGCTCTAGGGCAAAACTAAGCAAATGAGGGGACACTGAAAGGAGGAGAAAGGGGGCTTGTGATGGGCTTTACAATAGTGCTTTTGAAACATTTCAAAGGGGGGAAAGTGCCAGAGCCTGTCAGGCCTTGACTTCTGTCAAGGTCAGGGGTCAGCAAACTTTTTCAGCGGGGGGGCTGGTCCCTTGTCCCTCAGACCTTGGGGGGGGGCGGACTGCATGTTGCCATGATTATGACCCACATTTTTGGCAAAACCCCTTATTGGGACCAGCCCCAACGTTGCCCAAATGTGACTTTTTTGGAGGGGGGCGTGTTCCCTCACACACCCACGCTGCTTCCTTTGCATTTTATACATTGACGGTTCTTATTTCTCTCGTAAGGTGGGGTGGGTGGGGGTGGGGGGCTGAGGTAAGCGTGCCATTCCTGTCAGCCCTGGAGAGCGTGTGCGCATGCGTGGGTGAAGGGAAAAGCCCTTGGCCGGCGCTGCTCAAGCAAAAACCTTCTTTTCCCCACGTGGCGGCGATTTACCTTTCCTTGGCCCGCCCCGTGCAGCTCCCGAGCGGCCTCCCCAGCAGAGCGCAGAGCTGCATTGGAGTGCAGCCGCCCAGGCGCTCCCCGCTCCCGAGGCGCCTCTGACTGAGCCCCTGCCGCCGCAACTGCCCTTCCTGAAATCCAACCTGTGGCTCCTTTTCCCTCTCCCTCACCCTGGAAGAAAAGATTGCTGCGCGTGCGACGGGCCGAGAAGGGGCTGGTCTTCAGCAGCCGCCCGCCCGCCCGCCCGCCTCACTTTTGACCCCCAAACCTGGCTGAGTCACAAAAACCATTGTGCATGCGCACACTATGCCGGCTCCCTGGATCCCGCACCGTCCGCGGGCCGGATCTAGAAAGCAATTGGGCCTGATCCGGACCGCGGACCATAGTTTGCCGATCCATGGCCAAGGTGAAGAGCCACTTCAAATAAATAGGTAAATATGGTTTTTGCTGCTAAGGATATTTCTAAACATCAGACCTGATACTTATATGTCAGCAGAACCGTCTGACTGAGCAGATAGGACGTTCTATAAAACCATGCATGCCTTGTGATGGGAAAAGGGACTTCTGCAAAAATGCAACCATTGCAGCCCAGAGTAGGAAACAATGAGGTTTCGTAACACGGTGGAAGAAGACTGTTAGGAAGCCAAGCTGCTGCTGGTTCTCATTTAGTGATCTTTAGTACAGGTTGAGGCTCAGAGCGACAGTTCAAGCACAGTGCTCAGAATTTAGTCTTCTTTTCTGCAAACAGGAATCTTCTGGGCTTATCACTCTGGTAGGGAAATGAATTACATGAAGGTTTATTTCAAAAGGAAGGCAGAGAGAGATTTTTAGGTAGTCTACCGAGCAGTTCTGCACGAGGGTAATTGAAAAGGCAAGTTTTGCACCCTGGAAAGTTCATCTTCAGCTTGGATTTTAATCTGAGCTGGGGAAGAAATCAGGGCTCTTTCCCCACTTCCCACCTGCCACACCTCCTTCAGAAAACCCCTCCTCTTCACTGCTCTTCCAGCAGGGGCATCATGGGAGGGACGGAATCAGAGAATCATGGAATTGTGGAGTTGGAAGGGACCCCAAGGATCATGTAGTCGAAGCCTCTGCATTGCAAAATATGCAGCTGACTCATAAGGAGATCAAACCAGCAATTTTGGTGTTATCAGCACCACAAACTATCTAATTGAGCTCACGCAAAACTCTTTCCCCGCTCCCTTTTGACTTGCATGCTGCTATGATGTGACCCAGACACCAGGAGCACTGGGAAGTATGAATTTCTCAGCGTTTCTGACCTTGCTAACTGCATTTCCCAGCCAGGTGCCTAATTTGCAGCTGAAGCAGTGTGCTGGGCACCAGAAAGGCATGGGGCGGGAATGGAGAGCAGGAAAAACTTCTATTCCAAGACTCTGCTGCCACCACTGGAGCAGCAAAAACAGATAAGGGAAGTGGGCACATGTTGGGATCTGGGGGAAGGATTGGGCCCTGTTCCATCCTGGGTGACACCAAAGGGGTGCAAGTGCAACAGGATCTGATTTGGATTGGAGCTGGGAGCTATTTTATGCAAGCTGAGTAGAGTTTACCTTTTGGCTTGCCTTGCATTCTGCTTCTTTTCCAGGACTGAAGTGAATTTGTTCATAGGTGTTCTCTGCAGTGAAGACATTCCTTTTTGAGGAAAAGGCTTTGGAGAACGGATCAGGGCTCTTTTTGCATGGATTCACAGTATAGACCTGTGCCTTAGAGGATCTCCCAGTCTTCACAGAGATTTGATCATAAGTCTCTTTGGGCTGTATTAGTGAAGACTGGAGAAGCTTTTCTGAATTGGGGTCATGGGTGATGCCCTTTGACCAAGTAAAAGGAATCTGTTCATAAGTATTGCTTGCCTCATCAAGATCATCACCATGGAGGGGTGCTGTGGATTTAGGGTGTTTCATCTTAATAATCTGCCCATGCATGTTTCCCCTTGGCAAATCTGGCAAACTCTGGGGGTGGTTTGGTTCCTGAGGCTCTTTCTCAAACACAAGAGAGCTGGCATAGGCTGCAAATAGAGACTGCGACCCCCAGAGTTCTGAGGAGGTCACAGGCTTATTAGGTAACTTAGGAGACAGCTTGGGAGGAGCTGAGGCAGGAGGGTTTAGCATTGCTTTCTTGGGTGTAGCAACAGAGGATGGACCACTGGTGGGGGCAGGGAATGCCAAACAGCTCTTGTCTTGGTCTCGGCTAATTATGGAGTAAGTAGTTTCTGGATGGGAGTTTTCTGTGACTTTTTTGCCATATAGACTATCAGATTGCTTAGTCAATGCAAACACGGCACTTGTTTTTTTCTTGTAGGGAGAGGCACTAACTTGGCTGGGTTCTTCAGGCTTTGGCAAACTGTCCACCAACACTTTGCACATGTCTTTTGGCACCTCCAGGCTCCTGTTGTCTAAGGGGTGTTTCTTCACTGCTGAATAAGCAATGCTTCCTTCGGTTCCAAAGTCTTCCTCAAAGGTTTCTGCTATTAGCAAGCAGCTCTTGTCTGGCACCAGTGGGGCTGCTTCGGGGTCCTGCTGAGATGGAAAGGGGCAGGAAAGCAAGAAGAAATGGCTGAGATTAATCTCCAGTTCTTAAACAAGGATTTCAAGATGAGAGAGGACAGTGATCTTTTCAAAGAACATCTAAAAGAGCTCTAGTGAGTCAGGCCATTGGCTTATCCATTCCAGCATCCTGTTCCCACAGTGGCCAACTGGATGCCTATGGGAAGCCCTGAGGCAGGACCTGAGCACAGCTCTCTACTTCTGATTTCCAGCAACCAGCATTTGGAGGCATATCACCCCCCCCCCCCAGTAGAGGTACAACACAGCCATCCTGCCTCGTAGTCAGTAGGGGTGGAGAAAGAAGTTTGATTCAGTTCACATTTCAAGGAAGCTACATAAAGAATTTCACTGGCTGCTGGCTATGTTCCTGGTTTTGGTGTGTGAAGCCCTATAGAGCTTGGGATCAGGCTACCTGAAACATGGTCTCACCCCTTCTATACCTAGTTGATCACTAGGCTCTTCAGGTGACGATGCCATCTTACCAGAAGGTCCATTCTGCGCAACATAGGAAGCAGGCCTTTTCTGTGGTCGCACCTCCTCTTTGGAATTTCCTCCCCTTGAAAATTAGGCATTGCCTCTCTTACCTTTTCGGCACCTACTGAAGACCTTCCTCTTCCAACTTTTAAGTAGAGTGAGGGTTTGCCTCTTTTAGTAATTGGTCTATTTAAAGCCATTTAAACTACTGAAAACCACTGCCAGCATCTTTCTAACAGTAGCCACTCAGAGCTTTTTCCTCAAGAAAAATCTACCTCTCGGTTCTCCCTTGACAAAGACTCCTGCTGCTCCTGAAGCTTTTTCCTGGGTGTCGCTGGCTGGGGGCTGCTCTCTTGTTTTGCTGGCCTGGGGGCTGGTGAGCTTCCAGACACTTCTCTGGTCAACTCCGAAGTGGTGCTTGCAGAGCTTTGCTGGAAAGCTCTTGGCTGATGCACAGAGATTTCATCATAGATGCTTCTTTCCTCTTGCTATCAGGGTATGGAAAAGAAATAGAAAGGGGGATAACAGTAGTTAGATTTGCAAGAGGATTTGGAGGAAAAATGGAATGCTGAATTAGATGGACCTTTGCTCCAGGGAATATGTCACTTTCAGTTTTTCTCAACTTTTCATTTTCCCAGCCTTAAATGTTAACACAGAGTTTTCAGGCAGCTGTAGAAGTTAAATGAATCCTTTCCTGGAGCATCCCTGCAGTTGAAAGAATACAAAGCCCAGTGTCCCTTGACCCCCATAACCTCCTTGTCCGCCCCACACCCCTCAAACTACAGCCCCCCCGGCCTGCCTGCACCTTGCCAGCTACAGCCTTCGCAACCACCCCAATACCCCCAGGGCCTGCTCCTTCTCAGGGTCTCCTTATTGTTTTTATTCAGCATGGCAGCTGGATGGGTGGCTGCCAGGGGCCTGCCAGGCCAGAGAGTCAAAGCTTCCCACGGTGGCAGTGTCAGCAGTGGTGCCCCCCTTGTGCCACTCCCCCTTTCTCTTCCCCCGGGCCTGGTGCAAGACTTTCCCCTCTTTCCCTCCACCCACCTTCTCCAACTTGGGCAGAGGAGGTGGCGGTGGCGGCGGCGGAGGAGGAGAAGGCCTCACTTGGCAACTCTCTCTACCTCTGCTTCCCCCAACACCAAGCCATTTGCAGTTAGCGTATCTCTATGAAGATGGGAATTTGGGACTCTGTATGAGAAAGTGAGAAGCCGTGATGGCTTAAGGGTTTTTGTGACGGTCCCGGCATTTTGGGGGCAGTTGGAGACTATGCCCTAGACTTGTGTTTTCTAGTCCAACCTTCAGGATCAAACTCCAATAACAAAGTTATAATAAAACATAAAAACAACACAGAAGATCAAACATGAAAATGCACCCCAACCCCCCAATAAACCCCAACAAAATTCAGCAAATTATATCAGAAAGTTAAAATAGGCTATAAAATGTGTTGAAACATCTGGGCACATAAAGAGGTGCTTATCCAATTTTAGGGTACCATCATGTCCAGATGAACGGGATTGCTGATCACATTGCTGTACTTGGCTAAAAGCAACAGGATGACTCTATCTGTGGTTGCTTTTGGCAAAATGTAATGCTCAGATCAGCAATTCAGTTCACAGGATGACTATAGGAAGGATTATATTTTTGAAACAAAGTCTCTAATGCTTGACTTACATTTGGACAGGCCGTAGTCAGATTTTCTCCGAAAGGCTCTATCTTGGAAGTCTGGTAGTAGCTTATGAGCTCCGCAAGGCTTGGATGGGTCTGGGTGTCCCCTGATATGACATAACATCCATTCCGTTGACAACTGATGACAAAATGGCGGCATCGATCTTTTCCCCTGCGGTCAAAAGAAGTGCCCCTTTTAGGACTAGGCAGAGAGGAATTTCCACTGGTCTAGGAGTGTGGGCAAGGGGAGCAGAAGATCTGGGCGCATTGTTAGCGACAGGTCCTGTACCCTTAGGCAGCTACTAAGTCCGCTTCAGAGAACATGATTCATGTCCTTGACTGGGACGGGGGCAACTCAGCTCCATGCACAGCCTGCAAACAGGGCTTGACCAGGGATGCTTCCAATGTCCTCCTCATTCAAATTTCAACCTGAATTAGCAAAGCACTTAGTCCATACAATCACTCCATACATTTAAATATATATATTTTATTTTAATAATAATAATAATTTTATTATTTATATCCTGCACATCTGACTGGGTTGCCCCAATACAATAGAAATGTTTGAGAGATTCAGAAATGAGCAATAGCTTTCCTGTTTGACACCGTATGGTCCACAACTCAATACAGCATACATGTAAAGCATTATTATACCACTTTTAACAGTCACGGAGAAGCCTGGGAACTGTAGTTTATAGTTTATCAAGGGTGCTGATCTCACAGAGCTGCAGTTTCCAGCACCCATAACAAACTACAGTTCCCAGGATGCTCCATGCCTGTAAAAGTTCTTTAAGCGTATGATTTGGAGGTAGCCCCAGTTGATCCTTCGTTATTCTGGGTTTCCTAACTTTGTCTCGATTACTGTGCACCCAGGTTGGCAGCCATTGCTATGTCTTGTGGCAGTGAGTTCCAGAGTTTAACTATTTTCTCTGTTCAGAAGTGCTTATTTCCGTCTGTCCCAAATTTCTCACCATTTAGCTTTGGTGGACAATCCCTGGTTCTAGTATTAATGAGAAAGAATGAAAAACGTCTCTCCCGTCAGTTTCTCCACAACAGACATGCTTTTATAAACTACTATTGTGCCCCCGACCTGCTTCACTTTTTCTTCCTAAACTAAAAAGCCACAAATGATTGTGACCTTTCCTCATACAGGAGTTGCTCTAGACCCCCATCATATTGGTTGCTCTGCTTTGCATTGTCCACTGCTCTCCAATAGCCTTTTTTAGTTACTGCCACCAAAACTGCTGGCATTTGCGGGTAAAGCCCAACCACACTAGCAGCAACCAAGAGACCTCTCCAGGATACAAACCTGGGCAGTGTGCAGGGATGTCCTGGGCTTCCCAGAGAACAAGACCCCCTGTCTCTCGGCCTCACTGATGTGGTCCAAAGGAAAGCAGAGCAAGACGTTGGGCACCAGCTTGGCTGCAGGAGTTGCTGGAAGGAGGCAGACAAGGCGCCATCCAACCGTCTTAGGGACTCCACTCCAAATTTGTGTAGGGTTTACTCCTTAGCCTTTTCTTCTTCTGAAGATATTCCACAAGGCAGCAGAGCTTTAGGATCAGAGTTTTCCTTCTCCTAGATGGGCTCCCTAGACGGACAAGCACCATCTGCCCCTCACATCCCTTTATAGCATGGGCAGAAACTGCCTTCTTAACCGTTGGGCATGCCCTTGGACTCGTCCACTCCATCTGCCAAAGCCTGTCTTCGCATGCAGGGGAAGACACAACTCTCCGAGGGTTTGAGTCCCATTAGCTACCCATACCTGGTTGAACTGGCCAGTCAAAGCTATTCCTGGGATTGTGGCCACTGTTGCATGCTGACAGTTTCTAGGAGCCACAGGTGAGAGCTGAGTGCAGGGTGAGGACCAAAGGTGGACAAAGTACCTCAGAAGGAGCAGGACATGTTCCCAACCAAAGGTACTGTCCCTCCGCTAACACATGACACACCCACCAGAACTGTACACATTTGCAAATCAGGCTAGTTGCTGCTTCTGAACAATTGTCAAGGCAGCTCCACATGTGCAGCACTGCAGTAGTCCAGACGTCCTGCCTTCAAGTAAGTGGGGCGCAAAAAACAGAAAGGTACAGAATAGGGACCTCCATGATCATAGGCTTCATTTGGCCTGTTAAAAACTCCAAAGCACCCTAGAAAATGTTCCTAAGAGCCACTAGCTCCCATAAGATAAATTTCATTCTTTCGTTTCTTTTATTTGTTTACAACATAGCAAGTATAATAACAGATGCCAAATAAAGTAAAAGTCGAAAGGATATCTAGCGGTAAACTTATAGGAACAAATTTCCATACCAAAATCAAACATAATAAATTAACATCACAAAGGTTCTGCTTAGCACATGAGGGTTTACCTTATTATACATTAGTACATTAGAAAAAGACTGCATTTTTCGTGGGAGAAGTTATCTTGTTGGCTGTGCTCTCTGCTTCTCATCATATATTTAATTCTTTTAAGCAGAGCATTACCAGAAGCCTGAATACTGACCTTCTGTATAAGAAGGAGTACCTCTTCATGGAAAGTCACCACAGAAGGATTGAATTCAGACATAGCATTTGAGAGAAGAGATGGACATAGCCCGTCATAAGGCTTTGGGTGTGCAATAAATGCTTTTCATTTGACAACAAATGAGCCACAGTGACAGAAGCCACCATGCAGAGACTCATCAAGGGCCTTCGACACATTAACACGTCTGAATTTGCATGAGTACCTCTTTCACCATTTGTGGTATGACTAGCAAACTATCTGAATGGTCTCGATTAGCACCAGGAGTCAGTTTTCTCTGAACAATCGGCTGCTCTTATGTCACAGAAAGTGATGCTTTGAAGGGGAGCCAGGCTCCACAACAGGACTGGGGAATCCTCCCGTGGTCGCTGGGCTGCAGCTCCCAGCATTCTTGGCCCATGGTCCCGCTGGCTACGGCTGTGGGGAGCTGGAGTCCATCACCACCTGGAGGCCAGCCCTGCTCTGTAACAAAATTGGCAGCACCAGAGCTTCAAGGTCTCACAGTTGTGGGGCGGAGGTGTCCTGTCCATGTCCTGGCCATGCTGAGGACATCACAAATGGCACCCTGAGAGGAGAAGGAACTTTCCCACAAACCAACTCAGAAGCCTGTAAAAATCCATGGAGAATAAGGCTATCAAGGGCTGCTAGCCACACCAGTCACTATACAGTTTTCCAGAAGGTGGCTAAAAGAAGGCAGAAATAGTTCCTGCTGAAACTCTACTGGCATGGAGTTCCACAGGGCAAGCTGCCAGAGGGAAGCTGCCATATCCCATATACTTACCAAACAATTGCTTAAGGATGGTAGTCCAGGATCCATCCCCACCCCACTTATAAACCTACGGCCAAAATAATCATTTCAGTGTCAACAGAGCCAAACAATATCACCAATGGATCTCACCACCTGTAGATGAAACCTGCAGAATTTGATCCAAAATCAACCCACAGTAAATCCACTGAAGTTAATGGACATGCCTAACTTAGTTCCACTCATTTCAGCAGGTCTATTCTGAGTAGAACTTGATTCAATTCAGTCTTAGGAGGGACAACGTAGAGTATTGCATCACAGTATGGCATTTCCTCCTGATTGCAGTCAGTGGCCTCAAATTACATGCATCTCTGGAATTAGTTCCCTGTTGCCCCATCATTCCTTCTCTTTCCAGTGCTCGGGTGACACAGGCTGCTCCCTAAGTAGTCTACCTAAGACCATCTACACACAAGAGAGAAAGCTTTCAGGAGGCTTGAAGGGGCCCAGGGCTTTCAGAAGAACACCAAATTTATATAGAGGCAGCAACCCTTGAGATGGCCATCCACCCAAACCACCCCATGGGGACTGAGTGGCCACAGAAAGCGGACTGCCTATTGGAGGAGAAATGGCAGAGAGCGAGAGCAGTGATTCTACATGACGTTCTGCTGGAAGTCCAAAACAAACAAACAAAAACCCAGTATAAGACAATTTGAAAATGGTGGCATTTTCCAGCCAAAGAGACAATCTAAACTCAAAAGCTTACCTGTAGGAGAGGATGTATCCAAACGATCTCTCATTTAATCGGATGAGAAAACTGCCAAAGCTTTTTTCTTTCAGCTGCTCTTCAGTTTGCCTGTACAAAGAGACAGCTTCTTTTATAATGTCACAGCCTGATTTGGTACAGAAGTAGAGGTTAGACATGAAAGATTCTGTCAGTTTTTGTTTTTTCTCCATTTCTCAATTTTCCAATTGTAAATTCAGTTCTTAACATTTCCACATCAGTTTGCATTTTTTAAAAGTCCTCAAGAAAAGTGGATCTAATAAATCCTATCCCGATGATCTACTCACTAACCCACAGCAACCCTATCATGGACTCTCCTGTTAAGCACATTTTCTTTTCTTAATAAAAAGAGAAAGGTACAAAACCAGCAGCCTCCCATCAATCCCAAATCATCTACTTCAAAAGACAGTGGCAATTAACTAAAACATTCATTTCAGTGCTTTTCTCCTTACTTCCTTGTAATGAATCCATGGAACCATTCTGGCAAGCTGCCGTCCTGTAACATAAGAGGAACTTGCGTCTGCAGAAACCACCTCAGCACCAGGTCCTTGAGCATCTCGGACGGCTGGTTCTCAATTTCCAGGCTGGCTTCCATCCCTCAAGCAAATTGCGGTGCCTATTATTTATCCAGAGATGGAAATAGCTGAAAGAGGGAGGGGAGGAAAGGAAGAGTTGCGTGGCCTGTATTATAGCCTCCTAGAGATCTCATTTGCTTACAGCTTTCTCTTCCAAAGAGTAAAAATATAAACAGAGGATCATGTTTCCTCAATAGCAGGGATAGCATGCAACTTTACTTTGGGGCAACTCATGTGACTTTCAAATTGTCTGACAGAGCCTGAACCTCTAGCTATTGTATTTTGTTGCATTTTTATCCCACCTTTTTCTCCAAGGAGCTCTACATGACACATACCGCTCTCCTACTCCTTATTAATTTCCACAACAACCCTGTGAGGTAGGCCTGAGGTCACCCAGTGAGTTTCACCGCTGAGTGGGGAAGCAAACTCTGGTCTCCCAGGTCACAGTCCAACACTCTTAACCATTGCACTTCACTGTTAGCAGAGGTCCAGCAGCTCTTCTTGTTAACCTAGTGATCCAATCAGTGTCAATGCACCCCATGCCAAATCCTGGCCAATGCACTTACAAGGCCCACATGTGACCTCTAGCAGCTGTTATTCAGAAGCATATCAGTTGCAACAGGGGAGGCAGAAGCCAGCCATCATGGCTGTAGCCATTAGGAATGCGGGGAGAAATTGGATTCCGTTCTCAGTTAAAGGTGGACCTACATAAAGAATGGAAAGAACCGTACCGGCTGCCGAGCTAAGGTCAAGGTGCTGGCTTTGGTGTGTATCACTTGGAACTGGAAGCAGCGTCTCATCCCTTATATCCAATTGATATCCAATTGATCAATGAGCACTGCAAGGGAGCATCTCCTGCAAATGCCGTCTGCTCAGGAGGCCCATCTATGGAATGTTGGAATTGGGCCTTTTGTGTGGTGGCTCCTCCCCTTGGGAATCCCCTCCCTGTGAATATTAGGCAGGTGCCATCTCTGTTGGCTTTAAGCATCCACCGAAGATCTTCCTCTTCCAGCAAGCCTTTTAAGTTGGGATCTTTCCTAGTCCAGATCCATACTGGAATTGTTTACAAGATGTTACTCATCATTGCCAGCCCAGGGCTCCATTGGGCAGAAGGCTGGGATGTAAATTTAATAAGCAAACAAAGAACAAACAAGCACTATTAGGGTGGATAACATTTTTCAGGCCAAGGGCCACATTGTGCCATGGTCAACCCTCCAGGGGCCACATGCCAACATTCTGTTTTTTAAAAAGTACACTAGATGGGGTTCTGCAGGGTTGTCACAAAAACCTTTTGACATCATAGAGTCAAAGCAGGAAGAGCCAAAACTTTGTTTTTTAAAATATAATTTTGAGGGTTTCTCTGGTGAACTACAAAAACATTTTGTGTGTCTGTGTATGAGCAGTGACGGAGCTTCATGCTATGGCACCGGGGGGGGGGGGGCAGAGACCAGGTGGGGCAGGGCTGGCACACGTCCTGAGGGCATGGTGTGCCGCCTGCAGGGGCATGATGCGCATCCTGGGGGGCGTGACGTGCCACCTGCGGGGGCATGGCGCCCAGTGCGGGAAGGGGGCAGCTGCGATGGCACCCCACTGGGATCGTGCTGCCGGGGGTGGTGCGCTCCCCCCGGACTACTCTTCCTCTGCCAGTGCGCACGAGTGCACATGCGTGGCTCACAGCCTGTTGTTTTGCCAGCCCTGATATACAGTAGTAACACTTGGAGAGGTGTTCAGACAGTGCCAACTAGTGGCCACTAAGAGGAACACCATACTTCCAGGGGCCATTTTTTTGAACCCCACCCCAGAAATGCACCTCCTAGGTCTAGAAAACATGCCTGTGAGAGAAAGCATTTCAACTCATTTTCAGCAGGCACAGGAGGAAAAAACTTAGTTTGCTCACTTCCCCTCGTTCTGCACAGCTGTTAAAAGTGTGCACAAAATAGCATGCCTCCTTCTGTGTCTCCAGAACTCTTCTCAGGCTGGATGGCAAAGACGGGGTTTTTTTCCGCGGGGTGTGTGGAACTGGCAGGACCCTAAGCAGAGTCTTTGTATTTGGCCAGGCTCAAGATGGGAATGTTGGAGGCTGTGGCAGATGCTCCAATGAGGCTCCGTTTGGTTACCCCAAAGGCTGCTGGGGTAATGGAGCAGACAGTGGTTGATTTTCCCACCTCTGGAAATGTAAAGCCCAACCACTGCTCAGTTCTGTCTCCATTGGAGCCAAAACACCCAGATAGTTTGAAAAGGTATATTAGCTTTTCTGTTCTCCTGATCATCTCACCCCCTTCAAAATGGAAGCAGGCAATGTATCTGCATTTGAATAAAGTCTGTTACACTTTTGCATGGTGTTCCTTCATTTGCAAATCTGCTAAAAATAGGGAAAACATGAACTCTTTCCTTATTGGCTCCTTTTCGTATTAGATGAGGCAGTGTGGGCCCAGCATTGCAGACTGACCCTGTCTTTGCATGGCACGCCAGAGGCAAGGGCTCCAAACTGCTTCAGTGGGAGAGATGGGAAGCAGGGCTCATGCCATCAACTGCTGAAGCCCAGCTCTGACAGGCAGCTTCTACCTCCGAACGGTTTCCATTTCAGCCAGTTCTTATAAGAACTACTTATTTGACTTTGGGGATTGGTTTTCTTCTTCGCTCCCGGGTCCTTTTTCCTTTTGTGTTGTGCCTTCTAGATTGTAAGCCTGTTGGCTGGGACTGCCTTATTTTAACTGATTGCTTGTAACATCCTCTGGAAGCTTAGTTGGGTGAAGAGAATGATAGAAATAATCTAAATAAGCAAATAAATGCCACAGAGTGCCATGAAGCCTCTTTCAAGTGAAAGGTGTACTGGGATCACCTGCAACTTTCCTTTCCTTCTCCTTGAAACATGGGGCTACTAATCTGATTAGGTGAGTGATGATGAGGAAATGGGGGCTTTGACCTTCAGCACATTTCCCCTCAATCTACTTCCCCTCTCTTCCCCCATTAGCTATAATTTCTGCAAAGGGCCAAAGCAGGTGCAAGATCTGGATTGAGACTGCCTGCATACCCAGCCGATCTCTGCACTCTGCTGGAGAAGGCATCTTGCAGATCCTATAGCAGTGGTAGGCAACCTAAGGCCCATGGGCCACAAGCTGCCCGCAGGGGTCGTTTAACCGGCCCATGAGCCGCCCCCGAACCGAGCTGCCCGCTAAACTGGCACAGCGTGGTGCGGGGACTCGGTTCCGCGGCGCTGGAAATCGCATCTGCACATGCGCAGATGCTGGATATTGTGGGCGCGTATGCTCACATGCGCATGCAATCGGGCCCACAGAGGGATCTCCACCGGAGTGAACCAGCCCAGGTGAGGTAAACCTTGCCAACCCCTGTCCTATAGTATCAGGAAGTCTGCTCTACATGATGCTGCAACTGAATGTGGTGGCCCCCACCCTTTGCAGTTCCCTCCCACCACATGCCGGACAGACACCTTCTCTATTGTCCTCTTTCAGTGAGGGTTTTATCTCAGTTGCTACCTGTACAGGATTGGAACTGATCTTATACATAGGTGTTGTTGTAACACACCCACAGACATCTGTTTTATACAGTGCTTCTTTCTTTAAAAATGTTTAGGGGTAATATCATTTTCCTACTCATATTGAAATACTGCCCCTCCATGAGGTCAAATTTAGATTCACAAAATGTTTAGGGGTATGTGTACCCCTGTGTCCCCCCAGAAAAAAGCACTGTTTTTATATATGCCATCGTTCTATATATGTTTTAGTGTTTTGCAAATTGCTTTGGGATGCCTCATGGGAAGTGATTCATTAATGGGATAAATAAATAGTGATCAGGGCCATAACACAATTGTCACATTCAACTTGGTTTTGACAGCCTTTTCCTTGTGCAACTGAACCTCCAGGAAAGGAACAGACAGATGCAGCTTCTTTCTTGACTGCTTCCTGAAATGCAGAAGATTTAGAAAGAAGTTAAGTAGTCTAACCTAATATTTCAGAAAAAGATACAAGCAGATGGCTAAAAAAACCCTGAATGGTTGTGCATTTTGTCATTTTAACGAATGTGTAATGCTCATTGTGGGACGCAGGTGGCGCTGTGGGTTAAAGGCTCAGCGCCTAGGACTTGCCGATTGAAAGGTCGGCGGTTCGAATCCCTGCAGCGGGGTGCACTCCCGCTGCTCGGTCCCAGTGCCTGCCAACCTAGCAGTTCGAAAGCACCTCCGGGTGCAAGTAGATAAATAGGGACCGCTTACCAGCGGGAAGGTAAACGGCGTTTCCGTGTGCAGCTCTGGCTCACCAGATGCAGCTTTGTCATGCTGGCCACGTGACCCGGAAGTGTCTCCGGACAGCGCTGGCCCCTGGCCTCTTAAGTGAGATGGGCGCACAACCCCAGAGTCTGTCAAGACTGGCCTGTACGGGCAGGGGTACCTTTACCTTTACCTAATGCTCATTGTACAGCCCATGAGCTCTCATTAAAATATTGTGAAACCCAGCTTTTGGTTGTCATGTGGTTTTAAAAGAAAAACAAGAAGCACCTGTCCGTCATGAATTCAGAGCTGTGCTTGGAAACAGGATGTAGAAGCAAACAAGCATGAAGATTGGCAGCCAGGAAGCCAATCACAAGTCCAGATCTTCTGTGCTGCCAGCTCTGCATTTTGATATATTTAGACCTGCTGCTGTTGGTTGAATTATGACATTACAAGGTTAGGCATCACAGTGGAACATCATGCAAATAATTCCTTTGGCCCTGCGTAAGTTGCTAAAGGAAAAATGCAAATTGGTCTCTGCTAGAAGGAATATAGCCAGCTGGAAAATATGCAAACTACCAGTACTGTTTTCAATTCGTTGTCTGACTATTGGATACTCTAGCCACCAGTATATCCAAATTTCAGACAAAGCACTGGGAGCAGAATTGAAGGTTTGTTGTTGTTGTTTAGTCGTGTCCGACTCTTCGTGACCCCCTGGACCAGAGCACGCCAGGCACTCCTGTCTTCCACTGCCTCCCGCAGTTTGGTCAGACTCATGTTTGTAGCTTCGAGAATTAAAGGTTTACATATTTTCAAACCAGCTTAGAGTCTATAGAGTCCATGATTCCTGGGTATTGCACCTGGAGGTGAACAGGTTCAGGGATGGGGAATGTCTGGCCCTCCAGATGCTCATGGGCTCCACCTTCCACCACGTCCTGCAAGTATG
Organism: Podarcis gaigeae; assembly: GCF_964106915.1. Lineage (NCBI taxonomy): Eukaryota > Metazoa > Chordata > Lepidosauria > Squamata > Lacertidae > Podarcis > Podarcis gaigeae. The sequence continues at coordinate 1,131,064 of NC_139690.1, forward strand.
GACAATGGTCAGGGATGGTGGGAGTTGTTGTCCATCATTTCATTTCACCATCATCACCTTTGCTATGACAAATCTCGATTCATGCCGTTGGATCTGGAGTTCTCTTCCTGCCACCATAAGGACTCTTTCCAAAGGCAAAATGGGTAGGAATTCTGCTTCTGGGCCAACAGAGAGATCCTGGGTAGGACCTTACAGTTCTAAGAAACCAAAAGGGATGAAGGCCATGAGATCTCTTTGTAGGAGATGCCCCTGAGATGTCGCTGAGGAAAAGAAGAATCAGCACAAAAAACATAATACTCAAATGGGGGGAAAGGCAAATGGTCTTCTCCAGTGCTTGCTTTCTTTAAAGAAAAAAAGGTGCCAGTACTCACCATGAAGTTGTTACAGTAAGTGCCACACTTTTAACCTGGGGGGGGGGAGGTGCCGGTACTGAGAACCCTTGAGTACCCCTAGAAAAACAGTACTGGTCTTCTCCCCTTTATTTTTCTTCACACAGGAAAGGAAAGAAGTGTGCACGCACATGAAAGCTCATACCAAGAACAAACGTAGTTGGTCTCTAAGGTGCTACTGGACAATTTTTTTGTTTTTTGTTTTTTATATATATTTCTACTGCATCAGACCAACACGGCCACCTACCTGAATCCTCCTTATCCTCCTGGAAGTTCTTCCTTATCCAGAGGTAAAGTAGAGAGGCAGGCTTGGCAGCAGAGGCAGGAACTCTATGGGGCGGAGGACAGCTCAGCCCCCGCCCCACATGTGGGGATGAGGCTGAGCCATCCCCAATCTTGAGGGTCCCACTGGGCCTCCCTGGGCCTTGTAACATCACACACATGCAACAAGGTTGTGTGCAACTTGGCCCCTCTGCTTGGAGGGCCACATTCCCCTTGGGCCTAAGATCCCCCATTGCTGGTCACTGCTTGGAAAGTTCAGCCGCCTCCAAAAAGGAACGAATTCTGTTCACAATTCACAATTTGCCCATGTGTCCTCCATGTGCCCAACCAGCTGCTGCCTTCAGAATTTCGCAAGCTGCCTGCTAAAGTATAAAATATACTTCAGAAAACATCTAGACACCCCCCCCACTGTGTCATGTTAGTAATGGTATTATTTAACTCCTCCAAGTATTTTGGTCTTTAAGTTTCAACAGCTGGCATCACTTTTCAGACATGCAGAAATGGTAAATGCAATGAGTTAAGGGACAACCCTTCCCCCGGGGGTTATTAAACTGAAACTTTAGTCAAACTGAATTGAAAAACATCCAGAGTTCCACAGCAGAAGGAACTCGATTCACATTAAGTTCAGCTGGAAATTATAGGAAATACTTTCAGGTGCAATTCCAAGATTTCTGAATTAATTCAGTGAATTAGTTAACATGAGTTAGAGTTCCGTCCAAGCCCTGTTCCTGCTTTATGCTCCTTTCCATGCACAGTGAGGACTCTCACTCTGCCTACACTAGGCATATCTTGCTTTCCCGTTCTAATCTACACACCCCGTTTTATGCACTCTGCCCCTTCTCCCTAGTTTGAGCAACAATTACAGTAAGTTGGATTTAGAATGTCGGAGAGAGGAAATGCTGTTCTGCCACCTAGTGGCTTATCGGGGTGATACGCCCAGAATGCGACGAGCAAGTCCGGAGCATTTATGGATCTTGAAACTTTCGAGTTCACTCATTTTCACCCGCTGCAGTGAAGGTCTCCTAGGTTTTATCAGGTGAGGACTAAAGGGAGAGATGGTTCAAGGGGGGTGGGGGTGGGGCAAGGGAATGAGTGCAATTCGTGAGGAAGTATTAGAGCACAGGCTATGAAGGCAAACAATCCCTGCTCTTTCCGGGGGGGGGGGCAGAGCTTTCTGGCAGCCCAAGGAGGGGGGCCGAGGGGGGTGGAGAAGGAGGGATGTGGCTGGAGGGGTTAACGGAGCTACAGTCATTTAGACCACATCTAACATTGTCTTGGGAAGTGTAATTTACCTCTCCTGGATCTACAGTTCCCAGCACTCTTAACAAACTATAGTTCCCACAAGTCTTAATTAATCCATTAACATTTCATCTTGATCTTAATCCCTTATCAACAGCTACAGAGGTTTTTTTTTACTTCTATTCATATTGGCACATTTATAGAATCATAGAATCATAAAGTTGGAAGAGACCACAAGGGCCATCTAGTCCAACCCCCTGCCAAGCAGGAAACACCATCAGAGCACTCCTGACATATGGTTGTCAAGCCTCTGCTTAAAGACCTCCAAAGAAGGAGACTCCACCACACTCCTTGGCAGCAAATTCCACTGTCGAACAGCTCTTACTGTCAGGAAGTTCTTCCTAATGTTTAGGTGGAATCTTCTTTCTTGTAGTTTGGATCCATTGCTCCGTGTCCGCTTCTCTGGAGCAGCAGAAAACAACCTTTCTCCCTCCTCTATGTGACATCCTTTTATATATTTGAACATGGCTATCATATCACCCCTTAACCTCCTCTTCTCCAGGCTAAATTTTATTTCTGCAAGAGGAGTTCTGTATCCCATATATTTGCTCTGTGTGATGTTTATTTTGTCCATGTTGTTTCTTCATTCTTCCTATTCTCCATCATGTCCTGCACAGCACCGCTGCTTCCGCTTTGCTCTTTCTTTTCCTTTGTTCCCAGAGAATGAGGCTGTAATTTCAACTGTGTCACACACCATCTTTTTGTTGTTCTTAACAACTAAGATACTTAATTCTGTTACAAAGCGGGCAAAGGATCAAGAGAGATGGTTTGATTTGGAGTGTAGACAAGCAAGGAAATGTCTGAGATCAACCTATCGGAATTACAGAAACACTGGAGCACCCTCGCTGTTTATGGCTTACATCTATTTAAGACGAAACTACAAACAGCTATTAAAGGTAAAAAACCAAAAAGCTGAGAGATTGGCCTGGTGTAATTTAGTGAAGGCCTCGAATGAGAAAGACTCAACCTCCTTCTGGCATACCATTATGGGCCTCCTGGGCCAGGAGCGGATTGGTCCCACATGTACTGTAGAACCCCAGGAGTGGATGAAATATTTTCAAACCCTCTTCTATGACGACAAAGCTCAGCACAATGTGCCTACTCCGAGAATTTACCAGATTGGCCTCCTGTCTCCATAGAGGAGGTGGGGAAACTAATTGCCCAAGTGAAAAACAACAAAGCCCCGGGCATAGACCACATTCCAGCAGAGCTCATGAAGAACAATATCAGTTGGTGGGCTCCTATAATGGCATCAATATTTACATACATCGATTCAACAGGCATATCAAAAGGGTCCTATGGCAGATCCAACGAGCTATAGACCCATTAGCCTCCTTACTATCCCCAGCAAACTGTATGCCAAACACCTCCACATCAAACTAATTGACTGGATGGAAACTGAGGCAGTTTTGGCAGAGGAGCAAGCCGGCTTCAGACAGGGCAGAACAACAATAGACCATTGTTTCGTATTAGCACACCTCATTGACAAATACGTCAATAAAACACGTGGGACTCTATACGCAGCATTTATTGACCTGAAGGCGGCCTTTGACTCAATCTCACGAGTCAAACTTTGGGCTAAACTCAATGCTACCAACATGGACAAAAGATTACTATTCTTGATAAAAAGCCTATATAAAGACTCCAAGTTATATGTAAGAACCTCAGTAAATGGGCAACTAATTGGCCCCGTACCAGCCACCAAAGGAGTCAAGCAGGGCTGTATTTTAGCCCCGGCCTTATTCAACTTATATATAAATGACATGGTCAAATACCTAACATCCCTGGAGTTTCATGCCCCCAAATTGGCCGAAAAATCAATTTCAGCACTCCTCTATGCGGATGACGCGGTTCTCTTATCACGAACTAAAGTAGGCCTCAAAAGGCTACTAAGAGAATTCTCAGCCTACTGCAGGAGAGATCAACTGGTGGTTAATCACCCAAAAACCAAAGTCATGGTCTTCGCTAGGAGACATAGACATCACAGATGGGAGATGGACAATCAGCCAATAGAACAGGTCAAAATCTTCAAATACCTCGGAGTAGTTTTCCAGTCAACAGGGGCCTGGGAGGCCCATCATAAATATGCCAGGGAAAAAGCATCTCAAAGCGCCAAAATACTGTCTCGCTTTTACTTTACGATGGGGGGCAGACATATCCCAGCAACCCTTGGCGCAATTACTCTATGGTGCCCAAATATGGATGGGAAATCATTGCCGCACACTTGAAACGGTCCAGTCTAAATGTTTAAGACAGATTCTAGCCATTCCACCATGCGCACCAAATGCGTCCCTACGGCTGGAGACTGGCCTCCTCTCCGTCGAAACCCGGACCTGGTTAAGAACATTCAACTATTGGCTTCGCTTAAATTTAAACCCATCCATACTACTACCTCTAGTAGCACGAGATGCTCATAGAAGTCGGTGGTCCAAAGTAGTGCATCAAAAACTACTTACATGTGGCTTCCAAGCACAGCATCTCCTGAAAATGGGTCTCCCCAAGGCAAAAACCTTTATTGACCAGCGCATGAAGGATATTGAGCAGCAGAATAATCTGGCCTATATTAAGAAATTTAGTGCTTGGTACGCTTATCTGCCCCCCTCCCACTTTGATTTTCGGGCACCATATTTGTCTACCTCAACCATTCCAAAACTCAGGCGGGCCTTTACACTGGCCAGACTAAATATGTTACCCTCAGCTGTTCTTGAAGGTAGATATCAAAAAATTTCATTCGAGAACCAGCTCTGCCCCTGTGGAGCTGGCTATGTAGAGACTGTGTCACACGTTCTCTTGTCTTGCTCCCTATATAAAGATCTCAGGGACAAGACCATTACGCCGCTCCTATCTGCCATCCCGGGCCGCTCTTGTGAAGCCAAATTGTTCTCACTCCTAGCCGACCAGAACAGCTCGACAACAGAGAAGGTTGCCAAATTTATCGAGAGAGCAATGAGACTGAGAGCTGCTATCTGAATGACATTAGTGTCATCACCCGGATTCCTCACCTAAGATCTTATTATTATTATAATTACGTTTTATTATTATTATTATTATTTTATTACCTCTGCCAAGTTTTAAGTACTGAGATTATTAATTTATCTGCATCTGGTTATTATTATCTTTCTCCCTGTCCTGACCATCCCTCCGAGGTTATATTTATATTTATAAACTTTCAATTTGGCTGGTCTATTCACTTAACCGACCTGGAACAATCTACCAGAGAAAAGGCCCATGGGACAGAGGGTCATGGATGAATGATAATCCAGCTTCTACCTAGGGATTTAATTGGTCATAAGATTTTATGGTAACTATATTTGTAATGTATTTTTGTCAGTATTTGTCCTTTATGCTATGGCCTGTCAGCTACGCAAATAAAGTCTATTCATTCATTCTTTTGTTGTTGTTGTTACTGTTTGAGTTTAGATAGAGAGTAATCTGGCGTCCTGTGAAAGCCTTGGCCAATCTTCAAAGCTCAAAATCCAGGTCCTCCCATGGCAATACAGTGAAAGTTTGATGCTTTAAATCCATTTCAATTTTCTCATCCAGTTCTATTTTTCATTGTAATCCATGTATATAACCCCATTCTCTTTTGTCTCCTCTTGCCTTTTATCAGTTTGTTAGCATTCAAAGGGGGGGGGGGGGAGTTGCCGAATCATTTATGTAGAAAGAAAGGGTTAAGGCTCCCCCCTCACATACCATATTTTACATCGAAGGAAGTCTTCTTTCCAGTTTGAATCGTAATGGCTTTGTAGCTGTTTCAATTGAGCAGTTTATGATCTTGTTCCATCTGCTCCAGCACGTGTCTATATATTAGTCATAATTTCACTCTAATAAACAGAAGTACCTCTGCTTCTTAATGGCTGCGTAGGAGGGTTACCAGTAGGCGAAGTACTTTTGCACTCAGTGCCTCCCTGCCTCCCGTATTCCATGCCAGAGCGAGAGCCAGGTACTGAGACAATTTGCAAGTGAAGCTCATTCCCCCGCCCCTGGGCCCTGTGGGGAGCTTGCAAGGACAATTACCCTCAAATCATCCTTGTTTATTCTTCACTAACTGTCTCCGCTGGGGAGGTGGGTGGCGCTGTGGGTTAAACTACAGAGCCTAGGACTTGCCGATCAGAAGGTCGGCGGTTCAAATCCCCACGGCGGGGTGAGCGCCTGTTGCTCTGTCCCTGCTCCTGCCAACCTAGCAGTTTGAACGCACGTCAAAGTGCAAGTAGATAAATAGGTACCGCTCTGGCGGGAAGGTAAACGGCGTTTCCGTGTGCTGCTCTGGTTCGCCAGAAGTGGCTTAGTCATGCTGGCCACATGACCCGGAAGCTGTACGCCGGCTCCATCGGTCAATAAAGTGAGATGAGCAGCGCAACCCCAGAGTCGGCCACGACTGGACCTAATGGTCAGGGGTCCCTTTACCCTTTACCTTTAACTGTCTCCGCTATTGTGGGAGTGGCATCCATTAAGGCAACAACCCCACCAGCCTCAGTCCACCCTCAGCTACCCGCTGGTTGCCTGTCTTCTAAATCTCAACCAGTCCATGGAATGGCACCACCAATCAGCTTCCAACTTGGTAGGGAGGAGGATGGACACAAAACTAGAATTAGTTGTCTCTGCCTATCATTGGCTTTGATCTCGCCAATATGGGCTGGTCTTCCTGTCATCTGCCCTGCCAATGCCATTGGGCACCAACCACCTCTGAAACTTCCTAGTTTGGTTGTATCAGGTGTTAATTCCCTAGAGGAGGTGTTTGAGGGGGAGTCAGTTGCAGTTAAAGTTTCAACCTTGAGTGATTTCTAAGCAGAAGGGAAGTGATCTTTGGCAGTCATCTTTGAGAATTCCTGAAGAACAGGTGAAGTCCCGGCAGACTGGAGGAGGGCAAATGTTGTCCCTATTTTCAAAAAGGGGAAAAGAGAGGACCCAAATAATTACCGCCCGGTCAGTCTGACATCAATACCAGGGAAGATTCTGGAGCAGATCATTAAGCAAACAGTCTGTGAGCACCTAGAAAGGAATGCTGTGATCACCAATAGTCAGCATGGATTTCTGAAAAATAAGTCATGTCAGACGAACCTGATCTCGTTTTTTGAAGGAATTACAACCCTGGTAGATGAAGGGAATGCAGTGGATGTAGCCTACCTTGATTTCAGCAAGGCATTTGACAAGGTGCCTGTAATGATTCTAGGGGTTGCTCGTGCATAAGTTGCCGCCACTCCTGGCTAGGTTACCTGGTTGAACCCTTTCTGTCTGGATAGCACTTCACTTCGTGGCTGTCTCAGTCGCTGGCAGAATCCATCAGTGGGCGTTTCTTGAACTTCTTCCAGCAAAGACGTTCTTTGACGCCAAGTCTCCGCCTACTCTCCCTGCGCGGAAGCCTTCTGCGCAGGGAAGGTGTGGGCAGTGGAGTACCCTTGCTCTCCCCGCTGGTCTCCGGTGAAGAGTCCTGGAGCCTCCTCTCTGATTCCCCCATCTGCCCCCCTTCTCCACTGGTGCTACGCTGATTTCCTTCCCCAGCAGATGGGCTGCCTCTCTCCCTACTGGGACCCTCTTTGGCATCCCTCTGGAGCCTTCCCTCCCCCTCTAGCTCCGATGGCAGTTCCCTGACAGTGCCCCATGATATTCTTGTAAAGAAGCTGGTAAAATGCGGTCTTGACTATGCTACCACTCAGTGGATTTGTAACTGGCTGACTGACCGAACCAAAAGGGTGCTCATCAATGGTTCCTCTTCATCCTGGAGAAGAGTGACTAGTGGGGTGCCACAGGGTTCTGTCTTGGGCCCGGTCTTATTCAACATCTTTATCAACGACTTGGATCATAGAATCATAGAATCATAGAGTTGGAAGAGACCACAAGGGCCATCGAGTCCAACCCCCTGCCAAGCAGGAAACACCATCAGAGCACTCCTGACATATGATTGACAAGCCTCTGCTTAAAGACCACCAAAGAAGGAGACTCCACCACACTCCTTGGCAGCAAATTCCACTGTCGAACAGCTCTTACTGTCAGGAAGTTCTTCCTAATGTTTAGGTGGAATCTTCTTTCTTGTAGTTTGGATCCATTGCTCCATGTCCGCTTCTCTGGAGCAGCAGAAAACAACCTTTCTCCCTCCTCTATGTGACATCCTTTTATATATTTGAACATGGCTATCATATCACCCCTTAACCTCCTCTTCTCCAGACTAAACATGCCCAGCTCCCTTAGCCGTTCCTCATAAGACATCGTTTCCAGGCCTTTGACCATTTTGGTTGCCCTCCTCTGGACACGTTCCAGTTTGTCAGTGTCCTTCTTGAACTGTGGTGCCCAGAACTGGACACAGTACTCCAGGTGAGGTCTGACCAGAGCAGAATACTTTGGCTGATGGACTCAAGGGCATCCTGATCAAATTTGCAGATGACACCAAACTGGGAGGGGTGGCTAACACCCCAGAGGACAGGATCACACTTCAAAACAACCTTGACAGATTAGAGAACTGGGCCAAAACAAACAAGATGAATTTTAACAGGGAGAAATGTAAAGTATTGCACTTGGGCAAAAAAAATGAGAGGCACAAATACAAGATGGGGGACACCTGGCTTGAGAGCAGTACATGTGAAAAGGATCTAGGAGTCTTGGTTGACCACAAACTTGACATGAGCCAACAGTGTGACGCGGCAGCTAAAAAAGCCAATGCAATTCTGGGCTGCATCAATAGGAGTATAGCATCTAGATCAAGGGAAGTAATAGTGTGGTGGAGTCTCCTTCTTTGGAGGTCTTTAAGCAGAGGCTTGACAACCATATGTCAGGAGTGTTCTGATGGTGTTTCCTGCTTGGCAGGGGGTTGGACTCGATGGCCCTTGTGGTCTCTTCCAACTCTATGATTCTATGAAAGGCTGTAAATAACTGCTGCACTTGCAAGTTGCTTCCTGTCAGATGTCTCTTCTTCTGCTTTTCTTTCCTTTCTCAAGCGAAGAGAACCTAAGGCGACAAGACCATTTGCCTTTTTTTGTTTTCCATTTCAGGATTATGTTTTTCATGCTGATTCTTCTTTTCCTAAGGGAAATTTCAGGTATGTGTCCTACAAAGAGATCTCATGGTCTCTGCTCCTGTTGGTTTCTTAAGGAGAGGAATTGTGAGGGAAGGTCCACTAAGGACCACGCCAGGCAGAGCAGCTGCTGCCACAACTTCCCTTTTCTTTAAAACTGTTGTGAAGTCATGGAGAGCCCCTGGCACTTCTGCAAAGCCCATTTTGGGTTCCTCAGAGCAGATGGAAGATGTTCGGTTTGGGGCAGTGCCTGAAACAGCCTTTTGTTGGTAATAGTAAAAATGAAATGTGAATCTACACCACAGACTGAACCTGACTTAACCATCCTTCCTTTTACACCATGAGAGTGAATGTGAGAGGCCTTGACTGTGCTGTTTTCAGTGCATGCTTAAAGCATCTTGGTTTAGACAAGCCTACCCAAATATCTCAACTGCTGGTGTGTTTTTAGTTTATTGCTGGTTTTAATTTTCTGAATCTTTTAATTGTTTTTACTAATGATTTTACTGTTTTATTCCTTTCATAAACTGCTTCAAGGTTGTTCACAATTGGGCCATGTATACATTTTATGAAATAAATAAGCAATAACAATCAATGGACTGGAGAGGAAAGGTTATTTCATTTAGGGAAAATGGCAGGTGAGGGGAACATAATGAGGGGTGTAGGAGACATCTGGAGAAAATGGAAACAGTAGCAGAAATTGCTGATCTTTGCTTACTTCTTCCATGCCCAGAATGGAAATCAGTCTAGCAAATACAATCAGTATTTGGTGCTGTTGCTATTTTTTCAATCTCCAAATCATATGTAACTGATTACAGTTTCCTTGCCCCCATTTGCATTGCATTAATATTAATATATTGGAATAATGTAATGACAATGTGATTTACATATAATTGATTGTTTAAGTTCTGTAATTTTGTCACAGCCGATAGCTGCCCTACATCCTTTGGCATGGCAGAGGTGTCTAAAAGTCTGCATGATGTAAAGAAAATGGACAGAGGTCCATTTTTCTCCCCCTTTGTTGGTCATCCAATGAATCCAAAGGGGGTGAGATTCCCAGTCCCAAAGGAAGAACTATCTTGCAAGGCATTTACTTAAATTATGAAATATGCCTTCACAGGAAAGAGTGACAGCCACCCATTTAGATGGCTTTAGACAAATTCATGGAAGATAAGGTTCTGAATGGCTACTGGCTTTAGTGGTTACATACCACCTCCGGTGCCAGAGGCAGCCGGGCTCTGAATTCCAGGGGCTGAGACTCGCAAGGGAGTCTTGCCATCAGGTCCCATTGGGGCAGTGGTTCTCGACCTGTGGGTCCCCAGATGTTGTTGAACTACAACTCCTATCACCCCTAGCTAGCAAGGCCAGAGCTCAGGGATGATGGGAGTTGTAGTCCAACAACATCTGGGGACCCACAGGTTGAGAACCGCTGCCTTGGGGGCTCCCCATAGGATAGGCATCTGGTTGGCCCCATTGAGGGCAGGATGCTGGAGTAGAAGAGCCTTTGGGCTGATCCAGCAGGTTTTTCTTAGGCTCTGTCAGCCACTTTCCAACTCCAGCTCTGTATTAGTTTGGGGAGGTGATGGCAGTTAAAACGGTGTAACACTGAAAAAATATATACTAGCATAGATACGTTCAGGAGAGGGACCACATTACAGCTTCCAAAGGTTCAGGGAATTCTTTTGACTGAAGTGCAAGATCCTACAAATACGAGCCGTGAACACTTTCCTCCCCCTACAGGCGCAATCTTCATTAATATTTATGAAAATGAAAATCACTGGCTGAGCTGCAGCAACACATCAGCCGATCAGAAGGAATCAAGATGGTGGTTGGGGAAAGACTGCTCCTCCTTGGTCCAGTTTCAGCCAATGCCTTGTGATCCAAGTTCTCAGTGCCCAGCAGGAAAGAACCCCACAAGCAGCTATCAAAACTGTACACAAAGGACTGTCTCTATTGCTGCTTTCCCAGGTGGTGGAATATTTGCATGCAAAGCCCTGTCAGGTAGCAATGCGTCAGATCCACACCCACTTATTAATAAGGAGGACCACTGCAGGAATTTCAACTTCTTCATTGTAGCAATAATAAACAACACTGTAGGTGAGTGCATTAAAAGACAGCATGTCATTTTGAGGTGAATTCAGAAAGCATAAGAGTAACAGGTGCACTGGAAAAAGAAATAGGAACACAGGAAATCTGCCATACAGAGTTAGCTAAGGATTATCTGCACTGACTCCAGGGTTTCAGAGAGGGTTCTCTCTTGCTCTCTGCCCCTGAGCTAAAAACATAATTTCTCTTTTAGAACCATTTCCATTTATGTTTGCAAGTGGGAATGCAGGCAACAGCCATGAAATTCACAGCAAAAGCAAAAATGATGTGCTTCCAACTGAGGATAACTCTAAGAGTCAAAATAAATGAAAGACCTTTTTTTAAAAAAGAGAGAAGGCGTTAGACCAGATGGATGTGCCATCTTAGTCCTACGCAGATTAGACCCATTGAAGTTAATGGGCACAGCTCACCTGGGTCCATGAATTTCAGTGAGCCAATTCTTGATAGGATTAGTAGGATGCCATAACTAGCTGGTGTTTACTTTGGCAGGGAGACAGAATGCAAACCAGTTCAATCAGATCCATGCAGAATAAGCTGCAATAATGCACAGGTCAAAATTCAACATTGGAAGCAAAAGTATTGGAAAGCTCTCCCTTTACAAACTTTGCCCATTTTGCTTGCACTGACTTGAATATGTAATGTTAGTTTCCAGTGAGGTACAAATGCCAGAAAGAACCAAACGGAAGCTTTTGCACATTTCTAGCAAATTGTATGAAAAAAATGTCATGATTATGCACTGGTACCTCAGGTTAAGTACTTAATTCGTTCCGGAGGTCCATTCTTAACCTGAAACTGTTCTTAACCTGAACTACAACTAATGGGGCCTCCTGCAGCTGCTGTGCCGCCAGAGCACGATTTCTGTTCTCATCCTGAAGCAAAGTTCTTAATCTGAGGCACTATTTCTGGGTTAGCAGAGTCTGTAACCTGAAGCATATGTAATCCGAGGTACCACTGTTACTCTCATGTGACTATGCCATTTTGCATTGCAGAGAGTAACATGCAATCAGAAGAATTAGTGGTTGTTGAAGGAGAACAGAACTTCAGTCTTCCTTGTAAATTTGATTTGACTGGTGCCAGAGACATATTTACTTTGTATTGGATTAAGCAAACATTTGAAGGGAGGTGCCTTGCTTCTGTTTCAAATGAAGACCACTGTTTTTCTAATAATCTAAACTGCTGTGTTGGCACCAAGATCAAAAAGAGACAGGTCAAAAATTTGACTGACCCACTTGACAGACATCAAAGTCATTACCTGACAATTTTCAACACCACCACTTCAGATACTGGAGTGTATTTCTGCCTGGTTGCTGTTTACACCAACAGACACGTGTGGAAGATTGTAAATAATGTGACTGTACAAGTGCGAAAAGGCAACAGTGAAGGTGAGTTTAAAATTATTTTAAAAAATGTGTTCTCTTCCTTTAGTTGAGTGTTGGATGCTCAGAAACTCTCCTCATTGACTGGGGACTTAGGCAGGAAGGGCGGGCACCCCGAAGGCCTTCCCTCACCACTCAAGACATTTGGGAAACTCTCGGAGAAACCCTTGTGGGGGACGGATCATGGTCATCTACCCTCAAATTGGGCTCTGCCACGAGTGGTGGGGGAAAACAATCAGTTCAGAACTTTCTAGTTTACCCTTCCTGAAACACTGAAATTAATACAAATGTAAGGTTCTGCACTTAGGCAGGAAGAACCAGATGCACAAATACAAAATGGGAGACACCTGGCGTACATGTGAAAAGGATCTAGGGATCTTGGTGGACCACAAGCTGAACATGAGTCAATATGAATGTGATACAGCAGCTAAAAAAGCTAACACTATTCTAGGCTGCATCAACAGAAGTCTAGTGTCCAGATCAAGGGAAGTCATAGGACCACTGTTCTGCCTTGGTCACACCACACCTGGAATCCTGCCTTCAGTTCTGGGCACCACAATTTAAGAAGGATGTTGACAAGCTGGAAGGTGTGCAGAGGAGGCCAACCAAGATGATCAAGGGTCTGGAAACGAAGCCTTATGAGGAATGCTTGAAGGAGCTGGGTATGTTTAGCCTGGAGAAGAAGAGACGGAGAGGTGATAGGACAGCCATCTGAAGGGCTGTCCCATGGAAGAGGGAGGAAGCTGATTTCCTCCTGCTTTCGAGGGGAGAACACAAAGCAATGGATTTAAGTTGCAACTCCACTAACCTTCAACAGGCTTGTGCGGGACAGTTGCTGCAGAGGTTTTCTCAACTGGCTTAAACCCAAAACAGACAATGGGGTTTTTTTGGGGGGGGGAGGGAGGTGCTGGTGCTCACCATGAACTTATTACACTGAGTGTCACACTTTTAACATTTGAAAGGGGGAAAAAAGGTGCCGGTACTGCTTACCCTTGAGTACCCCCAGAAAAGAAGCACTGGAAGGAGTATCCCATTAAAAGGATTTGGGAGAAGTTGCTTCTGTCCAGACATCCAGGCAGGGGCCATAACACTCCTCAAGGTGGCGATCCCATGGGGCATTCCTACTTGATGTATGTCACAGGACCTCACCATTGTGTTGACCTCCAAAAAGGCTACTTCCAGCAGGTGGCTGGATGTTGATGGTTGTGTGCATTGCTTATGTCAAACCTCTGACATTTGCAATCAATAAAGAGGTGGCCTGATTTGACTCAAAGCAGTGCTGTTCTGTCTGGTTCTCCTCTGTGAGTCAGGCAAAGTGGGCTTGGGGTGCCTGGGCATGCAGAAAAGAGATTCTGACTAAAGACCAGGAAGAACTTTCTGACACTAAGAGCTGTTTGACAGGGGAACAGGGTCTTCTTTGAGTAGGACTAGCATTGAATTCTACTCCCCATAATCCCCAAAGCTCTAAGCCCGAGAAAATACAGACAGGATTTTGGCTTGTATGATCATATCAACAGATCAATGTTTGCCATCCATTATCCTTACAAAACTTTGAGGAATGTTTAAGTAATTTGGAAACAATACAATTAGCCTGAGGCTGCCATGTTTCTTTTCCTCCGCCTGATACCATATCATATTGGGATCTCTTTTCAGGGTCTACTTTTACAAAAGAGCTACAGATCTCACTGGGAGTGGCAGGAGGAATTGTTCTGATTAGTGGGATAATATTGTTCCTTTGCTGGAAGAAAAAGTCTAAAGGTAATGAAAGAAGAACATATTATAAGGTGGAATCAAAGGTGACTGTGTGATTTGCAAAAGCATTTTAAACTGCTACTTAATAATGCATATATTTTTTGTTTGACAGGAAAGGCATATGAATCGCAACAAAGGTACTACATGTCAAACAATATAAAGAATTCTGCTGGTGCTTCTCTCCCTTCCAGACCATAAAAATGACTCTAAATTTATCTCTTCTATTTAGGGATCAGACCACAACTGAAATGGAAGAAGACTGTAAGCACAAGTCCACCTTTGAATAATGTTATAAGTGGTGTCTCATGTAAGAGATATAGGCAAATGTCCAACACATATTCCTTAGAGGATGTTACATGTGTCACATTTAGTGGACATGAATCATTAAGTGTGAATTCAGATAGTTAGCATTCATGCAATTAAAATTCTGCATAGAACTTGAGCAGGTTAGGAAAGGAGACTAGTTCGGCGAATGCAAAGACGCCATGCAAGAAAAAATCTTGCTTGTTGGAGAGAAAGGTGCACTTTCTGCCATAGGAGCCAACTCCGAGGGGTCAAGGTCCTTTCATCCTCCCAAAAATATTTGAAGGGGCTCCCCCCCCCAAGGTTGATGGGTAGTGCCATTTAAATGGTGTGTGTGTGCTGTGCCGTGTGATTGATTATGCAAGGTAGGGTTTACCTGCCCCAATTTTAATTCAAGTTGGCACCCCTGCTCCCTGCCATGCTAGTTGTCTAGATGCAGGGAAACATTCACAAATATGATGTCTCAGCTGCTGTAATGGGAAGGTGGTGGTTCATTTTACCACCTTAGGATTCTAGAGCTTCATTCGCATCTCATTCTGTGGGGGACTCTTTCCTTTTGTGTGGGGGTCAGCCATATTTCCAGACTGCACTGGGGTAATAAAAATCCTTAAGAGGCCCTCAAGAATGACAGTGACCATTTCAGTTTGGAGCAGCAGGGAAGGGTCTAGCAGAGGTTAATAATAATAATAATAATAATAATAATAATAATAATAATAATAATTTATTTATTTGTACTCTGCTCATCTTGCTCGGTTTCCCCGGCCACTCTGGGCGGCTTCCAACTCAATATTAAAATACAGTAATGGCTCAAACATTAAAAGCTTCCCTAAACAGGGCTGCCTTCAGATGTCATCTAAAAGTCTGGTAGTTGCTGTTCTCTTTGACATCTGATGGGAGGGCGTTCCACAGGGCGGGCGCCACCACCGAAAAGGCCCTCTCTGCCTGGTTCCATGTAACTTGGCTTCTCACAGTGAGGGAACCGCCAGAAGGCCCTCAGAGCTGGACCTCAGTTTCCGGGCAGAACGATGGGGATGGAGATGCTCCTTCACGTCTACTGGGCTGAGGCCATTTAGGGCTTTAAAGCACCAACACTTTGAATTGTGCTCAGAAATGTACTGGGCGCCAATGTAGGTCTTTCAAGATTGGTTATGTGGTCTCGGCGACTGCTCCCAGTCACCAGTTTGGCTGGCGCATTCTGAATTAGTTGTAGTTTCCAGGTCACCTTCAAAGGCAGCCCCACGTAGAGCGCATTGCAGTAGTCCAAGCGGGAGATAACAAGAGCATGCACCACTCTGGCGATGCAGTCCACGGGCAGGTAGGGTCTTAGCCTGCGTACCAGATGGAGATGGTAGACAGCTGCTCTGGACACAGAATTAACCTGCACCTCCATGGACAGCTGTGAGTCCAGAATGACTCCCAGGCTGCGCACCTGGTCCTTCAGGGGCACAGTTGCCCCATTCAGGATCAGGGAGTCCTCCACACCTGCCTGCCTCCTGTCCCCCCAAAACAGAACTTCTGTCTTTCCAGGATTCAACCTCAATCTGTTAGCTCTCATCAAAGCTCCAACCGCCTCCAGACATTCACACAGGACCTTCACTGCCTTCACTGGTTCTGATTTGAAAGAGCAGAACCACTGTATGACAGTGCCTCGAGCTCTCAGCTCCTCTGGACTGCCCAGAAGGATGTTATGATCGATGGTGTCAAAGGCATGTTGTGTGCAGGCATTGGAAATGACATGCTGTGCAGGTCTGCACTTTCCGACTGTGCATCTGGGACAAATGTTTTGCACCTCCAGATGTCTGCCGAACTAAACTCCCATCTGCCCCAGCAAGCAGGGCCAATGGCCAAGGATGTTGATGATAATAATAATATTATATAATTTTTATTTATTTATACCCTGCTCATCTGGCTGACGTGCCCAGCCACTCTAGGCGGTTTCCAACACAAAGAATAATCATAATAATAAAACATCAAACATTAATAGTAACAATCTGATCTTATATAAATAGTCACAATATCTTTAAAATAAACAACCTACATCAAATAAAGCAAAATTCAACAATCCACTAAAATTCAATAGTAAACAGCAAAATCAAACATCAAATAATAATTAAACTGTTTAGTAATTCTTTATTGTAATAAATGTAATCTATAACACTGGTCAGCAACAAATTTGTTGTCTGCATTTTTTCAGTTGATTTAGGACGAATCTGATGCGCTGAATCCAAAAATCACATTGGTTTTGCTCAATCAGGTCAAGTTTTTGAGCTATGGCCACATGTCTTTTTTATGGTTCCTCTTCATCCTGGAGAAGAGTGACTAGTGGGGTGCCACAGGGTTCTGTCTTGGACCCAGTCTTATTCAACATCTTTATCAACGACTTGGATGATGGACTCAAGGGCATCCTGATCAAATTTGCAGATGACACCAAACTGGGAGGGGTGGCTAACACCCCAGAGGACAGGATCACACTTCAAAACAACCTTGACAGATTAGAGAACTGGGCCAAAACAAACAAGATGAATTTTAACAGGGAGAAATGTAAAGTATTGCACTTGGGCAAAAAAAATGAGAGGCACAAATACAAGATGGGGGACACCTGGCTTGAGAGCAGTACATGTGAAAAGGATCTAGGAGTCTTGGTTGACCACAAACTTGACATGAGCCAACAGTGTGACGTGGCAGCTAAAAAAGCCAATGCAATTCTGGGCTGCATCAATAGGAGTATAGCATCTAGATCAAGGGAAGTAATAGTGCCACTGTATTCTGCTCTGGTCAGACCTCACCTGGAGTACTGTGTCCAGTTCTGGGCACCACAGTTCAAGAAGGACACTGACAAACTGGAACGTGTCCAGAGGAGGGCAACCAAAATGGTCAAAGGCCTGGAAACGATGCCTTATGAGGAACGGCTAAGGGAGCTGGGCATGTTTAGCCTGGAGAAGAGGAGGTTAAGGGGTGATAGATAGCCATGTTCAAATATATAAAAGGATGTCACATAGAGGAGGGAGAAAGGTTGTTTTCTGTTGCTCCAGAGAAGCGGACATGGAGCAATGGATCCAAACTACAAGAAAGAAGATTCCACCTAAACATTAGGAAGACCTTCCTGACAGTAAGAGCTGTTCGACAGTGGAATTTGCTGCCCAGGAGTGTGGTGGAGTCTCCTTCTTTGGAGGTCTTTAAGCAGAGGCTTGACAACCATATGTCAGGAGTGCTCTGATGGTGTTTCCTGCCTGGCAGGGGGTTGGACTCGATGGCCCTTGTGGTCTCTTCCAACTCTATGATTCTATGATTATGTTTTTGTTCACATGTACGCTTGTGTGGAGCATTTTAGAAGAAGTTGGTGGGGGTAAAATGCCATGTCGAATAATTGTTTTGATTGGAAATGATTATTTTAATGACAAGAAGTATTCAGGTCCGATAGTTCTGGGTGATTATGTCGAAAAGGGATCAGTTTGAAGTCATAATACCTCGAAATCTTCCATAAATTGGTGCGGCTGGGATCAACAGAAAGAACCGGAGCAGCCTCAAGTATCCTAATCTTCAATCAGCACGTCGTTCTGTAGCTCATTGTGATGAAATTCCAGTGCCTATCTTCGGAGAACTTCCTGACATTAGTGACGAAGATGCCTCCAGTGTTGAAGGACATGAAGAAGAAGAAGTGGTTCTTGAAGATGATGCTCCACATCCATTTTCCCAAAAGGAGTTGAATGATCTAGTTCGTGACCTCAGCTTGTCAAAGGACTCTGCTGAACTGTTGGCATCCAGATTGAAGGGAAAAAACCTCCTCTCTGACAGTGCTCGCATCAGCTTCTTCCGCAACAGGCATCAAGAGTACCTCCGTTTTTTCTCGGAAGAGAAGGACTTGGTGTACTGTGCAGATATTGTGCAGCTTCTGCTCAAGCTTGGAGTGCCACAGTACGAAACCAAAGATTGGAGACTGTTCATTGACAGCAGCAAGCGATCACTGGAATGTGTTCTGCTACACAACGGCAACCAGTTTGCCTCTAAACCCCTGGCTCACTCGAATACAATGAAGGAGAACTATGAAGCAGTGAAGTATGTGCTGGAGAAAATTGGTTATGATCAGCACAAGTGGTTTATTTGTGTTGACCTGAAGATGGTGAACTTTTTGTTGGGACAACAGTCTGGCTTCACCAAGTACCCATGTTTTCTGTGCATGTAGGATAGTAGGAACCATGCTCAGCATTACACGAAGAAGGACTGGCCTGTGTGGGAGGAATTGGTGCCTTGCAAAGAAAGGAACGTCATCAACGACCCTCTGGTGAACAGAGACAGAATACTCTTCCCACCACTGCACATCAAGCTCGGCTTAATCAAGCAGTTCAGCAAGGCTCTGGACAAGGATAGTGACTGCTTCTCTTACTTGTGCCAGGCTTTTCCAGGATTGACCATGGAGAAGTTGAAAGCTGGCATCTTTGACGGTCCTCAGATCCGTCAGCTCATCAGAGATCCAGAGTTTGGAAACTCAATGAACGAAGTGGAACTGGAAGCGTGAAAGGCATTTGTTCTGGTAGTGAATAACTTTCTTGGCAACAATAAGGCCAGAAACTAGTCATAACTTGTCAACAACATGCTGACTGCTTTCAGAAACCTGGGCTGCAACATGAGCATCAAGATGCACTACCTATTTTCACATATGGACCGGTTTCCTGAGAACCTGGGTTCAATGAGTGACGAGCAGGGCGAGAGATTCCATCAGGACATGAAAGAGATGGAGACCAGGTATCAGGGTCGCTGGGACGCAATCATGATGGCTGACTACTGTTGGACTCTGAAGAGAGACCTCCCTGCCGCTGAGCATTCCAGGAGTTCCAAGAAACGGAAGTTCAAGCCCTGAAGTTTGAAAAATGGTGAAGCAACATGCAATTTACGTGTACTTACCTTTATCAATGCCCACCATTCAGTTTACAGTAAACCTGACCTGATGGAGAGAAAAGGATGCCATTTCCTGATTCAGCAGTGCAAAAATACCCTAAATCAGTTGTAGAAATCTAGACAACATTCAAAAAGTAAAAAATGGTAGCCCAGTGAAAAATAACAGCAAACCATAATGCATAAAATACCACAAAACACACAAAATCTTTAACAAACAAGGACACACAACTCCTCCCATCCCAGCTGCTTCTGCTGTTCTCAAAGTCATGGTCTGGGAAAGGCTGGAGGCAGGGAGTGAGAGGAGGCAGGGAGCTAGAGGGTGGGGCAAGACACGTGGAAAAGCCATTGCCTGCAGAAAGTCTCTCTCCTACGTGGAGAGAGTTGCAGGTCAACAACATTTGGAGGGCCAAAGGTTCCCCACACCTGATCAAGGGCATTTCACATATTAAATTCAGGTGGTGAAACATACAAGAACATACAATATCCTGAAGGATGGCACGACTGAGTAACCAGAATCCTGAACCAGGAACAGGAGACAAGGCTACATGGCACCATTATATTGCAGTTCAGCCTTATTGATTCTAATAAGCTTTCAATAATTTCTTCTCTAGAATGGCTTAACTGAATGCTGGGTCAAGGATTTACTGGACTGAATCACTATAGCTGAATCATGTCAGGGTTCATATTTCTGCATGCTGGTCAGGCTAATAAAAGATCCATGCATGGAGAAAGCTGACTCACAAGGAGAGCATTTGGCTAGGACATTTCCCCCTGATGTGCTTGGTTTGTATGTGCAGGGAATCCACACAACTCTTTTTATTTTTAAAAAACACACAACAGCAGACATAGATCAACATCACACAGAACACAACAAACAGTACAAGGGCTAGGATCTAATGTTTGTCCTACTTAGAGTAGACCTGCTGAAGTTAATGAGCATGACTAACTTAGGTTTATTCAGTTTATTGGGGCTACGCCGAGTAGGACTCGCATTATTATTATTATTATTTATCCAATTCATTCAACACAGAAATTTTGAATGCAACACTGGAAAATAAAGATATTGTAAACTGCCCTATGATCCTTGGATGAAATTAAATAAAATTAAAATTAAATATAAAATATAAAATAAATAGGAAAATAAAATAAAAGTAACATACAAAACCATTTGCTTACCTTTAGCATAAAATGATAGAATTTAGAAAGGACTTTGCCATATGTTAGTTGTAGGTGCATAGCTTGGTTCTAAAGTGGTGCATCCATTATTTTCAGGTCCCCCTTTAAAAATAAGATAGTTGAACTTTCCATCTTAAAAATCCCTTGACATAACTTTGTAGGATAGGATTGAAAACTCATCTGAGTCTTTCCCCCTTTTCCCCTTACAGGCTCCCCATATGCCGTTTCCAGCCGCAATGACATAGATGGGAATGAAGTTGTGTATTCACTTGCGATGAGTCCTGGTGTGAACCCAGATAGTCTCTATTCTTTACCAGAGAGCAAATTCGATCCTGGAATGCAGCCTGGAGAGAATGTGCAAGCAATTTATGCTGTGCCAAAGAAAGAGATCTTGAGTAGCACCATGGATCGAATGTTAGCTACAGATGTGGAAATTCTGGCTTGATGTCTATGTCCACACTAACTATAAAGCCAGTGGCCATGGACGAGTGTCCTTGATCTCTCAGCTTCAGTCAGGAATAGGCCATAAACAGTCTTGGCTTCCCCCAGAGAATTCGGGTTGCTAGGAGATCCCTGTTTTGGCTCACACAGCTACAGTTTCAGAGTTCCCTGTGAAGAGGAATTGATTGTTAAACCACTCTGGGAATTGTAGCTCCAGAGGCGTAATAGGGGGATCTCATAACATAGGGTTGCCATAAATCGGACACAAAAGGTTTTTGAGCTTTTTCGGGGAAAGTTGTTGAGCTTTGGAAGATTGCCCACAGAAAGTTGGCAACCCTATCATAACAGCACTCAGTGCCCTTAATGAACTACAGCTCCCAGAATACGTGGGGGGGGGGAAGTCATGACTGTTTAAAGTGGTATCATAGTGCTTTTAATGTATGGTGTGCATGCATGCCTCCCTCAAGAACCTGTGGCCTTCCAGATGTGGACCCACCCTTCCCTTACACCCTGCTTGGGGGCTGAATAGGATTTTTTTCGTAAGCCCCCAGTTGGCCTGGGGACTTACTCCTCTTTTTTTGCTGACGCCATTCTGCTGGGAGTCCTGTTTTTGGATTGGTGTTCTGGACTGGTTTAGTTGGCTTTCATTTTGGGCAGGAAAGACAAGTTAAGATCTGGTGGGGCAAATACCTGAGGCACGATTGGGTTAAGGGCACTCTTTGCCACCCTACACTGCCTTGACGTTGGGTCCTTTGGGATGTCCTTTGGCCTTGGCAAGTGCCTGGGCATGAACTCCAGCCCGGTGGTGCCACAGTGCGCTTGTCAGGTTCCCATGCCCATGGGGACAGCATCTGAGGAGTGGGCAGGGCCAGAGGCGGATGTGGTTGAGGCAATTGTTGTGACTCTTCCCTTTATAGAACAGGCTACTTACCAGCCATGCAAAAGTCAGAGGTTTCTGCTTCCACCCCCATCTAGGCAAGCAACAGGCGTTGTTCCAAGAAGTGTGTCAAAGAGAGATCTTTCCCAGTCTGCATCTGTATTGGAACTGTTTTAAATATGTTTTTATTATTTTTATTACTTTGTTGCTTGGTGTTTTCTACCTTGAATGCCTTTAGGAGGAAGGATGGGATATAAATTTAATGAACAAATAAAATTTAAATAAATAAATAAGTAAAGCAAGTAAGTTGAGTTTGATTACCATCACATCAGGGTTCTGGGACACATTTCAGCCTGGCAAAAGCACTCAAGGAGGGGATGGAACAGAGCTGGAGAGGGTCTGGGAGAGGAGGAGCAGCCTGCGAAGGGTTTGGGAGGCCACACAGGGCTCACCCACAGTGGCGTAGCGTGGGGGGTGCAGGGGGGCCGGCCGCACCGGGCGCAACATCTGGAGGGGGCGCGCTCGCACTCGCAGCTCTCTGCCTCTACCTGGCTCCACGGGTTAGGGGGCGCAAATTACTTGCCTTGCCCCGGGTGCTGACAACCCATGCTACGCCACTGCTCACCCACACACCTGCTGCTGCTGCTAGTTCCATGCCTGCAAAACATGGGCCCAAGCAGCAGTGTAGCTAGCTGCTCAGGTGCCCGGGGTGGCACACATGCCCTGCAGCCGGAGGTGGAATGAGCCGCCTACGGGGGCAGGGCGAGCCTCAGCTGTAGGGCGGCTGAGGCGGTGGGCAGACGCAAGCCCCGCGCTACTCGAAAAAGCAGTGTGAAGCTTGCAGGCAGTCCGCCCGCTGCCTCCCCCTCAGGAGAGACACGTGGCTCAGGCACGCTGTGGACCCCACGGTGTGGCACCCAGTGCCCCCCGCCTCACCTAGCTACCCCTGTGCCTTCATGATCACCTAAGTGTGGACCTACAAACATTCCCAGAGCCCTCCCCCCATTGCTCTTGCTCCCTCCCATAGGAGCCAGGGAGAGGAATGCAGCCCACTTATGGAGAGGGGAAGAAATGGGGCCCACTGGTGGTTTTCTGGCTTATTGCAGAGATTCAGAAGCCGCTTTTTAGGGCAACGAGCCTCCAAAGGCGGCTTCCACCTTGCAGTCATAAAACCCAGAGCAACCCAGACCCACCAAACGTATTAACTCACTCCCACACCGCCCCCGACAATACCAGAAAAGCAGCCCTCATGGAAACCCGTCCCAAGCAGCCTCAGCCCATTTCAACCCGATCAAGCCTTGGAAGGTTTTCCAGGCGGCTGAAACCTGGCAGGAAGATCCCTGCCGCCCCTCCTGGCTCCGGGGGCAGCCTCGCTCTCTGCCCGGCTGGCCGCGCAGGGACTTTGCTGGTTCCTGCGGAGGGAAGCGGTTTTCCTCCGCAGAGACTTACTGTGCCAAAGTGAGCAGGCTAGGGAGACGGAGAGGAGGAGGCAGCTTAGGCAGATTGATGGAGGAGAGGGCAGTCAAAGGCTACTAGCCAGAAAGGCTGTGCTCTGCCTGCAAAGTTGGAGGCAGCAATGCTTCTGGTTTCTGGAAACCACACGAGGGGACAGTGCGTCTGCAGTGGCGTAGGAAGGGGCGTGCGGTGGGTGCCGGGGCTATTCAGTGATGACACCTGGGGTGGCCTGCACCCCCCTTCCTAGCCACTGGGTCCAAGTGGTTTTCGGCTTGTCCTGCCACTTTCCCAGGGAAAACCCACTCTTCATCCCCAAAGAGCAGGTTTCCATGGGTGAAAGCGGTGGGACAAGCAGAGGTTTGGATCGGCCAATAGAGAGGCTGGGGGGGGGGGGGAAGAGTGCATTTGGTTCCCAGGATTGAGGTTCCCTAGGTTCTGCCTTATATTTGCAGAAGTTCGTTATGCAATTATGCAGAAGCATAATTTTTGCCTGAAGATTGCTATTTCCCCTCCCAGTAGTAGGAAAAGCTGTGAAAGCAAAGGGATAACAGTTCACCTCTAACAAGAACATCAGTGGCAAAATCCTCCAATAAGGCCCCATTTCACAGCTTCTGCTAGTTCTTTTTCACAAGCTGTATTCTTCCTGAAGGCTAAAGAACCTTTTTCAGAGAAACAAACCCTGATTTCTTTATTATATTACTCATTTGGATAATATACTGACATGATTTTTAAAAATGGAATGCTTCTTCAAAGCAACTATCCAAAAGGCTCCCTGGAGATGGCGAGGTGGATTTTATTTCTGGACCACTAGATGTCACCCTCACTCTTGCTAGAAAGCTAAGCTTTCCTTTCCTTTCCCATGGGAATAATATTCTGATTTCTGCACATCCTCTCCCCTGCCAAGGGCTATTGGACCATTTCCCTCCTGCTGCCCTTGCAATATTCCTGAGGTGTGCTCCTCCTCCCGCTGGGGCTTCAGGGCAACAGTGGCCAGGAGGGGCAGGACTAAGCACCCGCCTTGCTCACCGCGTCTCCCCTGAAAATCCTTCTTGTCATTTTGAAGTGAAATGCACCTGGCTTAGAGGTCAACTGGATGCCAAACATTGGAATCTGGCATTGGGGAAGCTTTGTAAAAGTGTTTAATCACCTCCCCGCAGACCGATCCTGTGCATTTTTACCAGTCAGTGCACTGCCTCAGGTCTGCAAGTAATCCTGCGTTCCTCTGCTTGAGAGTGAGCAGTTCCTTCTGTCTAACCATGCGGTTGCCTTTACTGACATTGCAACCCTTCTGTCTGCTCAGAAGTATTATGGTAATTCAGTGGCACTTAATTCCAGTTAAGTGGGGTTAGGTAAGAGGGGCTCTTCAAGCTTACCTGGGAGTAAGTCCCCTTGGCTTACTTCTCAATAAATATGCATAGGATTGTGCTGTGAATGTGTTAAGAGTACAGTGGTACCTTGGGTTACAGATGCTTCAGGTGACAAAGGCTTCAGGTTACAGACTCCGCTAACCCAGAAATAGTACCTCAGGTTAAAAACTTTGCTTCAGGATGAGAACAGAAATTGTGCTCTGGCGGCACGGCAGCAGCAGGAGGCCCCATTAGCTAAAGTGGTGCTTCAGGTTAAGAACAGTTTCAGGTTAAGAACAGACCTCCAGAACGAGATACCACTGTAATAATATTCCACATTTATATAACTCTGAATACTCAATGTTTCACATACATTATCTTATAGTAGTGTATCTACTGCATAATGGATTTGTGTGTGCATTTATATATGCAATTGTGTTATGGATATTTTTATTGTATTGTGAAATCATTTCAAGATGCTTCATTGGAAATGATTCATAAATAAAATAAAGAAAATACTACCACGGCTGCTGCTACTACTAATTCTTTCAGCAGAGTATTACAGCCTCCTCATTGCGGGTGGGGTGGGGCTGGGGCTGAGAGTCTTCAGCTTGCATAAGATCAAGAGGTGAGTTAATGGAAGAGGCAGGATTTGAATGGATAACTTCTTGGCCTGCAACTCTGTTTCTTAGCCACTGCTGCCCCAGCTAGAGCAGGCCAGGCCTCTTTCATCAAGGTCAAGTGCCCCTTAGGTGGCTTTGACAATAAGTACATTTTAAAAATGTAAAGGCTGTATCCAATGTAAAGCTCCCGTAAGTCACTTAGTGGCATTCTTCTTGCGGAACATTGTTGCATGTTGCAAAATGCAAGTACAGTGGTACCTCAGGTTAAGTACTTTATTCGTTCCAGAGGTCTGTACTTAACCTGAAATTGATCTTGACCTGAAGCACCACTTTAGCTAATAGGGCCTCCTGCTGCCGCTGCGCCGCCAGAGCACGATTTCTGTTCTTATCCTGAAGCAAAGTTCTTAACCTGAAGCACTATTTCTTGGTTAGCGGAGTCTGTAACCTGAAGCGTACCTGAGGTACCACTGTACATTACCAACAATGAGAATCAGCTGCTACAGCTTTCACTAAGGCAGCTGTTGTGTTGGCTTCCCTTTTAGTTATTAAATATAACTTCTTATACATGCTTTTTTCTTGGCTTCCCTTTTAGAGCAACCTTTAAACTCTGCCAGGTGTTGGTGCAATGGGGCTCTTGGATTATCATAGAATCACAGAATCGTAGAGTTGGAAGGGACCCCGAGGGTCATCTAGTCCAACTCCCTGAAATGCAGGAATCTCAACTAAAGCATCCATGAGAGATGGCCACTCAAACTCTGCCTAAAAATCGCCCGTGCAGAAGAGTAGCGGTCAGGGAATGCGCCATGCAGTCTTAAGCAAAGTGAGGAAAGTTAAAAGGCCAGTGTGCTGTATGTGTCAAACAAGGAGCTGGTGGACCACAGTTCAATCCCCACTCGGCTATGAAGCCCATGGAGTGATGCTGTGCCAGTCGCTGACATGAGGACACAGAACGCTGCTTTGTATGGCTCAGGCCACTGGTCCACATGGCTCAGTATTGACAACACTGGCTGGCAGCCGTTCTCCAAGACTTCAGACAGGGAAGCCTCCTAGCCCTACCTGGAGATGTCCTTGGGGATGGAACCCAGGACTTGGTGTGGGCAAAGCAAGTGCTCTCCTGCGGAGCTGGGAGGGCAGGGGGAGAACCACGTGCACTTCTCTGAGCTCCTCAAGAGAAAGGCAAGATATGAAATGCAATGGAAATAAATATATAAAGCAAACCTTTGACTGGTTGACATAGCTAAGAAATCTGTCAACTTCAGTTTCTTTCTGTTTCACATTTTTCCATTTGCCTTATTTGCACATCATTGTATTTTTCTTTTTAAAAATCCTCATGACAATTTGCCAGCCGTTTCGTACACAATTAAAATATGCACATTTTTGTATCTAGTTGTGCCTAAGATACACATTTTTAAGGCAAGAAATTCTCCTAATATAAGACACTCTTGTCTGTTTCGATTCAAATATACATATTTCTCCCTTATATATGCATCTTTGAACATATTGTTGGGTTGGAGAATTGCACTGAAAAATTAATAGAAGTACAGGCTCATGGAACCAAAGAATTATAGAGTTGGAAAGGGCCACAAGGGTCATCTAGCCCAACCCCCTGCAATGCCAGAATCTTTTGCCCAATGTGGGGATTAAACCTATGACCCTGAGATTTAGAGTTTCATGCTCTACCAACTGAGCTACCCCTCATAATATGCAAGTGTTTGTATGCAATTCCGCCTTTAAATGTGAACTGAATCAAATCTCTCCCTCATGCCCAGAGAAGGAAGGCTCAGAGCCAAGGGACTGGTGGTGGGACACCAGGGAGAGGGCAGAGGGAGAAGAGTGGAAGGAGTTGTTGGAGGCTGAAGGGGCAACAGGATTTGGTGAGCAAGGAGAGCCTGTGACAGAGAGCAGTTCTGACTCAGAGGCTGAAGCAGAGGTGGGGGTGGGGCAAAGGCTGCAGAAGAATACAGATTGTCCTACTGTGACAAGCTCCCCTCCCCACTTGTCTCCAAGGACACACAGAGTGATGCACAGAGTGGAACAGAGATTGGAGATGCCCCGTTGCAGTTTGAGACTGCTTGGGAAACTTCTGGCAAAGTAGGAGGCTTGGAGGTGGGTGAAGGTGGGGAACCTCAGTCCTGGCAACTGCTCTACTGGGGCAAAACTTGCTGGGATGTATTGCTGAGTTGTATGCCGTTTCTTTGAATAAAGAGTTAGCTTCTCTGAGAAAATCTTGTTTCTTGCTTGCTGACCTGCGTCTGATATATTTGCAGTTGTAAAAGCAGGACAATGCAGAAGGTCCATGGCTCAACCCCTGACATCTCCAATTAAATAGAAGCAGGTAGGAGATGCCACTCGCAGTCAGAGCAGAGAAGCCGAGGCTGCAGAGGCCTTCTGGATGTTGCTGAACTACAACTCCCACCAGCCAAATGTTCCCCATGCCTGACATAGATAAATCGTTTGACCAAGTACAAAGCAGCTTGGAAATAATATCTTCTTGCACCTTGCAGCCAATTTGTTCAAAGCCTCTTTGGCCTTACAATGCCGCCATTTCTGAGGAACCAAGAACTCTCAGAGCTTGCATACAGTTCACTGCCAATGAGTCAGACACATCAACATCCATGGCAAGGGGCGCTTCTGCTTCACAGGCAGCTGCTATCCACCCCTCCCCAAAGCAAGACGGAACTGTTAATTTAAAGAAAAAGAAACGAAATCAAACCTCCTTGATATTTCAAGTTGGTCTGATGCATGCTGTAAGTGTTTCCTGTCCTCTTACAAGAGAGAGGAAACCTGCTGGCTGCTCCCTTTCTTCCTGACACCCTGAAGCCACAGCTGACACAGACGGCATCAAACGCAGGCACTCAGGGGTGCCAAGTATGAGATTGCTCTGTAACCATCGCATCTTAAAGAAAAATGTATCCATGGTTTTTAGATCCTAAAGCTCTGATCCAGCGTGCATCATTAATTCAAGGAATCTATTCAAAACCATCCATAGGAGCCAAAAAAAATAACCTCACTAGATGCTTTTAACACACTTTGTCTCCAGCAGTGGTCATTCAGATGCTTTCTGATGAATATGTATTTTCAGACCTGAAAATTGTGATTCAATGTGCATCAATGTTTCCATGAGTTAAAGAAAGTACCAGGGGCATCATCTCACTCTCAGGATTGTGGGTGCCACCACCTGCATGTAGTGTGTATGATGTCACACACACAGCGTGCAATGTTGCATCGCATTTTGGGAGGGGGCTCCTCTTCCTCCTCCTTCTGCAGTGAGGCACCCTTTTCTGGCTGTGGAGGGTGGAGCTGAACTGCTTCTCTCTTGGAGGCAGCACCACAGAGGCTGGCTGGCTGGCTGCATCTCTCTGGCTTTCCTCATTGACTTTGTGGGTGCCCAGCTCCCACAATTATATTATTGTGTGTGCCCATATACCCAGGGCCCCCTGAAGTTGGCTCCTATGGAATGTACCTTTCACACCAACAGTATCTCCAAGGGGAGGGTTTTATACAACCAGGGCACCACCCCAGTGACCAACCAGTGGTCAACCAGCTGCGTGCCAGCAAACAAGACCCAAGCATAAGAGAAGGTTCCCTTCCTGTGGTTTCCAGCAACTTAGTGTTCAGAAGCATTGCTGCCTCCACCATTTGAACATAGCCAGTGTGGCTAGTTAGCATCCATAGTCTTATCCTCCATGAATTTGTCTAGTCCTCTTTTAAAGTTGTCTAGCTTGGTACCCACCACAGCCTCCTGCAGGAGGGAGTTCCATAGTTTAACTATGCACTGCATGAAGATGCACTTCCCGAAGCTGGAAAGTTAAGAGTTTTGGAATGACGCAGTTAAAAATGCCGTCACCATTTTGGGAGGCACTGTCGGAGCTCTTGAGTCTGGGAGGAGAAAGAGAGAAACAGAGCTGTTTACATATCGTGGATTAACTCCTCAGTGGGACTTAAGAGTGACAACTGCCTAATTTAGGATGGAAAGAGCGATGTTATCTACGAAGGAGATGATATATGGAAACCATCTGGACTTAGATTGGAAGAACGGGAAATTCACACAGGATTATTATATTTGCTTATCGGCTTAAGGAGACTAACAGAAGAGATCGTAAAGGAAAAAGAGAAATTATATGAACAAGATATGATGTGGAAACACCAAGATAAGACTGGATAGAACTATGAATTCTGTTTGGACTGATTGGGACTGATTTGGACATTAACACAATAATAAGATGATTTGAATCCCCCTTTGGATCTTGAAGTATGGGTCCCCCCAACAAAATTTAAAAATTTGGCTTTGTAATTTGGATTTATGTGATGTGATTTAATTTGATGTGATTGGCCAGTTAATAAAAATTATTTTAAAAAAGAAGATGCACTTCCCTTTAATCTGATACCGTGCCCTAGGTGGGGTGTCAGCTGGAAGTGAAGAGAGCTACATCTAAGCAAGGTGAGCTGACACCACCCACTGATGGGCAGGATATGCCCTGCAAGTGCTCAAAGTGACTTCTTGCCCTTCCTCTCGTTTCCCCCAAAAGGCTTCCACTGCTCAGATATTGCCAGATATCAGAACAACAATGTTTCTATTTAAATCAGTGGGACTGGAAAGTGCATCATTTTGGCTACAGCATGTGCAGTGAGATTAATTGACTGAATAGAATGGGCTCCTCAAAACCAAATGCATTGGAATCTGGAGCAAAAGAGCCACAGACAATCCACTTCCAAATTAAAGAATTGCAAATGCAGAATAATCAATAAAACATCATTGATTCATGAATTATAGGCTGGCCATGAACACTTTTTTGTTGTTGTTTAAAAATTAAAGTACTTATATGGATCACTATCCCTGCTGGCTGCAGTAGATTAATTCTCTTTAATGCATTTTGTTATCTTTCAGTTTTAATGGCTATTGAACTTAGATTGGCAAGGCTTTTAAGCAGCATGAGCCTTACATTTTGTATCCTGCAGAGCTCCAGAGTCTGGTTCAAGGGACAGGAGGACATGAAACCTGAGGCTGCTGGCTTGGAGAGCCGAACAACAAAATTCAAGGAAGTGTGAATTTCAGAGGATGGCAGTATGTTGATTCTTACATTGTTTCAGAAAGTGTGAATTAGCTGGGCTCAACTTTAAATGCAAAGGGAATTGAATTTCTCCCTCACTTCTACTCCCAGGATTGTTGTCCGGTGTCTGAGTGCATGAGAACCTAAGAAGAGCCTTTAGCTGGATCAGGCCAATGGCCCATCTAATCCAGCATCCTGTTCCCTCAGTGGCCAACCAGATGCGCCCAAGGGAAACTGGCAAGGCAGGCCTGAGCACAAGAGCAGAGGCAGCCACTGAGGTCAGCAGCCATCCATAGCCCTCTCCTGCTTTGGCCCCGAGAACAGGAAAAAAAAAGGATGGAACCAAAGGTTATTCAACCAAGTAATGTCTAAAAAGGGAGGGACACATACTGGCGTAAAATGTGCATAGAATGCATGTACTATGGAAAATCACAGACAAAAATGTGTTACATTAAGGAAATATATTAGACAAGATCGCATAGAAAAATGTGTATATTAGGAGAGCATCACACTAAGATGCTGATGAATTTTCATGATGTTTTTTTTAAAGAAAAAGAAATTGTAAACTGATGTGACAATGTGGAAAATGGAACTTCAGTTTGGCAAAAGGGGAAACTGAGAAAGAAACGAAATGGACAGGTTTACCATCCCTGCTTGTAAGGGAAGTTATGCTGAGAAATGGATGTGCTTCTAAAGAAGGATAACAACAGGAGGACTCAAAGAAGGAACTTTTGGAAACTCAAGGCAGTAGAAACATAAGATGATTGGACCCCACTGAACTTGAAGCATGGGAAGCCCCAACAAAAATGTATAATTTGGCAAAATATTTGGACTTTATGATATATATTTGTATAATTTGGAATATTTAATGTGATTTAATTGGATTGTTAAAATGGAAAACTTAATAAAAATTATTATATAAAAAAGAGAGAAATGGACGTGCTTCTGGTCAACTCAGAGGAAGACCAGGCTGTTCTGAGGCCCCCAGGGCTTTGCTAGCAGAATGCTAATCTAATCAGCGGAAGAAAATATAACTACAGGTACCTGACAATGATACCTGGGGACGCAGGTGGCGCTGTGGGTTAAAGCCTCAGCGCCTAGGACTTGCCGATCGAAAGGTCGGCGGTTCGAATCCCTGCGGCGGGGTGCGCTCCCGCTGCTCGGTCCCAGCGCCTGCCAACCAAGCAGTTCGAAAGCACCTCCGGGTGCAAGTAGATAAATAGGGACCGCTTACCAGCGGGAAGGTAAACGGCGTTTCCGTGTGCGGCTCTGGCTCGCCAGAGCAGCGATGTCACGCTGGCCACGTGACCCGGAAGTGTCTCCGGACAGCGCTGGCCCCTGGCCTCTTGAGTGAGATGGGCGCACAACCCCAGAGTCTGTCAAGACTGGCCCGTACGGGCAGGGGTACCTTTACCTTTACTTTTTTACCTGACAATGTTACATTGGAAAAGCATGGAAGTTGATGCACCTCCAAATGCTTGAATTATCTCTTGCTTCTAGACTAATTAAAAGTATCACACTGAGCCCTTGAGCCCTGCTTGACAGAGGAGGCTGGCAGTGCTTTGTGACACGGCAAGGGGGAGAGTCTAGGAGGCAGATCTTGAGCTACCTTCATTCTCTGTTGCCTGTGCCTGCTGAGTCTGTGCCTACATTGTCTCTAGTATTTCTTGCCTTCTGAAGATCCCCAGTTAAAATGTTGATGGTCTAAGTTGCTACAGTTGGCACCGTCAGCAGGCGGCTTCTTGCCCCAGTCTTGGAAAGCAGGAGTGGGAAATGGCTATATGTAAAAAGGAAAGAGTCACAGTCATTTGTCTGTGGCTCCACTGGAATGTCACCCCCAAAATGTTGTGCCAGGGATATGTGACCCTTGGGCTGAAAAACGACCTTCAGCTCTGCTTGCAGGTCTGCCAGCTGGAAGCGGAAGCATCATTCAAAAAGAGCAGCACAGCTGTCTTTATTTTCTGTAAGCTGAACTCCACTGTTGTTGGGTTTTTTAAAAACTGACTTTCAGTCTAAATATGGTGTTCAGCCTGTGGATGTTCGGCTTGGATGAACAACTGGTAAATAACAATACAGTAGATGCAAAGCCGGAAAGAACCAGGTGAACACCAAATGTCACACTAGGGGGCAGCACTGAACCCTGGATTCTTCCTTCACCTCCTGCTGCTTGTTGAGGGTCTTGTAGTTTTGGTTTGCAGGATCACAAATGGAAATATTAGAAGTATATCTCACAGCTACGGCATAATAATCTTCAACATTGTGGGATGCAGATGATGAAAGCACCTGTGTGTCTCTAGGGGCTGGCTCAATCTTCCTCCTGATTCAGGTATTTTTCTTTCCCCAAACTGTGTTTATGTGCCCCTCCCTCCTTCCCTCCCTCCCTCCCTCTCCAGACACATATACAATAGGAAATATGATATAATTCAACTCCAATCACACAGTTTCAGATGAAAGTATCTGAAAGGCTGTAGTCATGCCAAGGACAAATTTTCCTTTTCGGCCTTTTAAAGACTACATTGCAAAACACCCTTAGAAACTTTGGGAGCTGCCTTATAGTGAGTGAGACCAACGGTCATAGGAGCCAGCCCTGCCAGTGGCCTGCCTAGCTCATTACTGCACACAATGGCAGGCAGTGGCTCTGCAGGGTTGCAGACCAGGGGACTCTCTAAGCCTTACCTGCAGAGGCCAGTAACCAGGTCTGTCACCTTCTGCATGCCAAGAAGTTGCCCAAGCAGAGTGATGGGGGTAACTTCTACCTTGTCCAAGTAGGCATATTCCTTCCTTCCTTCCTTCCTTCCTTCCTTCCTTCCTTCCTTCCTTCCTTCCTTCCTTCTGCAACTGAACAAAACGGGATCTGCTGTCTAGTTTGGGGCTGAATATACAGCTTTCCCCCCTTCAAAAACCCACATGGGAGTTAAGTGCATAAAAAGCAGTCAATACAATCCTTCTTGGGAATTTTTTTGTTTATCCAGAAGGATTATATCCACAATGGTATGCTGAAAGTGAGCAAAAAACACGAGAGGAATTGTATTGTCATACTACAAGGCAGTTATTGGACTATAGCTCCCACCCCCGACTCTTGGCAATAGGAACTTGGGCTGATGGAACTTTAGGGCTGCAAAGGTTGAAGGATGACATCCTATACAAACTTGCCTGGGGCCAAACACATTCAGACGTTCTTCTGGCTTACAGTGGAGCCTCCTTTCTTCTCTCTCTGCATGCCTTTGAAGGGAAGAGTGGGTCAACAATGACCTGTGTTTGCTGATGGGGTCAGATTCAGGGAGCTGGACAGCGCCTTGTAAGCCATCTACCCCAAAGACATGTTCAACAAAGGAAATCCAGAATCAGGGCATTGTGGAAGTACAGATATGCTGGATGGGATGCTTGCACTCTGAATGCTATACGTAGGGCTGCCTCTGAAGATGGTTTGGAAAATTCAGCTTGTGCAGAATTTGGCAGCCAGATTGCTCATTGGGGCAAGCCAGTTTGGGCATATTACACTGATCCTGGTCTGACTGCACTGGCTACCAATTAGTTTCTGGGCCCAATTCCAAGTGGTGGTTTTAATGTATAAAGCTTTAAATGTCTCAGGACTGCAATACCTCAAGGACAGCCTCCTTGCATATGAACCCTGTAAGCATCTTCTGAGGCCATGCTTTGTGTGCCTCCTCATTGAAAGGTCCAGAGGGTGGCAACATGAGAACGGGGCCTTTTCTGCAGTGACTCCCCGTCTGTGGAATGCTCTCTCACTGGCAGCTTCTTTACATATCTTTACATGGCAGGCAAAAACATTTCTCTATAACCAGGCCTTTGGTTTATTGACATTCCGTGGCCTTTAAAAAATATGTGTGTGTGTGTGTGTGTGTGTGTGTAGGGAGGTTATTTGTTTTTCATTTTATTATGCATTTTGTGTTCTCATTTTGTATTTTTATGTTGTGAACACTGGGCATGCTGTCTGCGGCTAATGGGAATTGGGAGTCCAGCCACATCAAAGAGCATCCTATGACTACTTGTTCCATAAAAGAACTCACCATAATGCAATCTCAATTACACCATGAAAATTAACTCTCAGCTCTTGATCTACTGATTCTAAATTTTGGCAAACTCTTTTCTTTGGCAAAGAAAAACCCAGGGAAGTTGCAGCCTCGTTAAGGAGATGGGAATAGCAAAATGACCTAGCAGTCTCAATTATTTTGTTAGTCTTTCAGACACCCAATTGGTTCACACTAACATATGTGACAAGGGACGCGGGTGGCACTGTGGGTAAAACCTCAGTGCCTAGGGCTTGCCGATCGCATGGTCAGCGGTTCGAATCCCCGCAGCGGGGGTGAGCTCCTGTCTTTCAGTCCCAGCTCCTGCCCACCTAGCAGTTCGAAAGCACCCCTAAGTGCAAGTAGATAAATAGGTACCACTTTATAGCGGGAAGGTAAATGGCGTTCCGTGCGCTGCTCTGGTGCCGGTTCGCCGGAGCAGCTTTGTCACGCTGGCCACGTGACCCGGAAAGTGTCTGTGGACAGCGCTGGCTCCCGGCCTCTAGAGTGAGATGAGCGCACAACCCTAGAGTCTGTCAAGACTGGCCCGTACGGGCAGGGGTACCTTTACCTTTACCTTAACATATGTGACACCACTACTGAGATTATTACAAATTTACTAAAGGCTTTTGGATTGACAAGCAAGCTTTCATATTGTGCTTGGATGAGAGATTTGTTTAAATTAAAGTTTGAACGCAAGAAAGACTGTTAACAACCACATGACAGAGTTCCTAGCCATCACTGAGAAGCTGGAACTTGCAGATTTTAAACTGGATGGTGGACTGAAAGTTTGCTACTTTTTGGGGTCACTAGGATAAAAATATGAGATATTTGCCACTCTCTTGGATGGTGAACCACAGTTAACCCTAACGGATGTAATTGGCCATCTGGGAGAGGAGTGTGCAGAGAGAAGAGAAATCTCTCCAGCCAGGAATGGAAAACCCAGTGATTCCAGCTATGTGTTGTGATCTTAGAGGAGAACCAAGGCTCCGTCCAAAAGAGTTGCTGTTTCTGAAGTAACAAAGAGGGACACATATTCAAGTTTTGTGAAGCCCCCAAACCGGCAAAATCCCTTTCATTTAAGCACCAAATCAAAATAATGGGAACAACAAGAAGAAGAGGAGTTTGGATTTGATATCCCGCTTTATCACTACCCGAAGGAGTCTCAAAGCAGCTAACATTCTCCTTTCCCTTCCTCCCCCACAACAAACACTCTGTGAAGTGAGTGAGGCTGAGAGACTTCAAGGAAGTGTGACTAGCCCAAGGTCACCCAGCAGCTGCATGTGAAGGTGTGGAGACGCAAACCCAGTTCCCCAGATTACGAGTCTACCTCTCTTAACCACTACTCCACATTGGCTCTCAACAACGAACAAGAAAGCAATTTTCTTTTGCATGAGAAGAATCTAAATATAAACAATTGTGATGCAAAATCAAACAAATGCTTCAGTAATTCTGGATGTTCTTTGCATATGAGTTATGATGAAGATTTCTTTGGAGGTGTTGTCAGTATTACCCCATCAGTGGATGACAGTATTCAAATTGCAAATGGTGAAACCATAAAGAAATGTGGTATAGGTTCAGGAACCTAAACTGCAAACTTAGCCATCAGTTGAAAGAGAACCAGGTGAAACAGGTCCTATATGTCCCACAATTGAATTGCAACATGACCAGTGTGTCCACCTTGGACAGAAAAAGTATTCATATACACTTTGGAAATGGTAAAGGCCAAGTAACCAAAGGTGGCAAATTGTATGCTGAAGCATATTTGATTAATGGTATCTATAATCTTTCAGAACTCGAGACTGCAAACGTGGCACACATGTGCCAAAAGCAAGGAGCAGACTTCCCTCAAACACAGAAAGTTTGGTCACATAGACATCAAAGCCATGGCGGAACTGCAATGCAATAAGCTTGCAACAGGAACGTAAACCAAAATGCACGAGTCACAACCAAGTGTGTAAGTTGCTTCACTGAGAAGAGTGTTTAGCCTTTCCCCCGTCTGTGTACTGAACAGTGAAGCACCAGAGTGACACACGTAGCCTACCCTTCTGTACACTTAATGTTCCCTCCCTAGGGAAGAATAAGTCCATACTAATTTTTCTGGATGCTTTCTCAAGGGACAGTGTTGTATACGTTCTAAAGGAGAAAAGTGAAACAGTACAGATGTTCAGAAATTACATGACCATGGTGAGCATCATCACCATCATCACCATCATCTTCAAATATTACGGTCATAGACCAGCATAAGTAGGGTTGGGTACAATCATTTAGAATCTGTAAAATGTTTTGGAAAGCTAAAAAGTATTTAAAACAGAAGGTACTGTATATATAAAAGACTATAAGAATCTAAAAAGAAACTAAATCTAAAAGAAGGGTTAGGAGCATTAAACGGATATAGAAGAACATAAAAGATTAGTATATAAAAGACTATAACCATCAGTTTAGAGAGCACTCTGATGTGAGTGTTCATTAAGTCTAGTTTGTGGCACAGGTCATCATCCGACAAATTTTGAGCACTGGCAACATGGTATGTTGTAGCAGGGTTGGTATCTGAAAGCAGCAGGGAGGTATAGAATTGTCCTGTGCGCCCTGGGTCCTTATGGAGCAGTGGGGAGAGGAGGCTGATACAAATGTCTCTATAATACAGGCACTGGAGA
Organism: Podarcis gaigeae; assembly: GCF_964106915.1. NCBI lineage: Eukaryota > Metazoa > Chordata > Lepidosauria > Squamata > Lacertidae > Podarcis > Podarcis gaigeae. The sequence continues at coordinate 1,168,130 of NC_139690.1, forward strand.
AGCACATGCTCTATTGTCCAGAGTCACAGAGGCATTGTCTCTCTGAGAAAGCAATCTTCCTATATCAACCTTCAATGACAGCCGAGGGGAGGGCGTGACCTCGTGCAAGGGTAAAAGTCCTCCGGTGCGAAGGGACTTTGAGTTTAGTTTGATATGCCATGGGGGAGGCAGAGTACCTGGTGGATTCATTGGCAATAAAAGTTGGGGTCCTAGCTAGATCCAATTGGTGCTCTGTGTCTGCTACATGCTGTTTCCTGAATGCTTTGGCCTGATTGTATCCCATGCTGAGTAGAAGACCTAGGGATGAGATTTTAGTTGCCACTGCCTGTTTCCATGTGGATTGAAAATCACCACTCATAGTTAGTGGGGCAAGGCCACGGGGAAATAAAGATAGTTTGAGCCAGTAGTTGAGTATGGTCACCCACACTCTAGCCTCCACTTTTGTGAAGCCTGTCTCTAGTCTCAGAGTGGCATTAGAGATACATTTTGGGACTTGAAGGGCTGATCTTAGAAATTTGGATTGTACAAGTTCTAGTGGTGCAAAATTGGAGAAGGGGCCCAACTGGGCACCGTAGAGAAGTTGTGCTATTGGCTTGGCTTCAGATAGTTTGAGTGCTGCAGGTATATAGTGACAACCTCTTGTTTTTTTAAAAAAATTAAGGATTGCAGATGAGCTTCTCTGAACAATTTCAGTAACATAGTCCCCATGGGCTTTCCTACTGCTGGCAGAATGAAGCACTACCCCCAGGTGTTTGAAACAGGAAACCTGCTCAATCTTGTGGCCATCTATGCTCCATGAGCGGCTCATAAGCCTTTTGGTAAATGCCATGATTTTAGTTTTCTGATAGTTGAGTTCTAGCTGGTCCTCCTTGCAACACTGTGTTAGTGGTCTCGGTGCTCTTTTGAGGCCAGTAGGTGTTCTTGAAAGTATTGCTGCATTGTCTGCATAGAGCAGAACAGAGATGTGTCTTCCAGCAAGTTTTGGGGAGTGAAAGTTTGTGCTATGGAGGTGGCTTACCATTGAGTTGATGTAGAAATTGAATCAGGGTGGGGCCAGTATGCAGCCTTCTTGACACCTTTCTCAGTTTCAACGGCATTGGTGAGATGGCCCCGGGGGTTACAGCTTACTTTGTGAGGTCCCTTCATGTAACATACAAATTAAATGGAACAGATGTTGATCTATTGAGGTGGCCTCCAGTTTTCCCCACAGTTTAGCTCTGGGTATGGAATCAAATGCTGCTTTGAAATCTATAAAAGCAGCATAAAGGGAGGTTGTGTTACGAGAGGAGTACTTCTCAATGAGATGATGGAGTACTAGGACTGGTCAGTAGTGGACTGACCTCCTCTAAAGCCAGCTTGCTTCTCTGCAAGTATATTTCATTATTCCATCCAGTCGTGGAATTTCCACTGAAGGTGTCTTGTGCAAAGTTTTCCAATTACGTTGAGGAGACTAATCGGTCTGTAGTTTGCAAGATCATCCTTCCCCCCCCCTTTTTTATATATTGGGGCAATGATTGCAAGCCCCCAGTCCTTGGGGACTCGGCCATGGGTGTCAATGTAGGTGAAGAGTGAGGCCAGAATAGAGGCCTATAAGTCCATATTGTTTTTAATGGCCTCTGGCAGGATTAGGTCTTCCCCTGGGACCTTCCCCAGTCTTAGCTAAGCTACCAGGTTCTTAATCTCTGTCACCGTCACTGGTGCCCACATAGGCAGATTCTCTATAGTTTGACTAGAGCCTCCATTTTTAGCAAAGGTGTCCGAGTAGAGTTCCTTAAAGGCATGGTGAGCATGTTTCAGAGGAAATGGATAACTTTCGTGTCAGGGACTGGATTGCGGAAGAATGATGGGAACCCACCCCCCTTTTCCTGAACCTTCCCAAGGGCAGGAGGACTGTATTGATTTCAAACAGTGGTTTGCAGAAAGGCATGGTCCAGAGGGGAAAAGCTGGGAAATACTGGGTGAGGAACAGCTAGAAGAGGAAACACCAGGAGAGAGACAGCTGGCAGATTCAGTGTCCTTGGACAGTATTCCTGACCCCCCTTCGTCTAAGACTAGATGGGCTTTGAGAGTGATAGAACAGAGAGCTCAGCGGCAACAAGTTCAGATTAACTGATGTAGGAGTGGTATAGATTAATATGGATGGAGGGGGTGAACCTTTACTGGGAGCAACACCATTTCTAGGGAGCTATGCATGTTGGGATTTCATTCCTCCATTGCTGGATGTGTGATTGTTTTCATCACATGTTTGTTTTGACATTCCATACTGTTGGACTCATGAGAATGGAAGTTCAGTTACGGTACATTGTTCCATTATGTTGTACTATTGCTTTTAGTCTGCTCTCTCTCAGAGAAAAGGAAGAGAGAAGATCCATGTTCCTTTGTTCTGTAACACTTGTATATAATAAAGTAGCTTAGATTCCACACCTCAAATGCCTAGTTTCTGCTTGGACTCTGCTATCAGATTGTGTGCCTATATCCTCGGATATATGTTGCAGAATCGCATCGGGAAAGAAGAGTGATGAATCATCCCGAAGGTTGCTTGTGGGGGAGAATGCAGCTGCCTGGCATTTTCCAAGTTGGTTCAGAAGCCCAGTGTGGCTTATACATACCAACAATGCATTCCTTTTTGTCTCGCTGCAATTATTAAAGAAACTAACTGGTAAGAACGTTCCTTTCATTTGATCTGCTTATTTACTGCAGGGCAGGGCAGCAGCTGAAGAAGGAGCACAAAGGGTTTTATTGTGTGTGTGTTTCTTGTGGCTGATTAGCTGTTCTCCCTGTGCAAAGGTCAGAGGGTAGGTGTTGAGGTAGGTGATTAGCTGTGGGGTGAGCTTATCAGAGTTTGCAGGGCAGCTTTTAGATTTAGGGGAGCTAGTCTCAAACGTTTGTTTGGAGAGACCTAGGTTTTTTTGGGGGGGAGTTATTTGTCCTGTCTTCACGCTTTTTATGATGGAGGACCGCTGTAGCCACCCCCAACGACACGTTCTCAAGGTGGAGGGTGAGGGAACAGCTGCAGTCGCCTGCGGTTCCTGCGCAATGTTTGCCATCTTGCCAAAGGTTGCAGGCAGCTTTACCTGCAGCAATTGCATGTTGATTGCCCTCTTAAAAGACAAAGTCCAGCAACTGGAGGAATGTGTAGCTACGCTCCAAAGAATTAGAGAGCTGGGGCTCTTCTTGGAAGCAACAGAGCACACCGTCTCCACCAAGGAGGAGACAGGGGACTCCCCTGAGAAGGAGGCTAGTTCACCAACACAGGAGCCAGATATATGGAGAAACGTGACTCAAAGAAGTAGGAGGCCCAGGGTTCGCTCTGATTGTTTAGAAATACACAATCGCTTTGAGGTCCTCTCCCCTAGCATGGAAGACGAAGAGCAGACTCCATTTGAGGATCTCTCCCTCATTACAGTCGATCAGGTATATGAAGATGAGCAGCAAAGTCAGTCCTCAGGGAATGTGCAGGCGACCTTGGAGTGGACAGCTCACAGAAGCTCGACACACCAGACCTAAGAGGAGGCGTGTAGTGGTGAGAGGGGATTCCCTACTGAGGGGAACAGAAGCAGTGATCTGTGGGCCTGACAAGATGTCTCGGGAAGTGTGCTGTCTCCCCGGGGCTAAGATCCAAGATGTAACTGAACGACTGCAAGGAATCAAAAAACCCACTGACAAATACCCCTTCCTCTTGGTTCATGTGGGAACCAATAACACTGCAAGCAATAGCCTCCAGAAGATCAAAAGAGATTATGAGGCTCTAGGAAGGAAATTGAAGCAATTAAATGCACAAATTGTCATCTCATCTGTCCTCCCAGTTGAATGACGTGGCCCAGGGAGAGAGGGAAAAATAGTGGAAGTGAACAACTGGCTTCACAAATGGTGTAAACAGGAACGGTTTGGATTCTTAGATCACGGACTGCAGTTTCTTGAAGATGGACTTCTGGCAAGCGATGGGCTGCACCTCACAATGGTTGGGAAGAATGTTTTTGCAAAAAATCTGAGAAACCTCACCAGGAGGGCTTTAAACTGACTAATGTGGGGGAGGGAGGCAGTGCTCCTGAAGGCAGGAGTCTATCAATTGATGAAGATGATCATCCAAATGTCATAGACCAAATGGAGCAAACAGCACGCAGACCTAGTGGTGGGAGGAAAAAATCCTTAAATAAGAGACACGGGGGAATGATTAATGGACTTCAATGTCTGTACACTAATGCACAAAGCATGGGTGTGATGGCCTGGGATTCCGATTCAGAGGATGAACCAGAGGAATCCCAGCCTGCACAGGAGTCCCCGCCTCCAGGGCCGGCTGAACTGGGGCAAGGCCTAGATGCTGAAGAGCCTGCACCTGTCGCAGAGCACCAGGAGCTGGCCCCAGGTGAAACCCTTCTGGCCCCAGAGGTGCTTGAGGACTCAGTGGCGTCAGGTGAGCCTCCTCCAGGGCCCAGTAACCCTTCGGCCTCTCCTGATCTGCAGAGGCTTAGGGCAGAGAGGCGAAGGGAACTGGTTGCTCCCAGGAGGAGTGCTCGCCTTAAGGCCAGAGGAGGCGGGGCTCCTGGGGGCCGGGACCGCCCCCGGCCTTAGAAGAGGATAAAAGCCTAGTCAGCCCGGTCCCAGGTTGCGGGAGCAACGTCGTTGTTGGCTTCGGACCTTCCTGTGTTCCTGACCCCTGCTCGGCCTCCTGTTCCTGACCATCCGGTGCTCCTGTTCCCTGCTCGGCCTCCTGTTCCTGATCATCCGGTGTTCCTGTTCCCTGCTTGGTCTCCTGTTCCAGCGTTCCTGTTCCCCGCCCGGCTCTCCGCCTCGGACCTCGCCCCTCTTCGTGTGGACTCTGCTTACGCCCACGGTACCTTACCCCCGGGACCAGCACAATGGGAAATAAACAAGATGAGCTTGAGCTCTTGGTACAGCAAACGAAATATGACATAATAGGCATCACTGAAACCTGGTGGGATAAGTCCCACGATTGGAATGTAATAATGGAGGGATACAATCTATTTCAGAGAAACAGACCAGACAAGAAAGGAGGAGGAGTGGCGTTATATGTCAGGGATGTGTATACCTGTGAAGAGATCCAAGATTTAGAACCTCAAAGCCAAAGTGAGAGCATTTGGGTCAAAATTAAGGGAGAGAAGAGTAACAGTGACCTCATTGTGGGAGTTTACTATAGATCCCCAAGCCAAACGGAGGACATAGATGATGCCTTCCTGGAACAGATGGCCAAGCATGCAAAAGGAAGGGAGATAGTTGTAATGGGGGACTTCAATTACCCGGATATTTGTTGGATGTCAAACTCAGCCAAGAGCATAAGGTCAAACAGATTCCTCACTGGCCTTGCAGACAATTTCATTGTCCAGAAAGTGGGAGAAGCAACAAGAGGAACAGCCATTTTAGATCTGGTCCTAACCAATGTTGATGACCTGGTTAGTGGGGTAGAAGTGGAAGGATCATTAGGCGCGAGTGATCATGCTCTTCTGAAGTTTACTATACAGTGGAAAGGAGCAGCCAAGCATACTAGGACTCAATTTCTTGACTTTAAGAAAGCCGACTTCATAAAACTTAGGGGAGTGCTGGGTGAGATCCCATGGACAGTAAAACTAAAAGGAAAGGGAGTTCATGATGGCTGGGAGTTTGTTAAGAGGGAGATAGTAAAAGCACAACTTCAGGCAATACCAATGAGACAGAAACATGGAAGGTGCCTAAAGAAGCCAGGGTGGCTATCTAAAGAACTTTTAACTGAGTTAAGATTAAAAAAGGATGTGTACAAAATTGGAAAAGGGGGGAAACCACCAAAGAGGAATTCAAACAAATAGCCAGCACGTGTAGACACAAAGTCAGAAAAGCTAAAGCACAGAATGAACTCAGGCTTGCTAGAGAGGTTAAAAGCAACAAAAAAGGCTTTTATGGGTATGTTTGTAGCAAAAGGAAGAACAAATAAACAGTGGGGTGACTCAGAGGAGAAGGTGAAATGCAAACAGGGGACACAGAAAGGGCTGAACTCCTCAATGCCTTCTTTGCCTCAGTCTTCTCCGATAAAGAAAACAATGCCCGACCTGAAGAATTTGGAGCAAATGATTCAGCAGAGGAAACACAGCCCAGAATAACTAAGGAGATAGTGCAAGAATACTTGGCTAGTCTAGATGTATTCAAGTCTCCAGAGCCAGATGAACTGCATCCAAGAGTATTAAAAGAACTGGCAGATGTGATCTCAGAACCACTGGCAGTCATCTTTGAGAATTCCTGGAGAACAGGCGAAGTCCCAGCAGACTGGAGGAGGGCAAATGTTGTCCCTATTTTCAAAAAGGGGAAAAGAGAGGACCCAAATAATTACCGCCCAGTCAGTCTGACATCAATACCAGGGAAGATTCTGGAGCAGATCATTAAGCAAACAGTCTGTGAGCACCTAATAATAATAATAATAATTTTTTATTTATACCCCGCCCTCCCCAGCCAAGGCCGGGCTCCTAGAAAGGAATGCTGTGATCACCAATAGTCAGCGTGGATTTCTGAAAAATAAGTCATGTCACACTAACCTGATCTCATTTTTTGACAGAATTACAAGCCTGGTAGATGAAGGGAACGCAGTGGATGTAGCCTACCTTGATTTCAGCAAGGCATTTGACAAGGTGCCCCATGATATTCTTGTAAAGAAGCTGGTAAAATGCGGTCTTGACTATGCTACCCCTCAGTGGATTTGTAACTGGCTGAGTGACCGAACCCAAAGGGTGCTCATCAATGGTTCCTCTTCATCCTGGAGAAGAGTGACTAGTGGGGTGCCACAGGGTTCTGTCTTGGGCCCGGTCTTATTCAACATCTTTATCAACGACTTGGATGGTGGACTCAAGGGCATCCTGATCAAATTTGCAGATGACACCAAACTGGGAGGGGTGGCTAACACCCCAGAGGACAGGATCACACTTCAAAACGACCTTGACAGATTAGAGATCTGGGCCAAAACAAACAAGATGAATTTTAACAGGGAGAAATGTAAAGTATTGCACTTGGGGGGGAAAATGAGAGGCACAAATACAAGATGGGTGACACCTGGATTGAGAGCAGTACATGTGAAAAGGATCTAGGAGTAAGAGCTGTTCGATAGTGGAATTTGCTGCCAAGGAGTGTGGTGGAGTCTCCTTCTTTGGAGGTCTTTAAGCAGAGGCTTGACAACCATATGTCAGGAGTGCTCTGATGGTGTTTCCTGCTTGGCAGGGGGTTGGACTCGATGGCCCTTGTGGTCTCTTCCAACTCTATGATTCTATGATTCTATACTGCCACCAGGGGAGGGGATCCTACTCCCTGAAGGCTGACGTTTAGTCAGTAACAATGGAGGTGAGTTTACATCAAGCCACATGAAAACCCTCCTGGAAGAGGAAGGGATGACTTACACACATGAGTGTTAGCCACACCCCACAAGAAAACTCAATTGCTGAGAGAAAGTTTAGAACCCTTCTGGAGATGACCAGATGCATGCTGAATGTCTCTGATCTCCCCCCCCCCACACGTGTACGTGTGTGTGTGTGTGTGTGTGTCTGTGTGTGTGTAATGGAGTAGACCCTATTTCCAGAACAGGCTGCTCACCAAGAGAACTACATGCACACCTTTTGAACTCTGGTATGGAAGAGGGGCACATATATGTATTTGGCACATGGGTGTTGCCAGGATTTTTTGTGGGGGGGGGGGGAGCCAAAGTTCTTGACTTTTTTTTCAAGAAAGAAATCAAAGTTGTTGAGCTTTGCCATGGAAGAGTGGCACATATGCATATTTGACTTTTTCAGTGTTGCCAATCAACTTGAATTGCCAGCCAAGAGCAATCTAAAACTAATAAGTTACATGGATGCTGTCTGAGTCAGAGACTCTAAGGATTACAAATCAACAGTTGGGTTTCTCTTTATGTTTGGAAATGGTCCTATTTCCTAGGCTAGTTATAAACAAGGATGACTAGTTTTTCTTCCATAAAGTGCTTGCTAATGATATTGTTAGCATGAGCATTTCCTCGGTGTACGAGGAAATTGGAACAATACTAAAGTGGAAGAGAAAAGACCAGCCCAGTTTACTGTTAGTCTAACATCCATCTGGATCCTGAGTTGGCAAATCTGTTGATGCAGCTTTCCATCTTAATAAGATTGTTTTCTGATTTTCAATTCCAAGAGATTCCTTGGCAGAACAATGCTGGTTGGCTGAATTAGCATCTTCACAGCAGGGGGAGGACCGCTTCTCTCTTGGGAAAGCTCCCAGGGGCCACAAGCCAGTAGCAGGAAGGGCCAGAGGCAAAAGTGAGGGGAGGAGTGGGCTGCTGGGCTGCATTTCAGCCGTGCAAAAGCCAGATGTTTCTGTTGGACCTTCTTCGCCAACTGAGTTTGTGCAGTGACTGGGGCAAGGGAATAAAAACTTGCCTGCAATATCTTTGCTTATCTTTATTTTTAAATAATAATCAAACAGCTGGAAAACACCCCTTCTCACCACCTTTCCTCAATTGATCAACTTAAATACAGTTTTCAAATAATCAATTACCCTATCACATCGCTGCATTTGGTGCAGTAGGTAAACTCCCCCTGCTAATTAGTTAAATTGTTAAGATACCTCAGGTGTGCTGAATTGCCAAAAGCTCACAGTCCTGCCATGCAGGTTATAATTACAAGCACAGACCTCTGAGTAGAACCATTGACCTCATTAATATCAAAAAACACCCAACAGTTTCTACTCCTACACACACACCAGCAAGCTAGAGGCATCATCACTTTCCAGGGATACGTTGCTGCCAGAGAAAAGTCCTTGAAGGACTGGTGAGGAGCTGCCATGATAGAGGGCCTGATAGAGAGTCCCACTCCATGAGAACAAAGCTAGAGAGAAGAGGAAACAAGATGTACTGCTCAATGATAATAGTAAGACTTGAATTCTCCAACGACAAAGCCTCAGAAAGCTCCTCTATTCCTATTTTTCTTAGAGTCTGGGGACTCAGGTCTAAATATATGCATTTTTAAAAGGTACACAGTGACTATACTCAGAATTAGGTATGACAGTTGATAAATTGCAATGCTTAATTTATTGTATTATTCAGTGCAGAACTATTTACTTCCTGCCACATACAGAAACATTATGTTTGTGTGCATATATACAGAGAGAGAGAGAGAAAGAAAGAAAGAGAAAGAAAGAAATCTGGATAGAGATACCCACTCTCACAAGGGAATCTAAAACCAAGGCTATGAAAGTGCATTCATAATCTAATTGTCTGCAATTACTTAAGAAGCTACACTGGGGGAGAGGAAAATAGTCAGAATCCCCAAACAGAAATCTCAAGGAGTACCACCAGTATTACAATGAATGTGTGTGTTTACATTTCAATTTGTTTTCCGGCTAAAAGCATGTAAGAACCATTTGAATCCTTTTACACTTTTCCCCAATCCGTCTTCAGATTGTTTGCTCAGCAAGTTCCAAACTGCCTTCAAGTAGAACTGGACTCAAGTTGCCCAAATTCTGTAGCTTTTCCCCCCAGCTTTTTAAAAGGGCAGTGGCAATTACATCAAAACATCTTATTATAACATTGCAAGGCACTTTACAGAACAAAATCAATATCACACAGGCAGGAAGATCCTAAGAGAGTCAACATTAGAGATAGCCAAACTTTCCAGTAAGGCTAATGCTAAAAACTAGTGCTTGGGAAGCCCTCAGAATTAAGCATGCTTTAACCATATGGTGGAACCACTAGAAGATTCAGGACACATAAAAGGATGTCCTTCTTCATGCAATGTAGTTGAACTATGGAACTCACTCCCACAGGAGGTAGTGATGGCCACTAAAATGAATGGCTTTCAAAGAGGATTAGGCAAATTCATGGAGGAGGAGAGGGCTTTGGATGCTACAAGCCAGGATGGCTGTTCTCTGCCTTCACAATTGGAGGCTGCAATGCTTCTGCATGCCAGTTGCTGGGAATCACGGGGCAGGGAAGAGCTCTTGCGCTCCAATCCTGCTTGCAGGTTTCCCACCAGCATTTGATTGGCCACTCTGAGAACAAGATGCTGGACTCGATGGGCCATGGGTCTGATCCAGCAGCCAGGCTCTTCTCAGGCTCTTATGCTCCTGTAGGTGCCTGATGCATCTCAGTGGGAACTGCTGTAGCAGCTTCCGAAGCATCAATTCTCTTTAATCTAAGGATTGTCTCACACAAGCATTTTGCAAGCACATCATTAAATAACACTCTAGAAACCATCCTCAGAGAAAGGTTGTGTTTATTCAAATATGACAACTTGGACGGTTTGCAAACTGTAGATCAACCTGATTAACTAATCAAAATATAGTCTGTGCAGGGAAGTTCCCTAAGACAGAAAGGACCAACTCCTCACTGGGCAGATTTCCAGGCTCATCCTGTGGCCCCACAGCAAAGGTTTGGGAGGGCTTCTCCCTTCTCACAAAGAGCACCTTGACCAGTGCACCAGCTCTACCAGTTTGGCATTCACTCTCATGTGCTCACTGAGCCCAAAGGGCACCCCAAGGCCCTGCAAACTGAAGCTGGCACTGGATGACCCAGGAGTGCCCTCAACCCAATATTACCTCAGGTATTTACAGCAGACCTTAAAATTCTCTTTCTGGTCTGGCCAAAAGCCAATTAAATCAATCAGAATGCCACTCCAGGGGTCATGGACTGGCTGGGCACAGAAGAGTGGTAAAAAGGTAAAGGTAAAGGTACCCCTGCCCGTACGGGCCAGTCTTGCCAGACTCTGGGGTTGTGCGCCCATCTCACTCAAGAGGCCAGGGGCCAGCGCTGTCCGAAGACACTTCCGGGTCACGTGGCCAGCGTGACATCGCTGCTCTGGCGAGCCAGAGCTGCACACGGAAACGCCGTTTACCTTCCCGCTAGAAAGCGGTCCCTATTTATCTACTTGCACCCGGGGGTGCTTTCGAACTGCTAGGTTGGCAGGCGCTGGGACCGAGCAACGGGAGCACACCCCGCCGCGGGGATTCGAACCGCCGACCTTTCGATCGGCAAGTCCTAGGCGCTGAGGCTTTAACCCACAGCGCCACCCGCGTCCCCACAGAAGAGTGGTAGGAGGCACCAATTGGGGAGCCCCCTAGGGAACCTGCAGGGGAAGAAGGCTCAGAGTTGGTGATGGAACAATGAGTGGTCAGAGGGAGAAGAGGGAGCAGACTGGGAGGAGGAAGTGTCAGAAGCAGAAGAGGTGACAGGGTTTAGTGAACAGGAAGAGGCTCTGGCAGAGCACAGTTCAGGCTCCAAGGCAGAAGTAGGTGCTTTAGAGAGGTGGAGCCTGAAGACAGAGAGGCAGGTGGCTGAAGAAGCCAGGAAGTCTCTCCCTCCTGCTGAGAGCAGCTCCCCTCCCCCCTGGTCTCATACAACTCACCGAGAATTGAAACAGGCAGAGCAGAGGTCGTGTGTATGCAGACGCAGCCTGAGTGTGTGCGGAAGACCCTGGAGAGGGGGAGTCCTAGTGGGCACTGGGAAGGCAGGGATCTTCTGTTCTCACAACTGCTTCATCAGGGCAAGACCTCCTCAAAAGAGTTGCTGAGACCGCTAGGCTGGAGCTGTGGTTTATTTCCTTGGATAAAGAGTTAATTTCACAGGCCTCAGTTGATTTATTGTTTTGTTGCTGACTTATGCCTGACTCCAGCCCTGACACCAGGATAGAAACTTCCCAAAGTATGAAGCAAGTGCAAAAGGGAAGTCCCAGGGTCAATCAGCCCCCCCCCAATTCCTAGAATCATAGAATCATAGAGTTGGAAGAGACCACAAGGGCCATCGAGTCCAACCCCCTGCCAAGCAGGAAACACCATCAGAGCACTCCTGACATATGGTTGTCAAGCCTCTGCTTAAAGACCTCCAAAGAAGGAGACTCCACCACACTGCTACTCACCCCCGAAACAGTCAGTTGGAAACCCCCCCCCCAAAACCCAGCCACAATGCTGGTAGATCTTCTTCTTCTCTGGTGATCACTAGTAGCCGAGTGAGATTGAAAATGATGGCAGTTCTGTGTTCAGGATACTCACTGTGTTATCTGACAAAGTCCGTATATTCCATGTTGCAAAGTTCAATAGTCTTTTATGACTGCTAGGTGGTGACCCCACTGGGCGCGGTAATCCAGTCAGGGAAAAAGGGAGGCAGACTATGTTTAGGGCACCTATTTTAGCTCCTGCCCCTTTTTGGGGTGAGCAGAGTTGATCCTAAAAAAGGTTGCTCAGTCGTGGATACAGCTGCCGAGCTGCTCAACTGCCTCGTTCTTTGAGTCGGAACGACTAAATCTGTATCCACCGCCCATGTGCTGGTTCATGACTAGGGCTTCCAGATTTCACAATCCTGCCCCCATTACCATTTGCTGAATGCCATGGGACTTTTTGGGTTTGGGATGTGTTTTTGGAAGATGCCTGTTTTATTTATGTGTGTAGATCAGTGCACGCTTGTAGGGATGATTGCAGAGTGGGGAGTGGGGTCCGGAGGGAGCACACTCGCCACCTGCAGGCAGCCTCAGCCTGCCTGCATGCGTGACCTTGGGGTGTGGAGCACACCCCCCCCTCACAGACAAAGCCACGGCTGTCTGAACATCGTTGCCTGTGTCTAACCTTTTGTGGTCTCAGTAGTCTGGGGTGTCCTGTCTGTAACCTTTGTCTCTGAGACCTTTCGTGTCCTTTGTCATACACTATGCAAGGGGAAAATGACGCAGTGGAAACAGGTGCCAAAATAACTTTGTACCACCCCACGATCTCGGGACCAGAAGATATGTAAAGGTCACAGCCCAAAATGTATCTGCCTGGTTTGCATATTTGTCTCAATAAAAGGAGTCTCCACAGGGCTGGCTGGCAGCTCGCATGCAGCCCACCTGTGCGCAGCTCACCTGCATTATCAACTCCTGCCTCATGTCCGTCATTTCACATGCTGACCAACGCACAGTCTTTGCAGTAGGGCTCTGTTCCAATGGCATGAGTAGTCACAACAAACAGGTAGATTCCTTGGATCTGCTGCAGCCTTCATCCACCTTCACAGCCGTTGTAACATACTGCTTGTTATTATCCGCCTGTTCTGCCGTGGAGGACTTCTTGGATCATTCTTTGTCTAGTTCTTTCCCCTTGACCTTACTGCCTTGGGTGACCCTGCTGGGGGTACGAGATTCCTGACGGCTTTGCTCACAAGGGTCATAGGAACGTGCAAGCCCACTCACCATGACATGGTGATGATCCAGTGACTGAGTATTAGATCTAAGGCCTTTCTTGCATTGGCACCCTGCCTGTGGAACTCCATTCCTTGGTCACCTCACTACTGAGTTGACCAATGTGCTTTTATGTAGAAATATGAGCTGGGGCTTCTGGAAGGAGATTGGGTTTTGGCTGCACTGCGTGTATTTACACTGCGTGTTACTTTCATATTAAGTATTAAGTAGACAATAGTTGTATACAGGGAGCAGCTGTGTCCTTTTTATGGAGGTTTATGAGTGCAGCCTGCAAAGAACTTTCTGATAGTAAGAGCTTTTCAACGTGGAACAGACTACCTCCGAAGGGATTCTCTAGCCTTGATTCCTGTATTGCAGAGGTTGGATGAGATGAGCTTTGAGGTCCCCTCCAAATCTACAATTCTATGGTTCTGTCTGTCAGGTTGTTAGCATCCCCCAGCAGACTTTAGTTCTCACTTGCTTTCCAGTTCCCTTTAATGGACCCAGTTGTCAGAGAGCAGTTTTACTGGTTGGATCAATAAAATTATGCTTGATTTGTTTGTATGGATGGATGGATGTAGAGGTAATGTCTACTATGACTTTGGACCAAGACTTCAAAACCACCCATAACAGCCAGAGAAGCCATAGCAACTTTGCTCTGACATCACAGCAGAGCAGGGAACCCTCGGAATGCACATGTTTATATTGCCGCATTATGAAATTGCATCCATCTCCCTCTCCGTAGGGTTTTTCATGGGAGGAATTCCAGTGCAGAAGGCTGAGTATAATAAAGAAAACAACTCCGTATGTTCAAGATTTCACATCTGCCTTTGGCGTGTGTGCGCGCACGCGCATTTAGCCAGCTCAATCCAAAGTAGCATATTCAGTCAATGTTCTTATCTTTCTTTTTTTCCTGCACACTAATTACTTGGAATTTGTGATTTAAAGATGGCAGCCTAATTGTTTGTTTCCCTTGGAAATGTGGCTTTACTGTATGTTGTGGTTTAGTGAACTGTGAAATATCCTGCTGATGCTAATCTGTATAAATAAAAGATTCATAAGGCTCTTTGACAAATGGAACTCCCTGCTTGCAAGTCTGCTCTTGACAGACACTTTAAGTAAGATCTACGTTTTTGTATCTCTCTCTCTCTCTCTCTCTCGTGTGTGCGTGTGCACATATGTGTGTATGAGATCCCATGCTTGAGGTCATTACCTGTCAAACACTCATGAGAACTGACAACATTTCACAGACAAATGACACTATCCCATTGGGTTATTTGATATTAATATTAAATGAAAATGTTTCAGTGTCTCTTCAAAATGCTTGGAACAATAACAGTCATCCTCTGGTTACAACAGAACCATATGTGCTCCACAATTTTGCATGAAGACAGGTAAAAGACAGAAAATTGCTTTGGGAAATAGAAGGCAGTGTTCTGAGAATCTCAGCTCCCCTTTTTAAAAAAAATAGGATTTTGGTCCCTGGTGCCTGAAAAAGCAGAGGCAGTAACAGGGGGCAACACAACAGAAGTTTGTAAAACTGCATGTGGGGTAAAGAAATGTGTGTGTGTGTGTGTGTGTGTGTGTGTGTGTGTGTATCTATCCCTTGCCTCCCATTAATGCTAGAAGCCCAGGTCATCCAATGGAATAAAATGGCAGTTGATTCAGGAAAGTCAAAAGTTCTTTCCTGAATTGAAGTCCTTCTTCACACAACTCAGTGAATTTATGGAATTATCTGACATGAGATATGAGGCATAGATGGCTTAAAAGAGGGATTTGACAGATTCGTGGATAATTAGGCTGCCCCTGGTTCTTAGCCATGTCAGAGGCAGCCTGTCTCTCTGAATAATGGTTGCTGAGGAACTACAGAGAGCAGGGGTAATCAGGAACACTCTTCTCACAGGTGCTCCTGAGCTGCCCCATCAATCTGCTATGAGCAGTGCTTGGGCAATGATCTTGGCTCAATCAGGAATCCTGGAAGGCTCTCAGTGGGCAATAATAATAATAATAATCACTGTTAATTGGATACTGTCCAAATATTACCCAGTGAGCTTCATGGTGGACTGATGAATTACTAGAACCAGGTCCTAGTAAAACACTTAAACTGCTATACCACACAGTCTCTCTCTCTCTCTCTCTCTCTCTCTCTCTCTCTCTCTCCCCTAGGAGATTTTTAAAAGAAGTCTCTGATGCTGAAAGGATAGCAAGGTTGACACCAGGTAGGCTTCTCTGAGAAACTAATTCCACAAATGGGACACCATACCACAGCAAGAAGGTTACCTGATCATTACCTGCTTGCTCCACATTGGGGGAGAGCCTCTAAAGATGATCTCAGTGCATGAGTGGGGTGGTTCAGATAACTTGTTTAAATATCTTGCTTTTAAGAAACTCATAACTGAAGAAATGCTGACAAAATAAACTGGGCTTCATATGGTTCATTATTTAAGAGTAATTTAATGAACCGAGAAAGAAATGTTTGTGGAGTTCAAAAAGTTAGTATTACAACTAGGGAAGCAGCATGGAAATGAAGCCAATATTCGTATTGTCATAGCCCACAATTCAAATAATGCATTGTTAAAGTGACCTTTCTTAAGTGAGACATTACTAGCAAAGCTCACATATTAGAGAATATAGAGGTAGCACTAGGACTCATGGACATCCCATGATGATGGATGTTGAAAGATTTAGGGCACAGTAAAGAAAGTCCTTCACACAGCACATGGTTCCACTATGGAATTCACTCCCACAAGAGACAGTGAGGGCCACAAACCTGGGTGGTTTTGAAAGAGGATTAGACAGATTCATGGAGGAAAAGGCTAGCAGTGACCTGCTAACTCTGATGGCTAGGTTTGAACTGTACTGCTGGAGGCAGGATGCTTCTGCAGGCCAGTTGGTGGATATAGCAGGGAGAAGAGATGGTTGTTTCACTCTGGTCCTGCTTGGGATTTTGCCATTGCGGCATCTGGTTGGCCCCTGTGAGAACAGGATGCTGGATTAGATGGGCCATTGGCCTCATCCAGTAGCCTCTTTGGATGTTCTTATGACCTTAAAGGTAAAGGTAAAGGTAGCCCTGCCCGTACGGACCAGTCGTGTCCGACTCTAGGGTTGTGCGCTCATCTCACTTAAGAGGCCGGGAGCCAGCGCTGTCTGCAGACACTTCCGGATCGCGTGGCCAGTGTGACGAAGCTGCTCTGGCGAGCCTGTACCAGTGCAGCACACGGAAACGCTGTTTACCTTCCCACTATAAAGCGGTACCTATTTATCTACTTGCACTTAAGAGTGCTTTCAAACTGCTAGGTGGGCAGGAGCTGGGACCCAAAGATGGGAGCTCACCCCGCCGCGGGGATTTGAACCGCCGACCATACGATCAGCAAGTCCTAGGCACTGAGGTTTTACCCACAGTGCCACCCGCGTCCCTTCTTATTTTTTAAAAAATATTTTATTAAGGATTTTCTTGTTTTACAGAAGTGTAGTGCCTCGTATTTTTTTTTTCATGTAACATTTTTACAAATCCATTTCATTTGTTGAGGCATTAGGGGAGAAGAAAAAAAAAGAAAAGAAAAAAGAAAGGGGGGTGGAGGGAGGGGAGATGGATGGGGGTGGGGTCGGGTGGCAATGTTTCTATTATGCTTAATGTATGTAGAGTTTGGTGTCAGCGTTGCTTGTGTTGTTCACTTGTGTTCCTTTGGTGGTGAGAGAGGTTGGGGTTGGCCTAGGGTGTGATTGTTTGCTTGTGATTGGCTGTGGTGATCTTTGTTTTCGTGTGTGAGTGAGGTGGGTGGGTGTTTTGGATCAGGTTAGCCATATTGATTTGTATGCTGTTGGTGGATTATTGTCATTGTCCTGTTGGGCTGTGTATGTGATAAAGGGGAGCCATACTGGGGTGAAGGCGTCTTCTTCTGTTTGTCCCCGTGTCAGTTTCAGTTTATTAGTTTATCCAGTGTCTGGTTATGGTGTTTCTGGCTGCTGAGAGCAGGTGGGTTGTGAGTTCTTTGTGGTGTAAATGGGCATTGTTGTCTTGGAAGATGTTTAGTAGGGCCAATTCTGGGGTGATGCCTATTACTTGCTTTGTTATTTTACATGTCCCTTCTTATGACCTTAAAAGGTAAAGGTACCCCTGCCCGTACGGGCCAGTCTTGCCAGACTCTGGGGTTGTGCGCCCATCTCACTTAAGAGGCCAGGGGCCAGCGCTGTCCGGAGACACTTCCGGGTCACGTGGCCAGTGTGACAAAGCTGCATCTGGCGAGCCAGAGCTGCACACGGAAACGCCGTTTACCTTCCCGCTGGTAAGCGGTCCCTATTTATCTACTTGCACCCGGAGGTGCTTTCGAACTGCTAGGTTGGCAGGCGCTGGGACCGAGCAGCAGGAGCGCACCCCGCCGCAGGGATTTGAACCGCCGACCTTTCGATCGGCAAGTCCTAGGCGCTGAGGCTTTAACCCACAGCGCCACCTGTGTCCCTCTTATGACCTTAGAGTTAGTTAAATGTATTCATCAGGACGCCTCTTAGCCAATCCACATCTTCTTGACTTCTTTCAGTCTCCTGTGGGAAATGTTTAGAAAGATAATCAATTGGGGAAGATCTTTGGGTTTTTTTGTCAGAAAGCTCCTTAATAATTCATAGAAAACTTTTGACTTTATTTTTTTGCTTCCAATAGTTACCACTATTGTTTTTTTTAAACCTTGCATGCTTGCATGCTTGTATGCTATACCATGTTACCTTGTAAATATTGTTTGATATTTCTAAGCAAGCAATATTTTTCTTAATACCTTTCAAAGTAATTTGAATAATGCTTAATGTCTGTGCAATACCTGTCACGACCCATAGGAAAATCCAGGTGTATATCACATTCTGATGAATTTTATTAATAAAATTTATACACTGCTTGATTGTAAAAAAGCAGTTTACAAAAACACAAAACAATAAAATTATCAGTTAAAACAGCTCTTTAAAACACTCAAAAGAGAAAATCAGCAATAAACTTAAAACAAATTAGAACATACATCAGGGTTTTTTTAGCAGGCACTGCAAAGGGAAGAGTGAAGATGCCTGTCTGGTGTTAAGAGACAGGGATGGTGGGATGTTTTAGAACATATGTGAGTAGTCTTTAGAAACATTTTTTCCCTTGAAGAACTCAAGTAGCCTACAGACTGAATGCCCAGAAGCAGATTTTAATGAGGTGAATGGATCTTATTATTTGTATGTTTCAAACAGATGTTATACATGCATATAGTTTTATTGTCCCCCCCCCCCAAGTTTTTAGCGAGTCTTGTTTTTAATCAGTAAGCCACCTAGAGTCCCATCAGAGGAAAAGGTTGGGCATAAATAAATAAATAAATAAATAAATAATCATAACCTTACCACCAAGTAAGTGAGCATCTTGAGTAGCTACTCTAAGAAAAACGTCACCTGTCTATTTGTGGAGCCTGCGTGGCAAAGGGCACAATAAACTCTTTCCTTTGAAGAAAAGAAAAGTTGCAGATTTATATTGTCAACATGGTTATAATGAAGTAGCCAGCGGGTGTTGAGTCCCAGATACGTACGTTCAGGATTGCAGCCTTAAAATGTCCGTGTGAGTGACAATTTAATTTTGAATTTATTTTATAGCAGATCTTTACATCGTGCAGCACACCGCACCGAGAGTGCCTCCGAGGCTGTGATTAGCTCCTCTCCATCGCTACGAAGTTGCCTCCGCGCAGCTCTGACAACCGGATCCTCGATGCCCATTTACGTTTACTGTACTCGGAAGCCGCTGTCACATTAACGGGACTCCAGATGGGCGTGCAATCGGATCTCAGGATGAAAAGGAATGCGCCGAAGTCCTGCCAGTCTCCCTTGCACGCTGGCTCGGGAGGAAGCCCTAAACACATCAAACGGCTTCCTCCCCGCAACGCCCCCCCCCCCGGGAAGCGTGCGCCTGCCATGTGCGCCTGGCTCTAGGTTGGGACCTACCGAGGTGGGCAGGCAGGCAGGCAGGCAAACGCCGCTGCGGAAGCGCCGCCAACTCCCCCAGGCAGACTCTGGAGCGGGAAGGGACTGAGCCGGAGCCAAGCCAGAAGGGACCAGAGGTGGGTTGATGGCTGAGAAGGAGGGAGGGACGAGAGAGGAGGAGGCGGGGGCCAGTCTGGGCGCTCCCCCTATAAAGGCGGCTCTGCCCGGGCTGGGGTGCTGCATTCTTGCCTGTCGCTGCTGCAGGATCAGCCTCCTTCTGGCAACGGATGGTCCTCGCCGGTGGATCTACTCGCAAGGAGGGAAACCCGTCACGTGGGGAGAGGAGGGGGTGGTCGCGGAGGAAAGAAAGCAGCGCCAGGCGATTGGCATTCCGGCGCCGCGGCTGAGCCGGCAGCTGGCGGAGGAGAGAAGCGGAGATCAGCCCCGAGAGGAGGAGCCTCCATCTAACCCGGCGCCGCCAGCGCGGGGCTCCACGGCCCGCCGCCTGCCCGGCATCCCCGAGCTTCCCGCCGGCCGCCTGCCCTTCCTCGCGGGGAAGCGCCGCCGCTTCCAGACCGCGGGAGACCCAGCTTGGGCTGCCGGGGCTGCGAGAGACCCGCCGCCGCCGCCGCCGCCGGGATGGGGACCCGGGAGCTGTCCGTGGTGCTGATCCTCGCCGGGGGACTCGTGCACGGTGAGCCGCTGCCTCCGAGCGAGGAGCCGTCCTTGGTGCTGAAGGAGAGTTTCCTGGGGTGGCTTAGGAGTGTCCGACCAGGACTTTTGGTCTGGACCGCACACGTCTCACAGGCATTCCTCGTCCTCGCCCCCGCCCCCGCCCCCCCACATCGCCAAACACATGCATTCTGTCTTAGTTTGGATGATCTAGTCTGGATAGAGAGGAAGTTTCCTCGGAGCTTGTGGGAGCATTTCCTGCTCCTGATATTTCCCCTGCATATTGGTATTTGTGTGGCTTCCAGAGAAGAGGGCGTACTTTGATGATATTTATGTTATTTATGTATGGTGTGTATTTTAAGACCCTTGGATCCTGCCTTTTAATAGGGTTTTTGGTGTGGAGAACCCCTCCCTCCCTGAAAAACCTCCATAGTAATGATGTAAGTAATATGCTAAAGTAAAGAAAGAATCACAAAAAGAATATACTAGCCAAACAAGGACAAAGTATGGATTGCTTTCAGCATGCATGATTTTGGACCTGCTCTGCATGTCTCTCTGGATAAAGCCTGGAATTGGCTCACCTGATCATTGCAGGGTATCAGGAAGGTGCTCAAGATAGTGGGCACCAGCAGGTAAGGTGAAAGATTTGTATTATCAACTCCTAATTCAGCTTGAAGATCATTAGGCGCTTGAGAACATGAGAGCTTAAAAGGACAAGAGTCTTTTGGCACTTTAAAGAACAACACACTTATGATGCCATAAACTTCCATGGACGAGTCCAGCTTGTCAGGCTATCTTTATTGCAATTATAGCATTTATATCCCAGCCTTTCCTCCAAGGAGCTCAATATGGTGTGCATGGTTCTTCCTCCTCCTTGCTGAATCCCCACAACAACCCTGCAAGGTCGGTTAGGCTGAGAGGAGCAGTGACTGACCAAGGCCCCTCAATGAACTTATGACTGAATGGTTGGAACCCTGGTCTCCCAGGTCCTAGGCCAATACTTTAACTGCTTCACCATACATGGCATTACGTGTATATAAGCACTGAGTGTACATACACATGGCATTGGAGGTGGGTGGGTGATTGTAAACAGGGAGTTCAGAGGGAAATTGACTGCAGAAAAGTATAGGCAGTGATAATCATGTAACTAACAGAAGTAAGTCACTAAAGCATTTCAGCATTTCAAAGTTATGTTGCTCTAATATGGTTTTTTTGTAACATTCTCAGTGACAGATACTGTTGGATTTAGCCCCCCCCCCCCCCAAATAGATTAAGGGCTACAGCAAAGCATTTTAAGTCCCATTGATTTTCCTTGGAGAGATTTGAGGATGCACTAACCTCTTCTGAAGTACTTGAGTTTGCATCAAGCCCAAGGTGTACAAATCTTGGCTTCATCAAATAGATACAAAGCCTGAAATCCAGTACTTGAGAGTAAAGTTCTGTTGAATTCAGTGGGACTTAGTTATTTCCACACAGGTTGTAGTTGTGCTGTGAAGCTGAAAAACTAACTTAAGAGGAAGCCTGATTGAACTTGATAGGGGTTACTTCTGAGTAGACATACAAAAGATTGCACTGTTAGTGCAACTGTGTGAAAATGAATTAGGAAGACTAATTCCCTTTTTAAAAAGTTTCCTTCAAAAGTTGAATTTCCACAAAGATACAGTTGGTCCATTCTTAGCATTTCTGTGAAGTTTAACATAAATGAAATGTATTATTAGAATAATAGATTTATAGAATTATAGAGCTGAAAGGAACCATGAGGTCATCTAGTCCAGCCCCCTGCAATGCAGGAATCTTTTTGTCCAATGTGGGGCTTGAACCCAGAACCCTGAGATTAGGAATCTCATGCTCTATCAACTGAGCTATGTTCATTTATATGGTTGTGTTATGTGTGTGTGTTTGGTGAATCTATATAAAGACACCAATACTTCAAGAGGAAACTTTGAAAATGTGGACATTAAAAAGAAAAAAGAAAAAAGAATGCTGAAAAGTTTGCCAGTTTTCAAATTTGTGTGAATCTTCATTTCAGTTCCTATCCTCACAGCAGCTTTTGATGCTCCTGCTTAAAGTGTACAATTTTTTAAAAAGGTGAGCACATGAAGTGTTCTGGGAAAGGATTCTCCCGTCAGATAACCAGTGACCAAGCAGCGCACCCAACTCCCTAAATAACTGCAGGACGGTTGTGGGGAATCCTCACTCTCCCTGTCTAAATTATTCATACACCCATTTGGGACCAAATCAACCTTCCTCATTGAAATGTTTCAATTTTGACTCAAAGCCCTTGAATGAGGGTCTAATTCTGACATGATATTTCCACATATGCAGGTCCTTATCAAAATGCATGCATTTGTGTGTACATGGTTATGCTAGTGTGCATTTGTGACATGTGCAGGTGAGTTGATGTGGGATTGATGTTGTTATTTTCTACAATAGCCCCATCAATGAATATGACATTTGGTAGAAGTCATAAAATCAAATACAATCTGAATTTCAGAAGCAGGGGGAAATAATTAAGGGAAGGAGGAAGGATGGGGAAGAGAAGGAGATGGAGATACAAGAACAGCAGCACTGTCTAACATATGCATTGGGATGACAAATAAAATGTGTGGTCCCTCATATTTTTCCTCCCCATCCCTTTTTCTTTTGCCCTTAGAGTGTCAGCTTGTGGGCAAGAACAGTCTTACTTTAATTGATCATATCTAATCTGCTCTGAGAGCTTTTTCAGCAGAGGAGTACAAGGCTCTAAATAAATAAACAAACATTACAAAATGCATAAGTCAATGCATATACAGGAACACAATGTGAGGAATGACACCAGTTTGCCAAAGCTATCTTCTTAAGCAGAGAAATGTCAAATTGGTGAAAAGGCTAGTATCCAATGGTAGCCAAAGCCTGAGCAGAGAGAGATCCGTTGCATCATTTGCCTTCATTCAAACTACCAATGACAAGGAATGTTTGTACTTACAGCAAGCTGTGCTTTAGAACTTCTTATAAATGCCAATCCCCCAAGTGGGCTTGCTCTAAGCGCAATTTTTTCTAACCAATCAGCTTTGAGCAGATATTGGTCATGCTATG
Organism: Podarcis gaigeae; assembly: GCF_964106915.1. Lineage (NCBI taxonomy): Eukaryota > Metazoa > Chordata > Lepidosauria > Squamata > Lacertidae > Podarcis > Podarcis gaigeae. Next base: position 1,190,947 of record NC_139690.1, read on the forward strand.
GAGTTCCCAGTGAGAAACTCAATAGCAATCCCAGTGGGCTTGTTATCATAGTTGATCAGCTGATTGGCACTTCCAGCAAGCCTGCTTTGGGCAAGCATTAGCTGAGCTACAAAGTTTTCATTGGGAACTCTATAGCACAGCAGATCAAGTTTTTGGCTCTTCTAGCAAGGCCGCTTTGGGCAGGCATCAGCTGTGCTATGAAGTTCCCAGTTCCAGCCTGTTTGCAGTTGCCTCCAGCCAGCTGACTGGCACTGACTGCAAGCATTCCTTGCCAAGGAACAGTTGGGAACATTATAAGAAAATAGAAAGGGCCTGCTAGATCAGGCCAATGTCCCATTGAGTCCAGCATCCTGTTCTCACAGTGGCCAACCAGATGCCCCAGTGGGAAACCCACAAGCAGAACCTGAGCACAAGAGCAGCTCTCCTCTCCTGTGGTTGCCAGCAACAGCTATTCAGAAGCCTTGCTGCCTCCAGCTGTGGGGGTAGAGCAGGGCCATCATGGCGAGTAGCCAATTCTCCTCTAAAGCCATCCAAGTTGGTGGCCATCACTGCCTCCTGTGGGATAGAGTTCCATAGTTTAACTATGTACTGTGTGAATAAGTACTTGCTTTTATTTGTCCTGAACATTCTTCCTCAGAAGCCACATCACCACCTGATGCACACTTGATGACACATATGAAGTCAGGTGTGAGGGGCAAGTAGGTGTGCTTTTGGGGGAAATTGACTTATTGGCCAAATTTGGAGCCCCACCAGGCCCAATTTAGCCCGTGGGGTGGATGTTCCCCACTTCTTCTGCAAGGGAAGTAATCAGGAGGAGTGTCTCCCACTGTTCAGAGGATGTACATGGAGAAAGCACTTGAGAAGAGATGGCTATGTTGTTTGGACACCGAAACTTCTTCTCACAACTGTAATCCTGTACAGACACAATGCATGCTAATAACCTTCAGTTGGTCCAAAATGCAGTGTCCAGGTTACTGGCAGTGGTTGCATTCAGAACTCTTTTAACCCCCATTTTAAATCTGCTGCATTGGCTGCCAGTTGGTTTCCAGGCCCAATTTAAGGTGCTCATGCTAGTGCTTACAGCCCAAAGTCACTTGGGCCCCAAATACCTGAAATGTTGCCTCCTTCCCTAGAGGCCTTCTTGGGTGCAGAGATCATCAGAGAGGCCTCTTGGCAGAAGTGCTGGTGGTGGTCCAGGAGATAGGGCATTCTCTGCTGCAGCCCTTAATTGCGGGGTTCCTTTCCCATAATGATTGTGATTCCCCCCTGGGAGCTTATAGGGAAGGGCTGGTAATAACTCAGATTAATAACAACAGCTGCAGCAGCAACCCAGAGAAGTGAGCTTTGCAGGGTCTACAGCAGCAGCAACTGACCACCTAAATATTTAGTATCATGTGCACTTGTGAGATCTGGCTCTGTTTCCTTTCCCCTGAATGATGTACACTTTGTCCAGACCCTACTGGATGGATTTATAGAAGCCAGGATGATTTTTTAAATGGATCTTGACGGGTCATTTTGACTCTAGCCAACCTCACACTCCCACTCTTGTCTAGGGCTCTTTTTGCTGGTAATTCCCAAATTATCTCTGGCTGAAGGCATACTTTCTGGACCTCAGTGGTGTAGTTGAGCTTGTAATATATTCTTGGCTGCCGGAATAAGAAATCTCTCTCTCTCTCTCTCTCTCTCTCTCTCTCTCTCTCTCTCTCTCTCTGTGTGTGTGTGTGTGTCTACATCTATGGTTGGAGTCTTCTTCACCTTTTTAAAGCCACAGCATCTCATCCAACCCTCATCCTTGATACAACTCACAATTAAATGAAGCTTTGCGCCTTTCCAAAGATGCCTGATTTAGAAGGGCCAAGGAAGTGATCTGGTCCTAGATGAATCTCTCTCTCTCTCTCTCTCTGCTTTGAACTAAAGCAAAATTAAAAGTCCACATCCAGATTCTGCACCAAGAAAAGAAGAATTCTGCAATCAAGATGAATGATTAAAACTGAGCAAAGTTGCATATTTCTTTCATTTTTTTGATAATCAGATTTTTTACTACTTTGGGAAAACTTCCAAGATCAGGCGAAGAGACAGAGACGGGGCACTGCTCCAAAGATGACTAGTGAGCTTTGGAACTGAGCAGGGATTTGAATTCAAGTCTCCCTATTCATTTTAATCACTATACCACACTGTGTCTTATTACTCTCACAGGGAAGATGCCGGGCTAGACTGAGAAGCAGTGGATTGCCTAAGGCAGTCTTTGCCAACCCTGGCAGCCTCCATCTGTTTTGCCTGCACTGGGGCTGATGGGAATTGTGGTTCAAAACACCATGGTGGAAGCACACCTGACATTACCTACAGAGTGCTTTGTGGAGTTGAGATTTAAATGGAGCCTTTCTGGCTCAAGGGTTGCACTCTGAGCGCTTGCCTGTCACCAGATCTCAGTAAGATTTTTCAGTAGCATGAAAGTTTAGCTGTTTGGCTCTACCCACTGCTGATTGGAGCAGAGTTTTGAACCTGTCAATGACATTGAGTTGACAGTGACATTTTTGTAAACTCCTCTCTATTTGCCTCTGTTTCTGCAGTGTCCCTGCAGGGAGAGTACCAGAGGAAACTCTACAAGGAACTCCTGAAGAATTACAACCCTTTGGAAAGGCCTGTGGCCAATGACTCTCAGCCGCTCACTGTCTCCTTCAGCCTCAGCCTCAGGCAAATCATGGATGTGGTAAGTCTTTTCATTTGTATAATCCAGATCTCAGTGACAGATAAGGTCTTACGTAGTAGCAGGTTCACTGGCAAACACTGGAACCAATTCCAGGGGGTCGCGGGTGTTTTGGCATCCACAATAATACATTTGTGGGACTGGGGCCACACAAAGTCAAAGTCAAATTGAAGCCCTTCATTGCGGGGCTGAGATATTACCTGCAATGCAACTGGTCAGTTAAGCATTTTTATGTATTTACTTGATTTAGTTACCCCCCTGCCCCCTGGCTACACCCATGCCACCTTATGAAATGCATTGGGCCATAATAAATTGTCCATTGAACACCTTTAGAGTAAGATTACCAGATTTTTTTCAAAGAATTCGGGGACACTTTTTTTAAAAAAAAGAGAGAGAAAAAAAGTTATTTAATTTTTTTTTAAAAGTAATATCTTCTCTTCTGTGGTCTCCTCTGTCGCGTGGCCTTCCTCTGGGCCCCGGCCTGCTCTCTTGGAGTACTAGCCACTGTGGAGTAGGCTTGGGTTGGGCTTGGGCTCAGCCACATGTCCTTGCCCTCCCGGTTCTCTCCTATCTCTCCTCCTCAGTGGTGGCTCTCCTCTTTTTTCTCCTTCCTCTTTCTCTCTCTTCCTTCTCCTTCTCCTCTCCTCTCTGCATCGGCTCTGGGGTTTTCCTGGCCCCAGAGCACCACTGGGCACTTGGCTGGGAACTCTCACTCCTAGCTCAATTTGGGTCATGGTGTGTGTGTGTGTGTTTGTGAGCAGTTCCCCCCAGTTGACGCACCAGGTGTCCCCAGGTCCCTGTCAGCAGTGGCAGTAGCAGCAGCAGTCTCAGCAGCCCAGAGCCAGCCTGGTAGTGCAGTTGGCTCAGGCTGGCTTCAGGGGCTGTTCACTGCCGTGGCGCCCACCATTTTGCCTCGCCAGAAGTCTCCATATGATGTGTCTTGTGCCGTTGAACCAATCACAACATTCATTCCCCACTAATAAATCTACAACACTTAAAATATAAATCCGGGTACATTAAATGAAATCTGGGGACGGATTTTGTCCGGGGACAGATTTGTAAATCCGGGGACTGTCCCCGGGAAACAGGGACATCTGGTAACCATACTTTAGAGGCCTCCTCTCTCCTCCATTTCTGGTTTATGACTTTAAAGAAGACTGTTAAAACGTTGCATTTCCATCCTCTGGCTTCTGCTCTATATATTCCATAGCAAATACTCTTGTACTTTAATAGCAAGGCAATAAACTTTGTTATTTATAGGATGGATTAAGCTATTTTGCTCCTTTAAGTAGAATATTTTGTGGGTGGGGGGAACAATCTAAGAAAAATGATTAGAGTTATGTAACTGTTTTTGTTGTCTAAAGCTGTGAAATTGTTTTTTCAGACACTTTGGGGAAAAACACTCCTGAAGTTTTTCCTCCCGGTGTGACACTAATAGAAATTCTGCAGTTGATCTGCTTGATATGTGAATGACCAACAGGCAAGGGCAAAGTCTGGTGATTCCTTATTCCTGGGTATATCAGACATAGGATTGCAAAATGTAACAATAGCCACAGTAGATGGAAATCAAGGGCAGGTTGTCAGCTGATTAGGATAACACTCTGCACCCACTTATTTATCTGGAGAATTTTTATTCAACCACCATTCCATTGTCAAAATAATGCTCAATTTGGCTCACATCATATTTAAACCCCTGAAAGGCACCTAACTTTCACGATGTACTTCATAAAATCCATTAACAATGGCATCTTTTGCATACTAAATTGAGCAGGTGGCCAAGCATCAGGGATGCAGGAAGCTGTGGCCCTCCAGATGTCAGATTCCAACTCCCATCAGCCCCACAAGCATGACCAATGACTAGGGATGATGGGACCAATAGTTCAACATCTTCCCCATCCCAGCCATGCACAGGGGTAGTAACAGATACATTTTTAAAAGTGCCACAGGGTTCTGTATTGGGCCCATTGTTGTTTAACGTCTTTATAACGTCTTTATAAACAACTTAGGTAAAGGGATTGAGGGGATGCTCATCAAATTTGCAGATGACACCAAACTGGAAGGGGTAGCTAATGCCACAGAAGACAGAATAAGGATACAAAATGACCGTAACAGATTGGAGAACCAGGCACAAGCTAACAAAATGAATTTCAATAGGGACAAATGTAAGGTCCTGCACTTAGGCAGGAAGAACCAGATGCACAAATATAAGATGGGAGACAGTTGGCTTGCTAGCAGTACATGTGAAAAGGATCTAGGGGTCTTGGTGGACCACAAGCTGGAACATGAGTCAACAGTGTGGTGAAGCAGCAGCAGCAGCAGCAAAACAAACAAACAAACAAACAAACAAACAAACAAACAAACAAACAAACAAAAACAAACAAGCACTAATGCTATTCTAGGCTGCATCAGATCAAGGGAAGTAATAGTCTCACTCTATTCTGCCTTGGTCAGACCACATCTGGAATACTGTGGCCAATTCTGTGCACCACAGTTTAAGAAGGATGTTAACAAGCTGTAACGTGTGCAGAGTAACGTAATCAAGAGGATCAATGGTCTGGAAACTAAGCCTTATGAGGAAAGGTTGAGGGAGCTGTGTATGTTTAGCCTGGAAGATATGATTGCTACCTTAAAATATCTCAAGGGCTGTCATGTGGTAGATGGAGCAAGATTTTTTTTTTAAAATGCTCTGGTGGGTGGGACTTGAACCAATGGCTTCAAGTTACCAGAAAGGAGATTCTGACTAAACATCAGGAAGAACTTTCTGGTGGTAAGAGCTGTTTGACAGTGGAATTCTCTCCCTTGGGAGGTTGTGGACTCTCTTTTCCTGGAGGTTTTTAAGCAGAGGTTGGCTGGCCATCTATCATGAATGCTTCAGCTGATATTCCTGCATTGCAAGGGGCAGGACTAGACGACCTTTAGGATCCTTTCGAAGTCTTCAATTCTATGATTCTAAAGACAAGTTTTAGGAATAAATGTAGCAGTCCCCAATAATTCACCATTTAAGATCCCCCAAAGTAGAATCCACTGCTAGCCATCAACTTCCCAATTATGGTACTTTATCTCTCTGCTTTGCATACTTAGAAGGAATCATTGACTAGATTACTTGAGGTATTGCATGCCTCCTCTGACATGGATCCTGCTCCATTGCTCATCTGGTTCTCTCATAGCAAATGTCCTTTGGCCTTCTCATTCCTTCATCCCCTTGCTTGTTAATTCACAGCTGGATGTGCCAGGCATTCACATGAATGAGAATGGCTTCTGTGGGAAAAATGCCCCTCTTCAAAAGGAGAAGAAAATATGGGAAAGCAAACCGTTGCTAAAGTAGCAGGCACAGTTGGCAGCTGAACCCAGAAGATATATAAGCTGCTTATCAAAACTCTGCAGCCTCTCCTACTTACAGTAGCCTTAGGGGAAGCTCATCAAATCAATATTGTTCTTTTAATTGTTTGAGTTTTGTAAGCAGATTGGAGTGGGGGGGGGGGCTATCCTTCCTATCCACCATTCTATTTTGAGATTTTTCCCTTGTGAAACCCCAATCCTACTCAGCTTGCCACCACACCAGGATGAAGACTCAATGAAATGTAGGTATTTTATTAAAATTTAACAACTTGAGGACCTGCAAAACAAAATTGATTAGCCAAATTCAATCAATGTAACCAAATCAAATTTGTGCAGGTAGTTTTTAATAGATAGGGGTAATTCAACCCACATCACCTGTAGCTACAGTTGGGGTATATGAGCCCACCAGGCACATCATGTCTCCCTTGGCCAACATTCACCTCATGTGTCCGCCTGGTCAGAGGGCACCCCTCCCCAGCACCTGGGGAGCAACAGCAACTAAGAGATACCCACACCCCAACACTACCTCAGGTAGGAGATTAATCTTTCCTAGTCTACATGCCAATTAGTGTGGAGGAGGCAAACAAGGGAAGACCCAAAGCCAGTCAGGATCTCCCCTCCCTTAAATCCACTACTCAGCCCCTTGGAAACAGACAACTTGCCTTAAGGTCCACACTGCAAAATGGGTGTCAAATTAAGAAGACAGAGTACAGGTGCAGCAGGCTTAAATCCCCTGCCCTGTCTCTCCCCATTCGGCAAAATTGCCATCAGGCAATAACTGTCTCCATCTTGTCTTGTCATCTTCCAGGAGAGGATGGGTGCGGAAAATTTGCCCCCCCCCCAATGGTGGAATGGCATTCTTAGGAGGCAAGTTGAGATTTATCAGTTTTGTTGTTGTTTTTAAAATTCAAACATATTTCTAACTAATGGTCCATCCCAAGCAGTTAAATATTCTACAGGCACAGCTTTTTATAAAAAAATTATCAGGAGTTATGAAAGAATACTAAACACATATTCAAATTTATTCCCAGTTTTCCCTACTAAATATGTGGATGTGTACTTTGAAGATATTTTGCCAAAAGGAAGTTTTGACATGGATGCTGCCAGGAATTCTGTAGCACAGCAGTGTAAGCCATTTTAAAAACTTGACTATATCCTTATGCTATAAAAATACCTGGAATTTGGTTATTGCAGAAAAAAGTAACACATAAGTTACTGGCCTCTAAGGGACAGGAAGATTCTGTTCAATTGCATTCAGTATGGGGAGATTTTTAGTTCATATAGTGTTCAGATTTGCAGGTATCTCTCTCTGTGCCACCTAGAGAAATATGGTTGTCAATATTTTAGGTTGGATGTTTAGGTTTTGCACACCCCGCCTTTAGTTGGACGTATTATTGAGATTTTTTATTGTTTACCTGCCCCTGAGGTTCTATAATAATTGGAAAACTTATAAATATATATTAAAGAATAATAATACTAATACAAAAACTTGCATTCGAGATACAACTTAGACTTGATATAGCAGAAGACCCAAGACAAGGGTCACCCATGAGGTTTTTCCTTGGTTTTGCTAATTTGCAGCTCACAATGCTAGGGCTGGCCCTGTCATTAGGCTGAGTGAGGCAGGGGCCTCAAGTGGCAGATGCTAGGGATTGTGGCAGGAGCCTAATTCAGCCTTACTTCACATGGACTAGCCTGCTCTGTGCTCCTTAAGCTAGCCACACAGGGTGCTGTTGCTCACCTGCCCTCAGAAGGCCAAACATGTCCTGATGGTTCCTGAGAGGGGATCTCCGCGCAGTGTGGGTACAGTGGCAGTGCCAGTCCAATGCTCCTGCTGCCACACCTGCACCATGCTGAGGTCACTGTACCTCCCCTTCTCCCTCTCCAGAACTGGCAGTGATGTTCAGCATTGGTACTCAGAAAGCCATTCATGTGAAGAGAACATATTTTGTGCCACCCAGCTGATGGAGAGGTTTCTGGGCACCATTGTCATTTGTTTACCCCACCCCCTTAATCCAGAATAAAGAGCACTGGGATATGAAAAAATAAGAATAATAAGAATAATTTTATTATTTATACCATGCCCATCTAGCTGGGTTGCTCCAGCCTCTCTGGGTAGCTTCCAACACATATAATATCATAAAATCAAATCATGTTGCAACATTTGGGACTTTTTAGTTTAGAGGAAAAGGCAAGTAAGAGGCAATATGCTAGAAGTTTATAAAATTATGCAAGGCATAAAGAAAGTGGATATAGAAATGTTTCTCTCTCATGACACTAGAACATGGGGATATCCAATGAAGCTAAAGGTTGGAAGATTCAGGATAGATGGAAGAAAGTATTTTTTCACGCAGTACATAGTTAAAGTGTGGAACTCCCGTGGGAGGCAGTGCTGGCCACTAACCTGGATGGCTACAGAAGTGGAAAGGGCAAATTCATGGCAGAGGGCTATCACAAAGCTACGAACCACAATGTCAATGGCTCTGCCTCCAGGGTTGCAGGTAGTAATGCTTTGAATGCCACTTGTTGGAAAGCACGCAAGGGAAGGGTGCCTCTGTGCTCAAATCCTGCCTGCCCCCCCCCCCCCCCCCCAGGGATCAGGTCAGGCCACTGAGAGAACAGGCGGCTGAGCTAGATGGGCCACTGAGCTCTTTTTATTGAGAAATAACACAATAGTCTTAAATGGTCATCTTTGAAAAGCATTCGTAAATTGTATATGTCACTTTAATTGGAAATGTTTGAAGCAGAAACAAATGGAGCATTCCTTTTTAAGAAAACATACACATCCTTTCAATCTGATTATAATTATTCCATGTATCAAGATTTCATCCTAACAGAAACATGTGACCTTTAAAACAGGTTACAACCACTCCATGTATCAAAGTTTCATCTCACTTCCTTCCTTAACAGCATAAAATTCTTAGTCAACAAATCATCTGTTTTATGCAAAATATTGATCCCTGAGAATTTTACAGCTTCTTGATCCATGTAAAAATAATAATTGCAAAACTTCACAGAGCTGGCTTCATCACCTGAATCATATTTCACCCATTATTACTGTATTTTCAGTATTTATCAGCTAACCAGGTACTGCTGCATAATTCTTGGCTGGTAATTTTAAAACCCCATAAAGTAAGTAAATGTGTGGTAACTGAGGGGTTGGCCTTTTATGCTCTGGCACCTTTATTAGAACCACCTTTCATTCAGCATCATGTTTTGCACATCTGATTGACTCTTGTGGGAAACATGACAGTGGATGGGATGCATTCCTGGCTGGATCCAGCAGGACTCCTTTTCTATCCTTCTTAGCCTTAAGACAGGAATGGGCCCTCCATGCATCAAGGAAGAATACCTTGAGCACTGCTTCTCTATCCCCTCCCACCAAAGACGAGGAAGCTGTGCAGTGCTTGGCTCTGGACAGGGGCAGGATATGTAGGACTCAGAGTGTTGTAGCCAATGTGAGGGAGTGGTCAGGCCAGGGTGTATAACTCCCACCCCAAATCACCTTGCTCTTTGCAACTTGAGCTCTGCTTCTGGCCTTCTGCCCAGGTTACAAGGCAAGGTTACTTGGTCCTGAAAAGGTCCAGGAGGGTGGCTGGCTTTGGGTGTCTCCCAAATTAGCCACTGGGGGTGGGGTGGATGGAGCTCTTTCTTGTTGCTGCTCACCTTACACCAGGGGCAGGGAACCCTTTTCAGCCCAAGGGCCACATTCCCTTCTGGACAACCTTCTGGGGGCCACAGGCCATTGATGGGCAGCACCAGAGGCAAAACTAGGCAGAGCAAGGGACTTCCGGGTCGGCGCCATCGCCGAATGGCGGACTCCCTCCGAGCTCCGGAGGGAGCCTGCACGGCAGGGGCTGGGTCCTACCGCACCGGCGATGCGGGGACCCTTAAAAACCACGGCCACGGGGGCCGTGGACATGGAGACTCGGCTGGCACCGTTAGCGCCCTCCCGACTCGTGAAGGAGCCTTTTTAAAGGCTAAGGATCGGGTGCCGGGGAGAAGCGTGGTGTTTTGAGTCCTCTGCCATCCCTGCCGTGCGAAGCCGCATGCCATCCGGCGGAGAGCGCTGGCTTTTTCCTTTGAAAATTTGGACCTAAAAGAACAACCCGTAAGTAATTGGAATCTGGACTAAAAAGAGGGACAAAATTTTAAAAATTTCGGAGCGAGCGGGGGAGGCGCAAAAAAGGAAGTCAGCCACCCCCTCCATTGTAGAAGGGTCAAAACAAAGGATTTGATAACTAAGATCGGAATAACATCATTTTGGCAAGTTTGGAACCTCACGAGTGAAGAATATGAGATTGAGCTGGAGGAGGAAAGTAGAATTTGGACTTAAAAACACCCCCCCCCCTGGAACCCCGGGAGCGATCGATGACGGTGTTTGGAGAGGAGAAAGGCAAGTTTTGACAGCTGTCAAAGAGCTGTCAAAGCAGAAAAACAAGATAGAGACTATGTCACAAGGACTTTGCAGGTTATATTTGTTATAAATTGGACACAAATTGCTTTAAATAAGGATTACAAAGTTACTAGGGCTAATGGATGTGATCTGGAAGAGAACTCAGTTTTTGCAATCCACCTAGAGGAGCCGAGGGATATCACAAGTGGTTTTAGTTGGAAATTTGAACAGAATTTTTTATCTCCTGGGAAACTGCAGAAATGGAACATTATTATGACTACAGAGGCCAGTATACCGAAGAAGACAATGGAATCATCCGTTGTGGAATGAAAGGAACTTGACGTAATGTTTTGTTTCTGAGCAACAAGCCTCTGCAAAGGAACTAACTTTTGGAATTAGGACATTTGTGCAGGAAAACAGGGACAGAAAGAAATAGAAAGAGGAGTGTGGCCAATAAGAACAACAAAACAACAAGAATTGGACTAAGTCGAAAGTGGGGACATTTGGGACATCCAGATTTGACAAGCTTAAGGATTATAATTTGGAGTTTTTCACTCCTGGATATAAAAATCTGGATGGAAAAAATGGGCCTTTCTTTGAGACAGAATCCTTTCATGATTGGACATGCGAAACTAAAGAGGACTGGCAAAGGACTATGACTTAGAGAGACGTGGAAATATCGGACATTGAGGAATATTGGGAACGCAACCGGGAAAAGGGGGGGTGGGAAATGTGGAACCCAAAGGGCGTAAACTATGTTTTATTTAGGCTATATACATCTACATGGTATTCTAAAGTGGGGAACTCGTGGAGGGACTAAGCCGATTTTAGGGGAATGGAAAATAATTTTTTTTTATAAAAAAAAAAAAAAATTTTGGGTTAAGGATAACAAGTTTGAAGTGAGGAGAAGAACTTGTTGAGATTATCTGTTTATTTGAGAGATTTGGAATACAAGGGGGGGAGGGAAGGGGAAGTCCTGAAAGGATGTAATTGGAAAAAGATTTGAAATTGGATGTTTTATTAATTTGTAATTAATTGGAAAACTTTAATAAATATTATTTAAAAAAAAAAAAAAAAAAAAAACTAGGCAGAGCAAGAGTGGCATTTTTAGCCTCTGCCCACAGGCCTCTTACTGCATGTGCTCGCCAGCATCCGAGGACTCTGCTTGAATGGAGTTTAAATGGTTGTCACTTGCTCTGGGACCTCATGGATTATTTTATTATTTCAAATAATAAAATAAAACAATAAGGATGCATTCCAGCCTATTAAAAACTCTCATCTGCAGTGCAAGGCAGGGCTGGGGAGTCGTGGGGCTTGGGAGGGAGCTTAGCTCAGGAAGTCTGAAGGGCTTGACCAAGAGGCCTGGAGGGCTGCCTTTGGCCAGTGGGCCGAGGTTCCACCTCCCTCTGCCTTCATACTGTATGTTTAAGGGGGATTAGAGATTAATGATGGGGGGGGACTAAATAGACAAGGGCCTTGACCACAACTGGCAGGCATTTCTTGTTCACTGAGGCAAAGCAGTTTGAGCATCTCACACGGATCCTGGCTCAACAGCACTGCTGCCAATTAGTTTCTGGGCCCAATTCAAAGTGCTAGTTTTGAGCTATAAAGCTTTAAATGGCTCAAGACTGCATACTTGAAGGACCACCTCTCCCCATATGAGCCAACCCAGCCCTGAGATCATCCTCCAAGGGCCTTCCTTGTGTTCCCCCTCCATGAGAGGTCTGGAGGGTGGCAACACAAGAGCAGGGCCTTTTCCTATGGTGGCTCCCTGTTTGTGGAATGCTCTCTCCAATGGAGATTCGCCTGGCACCTTCATTATACATCTTTATGTGCCAACCAGTCTTTGGGCTGATTAATGTTCTATGTCCTTTTAAATGTGTTTGTTTAGGGAGTGGTGTTTATTGGTTTGTTTTGTGCTTGTTTTTATTATGTATTTTGGGTTTTTATTTTGTATTTTTATGCTGTGAACATCCCTGAGATCTTTTGGTAAAGGGCAGTATAAGTAAGTAAGTAAGGACGTGGGTGGCGCTGTGGTCTAAATCACTGAGCCTAAGGCTTGCCGATCAGAAGGTTGGTGGTTCAAATCCCCGTGACGGGGTGAGCTCCTGTTGCTCGGTTCCTACTCCTGCCAACCTAGCAGTTCAAAAGCATGTCAAAGTGTAAGTAGATAAATAGGTACCACTCCGGCAGGAAGGTAAACGGCGTTTCCGTGCTCTGCTCTGGTTTGCCAGAAGCGGCTTAGTCATGCTGGCCACATAACCCGGAAGCTGTACACCAGCTCCCTTGGCCAGGAAAGCGAGATGAGTGCCGCAACCCCAGAGCCAGCCACGACTGGATCTAATGGTCAGGGGTCCCCTTAACTTTAAGTAAGTAAGTCAATAAAAGAATAGATTGTGAGGAACTAAGTTGCAGTTAAGTAACTGATGAACACTCAAAAGCACCAGGATGGTGAGCAGGGAGTCCCCAAGTCTCTTATCTAGGGTCTGAGACTTGGAGGCAGGGAAAGGGACCCACAGCCAGAGTTTGGGGGCTAGTGTGTGTGAGCTCTATGAGGCATCCTTCAACCCAACCAGAAGAAGGGGAGCCAGATGGGACAGAAGCAGTTAGTATATTGCTTTCAGCTCAGAATGGCATCAGACTTGCAGAGGTGACTCCTGTTTTGGGTAGGTTTCCACACACTGTTTGAATAGGAGTAGAGGAGCATAGAAAGATGCCTTAGACCAAGCCAGATTCACGGTCTATCTAACTCAGTATTGTCAGTGCTGAGTGGCAGCAGATATCCAGAGTTTGAGACTGCAGACACACCTACCTGGAAATGCCAGAGACTGAACCCAGGAGCTTTTTAATGCAAACCAGGTGCTCTGCCACTGACTGATTGCCTTTTCCAAATCATTGCATATCTCCATGCTTTGTTAATATAACTGTGTTCCTAGTTTGTCTTATAGCAAGTGTCTCACCTCTTTATTAAGAGTGTAGGTGCAAATACCAGATTCCAGGGGTAAAAACAAATTATTATTTATTAAATTTGTATACTGCCCCATACCTGCAGGTCTCAAGGCGGTTACAACATGAAATCACAATATAAAAACAGAAAATACATAATAAAAAACAAACAATCCAATAACCAGCCCCCACCCCAACATATTTTCAAATCAGCCAAAGGCCTGGTTGCAGAGGTGTTTTTCCTGATACCCTAAAATATATAATGAAGGTGCCAGGTGAATCTCCCTGGAGAGAGCATTCCACAAATGATGAGCCCCTGAAGAAAAGGCCTGTTCTCATGTTGCCACGCTGTGGACCTCTTGTGGAGGAGACACATGAAGAAGGGCCTCCGAGGATGATCTCATGGTCCAGTACATATGAAAAAGAAAGGTTGGGCAAGTGCTTTCACACCCCACTCGAGCATTTTGAGAAACATCCGGCTGGTCAATGTAGCAAGTAGGATGTTGGAATAAGTGACTCTTCAGTTTTATCCTGCAAGCAACTTCCTGTGCCCTTGAAAAGGCCCACTTCTTCCTTTCTACTTAGACCTGGGTTTCATTGACCCCTTATAAAATTGTCAGTGACCATTACGCAAAAACCTAGAAATGCAAAAGAAAAAAGTCAAGAAATATAAATATATAATAAACCTTTATTAATAGTCAATTGCCATTATGACAAATCATAAAATGTAAAACCAACCAACCAACCAACCAACCAACCAACCAACCAACCAACCAACAGGGATTTTGTTGTCTTGTGGAATCAACTTGTTAAACATAGACACATCAGTGACAAGGCTGATGTACCCTGTAAATGTCCATGCCTTTCATTTCTGAGGCTCATAGTTTATTTTATTTTATTTTTTACATTATACCTAGTAAACTTCTTTCTCACCTCCTTTTGACACCTAGGATTTTATTCCCGCCCAGCAGGGTTAATGACGACCACTTTGGGAAATCCTGCCTGTACTGCAAATGAAGCCAACAGAAACTGGATCACTCTGGCAGGAGGATCTTAAATGTGGTCAGTGTAACTGAGGACACAATTCCCTCCAGTAGCTCATCAGAGCTATTCAAAATGTAAAAAATTAGGTGGACATTGTGAATCAATTACTTTGATTGTTTTTTTAATGGGATAAAGCTGACTTTGTTAGCAAAGGGTCTATTTTCACAATTTCCAAATAATTATTTCTGTTGCTAATAATCCTTAATGGTAAAGGTATGATCTGCAGCAAATCTGCAAATGATCAGGCTACAAAGTTCTCTAGTTGTACATTTCCTAAGCAGGTACAGAGGTACATTGTACAGATTGTACATGACTGATTGCCATAGGCTACTGGGGCCAGATCATAAAACTTCCCCATTTAACACTAGAACTCTTACTAAAACAACAGAATCAGCAAATCCACATGCCATGGAATAGTTATGGTCACCATTAAGCAGCTAATGCTTAACAGAATTACTGCTCTGTGTGTACTTTTTATGCCTCGGGCATGCATGGTTCAAGTGTCCCTTGCTCATGTCAGTTCCGTTTTATATAAGTTTTTTTTGGGGATTAAATATATCCAATTGCAAAGGAATAGCAGAGTGGGCTACCACATCAGAAACTAAGTGGAGGGCAGCTGCTAATTAGCATGCAACATTTACACATTATTTCCATGTATGGGGTGAGTGGCAATCTGGACATTGCTGGGGAGTAAGACCTTTCCCAGTGACCTTCAACTGATGCTGGAAAATAGTAATTGTGGCAAACAAGGCAGAGGAGGAGGAGAGCTGTCCCCTTGCAAACTGGGTAGAAAAAACCATTTATGGCTGTTTTAATTTAGGAAAAAGACAGGGGGCTATAGACAGAAGCTTCTAAAATGGCACATGTGGTGGATGTGAGTGGGGATAAGTTTTGTTCTCTCTCTCAGCTCATGAGAACTCAAGGTCACCAGACAAAATTGGTCCTCCCTAGATTCAGTACAGAGAAAAAAAGGACTCCTTTGCACAACGTGCCATTAACTTGTGGAGCTTGTTTCCACATGATGTAGCAGTGATGGCCACTGGCTTAGATGGATTTAAAAGGGACTTGGACAACTTCACGGCGGAGAAGTCTTTTGGCGGCAGCCTGAGTTTCCATGTTCAGATGCAGTGTGTCATTGAATACTCATTTTTGGGAAGCAACAGTGGGCAGAGTTGGAGCCTTTGTGTCCCACTAGAAAATAAGTGGAACAGAAATCTAAAACAAAAGGGATCCCTTATGGTCCAGTGTCCAGACTCACAAATCTTAGCATTGGATTAAGAGGGATCTGTGGACTCTAAGACATACACACATTCCCCCCACCTTAGGATGCAGCCACTGGGGAGCCTTTTGCATCAACGACAAGGGAGACACCCCCCATATTTAGCATTACTATGCTTCCTCTAGCTTCTGCCTCCTAAACGACTTCCTGCCTACATCATCCCCAATTACACCACCATGACATTTCCAGATATGTCAGATCTATTTCCACAACCAAAGTGTTTCTCCCATAAATGGGGACACTACTGCAGGAACACTGTTAGCATTACAATTGTAATTTTAACTGTTTGAACTTTTGGTACGGTTCTGCTCAATGCTTAGCTCCCCCTGCTCTGGACACTCTGTTCTCTTGCATGCCAGCCTCTGTCCAGAGTCCTGAAGTTGCGTGGCTATTCCCCCCCCCCCCACAGGTGGAATAAATAAAGACACCGGACACAAGAATTTAGGTTAATGGGCGAAAATGGCCACAACTTTATTGGTTACAGGTAAGAGGGGTATTGGCTTTAGGCATTGGCCCCTAAGACTATCCGGTCTAACCGGGAAGGGTTAAGCACCAACAGGGGGAGATGCATATCCCTGGGCGCTCCCCAAGGGGTTACCGCTCGGGGGTGCGCTTTAGGCCCTAGCCTCCGTAGGTTTCGGACGAGGCGACGCCCCTCGGAGTCCTTTAACGAACTACCCTTCAAGCCTTGGGGGAGGTGATGGCATTCCTCCCCCCCATCTCATTTGCATGACAATACCCCGGCCAATGCCTAACCGCCAAAACCAAGGAGTTGTGACGTTTTGCTACGAGGTAGGCGAAAAAACCAAGTGGCTTAAAATTTCAGCCAATTAGCCAAATGGAAAAACTCCTACCAGGCCCCTTGCGGCGACCAGCCGAAGCCCATAGCAAAGTCAAGGGCAAACCTAAAGGGCGGGTGGGTGGGAAACCGCAGCTGCTGAAGCGGAGAAAAGGGGCGAGCCAGGGCTGCCCCGACCTTAAGTGGCCTTAGATCGGCCCGCCCCCGCCGCCAGCCGATTGGCTGACTCTGCGGGGAATGCTAATTAAGGGAATTCCCTGCTTCCCGCGAGCCCCGCGGGAGTGTGGGTGGGGACGTGAGCCCGCAACCCCTCCCCCTCCTGAAGGTCAGTTCGGTAGCGGCATTACCTGCGCCACTTGAAACTTCTGACTGATGCTGTAGACTCACTGCTAGTTCCTGACTGTTTTATAGGGATGAAGGAGAATTTCATTCAACCCACATTTAAAATAAACTAAGCTAATTTGCAATTTCCAATCCTATTTGCAAATCAGAACACAGTATTGATCAGATTATTCATATAATACTCATATAATTTGCAGTGCTGTTTCAGGTTTGTTTTCAAGTTTCTAAAATGCATATATAAATGTATATATTCTACAGTGTAAATGTATTTTAGGAGACTGCATAGAGAAACATGCACAATACATATTGTAGATGGAAATGACATGAGAAATGTGTCTATTCAGAAAAAAACATACAAAAATGTGACCTTTTAAAGGAAAGATCAACAATTTAAATGTGAAAGTACAATGTTTTTCTAAAAAAACTGCAGAAAACGGGGTAGGTTGAGCTCTGCATTCCTATCATGAAACAGGAGTCTGGACAATTTCTAAAGTTCTGTCTTTGCTGCTGGGAAGTTTTTCTTCTGTGGGCTTTGACTCTAACCAAGAAAAGATCTAACCTAAAGTGGGTTTTTTAAAACAACAACAACAACAGGATGGTGGTAATATTTTTCGAGGCAGGCATGTATGGAGGAGTTTCCTCTGTGAAAATGACTCTCAGTTCTTCTTTTCTTACTGCATTTTTAGTGGATGTTCCTTCTGACAAAGTGATCGATCAGCTTCCTTAACACTCTGGACAAATGCACTGCAGGACATGTTTATCTCCAGAGCAGCTTAACAATCTTTTTATAGGTTTGTTCTTTGCGTAGAACTGTTTTCTAGCGTTACTTAGCTCTGAAGCCTCAGGAAGATTCCCAGGGAATCTTCCATCATGCTGTCTGAGAACAAAATCCTTGTTCAGATTGATGAGATAATTGCGCTGCTAAAAGGCACCAGTTAAATGTAGCCCAAGCAGGTAATGGAAGGATGATGAATGGAGGGCAGGCAAACAATCACTGACTGACAGAACAGGGATGCTACCTCCTGGATTTACTTTTCTGGGCATGCAGCCACCTTTGGCTAGCTGTGCAAGATTTGATGGCTCTTGTCCAGGTACTTAAAAGATCTGAGGTCACAGATCCATGATACAAATTTGCATGAGATATACATGCAAATTTAGGCTGACTTTCAGAGGGGGAGAAGCCAAACTCTCAGGGGTTAATTAGCCTCTGGGCAGTTTAAGTTGTCAGGTGGGTGGGATCTCACTGGCACTGTATTTTGCAGGGCACCCAGCTGCCCTGTAAGCAAATTAAATAAATACCTAAATAATAATAAAATAGTTAGGTTTAAAAAGGAAAGAAAGAAAATGGGGGAGAGGCAGGAGATCTGGGACCCAATACAAAGGTTTTGGAGTAGAGTCCCCTTGGGTTGTGTGCCTAGAAACGTCTTACCACTCTGGAAGCTAAAACTGTCGACAGAGCTGTGTGTATTATTATTGCTATTAAAAGTAAAAAGGTAAAAGGTAAAGGATGGTTTACCTTTTGGTTAAGTCCAGTCAGATGTGACTATGGGGTATGTTACTCATCTTCACTTTCTGGCCAAGGAAGCCGGCGTTTGTCCACAGACAGCCTTCTGGGTCTTGTGGTCAGCGTGACTAAACTGCTTCTGATGCAACAGGACACTGTGATGGAAACCAGAGTGCACAGAAATGGCATTTATCTTCCAGCCACAGCAGCACCTATTTATCTACTTGCACTGGTGTGCTTTTGAACTGCTAGGTTGGCAGAAGGTGGGACAGAGCAATGGGAGCTCACCCCGTCGTGGGGATTCAAACTGCTGAGCATCTGATTGGCAAGCCCAAGTGGTTTAGACCACAGCACCACCTGCCACCCTCAATTAGTGTTATAAAACATGTTTAAAGTCTATACAATTTTGTAAGCACTGTACAGGAATTATAAAGGAAGAGAGTCTGGAGGTTTGCAGTCTAATAAAATATGACACAAAAGGAAAAAGGGATGTGAAGAGAAAAGGAAAAAGAGCAAACTTGGCAGAGGACTCTTAGTTACACTTAGCACTCCATGAGAGGGGGGGGGGTCTTGTCCAGCCCAGGACCTCCAGGCACACTGCCCAGGCTTGTGCCTTCGGGAGGTCACTTTGCTGCTGCTAATGCAGCAGTTTGACTTCACCCCCCCCAAGGTTCACTCCATTGTCTCTTGAGGCAGACAAATGCCAGCAATGGATGGCTCCCATTTTAAAACTTACCAGTATGTTTCTAAGGATCATTAAAAGTACTAGTTAAGACCTACCATATATCAGCAATGGAGAACCTCCAACCCACAGACCTAATTCAGCCCACCAAGCCTCCTGCCAGGTCTATGGTTAAGCCACACCCACCTGCTGTAAACCTGACATCACTGTTGATGTCACATTTTATGTTAGGTGTGGAGCAGGTAAAGACACAACTGAGCCAAAAGTGGGGTTTGAAAGCAAAAAACAACCAGTGGATCATTAGAGTTTCTGAGCACAGTGCTATGCAAGCCCTGACCATCAGCTGACCTTTCACTGGTGAAAATCTTTTCAATCAGGTCTTTGCTCCCAAAGCTGACATTACAGCCATTGTAAATATGTTGCCCATCCTGCTCCACAGTAGCAGGAGATTGCAGGAGGACACTGAGTTCCTTGAGGTCAATCAGCAGCTTGCAGGTGTATATAAGGACTCCATTTCAGCTAGCTGCTCGCTGGAACAACTTCGGAGCTCTGTGTTCCTGGAGCGCTGTCTGAACCCCACCGAAACCACATCTTTCATTACACCCCTGTTGGACCTTGCCTTGTATTTCCACACCACAGAACATGAAACAAATCATGCTTTGATATGCTCCGTGCTCACTCTGGATGCACACAAACACAGAGATATATGTCATGTACACCATCCATCTACACATCTGCAAGAGCAAGACTTATGTATGAAGCACACCATGCTCTTTACAGGAGTCTTCTCAACTTGGTACCCTCAAGATGTTGTAGACTACAACTTGCACCATGCCTGACCATTGACCATGATGAGTGCAGCTGATGGGAGTTGTAGTTAGCAGCATCTGGAAGGAACAAGGCTGTGAAGGGCTGCTTTATATAGTATTATACATGCACATCTGCTTTGCAAAACATTCTTTGCAACTTCTAAAAAATGTTATTAATAACTATACACTTATAGTTATTTGAAACTTCCTGACTTCAAAATGAAAATATGAGTTTAGCTTTCAATACTAACTTTCAATTTATGTGTGGAAGTGCAAATACAGTTTCCACAGATACTGCCTTACTATTTTTTTTACCTAATAAGCAAGATAATTTGCCTTGCAGCAGTAAAAAATATACATTAGTATGTAGCAGAGCAAACCTTTATTATTTGTTTAAAATGTATAAACTATGGTCTTCGAGAGAATGTGGGAAATTTTCAAACACTGGAGACCTGTAGACGTTGACTATCTGAACTTCCTTAAAATCTTCTGAGCAGTGCTTGGCAGTGCATGCAGGGCGGTGGGGGGGGGAGGGGGGATCAGCCATGACAATGTTGCTCTGCTTTGTGAGACAACAACATTGGCACAGATTTTCATATTCAAATGCAGACATGAAATATGCAAATATGTCTAGGAGCCATTGTTGACCTGCTTTCATATGATTTTTAAAACAGTATTTTAGAGATGGCTATTGAAAACTTTTGTTTATTGTGCAAAATCTGTTGTGTCTTTAGCAGCTTTTAAAATTCAGTTCATTTTGCAAAACCCTTCCAAGTTAAGGAAAGTCATTTGAGTTTCCTTGCAGAACTTGTAACAAGAGTTTCTGCCTGCTGCCTCCCACTCCTGACTAGTAGAAGAGCCTTATTTGCACATGTCTCACACAGCCTGACACCTTCCAGATGTCTCCACTCTGGAATGAAAGTCTGACCTAGAAGGAGCAAAACCTGTCATTTTTTTAAGGCAAGGAAGCAGCTTCAAAGCTTAGCTGATGCATTCTTGCAAACATGTAGATGGAAATGTTCCTGTTTGTTTCTGGTTGTGAGGAAGGGAGGGGTTTCAAGGTTTTGCCACAAGTCTCCATGCAGTCCCACTTCTCTTCCTTAGATGGTGTCATTTCCCCCTGCAGAATCACAGGCTTGACTCTGAAAAGAGGTTCTATTTGGCTGCCATCTTAATAGCCATTGATTAGACATATCTCCCATGCTATACGTACATTGGGGGGGGGGTAGACCACATTGGTCAGAGATTTGGGGTTTTAGGTGTGTATCAAAAATCATGGGGTGTATTGGGTGTTAGGGGAGGGGTAGCACCTCTGGTGGGGGACACATTGTGCACCTTCTGGGATAGTTTGTCCACCTTTGGTTGGCACCCTGCACTCATCTCTCACCTGTGGCTCCTGGAAGCTGCCAGGATGTGACAGCAGCCACACCTCGGAATGGCTTTGACTGGCTGGCTAAACCAGGTGAAGGTAGCCAATGGGTCTCAAACCCTCGGTGAGTTAGGGACTACTCCAGCATGTGAAGGCAGGCTCCAGTGGATGGAGTGGATGAGACCAAGAGTGGGTCAAGAAGACAGTTTCTGCAGGTGCTACAGAGGGACATGGGCAGATGGGGGTTGTCAACCCGGAAAGGTACCTCATCTAGGAGAGGGAAAATTCTGATCCTAAACCTCCACTGCCTGCAAGATATCTTTGGGAAAGAAAAGGCTAAGGAGTAAACCCTACACAAATCTGGAGTGGAGTCCCTAAGAAGTTTGGATAGCTCCTTGTATACATCCTTCTGGCAACTCTTGCAGCCAAGCTGGTGCCAAACATACTGCTCTGCTTTCCTTTAGACCACATCAGCAAGGCCAAGAGGGTGGTCTTATTGTCTGGGCAACCAAGGACCTCCAGACACACTGTCCAGACTTGCATCCTGAGAAATCACTTTGGTGCTGCTAACACAGCATAGAATCATAGAATCATAGAGTTGGAAGAGACCACAAGGGCCATCAAGGGGGGGGGGGGGACTGTCACACACAGAAAAGAATAAGGATTACATTTAGAGTTCCTCACCTGAAACTTTATAAATTACCTATTATACCAACGTGAATGAAATCACAAGATTGCAGCTGTTATATAAAGGATTATTATATCTGAATGGAATGGAATGAAAATGATTAAGATTTTGGAACCCCACAAAAATGCATAATAAGTACAGTGGTACCTCAGGTTACATACGCTTAAGGTTACATATGCTTCAGGTTACAGACTCCGCTAACCCAGAAATAGTGCTTCAGGTTACGAACTTTGCTTCAGGATGAGAACAGAAATCGTGCTCTGGCAGCACGGCCACAGCAGGAGGCCCCATTAGCTAAGGTGGTGCTTCAGGTTAAGAACAGTTTCAGGTTAAGAACGGACCTCCGGAATGAATTAAGTACTTAACCTGAGGCACCACTGTAATCAAATCTAGCACGCAGGGAAGCCAGTTTGATTAAATTATATAATTTGACATTGGACTAATTGGCATTAATAACTGCATCAATTGGATAAAATTGGTACTGTTATAATGAGGCTGATATTGGAACAATATTGGCAAATCAATAAAAACATATTTTAGAAAATGAAATAGAGAAGGAAAGCTTTCTTTAAATGTGCTAAACAAATGGAAGGTGATATGATACAGGTTTTTGGGGAAGAAAAACTGTCCAAAAGTAAAGCCTGAAACACAGGGACACCAGCACAGGCATAAACAGAGACCTCACGCCCAGCCTTCCAGAAGGAGTTCCTTTTTGCTTACCCATTTCAGACAACAGCCACGCTTGCCACATGGAAGTTATGCCCACCCCATTTCCTAAGGGCATGTGTTGCTTGTTGGATCAACCACACCTGGAATACTGTGTCCAGTATTTAAGAAGGATATTGAGAAGCTGGAATGTGCCCAGAGCAAGACCACCAAGTTGATTAAGGGTCTGGAAACCAAGCCTTATGAAGAACAATTGAAGGAGCTGGGTGTGTTTAGCCTAGAAAAGAGGAGACTGTGAGGAGATATGGTAAGTGGAGGTTGGGTGGCCATCTGTCATGTATAATCTAGTTGAGATTCCTGCACTACACAGGGTTGGACTAGATGATCCTTAGGGACCCCTTCCAAATATACAATTGTATGATACTATGATTCTATGATTCTAATAATCTGCTTTTGATCAATTTAATTCCACTGATCCTTTTAAGCAGTGCTGTTGCCTTAATCATTTTATCTTCTGCTTGTACCATTTTGGGTGTGACTGCAGCCTCATGTTGGCCATTCATTATCAGACCACCTTAAGGTGCTTTTTTTAAAAAAAGCAATATATATCTATATCTATCTATCTATCTATCTATCTATCTATCTATCTATCTATCTCTATCTATCTATCTATCTATCTATCTATCTATCTATCTAATCTGACCAGATTGGGACACTTGATTCTGGAGGAAGAGAGTCAAAATGCAATACTACATAGGTCTACTGCGCTCAATAGGACTTGCTCCTGGGTAAGAGTGCATAGAACTGCAGCCTTAAACAAATGCACAGCTTCTCTCTCCCCCCACCATTGAAATCAGTGAGACTTAAGAACATAAGAATCTTCAGGATCAGGCCAATGACCTATCTGGACCAGCACCCTGTTCTCACAATGGCCAACCAGATGCCTGTGGGAAACCTGCAAGCAGGACTTGACCACAAGAGCACTTTCCCCTCCATGGATTCCAGACATTCAGACGCATTAGAGCTTCTGACCATTGAGGCTGAGCCATCGTGACTCCTAGCTACAGACAGCCTTATCCTCTATGAATTTGCCCAGTCCTCTTTTAAAGCCTCTCAAGTTGTTGGCCATCAGTGCCTCCTGTAGGTGTGAGTTCCATAGTTTATCTATGTGTTATGCTTCTTTTATCTGTTCCGAATCTTCCAGCATTTAGCTTCATTGGATGGCCATGTGTTCTAGTGTTCTGAACGAGGGAGAAAAGCTTTTCTCCATCCACCTTCTCCATGCAATGAATAATTTTATAACTTCTCTTATGTCAGCTCTCACTTGCCTTCTCTTTCTACTGAAAAGTTCCCAGTGCTGCAACGTTTCCTCAATGGGAAGTTGCTCCATTGCCTCGATCACTGAGCTTGCCCTCTTCTGAAACTTTTTCAACTCTACACTATACCAATGTGTACCAATGACTTTTATAATGGCACTACCATATTTGCAGTTTTGTTTTCAATTCCAAACCTTGAATTTAATTACCCCTCAAAAAGCAAATATTAGCAAGATGCTTCTATTTATTGCTCAGAAATATAGAAACCCCTCCCCTGTTCATTTTATTCTGATTTAAGTGAAGGATGAAGTAGCAATGTATGAGAATTTCACTGGAAAAGGCCACACTGTTTAATGCTTAAACACCTCTTTCCTGCCCAGAGTTCATTTTCTTGTCCATGCAAGAAGGCTGGCACTCAACTCTTTTAGACA
This sequence comes from Podarcis gaigeae, assembly GCF_964106915.1. Taxonomy (NCBI): domain Eukaryota; kingdom Metazoa; phylum Chordata; class Lepidosauria; order Squamata; family Lacertidae; genus Podarcis; species Podarcis gaigeae. The sequence goes on from NC_139690.1 coordinate 1,215,264, forward strand.
GAATTTATGGCCTCCCATGCCTGACTGGCCACAATGAAACCCCTTCATTAATTATTTGGTCTTAACCTATTACTGCAATTAACTGTGCAACAATTTAACCTGCAAGTTGGAGGGTCATTACTTGGTCAATGACTGATGGAGGAGAAAGGGTTAGCATTGCTTCAGGAAGGGCTGGAAGAAAGCAGAAAATAAAAGTAGAGTAAATTAAAAGCTGCTCTCATCAGCTAAATGGGTTCACTGATAATTTCACAGCAGTTCCCTTGCATCCATAATTCTTCTTCCTTGATTTATGGCATGCATTAGCCAAAGACGACAGTTTTCATCCTATGGGCAAACAAACAAATAAGAGCAGAGAGCCAAGAAGTCATAAAGTAGCTTCCTCAAAATGAACCAGAGCACTGAATCCATCTTGCACACATTTGTCTGCTTTGAGAGCCAGGAATGTTCTTAGGCTCCAACTTCCATCAGCTCCAGACAGCATAGCCAATGGCCAGGCATGATGGGAGCTGGCGTCTAATAAAATCTGGAGGGCTACAAGTTCCCAAGTGTTTTCCCCTCAAATGACGGTTCTTCTCCAGAAATGCAGGGCCAAGACCACCCCCTTGCCCTATTTAAGCTTTTAGTAGGGTTCTGATCAATTCTGGAGCTATACTCTAGGCCAGGGGTAGCCAATGTAGCATATCCCAATGTTGTTGGACTAGAACTCTCATCGTCCCCAACCAGCATGGCAAATGATCAGGTATTATGAGAGTTGTAGTTCAAAAACATCTGGACAGCACCACATTAGCTCCCCCTGCTCTTGGCTCTTTGTTCAATTGCATGTTAGCCTCAGTCCTGAAATTATATTTGCCACTTGAGACTTCTGACTGATGATGTAGACTCATTGCTACTTCCTGTCTGTTTGATAGGGATGGAGGAAAATGTCATTCAATCCACTCTTGGCCAGGGGGAAGCAGCATGATGCCTTCCAAATTTCATACAATCATAGAGTTGGAAGGGATCCCTGCAATGCAGGAATCTTTTGCCCAACCTGGAGCTCAAACCCATGATCCTGAGAGATTAAGAGGCCTATGCTCTACCAACTGAGCTATTCAGGCATTTGGACTATAACCTCCATCAGGTCCAGGCAGCATAGCTGATCGTCTAGGATAATGGAAGCTGGAGTCCAGTATCATCTGAAGGGCTACAGGTTCCCCACCCATTCACTAAGGTTTCAGGATGAGGTCTTTGTCAGCTCAGCCTGGTGATGATCAGTAGATGTGGCCTGGGACTGGGAGGGAGGAGAGTTAGAGTTGAAGTTATTGTGGTTGGGAATACAAAAACCAGTGAGTTTATATTCAGGGCTTTTTTCTAGCTAGAACTCACCAGAACTCAGTTCCAGCACCTCTCAGGTGGGTGCCATTGCCATTCTAAGACAATGAGGGAGGCATTCCGCCACCTCTTTTTTTAATAGGAAAATAGTAATGTATATATTGAACTATGTACAGAATTTGTATATTGCACAACACACAAACAGTGCCCTATATGTATACATTGCATGTGCCTGATATGTGATCCAACAACTGTAATTGTTCATTTTAAGAAATGTAGATTTTAACATAACCAAATGAGTCCAGCTGATGTTGGAGGCTGCTTTTTATTGAGTTAGACCCCTTGGTCCATTATTGTCTATATGGTGGCTCTCCACAATTTCACACAGAGATTATTTCCCCATCTGGAGATTCCAGGGATTGAACCTGGGACCTTCTGCATGCCAAGCAGATGTTCAACCACTGAGCTATAACACATATGAAATGTGCAGATTAGCCCACATCAAGATGTTTAGAACATTCCATCCCTATCTGTACCATATACTTTTTTCTAATGGTGTCACCTGGGTATTTGCAACTCTGCCTTGCAGGTAGATTGGTGGGTGATACATGAAGTGAGACCTGTTCTTGAGCTTATAAATTGACTGTGTTATTCTGAATGAATACTTCTTTACACAAAGCAATTTATCCTACGTTTTTAGCTTCACCCACCTCCTTGTTTACTATGTGTGCCTGCAGGGAATTCTGAATAAAGCATCCACAATAGATTGCCAAACCACAACAGAACAGCCATTTTGACACTAGCATGGTGTGTGTGTACTGCAGTATGTGTTCACTACAGGCCATTTTTTATAGAAGTTGTATGTGTAGAATCTGTAGCATGAGGAGCTAGTCCTGTATAGCAGATCCCTCCCTTTCCCGTGTCACCTTGTATTGAACTCCACATTCTGTTTCCTCACAAAGTCTTTGATTGACTCATCTTGTTCTTCATCAGAACCTTTCCAAAGAAGATTATTTGAGCATTTATCTACCTTTGCAGGGAAGTATTTTTTGCACACATTATGTGGCAGGAGAATTGCAATTCAGAGAAATGCAAATTTCAAAGGATGGCTGCATTTCAGTTCACATGTTCTTTTGGTATTGAAACTGTGGCTGATGTTCTATGGCAAAGCGATAACACATGGTTTGTCCTTTGGAAGATGATTTCCTGAGGCACTGTGGTCTTTCTGCTCATTAAGATGTTGTATGCAACTGTGGGCCCCCTTCCCGCTGGCGGCAACAACAACAACAACAACCACCCATTGGAATTATTCACCCTTCAATAGTCATCTTATTTGTTGCCAATATGAAGACTGATATTTTTGCAAAAGGAAAATCCATCCTGTTCATTGTTTGGCAGGCAGCAGCATTACTGGTTGCACTTCGGCCTGCTGTGCTATTTTTATGTCTGGGTAACAAGGGGCTGGAAGACTCATTTTGAGGGAAGGGAATCTTTGGTGCAGTAATCTGAGCGGGAGCTATTATGCCCAAGAATGCTCTCTTACACATCCCGAATTTTAAAAGTCATGAAATGCACAAGGGAGAGAGTGAGCAGCAACTGCCTGGAGTTGCTTCTTCATCACTGATGCTCAGTTGTGAGCTCTGCCAAACTGTACAAATTAGTGATTCAGGAACAAGAGTAAGGTACATGGTTCTCCACTCCCATTTTTCTTGATGCCTTGTCATGACATGGGGCTCTTAAGAGCTTATGTAAACTCAGCATAACTCCCTGAGAGAAGAAAAAACAATAATCTAGGCACTTGAGTCTTCATTCTTTCAGTTAGGCAGAGAGACAGCCATTTGATTTATATCCCAGTCATTGGCTGGACAGAGCCCCCAAAGCAATGTACAACTGTCATTTTTAAAATGCAGTGGTTAAGCTACAAATCTTTCATTTTAAAAATTAAAGCCATGTAAGGGATGGGCCCACAAGAAAATGCCTTGGGGTGGGGAGAGACGAGAGCCTTTGAAAAACAGAATGATAAAAGGCAAAGAAGAAGAAAGAAATGAAAGTGATTGGCTTTCCACACTTGTGTTATTTATTTTATTTGTCTCTCACCTTTTTCTCCAAGGAGCTTTTCGTGCTTCTCTTCCTCATTTAATCCCCACAACAACCCTGTGAGGTAGGTTACACTGAGAGAGGCAGTGATGGGCCAAAGCTCACCGCAGTGAGCATCATGGCTGAGTGGGTATTTCAGTGGTGCATGTGGATTTGCCTCATGCCCCCCCACTTGGGGAAAGAGACCTCAAGGTGGTCCTTTTCTTTGGGACAGGGCCTGAAACCAGGTGGGCCTGAGAGACCAGTGGGAGTGTGCAGGCTAGTCTGGTATTTAAGGCTACTCCGCCCACTCTTCTACACTGCCCTCCCTCCTTTCCTTTATAGTGTAGACTTTGGCTAGCCGTCTTTTATGGTGCTGAGTAGAAACGGGGGTGGGGAGCTCCTAATTGGCACTTGGGACTTCCAGCTTTTGCCTGTTTCACACTCTTCAGTTTGTGCTGATTTGGCATTCTTTGCCTTTTTTGGCATTCAGTGCAGCAGGTGAGGAAAGGTGAGCCCTTAATTCACGGCTCCCCTGAGACATGATGGGGAGAGTAAGGGGTACTCCTGTAAGGGGTACTCACCCACAGGTGGAGGCTTGCAGGTACTTGGTCTGCACATCATGGTGAACCCTGGACAGCAGGGAGACACTTCCCCCACCCTTGGCTGAGGAGCAAATAACCAGCTGGCTTACAAACCCAGCTTCCCTCTTATGTCATCATTGATTCCTCCCGTACTTAGTTATTTGGCTGATTGATAGAGTCTCTGATTCATTATATTTCAACCTAATAAGTTGTCTTAAGTCTTCTTCCTGGGAAAATGGAGGACCTTTTAATTCTTTGGAACATGAATGGAGAAGGAAAAGAGCAGCAGGAGGGCCAGCTCTGAGTTGATCCACAGGCAGGTATGGGATGGTGTCCTCACCTCCTTGCCTGCCCTCCTCTCCTGTTTCCATCAGAGGGCAAGTAGTACGTGGGGGGAAAGGAAAAAGAAAATGAATCCAATATAACACATTTTAAAACAAAGCAGCATTCTTGTAAATAAAAACACTACAGGCAGCTGGCAGACAGGTCAGACTAAGCACAAAACCTGGACAAATAAGTGAGTTTTGACCTGGCACCAACATCACAAACATTATCCAGTGGATGAGAAGTCTCTCTCCCTTGTGGCCACATCATAAACTTCACCCAGTGACGGGGCAAGACCCACATGATGGATCTGGTGCTGGACAGAGATAAAGAAAGACTTAGAAATATGGTCGAACTTGAAGCTTTCCTTGTTAGGCCGAATTGCAGTGATTAAAATGAATGTGTTGCCTAGAATGTTATTTTTGTTTCAGACACTACAAATTGTGGATAAATTAAATTGTTTCAAGAAGTGGCAGAAAGATATATCTAAATTTGTCTGGCAGGGCAAAAAGCCCAGAATAAAGTTTAAGATACTTACTGACGCAAAAGAAAGAGGGGTTTTTGCCCTGCCGGACTTAAGACTATATTATGAAGCGGCAGCTTTCTGCTGGTTGAAAGACTGGCTACTACTTGAAAATGCAGACATTCTGGATTTGGAAGGTTTTAACAATATGTTTGGTTGGCATGCATATATCTGGTATGACAAGGTTAAAGTGCACGAGGGTTTCAAAAACCATATTGTCAGGAAAGCACTATATAATGTTTGGATTCGGTATAAGGATTTGTTGGAAAACAAAACTCCCAGGTGGCTATCACCAATGGAGGCTAAAGAGGTGAAGAAACTTAATATGAGAACTAATTGGCCAAAATATTCTGAGATTTTGGAACTAGAAAGTGGTGAATTTAAATTACAGAGCTTTGAGAAGATAAAGTCCAAGGTACGAGATTGGCTCCATTATTTTCAAATAATGGAGGCCTTTAAACAAGACAGGAAAATTGGATTCCAGGTGGAAAAATCGAAATTAGAAACTGAATTGCTAGAACCCAATACGAAGAATTTATCAAGGATGTATAACTTGCTGTTGAAGTGGAATACAATTGATGAGACAGTTAAATCAGCCATGATTAGATGGGCACAGGACTTAGGTCATGATATTATGTTTGCTGATTGGGAACAGTTGTGGACCACAGGTATTAAATTCACGGCTTGTAATGCCTTAAGAGAAAACATTATGAAAATGATTTACAGGTGGTACATGACCCCAGCCAAGCTTGCGAAGATTTACCATTTGCCCAATAATAAATGCTGGAAATGTAATGAGACCGAAGGTACCTTTTTTCACCTTTGGTGGACCTGCCCAAAGATTAAGGCCTTCTGGGAACTGATTTATAATGAAATTAAGAAAGTACTTAAATGTACTTTTCATAAGAAACCAGAGGCATTTCTTTTGGGTATGGTCGGCCAATTGGTGTCAAGGAGGGATAAGATCTTTTTTATGTATGCCACAACGGCAGCAAGGATCCTTCTAGCAAAGTATTGGAAGACACAAGAGTTACCCACGCTGGAAGAGTGGCAGGCGAAAGTGATCGACTTTATGGGATTGGCAGAAATGACCGGCAGAATCCGTGACCAAGAGAAAGAGACTGTGGAGGAAGACTGGAAGAAGTTTAAAGCATATCTTAAAAATTGCTACAAAATTGAGGAGTGTTAAAGTGTTAAGGGAAAGGAAGATGTATAATTACAGCTATATATATCTTTTGACTTAAAGTGTAATTGAAAGGAGAATAAGTTAAACTATAATTGGCTAAAAGGGTTGCTGAAAAATTCTGAAATTAGGATGCAAAAAGGGGAAGGTACGGGGAAGTCCGAGAAAAGAGGCTTATGAAAATGAGGTTAAGAAAGCAAAAATGTATGTATGTGTCTATGTTTGTTGTTGTTTGTATTGTTTGGTGTTGTTTCGTTGTTAAAATTGGAAAATTAATAAAAATTATTTTTTTTAAAAAAAAGACCCACATGGTGGATCTGAAGACATGGGCAGGCTAGCGCTGTGAGAGGTGCTCCTTCAGCTATTTGAGTCCCACTTCACTTACTTACCAGCCCTTCAAGCACAAGGCTTCAGGGCAGGGGACAACAATATAAAAATACACCCACCCTGCCCATCACTATATCTCTGCTTCTGCCAGGAGCTGGAGTCAGGTATAGGTCAGCAATGAAAAGCATGGTGTATGTGAAGGTAGCTCTTTATTCAAAGGAACCAAAACAACGCAGGTCTAGTAACCCCAGCAGCTCTTCCCAGTAGGTCTTGCCTCAACAAAGCAGTGGTGAGGACTGAAGTCCCCACCTTCCCACCACTTTCTAAGGCTTCTGCTCTCCAGGGTCTTTCCCAAGCATTCACAAACTGTGTCTGTGCACAACCAATCTCTGTTCTGGGAGAGCAGGGGGAAGGGGAGCTGGTTGTAGCATGAGGGGGAGAGTCCCTGGATTCTTCAGTAGTCTGTCTCAGCTCTGCTTCTTGGCCATTCTCCTCTCCAGCCTTGGAGTATGAACTGCTCTCTGTCACAGCCTCTTCCTGCTCCATAAACCCTGTTACCTCTTCTGCTTCAAACACCTCTATCTCTCCTAGGTGTCAAAGGCCCGGTTAAAGAGGTATGTCTTCAACGTATGAGCAAAGCAATACAATGAAGTAGCCAGATGCACCTCAATGAGGAGGAGATTCCACAGCTTAGGGGCTGCCACAGAGAATTCCCTGTCCTTAACTGCCACCCACAGACTTTTGAGGGTGGTAAAATGACCAGGAGGGCCTTCTCAACTGATCTTGACACAGTCTCAAACCAATATGTGCTCCCCTAAGCCCACATGCCCAGCACATTCACACTCCTGTCTCAGTGACATCTATGCTGGCTTGCTCATGTCCACAGAATGGAAGATGGCAGGATCCTCGAGGACGTGCTCTATGGGGAGCTGGCACCAAGCCCATTGACAGACCACCTCTGCATTATAAAAAAAGTCTGCAAATAAGATATGACTGCTGGCAACATTAACACTGCCACATGGGAATGCCTTGCAGAAGACGCAGTGCCTCTGTCAGGTCATGTGTCTACAGCAGTGACAAGAGAGGGAATGACTAGTGGGAGGAGCACAGAAAGAAGAAATGCCACAGCACAACTGCATCAGCACAACCAGATGCCTTCACCTGCCCCAGCTGCCAGAAAACATCTCTCCCGTATCAGTCTCTACAGCCCAAGCAGGTTCTGTAACTCTCCAATAGTTTGACTTCACCCCCAAAGCCACACTCTTCCATTGTCTCCCAAGACAGATCGATGCCAGCCAACTCCTCCCCCCCAACCATTGGCAGATTGTCTGATGTTCATGGAAACTGGAGTCCAAGAACATCTGGAGGGCTGCTCACGTCTCCCATTCTGCTTTAAAGTTAGCACTGGCACCTTGAATTGGTTTCAGAAGCATCTGGGCAGCCAACGTGGAGCATTTCTGAGGATGTCATTAACCAGGCAGGTGTTCAAGGCTTAATGGATTCATCCCCTTGGAAAGCAGGGTTTTCATTTATTCCATTTTTTTACTCCCTTCAATAGCCATTTGCTTGTCTGATGAATTACACACATTTCTGTATGCATGGAAAGTAATAATGTTGCCATTAACATGGATGAGGTATGGTTGTGAATCGCTGTGGTAACAAGCCACACCTTTAGGAAGCCATTATGAACAAAGCCTTCAAGGAAACAGAACACAGATAAAGAGTGATGGATTGTTTTCCTCAGGCATCAATGGGAGTCCTGGTGGTAAAGAAAGTCTATTTTCACCAAGGTTCTTAAATAACCATTTGGCTGAAAGGCAGTGCTTATTTGTGACAGATGGACTGTGGGTACAGCTGCTGTTAACCTTCGTGGACAAAGTATCCACCCAAGAGGACACCTGAGCTGTGAGGCACAGACGCCAAATTGACCTGCAAACCCAAATCCAGAGGCTAATTTGCTTGGTCTGTTGCCCATATGGAACCTCTGTATTTTTATTCATTGTGAAGCGGGGTGAGGTCCAGCTATACATAGGTATGCATGGGCAGATGCTGGACCCAGCTGTGGATGGGTCAGTCGGTATTCACTTGTTGCCATCACTCCTCTGTAACATAGATTTCTCCGTCTTAATTATGATGGGTCTAGATCAGCTCTTCTTTTTGTCAGGCCTCTGTCTTCACTTGCTGGTGACAGCAAAAGCCTCAGAGGATGACCTGTTTGCTCTCATTCTAGTTTGGGGCTATTCCTGAGAGGCAGGTGGTAAGATGGAGTTGAACCAAAAGTTCTCCTATGAGATTTTTTGTATCTCATGGGGTACATTGGTTTTGAGCAGGCAGCTATTTGAGATTCATAGCAGAGGAAAGCTATTTCGATAACTCTTCATAACAGCTTTTAAAAAATAAAAATAAAAAGAACAACAACCAACATTGATTTGTTCCTTTCTTTTCCTTTGGCAGGATGAAAAGAACCAAGTTTTAACCACCAACATTTGGCTACACATGGTGAGTGTTAAAGTTTAGAAGTTTCCTTTAAGAGGGTGATTTTATCAGTAACTTAGGAAGTTCTCACAAAAAAAATTCCTTCCAGTAGCACCTTAAAGACCAACTAAGTCAGTTCTTGGTATGAGCTTTCGTGTGCATGCACACTTCTTCAGATACATCTGAAGGTGCTACTGGAAGGAATTTAAGGTGCTACTGGGAAGGAATTTTTTTTGTTTTGACTATGGCAGACCAACAAGGCTACCTATCTGTAATTAGGAAGTTCTCATATGCCAAGATCTAGTCCCAGATTGTCTACACTGGCTAGCAGTTGCTCTCTGGGACTTCAAGCAGGGGACACCCCAGCCCTTCCCAGAGATGCTGGGGATTAAACATGGGACCTTCTGCATGCAAAGCAGAGGCTCTATCATGGAGCTACAGCTCCTCCCTTTAAAAGAAACACGTGGGCACCATGGAAAGTGAAACTGCAGAGACCCAGAAGGCTGCTATATATCAAGCCAGACCAATGGTCCATCTAGTTCAGTATCATCCACACTGACCTGCAGCAGCTTTCCAGTTTTCCAGACAGGAGTGTTTCCTCAGTCCTACATAGAGATGCTGGGGATTGAACCTGGGACCTTCTGCATGCAAAGCAGATGTTCTACAGTAAAAACGGCAAAAAGACCTTAAAGGCTAACAGAATATGACAAGCCCAATATTTGCGCCTTGTGATTGGTTTGGTGAATGAATTCATTTAATAAAATATTGATTCTTTTCCATTGTAAGATATATATCAGAGAGTGTCAGACATTAACTGCTACTGCATGCCAGCTGTCAAATATGGTCAGACATGCTGAGTGTGTGTCAGTAAGTCAGCTGTCCACTCTTGTGAAATCCCGAATACTATGGTAGGCCAGCTATCAGATGTTGTCCCAAATGGACAGCATTGACTTTCACCTTCCTCTGGTGGCGCCAGAACTACGATGTGTAATGGAAGGTGAGAGGCGGGGGGGGGGAGCGTGCCAAATGTTGGTGTTGTACAGAGCACCACTGAAATTTGAAACCCCAAGGTCTGCCACTGACATGGCAGTTCTCATATGCCAAGATCTAGTTCCAGATTGTGAGCAAACATCCCTTAATCAAAAGCGAGGAGTGCTCACAAGGACTCCTGAAGTCGACTGAATCTGGAAGTTAACTTCATAAGTTTCTACTCTCTTTTCCCATCCCTCCACTTTTTTCATTGCATTCATTTCCTTCTGAAATATACTTGGAGTTGAGTGTTGATTTCATGCTCTTTATTTCAGCTCATGGTCATCAGTGAGTGAATGAGTTTCCCCCCCAAACCTCTGGCTATATATACATTATTTACACAATGGGTCCTGCATGATTGGCTGATTCAATTCCCCTCCTGGAGCCTGATTGGGCTGCTCCTGCAGCCCAGTCAGGTTGCTGATTGACTTCCTCCTGGACCTGGATTGAATCATAGAATCATAGAATCACAGAGTTGGAAGAGACCACAAGGGCCATTGAGTCCAACCCCCTGCCAAGCAGGAAACACCATCAGAGCACTCCTGACATATGGTTGTCAAGCCTCTGCTTAAAGACCTCCAAAGAAGGAGACTCCACCACACTCCTTGGCAGCAAATTCCACTGTCGAACAGCTCTTACTGTCAGGAAGTTCTTCCTAATGTTTAGGTGGAATCTTCTTTCTTGTAGTTTGGATCCATTGCTCCGTGTCCGCTTCTCTGGAGCAGCAGAAAACAACCTTTCTCCCTCCTCTATGGGACATCCTTTTATATATTTGAACATGGCTATCATATCACCCCTTAACCTCCTCTTCTCCAGGCTAAACATGCCCAGCTCCCTTAGCCATTCCTCATAAGGCATCGTTTCCAGGCCTTTGACCATTTTGGGCAGCTCCTGCAGACCAATCAAGTTGCTGCCTTCTAGGATCTTACCTGCCTATTGTTCTAGGATCCAAGCTCAGTACATAACACCTTCAGTTACATCAAAGAGCTCTTTGCTCACAACTGACTGTATTTCAGATGTTGCACGGTGCTTTGAGCAGCAGGACACAGTGACATAACGGTGTTACTAGAAATTGACATGAAGTGTATTTACACAACTCCATTTTAAACAATTTGAGGGGAGGGTTACAGGATGCAGAACAGGGGACACTGCGGAAGATAAAGAACTATTCAACTAGAAATGCCAAAAAATGGGAATTATTTTCATATGTGGTGGAAACACCAGTATATTTTTAAAATGGGAAAAAGTTGATAGTTTAATAAGAGACCAGCTACATATATGCAAGGTTCCTCCCCTTTCTTTACAGTCCTCCCCAGTACCAAGTACTGTTTTTGCTGCCCATGGCATCCATTTTGTGCTGGCACTCACAGCACTTTTATCAACGTATGATTTTAAAAAACACTGCATTGTAGGGAATGGACACAAGGAACTTGTCTCTTTTATGTTGAAAGCATCAAGGTTACTGTATGCAAGCAAGTGAAGATTACAAACCAACCAATCAATAGAATGGATTGATAAACACTGGGAATTTGTGTCAATGACAACATTAACACATTTTATAAAAATAAACCAGAAAAAGACAGTGGGAAGATATTTTTGAAACAAACTAGGAAGCATTTATTGAATAATGAAGACAAGGCTTTTGCACTACTTTGAATTAGATTATTTGAAATATGAGTATACAAGCTGGATTTTTTAAAAAACATTTTTTTATTAAACATTTCTTGGTTTACAAAAGTATGTGCAATGTCAAGTTACATTTTCTACATATCAGTTTCATTTGTTGAGACATTAGTGTTACATTAGGAAGAAAAGGGGGAAAGACAAGGGCTGTGAAGACAAGGGCTTTCTGCCCCTCTTGTTTTCCAGCAACTGGCGCTCAGAAGCATTTCTGCCTCCTCCGCTGTGGAGGCAGAGCAGAGCCATCCTGGAGAGGAACCTTTGACAGCCATCTCCTCCATGAATTTCTCTAATCCTCTTTTTTATAGATAGGTAGCCGTGTTGGTCTGCCATAGTCAAAACAAAAAAAATTCCTTCCAGTAGCACCTTAAAGACCAACTAAGTCAGTTCTTGGTATGAGCTTTCGTGTGCATGCACACTTCTTCAGATAATTTTTTATAGTTTTTATTAAAGATTTTCCTCTGTAAAAATAAACAAAAAGGGGTACCTATAGTGTTTCCACTTTCAATTCATAGTCTTTTTCACAGTTCATTTGCATTCAGTATGAGACACTGTTATATAATGTACGTTATTTGGGGGGAAAGTGAGAGGAGGGGGAATAATGATCTTTCGTTCTGTTGCATAGTGCATGTGCAGGGTTTTTGTGTCAGCCTCACATGGTTAAGTCCTTTATTCATATACCGGTATTTATTTTTGTTACAAAGCCATCTAGCTCGGTAGCCATTACTGCCTCCCACGGCAGTGAGTTCCATGGTTTAACCATGTGTTGCATAGTTAAACATATTGGCTGATTGATACTGATGAGACAAAAAAAAGAAGTTTGTCTTTTGCTGCCATTGCATTTTAAAAGAAGATGTGGAAAAGGCACAAGTTATTTATAAAAGTAAGAAAACTTTTCATCAGCTTTAAAAACTGGTCCCAGAAGAACCCAGGCAGTTTAATCAAGGACAGATTTATCAGTGTCACAAGCACTGGGAGAGACAAGAGTTAATCACTGGGCATCCTGACTGGAGACGACCTCCAGCAGTTGACATCTGTAGAGCTGGAGGGCACACAGGAGCACCGCTTTGGTCATTTGCTGCTTTGACAGGGTTGTAAACAGCATACTGAGTTGCAAAAGAACTGCCCAATACAAACGAAAGGAAAAAACATAGTGCAGATTGGAGCTAAACAAGAGGTCAAATTTCCCTGGAATGAGGCTTTCATGCATTGCGTGGAGCAAAACAATCATCTGGGGGAAATGTGTGACTTTCTGAAGCTAAAACTAATGATTGGAGCACTGATGTGAAATTATAGGAACCTGCCTTAGTTGATCTCCACTTAACCTTGCGCAGAAGCTGGCTGGGTAGTGCAAATCAGTACAGGATCTTCAGCCCACCATGTTTCTTTGTCCCCCGTTGTTTGAAGTTGGTAGCTCACAAGGCTGCCGTCAAGACAAACACAATGCAAAGGAGGAGGAGCCTTGCAAACGTTTAGGGCGTGAATGTGGCCTGCCAGGCTCCTCTTCTGGCCCACAGGATTCTCTCCAAGCCCTGCCCCTCATGAGCCCCACACCATGCTCTGTTCAAGTGCTCTTGCCTGGCTGGAAGGTGGCTTCTTGCTTGCCTTTGTTTATGTAACTGCTAAGAAAAGCCTGCCTTTCAGGGATCAAATCGTGAACCGAAATGTGAGTAAAATTTTTGTTATTTTACTCAGGAAGACTCTTGTGTTTTTATTCTTTTAAGAGGGATAAAAGGGGACACCAGGAAATAATCTTAACTAAGAGATTCAAACAAATCTGCAAACTAGCTCCCAGCTAAATTAAGGGGAATTTGCTTTGCTACATCACTCACTAGTGTGAGTGAAGGAAGGATAATATTTATTCAATATATCCTTTCCTACAATCCTTAACATTCCTATAGTGACAAGGGTGAGCCAGAAGTAAATAACCAAGCAAGCTGGAGTTAACTCTTTATTAGCAGAACAGGATCTGCACAGGAGTGTCAGGCTTAATGAGCACAGCAACTCAGGTTAGGCTCACCAGGTTCCACCCATCATTGGGGGTGCCCAGCGTACACACGTGACATCTCACACATGTGTGACATCACATGCCACAATGGGAGGGCCTGATGTGTAAAAGTTCCAGACAAGGCTGGGAAATGACCCTTGTATGAAATGTTGGAGATTCACTGCTGGTGAGAGTAGACCAGTCTTCTCCACCTGATGCTCTCTGAATGACGTTAGACTATGTAAGAGCTTCCACTCTCCCACTAGGGATCTCAAGGGTCTTCAGAGCCCCAGGACTTAACTTTCCTTCAGAAAACAACATGTGAGCTCTTCACTCAGATGTCCTTCTGAGATCTGCTTAGCTAAGCACTCTTGCTTCCCCCTTAAGTCCTCTATCAGGTGTGTAAGAAGCCACTTGCTTTCTTCAGCTAACATGGTTAAACATGGTTAAACAGGAAGTAGTGATGTTCACCAACCTAGATGGCTTTAAAAGAGGATTAGACAAAGAGGAGAGGGCTAGTGATGGCTACTAGCCAGGATGGCTCTGCTCGGCTTCCACAGTGGGAGGCAGCAATGCTTCTAAATGCCCGTTCTGGAAGCCACAGGAAGGGAGACTGCTCTTGTACTTGAATCCTGCCTGTGGGTTTCCCACTGGGGCATTTGGTCAGCCGCTGTAAGAACAGGATGCTGGACTAGATGGCCATTGGTCTAATCTAGAAGGCTCTTCTTATGTTCTTCTTTGACTCACCACTGGGCTGGCTAGCTCCAGAACTGCTGGCTTTTCCTTTCTCTCCTGCTGTGTCCTAAGTCACTGTGGCAAGGCTTGCTAAACAGCCTAGCTCTTTCCTCTTTCCTTATTCTACCACTCCACCTCCATCCTTTCTCCTCCGCTTGAGTCCTTCTATTAATGTGCCACGCACCACACCATGCACACACTCCAGCTGGCTGAGCATTGCTTCTTCTCTGGCAGGGCCAACCTGCCTAGCCTCTCCTGGTTTGTTTGGTTCATCTCTCTACAGCTGACCATCAGGCTGACATCATGAGTGGGGGGCTGGTGGGCCAGCCACTTCCTGCGTGCTACAGTTCCCATTATCCCTTACCAGTAGTCGTACTGGGGCTGATAGGAACTGTAACTGAGCAACACCTGGATGACACTTGTTGGGGAAGGCTGCAGGAGAGAAGCTAGATGAACAATCTGAGGCAGCTTCCTATTTCCTCTGTGGGACCTTTAATATATATATTCCAATTTCATGCTTGAGATGGCACAAACTGTAAGTCACAAGCAGAGTGGCATTTCTTTTACAGGCTGTTGTGTGCAACTGGGTGACCTAAAAATGAAATTTTAATGCCTTCAGTTGTTCTCCCAACCCTCTACCCCCACCTCAGTTGCTAAATGCAAAATTTGTAGAATCTGGGGCTTTTTTGCAAGTAAAATGCCACTTCCTGAGAGTTCCAGGCAAGACATTCATCTGAGTCCTAACTCTGCCATACTCTGGAAGGAACAAGCTAATGCTAGTAGAAAATTAAATTAACCTGTGCGTGTTTGCTTATTATTCTTAATTTTCCAGTACTGGACAGACTACTATTTACAGTGGAATATGTCAGAATATCCTGGAGTGAAGAATGTCCGTTTTCCTGATGGCCAGATATGGAAGCCGGACATCCTCCTATATAACAGGTAGGCTTACATGGTGCAAAAGGTGGGAATTGTTGTTGTTGTTATACATAGTTTTCATACCCTGCCCTTACTCCAAGATAGGAACACAGGATAGCTGATGACATAGAATATGCAACAGAGTACAAAAAATATACAATAAAATCAGTCTCAAATCCATGATCAAAGACACTTAAAGCACAAATCTGCAGCATCAAGTAATAAGTACCATCTCTTTATGTTCTACTGAGCTGAATACAGCTTCTGGGAGCTCACAAACAGGACTTGTAAGAAGGGCATTTGCAAGGGCGTTTTGAGAAGGAGGCCTCACTGTGTGTACAGGGCCAAGAAACATGGATGGTAAGGGAGCTGTTGCAGTGACCTACCACACCTGTGCCATGTTTCTATTTCTGCTGGCGAAAGTGCAAAACTATACCTGCAGCAAGTGCAAGCTGGTTGCCTTGCTGGAAGAGAAAGTACAGCAACCTGAGGTCTGCCTACCCACACTTTGAGCTACTGGGCAAGATGAAGAAATTATCACGATACCAGAGTGGACTGTCTTGGGACAGAGATGCAGGGGGGATGCCTCTAGGGAGGAGGGCGTTCACTCCATGCAGGAGACAAATCCCTGGAAGAATGTGACACACAGAAGTGGGACTGTCAGGAGCCATGCTGTGTCACTGTAGTTTCAAAATTGATTTCACCTCAGACACCTTGCTGAGGAGCAAGGACAGCAGTTAGTTCGGTATTTTTATTTATTTACTTGATGGGGGGGCAGCTGCCTCCTGGCTTTATCCATGCTTCCAGGTGATGTTGTCAGAAAAGATTTGGCTTCTTGGACCATGGTCCCAATTCCATGAGGAACAACATCTGGCAAGATATGGGTTGTATCTCACAATGGTTGGCAAGAATGTGTTTGCTAAGACTCTTGTGAACCTGATCAGGAGAGTGTTAAACTAAATGCTGAGGAGGAGAGAGACAGTATTACAGATAAAAGGGGAATACCTGGTACTGGGAATAATAGCTTCTTTGATGCACAGGAAAGTGAGGTGCTGCTGCTGAAACCTGCTAAAGGGTAGGAAACTGCAAGAAGGAGGCAGCTGGAGGGAACAACTCATGGTTTCAGTTGTCTCTACACAAATGCACAGAGTATGGGAAACAAGCATTTGCACTCTTATTACAGGATGGCAAATATGACCTGGAGGCATTGCTGAAACCTGGTGGGATGAGACTCGTGACTGAAATGTAGGAATTGAGGGGTATAATCTGTTCAAAAGAAATCAACCAAACAGGAAGGGAGACGCAGCAGCATTATATGTAAGGGATGTGTACGCTTGTGAAGAAATCCAATACCTGCAGCAAGGAAGGCAGATAGAGAGTGTATGGGTAAAAATTACGTTATATCATGTTGTTATTATTTATTCTTTGTAAGCCATTTAGGGATTCACTTGAATGAAAAATGGCATAGAAATCTAATAAATCAAATCAAATAAATAAATAATCAAAATGGTGTGCTTACAGGGGTGTGTGTGTCTGCTGTAGACCTCCAAGCCAGACTGAAGCGCTATGTCCAAGCAATTTTTTATGCCTGTGATTTCCCTAGGAAAACCCTCATTTTCTCACTAAATTGGTAGAAACAGCAATCTATGGAAAACCTGGTTGCCATTTGCTCTAATTCAGTGGTAAAACATGGGCTTTCCCAGGGAAAGCACCAGGATAAAAAGCAACAATGCTTGCACAAGCAGTTTTAAAGCCGAGACCTGTGTGGAAGTCTGGAAGAGTCCTAAGTGTGCTCTTTCAACCTAGCACAGCAAATCCACTTTGGTTTTGAAAGTGATGAGTAAATGCATTGAAAAGTGTGGGATGAATGAATGATGATCAGGAACCCAGATAAATACCTGCAAGCAAATTAGGATGTATAAGATCCTTACAAACAAATGACAATGAATTCTCAAGAACAACCAGACAAAGGCTACCCACCATGCAAACTTCATGCAAGCAGTTCTGGATGAAAGCCGAATAAACAGGTTGTCCAGAGAAACTGGAACTGCTGTTCAAAATTCTTACTTTTTTGAATTTTCTGATGCAGTTTGACAACCAAAAATGTGTAGTTCAGGACAAAGAATGCACAAAATGTATACTAGTGCCACTGGTGTGCAAAAATGAATAATATTGGGGGAAATGGATTGCAAAAATGCATCTGTTGGACAAAAATGTGTGTGTTCAGAGAAATGTGCATGAAATTTCATACAGAGTCTCATGTAGCTTTTTTGTTTTTTTGTAAATGCTTTTTATTAACTTATTATTACAGCACATACACACACGGCATGTGGAAAACAAACTACAAAACTACAAAAGAAAACACAAAATAAATGAAAAACATATAGTGGTACCTCTGGTTACATACTTAATTCGTTCCGGAGGTCCATTCTTAACCTGAAACTGTTCTTAACCTGAAGCACCACTTTAGCTAATGGGGCCTCCTGCTGCTGCCACGCCACCGGAGCACGATTTCTGTTCTCATCCTGAAGCAAAGTTCTTAACCCGAGGTACTATTTCTGGGTTAGCAGAGTCTGTAACCTGAAGTGTATGTAACCTGAAGCATATGTAACCCAAGGTACCACTGTATACCCATATATCTGCAAGTATCTGCATGCGGACTTATGCTAGCCAATCTTTAATTCTTATTCTAATTCTAGTAGATTTCATTCCTCCTCAATGCAGGTCTGATTTTAAACTCGATAAACTGTTTCTTTCTCATTTCGTCTTTTCTACCCTTCTCCATATGTTGTATTTGTAAACCATATTTTGTTTTGCAAAAATTATTCCAAGCAAGTCCAGGTTTTAATTTGAGGGCACTGTTTTTGTTTTTTTTAAAAAATATCTGTACTTTCCCTGCTCTTTTTGAAATTTTTGTTTAGACTGTTCCCTAATTGCATCCGTCAGTTTTGCCAACTTAAGGTAATCAAATAATCTCTCTTGCCACTCTTTTGTGTATCACTCTTGTGTATCAGAGTGATAAAAGCTTCTTCCCATGATTTTGGTCTTTCGTCCTTTTTCAAAATTCCATTCATGACTTTTTTTCATCGGATCTGACAATATGTCTTCTAATTTTTTGTAATACACTGCAGATAAACCGTCTGTACCTGGTGACTTTCTTGTCTTTGCTTTGGAAATTGATTGTTGCTCCTCCATCATGGTTACTGGGGAGTGAGAATATATTAGGAAAAGTGAGGGCGATTTCAATAGAAAGGTTTCAGCTTAAGAATGGACCCCCGGAACAAATTAAGTTCGTAACCAGAGGTACCACTGTATTCCTTTCTCTCTCTCTTCTTTGGGTTATATTTTGTTGGATGTAGAAGACTTGAATCACCGCTTTGCTTGCATCCCATACGGTATTTATATCAGTTCCCCAGTTTAAGTTGTTATCAAAGTATTCTATTGAAATCACCCTCACTTTTCCTAATATATTCTCATTGACCCAAATTTTATCAGTTCTCCCTGCAGAATGTTTTGCTTCTGAACAGTGTGTGAATTGTTTCTCATTTGGGTGTTTAACTCTCCATGCATCTTGAAGATTGAAGTTTTCTACCAGTTGGAAGAAGGTTAACGGTAATCTCTCTTCTATACTTTCTCTCTCTCGCATTGTGCTATCCATATCGAGTGAGGTAACACAGTTTAAATCTCCTAATAATATGATCTTTTTGTCACAATAGTCCATCAGTTTATCCTCCAGTTTTTTGTAAAATTCCTCCTTCTTATCATTTGGTGCATAGATTCCAATGATAATTATTTTTTCTTTTTGATATGCCACTTTTATTGCCACCATTCTCCCTTCTTCATCCTTAAATAAAGGCTCTAGGTTGAATCTTGAGTTTGCATATATAACTACCCCTCTTTTCTTAACAACATCTGAGGAAATAAATTCATCAACTAGTTTTTTTTATTTATCAACACTCTATTATATTATATTATATTATATTATATTATATTATATTATATTATATTATATTATATCCCATTTATTTTTTCAAAGTAGATGGCGATGAAGAAGAAGAGTTTGGATTTGACATCCCACTTTATCCCTACCTCTCTAGGTTCCCCTTTTCCCCACAATTCCGCCCTCCTAATGTCTTACAATACTTCCTCCAAAATTTCTCTACCTCACTTTCTGTTGTAAATCTTTTTCTACTTTGCTTAAAGGTAAAGGAAATATCTTCTGGAATTGCCATCTGAAGGGGGTGTCATTCTTTTTCAATGCCTCAGCTAAGTATTTATATTTTACCCTATTCTTTAGCAATCTTGCAGGAATTTCTCTTAGTATTATAATATCTTTATCATCAGTTCTCAGCCCCCTTTTCCTGTTAGTTTGTAGGATTTTATCTTTTAGAATTCTTGAATTCAAGAACACAAGATAATCTCCTGGCCATTTATTGGACCTCACAAGCCTTGATTTGAACCTGAACACTTTGTCCATACAAATAGAGAAATATTCTTCTTGGATTTCTAGCCATTTTGCCAGCTCCTTTATTATCAGTTCCTCGATACTGTCTTCTTGTCACTCTCTTATTCCTCAAAATCTCAGCATCCGTTCTCTCTGTTGCATCTCCTGTGTCACAACTGCATCCAGCATTGTTTCTTGCATATTTTTTTTAATTCCACAAGATCTTCCTTCATTTTCTCTTGGCTTTTCTTCATCTCTTTGCACTCATTCTGGTTCTTTTTCAATGCTTTGTCCAAATTATTGGATTTCATTTTTAATTCTTGCTTATCTGTGTCTAATTCCTTACTTTTGTCAGAGAATTTTTCAATCTGTACAGAGAGGTCCAGAACTATTTTTGAGTTCTGCTCTATCTTATTTCCCATTAAATCTAATTTTACATCTAACACTTTCATATTTTCATTCATCTCTTTTTTCATACCCAGTATCAGTTCTTCAATATCTAAATTGGGCTCGATCTCTATTGTGGAAGGGCTTCTTGCTTGTGTTCCAGGTGTTGCCGAGGTTACACCTGTTGCCAAGGTTACACCTGTTACCTGTTTTTTCTTTGTTGTCATGTTGCTATTTATGTCTTATCTATATGTTCCCCTTGTGAATTGGTTCTTTAATACCTTATTCTTTTTGTGGTAGTTTTATAATTAAGAGTAAGAAAGTGAAAAGTTTCTTCAAGTTCTCATCCTATGTCTAATCTAGTTTTCTATGTTCTTTATGGTTTCTCCCTATTTTCCTCCTACTCCTCTGGCTGTCTTCCCTCTATTTTTATTATTTTAGTCTTGAATTATGGAGAGAGCTGTAGCTGAATCACTCAGGCTTTCGAGGCATCTCATAGAAAGGGAAGGCTGGGGTTCTCCCTCTCTCTTGCCACTTTACTAAGTGCAGGAGCCATTGAGAAACCCCTTTTTGTGCTGCTTGGCTCGGTCAAAGCTCAGAATCCTTTTCTGAGCCCTTTTAGGGGTATTGTGTTGCCTTCACTCCCCCTTTCACTCTTTTCTATGACTGAGTCATCCCGACAAGCTCGCTGGATGAACTCACAGCCTTTATGTGATTGCGACTGATCCGGAAGTCTCTTTAAGCCTCACATGCAGCTTTTTAAAAAACTGCAAAGTGATGCGGAAATGAGATTAAGTGAATTGAAGATCGAAAAAAAGTGAGGGATTGAGAGAAACTGAAAGTAACACATCTTTCTATCTCTACCAGTGGATAATCAAGTTATGGTTTGGCAAACTGCACAGAATTGTCACTTAATTGTGCAATATGGTTTCTGTTATTATGATTCTTTCATGTCAGCCTTAATCACAAAGTCACATTGCATTATGAGAAAGAGCACTTAATTTTGATTCAATGTAATTCACGTCTATACCAAGAATGTCATTTCCTTAATATAACGCAAACAATCTCGCCAGAAGAGGCTTTTACACTGAATAATAAACATGTACCTCATTTTTGAACTAGAAAATCTCATTAGAACTTCATAAGATTTCCTGCAAAACATTTTACACAAGTGGCCCTGGGTTCAGATAACAGCTCCAAGACAAATAGAAGTAATTCATGTCAATTTTTCTTTTTTTGAAAGTTAAAGTATGGTCCACAGCTCAGATGCAGAGCACACACTTTGCATACAGAAAGTCCCAAGTTCAACCCCTGGCATCTTCAACTGACCAAAGAAATAAATGGTCTGGAAACCAAGCCTTATGAGGAAAGGGTGAGAAAGTTGGGTCTGTTTAGCCTGGAGAAAAGAAGACTAAGAGGTGATTTGATGGCCACCTTTAAATATCTGAAGGAATTTCAGGTCGCAGATGGAGAAAGCATGTTTTTGCTGCTCCAGAGGGTGGGACCCAAAGCAATCAATTCGAATTACAAGAAAGGAGGTTCCAACTCACCGTTAGGAACAACTTTCTGATGGTAGGAGTTGTTTGACAGTGGAAAGGACTCCCTCAGAAGGTGGTGGACTCTCCTTCATTGGAGGTTGCTAAGCAGAAGTCGGATGGCCATCTGTCAGGGATTCTTTACCTGTGTTGTGGTTCTGGACAGCCAAGAGTTAACACTCCAGAAGCGTTCACTGGGTGCATTGCCCACATGACCCGGGCATTTTCCTTTGATCTGTGCTCTGTGGGGGCTGAGCTCTCTCTGGAGAGCAGTCTGTCTGAGAATGTGAGCAAGGTAGTTTCGTTTTTGTTAGAGACAGTGTGCTGCGAACATGCAGCTAGATTCTGTGGGTTTTCTTTTCCGTTTGTTATGCTTCTAAATAAAGAGTGTTGGAAGAGAAGCACTGGTGTCGAGCTGAGTTATTGAAGACACCATGTTGACACAGAGAAGCCATTTTACTCTGTGTGTGAACTGTGCTATTATCCGGCAACTGAGAAGAGTGGCAGCGCGCGAGTGGAAGCGTGTGGGCGCCATTGGAGTTTGTTGGAGTGGCAGTAAATCAAATTTATTGCAGGGCTGTTGCAGCAGACTCAGTGGGTCAAAGGATTTACGACCCACAAGCTTTAACAACCTGGGATTCCTGCACTGCAGGGGGTTGGACTAGATGAACCTTGGGGTACCTTCCAACTCTACAATTCATTTAAAACTCTTTTAAGTCTGCTTGCCAAAATATCTGCGAATATTTTGTAATCCACATTTAAAAGGGAGATGGGACGATAGTTCTTGAGTTGTGTCTTCTCAATTTCCGATTTTGGTATCAATGTGATGAAAGCTTCCTTCCACGATTCCGGCGCCTTCTTTCCCTCCATAATTTCATTACTGACCTCCATCAATGGTTGTATCAAATAATCTCTTAATGTCTTATAATACTTGGAGGTCAGGCCGTCTGGCCCTGGAGATTTGCCCAATTTCATGTTCTGAATGGCTTGTTCGATCTCTTGTCGTGTTATTTTGCTGTTCAGCAGTGATCTATTTTCTTGTGAAAGTTTTTTAAGTCCATTTTTTTCCAGAAATTGTTTAATCTCAGCCTCATCCTGCGGCCCTTGAGTGTATAATTTTTTGAAATATTTCTGAAAACACTTTCTAATCTCCACGGGGTTCTGAATGTTTCTTCCTTCAATTTCCAGATTTGTGACTACATTTAACTTTTGTCTCTTCTTCAACTGCCAAGCCAGCAGTTTCCCACATTTGTTTGCTGATTCAAAGGTTTTTTGTTTCATTAGTTTGATCTTCCACTCTATTTCCTGGTTCATCAGTTTAGAATATTGTGCCTGATGGAGTTTAATTTCTCTCAGAATCGGCTGTGACTTCGGATTCGATCTTAACTTCTTCTCTAACTCTTTAATTTTCTCCAAGATCTTGTCTTTCCTCTCATTTTGTGTTCTTTTTTTTACAGCATTCTGTTGTATCAAGAACCCCCTCATCACGGCTTTGCTTGCGTCCCAAATGATTCTTTTTTCCACCGTAGTGTTCATGTTTATCTCGAAGTAGTCCTTCAAAACTTTTTGGGCCTTCTTAATAATCTCCTGATCTCTAAACAAATTGTCATTCATCTTCCATCTAAAGGAACCGGTTGGTAATAATGTCATGTCCATTTTCAGTGCATTATGGTCGGAGCAGGTCTTTGGGCAGATTTCCACTTTCCTGACCTTGGGTGCCAGACCTCTAGTTATCCATATTTGGTCGATTCTTGTCCAAGTCAGCTGGGCTTCAGAGAAGAATGTTCCTTCTTTTCCCAAGGGGTTCTTCGTTCTCCAAATGTCAATCCAGTCCATATTGTCTGTCATTTCAAAAAAGGTCTTTGGTAGTCTGCCATCTTTCGTAACATTTTGGCTTTGTGACTTATCCATGTAAGTTGATACGACTCCATTCATATCTCCCATCATAATGATGTTGTCATAGTCCAGATACTCCAGCATAGTCTCATGCAACTTCTTATAAAATTCCGATTTTCCTTCATTTGGTGCATAAATTCCTAATAACAGAATCTTCTCTCCTTGGTGTTGTATTTCGATTGCCAAAATTCTTCCATGTTCATCTTTGAATAGAAATTTAGGTGACAGGCTCTCTTTTGCATAAATCACCACGCCTCTCTTCTTTACTGTGTCCGAGGATATAAATTCCTGGCCAAGTCTTTTGTTTATTAACACTTTTCTATGGAGCCTAGTCACATGTGTTTCTTGTAAGCAAATAATGTCCAATTGTTCCATTTTTAATATATGAAAAATTTTCCTCCTTTTTTCCGGAATATTACAGCCATTTATATTCCAACTCAACAGTTGCAGAGACATCCTGAATAAATCTGGTTATTTTTCTGGGGGTGGTACCTTGTTCACTGGGTCTTCAGAATCCAAGGGTGCCGGTGCCTCTGGTGCTCCAGGCCCTGAGGGTAATCCGAGTCCTTTTTGAAGGTCCTCTCCGTACACGTTTAGAAATTTATCTCTATCTTCCAATGTTCTAACTTTAATCTTCTTCCCTCTGAAAGTAAAGGATAATCCTTGAGGAAAGTCCCACCTAAAGATGATTGAGTTACTCCTCAACAGTTTTGCTAGTTCCAAGTACTCAGATCTAAGATCCAAAAGTTGTTTAGGAATGTCCTTGTAAATTTCAATTCTTTTGTCCAAAATGTCCAGTGACTTTCCGTAGTGCAGGCCCAGGATCTTGTCCCTTTCCTCCTTTGCTCTCAATGTTATCAAGCAGTCTCTGGGTTTGTCTTTCTTTATAAGTCTTCCAAGCCTGAAAGCTGATACAATTTTAAAGTCTTTTTCCTCTAAGTTCCAGAACTTGGGAAATATTTTGGTCAGAAACTCAGCTAAGTTGTCTTCTTCCACTTCTGGGACCGACCTTATCCTTAAATTAGTCTCCCTGTTCCGCAATTCAATCATAGAAAGGTAGGTCTGGTGTTCACCTACTTGTTTACTGAGTGGTCTCACCTCTTTTTCTAACTTTCCGAGTCTTTGGCTGGTATCCTCAGCCAATTTCCGATTTTCACCTGTAGCCTCCTTCAATTCTCCAATTGCTTGTGCATTCTGTGCCACTTGTCCAGTTAGTCTATTTAAACATTCTGTGTTTTGGTCGATTTTAAATGTTTGCTCATCAGCTTTTTTATCCAAAGATTCCACTCTCTTATCCAAAGATTCCAATTTTTCATAGATTTTCTCTAAAATAGAAGCAGTTGTTCCTGAGGCCATATCTTCCAATTGTAATTCCTCAGTTTCTCCTTCCCCTGCCCGTGGCAGGGATACAGCTTCTTCCTCAGAAAGCAAGATAGGCACAGACGATCTACGTGACTGTAAGGCTGTGGCTAAGGTTGTTTGTCTAGTTCTTACTCTAGATTCCTTTTCTTTAGGCTCCTTTTTTCTTGCACCACTCATTCCAAAGTTATCTAAAAGTCAAGGTCAAGCTGAGTTATTCCCATGGGAAAGAGACGGCCCAGATGGTAACAGTCAAACAGGAGGCCGGGAAAGAGAAAGTCAAACAATGCCACTGCTGTAAATTCCAAGACCTCTAGGGGGAGCTTAAAATGTCTTTCGGGAAGAGATCAATTCCAATAAAGTTCATAAAATCAGAATTAATGTCCAAGAACCTTCAAATAATAAATTTTAGCAGAGTTGGTATTAAAAGAACACAATGTCTCAAATAGTGCTTGCTGGTATTCCAAATGGTGCCTCAAAGTAGCAATTCCAGACCCCCTCAGATTGTTTCCAAGTTTATATTCAAAGTATCCAGATCTGCAGACTGACTGCTACAGTTACTCAGGCAGTTCCAGCACCTGGGTTTTTTACTTAAATTGTAATTCCAATAGGAGAAGATATCACAGTCCAAATCAGAAACACAAAATCCAATGCTTACAGTCCTATTCTGCTTCAAAAGAGGTTCAGTGGGTGCTCAGATCCATTAGGTTAAAAGTTCACTCTCTGCTTCCACTCCTCCTGCTCTTTGCTTTGAAGTTCAGTAGCAGCGGAAGACGGACTTCCTTTTTTTCGTCACTCCGCTTTCAGCCAAATTCCGTAGCTTTTAAATCTTTAAAAATTTTAAAAGTCCTTGTTACTCACGGGTTGTTGCTTTCCGAAACACAAATTCCAGGAAGAAAGGTCAGCGCTCACCGGCAACAGCTTCGCGGCTTCGCTCCGTTGATTGTGGAACGACCCTCAGCGCTGCTACCCCCTCCGCGATCCGGAGCCCCTTACGGGGTTCCTTCAACGTTTTGGGGGCAGCTCCTGGCGCCCGCCGGGTCCCAAGACCACAGGCTTCTGCCGCCTGCGGTTTTCCGATGTGGGTCTCCGCTTCGCTGTAGCGGACGACCCGTTTCAGCGGAGCTTCCCTCTCCTAGTTAGAAGAGGGCAGCCATTACCGTTCGCGCCGCCTCTGGAAGTCCCGTGGGCCAGATTTAGAAGGTGATTGGGCCAGATCTGGCCCCCGGGCCTTAGTTTGCCTACCCATGGTTTAAATGGACACATGATCAAACAACGCTCCAGCTTTAAATATCTGGGTATGTGACCCCCCCTGGCAGTTGGAAATCCCTTATAGAGGCAGCAAACCTTCAGCTTGGAGGGCAGCTACAGCAGTTCTAAGCCTAGCAGATCTATACTGATCGCTCCTGTGACATGTACAGGCACTGGTGGAGGAAGAGGGGATGGGGGGAGCACACTGCCCCGGGCAGCACGATCCCGGTGGGGTTCCATAGTGGCTGCCCCCCCACGCTGGGCGCCCTGCCCCCACAGGTGGCACGCCCCGCCCCCAGAACTCACACCCCACCCCTTTGGGTGGCGCCCCTGCCCCCACTGCTCTCCACCACCGTGTACAGGTTGTGCTTCTGCAAATACTGGTAGATGGGAAGTGCAGTTATTGGGATGCAAGAGTTGGGTGCTCAGCATGGAACCCCTGTGCTCTTTCAAACTTCCTTGCTGAATGCTGAGAAACGGCAAAGCTCTCTCCCTCCCTCTGTGTGTGCACATATATAAAAACATCTGAGGCACATCATTAAAAAACTTATGCCATAGCTTCCCCAAAGCTGCCTTCTCATCTCCTGCTGTTTAGCTGGCAAATTGCCCTTTGGAAATGATGTTCTGCATTCATGGCTGTCCATGCTCATTTATCTTGCCAAGCTGGACACTGTATCCATGCACAGTGACTGATATTTATGCGCTGGAGAGAAGTGCCTGCCTTGTGACTGCATGTCTGAGAGTGGGATTAAGCTTGACAGGGTGCTTAAATATTCCCAGGTCGCTTGTCTTCTTGCTTTTCACTCTTTTGTTCCTTTGTACTCTCCAGGGACTTTTTGCATGCAAAGCAAATGCTCTACCACTGAGCTACAGCTACAGTCTGCTCAGGATGGGAGGTCCCTGAAGACAAGGACCACCCTAAACCTGGAGCAGGCACTGCCTGGCTAACATCCTTAAAGGTGAACTACCAGAACTGCATTATAATTTGGAGCCTGCCTTTGTGAGGATACAGAAAATTTGCTTTCTTTGGTCCTGCCTTGGCTAGAGTAAAAACATAGAATAATATAAGCTTTTTGGGGATGTCAGTTCTTCTTGGGTAGCCTTTGCAGGATCAAAGGGATCCCTGCTTCTCTTTAGCAATTCAACACATTTCCATAGCAGCATAGCCCTTGATTCATCTGGAATCTGTGTTCTGCACTGAACCGTTTTTTAATTTATTACTGGCTTTGAATAGCTGAAGATGAAAAGCCCCTGTTAGTTTTCGTATGATTTTACATGCTACCTTTGGTGAAAGTGAAAGTGCCACAGTGCAAGTGGGGGTGAGGCTGCTTTAAGATTCCCATTCATCCTTCATCTTAGGCTGCGAGTGGATTGGACAGCAATCCCTTGCCCTCTACAGAGAAACAAGTCCCTTTCAGCTTGGTGGGGTGCACAAAAAAACCTCAGCTGCAGTCAGGCAACAAGCTACTTAGTGCAAATTTGAATGTGGGGACCCTGGGAACAAGGTGGGCCCTTGAGCTGGTCACTCTGTCTCCTCCTAACTTACCTCACAGTGTTGTTGTGGGGATTAAATGAGGACTGGGAGAACCATGTATAGCACCTTGGGTCCTGCAACATCTGGAGAGCCACAGGTTCCCCAGGCCATCTTAATACCAAAGCTGGGGAACCAGTGACACTCCAGATGCTCCAACATCCTGTCATTCCCAGCCAGCATGGCCATTGTCAAGGCAGATGGTCAGGGATGATATGCATAAGCTATCCCTGTTTTAGATAGAGGAGGATGGATTCCTTCCTGCCTCTGCTAAAACTTTTCAAATTGGTACTGGACATTTCTACCTATCCCCTTCTCCCATCGAAGCCCAACCCTCTAGCATTGGCACCGCGTTGGCTCAACAGGGCTTTGAAGAATGCTGCACATCTTATCTAGGATCTGTGTCCAAGACTAGAAGCACTGTTGATTGGACACTGCAGTTGAGGAACCATGCCAAAGGCCCTGAGCAACTGACATTATCTTCCCGTCTCCTGCCATGTCCCAGGTCCAAGACTGAAAGGATAAAACAATCAAGACATCTGTTTTTGCACCACATCAAAAGTATGCTTTTCTTCCACCATTTTTCATCCATTGTGGTGCAACATAACTCTGTGGTCACCCTGCTGCCTTGTGGAGGTTTCAATTCTCTTTGCCATATGTCTGTTGGTTGATTGAATGCATCCCTGCTGGGTACAAAGAAACCACATTGCTTCTCTCCATCTCAAAGAGAATCTTTATTTGGGTTTCCCATCTACTTAGAATAGCCAATATGTCAGCTGCAGCTGCGCCTGCCTCCTCCTTCCATCCACCCACTTGATTAATGTTGCTCTTCCAGGTGGTGTTGACTCGTAATATTGCTTTCACTGTGTGTGGAGAAGATGGGTCTTCTGTCACCCTCCTGAATGCTCCTTCTCTCAAAGCTGACAAACCCACTTTGCTTTTGATATACTCTGAGAACCTCTCCCTGCAGTGTGCTTTATGTTAAATGATTTGGGATGAGCCCTGCTCTAAGGTTCACTGTGCCTACCATGTCCATCTATCAAGTCCAATGGCTGTTTTAAGCTTAAGCATTTGGGTCATGGCTTGGGTTCTGCATAGATAAGTTTCGGAGGAGAGAAAATCAGAGTCCTCTGAAACCTTTCAGGTGTGAGATGGGTTAACAGATGTTTCAGAGCAGGTGTTCTGTTCTAGATTAATCTTGTTGAAATCATTTGCCCCCTTGTAAATTTGGTTTCTCTCCAAGTTAAAGAAAACGGAAGGAATACCATAGGGGGTTTGTGCATTGGTCAACCTCTACAGTGATACTGAGACAGTGAAACACAGTAAAGTACACAACTTTTGAACACAGTAAGAAGATACAGTTTTGACTGACAGGCAGAAGACAGTGTAGAGTCATAGTGTAGAGTTGTAAGCTACCCAGCTACACAGTGTAGAGTTGGAAGCTACCCAACGGTCATCTAGTCTAACCCCCTGCAATACAGGAATCACAGCTAAAGAATTCCTGACAGCTGGCCATCCACCTCTGTTAAAAAACTTCCAAAGAAGGAAAGTCTATTATCTTCTGAGGGAGTCTGCTCCACTATCAAAGATCTCTTACCAGCAGAAAGTCCTTCCTAATGTTTGGTTGGGATTTCTTTTATTGTCATTTGAATCCATTGGTTTGGATTTTATACTCTGGAGCAGCAGAAAAGAATCCTGGTCTATTTTCCATGTAAAATCCCTTCAGCTGTTTGAAGATGGTCTCATAACTCATAATTTATCCTGAGTGTCTGGTACTCAAACCTCCCTGTATGCGGAGGTTCTGTTTTCGGTTTACTATGGTTAATTGCATTGATAGATCCATCCTATATAAGAATTGCATTTGCTGGATCTGACAAGCACCCTCTTCTCTTTGTGACCAAGCTGATGCCTCTAAGAAGCCCACAAAGAAGGAGGGGGAAAGATTTTCTCTGGCTGTTAGTCTTCGGCCACTGCAGTTCAGTGACATAAAGCCTCTGATTATCATGCCTAAGGCCCCATTCACACCATACATTTAAAGCACAATGATTCCTCTTTAAACTCTTATGCCTTCCCCCAAAGAATTATGGGTGCTGTAGAAGGTGCTGAGAGTTGTTAGGAGACCCCTTGTTCCCCTCACTGAGCTGCAATTCCCAGTGGTTTAACAGTCAACCCCTCTTCACAGGGATCTCTGGGACTTATAGCACAGGGAAGGAAATAAGGGTCTTTAACAACTCCCACCACACTTTACATTTCTGAAGGGTTGACACTCTGATTTTTTGGAGTCCCCTCCATGTGGCTCTCAATCCCATTAGTGGAGCAGACACCCAACTGATGAGCGCTATGGCATGTGCATAGAGTGGATGGAAGCTGAATTCACCAAGTCACCTCTGTGGTTAGGAGTGTCTTATGCCAGCTTTGTCACTCCCTGCCAGAACTGAGCCACTTTCTTACATGTCCACCATGTATCTGGATTAGAAGCTAACATTCCACACCCTCTTCAACAGTTGGATGAGTAGGAGGAGCTAATATGCACTAAGTAGAGGCATGAGGTGCCATTATTGCACTATTCATAAATCAGTCCAGATTTTCAGTGAAATGTTTGCGTGACCAAGCTAGGCCACCTATGTGTGTGAGTGTGTTAAATCTGCTCCACTTCCATAAGATTCTTTTCGGGAAATGATACCCAGAAATACAGAGCGACCAATTTCTTCTTAACGGAGCTTCTCAAAGAGTCCTGTGCTTCTCCAGCTGTGAAATCAGAAGAGGGCAAAAGAAATGTAGGGGGCGACCACACTTGAAACACTCTGTGTACTGTTCTCTGGCCACCACACCTCGTGTGTGTGTGTGTGTGTGTGTGAGAGAGAGAGAGAGAGAGAGAGAGAGAGAGAGAGAGAGAGAGCTGGAAAAGTTGCATAAAATGCAAAAGAAATAATCAGGATGCTGGAGCAACTACATCAACAATAATTCTTTTATTTTAGCTTTTTAATTTAGAAAAAAGGCAAGAAAGTGGGAACATGATAGAAGTGTCCATGCATGGTGTGGAGAAAGTAGGCAGAAATAGGTTTTTATCTTTCCAAAGGGGGGTGTATGTCATCCAATGAAACAGACAAAAGGAAGCACTTTCTTTGCATAGTGCATAGTTGGACCATGGAATTTTCCACCACAGTATGTACTAGTGGATATCAACAACTTGGCTTTAAAAGGGGATTAGACAAATTCATGGAAGATAAAGGCACTTGATGGGATGGCAGCACAGGAATCTTTTGTGCAATATGGGGTTTGTACCCACAACACTGAGAGGAAGAGTCTCATGCTCTACCAACTGAGCTCAAGTGCAATACCGTCATACCTTGGATCCCAAACGCTTGGTACTTGTCCGTTTCGGCTCCCAAACACCAAGCGAGTGTTCCGGTTTTCGAACGTTCTTTGGAATCCGAACATCCGACAGGGCTTCTGTGGCTTCTGATTGACTGTAGGAGCTTTCTGCAGCCAATTGGAAGCTGTGCCTTGATTTCTGAACGTTTTGGAAGTCGAACGGACTTCTGGAACGAATTCTGTTCAACTTCTGCATGTACCACTGTACATGCTTTCCCCATCCTCATTTAGTCCCCCCCAACAACCCTGTGAGGTAGGTTATAATGAGTGGCACCAGGAAGAATTTTCTGACTGTACTTCCAGGAGGAAAAGATCCCTGGCTAGTTGTTGGCAGAGATATGGTAATTATGTGGTGATTAATGACAACCAAGACATAAAGGGAGATAGGGAGATAAAGGGTTAACCTCACATGCTCTGAAGAAGACTGTTCTTCAAACTGAGGACAATAGGTTTGTGCCCAGACACCAATAGTCTTGAAGGTTAGCATCAGGTCAGCTAAGCCTCCCCTCTTTTAACTACTTCTGGAATTGGGACTAGCTGTGATTTGGGTAATCTGTCTGCCAATTAAACTTCACCTAGAAAGCGAATTGAATTCTGGCATAAACATACATTAACTAACATTAACCAGCAGGCTGAAAAATAATACGAAAGTGTATCTAATTATTTGAGATTAAGAAAGCTAACAAATGGATAAGGTTTCTCTGCTTATTAAGAATGGTTATTTTATATTACTTTGAAAACCATTCTTTCTTTGGGATGCTGGCTACAGAAGTGAAGCTACATTCCTGAGCATGGGAAGCCACTTCTGTCTTAAAGAGACAGACACAAGTTTTCAAGGCAGAGATGGTTAAGGTGGAGACCAATATGGCAAAGATATTGCCCAATATCCCACTGTTGGTATCATGTGACAATTATAGGATGAGCAACTGAAAGAGCTCAGAGCTAAGATGTGTAAAATGCTCAGACCAAATAATAAACCAGGCCTTTGGGGGAAAATACTGATCAAGATTGCCTGGGCAGGAGAGTGAAATGGTAGCAGAGGATGGAATGGAGAAGACCTCCACCTGCCTGGAGGAGTGAAATAGACAAATGACAGAGTTGTGATGCCAGAGGAGTGAGATGAAACTATTGACAGAGATAGTAAGAAACATCTTGAGATGGCAGAGATCGAGCTGAGAGAGAAAGGATCCTGTGTATAAGTTGGAGTGACTTCAGAGGAAAAACCTGGCAAGCCTCTGGCAATTATTCTGGAAAAATAATGGAAGAACAGGAAATGGGAGGAACTTTTTTTCTAAATAAGGATGGGAAATCATGACCAACAGGAAATGGGATTGGAAGATATGGCATAAATGAATGAATATACAACAAATAAATAACTATTGGTTATTATCCTAATCATGGGTGTTGGAATTCCTTGAAGATAAAGCCATTATATTGGACTGGAAAAAGACTATTCAACATTTAGCAACAATAACAATTGAAGAGCCCCCTTTGGACTTTTTGTGTGGAAAAGAAAATGAATGGGGTTGAAGATTAGGAAAATACTGTCTAGCAGATTGAGGAACAGCTGGATATTACCTTGGAATATAGCTGGATGCCATTCTGGAGTGAAAACTTTGAATAACTTACACACATAATTGACAGATGGTGAATCGGAAGTTCTCTTTATTTATTTTCCTTCTCTCTTGCATTCCTTTTCTATTCCCTTTTCTTTATTTCTTGTGCCTTTTCTTTCTCCTATGCATTCTATTTGCCTATGTTTTGTTTTTTGAGGTCCTCTGTTCTGGGTTAAGGAGAGTGCACACAGGAAGGTGATGAATGTTGGGTGAAAGCCCTGCGTGAGAGGCAGGGAAGGGAGGATTTCCCAGGGTGGGAGAAGAAAGGGAAGCTCCCAGGTGAGAGGTGGGAGGGGCCACACCCTTTGTGTGAGACAAGGGTTAAGATCTACCTCTGACAGAGGGCTTTGTATTTTTTTCTTTTTTGTTATTTCTTTTTTTCATTTTTATTTAGACTAGTCTGTTTTTTATTGTAATATATGCTGAAAAGTTTCAATAAAAATAAATTAAAAAGGAATAACTTTCTGACAGTAAGAGCTGTTTGACAGTGGAACGGACTCCCTTGGAACGTGATGGACTCTCCTTCCTTGGAGGTTTTTAAGCAGAGGTTGGATGGACCACAAGTCAGGGATGGTTTAATTGAAATTCCTCCATTGCCTGCTTTGGACTAGATGACTCCTGAGATCCCTCCCAACTCTACAGTCCTGTGATTCTATGACTGCCCAAAGGTGAGAGGCATTGAGCTTCCTGGCCAAGTGGGAGGATTTGATCCCTGGTTTCCAAGTTCCTAGTCTGAGACTCAAACTGCTATACCACCCAGGCTTCACACCTTGCAGGAAACCATGCTTTATTTTTAAACTGAAGGACTAAATTTGCTTTTCTTCATTATTCATTTTAGTGCTGATGAGCGCTTTGATGCTACATTTCATACCAATGTTTTGGTGAACTCGTCAGGATACTGCCAGTATCTCCCCCCAGGTAAGAATGGTATTTTGCCGTGTGAAAATTCTGCTTTGCAGGGAACCTGGTGTGTTTTCATAGATGATAAGAGGAGATCAGGAATCAGTCAGACAATAGGCAGACAGAAATCCCTTATAAAGCCATAACAGCTTTTGCCACCACCTCAGTAATGTCAGGATGGAAGAAGAAAGACATTCTTCTTTGGCTCAGATTAAATGCAACCCAAGATAGAGAAAACTCAAAGCATCAGTGGTTGCCTTTTTACTGAAGGTAGTACTGTGCTGAACCCCCCCTTCCTACCCAACCATTCCCCATCATTTAATGAAAAATGAAATTGCATTCAAAAATTATGCAAGGAGAGAGAAAATTTAGTTGATTGGGTTGGGTGGAATATTTTGTTTGTGTGTGTCATGTTTTTCTTTTTCTTTTGAGGTGGCCAAGGGGTGTTTGTGACTGTCCTTCCTTTCATTCTTCAAATCATTTCGCCAGCTCTATGCAGCCTTCCTGGTGCCCATGTGTCAGTCAAATCATGAAGTGCCTCCTTTTTCAGATCAGGAAGTCTAGACAGCCAGGGAGGCTGCAAAGTGCTGGGGAAAGACCTCTCCCACTCCTGGGGTGAATTTATAAGCCAGTTCTTCCCCAAACTCCCCCCTCTTCTTCACTGTGGCACCCTCCCTCCCTATGCAGTGTGGGTTTTGCTAGTCACCCGTAAAAGGGACTGAGTAGGATTTTCTTTTTTATAGCTCCTCATTGGCCTTGGGATTCCTCTTTTTGCCTGCTTCATACAGTTGGGAGTAATGTATTCAGAATGGCATCTAATTTCTTTCCATCTGGTGTCTGGTTTGAGTAGGAAAGAGAAATTAAAGATCTAGTAGGCTAAAATCCTGAGGCATTTATGCAGTGAGGGCACTATTTGGCCACCCTGCACAGCATTTGCTTGGTGGGTTATTGGGGATGCCCTGTGGGCTTTGCATGTGCACCAGGATGAATGATAAGCCAGCAGAGCCATGTCAGGTTAGCAGACCCAAGGTCTTGGCAGCAGGGAGGAAGAATTCGCTTGAGCCCTTGCTGCGTGGTCACATGAGACACCTGGAAACATGCCCAGCAGTTGGGAGGGAGATGATTCCTCCCTCCTTAGGGAACTTTTCTGCTTGGACTATGTTCAATTTTGGTGAATGGGTTTTTTCTGCAGATCCTCTATATTGCTATGTTTTAAATGGATATAACCTTTCCCCACTTTAGTCATTGTGCCTTGGGTCTCCTTTATGGGTGTGATGGAAATGCTTCCTGGAAATAGACACACATGCAAATACCTTGGTCACAGAATTCATCTGCAATGAGCAGATGAATTCAACATTATCCCCAATACTGTATTCAAAAGAAGCTAGAAAGATTTCAGCACAAGTGAGAATGCTTTCTTGGTGGTGGTGGCCCCCAGATTGTGGAACGCCCTCCCTTCTGAGGTGCGCCTTCCTGGAACCGTTTTTGGCATCATGTCAAAGTGTTTTTCTTTACCCAGGGCTTTGGGTGAGTGGATGTTTACCCTGTTGGTGTGCTTGGGCTGCCCTCCAATTTTGCTGCCCTTGCAATGGTATCAAGCTTTGTAGTTTCAATGAAATAGTTTGAACAGTTTGTATGTTGTTTTAAATTGTGATATTCCATGAGCCATTCAGTGATGGACAGGCAATAAACATACATAAATAAACCTTATGAGAGTTCATTTTCTAACCATATGAATTTTTCTGGCGTCTCAATTCACACAAGATCATTTCAGTGTGTTGAATTCACTGAAGGTGTGAATCAGTCACAACTGCAAATAATCATGTGAAGTGATGCCTTTGTTCCTGCAGCTGCAATGGATCTGTGAGGTTCACATTTGGAAATACCTGAGGTTGAGCATTTATGTGTGTATGAAATAATTCAGTGGTGGGTGAGTGGGTGGCTGGGTGTAAGTGGAAATGTTGTTTTGTGAAATAAAAGCGAAATGAACAACAATCCTCAAATGAGAGAGTACAGAATGTCACTGTTTTGATAACAACGGTGCTGACCTTGATACCCTTATTTTCATTCAGCTTTGGGGAAAAACACTTTCAAGCAGATCAGTTGTTTTAAATGTCAGAGGGTGGGGGCATTTTCCTGCGAGCAGCTATACAAAAGGGAGAGAGAGAATTGCTGAGAAATGTCTGCTCATATATATACATATATTCCCTTCATCCGAAACATCCATCTAGGAATATTCAAGAGTTCTTGCTCCATAGATGTGCGCTGGTTTCCTTTTGATGTCCAGAAATGTAAATTGAAGTTTGGATCCTGGACTTACGGTGGATGGTCTTTGGATTTGCAAATGCAAGAAGCAGAAATATCTGGATACATTTCAAATGGCGAGTGGGATTTAGTCGGTAAGCTGTATGGATATTCCTAAATGCAGTTGCCTTCAGTTCAGTCAGGGAGATTTGCTTCCAGAGATGGAACTGATGTGCCTTAGAATGAACCTTGTCAGTGGCATCAGGATACTCTCTTGGGTCCTGTTTAAATGTTTAGCAGAACCTTTTTATGTCAATCTTCAATTCCATCTGAAACACAAGTAGTGTTAGATCATTGTCATCATGTTCACACACATTTCTGTTCCTTGGATTTTCAGATTGCGGGAAAGTGCTCCAAGGATTAGGGAAGGATCATAATATTCCTTGAACAATACGAGGGTGGGCCAGTCCCCTCTCCTACATGTTTAATTTAAAAATAAAATAGGATGCTAGCCCTCAGTGGTCCAGTGCTTTGCTGGAAGAACCTTAGAAGAGCCTGCTGGATCAGGCCAATGGCCCATCTCACCCAGTATCATGTCAACATGTTTTTCTTTGCCCAGGCTCTTCTTTACTTAGATGTCTGTCGGAAACCCTCAAGCAGCACTTGACCACAAGAGCCCTCTCTCCTCCTGTGATTTCCAGCAACTGATATGCAGAAGCACTGCTGCCCTTGACAGGAGGCAGAGCATAACCATCCCTGCTAGTAGCTGCTGATAGCCCTCTTCTGTGTATTGATCTAATCCTCTTTTAAAGTCATCCAAGTTGGTGGCCATCACTGCCTCCTGGGGGAAGAAGGTCCAGAGTGCTGCATGATGAAGAAGTACTTTTTCTTCCAACATTCAGCTTCATGGCATGCCCATGAGTCTGGCAGAGTAGAAACTTTATTAATTGTTTTATTACTCTCCCTTCACCATAAGTTCCCAGAATGTATCGTAGCAATTTATAATGAAATATTCAGAACAGTTTAAAGAAAAGTAAACTAAAACACAGTAAGCTATTTTATACTGAGTTGGTCCTTTAGTTCATCTATCTCAGTGTTTCCCAAACTGACTGGCAGCTGCTCTCCAGGGTTTCAGGTGAGGGGATTTCCCAGTCCTACCTGGAGATGCCACTGGGAATTGAACCTGTGACCTTCTTCGTGCAAAGCAGATGCTCTACTGCAGAGCTACAGCTCTGTTTGAATGAAAGGGTTTGGGAGTAAGACTTGCAAAAAATGGCTAAGGGATTTGGGCCTTTCTTCTCTAAAGCACCTAAAGGATAAGCAGAATCTCAGTTAATGCTCTTATACATTGCCTGCATTATCAGTGTTTAATTCTCATAAGCCTGAAGATGAATTTAGCCCCTTGGATTATACAAGTCTTCAAAACAGGCTAAACAGTTTGAACATGCTGCTCTGCACCACACACTTATCTGGAGTTTGCATTGCCCAGGTAGATGCAAACTGCAGCCCAGTGAGAGTGATGTAATAACTGAGAAAGGGCACAGGTGTTGGGTGAAATCAGGCCCGATCTTTTTTGAATACAGAAGGTAAGCAGAGTTGGCATGGCAGTAGGGTAAGGATCACTTCCTCCTTCCCCTCAGCCCCTGCCATTGCAAAGGCACCTTACTGGGTTGGGGAAGTGCCGGCCTCGCTCCATGGGAATCACACAGCATTGAACCCTGTTGAGGTGTAAGCCAAACATCCAGGTTCTCACTAGGCATCCAGAGACGGAGATTCCAGTCAGGCAGAGGCCCCAGCATGAGCGTAGGGCATCCCTCAGCCAGCACTCCCCTCAGGAACCTTATGGGGGCCCACCTTTCCAATGCTATTCTTGCCCAATGTCATTTCTGCCAAATTATACAGAATTCATTCAATGGGGAAAGGTGACCCCCATCCCAACCAGTGGAGCAATTGAGATTGGGAGGGGGAAATCCTTTCCAGCCCTGTCCACCAGTGGCCTAGAAGACCCAGTGAAATTGCAATTCTCATGGCAAAACGGCCTTCCCTTTCCTCATGAGATCTCACAGGGGGATCCCTATTCTGCAAGACCTTAGAAGTGTACTGCCAAGGAGATGTAATTCTACCTCCCTCTTGTTTTCTTGGCTTCTGGTCACCTTGTGTGCAGGTCACACCCAGAATGAGGCTAACAGACCATGGCCTTCCCCCAAGGAAACCTAGGAACTGTAGACTGGTGCGGGTGCTGAGTAGTCTCTTGTAGAAGTACATCTCTCAGGTGTTTCTAACTCTGAGGAAAGAGAGTGAGTTACCAGGGTGAGGAAGAGGAGCCCACTGTTTATACAGATGCCCTGTCTCGTAAGCCATTGAGGCTACAAGTCGGAGTAACATCTGGGTGATCACCCTCCACTGATGGCCACAAAAGTTTGCCTTCCCCAATACATCTCAGGACAAATCTTGGTCATTTGGGGGTTAACAATATGGTGGTTAGGACAGCGAAAGTGGAATTGTTCCATTACAAGCAGCACTGCCTGTAGTTTTAGCAAAACAAATTAAAACAGAACAAAGAAGCCTCTTCTACCAAGGGATGGCCTACACATAGCAGCAGCAAAGCTTGACAAAATCCAGGCAGTTTCCTCCACCAACCACTGACCAGAGCTAGATTTGCTTAGCTTCAGCAAGGTGGATACCTCAAGAGTATTTTGACCAGGAAGGAGTAATTTTTTTTGCTACTAGGTAGTGGCTGAGTGATCAGGGGTGCTATGATTGGAGTCAGCATTGAGTGGGACCTGGGTTCACACACACACACACACACACACACACACACGAAGGAGATATGCAGGGAGGAGAGTGTTGGTTAAGCCCTGCTAGCTCTGCATCATCCTAAGAACATATGAAGAACCCTGCTGAATGGCCCATCTAGTCCAGCATCCTGTTCTCACAGTGGCCAACTAGATGCCAGACAAGCAGGGCATGAAGGCAGCAGCATTCTTCCTACTTGTGATTTACAGTTACTGGTGTTCAGAGGCCTGCCACCGACAATAGTGGAAGCAGAACATAGTCATCATGGCTAGTAGTCACTGCTAGGCTTATCTTCCCCCTTACAGATGTGCTCCCTCAGCAGCTAAACCTCTGCTTGGTGGGGTGATGGGAGGCAGAGCAGTTTTACATGTGGGGGGAAGCACATGGGATGACTCTCCTGACACACACTGTCATCCCCATCACAATCATACTGCTACTCTGACTTGTAGCCTCAACGGCTTACCAGACAGGGTGCCAGTATCACACAATCAAGGCTGGAGAACGATAATTTCTGATGACAGATAATAATTTATTTGTATCAGTTGCTGTCCTTTGCTAAGCTCCCTGAATGGGGAGGCAGCAACCTTTGGAAGCAGGTAGTGATGTTGGTGGTAACAGAGGGGCGGCTGGAGGATCCATGTGGGCTTCAGTGAAGTTCTGCCAGGGCCACAGATGGCCTGGGAGCCATGAGGTGCCCACATCTGCTCTCAGCAATAACCCTGGGAGACTTTTCTTAGTAATTGCTTTGGTGAAATTCACAGGAGACCTTTTGTCCCATCCCCACAGGTGTTCCCGGGAAAAGAACCGAATCTTTCTATGACTGTTGCAAAGAGCCTTATCCAGATGTGACCTTTACGGTGACGATGCGACGGAGGACTCTGTATTATGGGCTCAATCTTCTCATCCCCTGTGTGCTGATCTCAGCTCTTGCCCTTCTCGTTTTCCTGCTTCCAGCCGACTCTGGGGAGAAAATTTCACTCGGTAAACATATTATTCTATTTGTTTATAAGCAAAGCTATTTTGCATGCATTTTCAGCTTAAATGTCACAGTCAGTTTCTGGCAAGGAGAAAGTAGTTACAAGTGGAAACTCTCAAGAAGTCAGAATGCATGGCCCAGGGATAGAGAGAGAAGGAAGATGAATGAAAAGGGGACAGAACCTATTCATGGCACAATCACAGAAGGAGGGATACTGCAGTGCAGACTGTATATGTACCCTGGAAATGGGATGGATGAATCTGTCAAATGCAATTTCTTTCACTTTCATCCCCCCCCCCATTCTGAAGTTCAGTTCACTACATTTCTGCACCAGTTTGCATTTTTTAAAAAGAAGGAAATGTGTTTGTAGTTCTAATGCAGATTTTAAATTCATCCATTTGTTGCATGAATTTTGGCTAGACATTTTTCAAGTATCCCCACCCTCATGAGGGATATTGTACTATTTTTCTGCTAATGTATTGGGATGTGTGGCTGAGTAGGGACAACAGACATAAAGTGTCTCCCCTCCCTCTCCTAGCATGATGTTGGCTGCACCCCATTCCATGCCTCGTTAAACCTAAACCCAGGCAATAGCAGCACCCCGTACCTCCACCACCTGCCCCCTCTGACCCAGAAACATGGTGCTGCTGTTTGTTCTTTGCACAGCCACTCAGTCCCACCACAGGAGAAGTCAAGATACTCTAACCGCCTTCAATTAGGGGAAGGTGTGAGAGGGCTGTGTGGATGTGGGCAGGTGTGCCATTGGGCCCCCCAGTTTTTTTCAAGGAAGGGACCTCCTCAAAATTCCCTGGCGGCTGTGCGTGCACAGTTTAAGAAAGGTATTGACAAGCTGGAAGGTGTGCAGAGCACGATGACCAAGATGATCAAGGGTCTGGAAACCAAACCTTATGAGAAATGATTAAGGGAGCGGGGTATGTTTAGCATGAAGAAGAGAAGACTGAGAGGTGAACTATCTTGAAATATCTGAAGGGCTGCCATATGGAAGATGTAGCAAGCTTCTTTTTTGCTGCTTCAAAGGGCAAAACCTGAACCAATGGATTACAAGAAAGGAGGTTTGAGCTCAACAATAGGAATAACTTTCAGATGGGAAGAGATTTGGTTCTTTGGTTATAATTATTTCTGCATTGCAGGGGGTTGAAGTGCATTACCTTTGGGATACCTTCCCACTCTCTATGATGGATTGTAGAGGCCTTGTAATTGTCCTCTGATATAGGCCTTTGAATTGTCCTCTGATATAGGCCTTTCAATTGTCTAGAATTCTCCTTGTGGAGTTCACAAGAGCTCTTCGTGTGGATTTTTTTATCACGATCATCATCATCACCACCATCATTATAGCAGAGCAGTGGAAGATATCTATATCTATATCTATATCTATATCTATATCATCTATATCGATATCTATCTATATCTATATGTATATTATCTCTCTATATATAACTTAAATGAAGCTTTAATTCTTTTTTTAAAAGTCTACTGTGGCTGAATTTAAGAAAAAAGCAAACAAATAAACAATCCCAGTCTCTCAGTGCCCCACAGGCACTTCTTGCAACAGCCATGAACCCAGGGAAATATAGATGTAGGAAAAGAACAGCAGTCTCCCCGCCCCCTCAAAAGTTGCAGGTTTTGAAAGGATCAAACTGTGTACATACCATGAAAGCACATGTCATCCCCAAAAGAATCCTGGGAGCTGTAGTCTGTGATTTCAAGCTCTGTGAGGGGTAAACTATAGTTTCCAGGGATTTTTTTTTTGGGGGGGAGGAGCCATGCTTAAATGTATGGTGTATACACAGCCCCAGTCCATCATCTTGGTTCAAAATGGCATCCAACCGTATCCCAACATAGAAGAAAGCCTGCTTCTTGATCTCAAAAACAATCATGTAAAATTTGCTTCTGGTTTTTTAAGAAGTGTCCAAATCCATAGTGAACAAATAACTTTCAAAAATATATTGTAGAGAAACAGAGAAATAAAAGTACTGAATCCCAAGCCAGAATTTAGATTGCTGGAAGAAATATTAACAACCTCAGATATGCAGATGACACAACCTTGATGGCAGAAAGTGAGGAGGTTCTTACCTTTTATTGAGGGTGAAAGAGGAGAGCGCAAAATATGGTCTGAAGCTCAACATAAAAAAAACGAAGATCATGGCCACTGGTCCCATCACCTCCTGGCAAATAGAAGAGGAAGAAATGGAGGCAGTGAGAGATTTTACTTTCTTGGGCTCCATGATCACTGCAGATGGTGACAGCAGCCACAAAATTAAAAGACGCCTGCTTCTTGGGAGAAAAGCAATGACAAACCTAGACAGCATCTTAAAAAGCAGAGACATCACCTTGCCAACAAAGGTCTGTATAGTTAAAGCTATGGTTTTCCCTGTAGTGATGTATGGAAGTGAGAGCTGGACCATAAAGAAGGCTGGTCACCGAAGAATTGATGCTTTTGAGTTATGGTGCTGGAGGAGACTCTTGAGAGTCCCATGGACTGCAAGAAGATCAAACCTATCCATTCTTAAGGAAATCAGCCCTGAGTGCTCACTGGAAGGACAGATCCTGAAGCTGAGGCTCCAATACTTTGGCCACCTGATGAGAAGAGAAGACTCCCTGGAAAAGACCCTGATGTTGGGAAAGATGGAGGGCACAAGGAGAAGGGGACGACAGAGGATGAGATGGTGGGACAGTGTTCTCAAAGCTACTAGCATGAGTTTGACCAAACTTCGGGAGACAGTGGAAGACAGAAGTGCCTGGCGTGCTCTGGTCCAGGGGTCACAAAGAGTCGGACACGACTAAACAACTAAACAACTACAACAATGGGCATTTGTTCAGGGTTAAACTTTTGTTCTTGCTTTGTTTGCTATTATTAGGAAAGGACGCATCTGCAAAAGATGGTTCACATTAGCATCTTTCCCTGTGCAAGTGATGAGCAATGAAAAAAAAGTGCCAAAGGTCACAATTCACAATCCTACAAAAATACACAGAAGGGAGGAGAAACATTCTGGGCTCTTTCCAAGTCAATAATGAATATGATAATAGTAATAGTAAAGTAGTAATGCAATTAAGGCTGCACATATAGGAAACAAAGGAAGCCGCCTGTCGACTGGAGTCAGATGCAGGTCAGCAAGCAACAAACAAGAGTTTCTCAGAGAAGCTAACTCTTTATTCAAAGAAACGGCATACAATTCAGCAATACATCCCAGCAAGTTTTGCCCCAGTAGAGCAGTTGCCAGGACTGAGGTTCCCTACCTTCATCCACCTCCAAGCCTCCTACTCTGCCAGAAGTTTCCCAAGCAGTCTCAAACTGCAACGGGGCATCTCCAATCGCTGTTCCACTCTGTGCATCACTCTGTGTGTCCTTGGAGACAAGTGGGGAGGGGAGCTTGTCACAGTAGGACAATCTGTATTCTTCTGCAGCCTTTGCCCCACCCCCACCTCTGCTTCAGCCTCTGAGTCAGAACTGCTCTCTGTCACAGGCTCTCCTTGCTCACCAAATTCTGTTGCCCCTTCAGCCTCCAACAACTCATAGAATCATAAAATCGTAGAGTTGGAAGGAACCTCAAGGGTCATCCAATCCAGGACTTCCGTAGGCGGCGCCACCGACAATGGCGGATTCCCTCTAATCTAGAGGGAGAAAGCCCCGCAGAAATTGGGTCCTACCGCTGCAGCGAAGCGGGGACCCTCTCGAAAACCGTAGGCGGTGAAGCCTGCGACCGTGGGACTCGGCGGGCACCTTTTGCGCCCCCCACATCGGCAAAGGAACCCTGCAAAGGGCTCCGGAGCGAAACGGGTTGCTGGCGCGGTGCTGTGAGTCAATCGCTACTTCTGCGGAGCGAAGCTGCACAGCTGATGTCGGAGAGCGCTGTCCTCTTTCCTGTGACAATTCGGCTCTTAAACAACAACCCGCAAGTAGGACAATTGAAAGATCGGGAGATCAAAGGAATTCCTCCTTTGATCAAAGAAATAACCTTGAATTTGGCACCGAAGCGGGAAGGTGTAAACAGGAAGTCCGCCTCCCGTTTTTTGTAAATAGATCGAAGCAAAGATCTTATAAGCTAAAAAGCCAGAAAAATTGATTTTAAGATTGAAATTTCCTGCATCTACAACCATAAAACCCCCCTGGACAGCAGGAGAAAAGGGGGGGGGGGGAGAAATTTTGACCTTTTAATCCTGCAAAGAGAGTGAAAGAATATAAGTTCCCATCGTCCCAAACCTGGGGACGGAATGTCAGGACAGAAATTGTCGGTGATGATTACTAATTGAAAACGGGGAAACTATTGACAGACAGAACTAAAAGAGAAATAAAACAATTCTACTGCTGCTTTCTGCTTGTTTGCATTATACTGAAAGGAAACAAAGAATCTGAAAATCGAAAGTAATTTTCCCTTAGTTGGTTACACTTTAAAGATGGACGTTAAATTGTAATTGTATCCCCTAGAGGGAGCCAGCCAGCGTGTTTGTTGCAAGTAACAGGGAAGATATAACATCTGTGAAAATCAGACCGTGGGACCAGCTATTTGACCTTGACAGAAAATGAATAGGGAGGAAGCCGCAGCTGCCCTTGGCAAAATAAATGCTGTGCTGCAGCAGTTGGAGGAGAAAGTGATCTTGATGAACCAAAAGTTGGATCTTATATCTGCTCCAGCCAGTAAAGATGAATCAACAGGAAACGAAGTTAAAGAAACCTCACAACAGCCAATACAGGAAACTGGTTCAACAAGGCAAGTCCAAGGGCAGAGAAAGATGGAAGAGGTTGTGACTGCACCTCAAAAGATACAGAGACTCAAAATCCCGCATGATCAAAAGCTGCAACATTGGAAGATTGAACTTGGAGAACATCTGTTAAACTTTGGATTTAAGGAAGTCATTAGCTCTGGTGGGATTGTGAAACAAGCTGATGATCATTTTTGGAACAACTACTTTTTGGATTACAAATCAAATATTGGGGAGTGGATTATCGGGGAATGGGACAATCTGATTAAAGAAAATGGAGTTTTCTGTATGGAGCTCCCCGGAGATCCACTCCCCAAGGAGAAAGGGAAGAAAATATGCAAGAAACCAACAAGGGACAGGACAGGGATGCGTGCAAGTATAAACAGGAACAAGAAAACCTGCAGAGGGGGCATAGAAGGGACTTGAGAGCCTCTGACATTAGAACACCCGATT
Source organism: Podarcis gaigeae (assembly GCF_964106915.1). Lineage (NCBI taxonomy): Eukaryota > Metazoa > Chordata > Lepidosauria > Squamata > Lacertidae > Podarcis > Podarcis gaigeae. Next base: position 1,259,901 of record NC_139690.1, read on the forward strand.
GATGGATAGAACATAATGATGTAAGGATTGACAGTATCCGAAACCAGGAAGAAGGGACGTTGGATAAAGTTAGAATGAGAATCTCTTTTTTTATAAACTATTTTACTTTTGGAATTAGTGTAATACTAATGAAATACCCTTCATGGATCACTGCCTTGCCGTGGCGAAGGGGCTTGAAGAACTCAGAGAAGCTATGAACTATGCCGAGCAGGGCACCCAAGATGAACAGGTCATAGTGGAGAGTTTTGACCAAACGTGATCCACCTGGAGGAGGAACCGGCAAGCCACTCCAGTATCCCTGCCAAGAAAACTCCATGGATTTTACTTTCTTGGGCTCAATGATCACTGCAGATGGTGACAGCAGCCACGAAATTAAAAGACGCCTGCTTCTTGGGAGAAGGGCAATGACAGGCCTAGACAGCATCTTGAGAAGTAGAGACATCACCTTGCCAACAAAGGTTCGTATAGTTAAAGCTATGGTTTTCCCAGTAATGATGTATGGAAGTGAGAGCTGGACCATAAAGAAGGCTGATCGCCGAAGAATTGATGCTTTTGAATTATGGTGCTGGAGGAGACTCTTGAGAGTCCCATGGACTGCAAGAAGATCAAACCTCTCCATACTGAAGGAAATCAACCCTGAGTGCTCACTGGAAGGACAGATTGTGAAGCTGAGGCTCCAGTACTTTGGCCACCTCATGAGAAGAGAAGACTCCCTGGAGAAGACCCTGATGTTGGGAAAGATGGAGGGCACAAGGAGAAGGGGACGGCAGAGGACGAGATGGTTGGATAGTGTTTTCGAGGTTACCAGCATGAGTTTGAGCAAACTGCGGGAGGCAGTGGAGGACAGAGGTGCCTGGCGTTCTCTGGTCCATGGGGTCACGAAGAGTCGGACACGACTAAACGACTAAACTAAACAACAACAATGAAATACTAAAATATGCTGGAAAGAAATTAATTGGCTTTAGCAGAAAGGTTTGAAGGAGTTTAAATATGGTTTAAATCCCAAAATTTTAAGGTTTAGAAGGTAAGATAAGATTAAAGAAATTAATGGTAAATTGAACTGTAAAATCTTTAAATGATAATGATGTTGAAATGAAACGAAGCAGTTCTAGTAATAAGGTAAAATAAGAATTTGTAAGAACAGATTGATATTAGATGAAAATTTGAAGTGATAAATAATCAAGGGTAAAATATAGAGGGTATGAATTTGCTGAACCAATTTTTAAATGGAATACAAAAAAGGGAGGTGAGAGGAAGTCAGGAAAATAAGTAAATGAATGGTAAGAAATTGAAAAGAGGGATTTTTATTTTTATTTTCCTTTTCCTTTTTTATGTTAAATTTTGGTTTTTGTATTTTTGTGCCTTTTTACTTTTCTGTCTATTCTTTTGTAACCTTTTCTCTGTTAAAATCTAATAAAATATCATTTTTTTTTAAAAAAAGGGTCATCCAATCCAACCCCTGCAATGCAGGAATCTCAGTTAAAGCATCCATGACAGATGATCATCCAACCTCTGCTTAAAAACCTCCAAGAAAGGAGAGTCCACCACCACTTGTGGGAGTCTGTTCCACTGCTGAACAACTCTTACTGTCAGAAAGTCCTGCCCTCCAGAGCAGGAGAAAACAGCTTGTTCCCTCTTCCATGTGACAGCCCTTGAGATATTGGAAGATGGCTGTCATATCTCTCTTATTCTCCTCTTTTCCAGGCTAAACATACCCAGCTCCTTCAAGCACTCCTCGTAAGGCTTGGTTTGTAGACCCTTGATCATTTTGGTTGCCCTCCTCTCTCCTCTGCACACATTTCAGCTTGTCAACATCCTTCTTAAATTGTGGCGCATGCCCAGAATTGGACACAGTATTCCAGATGTGGTCTGACCAAGTTAGAAGAGAGTGGTACTACTACTTCCCTTGATCCGGACACTAGGCTTTTGTTGATGCAGCCTAGAATAGCATTGGATTTTTTTTGCTGCTGCATCACACCATTGACTCATGTTCAGCTTGTGGTCCACTAAGACCCCTAGATCCTTTTCAAATGTACCACTGGCAAGTCAGGTGTCCCCCATCTTATATTTATGCATCTGGTTCTTCCAGCCTAAATGCAGAACTGTACATTTGTCCCTACTGAAATTCATTTTGTTAGCTTGTGCCCAGTTCTACAATCTGTTAAGGTCATTTTGAATCCCGATTCTGTCTTCTGCATTATTAGCAACCCCTCCCAGTTTGGTGTCATCTGCAAATTTCATGAGCATTCCCTTAATTCCTTTGTCCAAGTCTTTTTAATAAACACATTGAACAACAACGTGCCCAGGACACCACCATGCAGCACCCCACTTGTCACCTTTCCCCAGGATGGTGAGGAACCATTAATGAGTACTCTTTGGGTTCAGTCAGTCATCCAGCTACAAATCCACCTAAAAGTTACCTCGCTCAACCTACATTTTACTAGCTTCCTCAGGGGGGACTTTGTCAAAAGCCTTACTGAAGTTAAGATACACTATGTCCACAGCATTCCCCATATCCACCCAATTTGTAACTCTATCAAAAAAAGGAATGAGATTCATCTGACATGACTTGTTTTTGAGAAACCCATGCTGGGTCTTAGTCATCACTGCATCCTTTTCTAAGTGCTTACAGATTGACTGTTGAATTATGTGTTCTAGGACATTTTATGGTATTGATGTCAAGCTCACCGGTCAGTAGTTACCTGGTTTTTCTGCCTCCCGCCTTTTGAAGTTGGGGACATTTGTCCGCCTCCAGTCTGCAGGGACTTCACCTGTTCTCTAAGAATTCTCAAAGGTCATAGACAAAGGCTCTGAGATTACACTCGCAAGCTCCTTCATCAGGTTGATCAAGTTTATCAGGTCCTGGAGATCTGAATTCATTTAAAGCAGCTAGGTGTTTCCTTACCACCTCTTTTCCTATATTGCGCTGCAGCTCCCTCCTTACACCATTTATTCTTTTATCGCCAGGTTGGGCATCACTTTCCTTTTGGGTGAAGATAGAGGCAAAGCAGGTGCTGAGCACTTCTACTTTCTCTCTGTCACCCAATAGCGTTTCTCCATCTTCTCCATACAGAGGACCTACAACTTGCTTGTTCTTCCTCTTGGTTCAAACATAGCCACAGAAACCTTTTAAATTATTTTAAACCTCTCTTGCAAGCTCATTCTGAGCTTTAGCCAGCCTGACCTTCACCTTGCAACTGTTGGCTAGTTGTGTCTACTCCTCTTTTGTGATTTCCCCTTTCTTCCATTTCTTACACATCCTTGTTGGAGTTGTCTGCCTTTGGAATTGTCTGCCTTCAATATTTCTCCTTATAGAATCTCCCATCCTTCTTGGACTCCCTTCTCTTTGACTATTTCTGACCACAGGATCTCACCCACATGTCCTAGTGTTATATGAGAGGGTGAGGCTTTTCTTTATCTTCTCTCTATATATCATGAATAATTTTATAAACTTCTATCATGTCACCTCTTACTTGCCTTTTTTTCTAAATAAAAAAGCCCCAAGCTCTGCAACCTTTCCTTGTAGGGGAAGAAATACATATTTTCATTAGTATGTGAGCCTCAATAATTTCATTCCTCTTTTCCTCAACCCCGAGAGTGCCTTTATGTCCTGATTCCATACCAATACTTTGCCTTTCAGGAATCACCGTTTTACTCTCCCTCACAGTGTTTATGCTCCTGGTGGCCGAAATTATGCCAGCGACATCTGATTCAGTGCCATTAATAGGTGAGTAACAGCAGTATTAATGTTCAGTGAGCAAATTTATATTCAAACTTGCAACAAGGCCACAATAATATAGATCAGGAATTGTGTGTGTTCAGTAGATTTACTGGTTTAGAAGTCTTGGCTTATGGTTTGGGGGTAGGAAATTGCACAGTTGGCAAATATTCGGTGAGGAAAGAAATTACAATGCTTAAAAGTAAAAGGTTTATGCTGTGGTGCTGGTAGCCAATTAAGTGGTTAATTCTACTGCCATGTCCCAGAGCCTCCAACATGTAGGGGCTTCTAATCTCTTCATTCATTCTATAAAAAGAGAGTCAGTGTGGTTACACCAGGGTTCAAATCCGCATTGGGTGACCTTGGGTCACTGCCTCTCAGTCTAACCCAACTCACAGATTTGTTGTGAGGATAAAATGGAGAAGGGGAGAACCAGAGACACCACCTTGGGCTCCTTGGAGGAGAGGTGAGGTATAAATGCAATGAATAAATAAAAGGAATTAAATACTGGACACGTGCAGAAGTATTTCCTGTCTTGCACTCATCCTGTGCTTACTTTCTGGCAGGATAGAATAAAATGACCATATCCATAGGGGGCTCTGTGCACTCCATCCTTTGGATCCAGGATGTAGGGCTATCCAATAATTGTGGAGTTGGAAGGGACTACAAGGGTCATCTAGTTCAACTCCCTGCCATGCAGGAATCTCCCCAATGTAGGGCTCAAACCCATGATCCTGAGATTAAGTCTCATGCTCTACCAACTGCACTGTCCTCTCTCCCGTGGCTTTCTAGACTGTCCTTAGACTCAAGCTTCCATCGGTCCCCAGCCAGCATGGCCAATGGCCAGGAATGGTGGGAGTTGTAGTCCAACAGCGTTTGGACTACAATGTTAGACTATTAGGTGAATGACAGCTATTTGAAGTGGCATTGCAGCCTAAATTCTCCCCATAACCTGGTCATTATTTCCTCCTCCTCCTCCTCCTCCTCTTCATCTTCTTCTCCTCTCCATTTGCAGCACAGTATTTTGCAAGCACCATGATTATTGTCGGACTTTCAGTTGTGGTTACCGTGATCGTTTTGCAGTATCACCACCATGATCCAGATGGGGGGAAAATGCCCAAGTGGGTAAGAGCCCAGATGATGCATATTTCCCCCTCCCTGTCTATATATAACTGAAACCCTGCAGATCACAGTCCTGCTACAGGAGCAGGCAAGTCATTCTTGTTCCCCAGATATTAGTTGGATGAGGCAGCAAACGGAAATGGTTTGATAGCACATATGTCTTTGCAAGCATAGTTCAGCCATACATCAGAGATGGGGGACCTGTGGCCCTTCAGCCACCATGGCCAATGGTCAAGGATGATGGGAGGTGGAGTTCTGGAGGCAACAGGTCAGGAGCATTGCTAGTGAGTTTGCTCAGGGGACCTGAACCTTGGAGTTTTCTGCCTGGTCCCTGGTCTCCTATCCTTCTAACTTCAAAAACATTTCTAAAAATCTTTACTTATGAAGTGGCTGGACGTGCTTCAAACTGCAGTCAGATCTCAGCCATTGGAGCAGATTCTACTCATCCCAAACAAACATATGTATGCATTTGTGTCTTCAGACTTCACTATGTTTAAATACATACTCCTTCTATGTTGTCAAATGAAAGGCAGTATGTTAGGCTGTATGGAATAAGGCATCAAGGTCCATCATGATGCCCTCCCATAAAAATGATCTCAGGACTTCTGCTTGAGACCTTTGTGAGCTATTACCAGTCAGGGCTGAGTGTGCTAGGCAAGATGGACCATTGATTTCGCTAATCACCAGGTAGTTTCTTAACAAACAAACAGTAGAGAGGATGAAGACAGGATATTCAAAAGTGGTTTATGAGTTTCTGTGAGGTCTTTTTTTTTGCATTAGGTGATATATATATCCCCAACATCTGGTTTAAGAATAGCTCTTAAACATTCCTGCACCAAGAGAGTTTGAACTGTCAATTAAAAAATGCAAAACTGAAGATGATTAAAAATAGTGTGTTAAATTTGATTGAAAACAGTATTTTGATTTTTGAGAGTTTGAGATGAAAACAGGAGGAAACTGGGCAAATTGCAAAGCCTAGACATTATTGTCTTAAGAGAGAGTGAGATCTGAACAAAAAGGTTTTTGTAAAGTAGTTTATCTGGAAGACACTTTGCACATGTGTGGCTCAGAAGCCAATGGGGAGGTCTGATTTCACAAGACCCTGGCTCATACACAGGGCCAGCCAAAAACATTTTGGCTCCTGAGGTGGACCCCAAAATGGAGCCCCTCTCCTCACTAGGGAAGAAAGGGTGAGGGAAGAACTACATCAAGAATGGGGTGGGGAGGGGAGAGAAAGATCTAAATTGGAATCTGCTTCCCCTGTGGATCCTGCTGCCTGAGGCGGTTGCCTCATCTTGCCTCATGGGTGGGCCAGCCCTACTCATACATTCAGCTAGGACAGTTTGGCAACCTGGCACCTCCTGCATGCTAAGAATGTGCTCTTCCACTGTGCTTTGGGCTCCCCTTTAAAGACTGCTCCTCCTCCACACTCTTGTAGTGCTAGCCCCCAACTGAATGTATGAACCAGAGTGGAGTGCAGGCACAGGGCTCATTGGTCAATGACCTTACCATTGCTAGACAAGCAAGTAACATGCAAGGGGCCAGATATCTTCCAAGATATAATAGCTACAGTGTGTTTTTATACATGTTTCCCAGACCAGAATCATCCTTCTCAACTGGTGTGCCTGGTTCCTGAGAATGAAAAGACCAGGGGAGGACAAAGTGCGACCAGCATGCCAGCATAAACAGCGTCGATGCAGTATGTCCAGCATAGATGTAAACACTGTGAGTGGGCAGCAATCCAGTAATGGGAATATGCTCTACATAGGCTTCAGAGGCCTGGAAGGTGTCCATTGCACCCCTACCACTGATTCCGGTGTGATCTGTGGGAGAATGACTTGCTCCCCGACTGACGAAGACAACCTCCTTCACAGTGGACATCCGTCTGAAACTGACCCAGAACTGGCAAAGATCCTAGAGGAGGTCCGATATATTGCCAACCGGTTCCGAGACCAGGATGAGGCAGAAGCCATTTGCAATGAATGGAAGTTTGCTGCTTCTGTTGTGGACCGCCTCTGTTTGATGGCTTTTTCGGTCTTCACAATAATTTGTACCATTGGCATCTTAATGTCGGCCCCCAATTTTGTAGAGGCTGTTTCTAAAGATTTTGCTTGACCTGCACTTGTGGACTTGCAAAAAAAGTTTTTTTTTATGTTGGCAATCTATTAAAATATGTTAAGTAGCAATAGCATATTCAGTGCACTTGGCTTATATAGGATGATTGGATGCAAACTTCTTTTGGGAGGTACAGTCTAAGAAACGGACAGTATCAGTGTTAATAGCCTTGGCAACTGCTGGGGCCTTCTGTATACTGCACCATCTCCCCAATTTACCAAATCTGGTGCCCAGAATAAATTATTTAAGTCTATTTGCATCTTCTTTGCATTGTTTATTTTTATGTTCCTATATGCCTTCACACTTTCCCACCCCACATGTTAGACACTGTCTTTATTTCAAAAGAGATGAGAACCAGAGGCCATTGGGATGGCAAATTGAGCCCCAGGTCCTCATTTCCATACATGGAAAGCTAGCATACCTGGAGTACATACAGAATATAGGCAACTCTGATCATTTGTGTTCCTGCCAAATGGTTACCAGATTTGGTCTTGATGACTACTGATAGGAACAGTGGAGGCTGGCCCACTGGGGGGCAGGGGGAACTGCCCCACCAACCTCAGCCTGCCCTCAGCCAGCCCCACCTGCCTTCCTTCCTACTTACAAGTAGTCAAGGGACTTGCCTTGTCTGCCAGCTCCATCCTCCTTGATCTCAGTATTGCCCCTTTTACATCTCAGCAGCAGGGAGGAAGACTGGGACAAAACTATTAATTGGTTCTGCCTGTCATTGGCTCTGGCTCCACATCCTGTTGGCCTCTCCTCCTTCCACCCCACAAATCTCAATGGACAGCAATCTCCAGTGCATAGGAAGGACTCCTGCGTGAGTGCCTAAGGGCCCCGCTCCTGCCACTCACCACTTGGCCTGACAGGCCTCATAAGGATGGTTGCTGCTACTGCTGCTGCTGTCCAGGAGGACTTGGAGGGGCGCAGAGTTCTTTTTAAAATGTTTTGAAATTTTCTTTTTCCCTTTTGAATTTTTTTTGGGGGCTGGGTGGGATGGATGTTTGGTTGGGCTCGGGAATTTGTTTGATTTTGATGTGTTTGTAATTTTTACAGTTTTTTGTTAGTATTGTTTTATTGTGGTTTTTTTTAAAAAGAGTTTTATTTTGTTCTTAAGGGGAGGGCTGCTGGGGAGTGGCATGTTCCACAGGGGGGATGCACTGGGACAACCGATCTCAGTGATCACGGGTAGGAGGAGAAGTTATGCTAAGACCAGACCGTGTCATTACAGAGGAGGCAGGTTTAGTCGTTGTCTGAGGACTATTCCTGCCTCCGGGTCTGGTCCTGACCGGATGGATACTAGAATCAGCAAGGGATACCTGCTGTGACGTGGGGTTTGTGATTTCAGCTCTCGACATAATATGCTGGAGACAGTTCTCTAGTAACACTTCTTTATTAAAGCAACAAGACTGAAGACTGAGGAGGGGAGAGCTACATTTATAGGGACAGGGAACAAGCTAGAAAGGATACATTTTGGAGGGAACAATATCAGGCAATCACAGTCCTGCCTTTTGGAGGAAACCAATAAGACAGAGCATCCAAATACAGCAGCTTAAATGAACCAATAGTAGCTGTACCCTCTGGAACCAAAAGGCAGTTAAAGGTAAAGGTAAAGGTACCCCTGCCCGTATGGGCCAGTCTTGACAGACTCTGGGGTTGTGCGCCCATCTCACTTAAGAGGCCAGGGGCCAGCGCTGTCCGGAGACACTTCCGGGTCACGTGGCCAGCGTGACATCGCTGCTCTGGCGAGCCAGAGCCGCACACGGAAACGCCGTTTACCTTCCCGCTGGTAAGCGGTCCCTATTTATCTACTTGCACCCGGAGGTGCTTTCGAACTGCTAGGTTGGCAGGCGCTGGGACCGAGCAGCGGGAGCGCACCCCGCCGCAGGGATTCGAACCGCCGACCTTTCGATCGGCAAGTCCTAGGCGCTGAGGCTTTAACCCACAGCGCCACCTGCGTCAGTTACTTTACCCTAATGCAATACAGACAATAATAATACAGATATAAAATCCTTTGACTCAAAAGGCAGTTACTTTACCCTAATGCAATACAGACAATAATAATACAGATATAAAATCCTTTGACTCAATACACAACACCCCTCCCCCCCTAGTGAGCACAGCAGACGTAATCTCTCAGGTACTGTGGGGTCCTACAACTTCTACTTGATCTCCTGACAACAGGTGTTGCCGGTTCTGGATTGGGTATCACCTGTGGTAGGGGGGCTGCTATAGGGGTTTCGTCAGGAACAGATGGAGTCCCAGACATCTCAGGGTCCCCTACCTGTCATTTGCTGAGGCCCCTGGTGACTGCACCTCTGGGCCATTTTCACCCTGGCCTTGTAGCTCTGCATCGTTAGCCAGGGATGAATTATCAGCCTCCTCTCTGCTGAGCGCCCGGCACCTCAGCTGATCTATATGTCTCTTCCAAACTTGCCCATTTTCCAAGGTCACATAATAGGACACAGGTCCACTAGCCCGGGTGACCACACCAGCCACCCACCGCGAACCTCGTGAATAGTTCCTCACCCAGACCAGATCTTCAGGGGCGAGATACCTTGTTGTGTCAGTCTCAGCCTGGGGGGTTGCTCTTGCATTACGGTTTGGCATTTTATCCGGGTGGACATAATCCAGCACCGTTACCAGTCTTCTACCCAAGAGCAGCTCAGCTGGCGACTTCCCCGTCGCAGTACACGGCGTCGCATGCTGCAAAAATAACATTCGCGCGATGCGAGCTGACCAGTCACCCTCCATTAAGCGCGCAATGGATTCTTTGGCTGTTCTTACCATGCGCTCCGCCTGCCCATTGGAGGATGGGTGAAAGGGCGCGGATGTGACCCCTCTTATGAAGTTATCAGCCAAGAATGCCCTGAATTCTTGGGATACAAAAGCTGCCCCTTTATCTGATACAATGGTCTCAGGTAACCCATGGGTTGCAAACAGCTGCCTCAACACCTTGATTACGGCAGCTGATGCCATGCTAGGGACCATCGCCACTTCTAACCATTTGGAATATGCATCGACGATAACCAAAAAGACCTTCCCCTGGAATGGCCCAGCAAAATCTAAGTGCAGCCAGTTCCAGGGAGATCTGGACTGCTCCCACCAGTGAACTGGTGCTCTGGCCACCTCTGGCCGCACCTCTTGGCATGCCTTGCATGTTCGTACCCATTGTTCTATGTTCTGGTCCATTCCCGGCCACCACACATAACATCGGGCTAGCGACTTCATCCTGACCATTCCCGGGTGTCCCATGTGAAGCGTCTCAAGAACCCTGTTTCTCAGTGGTGCTGGGATGATCACTCTATCTCCCCACAGGAGACAACCCTTATGCATGGACAACTCGTGCTGCCTTGTCGCATAAGGCCTGAATTTGTCTTCATGCGGACCACCTGGCCACCCCCTCCCCACCCAAGTGAGCACACGGGAGAGAACAGCATCTTTCCTCGTTTTCTCAGCTATATCAGTAACCGTTACAGGAGCCCCCGGAAGTGTTTCCAGCATCATTATGTGCTCCGCTGGAGCAGGATCCTCATTGCTCCCGCCAGGAAGGGGCAATCGACTCAGCGCATCAGCGTGGCACAACCGCTTCCCCGGCACATGGGTCAAGGTGTACTGGAACCCGTACAGGAATATAGACCAACGCAACATTCTGGGGGAGAGAATTTGTGGCGTTTGTTTGTTCGGGTTGAACAACCCTAACAGTGGTTTGTGGTCCGTTTCAATGGAGAAATGGCGACCGTACACATAATCATGGAACTTTTTGATTCCTGCCACAATTGCAAGTGCCTCTTTGTCAATTTGAGCATAGTTGCGCTCCGTGGCCGACAACGTACGGGAATAGAAAGAGATGGGCTTTTCCGACCCATCCAGTTCCCTATGACTCAGCACCACCCCCAGACCATATTGAGAGGCATCATATGCCAGGACCAGCAGCTTCGACTCATCATAATGAGCAAGGACGCTCCTGCTACTCAGCATTCCTCGCAAGGAGTCAAAAGCCTTCTGCTGCTCCTGCCCCCATCGCCACACATTCTTTTTCTGCAACAGTCTATGTAATGGTTCAGCTACCGAAGCTTTCTGGGGTAAGAACGAATGATAAAAGTTAATAAGTCCCAGGAATGACTGCAACTCCGTCTTGTTCTGTGTTCGTGGTGCCTCGATGATGGCCTTAACCTTAGCATCTGTGGGGTGGATGCCTGATGCATCAATTTTAAACCCCACGAAATCCACAGTTGGCACCCCAAAACTGCATTTTTCCTTTTTTAGTTGCAATCCCACCTCCTTGAACTTGAGCAAAACTGCACGGACACGCGCAACCAGTTCCTGTGGGTCTTTTCCAGCAATCAAAACGTCATAAAAAAATGGCAAGACTCCCGGCAGACCTCTTAACAGGCGTTCCATGAGCCCTTGAAAAATCCCTGGGGCCACACAAACACCAAATTGTAATCTGTTAACTCTGAACGCCCCTTTATGTGTGACAATAGTCTGTGCTTCCGCTGATTGTGGGGTTACTTGCAGCTGTTGGTAAGCTTGTGCCAGGTCAATTTTGGCGAACACCTTGCCCCCAGCCAGTTTAGCTAACAGATGTGATACGACTGGAATGGGGTATGAGTTCCCCCTGAGTGCCTTATTGATAGTACATTTGTAATCAGCACAGATCCTGACTTCCCCATTTGCTTTAAGGGGCGTGACGATTGGAGTCTCCCACTTAGCGGAGTCCACGGGTGAGAGAACTCCCTGCTTGACCAATTTATCCAGCTCTGCTTCAATCTTGGGTTGCAGTGCAAATGGCACTCGCCTTGGTTTGAGTCGGATTGGGGCCACCCCAGGGTCCAATTCGAAGTCAACTGGGGGCCCTTTATAACAACCCAGTTTTCCATTAAAGAGACCAGCAAATTCTTTGCATAATGCCTCACTCATCTCAGGGCAGGTTTGGATTGAATTAAGCCCTGATATACTCAGTCCCAGGGCGGGGAACCAGTCAGTGCCCAGGAGACTGGGGCGACTGCCCTTCGCAATCACCAGTTTGAGTACCGCCTGTTTGTCCCGGAACTGTACTCTCACGGCACACATTCCCATGACATGGATGCGGCCCGCTGAGTATGACTGCAAAGTTGCCGGGAAGGGCTCCAGAGGGGGCAACTTACCCCTGGGGAAGAATGTCCTCGCAGTCTGGTCCGACACGATAGTGAATCCAGATCCGGAGTCCACCTCCATGTTGCACAGCTGACCCTCAATCTTCACCTTGACGTGTGCCTTGCCTTGCGCTGGAAACTGCACGACCCTCCCGTTGATCTCCGTTACGTAGTGGCAGTCTTGTAGAACGTGGGTTGCTGTGGGCGGTCTGCGATGCTCCAGTCTAGGTGCTCCTGTCGCTCCCAATGCCGCCGATCTACAGACCCTGGCGATGTGACCTGTCTTCCCGCACGTCCAGCACATAGCATCCCGGAAACAACAACCTATCCGCTCATGGTTTCCGCCACAACCAGGGCACCTGCCTCGGTGATCTTTGTGCACTGTGCAGGCCTGACGCACTGACTCGACCCCACGGACTGGGCTCTGGCTCGAAGTAGCCTCTAGCTTGTCCATGGCATGCGCAACTTCTATCTGTGGCTTAGGGGCCCTGCGACTGGCATCAAGCTCCTCTCTTTCATAATTCTCCGTGGCAGTGGCCTCCTTCAAGGCTGAAGCAAGGGTAACCTCTTCTTTAGCCACGATGCGTCTTCTGGCTTTCTTGCTGCTCAGACCACCGATAAAACGATCCAGGAGAGTCTCTTCCAGATCTTGGAAGTCGCAGTGCTGAGCGAGCTTCCGCAGTTCAGCTAGAAATGCAGATACAGACTCCCCAGCACGCTGCTGCCTCTTATGAAACTCCATCCGCCGGGCCATCTTGGTCTCAGTAGGCGCCAAATGGCTTGTTAGGCAGGCAAGAATATCTTTGAGAGGTGTCTCACTTAGCTTCGCTGGAGCAAGCAATGCCTTGGCCAGCGTGAAGATCTCAGGCCCACAGTAGCTCAGGAATGTGGCCCTTCTTTTGCTGGCATCGGTGATCCCTTGAGCCACCGTGAAGAACTCGAAGCGTTCGACGTAGTCTTCCCACGTGTGGGGCTCTGATGGCTGGAAGGGCTCCAATACCCTTGGACTCTCCATTGTCCTGTGGGCAGGGTCGTCTTCTCAGCTGGCCAGTGAGTCTTGTTTTAGCTTCAATCCGGACTCTGAGGCAGGGCTGCGTTAACCGCTCCTCAGCATTCCGGATCCCACTTTCGTCGCCAGTTGTTGTGACGTGGGGTTTGTGATTTCAGCTCTCTTGACATAATATGCTGGAGACAGTTCTCTAGTAACACTTCTTTATTAAAGCAAACAAGACTGAGACTTGAGGAGGGGAGAGCTACATTTATAGGGACAGGGAACAAGCTAGAAAGGATACATTTTGGAGGGAACAATATCAGGCAATCACAGTCCTGCCTTTTGGAGGAAACCAATAAGACAGAGGATCCAAATACAGCAGCTTAAATGAACCAATAGTAGCTGTACCCTCTGGAACCAAAAGGCAGTTAAAGGTAAAGGTAAAGGTACCCCTGCCCGTACGGGCCAGTCTTGACAGACTCTGGGGTTGTGCGCCCATCTCACTCAAGAGGCCAGGGGCCAGCGCTGTCCGGAGGCACTTCCGGGTCACGTGGCCAGCATGACAAAGCTGCATCTGGCGAGCCAGAGCCGCACACGGAAACGCCGTTTACCTTCCCGCTGGTAAGCGGTCCCTATTTATCTACTTGCACCCGGAGGTGCTTTCGAACTGCTAGGTTGGCAGGCGCTGGGACCGAGCAGCGGGAGCGCACCCCGCCGCAGGGATTCGAACCGCCGACCTTTCGATCGGCAAGTCCTAGGCGCTGAGGCTTTAACGCACAGCGCCACCTGCGTCCCAAAAGGCAGTTACTTTACCCTAATGCAATACAGACAATAATAATACAGATATAAAATCCTTTGACTCAATACACAACAATACCCACATGACCTGAAGGTGCTGCTGTGGAAAGCCAGGTCAATGATTCATAAGACCACTGCCATCATGGATGGAGGACTTGACCTGTCATGTGTAACAGAGACTTGGTTGGGTGAAGCAGATGGGCCTGTCCTTGCCGCTGCTTGTCCACCAGGTTTCTCTTACGCACAGCAACCCGGGTCATGTGGGTGGGGAGGGGGGGTTGCAGTGATTTTTAGGAAGTCACTAGTTTGCACCAGGCATCCTATTGGGAACACCCAGTTCTCTGAGTGCATGTTCTGAAGGTTGGGCAATAGGGGCAATACAGGATTCCTTTTGGTGTACCAACCTCCCCGCTGCACCAAGGATTCCCTGCCCAAGCTGCTCCAGGTTGTGGCGGATAATAATAATAATTTAATAATTTATTATTTATACCCCGCCCATCTGGCTGAGTTTTCCCCAGCCACTCTGGGCGGCTCCCAATCAGTGTTAAAATCCGTACAGCATTACATATTAAAAACTTCCCTGAACAGGGCTGCCTTAAGATGTCTTCTGAACGTCAGGTAATTCTTTATCTCTTTGACATCTGATGGGAGGGCGTTCCACAGGGCGGGCGCCGCTACCGAGAAGGCCCTCTGTCTGGTTCCCTGTAGCCTCACTTCTCGCAATGAGGGAACCGCCAGAAGGCCCTTGGCGCTGGATCTCAGAGTCCGGGCTGAACGATGGTGGTGGAGACGCTCCTTCAGGTATACAGGACCGAGGCCGTTTAGGGCTTTAAAGGTCAGCACCAACACTTTGAATCGTGCTCGGAAACGTACTGGGAGCCAATGCAGATCTCTCAGAACCGGTGTTATGTGGTCCCGGCGGCCACTCCCAGTCACCAGTCTCGCTGCCGCATTCTGGATTAATTGCAGTTACCGGGTCACCTTCAAATATTCTCCTGGAGACACCTAGTTTGGTTGTCCTAGGGGATTTTAACATCCATGCCGACACAACCTTACAAGGGACCGATTGGGACTTTGTGGAAAGCATGGCCTCCATGGGGCTGTCCCTGAATTAGTTTGGCCAAACCCATAGCCGCGGACATGCCTTAGACCTGGTGTTCACCTCTATGGATGTTGGTGATCTGACATTAAGTAAAAGCAAAACGAAAGAAGTGCCATGGTCAGATCACTTCCTGGTGCAAATGGACTTCTCCACGACCCTTCCCTCTGCAGGGAGGTGGGAACAATTTGGATGGTCCACCCCTGCCACTTAATGGATCCAAATTGTTTCCAGAGAGTGGTAGGGGATGCTTTATCCCATGCTGATGGCCTTTCAGCCGACTCCCTGGTGGCCCACTGGAATGTGGAGTTAACCAGGGCTATCGACTGTCTGGCTCCGAAGCGCCCTCTCTGATTGCATGGAGCCCAGACAGCCCCGTGGTTTCTGAGGGCGATGAAACAATTGATGAGACGGCTAAAGTGCCGGTGGCAGATAACTCATTCTGAAGCTGACACGGGTTAGAGCTCAATGTCAAGCCTACCAGTGGCGGTAGCGATGGTGAAGAAGACTTTCTTCACTGCCTCGATTGCATCTGCAAAAAACAGCAGCAGGAGACTCTTTCAGGTGGTTCGCAATTTAGTGGAACCACCTGCTACATTGGGGCCTAGTATGGGCCACATGATCTCCTACAATGATTTTGCAAAGTTTTTTGCGGATAAAGTTACTCAGATTCGGGAAGAGGTAGACTCCACCGTAGGAGCAGGGCTGGGGAGGGAGAGTGCTGGAGTCCTGTCTAGTCAAGTTGCCTGGGATCAGTTCCAATCTGTTACCTCCGAGGATGTGGACAGGCTGCTTGGACGAGTGAAACCAACCACCTGTCTCCTTGATCCTTGCCCATCCTGGCTTATAAAAGCTAGCTGGGAAGGGCTGGGCGATGGGCTTCGTGGGTGGTGAATGCTTCTCTCTGTGAGGGAGCCTTCCCAGACCCACTGAAAGAGGCGGCTATCAAACCGCTTCTTAAGAAACCATCTTTAGATGCTGCCCATTTGGCCAACTATCGCCCAGTCTCAAATCTGCCATTCTTGGGCAAGGTGATTGAGCGAGTGGTTGCTGAACAACTCCAGGCACGCCTGGAAGAAGCGGACCATTTGGATCCCTTCCAGTCAGGATTTAGGCCTTTTCATGGGACTGAAACTGCCTTGGTCGCACTGGTCGATAATTTCCGGCGGGCTAGGGACAAAGGTGAGAGCTTTTTCCTAGTTCTGCTGGATCTCTCAGCGGCTTTTGACACCATTGACCATAACATCCTTCTGGACCATCTAGAGGGGCTGGGAGCTGGGGGCACTGTTATACAGTGGTTCCGCTCCTTCCTCCTAGGCCATGTTCAGAAAGTGGTGGGGGGGGATGAGTGTTCAGACCCCATGGCTCTCACTTGTGGGGTGCCTCAGGGTTCTTTCCTCTCCCAATGCTTTTCAACATCTACATGCAACCGCTGGGAGAGGGGGTTTGGGCTGGGTGTTCATCAGTATGCGGATGATAACCAGCTCTACCTCTCTTTCAAATCGAAACCAGTGAAGGCGGTGAAGGTCCTGTGTGAGTGTCTGAAGGTGGTTGGAGGATGGATGGCAGCTAACAGATTGAGGTTGAATCCTGACAAGACAGAAGTACTGTTTTGGGGGGACAGGAGGCGGGCAGGTTTTGAGGATTCCCTGGTCCTGAATGGGGTAACTGTGCCCCTGAAAGACCAGGTGCACAGCCTGGGAGTCATTTTGGACTCACAGTTGTCCATGGAGGCACAGGTCAATTCTGTGCCCAGGACAGCTGTTTATCAGCTCCATCTGGTATGCAGGCTGAGACCTTACCTGCCCGTGGACAGTCTTGCCAGAGTGGTGCATGCTCTGGTTATCTCTCGCTTGGAATACTGCAATGCGCTCTACATGGGGCAACCTTTGAAGGTGACCTACAAAGGTGAAACTACAACTAATCCAGAATGCGGCAGCTAGACTGGTGTCTGGGAGCGGCTGCCGAGACCATATAACATCAGTCTTGAAAGACCTACACTGGCTCCCAGTACGTTTCCGAGCACAATTCAAAGTGCTGGTGCCTTTAAAGCCCTAAACGGCCTCGGCCCAGTATACCTGAAGAAGCGTATCCACCTCCATCATTCTGCCTGGACACTGAGGTCCAGCGCTGAGGGCCTTCTCCCTTGCTGTGAGAAGCCAAGTTACAGGGAATCAGGCAGAGGGCCTTCTTGGTGGTGGCGCCTGCCCTGTGGAACACCCTCCTGTCAGATGTCAAGGAAATAAACAACTATCTGACTTTTAGAAGACATCTGAAGGCAGTCCTGTTTAGGGAAGTTTTTAATGTTTAATAGGTTATTGTATTTTAGTGTTTTGTTGGAAGCCACCCAAAGTGGCTGGGGAAACCCAGCCAGATGGGCGGGGTATTAATAATAATAATAATAATAATGTTCAGCACTGAGATATTCTTTGCCTTCCCCCTCCCAGGAACTATGCTACATCATGACAAAGTAATGATCTGGTGGGGACTCTTGCAACAAAATGGCTGCACCCCTTTTTGCCCCCATAAGCCTCCATCACAGTGACACTACATCACCAAGTAATGTAACATCAGAGGGGTTTTGAGGTGAGAAAAGTGTGGTCACCAATGGGGCTTCTGAGAGGAGCTCAATAGTAATGTGAAGTAATGGTTCCCCCAATTTTACCCCCTTGAAAATTGCCAGGTAGCATTCAGTCCCGCTTTTCCATGTCTCCTGTGCTCAAATTTAGGTGTGAAGCTTTTTGTGGATAACCTTTGGTTCAGCCTTCTTAAAAACAACATTTTAACAGCTCTATTTGGCTCTGTCAATAATGCTATTTGGCTCTGTCAAAACACCTTCATGTTGAACCAGATGCTAATGGGCCTACATTAGGTCAGACCCATCACATTTATTTATTATTTGATAGTTGACATTATAGTTTATAAACCACCCCAGAAAGGCCTCTGGAAGCCGTGTAGAGAACATAAAAGGGAAAGTACAATAACTATAAAACAACCAAATAAAAACAATGTTTGAACAGCAGGTGGAAAAATGTACACAGACTCAACAGCAAAAGCAAACAGCTCCCTTAAACCAAGCAATTTGAGGAGGGACAAACTAGTACTGAAGGCTCAGCAAACGAAACTAAAGCAAAGCTCAGGGCAAAGCAATGCAAAGTTTAGTTCAGGTTCTAGCTAGTGCCCTGGAGAGCGCTCCCATGCAGGCTCTCAAGTTGGAAAATTGTATGAGCAGGTTCAAATGTTGCTTCAGCTAGAGTCCCAGAGTGATACCTGTCTGGATGGTTAGCTCTTTTAGTTAAAGGGGCTTTGCCTGCTTAAGCAACCATCAGCTTCACTGGGATGGTGGCCCCTGTGGCTTCATTGGGACTTCTGGGCAAAAAGCCTTGGATGATGGGAGTACAACCTCCTCACACTGGGAGATGGTAGAGAGATGGGCTCTTGGTGCAAAGGGGCGTCACTTGGGCTCATCACTGAAGCTGGTTCTTCCTCCTCCTCTGACACTTCACTCATGTACATGGCTTCATATCCTGAATTTTCTCCTGATTCATGATAAAAATCTTATTGATGACAAAGGATAGCTATGGTCTGAAGGTATATCTAACCACACTTTCTGAAGCAAAGCATGTCTGTTTCAAGTCAATGCCTGGGAAGTCAAGTCACGTGGGAAGGAACTGCATGTCCATTGGCCTGAGTTCTAATCTATAAGAAGGTCAGGATATAAACGCATCATGAATAAATAACTGATGTGGCATTTGAAATCTTACTGAAAAAATATTGTTACTCTCAATAATCTTTTGGCTTTCCTCAATATTCATTAAAGATTTTGCTCAAAGAAATGCTTCCAAGTCTGATTTGAAATTCCACTGACAACTGTGGGAACTAGACCGCCCTAGGTAAAGGTAAACAAGGTAAAGGACCCCTGGACGATTAAGTCCAGTCAAAGGTGACTATGGGGTTGTGGCGCTCATCTTGCTTCAGGCCAAGGGAGCCACCGTTTGTCCACAGACAGCTTTCTGGGTCACATGGCCAGCAGGACTAAACCGCTTCTGGTGCACGGAGGATCATGACAGGTGCCAGAGCTCACAGAAATGCCGTTTACCTTCCTGCCAGAGTGGTACCTATTTATCTTTGACATGCTTTTGAACTGCTAGGTTGGCAGGAGCTGGCACAGAGCAACAGGAGCTCACCCCATTGTGGGGATTCGAACCGCCAACCTTCCAATCGGCAAGCCCAAGAGACTAGACCGCCCTATCCCCACCCAAAGTTATGTTAAGTTCCTAACTGAAATTAATTTGATTTTCTGCAAAGTCCCACTGAGATTTTGTTAAAAATGAGAATGCCTGCAATTCAGCTTTGAACTTCACTTTGAGCCAAATTATGTTGAAGATGCTGGTTATGTCTGAATATACTGAACACATCTGAAGGCAGCCCTGTTTAGGGAAGTTTTTAACGTTTTATTCTGTTTTTAATATTCTGATGGAAGCCACCCAGAATGGCTGGGGATGCCCAGCCAGATGGGCGGGGTATACATAAATTATTATTATTATTTATTATACTGAACAAGGTCAAGAATGAATGTGTAGTGCTGCAAAAACAAAAATACAAGAAAAAGGGGGGAGAGCTGCAAAATGCAGAGTCTGGCCACTTAGATAACCAGCAATTGAACTCATCAGTGAGTAGCATGGGGAGATGTGGGCGATTAAATGCCGCTCCTTGTTTTCGTTCCCAAATACCTGATCACAACCACATGTTCTGTGACTATGCAACTCTGCCTTTTGGGGTGGACTGTCGTTCAGTAGTAGAGCGCTTGTCTTCTGTGCAAAAGCTCCCCATTCCAGTCCCACCATTTCCCTGGAGGAATGGGAATGTCCCCTGTCAGAAACACTGGAAAGCCACTGCCCATCAATGTAGAGAGCAATGAACTAGACCAGGGGTCAGCAAACTTTTTCAGCAGGGGGCCGGTCGACTGTTCCTCAGACCTTGTGGGGGGGCGGACTATATTTTGAAAAAACACACATGAATGAATTCCTATGTCCCACAAATAACCCAGAGGTGCATTTTAAATAAAAGCACACATTCTACTCATGTAAAAACATGCTGATTCCTGGACCATTCGCCGGCTGGATTGAGAAGGTGGTTGGCACCTGGGCCTTAGTTTGCCTACCCATGAACTAGATGGACCAATGGTCTGACTCTCTATAAGACAATTTTATATGTTCCATACATCACAGTACAAATTGCAGTCTAAGGTCACGCAGCAGCTAGACTGGTGACTGGGAGTGGTCGCCGAGACCACATAACACTGGTCTTAAAAGGCCTACATTGGCTCCCAGTATGTTTCCAAGCACAGTTCAAAGTGTTGGTGCTGACCTTTAAAGCCCTAAATGGCCTCGGCCCAGTATACCTGAAGGAGCATCTCCACCCCCATCGTTCTGCCCGGACACTGAGGTCCAGCGCCGAGGGCCTTCTGGCCGATGCCTCATTGTGAGAAGCCAAGTTACAGGAAACCAGGCAGAGGGCCTTCTTGGTAGTGGCGCCCTCCCTGTGGAACGCCCTCCCACCAAATGTCAAAGAGAACAACAACTACCAGACTTTTAGAAGACATCTGAAGGCAGCCCTGTTCAGGAAAGCTTTTAATGTTTGATGTATTAGAGTATTTTAAAAAAAATTGGAAGCCGCCCAGAGTGGCTGGGGAAGCCCAGGCAGATGGGTGGGGTACAAATAATAAATTGTTGTTGTTGTTGTTGTTGTTGTTACTGTTTTTGGTGTATAAAGGCTTTTACAGCTAGGGACCAGAATACAGTGGTACCTCAGGTTAAGTACTTAATTTGTTCTGGAGGTCTGTTCTTAACCTGAAACTGCTCTTTACCTGAAGCACCACTTTAGGTAATAGCGCCTCCCGGTGCTGCCGCACCGCCGGAGCACAATTTCTGTTCTCATCCCGAAGCAAAGTACTTAACCCAAGGTAATATTTCTGGGTTAGCGGCGTCTGTAACCTGAAGCGTATGTAACCTGTGGTACCACTGTACCTGAAAGATCACCTCACCCATTATAAAGCCAATTGATCACTGTGCTCTGCAGGCGAGGGCCTCCTCCAGATACCATCTTACCAGGGTTGCTGAAGGCTGTGTGGGGAAATGAAGATACCTCATCACTTTCCCCATGCCAATAGCTGATGGAGTCAAAACAACCCCCATTTCAGAGAAGCTTCAGAAATGAAGAGTGACTGGAATTTTGGCTGCCATTTATCTTCAGCATCCATCTCCAATGCCATGGGGGTGGGCACAGGTGCTGCAATCCTAATTTTCCCAGCTGAGCCAGGCACAGTTAGCAGCAGCAGCAGACCGACCATCTCATTACCTCCCAGGCACCTGGCAGTGTGCAACCTGGGAGCTGTTTCTGTCCAAGGACCCTTGGGTGTGAAAGTGATGGTCAGCAGAACTTCCCCCACCATCACTAATGGGAAATGACTTGGCTTGCCTTTCATTGCGGAGTTGATCGGCAACTACAGTTGCCAGAGGATTTTATCGTGAATGAGGGTGGTGACAGATGAAGTCCCCAGAAGAAGAAGAAAAGCCCTTTGTAACTTTTTCTTCTGCCATCTCCCAGAGCCTGGTGGGGAATCCTTGGGAAAAGGAGCCCCTCCCTTCTTTAGTAGACCCCAACACATGCTTGGATCAAAGAAAATTACCCCCCCCAGTGGGGATTGCAAAGCAAGTGCTATAAAAGATACTCAACTCCTGGATGTCACTGAATCTAGGGATTTAGAGAGAGACTCATGCCACGTGGCCAGAGGCAGTTTTAAGGGAGCACAATGGGTTCAGCCACACTGAGTGCTGTACTGCACGGGGAGCCACCACAATGCTGTAGAATGGAGGTGCCCCCACCCGGAATTTTAGCATCACACTGGGCACCACTCAGATCTGAGAGCCCAAAGTCTGCCACTAACAGGGCATTAGACTTCTTAGGACAGGGATAGTCCATGCAGTATCCTCCAAGTTTCTAACCTCTTTGACCTCCATGCTGGCAGAGAGGGTACCACATTAGAAATCAATGGCCACCGCCTGAATCCCAAGAGAGGATTACATGGACCTTTAGTGCTCATGTGAAATAACCTGGCTTCCATTCCCTAACCTGGCATAGACACCTATGGATATATTCTATATAGACATCTATGAATATATTCCTGAAGACTGGGGACTAACAATCATTGTGCAAAATGCAAAAAAACAACAACGACAAAACGATCCTGCCAACTATAGACCAATCAGTCTTCTCAACATAATAAGTAAATTGTAATCAAGACACTTGCAGTGGAAATTCCAATACTGGCTGCAACAAGAAAACATTCTTGCAGATGAGCAAGTGGGATTCTGAGAGGGTCGTTCGACCATCAACCAATGTTTAGTTCTCCAACATCTAATAGAGAAGTACTCATCTAGTAAAACTGCTTCTCTTTCTGCGGCCTTTATTGACTTCAGAGGAGCTTTTGACTCTATTTCCAGAACAAAGCTATGGGATACCTGCTATACCTAATGCACATGTTACATGAAGCGACCTCATTAAAAGTGTGTTGTACCTCCCAAGGCCACTTACACAATGCAATAGAAACCGAGAAAGGAGTCAAACAAGGATTCATACTGGCCCCATCCTTGTTCAATTATTATATAAATGATATGATCCCTTATTTTCCGCAATATAAATTTCCATCCTCCAAAACTTACAGGAAATCCTATTTCGGTGTCGCTTTACACAGATGACACTGCAATCCTCTCTAGAACACTGATTGGCCTTAAAACAGCCATGAAAACACTCACTGCGTATTGTAAAGAGAGCCAATTGGATCTCAACTGCCAAAAACCCCAAATCATGGTCTTTGCCAAGAGGCCCAAATCATGTGTACACGGACATAAGATTGAGCAGGTCACCTGCTTTAAATACCTGGGTATAGCCCTTCACTCACCAGGAAGCTGGATGTTGTTGGGTTTTTTAAGTCAAGATTTCAACAGCCATCAAAAATTTAAAATTTTAGGTGTAAAAGACCTCTTTAAAAAACCTAACATTGAAATATTAATTTCTACAATAAACTCGTAAAACATGACAGTTTGTCCTAATATTACAGAAGGGCAGCCAGGTTTAAGTTTCCTTAGTAGGTCTATGGCTGACGTACAATTTGAACCTGGAATTCTTGATTTCATAGAATCATAGAATTTGTAGAGTTGGAAAGAACCCTGTGTCACTTGTCCAACCCCCCGAATGCAGGAATCAGAGCTAAAGAATCCCATGCAATCTGTGTTTGAAAATCTCCAATGAAGGAGAGTCCACCACTTTCCAAGAGAGCTGGTTCCACTGTCAAACAGCTTTTACCAACTAAAACTTATTTCAAATGTTTTGTTGGAATCTCCTTTCTTGTAATTTGTATCTGTTGGTTCAGGTCCTACTTTCTGGATCAGCAGAAAACAAGATCCTTTCATTTTTCAATCTTCTCTTCTCCAGGCTCAACATACTGAATTCTTCTAACCATTCATCATAATGCTCAATTACCCCACACTTTATCATTTTGATCTCCCTCCTCTGCAACATTCTTCTTAAACTGTGGTGTCCATGACTGGACATAGTCCCCACATGGGGACTGAAACAAGCCAGAATAGAGAGGTAATATGACTTGATCTGGACACTAGACTTAGAATAGAATCATAGAATCATAGAGTTGGAAGAGACCACCAGGGCCATCGAGTCCAACCCCCTGCCAAGCAGGAAACACCATCAGAGCACTCCTGACATATGGTTGTCAAGCCTCTGCTTAAAGACCTCCAAAGAAGGAGACTCCACCACACTCCTTGGCAGCAAATTCCACTGTCGAACAGCTCTTACTGTCAGGAAGTTCTTCCTAATGTTGATACAGCCCAGTATAGCATTAGCTTTTTTTGCAGCTGCATCACACTGTTGACTCATGTTCAGCTTGTGGTCCACCAAGACCCCTAGATCCTTTTCACATATGCTACAGGTGTCTCCCATATTATATTTGTGCATCAGGTTCTTCCTGCCTAAGAGCAGAACCTTACATTTGTTCCTATTGAAATTCATTTTGTTAGTTTGTTTTGTTAGTTTGGGCCTGAGGTTTTTTCTGTAGCAATCTGTCACCTGCAAATTTGATGAGCATTCCCTCAATTCCTTCATCTAAGTAATTTATAAAGATGTCGAACAAGATATGTAGTTGAGAACTCAGTCTCTTGACCTCAGGATTTCACCAGGCCCCAAAAATCCCCTGCTATATTTTTTGCTTCTTTGGCCCAACTTTTGGCCCGAATCCCTTCCATGAGGTGAGTTCAGAAGCCATCAATATCCCTTGCTGCAGCGTCACAAACTGCATAATTGAATTGCGAAATGATGTATGCCAGGAACTGTCACAAGTCTACAAATAATCTATAGCCCCTTTCCACAGATGGTAGCAACATTGATTTCCCATTCTCCTCGGGGGGAGAGGGGAGGAAACTAGACATGCCATAAAAACCATTTGAAAATGTTCCCCTTCTCCTTAAATAAGGAGTATGTCAAATCTATTCATCTGACTGAAACACAGATTGAAAAAGAAAGGTTTCAGAATGAGATTGGTTTGACCTTAGTTAAGAAAGTGAAATATTTGGGGATCAATATGACAGCTAAAAATTCGAACTTATTTAAAGACAATTATGAGAAATGTTGGTCAGAAGTTAAAAAAGATCTAGAAATATGGTCTAAATTGAAGCTTTCCTTGGGGCGAATTGCAGTTATAAAAATGAATGTATTGCCAAAAATGTTATTTTTGTTCCAAACCTTACAGATTGTGGACAGGATGGATTGTTTCAAGAAGTGGCAGAAGGATATTTCTAGATTTGTCTGGCAGGGCAAAAAGCCCAGAATAAAATTTAAAATATTAACAGATGCGAAAGAAAGAGGGGGGTTTGCCCTGCCGGACTTTAAACTTTACTACAAATCAGCAGCATTTTGCTGGTTGAGAGATTGGCTGCTTCTTGAGAACACTGACATTTTGGACTTAGAAAGTTTTAACAATGCTTTTGGTTGGCATGCATATTTGTGGTACGACAAGGTTAAAGCGCATCAAGCTTTTAAACACCATATTGTCAGGAAAGCATTATTTAATGTCTGGATAAGGTACAAAGACTTATTGGAAAACAAGACCCCAAGGTGGTTGTCACCCATGGAAGCAAAGGCTCTGAAAAGACTCAATGCGGAGGCCAAATGGCCAAAATATTGGAAGATATTAGAATTAGAAGGAGATAAACTGAAATTGCAGAGTTTTGAGAAATTAAAGGACAAAGTGCGAGATTGGCTTCATTATTATCAAGTAAGAGAGGCCTATAATTTGGACAAAAAGTTGGGTTTCCAGGTGGAAAAATCAAAATTGGAAACAGAACTGTTAGAACCTAAAACTAAGATCCTTTCAAGAATGTATAACTTGCTGTTGAAATGGAACACTCAGGATGAAACAGTCAAATCAGCTATGATTAAATGGGCACAGGACATAGGTCATAACATTTTGTTTGCTGACTGGGAAAAGTTATGGACCACCGGTACGAAATTCACGGCATGTAATGCCCTAAGAGAGAATATTATGAAAATGATTTATAGGTGGTACATGACCCCAGTCAAACTTGCTAAAATTTATCACCTGCCTGATAACAAATGTTGGAAATGCAAAGAAATTGAGGGCACTTTCTTTCACCTTTGGTGGACGTGCCCGAAGATAAAGGCTTTCTGGGAAATGATATATAATGAACTGAAAAAGGTATTCAAATATGCCTTCCTTAAGAAACCAGAGGCCTTTCTCTTGGGCATAGTCGGACAATTGGTGTTAAAGAAAGATAGAATTTTTTTATGTACGCGACAACAGCAGCAAGAATACTCATCGCAAAGTATTGGAAGACACAAGATTTGCCCACCTTGGAAGAATGGCAGATGCAAGTGATAGACTATATGGAGTTGGCAGAAATGATTGGCAGAATCCGAGACCTGGGAGAAGAATCAGTGGAAGAGGACTGGAAGAAGTTTAAAGACTATCTGCAGAAATACTGCAAAGTTTATGAATGTTAAAATAATGTTGGATTTGGAAATAATAAGGCATTAGTGATATAGCTTTAAAAAGTATGCAAAATGCAACAGAAAAGGAGGAAAGATTAAAGTGATATTATGTCGAAAGTAAATAATATCATAAAGGTGTTTAAGTATGAGGAGAAAAGATTGGTGACATAATAGAAGGAACTTAATAATTAGAAATGAGATCTGAAAGAGGGTAAGGATTTGCTGTATCTGATTGGGTAAAGAGGAACACAAAAAAGGGAGGTGTGAGGAAGTCAAGAAAGGAAGTTAATTATTATTATTTTTATATAATTTTTTATTGGTTTTCCAACACAAATTAAAAACAAAACAACACACAATACATAGACAAACAAAACATATAAACATGTATAATTTCAAACCTCTTTTTCATAAACCTTACTTCCCAGACTTCCCCTTACCTCCCCTTTTCTGCATCCCTATTTTGAAATTTTTTCAACAACTCCTCACACCAATTGTCTAATTACTTATTTTCTTTTTTAGCTTCTTCTCATACTTAATCAATTACAGCTATAATTCTATATTTTCCTTTCCCTTGACATTTTAGCACTCTTTAATTTTACAACAGTTCTTAAGATATACTTTAAATTTCTTCCAATCTTCTTCCACCGTCTCTTTTTCTTGGTCACGGATTCTGCCGGTCATCTCTGCAAGTCCCATATCACCTTCGTCTGCCATTCTTCCAGCGTGGGTAATTCTTGCGTCTTCCAATACTTTGCTAAAAGAATCCTTGCTGCTGTGGTGGCATACATAAAAAACGTCCTATCCTTCTTAGACACCACTTGGCCGACTATGCCCAGGAGAAATGCCTCTGGTTTCTTATGAAATGTACATTTAAGTACCTTCTTAATTTCGTTATAAATAATTTCCCAGAAGGCCTTAATTCTCGGGCAAGTCCACCAAAGGTGGTAGAAGGTACCTTCAGTCTCATTACATTTCCAACATTTGTTATTGGGCAAATGATAAATTTTTGCAAGCTTGACTGTGGTCATGTACCACCTGTAAATCATTTTCATAATATTTTCTCTTAAGGCATTACATGCCGTAAATTTTATACCGGTGGTCCATAACTGTTCCCAGTCAGCAAACATAATATCATGACCAATGTCTTGTGCCCACTTAATCATAGCTGATTTAACTGTCTCATCTAATGTATTCCACTTCAACAGCAGGTTATACATTCTTGACAAATTCTTAGTATTGGGTTCTAACAGTTCTGTTTCTAGTTTTGATCTCTCCACCTGGAAGCCAATTTTCCTGTCTTGTTTGAACACTTCCATTATTTGATGGTAGTGAAGCCAATCTCATACTTTAGACTTCATTTTCTCATAGTTCTGTAATTTGTTTTTTCCACTCTCTTGCTCCAAAATTTCACAATATTTTGGCCATTTGGATTCCATATTAAGTTTTTTCACCTCCTTAGCTTCCGTTGGTGACAACCACCTAGGGGTTTTATTTTCCAACAAATCTTTATATCGAATCCAAACATTATATAGTGCTTTCCTGACAATATGGTTTTTAAATCCTTTATGAGTTTTTACCTTGTCATACCATATATATGCATGCCAACCGAATCTATTATCAAACCCTTCCAAATCCAAAATGTCTGTATTCTCAAGAAGTAGCCAGTCTTTCAACCAGCAGAAAGCTGCCGATTCATAGTACAGTTTTAAGTCCGGCAGGGCAAACCCCCCTCTGTTTTTTGCATCAGTTAATATCTTGAATTTTATTCTGGGCTTTTTGCCCTGCCAGACAAATTTAGATATATCTTTCTGCCACTTCTTGAAACAGTCCATTCTATCCACAATCTGTAATGTTTGAAACAAAAATAACATTCTAGGCAATACATTCATCTTAATTACAGCAATTCGGCCTAACAAGGAAAGTCTCAAATTTGACCATATTTCTAGATCTTTCTTTATCTCTGTCCAACATTTATCATAGTTATCTTTAAATAGGTTCACATTCTTAGATGTCATATTAATCCCCAAATATTTCACTTTCTTTGCCACCATTAATCCAGTTTCACTTTGAAATTTCTCTTTTTCAGC
Organism: Podarcis gaigeae; assembly: GCF_964106915.1. Classification (NCBI taxonomy): domain Eukaryota; kingdom Metazoa; phylum Chordata; class Lepidosauria; order Squamata; family Lacertidae; genus Podarcis; species Podarcis gaigeae. The sequence goes on from NC_139690.1 coordinate 1,288,051, forward strand.
ATTTGTTAAATTTTTCTCCAAAACTTTAGTTTTTTGCTTGTTCAACTTAAATCCTGCTACGTGACCAAAAACTTGAATTAGTTCTAAAACTCTTTTCGTACTAGTGTCTGGCTGTTGTAAAGTTAATACTAAGTCATCTGCAAAGGCCCTCAATTTGTATTGTTTAGCTCCGACCTTTTGATTGATTGGTTTATTACGGCCATTGGCCCATATCTAAAAACAATACATCCAAATTTATCCATAAACAATACAATTTAAACAGTTCCAAGTTAAAACCTGAATTCCTTTAACCAGCTGGTTCCCCCTGATCATATTTAACAAAACCTCCAAGACAGATATAAAAAGTAGTGGGGATATTGGGCACCCCTGTCGTGTCCCTTTTTCTATAGGAAGTTCTTCAGTAACCACATTGTTTACAATTAATTTTGCTTTTTGTTCAGAATATATTGCACCTATACCATTTTCAAACCTTTGGCCTACCCCCATCCCATGGAGATTCTTCTTCATAAAACTCAAAGAGATATTATCAAAAGCTTTCTCCGCATCCACAAATATTAATACAGCCTTCGTGTTAATGTTGACTTCTAGCAATTCCAAAATGTCAATTATATTTCTCACATTGTCTGACAAATGTCTCCCTGGGAGAAAGCCAGACTGGTCCTTATGAATCTCTTCCACCAACACCTTCTTTAATCTTTTTGCCAAAATGTCAGCAAATATTTTGTAATCCACATTAAGTAATGATACAGGGCAGTAGTTCTTTATCTGGTTCTTTTCAGTCTCAGTTTTTGGTATAAGTGTAATAAATGCTTCTTTCCACGATTCAGGTGCCTTTTCCCCCTCTAAAATTTCATTGCAGACCTCCTTCAACGGTTGTACTAACCATTCCTTCAAAGCTTTGTAGTATCTGGAGGTCAACCCATCTGGTCCTGGAGATTTTCCTAATTGCATATTTTGAATGGCACCCTCTATTTCTTGTTCTGTTATTTTCTCATTCAAAACCATTGTACTTTGTTGTGAAATCTTTTGTAAGCCATATTTCTTAAGAAAATCATCTATTTCTCCTTCATTCTCCGGCCCTCTTACATATAATCTTCTAAAGTAACTCTGAAAACAGTTACTGATCTCATTTGGTTTATAAATGTTCTTTCCTTCCACCTCCAAACTTGTAACTGTGTTCAATTTTTGTCTCTTCTTCAATTGCCATGCTAGAAGTTTCCCACATTTGTCTGCTGATTCAAATGTCCTTTGTCTCATTTGCTTAATTTTCCATTCTATCTCTTGATTCATCAGTTCCATATACTCCATCTGGTAGAACTTAATTTCTCTCAAAATCTCATGAGACTTTGGTTTTGACCTCAGTTTCTTTTCTCCTTCTTTCATCTTTTCCAAGATCTTATCTTTCTTCTCATTTTGTTTCTTCCTCTTTAAAGAATTCTGTTGTATTAGGAAACCTCGCATCACGGCTTTACTTGCGTCCCAAATTACTCTTTTCTCAACATCTGTCCTCAGATTTATCTCAAAATAGTCTTTCAAAGTTTTTTGGGCCTTCTTGTAAATCTCTTCATCTCTAAATAGGGTGTCATTCATTCTCCATCTGAAGGAGCCAGCTGTTAATTTCATCTCCATCTTTACGGCGTTATGGTCGGAGCAAGTCTTTGGGCAGATTTCTACTTTTTTTATCTTTGGAGCCATCTCACTAGTAACCCATATTTGATCGATTCTTGTCCATGTCATTTTTGCTTCAGAGAAAAAGGTTCCCTCTCTCTCCAGAGGGTTCCTTGTTCTCCAAATATCAATCAAGTCCATATTTTCAGTCATTTCAAAGAAAGTCTTTGGTAATCTCCCGTCCTTGGAGACCGCCTGCCTTTGTGCTTTGTCCATGTTTGTGGAGACCACACCATTCATGTCTCCCATCATGATTACATTATAATCCAAATAATCCATTAAAGTCTCATGCAACTTCTTAAAGAATTCTGCCTTCCCTTCATTTGGTGCATAAATTCCGACTGTCAAAATTTTTTCTCCTTGGACTTGTATTTCAATTGCCAAAAATCTTCCTTGTTCATCTTTAAAAATCAGCTTTGGGGCCAACTTTTCCTTTGCATAGATCACCACTCCTCTTTTCTTAACTTTGTCTGATGAAATAAATTCCTGTCCTAATCTTTTATTTATAAGCAATTTTCTGTGTGCCCTGGTCATGTGGGTTTCTTGTAAGCAAATCAAGTCCAATTGTTCTCTTTTCAAAATGTGAAAAACCTCACGCCTTTTTCTGGGAAGGTTCAATCCATTGCAATTCCAACTTAGAAATTGCAGAGACATCTTGTTATTTAGTTAGTCCCTCCTCCAGCTGCTCCCTGCTTCTGTTCTTCCTCTGTCGGTGGTTTAAGTCCAAATGTTAAATTTAGAATATCTGCTTCTGAAGTCAGTTCCACCACTCCCTTCTGAAGGTCCTCCTCATTCCTTTGCAGGAATTGTTCTTTGTCTTGCACTGTTCTTATTTTTACTTTCTTTCCTTTGTAGTTGAAAGACAAACCTTGTGGAAATTCCCACCTGAAAGGTAGATTGTTCCTTTTCAGCAGGTAAACCAGGTCTTTGTAGTGAGTTCTCGCCTCCAAGATGTATTTAGGGATGTCCTTGTAGATTTGCACATAAGCGTCTTCGATCACAGGCGATCTCTAAAGTTTTTTGGTAGTGTAGATTTAATATTTTATCTCTTTCCTCTTTGGATCTTAAAGTTATCAGACAGTCCCTTGGACACTTTCTGTTTTGTCTCTTACCCAGTCTGAAGGCAGCTGTTATCTTAAATTCTTCTTCCTCCAAGTTTACCTGCCAAAATTCCGAAAACTCTTTTGTGAGAAAGTCCACCAAGTTATCTTTTTCGCTTTCAGGGACCGATCTTAATCTCAGATTTCTCTCCTTCCTCTGTAGGTCCCACAAAGACAAGGTCGCATCATGTTCATCCAACTTTTTACAGACTGGTACCAATTTCTCCTGTGTAGTTTCAGCAGTAGTTTTAGCTTCTTCAGCAATTTTCCGAGTTATGGAGTTTTCTTCAATCAATTTGTTTATAGTTTCCGTATTAGATGTAATACTTTTAGTGTTCAGATCTAGTTTTGTTGAAAGTTCTGTCAGCTGTTTGGTATTTTCTGTACTCTGCTTTGTCAGGACTTCTAAAGATTCATTTATTTTAAGTAATGCTTGTGTCACTGGATCCATGGGTATATTTGTCACTTTTTCCTGCCCGGCTGCACCTGCTGGCAGTAAGCTTGATATTGAGCCCCTTTTCTTTTGTGCAATTTTACTTTTAGCTCTTGTTGTTATCTCTTCTGCTGGGCCACTCATGTCCCAAGGTCGTTCCCACAGGAGCAGCTTTTAAATGGAAAAATCCACTGACTTGTTTTTTACAGTCTGTTTTGCAACTGTTACCCCTCAGCCCTCTAGAGGGGGTAATTCGAAGTATCCAATAAACAAGAGAACAAAGAAACAGAAAGTCCCCCCAAAAAGTTTTTAGCAACAATCCTCCAATGTATCAAAGCTGTCAATTAATAGTTTCGGTAAAGTCTCAAACTTGTAACAAATAAAGTCCCAACTTTGTAGCAAATCTCAAATGACAGTTCACCGTCTCGGTGCCCTGCTCAGGCAGTCCGTTCCAAGAATCTAAGGCGGCAGAGAACTTTTTTTCCCTTTACTTTTTTCCATGTAGGTTAAACAAAATCCACTTATCTTCCCCCTTGCTCCTGCTTGCTAGGGGGAGGTTCAAGTTCAATGTCCAGGTTAAACAATTTTCAAATCAATTTTTCATCCAATTGCAGCTTTGTAGTTTCGTTGCTTTAGCTGTCATGCAGTCCGGGAAAGGCAGACTTCCTTAATTATTACCTTTCCCGTTTTCGGCCAAATTTTTAAACGAAGTTTTAAAAGTCCCAATAAGCCTTTCAATCCTACTTACGGATGTTGAAATTCAGTTCCCAATTTCAGGAAGGAATCGGCGCTCTCCGCTCATGGCGACGCGGCTTCACTCCACGGGCTGGGTAGCGACTCTCAGCACCGCGCGCACACCCGATGCCACTCTGGAGCCTTTAAAAAGGCTCTTTTGCAGTAAAGGGGGGCACAAATGGTGCCCACCGAGTCTCCTTGCTCACAGGCTTCTGCGCCTGTGATTTTTGAGGGTCCCCGCTTCGCCGTAGTGGTCAGACCCGAACTCGTGAAGCAGTCCTCCTCCGGAGCTCGAAGGGAGGACCGCCATTAAGCGCTGGCACCGACCGGAAGTCTCAAAAGGAAGTTAATTAAGTATGATCGAAAAAGTTGGAGTTTTTATGTTTTTGTATTTGGTTGGGTGGAATTTTGTTTTTTTTTCTACTGTATTCTATATTCTAGTGTTTTGATCTGTTTTATGTGTATTTTTTATTATGTTTTATCTCTTTTTACATTCTTTTTACTTTTGTGGTGGTTATATACTTTTATTTTGTGTAAAAACCTAATAAACATTTTTTTTAAAAAAAAAATGAAACTCAAGCGGATGAGTGAATGCAATAGATCAAAGCCCATGGCAGAGGAACCTAACTTTAAGCCTTGACTTGAGGGTGGAATGAGACTTGTTTTAAAATTTCTAGTGGTCCACCCTTGACAATATTGAAAGAATAATGAGAAAGGATACAATTTAGGGTCCCTTTTGCATACACAGGGAATCAGACCCTGAAGGGTTATGGGGAGGGGGGAGGAGTAGCTGTTCTCAGTGGCTGCTCCACTAAAGGTAAAGGTAAAGGTACCCCTGCCCGTACGGGCCAGTCTTGACAGACTCTGGGGTTGTGCGCCCATCTCACTCAAGAGGCCAGGGGCCAGCGCTGTCCGGAGACACTTCCGGATCACGTGGCCAGCGTGACATCGCTGCTCTGGCGAGCCAGAGCCGCACACGGAAACGCCGTTTACCTTCCAGCTGGTAAGCGGTCCCTATTTATCTACTTGCACCCGGAGGTGCTTTCGAACTGCTAGGTTGGCAGGCGCTGGGACCGAGCAGCGGGAGCGCACCCCGCCGCAGGGATTCGAACCGCCGACCTTTCGATCAGCAAGTCCTAGGCGCTGAGGCTTTAACCCACAGCGCCACCTGCGCTACCTGGCTGCTCCACTATCCCACCCCAAATTATGAAATTCTTCCCACCAAAGATCCACCAAACTCCAGATTTGAGTAACTGGTTTTTCAGAGTCTGACCTATGAGGATGAAGTAGAACAGGGGTCAGCAAGGCTTACTGGGCAGGGGCCAGATCACTCCCATAGAGATCCTCTGTGGTCCGGGCCAGTGCATCTGCGCATGTCCGCGGCACTGGAAATCGCTTCTGTGCATGGCCAGATACCCAAAATTGCACCTGCATAGAAGCGATTTTTGGCATCTGGGCATGCGCAGAAGTGATTTCTGGCGCCACGGAAGACAGTCCTCACACCGTGCTGGGCTGCTTTAATGCAGCACGTGGGGACTCGCCGAGTGAGTGGCTTGGTTCGGGGGCGGCTTGTGGGCTGGTTAAATGGCCTCCGTGCGCCACTTTCGGCCCATGGGCCTTAGGTTGCCGACCCCTGAAGTAGAGGAACAAAGGAGAAATGCCATCAGATTAAATTGAATTGTGCTCTGTTTTGCTGTAGGGTTGTTGTTTGCTGCTTTGCTTTTTGTTATCTTGGGACAGGGCAGAATGATATAATCATAGAATCAAGGAGTTGTAGAGTTGGAATAAACCACAAGGAGTCCATGGAGTCCAATCCCCTGCAATGCAGGACTCTTTTGCCAAATGTTGGGGCTTGAACCCACAAACATGAGATTAAGCACGCGGACCTAGTGGTGGGAGGAAAAAAATCCTTAAATAAGAGACACGGGGGAATGATTAATGGACTTCAATGTCTGTACACTAATGCGCAAAGCATGGGAAATAAACAAGATGAGCTTGAGCCCTTGGTACAGCAAACTAAATATGACATAATAGGAGGAGGCCAAGATGGCGACGAAGTAAGACGCGCTTGCCGGAGCTCCTCTTTCCAGTTCATGCTGTAAGTTACTCCGCTCCTATTTTTCTCTGGAAGTTGGCACGATAATGTTTTGATGATAACGCCAGGAACTCACCCTGTGGAAGCTTGCAAAGTCAGCGCCATAAACCTCCTTAATGAGCTTCACTAACAACCTGATTAGCTGTAACTTGGGCAACCACCGGCCGCGCTTCCCTGGCCTTCCACCAGCTCTTGCTTGGCCTTTGAAGGACTCTTAGATAACCGAGCCGCTCAAGGGGTATAGCATGACGAACCTAAAACGTGGTCGTACCTCTTCTGTGGAAGACCTTTCCTTTAATGCCTCAGAACCTATGTCTAAGGTTTCGAAGCCTACTGGGCTGGATTCACCACCTAAGACCTTAGAGCCTTCTATCTCATCATTGGAGGACCAGTTACAGATAGGTAGCCGTGTTGGTCTGCCATAGTCAAAACAAAAAAAATTCCTTCCAGTAGCACCTTAAAGACCAACTAAGTCAGTTCTTGGTATGAGCTTTCGTGTATCAGTGTATCTGAAGAAGTGTGCATGCACATGAAAGCTCATACCAAGAACTGACTTAGTTGGTCTTTAAGGTGCTACTGGAAGGAATTTTTTTTGTTTTGATCATTGGAGGAGTTTTTCTGCAATCTTGTGCCTCCTTCGCCTGTTCCCTCTAAGCAGTTAGATTGCCTACATGATCCTGCAACGACTCCAAGCAACCTTTTAAACACCTCCAAGCAGGTAGACTGTCCATATGACCCTGCAACGACTTCAAATACTCCCTTGCCAGGAGACAAATCGCTGTTGGATATAACCTCCAGCCCAGATGGCCTCTCTCCCCACCCCAACCCTCATTGTAAATCTTTATGTGATATAGTACAATTAGTGGAGCTGAGGACTTTGCAGAAATATTGCCTGCACTTGGCTGATGAAATAAAGGTGCTATCAGCTTCCATCAATATGTTAGAGGGAAAACTAAATGCCTTCACCAAAACCCCTGCCTCGATTTTGAATCCACCATTAAATCATGAGGGACCTGATAATCATGAGGCACAGAGCCTAAGTAGGGGGCAGCAGCTAGTAAACCTCCAACTCACCCCTAACAATATATGCTTGAACATCGCTCACTCCTGCTTCCCCTACTATGCCTGGAGAAATTGTAAAGCTGCTGTGATCTCATTGCGAATGTTGACCAGGTCCTACTTGGCCCAGGGTGATCTCCTAGCATTAGAATGGCTGCCAGAGACTCCAAAATTTAAGCGCTTGTTGCTCAAGTTCGACTCTCCCAGGCTTCCTGCACTTTTGAGCAAACTTCAAAATCGCCTCAACTGGTATGGAATCTTCCCACAAAGATGCTTCTTTAACAACTGTAGGGACATTATTGGGAAAATCCCAAACTCAGCAAATTTGGTTAGCTGGCCTACAAGGAGGATTGAGGATTATGACCGGAATTCGCAGCAACGGACCCTTCCTATGAACCCCTCCCTACGATTTACTAGTCAACCATCCCACCGGCAAGAAGGGACTGCCTTAAGGGGTAGAGCCTTGACGGGTCCAGCCTTGGCTATTATAGATGCTCCTAAAGATTGGCAGGAGGGACGCGGGTGGCGCTGTGGGTAAAACCTCAACGCCTAGGACTTGCCGATCGCATGGTTGGCAGTTTGAATCCCCGCGGCGGGGTGAGCTCCATCGTTCAGTCCCAGCTCCTGCCCACTTAGCAGTTCGAAAGCACCCCTAAGTGCAAGTAGATAAATAGGTACCGCTTTATAGCGGGAAGGTAAACGGTGTTTCCGTGTGCTGCTCTGGTGCCGGTTCGCCGGAGCAGCTTCGTCACGCTGGCCACGTGACCCGGAAGTGTCTGCAGACAGCGCTGGCTCCCGGCCTCTAGAGTGAGATGAGCGCACAACCCTAGAGTCTGGCAAGACTGGCCCGTACGGGCAGTGCTACCTTTACCTTAAAGATTGGCAGACACAAGCCCATGTGGACCCCCCTGCAGCGATAACGATCTCCAATCCTCAAAATGGCTGCATTCCTTGTGCTGATACCACGACGATGCAAGAGACACTGGGAGATCCAGTAGCTATTTGGACAAACACTGAGGCAGTGGCAAGGCTAAACAAGCTACTGGAAGCTAACCAAAAAGGATGTCTTTCTTCTGTCTTACATAGTGCTTTCCCATCAACAAGCCTCGATCCTCAAGGCACGACTCCTGCAACTACAGAGCATACGGCAAACGACGAGTCTATGGACTTGTCGGCTAGTAACACCCCCTCGTATCAAGATTCTCTCTTACAGCGATCTATAAATTCGCCCCAGCCACTGGCTGCTCCTGTGACATGTGACAACTTGAACCTGAAATGCAAACAATCAAAAATCACTGCCTTTTTTCACCCTACTGCCCCTTCACACAGCATGCACCTCCATTTGGATTCTCCAGGATTAACCACGCAAGAGAAATCATGACTTGAGGGAAACACAAAGCGGCCTCTTACACTACTATCATGGAATGTGGCTGGTATTAAATCCAAACTGACAGATCCATCATTTGTTGCCTATATAAATGGCAGCCACATCCTTCTATTCCAAGAGTCATGGGCCTGTGAGGACTTCTATCTAACAGGATACAAGGGCTTCTATCTGAATGCCACACAGAACTCGTCATCACATGGTAGACCGCAAGGAGGTTTGGCTACTTTTGTTTCCTTAGGCATAAATCTTCAGGCCAAAAAAATCGACATCCAGTCATCACTCATGCTGATTATAAAGTTGCAAACAGCAGAGGAAACGATAGTAGTGATCAATATCTACTTATGTCCAATTCATAAGAGAAATTTGGTTGATCTGAGATGGCAGGAAATCCAAGTGACATTGGAAACGCTTTTTGATAAATACCCAGAAGCTACTTTTCTGTTGGCGGGAGATTTTAATGGACGCCTGTCACATACTGACCAAATCTTATTTTCTAAATTTAACAAGTACCCTTCTTCACCTCTTATTACTACAGATCTTTTGCCAAGGAAATTCAAAGATAACATAGCCACTTACGCAGGTTTCAAATGAAGGCAAACCTTGCTGGCCCTCAATTTCCTTCTGCTAAATGGGGCAGTCAGCTCGGACTACCCTGCCGAATTCACCTATTGGTCAGGTTCACGTGCATCCACTACTGATTTTGTATGGATATCTCCCGACCTTACCCCAAAAATATCCAGCTTTAAGGTGGCTACAAGATTGGAGAGTGATCACTTCCCTCTAGAAATTTCCTTGACTCTGGCTGACGAACTTGATAGACACTCTTTTGTGCACCTATCAAATGATCATCTGGAGATAAGACCTACAGCCCTTAAATGGACCTCCAACTCGGCCCAGCAGTTGAACGAACTTCTCTGGTCTGATCAGCTCCAAATAAAAAGGGCTTCCCTTATGCAGGCGGATGAGCCTCTACCAATATATGACGATTTAGTAGAACTTCTAAAACCAACACTAGTTCGGTCCCCCACAAAGCATGGTAAACAGTTGTTCCACAAAAAATGGTTCGATGAGGAGTGCAAAAACTTCAAGAATCATCTGTATAATGAATGGTTGGCATACAGAGCATCAAATGACCCCATGCCAAATAACCGCCTTATCACCCTCAGGAGAAGTTACAAAGCCCTATTAAAGGAAAAGAAGCTCGAGGCAGAAAGAAACAATTGGAACAACCTTTTGATAGCTGCAGAGAATAGAAATCCAGCCTCTTTTTGGCAGTTAATTTCCAGATACCTGGGTAGGCCGCTTGCAAGAATAGAACCCCACATCTCAGCGGACACTTGGGAAAGATACTTCGCTGATCTGTATGCAGCCCATGGTGCCTGCGGAGATACGGTGGAGCCGGAAGCACTGCCCGATTGGGACCCAGTTACATGCCCTGAAGTTGAAACTCTCATAGATCGATTTAAAGCAGGCAAGGCCCCCGGTGATGACCTTATATCCATTGATGCCATCAAAGCAAATAAAAATTGGTGGATCCCACTTTTAGCAGCACTTTACACGCATATAAACAAAACAGCAAAATTTCCCTCAAGCTGGAGCTCTGCGTTGATTGTATTAATACATAAGAAAGGCCCACGTACAGAGCCGAGCAACTTTAGGCCAATCAGCTTACTAAATGTCATTGGGAAGATTTACTTGGGGTACCTACTAAACAAACTATCGAAATGGATGGAGGACGACAATATCATTGCCGATGAACAGGCGGGTTTTCGCCCTGGAAGATCTACCACAGACCAAATATTAACCTTGAATCACCTGGCGAATCTCTAGAAAGCAGCTATGGACAAAACTGGCTGCTACAAAGATCGATCGTCGCCTCCTTCATCTGATTATCAGCCTCCATACAAACACCTTTCTGAGAATCAGGCTAGACAATAAAGGCCTAGTCTCCAACCCTGTTACCACCACTAGAGGGGTAAGACAGGGTTGTCTATTGGCCCCAGCATTGTTTAGCTTTTACATTAACTCACTGGTGACTCACATGGCCAATGACGCATTCCACCCCCCTAAATTAGCAGGCCGATCTCTGAATGTTCTTCTGTATGCGGATGACGCCGCACTTCTTGCCAGATCCCCTATTGGACTGAGGAGAATGTTGCAAGCTCTACATGAATACTGTGATCAGCATGAGCTCCAACCTAACTATGCTAAGACCAAGATCATGGTCTTCTCTGCCCGACCGAGACTCCATCGATGGTCGATGAACGGGATTCCCCTAGAGCAGGTTAACTGCTTTAAATATCTGGGACAAGTAATAAGGTCAAATAGGTCTTTTCTGGCCCATAGAGACTATATGACAACTAATGCATCTAAAGCAGCCATCCAGATTAGATCTCTATATGCTAAGAGTCAGGCTCAATCAGTGAAGATAGCTTTGAGGCTCTTTCAAATGAAAGTCCTCCCCCTTCTTTTCGTGGGCATCTCTTTGGGCTCCCGTAGGGATTTTTTGAAACTGGATTCTATTCAAACGCGATTCCTTAGAGCCATCCTTAGGATTCCCCCCTCGGTAGCGGGTGTGGTTATGAGACTAGAGGTCGGCTGGCAAGCTCTACGGTATGTGGCCTTGAAGACGAAGCTCTGGCTATGGCTCAAGCTTTGTTTTAAACCAGCGGGTATTGCCCCCTTGATATTGAGGGACGATTTCCAATCATCGTGGGAAAGGGAGGTCATTAACGAGGTTCAATCCTGCAGATTGTCTCCCCTTTACTTTGAGTCTATGACGTACAATCAAGCTAGAGCTGTGATCTCCCGGAGACTGAGTGACATTGCCAGACAAGAGGACATAGCCCAGGTAAAACCAGGGACGTTCCTAGGGGACCAGATTTATCGGACCATACCAGCCCCCTACCTTGCAGAAATCCACTATGCAGAATACCGCAGACTTCTTACAGCGGCTAGATTAAATGTCCTTGACTCTGCGATATTGTGGGGAAGGTACAGGGGAGTACCATACGCCCAGAGAACCTGTCATTGTGCCATGGGTGTGGTTGAGTCCACCGAACACATTCTCTTGACTTGCCCTTCTTATGCAGAGCTTAGACAAAATTTTATAGACCCACTCCTATGTCAATTTAGCTTCCTACCCGGAGAAAACCATGTTTTACACTTGCTGAATAATGTCACTAGAGCTATACCTTCCTTGGTGGCCAAATTTCTTTTTTTAGCTTTTAAGCGTCGCAAGACTATAATTGACTGTATTGATATGCGGCTATCTGTTTAGCCCATTTTAGTGTTGGCTAACCTCTAAAATCTTCCTGGATGTTTAACTGTGTATTGACAAATGTACTTTTTCTGACTGACGGTAGAATAAAAGGTTGATGATGATGATGACATAATAGGCATCACTGAAACCTGGTGGGATAAGTCCCACGATTGGAATGTAATAATGGAGGGATACAATCTATTTCAGAGAAACAGACCAGACAAGAAAGGAGGAGGAGTGGTGTTATATGTCAGGGATGTGTATACCTGTGAAGAGATCCAAGATTTAGAACCTCAAAGCCAAAGTGAGAGCATTTGGGTCAAAATTAAGGGAGAGAAGAATAACAGTGACCTCACTGTGGGAGTTTACTATAGATCCCCAAGCCAAACGGAGGACATAGATGATGCCTTCCTGGAACAGATGGCCAAGCATGCAAAAGGAAGGGAGATAGTAGTAATGGGGGACTTCAATTACCCGGATATTTGTTGGATGTCAAACTCAGCCAAGAGCATAAGGTCAAACAGATTCCTCACTGGCCTTGCAGACAACTTCATTGTCCAGAAAGTGGGAGAAGCAACAAGAGGAACAGCCATTTTAGATCTGGTCCTAACCAATGTTGATGACCTGGTTAGTGGGGTAGAAGTGGAAGGATCATTAGGCGCGAGTGATCATGCTCTTCTGAAGTTTACTATACAGTGGAAAGGAGCAGCCAAGTATACTAGGACTCAATTTCTAGACTTTAAGAAAGTCAACTTCATAAAACTTAGGGAAGTGCTGGGTGAGATCCCATGGACAGTAATACTAAAAGGAAAGGGAGTTCATGATGGCTGGGAGTTTGTTAAGAGGGAGATAGTAAAAGCACAACTTCAGGCAATACCAATGGAAGGTGCCTAAAGAAGCCAGGGTGGCTTCTTTAACTGAGAACTTTTAACTGAGTTAAGATTAAAAAAGGATGTGTACAAAAAATGGAAAAGGGGGGAAACCACCAAAGAGGAATTCAAACAAATAGCCAGTATGATGCCTTATGAGGAACGGCTAAGGGAGCTGGGCATGTTTAGCCTGGAGAAGAGGAGGTTAAGGGGTGATATGATAGCTATGTTCAAATATATAAAAGGATGTCACATAGAGGAGGGAGAAAGGTTGTTTTCTGCTGCACCAGAGAAGCGGACACGGAGCAATGGATCCAAACCACAAGAAAGAAGATTCCACCTAAACATTAGGAAGAACTTCCTGACAGTAAGAGCTGTTCGACAGTGGAATTTGCTGCCAAGGAGTGTGGTGGAGTCTCCTTCTTTGGAGGTCTTTAAGCAGAGGCTTGACAACCATATGTCAGGAGTGCTCTGATGGTGTTTCCTGCTTGGCAGGGGGTTGGACTCGATGGCCCTTGTGGTCTCTTCCAACTCTATGATTCTATGATTCTATGATTCTAAGAGTCTCATGCTCTATCAACTGAGCTATCGCAGAATATAAACAGAGATACACACAGAAAGAGTTTTGTAGGTTCAGGGGGTCAGGCTGCACGATGCTTTGAGTCCCTCCCAATTCTTGGGGTCCTGTACTCATCAAGGGTTAAAATCTGATGGAAGAGTCTTTGGTTGAACTAGGCAATTCTAAGATAATGACTCAGCTTGCTAGCTAAGTACCTTCATTAGTATTACCCTGTGCTGGAGGATAAATAGGTGGGCTCCTCCCTCCCCCCTGGGTGGCAAATAGAAGGACAACAGCTAGGTTGGTTGTGTGACAGCTGGGTTAGAAAGCAGGCTTGCTCTGTATGTTGCCTCCTAAGCTGTAACTAAGCAGGAAGCCATCTCTGCTGGGGTGTTGATGCTATGAGCCCCTCCATATAAAGCCATTATTTCATCTTCCTTATGATCTTTCTTCCCAGCCCCATAAGAATTAAACACTTGCAATCCTTCAGTATGTCTCTGATTTGTGCTGTGTTTAACAGAGGATGATAAAATGGCTGAGACAGTTGGAACAAGAAACAGATGTCCAAAGGTTGCCTTTAGAAAAAACCCATGGATGCCAGCTCTATTTTTCATCAGAAGAGTGGTCCAGAGGAAACCATGTGCTAATATATTTCAGTTATCACATTGCAAAAAAAAGGATGCAATCAGGCTGTTATTTTCTGGCGAAGTGCAGAATGTGCCCTTGCTGAGTTAGCAAAGGCTTGGAAATATGTGAGGATGGAAATGACAGTTAGTCACCAGGAACCATTATTTATAGAGCTCATTGACTAAATCTGCTTGGAAAGAGAGGGTGGACAATTACATTAAATATATCAAAGAAGACAAAGGTCTCCCACAGTCCTTCCAATAACTCCAGATGGCTTTAGAGCTCTTTCCAGGGGATGGATACAAAATAGAGAGCTAGCAGAAAATATTCAGGTCTTAGGCCAGCCTAACTGCAGCCCAGTGCCCCCCCCCCCGTTGCTTGGGATTCCAATTCCCAGCAACCTCTACCTGGCCAAGTAGGATGGGAGTTGTGGTCCAGAACAGCCTGGGGGAGACTGGCCTTGGCTTTGTTCTGCTCTTGTAGGGCCTCTAGGGACAAGGTGCTCTCTCCATACAATTTTCAAGACAACCCTGCCAGAGAGGTCAGACTGACAGGTAGCAGCTGATCTTCTTGCAAGCTTCATGTACAAGTTGGATTTAAGCCCAGATCTCTCTGCTCTTGATCCAGCACACTGACCACTACACTGCATTGACTCATTCAGATGGCACTTGTACTTACCAATGTAATTCTTAGCACTCTCACCCAAGTTGCTATGAGATTCAGAACAATGAGTTGGTTGCCTTTTTGTGAGGTGTGCAGCAATGATGTATCACTTGAACAAGGACAGCCAACATCTGTGATTCATAAAAAGAATGTATATCAGATTGGGCAATGGCTGAATTTTAAACAGCCTAGTAAAATAACAGTTAAAGCTCAACTAATCCACATGTGCTCAGTAAACTCCTACAAGGGTTAAAGAACTTATGTACTGACATAAACCAATTATTCATTTTGGAGACACTTTTCTGAATTTCATGGCTTTGCCACCAGTGGTAAGAAAAACACATAAAACAAGGTCACTAATTATGGCACAAGGGAAACTCATGAACTGCAGTTCTTAGTCTCAATTCTGACTATACTTTTTAGATGTCCTTGGAGAAAACTTGTATGGGTAATGCACCTCCAAAGAAGTGTGACTAGCCCAAGGTCACCCAGCAGCTGCAGGTGGAGAAGTGGAGACACAAACCCGGTTCGCCGATTACGAGTCCACCGCTCTTAACCACTACACCACACTGGCATGTCTCGGGAGGGGGGGCGTTGTCAACCCCTCCTACCATCGCACTCACCACAGCAGCAGCATCACTTATGGCCCTCCACATGGGGCAGCATTTTAGCAGGGGGGCCAGCAACACTTTTGAATGGGCAGCTCCTGGAAGGGGTGTGGCTGAGGCGGACTTATAGCCTCGGGGAAGTCCTGGGAGCCAGATGAAGAGGCTTAGACTTAGAGGGTGGCATTTCACCTCTGGGCATAAGGTTCCCCTTCCTTGGGGTAGAGGATACTTACCCAGGGTTATTTTTCTAGAAAAAGAGGTGCCGGAACTCACCCTGAACGCCTCCCTTGTTCTCTTAGAATGGCAATGGTGCCCACCCGAGAGCTGCCAGAACTGAGTTCCGGTGAGTTCCAGCTGAAAAAAAGCCCTTCTTATGACTGATCACATGCAAAAGTTTCATAGACCGTAAATGTCTGATCTGCCAATGCATACCCTTCCTTGTGGAAAACAAGAGGGGACTGGTAATAATGTACTAACTTCCAGTGAGGAAATCAATGGGAAAAATTTTATTTATAACTGCTGCTTTGGAAAGGTCACATAGATTTCCTTACTGTATACATGTTTCCAATTTTCTAGGAGAAAAACAAAATTAAAATTTAAGCCCAGAGTATGTTGCCTGGATGGTGGTCATAGGGGGTGGGGAGGGAGAGGATTAAACCAGCTAGCTTGAACTATAGAATCACTACAAAATGCATTTCATATCATTCAAACTTGTTATCTTTCTTAAAAAACCCAGATAGCAGCTTTGAATAGCATATTACAGTAATATCCATGCTGTTTCTCTCATATGCTTATGGTTCCCCCCCAATTTTTTTTATTGATTTTCCAAAAATTTAAAACGAACAAACAAACAAACAAACAAACAAACAAACATGCATACATACATACATACATACATCCTCAAATCCCCTTGGCTGAATTTCATTATATATTATTTAACAGTTTTCCAAAATCGATTTTCTCATAACATTAACTTGATCACTTAACATCTTTCATTCTTTCTAATTTAGCTTTAAACATCTTAAATCCTATCCTTACATATTTAAATCCTAAACCTATCTATTATTTGCAAGCTTTTCCAATTAAGTTATCTTAACATATTTAGCTAAATAGTCTTTAAATTTCATCCGTTCTTCCTGCTACTCCTCCTTCTGTTCACGGACTCTTCCAGTCAGGTCGGCCAGCTCCAAAAAATCTATCATCTACCAATCTTTCACTGTTGGTACTTCTTGTGTTTTCCAGTTCTTCGCTAACAAAGTTCTTGCTGCAGTTGTGGCATACAAAAATAATTTAACATCTTTATTGGGCAATTCCAAACCTGTTATTCCAAGAAGAAAGGCCTCTGGTTTCTTAGTAAGTGTATATTTCAACATTTTTTTCAGTTCATTATAACTCTTCTCCCAGAAGTCTTTCACCTTGGGGCAGGTCCACCACATATGAAAAAAGGCACCTTCTTTTTTTTTTTACATTTCCAGCATTGATTATCACTATTGTGATAAATCTTTGCTAATTTTGCAGGGATTAAGTACCATCTATACATCATTTTCATAATATTTTCCTTTAACACCGTACATGCAGTGAACTTGACCCCTTTCTTCCACAATCTTTCCCACTTCAAACATTATATTATGTCCCACATCTCAGTCTATCATTACTGATTTAACTTGTTCATCCTTTGTATGCCACTCCAACAGTAAATTATACATTTTAGACATTTTTTTAACTTTAGAGTCCAACAACTCCATCTCCAACTTAGATTTTTCTGAAGCAAAACCATTTTTCTTATCTAATTTGTACAATTCATTAATCTGGTGATAATGTAACCAATTTAACTTGTCTTTAATTTGGTCAAATGGTTTTAATTTATAACTTTCTTTGTCCTCCACTAGCAAATTTGAATATCTCATCCACTTGGTGTCTATATTTAACTTTTTCTGGGCCTTCACCTCCGTTGGCGAAAGCCATCTGGGTGTCTTCCTTTCCAAGAGATCTTTATATTTTATCCATACATTGTACAAAGTTTTTCTAATTACATGGTTTTTAAAAGCATTATGGGCCTTTACTTTATCATACCATAAATATGTATCCCATCAAAACACATTGTCAAATCCCTCCAAATCTAAAACGTTGGTATCTTCTAGTTGTATCCATTTCTTAATCCAGCAAAGCGCCGCAGCTTCAAAATAGATTTTCAAATCTGGCAAGGAAAATCCCCCTCTTTCTTTAGAGTCTGTAAGTAGTTTATATTTAATTCTTGTCGTCCCCCCCCCCCCCCGCCAGATGAATCTAGGTAAAACTTTCTGCCGTTCTTTAAAACATTTCACATTCTCTATAATTGGGCTTAGAACAGAAATAACATCTTTGGCAATACATTCATCTTAACAACCGAAATCCAGCCCATTAATGACAATTTTATGCTTATGTTTTAAGGCAGATCTATTCTTTTTGAGGGATGTGGGTGGCGGGTGGAGCCTAGGACTTGCCGATCAGAAGGTCGGTGATTCGAATCCCCGCGACGGGGTGAGCTTCTGTTGCTTGGTCCCTGCTCCTGCCAACCTAGCAGTTCGAAAGCATGTCAAAGTGCAAGTAGATCAATAAGTACCACTCCGGCAGGAAGGTAAACGGCGTTTCCGTGAGCTGCTCTGGTTCACCAGAAGCGGCTTAGTCATGCTGGCCACATGACTCACCGGTACGCCAGTTCCCTCTGCCAGTAAAGCGAGATGAGCGCCGCAACCCCAGAGTCATTCACGACTGAAACCAAGGGTCAGGGGTTCCTTTAAAGGTAAAGGTAAAGGTACCCCTGCCCGTACGGGCCAGTCTTGACAGACTCTGGGGTTGTGCGCCCATCTCACTTAAGAGGCCAGGGGCCAGCGCTGTCCGGAGACACTTCCGGGTCACGTGGCCAGCGTGACATCGCTGCTCTGGCGAGCCAGAGCCGCACACGGAAACGCCGTTTACCTTCCCGCTGGTAAGCGGTCCCTATTTATCTACTTGCACCCGGAGGTGCTTTCGAACTGCTAGGTTGGCAGGCGCTGGGACCGAGCAGCGGGAGCGCACCCCGCCGCAGGGATTCGAACCGCCGACCTTTCGATCGGCAAGTCCTAGGCACTGAGGCTTTAACCCACAGCGCCACCTGCATCCCCAGGGGTTCCTTTACCTTTACTTTATTCTTTTTGAAGTCACAATATTTCCAGAACTTTTATCATTTACCTCATAGTGTTTGCCAAAATAGACATTTCCTCGTTAAATGACTTTATCTCATGTAATGAGGCATAGGAGGGAGTAGGAGAGAAGGCATGGAGAAGTAGAGAATCATTTGAAGGGATTTGGTTTGAAGATTGTCCTTTTTAAAAAATCAAGCTGCTTAAGGAAAATAAATGAAGGTCGCCAGGGTGGGGTGGGGGTGGGGAATGATAATAAATCTCTAGTGACAAGTTCTCATTGGACCAGTAATACAGTTAAAATGTAGGAAAATTAAAATGGTAATGGGATTAGGAGAAATTTCATTCCCAACTCAGAGGCATGATCTCTTGCTATGCGGATGGTGGGCGTGGGATGGGACAAAGTTTTAGGATGTAGTCTTCAAGCAGGGAGGGGTGGGACCACAAGGGTGGTCCATGCACCTCAACCTCATGCACTGTCTCATAAGAACCTGGGAGGAGCCCGATGGCTCAGACCACTGGCCCATCTAGTCCAGCATCCTGTTCTCAAAGTGGCTGACCAGATGCCTTTGGGAAAACTGCAAGCAGGATCTGAGCACAAAAGCAGATGTCCCTTCCTGCGGCTTCCAGCAACTGGGATTCAGAAGCATTGCTGCTTCTGACTGTGGAGGCAGAGCAGAGCCATCCTGGTTTGTAACCATTCACTGGGCTTTCCTCCATGAGTTTGTCTAATCCTCCTTTAACACAGTCCAGGTTAATGGTCATCACTTCCTGTGGAGTGAGTTCCATAGTTTACCTATGTGGTGTATGAAGAAGTATTTCCTTTTACCTGTCCTGAATCTTCTCCTGTTGGAGGTGTCAGGCCTCTTAATACCAGTTCCTGGGAACTTCAGGCAGGTAAGGGAATGTGGATGGGCTCAGGTGCTGCTTGCAGAATTCCCAGGGTGGCATCTGGTTGGCGACTGTGAGGACAGAGTGCTGAACTGGACGGGCTGTGGAACATCCTCCCATCAGATGCCAAGCAAATAAATAACCATACAACTTTTAGAAGACATCTGAAGACATCCCTGCTCAGGGAAGTTATTTATGTTTGATGTTTTCGTATGTTTTTATATGTGTTGGAGGCTGCCCAGAGTGGCTTGGGCAACTCAGCCAGATGGGCGGGGTATAAATAACACCACCACCACCATCGGGGGCAGTGGTCAAAGGCAAGAAATGGTGTTGAAGATAGAGGAAGATAGAGGAAGATTTGAAAGTGTTGTCTCTAGCAAGAAGAGAAAGGGTCATTGGGGCATTCAAAGAAGACAGCAAAACACAGAGGGCAGGGCACAGCTAGTCTTCACTGCAACCACACACTCCCCATATTCCATGTTTTTGGCTGCACATGAAAATAAATGCTGCCTTGTGTGGCATGACTGAACTGTATGGAGATAGGCCTCCTTCTTGCTGAGATGTTCAATGTGTGTATGGGGACTTACAAGATGGGTGGGATTCATTCCTCTCCCCCCTGTGTACCACATGGGCTGCATATATGAACTCAGTGGGGAGTATATGTATAGGATTGCCCCACAAGTGGTGGGGAGATCACAAATGGCTGGGGATGAAATGAGTCCTCCCTGCCTTAGTTAAATTGGTTGTCTCTGAAGGTGCTCAAGTACCCTCTGCTGATGCTTCATCAGATGGGGACAATCTCTTCCAAGACCTACTAACCCCCCCCAAAAAATTCTCTGTAAGGCAGGAAAAATAAAAACAGCAGTATTGATTCCCTCACATGAAAACAGAGCCCAACTGTATCAGAAATATCTTAAAGACTCATATAATTAGTATGAATGTAAATAAGTATTTACATTCTGCAGCCTTCTGCTCTCCACAGCAATGGAACAATCAGTGGCTTTATATTTTGCTGACAGACAGGGAAATCTTTCTAAAACACATTTACATTTCAGATGGAGTGTAAAACGATTTACACACTATAGTCTTTAATATTTCTCACTCTGGTTTGTCAATATGAGGCATGTGAAACAGAGTAAATAGAGAAATAAATTGCACAAGCAAATAGCTTATTTTAAGCCCCATGCACCAAAGGAAATATTTTTCTCTCTTTCTAGAGTTTCATTCTGCTTTGCCAGATTGTTTTTTGATGACAGTTTAAGTTTCTGGTTTTCTTAAACAAGAAAACAAGGTTAGGTTGGAGCAGAGAGAAAAAAAATATTTTCAATAGATTCCATTCTCTAGAACAGGAGGTCTGAGAAACCAAAGCAACTTTCACATTTCTTTTAATCACAGATGCAGCTGTTGACATTCCTCTTTAGTTAAGTGCTTAGCCGCAGTATGAGAAGAAACAGCACCTCAACTCCTGGGCTTCAGCTCAAACTCCTTTCAAGGGGAGAGACCCTGGCTCAGTAGCAGAGCACATGCTTTGTGTGCCAAATGACCCAAATCCAACACCAGGCACCTTCAGTTAAAATGGATGATGCTTATAAAGGCCTCCAAGGCTGGCACAAGACATTCTGCCACCTGAGCAGAGGCAGACCAGCTGCCTCCGCTTCCCTGTACACAGTGACAGCTGTAGCCCCCCATTAACCACCTGCCCCCACCTCCTCCTCTAACCTCAGTACTGTCTTGCTCTGAAAGACACGGTATCCTTCCTCCTGCTCTCCAGGGTTGCCTCACTCCAAACACCTCACTCCACAGAAGGTCCCTTCCTTGGACCAAGGCATGGGTAAGGGAGGCAGGGATTTATGAGCACTAGAGCCACTCTGCTGCTGCTCTTAGAGGCCTAGGCAGCTGTATCTGGGCTGGAGTAGTGGCTGGTTGACCAGCAGTTCCATTCACCACAGCAACACTTCATTGGCCAGCTGGCAAAACAGCACTGAGTGGTTCTCTTGGTGGGTGGAGGTGGCAGATGTGAATGAGCCAGGGGACCCTGACTCATGGCCCTCACAATCTGCCACCTGCGGCAAAGGGTTCCACTTGCCTAATGGGTTGGCGAACAGGTGCCTGTCAGAATACAGAAAACCTGCCTAGATGGTCCAGTGGTCTGACATGGTCACCTGCTGATACTCCTCTTTTCAAGAGACATCACTCCCCTTTGCTGACACATGGAAGTGCAAGGAAAGGGTTGAAGGTGGAAGAGAAATTATTAACAATGGCCACATAATGATCATTCTGTACGCATTTTTGAAGATGGCTTTAAAGGGTTTTATGATACCTTTATGACTGAGTTTTAAAGAAGGTAGATTATATTACTTGTACAGCAAAGCATAAATCTTTTCTCTAACCAGTCACCCTCTTCCAAGTTCTCTGTCGTTTGGTGTAAATATTTTGACGATGATATGGGGAAGAATTGGCTGCCATGCCCTTCACTAGTCTCATTCATATTCCCCTGGCTTTAATTACTCCTGTCAATTCTTCATGTTTCATTACCTTCACTTCAGATTTTGTCTGTATAAACATTTGGGGAATATATCTCCCCCTCCTCTCAGTGCTATCATGAAATGGTATCCAGCCATCTGGATGTGTAACCTTCTTGTCGTCAAAGAGCTGGTGTACTTATTATGCAGTCCTTAATACTTAAATTATCTGTTTCCTGCTCTTCAAGCAAAAAAAGGATCTTTCATGGCAGAGTAGTAGTTATGGAATGAACTTTGATGCCCTTTGTGGGAAATAATTATATAGCATTTAGCCATAAATAACAAATCATTTTCATTTTCTTCACGGTGATTGAGGTGCATCGACAACTTCAAAAATAGCTTTTAAAAAATTGGGGAAAAACATTTAATAGAATGTTCTGCCTCAGAATGAAACTGATTGTGCTTATTATATATCATTTGCAAATCTAAACACTATCAGCAACACTGAATAGCTGGATATGCAGTTCAGAGATGATGGGAATTCTAAGCCAAGTGATGATCCCTCCAGACTACAATTCATAGACTCATAGAATCATAGAGTTGGAAGAGACCACAAGGGCCATCGAGTCCAACCCCCTGCCAAGCAGGAAACACCATCAGAGCACTCCTGACATATGGTTGTCAAGCCTCTGCTTAAAGACCTCCAAAGGAGGAGACTCCACCATCATCTTTGACCATTGGCCATGCTGGGTGGGGGCTGATGGGAGTTGGAGTCCAACAACGTCTGGAAAGCCAGATGTTCTCCATCCCTGGAGTATAGGTAAAGGGAAAGCAAATGTTATAAACTAAACAAGCCAAATCATTGCAGTCCAACAGAAGGGAAAGTAGCTGTCACCATATTTGGCCATGTGTTTCTACCTAAAGAGACATGAAAGTTTAAGAACACAAGCTGATTACATCCCACCTTTAAAAAACCCAGTTCTTCTGTTCCTCAAGGAGTTACAGTATACTCCATGCAATGAACTTACACTCAAATGTAATGGAACACAATCACATGTGCTGACTTGAAAATAGAGGGAGATTTTACAGAGAAATCACTATTATGTGCTAAAGAGCTGCCAGCTGTTATAGGAATGTGATAAGGAATTTACTAGCATTATAATCTCAAATGGACAGAAGTAATTTAAAGAGACTGTGATTCATAGCTAGATAGAGATACAGAGATGCTCCTTGGAATCTTTTAATGCTAGTCACTTGGATGTCTTCAATGAGTATTCAGAATCAAGTTCATGAGCAGGGATGCTCATTGCTTATTAGATGGTAAGCATCAAATGATGAGATATTGGTGAGAGTAAACCGCTATCACAAATGAATGACCAAAGACGGGGCTCTTACTGAATTCAAGATCCATTTCTCTGAACCACACCAAGTTTCTACAATCTCGGGGGGGGGGGCACCTGTCAACTCACACACAGGGTGGGTCATGATCTTGTGAAGCAGCAGTGAGGGCAAAAACAATGATGGCAGCTAGTCGTGGAAAGAAGCTTTCATCAGATTGATACCCAAACTAGAAACTGAAAAGACACAACTTAAGAACTACCGCCCCATCTCCCTCCTAAATGTGGATTACAAAATATTTGCAGACATTTTAGCAAGCAGATTTAAAAAAGTTTTAAATGAATTAATTCACAAGGACCAGGCAGGCTTTCTCCCAGGCAGACATTTGTTTGCTAACACAAGGAACATTATTGACATTTTGGAACTTTTGCAAACAAATATCAATACAAAAGCAGTGTTAATATTTATAGATGCGGAGAAGGCCTTTGATAATATTTCATGGACGTTTATGAAGAAAAACTTGGAAGGGATGGGAGTGGGACGGGGATTTGAGAATGGGATAGATGCAATTTCTTCAGAACAAAAGGCTAAATTGATAGTGAACAATGTGGTGATGGAAGAGTTCAAAATTGAAAAAGGAACACGACAAGGTTGCCCTATCTCCCCTTTGCTATTTATTTCGGTCCTGGAGGTGCTCTTGAATATGATTAGAGGAGACCGGTTGGTGGAAGGAATTCAGGTCGGAGCGAAACAGTATAAACTTAAAGCATTTGCAGATGACCTAGTTTTGACCCTACAGGAGCCAGAGTCTAGTACGAAAAGGGTATTACAATTGATTCAGGAGTTTGGTCGGGTGGCGGGATTTAAACTTAACAAGCAGAAAACCAAGGTTTTGGGAAAAAATTTGACACCTTTAGAATCAGAAAGGTTTCAGAAAGAGACAGAGTTAAATGTGGTTAAAAAAGTAAGATACCTAGGGGTAAACATAACAGCTAAGAATCTGAGTCTATTTAAGGATAACTATGAAAAGTGTTGGTCAGAAATTAAAAGGGATTTAGAAGGTTGGTCAAGATTGAAACTTTCCTTGTCGGGCCGAATTGCTGCTATAAAGATGAATGTATTGCCAAAAATGCTGTTTTTGTTTCAGACTTTACAGATTGTGGATAAAATGGAGTGTTTTGGGAGGTGGCAAAGAGATATTTCCAAATTTGTCTGGCAGGGCAAAAAGCCCAGAATTAAGTTCAAGATATTAACTGATGCTAAAGAAAGAGGGGGCTTTGCCCTGCCAGACTTAAAGTTGTATTATGAATCAGCAGCTTTCTGCTGGTTGAAAGATTGGCTGCTTCTTGAAAACACTGATGTGTTGGATCTGGAAGGTTTTAACAATGCTTATGGATGGCATGCATATTTGTGGTATGACAAGGTTAAAAGTCACAAGGCTTTCAAGAACCATATTGTCAGGAAAGCAGTGTTTAATGTCTGGACAAAATATAAAGACTTATTGGAAAACAAGACCCCAAGGTGGTTATCACCAATGGAAGCTAAGGCCCGGAAAAGACTCAATATGGAGGCCAAATGGCCGAAATATTGGGAAATATTAGAAAAAGATGGAGATAACTGGAGGCTGCAGAGTTTGGAGAAACTAAAAGATAAAGTGCGAGATTGGTTACATTATGCTCAGATTAAAGAGGTTTTTAAGTTGGACAAAAAGATAGGATTCCAGGTGGAAAAATCAAAGTTGGAAACAGAATTGTTAGAACCTAAGACTAAGGTACTTTCAAGAATGTATAACTTGCTGTTAAAATGGAATACACAAGATGAAACGGTCAAATCGGCTATGATTAAGTGGGCACAGGACATTGGGTACAATATCATGTTTGCTGACTGGGAAAGGTTATGGACCACCGGTCTGAAATTCACGGCATGTAATGCCTTGAAAGAAAATTTTATGAAAATGATATATAGGTGGTACATGACCCCAGCCAAGCTCGCAAAAATATACCATTTGTCTGATAATAAATGTTGGAAATGTAAAGAAACTGAAGGAACGCTCTTTCACCTCTGGTGGACCTGCCCTAGAGTTAAGGCTTTCTGGGAAATGATATATAACGAGTTGAAAAAGGTATTTAAGTATACCTTCCCTAAGAAACCAGAGGCCTTTCTTTTGGGCATCGTCGGCCAGAGGGTGTTAAAGAAGGACCGAACATTTTTTATGTATGCAACAACGGCAGCAAGGATACTCGTTGCTAAGCACTGGAAAACCCAAGATTTGCCCACACTGGAAGAATGGCAGATGCAACTGATAGACTATATGGAGCTAGCAGAAATGACTGGCAGAATCCGAGACCTGGGAGAAGAGGCTGTGGAGGAGGACTGGAAGAAATTTAAGGACTATTTACAAAAATATTGTAAATTGTATGAATGTTAAGAAAGATGTAAGATTATCAACAATATGGCACCAATAAGTTAGTTAAAAGGAATATGAAGATAAATGAAAATATAAGAAAAGATAAATTTTGGATAAATATTATGTTAAAATTAAGCTTTTAAGGTTTGGGCTAAATTATCTAAAGTTAGGGATACAATATTGGAAAATTATAATATAAGAATTGAAACAAGGTGATAAATTGCTGGGTAAAGCTCGAAAATTTGGAATGCAGGAACGAGAGTTGCGAGGAAGTCCAAAGAAGTGAAGAAAATGTGGATATTGAAAAATTATATGTTATTTTGTTTGTTTTTTCTATTGTATTAAGAAAATCTTTAATAAATATTTATTAAAAAAAACAAAACAATGATGGCAGCTAGTGAGGTGTGTTGGAGGAGAGGGAGTCAATGGCCTTACTGGAGGTTATCGCTGTGAGTCAGAAGATGATACATGCACTACATTGCAGAGCTGATGATATCATAATCCCACCCCCGTCTGAGCATGGCTGAACAGCTGAACTCTGCCGCTAGCAATGTAAGCATATGGGGACTCAAACTAGAGCAGCCAGTATCCAGTCTCTAGAGCCTTCCTTCATGCAGCAGCTGCACTCTGGCTCTTCAGGAGGTCAGGTAGATGAGGCCGTAGGGCAAGAATGAGAAATTTGTGACCTTCTAGATGTTGTTGGGACTCCAAATCCCATCAGTCCCATTCAGCATGGCCAATGGGCAGAGGAAAGATGGGAGTTGGGGTCCAGCAGCAAATGGAGGGCCACAGAAGAGAATCAGATGATCTCCTGGCTTGCACAGTGGCAGCTGATTTTGCAAACTGATTGGGACACACCAGGCCCCATAATGCCTTAAAGCCAAGCTAGCTTATGTCCAAACAGCTTACCTTTAGCACTACCACCCTGCCTGCCTGGGGTCTTTGCCCCTTTCCAACCCTATGTTTGTTTTTTTGGAATGCAGCCTTCAATTTATGCTTTATTTTTTAAAAAGATGATTGGATTCTATAGGTTTAAAAAGCTAAAAATGAAAACATAAAGCATAATAATTAAAAGGAAACACCATCTCTGTAGCCCTCGGTGGTACTGTTCAATTACATACAAGTCATTTAAAAATTCTAATGCTTGTTGGTTTCATTTCATTGTGCAACTACAAGTAATCAGAATGAGTCTGGGTAGAGTTTCATTTGCCATCGTAGTGGAAATTGTGGGTGGAAAATATGAATCACTGTGTGTGGAGTAAATAACAAAAGAATCAGCTGGGTGCCTGGATTCAAAACACAGGGGCGTAAACACACTCTCCAATGCTAAGTGAGTTTAACATGCTTTAGAAGGTATTATGCAGCAGAAGGGAGAAATTGAAACACCATGAAAAATGGGATGGGAATTCAGAAAAAGATAAAATTATGTATTGAAATATATATGTTAAACTTTTGAAAACTTAATAAAAATATATTTTTTAAAAATGCTTTACTTACAGATTTGAAGGTCAAATTCATGCATTTATCCAAGCAGCAGCAAGGAGAACATAGGCAGAAACTATTGGTTAGAAAATACAGAAAGATAGTTTCAAACTCATGCTCTAAGCTTGGAGCTTGCTTAGGCACATCTTCCTTGCTGAGTTACATGGCAGGGATGAGAGAGGGAGCAGCAAAAGAAGGCTTCACTTCCTCCCTTGTCAGAAAAGGGGCGTGTGTGACTTAGCTGAGTCTAGGAATCCAGCTGTATTGTCTTAACTACTTTGTGCACTAACATAGCACACATGCATAGTTATGTTTGACTACAATTTCCCAAAGAAATGAAGAGAAAGGCCAACAGCCTGTCACAGCAATGCTAGTTGATGTTCATTTGTTTATGCTATGATATCCATATCTGTGGCTGAATGGATGATAATTTGTCTGTCCCATGATTGTCATTAATATATGAAATAAAAGGCCACCAAATCATAAAGAAAGTGTCTGGCTTCTCTGTGCTTATAGCAAGATGGAGATTGTGTGTTAGCCCATTTCCAGATGTTTTTGTTTGAATCCTTTTGAATTCTTTCCATTTTGGAGCAATGGATAGACAGGTTGCAGTTAACAGATAAGTTAACAGCTCTTTTGTTCCACATTGTTTATTAGCACCCTCAAAGATAGGTAGTAAAAGGAGTTGTGGTGTAAGTTCAACATGACCAAGTATGATGTTTTTGTATTTCAGATCCAATTTAATCTCAAAATGTCTTAATTTCCAAGCACTCCCACTGAAGGTGAAGGAACATGCCCCTTTGTGTACATACTCTGTTCTGACTCTGTCCTTATTGCTGGTCTTTGCTTCTCACCCGCCTGACCTGTAACCTAACCTCCAGCCAATCTGTGGGTCACTTCTCACTGCCCTCCTGAGCTTTAGCACCTGAACTGGTCCCTCGCTGCAGCCCATCAGGGAGTGTGACAGGAATTGGTTCCCCACCTCACTGGTCCCCACAGGGGTTGTAGAACCTCTGACACGGATCACAAAAAGCCATGGAGTGTTCATTACCACCCTGTCTTCTGGTGAGTGAATAATCCTCACCCACAGCTACAGCTGAGCTACAATAGATCTCTAGTGTAGCTCTAAACACAGGGAAGGGAGAGCCCTTGCTTCTGGCCAGCAACTATACCATTTTCTGATGCTCATTTCAGGCAGAGACAATATGGGTGAGAGCAATACTTCCCTCTGGCTAAACACATCCAGCAACCTAATGAAAACAATCTCCAGCTCTAATAGAGAGGCTCAAATGGAAGCATTAGGATAATCAGAAAAAAGCTTCTTTTTTTTCTTCTCTTGGTGACCTGAGTTGGATACTGGCAGCCTAAAATGTGCAGAGACAGGTACTTTCATTCTATAAATTCCGATACATTTAGGTCTCAGGAGTGCTTGAGAATCTTTCTCTCAAAGTTCATAAATGCTGAAGCCAGAAATTTGCAAGCTCACCCTGTTGATCCTATTGCTTTTCCCACAAGTGGTCCATTTCCAGTCAGTTTTGCATGTGTTCATTGATTTTGTCCTTCTGCATTAATCTGTCATTTTTTTTTAAAAAAAAGTCCATACAAAGCAAAAACAAAAACCAGATTTGCATATGCATGTTACAGTTGAATATGTATCTTATTCCAGTGCATCATTTGGCATGAAATCCATAGGATAAATATATTCAAATTTGGGTGCTCATCCAGGATGTCAAGATTAAGTCAAGCAGACAAGTAAAATATGGAAGACAGTTGGATATTTTGTTATGAAAGGTATAATAATTGCCTATTCAGATTGGACAGAGATCTATTTTGTTCAGCGTTCTCACAAGGGCCAGATAGATGCTTCTAGGGATAATGGGCATTTCGTGTTGGAACATAGGAAGAAGCCTGTGGCAAGTGTGGCAACCTGCCTCAGTAAACATGAGAGTGAGGTAATAGGACCAGATATGTGTCAGAATGAGTAATCCTTGAGAGGTCTGATATTATTGACTCTCCAGGGTTTCAAACCAGAAATTCTGCAGCCCCATCTTTTGATGTGTAACAGAGACTTGGTTGGATGAAGTAGATGGGCCTGTCCTTGCTGCTGCTTGTCCACCAGGTTTCTCTTATGCACAGCAACCCAGGCCATATGGGCAGCAGCGTGGGGGTGTGGGTTGCAGTGATTTTTAGGAAGTCATTAGCTTGCACCAGGCATCCTGTCGGGGAGACCCAGTTTTCTGAGTGCATGTTCTGGAAGTTGGGCAATAGGGATAGTACGAGATTCCTTTTGGTGTACCGACCTCCCCGCTGCACCAAGGATTCCCTGCCCAAGCTGCTTCAGGTTGTGGTGGATGTTCTCCTGGAGACACCTAGTTTGTTTGTCCTAGGGGATTTTAACATCCATGCCGACACAACCTTACAAGGGACCGATTGGGACTTTGTGGAAAGCATGGCCTCCATGGGGCTGTCCCTGAATGAGTTTGGTCCAACTCATAGTTGCCTTGGACCTGGTGTTCACCTCTATTGATGTGGATGATCTGACATTAAGTAATAGCAAAACAAAATAAGTGTCATGGTCAGATCACTTCCTGGTACAACTGGACTTCTCCATGACCCTTCCCCTCTGCAGGGAGGTGGGACTGATTCAGATGGTCTACCCCTGCCACTTAATGGATCCAAATGGTTTCCAGAGAGTGGTAGGGGATGCTTTATCCCATGTTGATGGCCTTTCAGCTGATTCCCTGGTGGCCCGCTGGAATGTGGAGTTAACCAGGGCTATTGACTGTCTGGCTCCGAAGTGCCCTCTCCAATTGCATGGAGCCCGGACAGTGCTGGTCCTAAATGGGGTAACTGGGCCCCTAAAGGACCAGGTGCGCAGCCTGGGAGTCATTTTGGACTCAAAGGTGTCCATGAGGCTGCAGGTTAATTCTGAGTCCAGGGCAGCTGTCTACCAGCTCAATTTGATACGCAGGCTGAGACCCTACCTGTCTGTGGACTGTCTCATCAGAGTGGTACATGCTCTAGTTATCTCCCACTTGGACTACTGCAATGTGCTCTACATGGAGCTACTATGAAGGTGACCTGGAAGCTACAACTAATCCAGAATGCGGCAGCTAGACTGGTGACTGGAAGTGGCTGCCAAAATCATATAACACTGGTCCTAAAGGATTTACATTGGTTCCCAGTACATTTCTGAGCACAATTCAAAATGTTGGTGTTGACCTTTAAAGCCCTAAATGGCCTCTGCCCAGTATACCTGAAGAAGCGTCTCTACCCCCATCATTCAGCCTGGACACTGAGATCCAGCTCCGAGGGTCTTCTGGTAGTTCCCTCACTGCAAGATGTGAGGTTGCAGGGAACCAGGCAGAGGGCCTTCTTGGTAGTGGCACCCGCCCTGTGGAATGACCTCCCATCAGATGTCAAGGAAATAAACAACTATCTGACTTTTAGAAGACATCTGAAGGCAGCCCTGTTTAGGGAAGTTTTTAACGTTTGATCTTTTATTGTGTTTTTAAAATTCTGTTGGGAGCCGCCCAGAGTGGCTGGGGAGACCCAGCCAGATGGGCGGGGTATAAATTTTACTATTATTATTATTAGACATGGGTTTTATCCAAGGCAGTGCTAAGTTAAAGCAACTTAGCAGTATACTTTGCTCTGCTTGTGAAATGTTTGCAGCAGTGGAATGTTGTTTAGCAAGAGAATGCATGAACAGTTGCTGATAACCTTGTAACACAAAGAAGAAGAAGAGTTTGGACTTGATATCCCGCCTTTCACTCCCCTTCAGGAGTCTCAAAGCGGCTAACAATCTCCTTTCCCTTCCTTCCCCACAACAAACACTCTGTGAGGTGAGTGAGGCTGAGAGACTTCAGACGAGTGTGATGAACCCAAGGTCACCCAGCAGCTGCATGTGGAGGAGCGGAGATGTGAACCCGGTTCACCAGATTACAAGTCTGATTACAACTCTTAACCACTACACCACACTGGCTCCCACTAGGTGAACTGCTGTGTTGGATTCCTCTGTTGTGGCAAAATGGGCAGGTCGTCTGGCTGTTAACCAGAAGGTTGGTGATTCAAGCCCACACAGCTGTGACAGCTGTAGGCAGGATTCCTGCATTGCAGGGGTTTGGACTAGATGACTCCCGGGTCTCTTTCAACTCTACAATTATATAATTAAAGCTCACCTGCCTCTAGCACAAGAGCTCCTGCATTAGCAGAGAACATTGGATAAGGCATTGCTAAACAACCATTGCTAAATCTGTCAACTTTTGTAAGTCCTTTCTTGAATGGCATCTCACCCAGCTTTCCCCAACTCCAGATGTTGTTGGACTGCCAGCTCCATTGGCCTCAACCAGATTAGCCAGTGGTCTGGGATTATGGGGTTGCAGTTCAACAACAGCTGGGGGACATTGGGTAGGGGAGGCCAATCTAAGGTGAAGTCTCTTTAGCTCAAGTTCTATACTGCAGTCACTTATGCTGCTTTTGAGTGGCCGTAGCAACATCAGAAGCTGATGAATCTTCATTTCACGTCTGCATTCAGAGCCCTAAACCAGATCCTCCCAGCTATGAAAAACAGCTGATTGGTACACAAAGCACATCTGATTCCTTTTTCACAATTTCCATTTAATTCCTTTTCAGATATCCGAGCATTCATAAAATTTTAAAATTACTGAGAGAATCTTGGGAGTGGGGGAGCTATCACATTTTATTAGCTTGGCAACAAAGGACTTTTTATAACTGAAAAAATATACTCTGCATCACACTTTTATCTCCATAGTGAGGAATTCATTATTTGCGTTGTGGTAGCGTATGTTAGGCAATCAGAGGTCAGGCCCAGGGCTCTGTACTGAAGAGCCTCCCCCACTCTGTATCATGATAAGTCTCATAAAGTGCAATGTGGCTTATAAACAGATGCAAAGTTTCAAGTAATGTGAGCTCATTATCAGCCACCTGATGAATAATGCAACTTTCTCCAAAACTTAGGGAATTATCGGTGTCTCTGTGGTTCAGCCAGCTTGCAGACCATGAATACACTGCTTTCCTTTATTATATCATCTCTTAAATACAGTCAGGGGTATTTCAATTCGGGAACCCTTGACACTGATTGCTATTTTGAGGATTAGAAGACATTTTAACACTTCTTAGAGGGAATTTATTATAACAAAAAGGTATCAGAAATACTTTCATGAAATTAAAATGTCAGAACACAATGTAGCCAAAATTTATAAACTTTCCAGAACTTTATTTGAAAATTCATTCATTTGTGAAAATTGATGTCTGTAAAAGGTTGGCTGCATCTCTGATAGATATCCTGATTAGTTTAAAAATTAAACTAATTGGGTTTATTGCTCTGTGATAACATAGGAACATGTAGGAAGTGGCCATCTAGTGAGTCTGATCTAGTGAGTCTGATCTAGCTCAGCACTTTCCACACGGAGTGGCAGCCGCTCTTCGGGGTTTCAGGCCGGGTTCTCTCCCAGTTCTGCCTGGGGATGCCAGGGACTCAGCCAGAGACCTTCTGCATGCAATACAGACGCTCAGCCGTCGAGCCCTTCCTTAAGAATGGGCAGCCTTTTGCTGTCAAGGGTCCCATTCCCCCAGGCGGAGGTTGTGGGACTGCATGCCAGCAGGGGGCCAGAGGCAAAGGGTTCTGGAAGGACTCATCCAGAATAAAGACTGCTCTGTTTCAGTTTTGACCGTAGCTGCCTCGGATTATAAGACACCATGGTCTGAGGGAGTTATACTCAAATAAGAATAGAGACAAAAGCAGGTGAACGTAATTGTTTTCTAAATTTAGTGTGCTGCGCGCACACACACACACACACACACACACACACAGCAGAAGTCTACCAATTTGTTCTCAGACAGCTTTTTTTTGGGGGGGGGGAGTTCTTCTTTTCCCCAAGCTCTATGATCATTGGTGTTTTTTATTATTATAAAAAATCAATCCATGTTTAATAAAATAAAATACTGACCCTTCCACTTGTTCTCAAATTAGAAAGAAAGGAGGGCACTTAGGATAATAGAATTGTAGAACTGGAAGGGACCCTGAGAATCATCAACTCCCTTAAATACAGGAATATGCAGCTGTCCCATATGGGAATCAAATGTATCAGCACCTGCTCCAACCAACTGAACAGTCCAGGAAGTTCAGCTGAACATTAAGAAAATTAAGCAGGAAACAAACAGGAAGGAACCCTGATGGGATGAAATAATATGTCCCATTAATAACTGTACATAGGATTGAAGTGTTGGTGGTTGTTTATAGCATGATAGTTGCCTCAGATACAGTTCATTCCAGCAATGTCAATGGATTCAGAATTTCAGAATCCTACATCCAATACAAGTTGAGCACCAAATTCAATTATATATTTGAAACCGACTGAATTCAACACCAGACAGCTCTCACTACCATTTCCCCACTTAATAAATACTAATTATATATATATATATATATATATATATATATATATATATATATGTATGTATATATATATCCCGCCCTCCCCAGCTGAAACCGGGCTCAGATCAGCTAACAACATTGAAATGTAGCCTTATTGGACTTTACCGATTGGTTGGGTGAGCGTTGCTCTCAGACGGGAGGAAGGAAGTCAAATGACACCGAAGTTTGGTTCAGAGAAAGAGTTTATTCTGCTCTCCAGATAGCAGAAGGCAATTGCGTGGTCAGTCCACAGCAAGTCCAAAGAAACGAGAAATTTCATGCAGTATATATATCCTCCAGGCACCCTCTCCCCCCTTCCCCAGGCATCCAACCACGTCAGCTTATACACGTAAGTTGACATCCATGACCATAAACAGATATTCCTGTTCCGGTACTCTTGACCATAAAAGGTTGTTCCTGTTCCTATACTCTTATCTTGGGGCAGGAAGGTCACCAACTCTAAGAGCACTCCTGGCGCCATTCCCGGGTCTCTTGTCAGACCTGACAAGGTCTGTGCAGCAGTGTGTAAGATAAGACCCAGATGTGCCATCCCTGCTCCACTCGGAACTGGCAAGGCAATTCCATTGCCGTCACGGACTGATAAAGGAGAGGGCTTTGAGCACTTGTTTATACAGCTGGGTTTCTGTTTTTGCATTAGCTCAAGAGCTCAAGTTAAAGCATTTTAGAAATGCTCCCTTGGAGAAGGAAAAATGTGGATTTTGGGTCCCGTTTCAGACTGACTGCACAGAAACCCATTCCTTCAACATTCTAAAATAATTTCATTATAAAATCAATTCAAATCAGATTAATGGCAACCATTGGGCTAGAGTTCTGTGAGGATTGCCAAAGGAGGGGGTCAGGCTGTGCCCTGGGCAAAGGCCAGGTGGAACAGCTTTGTCTTGCAGGCCCTGCGGAAAGATGTCAAGTCCTGCAGGGCCCTAGTCTCTTGTGACAGAGCGTTCCACCAGATCGGGGCCACGGCCGAAAAAGCCCTGGCTCTGGTTGAGGCCAGCCTAATCCTCTCTGTGGCCCGTCCCCAAGATGTTTTTGTTTGAAGACCGTAAGGTCCTCTGTGGGATATACCAGGAAAGGAGGTCCCATAGGTACGAGGGTCCTAGGCCATATAGGGCTTTAAAGGTTAAAACCAGCACCTTAAACCTGATCCTGTACTCCATCGGGAGCCAGTGCAGCTGTTATAGCACCGGGTGAATGTGATCCTGCAGCGAAGACCCCGTAAGGAGTCTCGCCGCGGCATTCTGCACCCGCTGGAGTTTCTGGGTCAGTTTCAAGGGCAGCCCCACATAGAGTGAGTTACAATAATCCAGTCTGGAGGTGACCATTGTGTGGATCACAGTGGCTAGGTCAGCGTGAGAGAGGTAAGGAGCCAACTGCTTAGCTTGTTGGAGATGAAAAAATTCCGCCTTTGTTATAGCTGCAATCTGTGTCTCCATGGAAAGGGAGGTGTCGAAGATTACACCCAAACTCTTAACGGACGGTGCTGGCACTAATTGCGCCCCTGTAAGAGATGGGAGTTGCCCCTCCGTCATGGGCACCCTGCCATACTCGCTCTAGCCGTCTGAGGTCCTGCTTCATTTTCTGGAGCTCCTCGGTAAACCAGGGAGCCCGCTTTCTGCTGGGTCGCAGAGGGCGCTTAGGTGTGATCTGATCGATGACTGCCAGGAGCTGGGTATTCCAGCCCTCAACAAGCTCAGTCAATGAGTCGCCAGGGGGAGCAAGGTCTCGCAAGGCTTGACGGAATCTATCAGGGTCCATCAGCCTCTGCGGGTGAGCCCAAATCGGCTCGCCACCTAAGCAGGGTGGGGGTGGAAAGTCAATCCTGGCTTTCAGAGCGTAGTGATCAGACCATGGCACCTTCATCGAAGGAGACATGATCACATCTATACCTATGCCAAAGATCAAATCCAGTGTGTGGCCTGCTTGATGAGTGGGGCCCGAAACAAGCTGGGAGAGCCCTAGTGTCGCCATGGAAGACACCAGGTCCAGAGCCTGTGAGGGAGGAGTGGCATCAGCATGGATGTTGAAATCCCCCAATACCAATAGGTTAGGGAACTCCAAGGACCAGCTGGCCACTACCTCCAATAGGCCTGACAGGGTGGCTGCTGGTGCGCTAGGTGGCTGATACACCAGCCAGACAGCCAAGCTCTCCTCAGAACCCCACACCAGGCCAACACATTCAATGCCAGGGATCGATGGCGATGGTAGAGCCCTGAAAGAACAATCTTCCCGGATTAATAATGCCACCCCTCCCCCCCCGGCCCACAATCCGGGACTGGTGGAGGACCATCTCTCGTAAGGTAACTGTTGCCCCTTCGCGCACCCAGGTCTCCGTCACACAAGCCAGGTCGACCCCCTGCGAGGTAAAGAAATCTCGCAGGGTGGCAGTTTTTTTGCCTATAGACCTGGCATTGCACAGCACCAGTGACGGAGGTGAGTAATCCTTGCTCACCCTACCCTCGTCCCTCGGGATGGGGCGCAGATTGGAAGGGGTATGAGCATATCCGTATCTCAATCCCCTTCGCCTATAACATCTGCCCCCACCACCATACCTCCCTCGCCCCTCCACGGTAGCAATCCCAAGCCTCATAGTAGCCTCCATTGGTGGCAATTAATGTTATTCTTCCCCAGCCTAGTTATTCTGCTTATAGTATCAACAACTCAATAACTGTAATTAGTCAAGTAGAACAAACCAGCTAAACATCAGCTACCTCTCTGATTATATGAAACTATTATATTCTTTGTCAGCCTAATATTATAATATTAGACAAACCAATTAATTAAAATAAGAAATAAACCACAAAATATTCCACAGCTAATAGAACTACCATATAACATACATTCAGGGAAGAAAAAACACCTAAATAGCGGGAAAACAACAATCAAACATCTAACAGTAAGCAAGCAAAACTTAAATATAATCATGAAACAATGGACCATAAAGAACTAAAACAAATGGCAAAGGAAGGGGGGAGGGGGGAAAAGAAAGAAAGAAGGTTCTTGTAGCAGATGAAGTTCTTGTAGCATCACCCGCCAGCTTAAGTCTACTTGAATGATCTCTGAATCTGCCAACCTGAACAACCAGGCGACATTGGGGATGGGCAAAGGAAGGAGGGGCAGGATCAGTAAATGCCCTGTTCGATGTTGATGCCGTGCCCAATGGTCTCAGGGGAACCTCCTCTTGCTGTTGCGCTAGCACTTGTAGTGGCAGAGAAAGTGTTCCTTTTGGCATCAGGAGTCCTCTGGTTTCCCCCAGAGCTGGTGGATGATAGATGATACCTCGGGGGCGGGGGGGGAGCCTCCATTACATCATCCTTCTCCATGCCAGGGTGAGAGCCGCCAGTGTTGCTACTGCCAGGACTTACCATCCCTCAGCTGCCACCTGGGTAGGTTCAATCTTGGGTGTCTCGAGACCTGAGAGGTGCAAAGTTGTCCTCATCCTAAACTCCTAAACACTTCTAAGCAAACATACTTTTGTGATGGGAAAACCAAAAGTACAAAAAATACAAGCATTCACATGTAAGAACAAACTCAAGTATACTGCAGAAGCTTGACAGAGAGTCCCAGTCTGTCAACACCTAACTTTCATTGAGTTACCACAGATTTCTCAATGGAAGACCTCACTGTGGTCTTCAATGTTCATAATCTTTGTGTTTTCACCATCTAGCTACTGTTGCCCAAGGCCTCTGCTTCAAGTTACCCAATTAATCAAAGCTGAATCTGAATGTAATAACCCAACAGCATAATATGCCACCTCAAGTTTTTAGAGGGAGTTTTAATGGGGAGTAATGCATCCAATATGAAATTCACCCTGTAGGTAATATTGCTGAAAGCCATGCAATATTACAACTGGTTCTTTTACAGGAAAGTTTTACGTTCCATTAAAGTGTGTGCCCACATTGTGCCCATAGTACTAACCTCACTTAAACAAAAAGTCTGACTTAAATAATGGGTAAACATATCTGCATAGTATGCTCCACTTACTTTCACCACCCACTTTGCCTATAGAATACCATAATCTGAGAAAAATGACAGACTATTAATTTATGAATGTATTTACTGGTAAGTTTTGGCTCAAAGAAAAGAAAAGATGCTGTTATTTTCCATATCTACCACCCCTCCTTCTGCCTTTATTTCATCTGATGGGAAGAAACAGCAAATTTCAGCAGATAATCTACGGTAGTGAAAAACAGTGGTTCTGCTAGTAGAACAAGTTTGATGTTCATGAAGAAGAAAGTAGAGTTCCCACCTTTGCTTTGGCAAAATACAGGATGGGGGCAATTTTGTCATAGTCCCCCCCCCCCCATTCTGAAATGACTTAGAGCAATCCATTACACTCCATTGAAGCCTAACGAGATGTCCCTTCTGGAACTGGTCACATATGCACACAAACACACGCCTGCACATGAATTTGTGAATTTGATTGTGTTTTGCTACTCAGAGCTGAAATGCATGGCCTTCCACACACATGCAGTACGGTACAGCGATACGGGCAGGCTAGGGCAAAAAATAAATAAATGGGGGGCATATTCTGATGAGGGGATGAGCTTTGTTCCACATATTACATTTCTGAAAGAGAGAGAAAGGTATGGGGGGGGGGGGAAGAGAGCAAGCCCCAAGTCATCTAGCCACAAATACAATCTATAATTTAACCATTTAAAACATTAGCTGCAAAAACATTAAAGCACAAAAAACCACACAAAATAACTCCACACCAGCAGTAGCAGTGGTTCCAAATTGATCAAGAAAACAAACCAAAGATGAAGGCGGGGGTGGGGAAGGGAGAGCCGCTGACCTGCAGGCCAAACTTGGCTCTCCCCCTCTTCCTGTTCATTCGTAGAGGCTTATTTTGGCCAAGCCTACCCTAAATGATACATGGCTTCAGGCGGGGCAACATCTCAACACGGCAGGCCCAGCATGAGCTTCTCAGGCCCTGAGGATCAGTAGATGTGTGGCATCTGCAAAGCCCCAGGCACAGTGCTGCATCTTTGCCTGGGCACTTTGATGTCAAACCACCTGGTAGGGTTGCCATATGTTCTCCTTTTCCAGGATATGTCCTCTTTTTCATGATGAGAGTCATCATAGAGATCACCAAATGTGTCCTCTTTTTTTGCTCTTCCAAATATGGCAACCCTGCGTCCTGGACAGCAATAGGTCACCTGATGCCATCGCTCCACCTACCTGCTATGCTTTGCTCATGGAGGCAGGGGGATAAGAATGCAGCCCACCTGCTGGATCTAGTTCCTCACTCCACTCTAAAAGCAAATTTTCCCACCTTCCAGTAAATTGTTCAAGAAGGGGCAAGGCAGGTCTCCCTCAGTCTGCTTTCTGAATGGGGCAGGGGCATTCAAGTGTGTGCATGTATATTCATTCAGAAGAATATCAAGGCATTCACTCCCCACTGACAGAGGAAGTGGAACCCTGAAGAAGGACAACAACTTTTTCACAAGATGTTCCCAAAAAAATGTGAACAGGGACAAGATGTGGGCTGTGTTTTTTTTCAGGAACTGAGCCCAAAATATATGGACTGTTCTTGGGCAGTTTATTCATTGCTCCTGTCTCCTCTTGACAGGGTGAAAAGACAGACATCAGGAGCACTGGGAAATGTGATTTTCCCTGTGCGACTTACTTGGATCAGGATCCCATCTCTCCTTTCACCTGACCTGCACTCAACACATTATAGAAGGGCAAAGGGAGAGATACCACGAAATTGTCCACCAACCTTAGTGGAGCAAAGCAAGGAGAGTGAGAGAGAGAAAGGAAGATAGCAATGCATAATAGGAAGCCTCATGGTGTTTGAAGAACTGATTTCAGGCAGCAGGCAAATTGGGCTGTCCATCAGAGGTCCACACATTTTGATTCACTCTTTTGTGGAACACAAAAACCATGGGGATATGTTATTCAGGGTCATTCAGATGGCAGGTCAGCAGAAGGAAATAATAGTAGAGATTACGATAAAAAAGGAAGTACATAGCAAACACAGCCAGGACTTTGTCCCCCTTTGTTTATTCCCTATTTATCAATGTCAAAAAGAGGTTATTTCATTTAAACTTATTTGTTCTTTTAAAAGCATATTTGTGGAGGAAAAATATCAATGATAATGGTGTTATTTGTCTTGTCAGAGATAATTCAACAGATGATGACTCATGTTTAATAATGTGAAATGGTTGTTATAATTTTAACTTGAAAAAATGTTATTATACATATAACTTTAGAGGCTACCTTGAAAAAACAAGTGAGCACATGGAGAACAGGTGAGGTAGTCCCTGCACATTTAACAAGAATGCAAGCACTCGCAGTGTTCCACAGCTGAATTCAAGGCTTCTCCCTGTTGGAATTCTAGCCCGGTCAGAGGTATGTGCCTATCTGTTCAGGCACCGGCTGAATTCCTTTGACCTCCCTCCGGCGACTCCCGGCAGGAAAAACATACGAGGTCCGTTCCGGCGATTTTCCTCAGGCTGTGAGAAAAACACACCAACTGCTTCTCCTCCTCCCTGCTCCCTGCATATCCCCAGGGAGGGGAATCAGACACAGACAGAAATGTAACTACATGCTTTTATTCCTGTCTTTAGCAGTCATACAGTAAAAGATGTCTGCTCTCTTCAACAAACAGAGAGAAACTCAAAACTCCACCCACGTACATCCTGTACAGGTCATATGACACACACTGAGCTCACATCCTGTGCTCAATAAGGAGAATGGACTGCCCCTTCGTTTTCATGGCAACAGTCACATACTTCCTGTTTGGCTTTCCAGCCACAAGCAGCAGACTGAGCTGCTAGAGCCTTTGCTTGCTGCAGCATTGCTGCTTTAGAATAACATACTCCCCCTAAAGTATCAATGCGTGCTGCGAGCAAAGCGTCATCCAGAGAAGAAAACAAACAGTTGTTATACTTATAACATTCCCCTGTTGTTTCAGTTCCACCCTTGGAACTACCCGCCACTGGTTTTACCAATGTACCTCTCTGGTTGTGTGACTTCCAAGGAATGAGTGCTTCTGCATTACCTTGGTTAGCAACTCTCTGTTGTGCCTTTGTCTCTGACTCAGACACAGCTTCAATTTGACCTTGGTCGTTTACAACAGCAACAGCTAAGTTAGCAAACTCTTGTGAATACCTCTTTGGTGGTACACCCTTCGTTGCTCTCTCAGACCTACGTAAGAGGTGCTGCTCTTCTTTGCTTTCTGGTTCAACCTTTGGACTCTCTGGAGAACCAGTACCAATTGTAAACAGTGGTTCATCCTCCTCTTCTGAGGGTCTAGTCATTATGTGAGATTTCCTCTCAATGACTGTGACAACTGAGCTGTCTGAGCTATCGCTGTCATCATCAGTACTACTGAACTCAATAAAATCATCATCATCATCATCATCAGAATCATCATCACTTCCTGTGGGAAATGTGTGAACAATCACTCTCTCCTGTTCAGGAGCACTCTCTAGAAATTTTGTGAGAATCACCTTACCAGATTCAGACAAAATTACTCTGTAGAGACCCTTTTCATAACCCACAAAAATGCCTCTGGCATTCTTTACTCCACCCGGAGCTTCTGTCCTCACATGAGACCCAAACACCTTGAAATGGGCAACAGAAGGTTTTCTGTGGAACAGTTTCTCAAAAGGAGAACTTCCCAACTCTTTTGAAAACTTTCTCAACCACGTATAACAAAATGACATCAGCGACTCAGCCCAGTACTCATGTGGCAGATGTGAACTAAGCAATTGCGCATGCATTCCCTTTTGCAATTCTTTGTTCACCCTAACACAGACACATCTGTTCCAAGCTTCTTCGGAACTAGCAATTTTGTGTCTTATCCCTTTCTTCTTCAGGAACCTCTGGAAATCCTGTGAAAGAAAAATTGGCTTCTCATCTGTGCAAAGACAATTTATGTCAGCATCATGCATATTTTTAACCTTGTCACAAAACTCTTTAAACCTTTCTAAGGCTTCTTGCGGTCTCTCCAAAAGATAAATCCAGACAAAACCTGTAAAAGAATCAACACATATTAGGTAATACTTTGCATTGCCTCTAGATGGTGCTAAAGGACCAATCACATCAGCATACACCCGCTGAAATGCTCTGTTGACCCTCGAGGTCACCTTCTTGGTGTTCTCCTTGGCTACACCTGCAAAAGAAATCATGTTAGAATCACAAGAATTACATTCCATGTAATCACTTTGATCAAAAGTCAACAAATACAGTCCATCTTTCTCTTTGGCAGAAAGATACAACTCTCCATCTTTGTAGATCTCGCAGTGTTGATCATAGGACAGTTTTAGTCCCTTCTTGGCAATCTGCGAAACGCTGAGCAGATTGTACTTCAACTCTGGAACCAAATATACATTGTTTATAGTCAAGTTCAGACTTTCAAGATACACAGTCCCAATTCCGGTGGCTTCCAGCTCTTGACCGTTGGCCTGTTGTACCGCGAAGCTTTGCTTCTTAAACGTAAAAAATAGTCCTCTGTGTCCTGTCATGTGAACTGTCGCTCCCGTGTCCAAAACGAAAGAATTCCCCACTTCTGGTGTGGCTTTTAGCGACATCAAAGCCTTTGCAGTCTTTGCCTTTGGCTTGGTGTGACCTTTGTCTGACGCCTCAGACTTTGTGGAGCTTCCCTTGGCTCCTTTCTGCTGACGTGGCTTCTTACAGTACCGCTGAAGATGCCCAGTTTGCCCACAATTGTAGCATCGGACAACGTTCAAAGCTACAGCGTTTTCTCCAGTAGCAACAGCAGTGGGGGTGTCAGAACTCTGTTCATGTCTCCCCCTGTCCTTGACTTCCAGGGCGGCAAGTCTGTCATGTTCATTCAGAACGACGGCAAAGACCCTGTCCGACGTTAGATCAGCTGCTGGGAGAGACCCCAGCTGACTGGCAACCGTTTTGTAAGTCCGATTCAGACTGTTGATCACCATGAAGCAAAACACTTCCTCCTACAGACGGAAATTGCGTTCCACCATCTGCTGACGCAGAAATTTCATTTCCGTCAGGTGCGCTTGAACATCTCCATCAGGCGCAAGCCTCAGGTTGGTCAGCTTCTCAAAATACAGCAACGCTGAAGAACCTGCATCTCTCTGATGTGTCCTTCTCAGTGTGTCCCAAACATCTTTCGCGTGCTGTAAATCTTGTATATGGATTAGCTGAGAGTCTGACACGCACAGAATTATAGCTGTTCTGGCCTTCACATCCTGTGACTCCCAAGCACGCGTTGGTGCTGCAGGGATGGGGTTCTCAATCACCCCAAACAGTCTCTGATTCTGCAGCAAGGCCTTCATCTTAATAGACCAAGATGCATAATTGTCACTGGTCAGGAGGCTTGGAGAAGGCAGGCCTCCCCCCTTCTTGGCATCCATTTTGAGTCCTTGCATTGACTCTCAAACACAAGCCTCTAAAATCCAAAAGCTGGCTTGTTTACACTCTGTGCACCTGGCAGCTATAACACTGGCCGCTTTGGAAAGTCCCTTTCCAACAGTTCCTTTGGGCCTAAGTCAAAACATAGGCTGTTTTTGCCTCTCTGAGGCAAAGCCTGACTTCCAGCCCTCTCGTGAAACTGGCCTTCGTTGCTAAGCAACAGCATTCCTTTCCTTGGACAGGATTAACCACAGGAATGTTTGGAATGCAGAGCTCTTCTCTCTCGGAGCTGTTTTCCCCAAACCTTGCTCCCTTGAAGCAGAGAATGAATCAATCTGCATTCACACTTCCAAGCCCGAAAATCTCATACCTGGGCTCCGTTGCTTGGCTTTCAGCTTCTTCTGGTCAGCTTCTGGCTGCAGAGAATCAGCTTTCTCACCTCAGGCCTCCATGGAGCAATGAATACAGCAGCTCTGCCACTCATTCTGCAGACTTCCATGGATCGTAGAAACCATCCTCTGCTACCACTGTTGGAATTCTAGCCCGGTCAGAGGTATGTGCCTATCTGTTCAGGCACCGGCTGAATTCCTTTGACCTCCCTCCGGCGACTCCCGGCAGGAAAAACATACGAGGTCCGTTCCGGCGATTTTCCTCAGGCTGTGAGAAAAACACACCAACTGCTTCTCCTCCTCCCTGCTCCCTGCATATCCCCAGGGAGGGGAATCAGACACAGACAGAAATGTAACTACATGCTTTTATTCCTGTCTTTAGCAGTCATACAGTAAAAGATGTCTGCTCTCTTCAACAAACAGAGAGAAACTCAAAACTCCACCCACGTACATCCTGTACAGGTCATATGACACACACTGAGCTCACATCCTGTGCTCAATAAGGAGAATGGACTGCCCCTTCGTTTTCATGGCAACAGTCACATACTTCCTGTTTGGCTTTCCAGCCACAAGCAGCAGACTGAGCTGCTAGAGCCTTTGCTTGCTGCAGCATTGCTGCTTTAGAATAACACTCCCATCTTCCCGAGGTTCCAGTCCCTTTGGCACGGCTGAGACACCCACATTTCTCCTGCAGCTGGAGATGAGCAAAGGTTTACTGTGAGACCAACTCCTGCAAGTGTCAGATTGGAGTGACAATACGCAGCCAGCGATGTGGGGCAGGTAGGCAGGATCCCAGCAAGGCTTTGACTGAGGGTTTGCAGGCATGTTGATTAGCCTGGCGTCTCCGTATCTGTGGCCTCCTCACAGAGAAAGGGCTATTCCTCTTTGACGCAGCACATTGAGTCTTTCATCCTAAAGGTTTTTGTAAAAATAAACTTGGGTTATCTTGTATGGAGCATTATGAAGCATTATGATTAAATTTTATGAAGAATTTTGGCACCCTGAGGGGAAAAGGTATGATAGGCAGAAGTGCTAAGAACAGTGAGAATGAGAAGAGTCAAAGAAGGAAATGAACTGGGAGCTTGCTAAGAAAAAGTTTTTTTTTTAATTGGGTTTTATAAACAAGAATAATGTTATACAAATAAGTATACCAAGTTTTCTCATGTCGTTTGTATATCACAAAAATAGCATAATAAATGTGGAAAAATATCTATAACTTATGTTTCATTATTAGTGGTCAATGTATAAGTTCTTGGTTCATGAATTGATTTAAACAAGTAGGAAAAAGGAGAAAGGGGGGCAGAGGGGGGAATGGTGAATGGGGTGGGGTTGGGTGGTTAGGCTTCTATTATTCTACTGGGGGGGGTTGGGTTGTGTCAGCGTTACTTGTATGGGTTCTCTTACTATTCTCTCGTTTCATCTGACGGCTGAGTTAGAGGGCCCTTCCATTTTGGTAAGCCCACCCGCTGGCTGCAGGACCAGGAACGTAAGGAGAGCCTCCTGGATGAGGCCAATGGCCTATCTAGCCCAGCATCCTGTTCTCACAGTGGCCGGCCAGATGTTTCAACAGGGAACCGCCAAGCAGGATTCAGCACAAGAGCCCCCTCCCCTCCTGTGGTTTTCAGCAACTGCCATTCAGAAGCATTGCTGCCTCCTAGCCTGCACTGATCCCTCTTCTCCATTAATTTGTCCAATCCTCTTATAAAGCCATCTGAATTGGTGGCCATCACCACCTCTTGTGGCAGTGAGTTCCATAGTTTTAACTTTGCACTGCTGCAGTTTAACTATGCTCACCATGCGCCTGTTGCCCTTGTGGGGTTGCACGGAGGTGAATGTGCCTGAGAATGGTTGCCTGTCCCTGAAGCAGAGTCTACATAG
The DNA here is from genome assembly GCF_964106915.1 of Podarcis gaigeae. Taxonomy (NCBI): domain Eukaryota; kingdom Metazoa; phylum Chordata; class Lepidosauria; order Squamata; family Lacertidae; genus Podarcis; species Podarcis gaigeae. Next base: position 1,332,923 of record NC_139690.1, read on the forward strand.
GCTTGAATAATAGAAATTTAAAAATGGGCCTCCTTTCATAGGATGCAATAATAATTTTGCAATGCACTGAGACGAGCAGTTGGGGGTGGGGGTGGAGAGAGAAATAATAAAACAGGTTGCTAGTTTTGTGAATTTAAATCAGCTACTTAGTTTGCCATACACAATAAATACTTCCAAAGACATGAATTTATTTATGGTATCACAGGCTTCTTTGACTGTTCACTAAGGGAACATTTATTGTCAAAACCAGGAAAGTATGTAATCAGGGCTCTGAATGACAAAACACACACAGACTGTGAAACTCAAAATGGATTAGTTTCCCTTACTGGATGCTTATAATAACTCACAGTAACGAATATGGATTGACTCTGACTGCACTCAGTATTTTCATTCCTTTTACAGGCACTGATGTACCTCCCAAGTAATATATGTATCTGAAAGCATCTTGGGAGGATATGGCTGCAGCATCCGATGCCCACATGGGAGTAAATCGTGCTGACCCCAGTGCAACTTGCTTCAATGGAAGCAGGCACAGGGTTTCCCTGTTTGCTTTCTTCTTTTAAATAGAAGGCATCACGTCTAGCACCTCATAGGAACTTTGGAAGCTGCCTTAAACCAAGTCGACCAAGCGCAATATTGTCTACAGTGACTGATGGTGGCTGTCCAGAGTTTCAGACAGGGATTTTTCTTGGCAATATTTGGAGATTCTGGAGATTGGATCGAGTATCAAACATTAGCAGTCTCTGGCAAATTTTGTATAACAACTTCTATTAATTTTTAATTACAGTGGTACCTCAGGTTACAAACACTTCAGGTTACAAACACTTCGGGTTACAAACACTTCGAACTTTACCTCAGGATGAGAACAGAAATTGAGCGGCGGCAGAGGAAGGCCCCATTAGCTAAAGTTAAGAACAGTTTCAGGTTAAGAACGGACCTCTGGAATGAATTAAGTTCGTACAATGATCCAAAATAGCCACATTATCACAATACCAAATTACAATGCAATTGTAATTGTAATTGTAAACAGCCAATTATGCAAATAACAAATTAAACAATTTTGGGTGACTTCCCATGTGCTGGATTGAAGGGTACAAAGTTCTTATTTCTTTCTGCTTCCATAGTCTTGATTATTCCAATTACAACAGCTCTGATCTTGATCCTTTATTTTACAACCACTAGTTCCATGACTTTCATTTGTAACTACATTTTTAATCAATTTTATTTCTGCAAGAGGAGTTTATGTCCTGCAAATTTCTTTGCGAGATGTTTATTTTCCCTTTATTTCTTCATTCTTCATGTTGTAATCCATATACGGCTCTCTGCTTCCACTTTTTCTCTCTCTTCTCTTCTTTGCTCACAAGTATTGCATTTTTCCGTGTCAAACGCCATCTTGATTGTCAAAGCCTAACAAAAGGTCTGGAATCCCGCCATAGCCCCGGATAGTTCTCCAGCTTATCTTTCTCATCCCACATTCAGCAGCTAACAAACTGGCATCCCAGCAAAGCTATGGTAGATCTTCAAAAGCCATAGCCCTCATTGTGATTCATTAGGAGCTTGATGCTTTAACCATATCAATATTATCTCACGGTTCCATATATTTTGCAATAATCCATAAATATTATCTTGTTCTCAGTGATTTCCTCCTGCTTTTTATCACTCCATTAACTCTCAGGGGGAGGTTTGCCGAATCAATAAAGCAGCAAACATGGTATATAAAAAGAAAGGGTAAAGGCTCCCCTCCCCCAACATACCGCACTTCATTACGAAGAAAATCTTCTTCTCTCCAGATCAAAATGTTGCCGCTCAGTGGCTGATTCATTTAGCAGATTATCTTGTCTCATTAGTCCAGTACACGTCTGTTAATTTGATCCAATTTCTTTCCAATAAACAGAAGAACCCCTGCCTATAATGGCTGTGTCGGAGGGTTACCAATAAGAAAATTGCTTTGCACTCAGTGCCTCCTGCATCCTGTCTCCGTGTCAGGGCGAGAGTCAGGTATCAGATGATCTGCGAGTGGAGATCACCTCCCCCCGACCCTGGAGGGGGCTTGCAAGGGCAATTACCCTCATTCATCCTTGTTTGCGATCCGCTGTCAGTCTCTGCTAACATGGGAGCTGCCTCCATTATGGCAGGAAGCACCGAAAGTCCAGTCTCTGGCAAATTTTGAACAGATGGCAAACTTACTTTCTCAAGCCACCTGACCTATGCAAATGGAATGGACTGGACAGCTCATTTGGGGCTGCATCAGTTTTAGTATTTCACTCTCTGTGGAGACAAATGACTCTGTCCTCAAAGTGCCCAGGAAGCAAATCATAGAGGTGTCCCATGCTCCATCTTCTGATGCAGTGGTGCCTTGCAAGACGAAATTAATCCGTTCCGCGATTCTCTTCGTCTAGCGGTTTTTTCGTCTTGCGAAGCAAGCCCATTGACAGCTTAGCGGATTAGTGCTACAGCTGTCAAGTGGCTTCCAGCGATCAGCTGTTAAGCGGCTTATCAGCGGAACAGCTGATAAGCGGCTTAAGAAAAGGGCGAAAAAAGCGGAAAAAACCCGCGGGGGGATGCAAGATTTTTTTCGTCTTGCGAAGCAACCCCATAGGGGAATTTGTTTTGCGAAGCGCCTCCAAAACGGAAAACCCTTTCGTCTAGCGGGTTTTTCGTCTTGCCAGGCGTTCGTCTTGCGGGGCACCACTGTATACTTGTTGACACCCTGAAGAGCTTCACTGGCCAATGGATGGAAGAAATGAAGAAGACCCTGTTCTTGCCATTCAGTAGGTACCCATATGGGCTCTAGCATGTGTTTGGTCATCTTCATAGTGTTACTTCTGTCACCTGCACCCTAGTGTGTTTCATCACATGTAGCTCCACAGTGCAACCGCATCTATGGTTCTCCACATCTTGCTGTTCCATAGCAAGGCAGGATCTGGGCAGGATCACTAGTTGTATCTGCTGGAAAATCCCCCAGAGCATTCAGGAATCCGTTGGAGTTCATAAGTCTCCAAGGACAGACCATCCTGACAGGTCTCCCGTCCCCACAGGGGAAAGTTGGTACTGTTAGCCCAAACATCAACTGGAAGTGGTCTGTCCATGACAATGGGGTCACCGAAACCCTCCCTATTTCCAGACGATTAACCTCAACACCAAAGCAAAAATCAGATTGAGGGTATGCCCCCTACTGTGGGTCAGGTTGGTGACCAAGTGAGACAATGTCACTGGTGAATCCTGCAAATCTTGTTGCTATATTGTTATTTTAAAACCCAGCAATGCAAAGATGTATTTGCTTATTCACACAAATTCACCCACACCCCTCCCCCACACATAAATCCTGGTATTTTATCTCCCTAGGAGAATCACTCTCCAACCAACGTAAGACCTCATTGGCAACTAATGCCCTTTAAAAAGAGGTTACTTGCATGAGCATCAGGATGAACTAATGGAGCACTTTGAAAGTAGGCAGAAGGTAAAGCCATTACTCTTGGTGCTTTCTTAGCAATTCTTTTACAATTCCTAATCTGACACTGGGGTGATGATGGTGGTAGCAAATATGGATTAATGCTTCATAATTAAAGAATCTTTTCAGAGATGTTTCCTAGAAAAAATATCTTTCCTCTTTTCTGAAGGGAAATAAGAAAAGTCTATTCAAACTGTATTGAATAAATGAACCTCCTGAAATGTGGATTAAACTCAACATGCATTTGGAAGCCCACAGAAGAAATTGGGGGATGTTTAAAATGACTGTAGTGCATAGTTCTGTGGAGAAAGTGATCATCTGAGCATTGTCAAGTGGCAAGTATAAGAATCACCTGCCACCTCTCTAGGGCGTTTAAGCAAAATAAGTATTTGGAGGAGGAAAGGGCAGGTGCAGGAATGTAACATGTGGGGTGGGGAGGGGGATGAATGGAGAGGAGCTCAGAAGTAAAGCACGACCTTTGCATGTACAAGGTGGTGGGTCTGATCTTCTGCATGGTCAGCTGGGTCAGGTGGCAGGTGATGGGAAAGACCAGTCGGAGCAGGCAGTACTGGGCTAATGGCAGTGATGTAGCAAGGCAGTTTCAAATCCTGGTCTTAATGGACTTATCAACCCCAACCCACCTGTGTATCTAGATGATTAATCAACTAAAAATTCCTGAATACATGAACAACACCCTCATAGAAAATATATATTTATCACACACAATAGACCCCTCTCTCTACGTCTCAGAGAGATTAATCATTCTGTGAAGGTTTCTTCTTTTTAATAGATCTTGCCAAGGTAACCAGTTTTGAGTTAACACATGAGTGGGATCTTTGAGGAAATTTACATTTTGATGTGCCCTGCCATCTGGCATTTTTAAAAAATTCATTGACCTAGTCATGCTTTTGCCTTCTACATGACGTGTCACATTTTAAATAATTTACATCACATGCAAAAGAGCCAATACATAATCATCACATAGGAGGAATAGGAACCAGTAGCCAACAGGCAGGGTGAATGTCAGGTGGGCTAAAGCTCAGAATGCGCTCCGGCTTGCAAGAGAGGTAGAAAATAAAAATGAAGGTTTCTTTGGCTATATGCAAAGCAAGAGGAAGAACAAGCAAGTGGTAGATCCTCTGCCTGTAGAAGATGGAGAAATGCTACTGGGGGCAGAGGGAGGCAGAAATGCTCAGAACCTACTTTGCCTCTGTCTTCACTCAAAAGGAAAGTGATGTCCAGCCTGGAGATAAGAGAATAAATGATGGAAGGAAGAAGCTGCAGCCCAAGATTGGAAAAGAGGTAGTAAGGGAACACTTAGCTAATTTAAATGAATTCAAATCACCAGGGTCTGATGAGCTGCATCCAAGGGATGTTATCTGGGAGCCTCAGTCTAATCTTTGAGAATTCTTAGGGAACAGGTGAGGTCCCTGCAGACTGGAGACAGGCAAATCTCTCCATTTTCAAAGGGGGGGGAGCAAAATATGCACAAAGAGGGTGAGTTTGGTCAGAATTGAGTCTACACTTCCAGGGTTAACGCTAAATACATTACTGCTGGTAAATGAGCCACCAGAGCCACCAGGGGACTGTGAAAATTTCTGTCCCAGGCTTTTTAGGTTCATCTACCCATGTACTATCTGAAACCAAAGGGACTCATTGGTTGCCAGATTTGAAATATATTGGCATTATTTCCAGCTCTCCTTCCCCATTACAATGCAATTACAAAGACACAGAAAGAAAAGAGATGAATAGGTGATTTATCTTTGGCAGTTGATAAAGCAAACTAAATAAATGCACAAATCACAGGCTCATAAATGGTGGGATGTCATGCTAGAGAAAATTCATATTGATCTTCCCTTTAATAAACCAACTGTTTCCTACCATCAGAAAATATTTTATCTGGTAAAAAGATTATGATGGGGAGGGGGGGGGAGAGCGCGCTCTGTCATAGATTAGTTAGTACAGTACTGGAGATAGAAAAAATCCTAAACAAAATCAATAAAGTAGAGTTTCCGGCTGTGGCTGTGGGACTTGACTTGCCACACATCACTTTAAGATTATGTGGAAATGTATGAGTCCTCAAGGGATAATAAAATCCTGCAAACAAAGCTTCATTTTATCAAAAAGCTGCCTGGTTCGGAACGTGGTAATGCCACAACTTCCTTTGCCATGTCAAAATGCCCTTTCAGCTATGCCTTCCACACTTGACCAGCAGCTGATGGTAGGTTTTAGGGACAAACAAATTTCAGTTTCTCTCAGTTTTAAATTTCTCCAATCTTTATTTCAGTTTGTCCCATTTCTGCATCAACTTGGGTTTTTTTTGTTAGATATACAGAAATCTTACGCATTTTCATGCACATTTCTCTGAATGTATGCATTTGTGTAAGCAATTTTCCGAATAAATAAACAAATCTGCTTCACAGGAAACTCTGGGAACAAATCTGGGAACTGTTCTCCAATTGGAGACAGCCTTTACCAAAGGTGTCATGGGCTTTGAAGACACTCGAACTCAGGATGCAAGCAAGAAACGTGCTAAGAGGAAGGCATGCTTGGCAAATCCACACCGTGATCAACTCCCGCCCAGAAACCAATGTTCCCAATGTTATGAAAAAATCAGGGTGCGAGGCTGCTTAGCCACCCAGCTCATCGGGCTAAGCCCATGGGTCCCTGCGGAACAAAGAAGGAGTCCAGCCACCAACCAGAGCAAAAAGCTGTAGATAAAAGTTTATTGTGCAACCGGTTCAAAGAGGAATTGAACCCCGAGAACGGGGTGACGAGGACTTTTAAAAGTTCCTATCTTATTCCAGCATACAGTTCACGAATGGCAGGATTCCCTTGAGGTCATCGCCTCAGGCTCTACATCGCTTACTCAGGAGTAAGATTCTATTCATATGCCCCCCCCCATTCTATAACACCACTATGGAAGGATGTGTGCATCCAGAATTGGCCTCACAGTCACTTACGGACTCATTGTTAAAACCATGTTTATGGAAGACAATCTTACTCGGCTACGAGGGATTGCCAAAGAAGAAAGAAGAAGAAGAAAAGGAAGAAGAAGAAGAAGAAGAAGAAGAAGAAGAAGAAGAAGAAGAAGAAGAAGATTTTCACTAATACGCACAACTAGTGCTGAACAGTAATGTGTAGAATCCATACACCAAAAAATCATTTGATGCCATGCCAAAGTCACATTTTCCTCTGAAATACTGATTCATAATGGCCCCTGGCATCTAAATAAAGACTGCTGCCCTCACCTCAGGAAGCCTTGTCATCACAAGGCTTTGGGCTTTGAGTTTGGGGACAATATCTCAATAGGTGGCTGAACCTATTCCTCCCAAATGGGTGCCTGGTACCCCAACATGGAATGTAAAACATGTCCCGTAACATGGCATGATGTTCCCAGAGTAATGAACAGATGAGTCGTGAGAGGGTGGAGGGTAGAGAAATTCAGGTATTAGCCAATGAAAGATGAGTAATATACAAGGTGAACTTTGCTGTGATAAATTATCTTTATTTCCTCACCCCACCCCCATCCAGGAAGTTCATTCATACAAAGTACGAAGATTTCATTATTCATATCTTCCTCCATTTCGCCACTGAATTCTGTGCAGATCTGAGCATCAGCTACTACAGGTCTATGTATCTATGTCTGGACTGAGTACAGTGCAAGATTATCATTTCATCTTGTTTTTGAATTATATATTTTTTGGATTTATTTCCATCTACACCGGAGAATAACACTTTACTGGTAATGACTTTGTAATCATAGACAAGACATCCTCTCACTTTTGGTATGCTGCTTTATTCTTGGCTCAGGGCTTAGCCACACCCACCTTTCCTCTACACTTTGAAGCTTTGTGTCCAAGTGCTTTTATGTGCTCTGGCGCTTTGCCTGCTGAATCAGAGCAAACAGCAAAAACCTGAGTAGCCGTTTGCTCTGATTCAGCTTTAAAGTGCAGGTTTTCACAGGGAAAGCTCTAAAGGATAAAAAAGGGGTGGGGCATCTGGACACAAAGCATTAAAGCATGGAACTGTGCCTGGGAAGAGCAGAGCAAAAGGTGAATGGCACAGCTGGATCCTCTATTTCCTTATTGGCAGATGTGACAACTTAACATTTTGAAACTATGTTTTCTGTCATTTCTTTTTTTCTGAAACCCACCTGTTTGTTATTAACATTCAGTTAAAAACAAACAAACAGGTCCAGCACCCCCACTCCTCTTTTAAATGCTAAGTAGCAGCTCCCTCGTCAAGGCTGGAGTGGAGCAGGGCAGAGGCAAGGCCAGCGCATTAAAGGTGCATCTATGGGATGGTTCCAGCACTCCCTTCAGGGCATCCATGCAGCCTCAAGCTCACGTCCCACTCCCCACCCTTGTTCTGTCCAAGCAAGCAGCTGTCATGCTGGTGATTTAGCTGAGATTCCTGCATTGCAGAGGGCTGGACTAGATGACACTGGAGCTCCCTTCCAGCTCTACCATTCTATGTTTTTAGGTATTGGGAGGGCAGCTTTGTAGCTCCACCATATGCACTTCTACCATTTTGGGGGGCTGGGGAGGGGGACAGTAGCAGAAGCTGATCTACCTTTCATCTTTCTGGTGTATTCTCTATGTTTTCAACAACAAGAAATTCAGTATCTGCTGTGACAAATTCACGAAAGTCCCTGGGCCTTCTTTTGAAAGGAAGTTGCTAAGCAGATCTTCTCAGAAACATAATGCAATTAGCATTCACTGTATGCCTTTCACACCTTGTTCTTGACAAATGTGACCCTGAGAGCTGCATGAGAGTCTGACTGAAAAAGTTCAGTATTCAACTTTGCATGCCTTAGAAGTGTTTCCATTTAAGCGAAACAGGGAGGATTCCATCCCCACAATCATTTGATCGAAGAAGACATGTAAAGAGCATCCCTCAAGGTCCCCAGACAGCCACACACTGGTCCTCCTGAAGTACACAATATAAAAACCTGTACATCAAGAAGACAGGGAAACAGGGAATTAGAATTTGCTTCAGCTTTGCTTGAATAAAGTGCCTGGGGCAGGAGACACCTCCCCCCCCTCTGTTGTCACCAGGAGAGTGTCATTTGAGGTTGATCAGACTGAGGTATTTCTATGACAAAATGTTACATGGAGAGATGAGGGGGCAATTCTGTCTAGGAGCCCTTCCCAAGACCCCAACTCTAGGATTGGCGGTGCGGGTGGAGGTCAGAGGAGCCTTGCAGGTTTCTATGATTCTCTGCTGGGATAAAGGAAGGCTGTTTTGTCCTGACCATGACCACAAGTGATGGGGCTACCTGAGCATGGCATAGTCAAACCAAGTTTCAGGATCTGGGACAGCTCTAGCAACTGAACAACTGAGGTTTTTTTAAATCTGTTTTGGGCTTGGCTACCCCTCCCAAGGCAGAGGATTACCCTTACTGAAGATGGAAGAGTCTTGAAGGAGTCGTCCTCTAGCCCAGAGCCCAGCACTCCTCAGCAGTTACAGTGTTCAATTAAGACCCCAGAGACCAGGGTTTTAGTCCCCACTCAGCCACAAAGCTCACTAGGTGGCCTTGGACCAGTTGCTGCCTTTCAGCCTAACCCACCTCACAGGGTTGTTGCAAGGATACAATGGGTAGAGGGAGAACCATGAACACTGTCTTGACCTCCTCAGAGTAAAAAAAAAGGGCTATAAATTCAAAATGCAACTAAGAAATCATCCTGATACCATTAACTTCTCTCAGTCTTGTGGCTGCTCCTCTTCTTCATTGGTGGTATGAGTCTGAGAGCTTCCCCTGCTGGAAGGTAAACTCACCTTCCAATTTTGATATTGGGCGATGGGACCTCTTTCTTTTCTACCTGCACTGCTGCAGCTCGCAGTGTTTGCTAGCTCACCCCAAATTTCAGTTCTTTTGCTCAGAGGTAGGATGCTATGTCCTGCTAGATGTTGTAGGACTGCCCTTGCCATTCTTCATGGACATTGGCTGTGCTGGCTGGGGCTGAGAAAGTCCAGCAACGTTTGGAGGGCCACTGGTTCCCCATCTTTGGCCTAGTCATTTTGTCCCCATCAGGGTTACACTCAACAGCATTGTTTGCTGCATCTTGACTCACACACCAACATAGCTATGTGGATCTACAAATGTTCACTTATGAGGGAGGGGTAAATATTTTTAGGCTGAGCAGAGAATCTGTGAGGCTTCATGATAATCTGGAAACTATTTCTGAGGAAGTATGTGTGGCATTTGCCCACTCATTATGGAGATGTCGTACTGGGGAGAGAAAGGGTTAATAGGCTGACCAATAAGAAAGCCCAGGGGTGGAGCCGAACTGTCTTTAAGGCTCAACACAGGGGTTTTGGCAGTTAGGTGGGTTGGTTTCTTGTAGGTGGGAGGCACAGGAGTCAGAGTGAGTTAGAGACATAGGGGAGACAGAGAGAGTGAATCGGATTACAGTGTTTCAGAGTATTTAAAGCTTGTTTGCATTCACAATAAACTGGAATCTTTGTTAATACGTTACAACCTGACTGAGTCTGAATATATTACCTGGAAACCTGGTTGATGGCAGTGGAAGAGATAGGCTGTGGTGGTGCAGGGTCAATAGTGTTAGGATTTTTATCTCACCAGTTGCTCAGCAAGTAGCACTATGGTTGTTTATATCATGTGAGTGTCTGAGAGCATGAGAAAGGAAGTCTCAGTACTGTGAGAAGTTACTTTCACTTCTGATTGTGAGTTGTTCTGTACTCCTGCTGAGAGAGAACAGACATGCTGATGGAGTCTCTGTATATAGACTGTGAAATAAAGTAGTTTATAGCTACTGGTTGTCTCTTTCTTCTGCAATGAGATGCCAGAAGACGAGCGTGCTCCTCTCTGGAGGGAGGGGTTGCTTATCACTGGTCTCTCTGGACTGAGGGAGATTTACAGCCAGAGAGTGACCACCGGAGAGATGTCCGGTGTCTTAGGAAGGTGGCGGCGTTTTTCCAACAAACAGTCCGTGGAATGACTGGGGGCCCTGTGCGAATGCCATAGTATGTAACCCACAAGGGTTTTTTTCTTCTTTTTTTTTGAAGGTCAAATGCCTTAGCTGTCAACCTTGTTCATGTCTAGCAACTGATTTTAAGTACCCAGTTTCAGGTTATTTGAAGAATTCAGAGAACTATTAACAGAGGAGATTGACTGTACAGTGCAGTTCAGGATAGAAATATTTTGAGTTTCATCCAAACTTTATCAGAAGAGTCCATTTTTGATTATGTTGATATCAAAGTTCACCAGAAATATTCCCAAAATGCAGCCAACCTCAATCTTCCATTCCCAATGTGTGCGTGTGTGTGTTTGTGGAGAGAGAGAGAGAGAGAGAGAGAGAGAGAGAGAGAGAGAGAATACCACCCCTCACCCCTAATGTTGGTTGGTGTACAACAAAAAAATTACAAAAAGTGTAACTCCTATAAACATAACTTAGAATTATTATAAAATTGACTGCCTCACCTTCCTAAGTTTAAACCACTGAATAGACCTGTTGGTATAAAAAGGTTTCCATGAGACATCCGACAGTAGCCAGGATGCCTGCTAAATCCCTGTGGGAAGAGCGTTCCAGAGTGTGGAGCTGAGGACACCAGGGCCACCTCCATACTGTACATTGAAGGCACTAGGATACCACTTTAAATAGCCCTGACTTCACCCAAGGAATGCTGGGAGCTGTAGTTTGTTAAGGGTGCTGAGGGCTGTTAGGAGGCTCCTATTCTCATGGGACTTAATTTCAGGGTTGTGGGTTAGAGCCCCATGTTGGGCAAAAAATTCTTGCATTGCAGGGGGTTGAACTAGATTACCCTTGTGGTCCCTTTCAACTCTACAATTCTATGATTCTAAGCTACAATCCCCAGAGTGGTTAACAATCAATCCATAGCCATAGGGAACTCTGGGAATTGTAGTTCTGGGAGGAGAACAGGGACCTCCTAACCACTATCAGCACCCTTAACAAACTATGACTCCCATATGGCAGACCAACACGGCTACCTATCTGTAACTATGACTCCCATATTTCACCAGGATTTACTTAAAAGTCCCATGGTGATATAAAATGGGGAGAGGCCAGAGACTGAACCAAGGACTTTCTGCATTCAAACCATATATTCCAGCATTGAGATTCTGCCTTCTGTCTCCAACCTTGTCTTTTAAAACAGACATATCTGTAAATTCATAGACGAAAGGGTAGTGGACCTCAGGAGTAGGTACTGAACAAGATGTTCCAGGTCTCTCTGTCTCCCCCTTGGATTCTGCCTTGACCACGACCCCTCTGGCCAAGGCTCAGCCCTCCTCAATCCTGTTCTCTGCCCTCCTTGAGTGCTTTGGCTTGGCTGAGGTGTGCTATTGAACAGGAAGAATGTAATGCCTCTGGCTAGCAGGAATGAAGGTTCTGGGTGTGTTGAAACCTCTTACTTTTGTGCGACTGGAATGTCACCTGGTGTACAAAGGTAAGAATCACATTCCTTAGTCTGGTCACTTTGCCTACCGCCTGCTCAAGGGCAACACAGGCCTAAGGCTGGAGAGATTCCCCACCTCTGTCATGCTGCATTTTGCTTCCAAAGTGTTGCAATTGTACAGTGTCTTAATATACAGGCTAGCCCATTTAAAGGACTTGCATTCTTTTTATTTCTTTTGCCCTATGCTGACTTTAATTGTCTCCATCTTTCTTTGCAGCCCATATATGAAAGAAAATGTTTATCTTAGCAATGGGGGAAAGGGTGAGTTTAGTGATAAAAGACTAAGGTGACCAATTTATGATATAAGAAAAGATTTTTTTCTAAAATTGAGAGAGAAATCCATCTTACTTTTTTCTTATGAATTCTATTTGCAAGCTGCAGTTGCCAAAAAACAAACCCACAAAGGAATTTATCCTGCGCAAATCACATTAAAATAGATAGGGACACAATCGCCAATCTTTTTTCTTTCCTAATTATCACATCTCACCACCAACAAGACTGGCATATTTACAAGGCTTGAAGATGGCCTCTAAAAAATTCATTATATCCTTGATGACCACTTCCACACTCTAAACTAATCTGTAGTACCATCCAAGCCTATTGAAATGCCGTGCTTTATGGTGTGTAGAAAATAATCTATCGCTGCACCTCTAGACTGCTTTGTAATGATGGAAGTGTCATCTTGTAGTAGCAGCAGTCCATGAGCCACGGAACGTGCAAAAAGTATATTATGACAAAATACATCTTTGTTAAGTTTATTTTCTCATTGATTTCAATTGATAGCTATTGATTTTCCGCTGGCATTGCAAGTTTGTGAGGTGTGGGTACCAAATGATATGTGATTATTAGTGGGGTTTCACAGAACTCATCAGCTCTTAAATCAATTGTATTATTCTGGTGCAGCTTATGTTCATTTTGACAGGGCTTTTGTAGAAGAAAGTCCTAACGCACGGGGTCCTCATAGGTCAAAACTGTCTTTCTGCTGCTGTCCTTCATGCCTGTAACACTCTCCTGAAGCACCAGAGAGTCTCTCCCTCTCCCTTTTGTCAGTCCTCTCTAAATCTTCATTCCCACTTTAGGAAGACCTAGGGCATCTGTTTTGCATGCTTCCCAGGCATTTCTCAGTAGGTCTAAGGCCACATTCCCTCAAAGAATTCTGGGAGCTTTAGTTTGTTGAGGGTGCTGAGAGCTCCCCTCAGAGCTACAATTCTCAGTGATATATCCTGCTTGACAGGAAACTCTGGGAACTGTAGCTCTTGGAGGGGAAAGGGGATTTCCTAACAAGCACCCTTAACAAACTACAGCTCCCAGAATTCTTTTGGGGAAGCCATGGCAATTCAAAGTGGTGTCATAGTGTGGATGTGGCCTAAGAGGAATGATCCTGGCCTGAAACTCTGAAGAGCTGCTGTCAGTCAGTGTAGGCAACACTGGACTGGATGGACCACTATCCCCACTTTTCCTTCAAGGAGCTCAAGGTGGTGCACATGGTTCCCCTCAAGAACTCTGTGAGGCGGCTTAGGCTGAGAGGCAGCTTCAGGGCCAAGCGTGGATCTCCCAGGTCCCAGACCTTCCTAGTATATGGTCACCAGTTTTCATGCAGTTGTGGAGCACAATGCTCAGGTACAGTGATGGATGTGATCAATTCTGAAACCAGTTACCCATGAATAAGGGCAATTATTGACAGGATAACTCATAACTAAGAACAGGCCAGAAGCGATTCTTTTTTTAGTACTGCCATATGGCACTAATGAATTATATCAAGGAGTCTTTGAAGCACATATGATGTATACACAGCTTCCCCTCATCCTCCAGATTCAACACATCACAGGATCATGTTAAACGAATACGACAATCTTTCACATATTAACATGTCATAGAGATAGATAGATGATAGATAGATAGATATAGATGATCTAGAGATAGATAGGATTGCTTAAGAGATGGACCTCATGAGCCAATGACAAGGATCTCCTTGAGCAACCATTTCCTCAGAGGTGCTTGCCAAAAGGCAAACATTGCTCCAGACAGAATAATTGGCAAAGGCAAGGCTTCAACAGGTAACAGATGTCCAGACGGAATGAACTTCCCTGGAGGATCTAGGGAAATATCTCTATCTATTCCATGTTTCAGAGAATGAGAGCCTGTGAGTGGGCCATTTTGATGGTATTAAGGGGAAATACAAGCTCTTGCCCTTTGCCTTGCTCTTTCCAGGCCCAGGTTTGCACTCTAAAGCTCTGCATTGGAGAATGCACAGGAACTTTCCCCAGAAATACCCACTATTTAAAGCTGAAGCACAACAAATGGCAATTCAGGTTTTTTATGTATTGCCATTTGCTCCAATTCAGTTTTAAAGAGCGGGGTTTTGGGGGGGGGGACTCCAGAGCAAAAAAAAAAAAGAGTGCCCAGACATGGAGCTTTAAACCACAGACTGTGCCTGGAAAGCATGGGGGAAATGTAGGTGTGGACAAGCCCTCACTTGCGGGACAGGGTGTGGCATCAGAGGGCTCCCCCAAAGATGAGGGTCGCCTCTCCTCTCTTACAACTCAACATAATGATCCTACCAGAAAGATATTGATAATGGCAGCATCTTTTGTCACCAAGTATCATGGATGTTGAATAATGAACCCCATTAATACCTACTCACTGGTCCTGGAATTCGTCTCGTAATGAAAACTGAAATGAAAACCAAGTGGGGGAGGCCCATTCACTTCAATTTTTCACTTTGCCAAAATGAACGTGTGCCCCCAGTTCATGGCACTTTAGTTAAGACCCAGACTTTACTGAATTTAACCTTACAATTCTACAAGAGGGTGGGTGTTATTCATTTGGCAAACCAAGTAAGTGTCTAAAGACAAGGGGGCAACCACAACTTCAATTGTTGTGTCAAAGGCAACCCTTGCAGCTGCCCGGAGCTGGAAAGATGATGATACCTTCGAGGGTGGACTGGCAGATGAAATTATTGGACCATGCAGAGATGGCAAGATTAACTGGAAAATCAGAAACCAGGAGGATCAAAACTTCAAAAGAGAATGGGACAAATATAGAATGTATCTGATAACTCTTGCAATGATACGTAGACTATGGATATAATGGAGGACTGTTAACTAGATGGACTTATAATATGCAGTTGAAAAAGTTACTTAAAGAATCCACAAAGGGGAGGAGGGAAGTCCTAGGATTCGAAAGAATCTTGTGTAAAATTCTAATATTTGCAAGAATATTATTTCTGTGAATGAACTTGTAAAATCATATATGTATGTGTGTGTGTGTGTGTGTATATATATATATATATATATATATATATATATATATGGCAATCCTTTAACAGGGACCCAAGCACTAAGGCCAGTAGTTATGAAGAAAGGAATGCAAGAATGATGACACTCAGTATTATTATTATTATTATTATTATTATTATTATTGATGTAAGTATGGGCAGGTGGATTTGGCATATATGAGGGAAGCATCCTCCATTCCACTGGTCTTGCAATTATCTGCATTTCATGGCTTCCCAGTCAGGAATTGGGAGAGACTTCTCCATCCTTGGTAAGTGAGCCTTTGATATATGAACACAATATTCACACCCAGGTTCTGCTGTGCAGCATTCACCAAGGCCTAATGGGCAGCCCCAAAGACCCCCAAGCCAAGGGCTGCAGAAGGCCTCTCAAGAGGTGCCAGTCTCAAGGTGTCTGTCAATTAAGGTCTTAAATTCCCTTACCTACCCACACCGAATGCAAAATAAACCAAATATATGCATCACAAGCATACCAAATAACTCTACAGTCTGGAATAGGCAAAGAAGAGGAGTCTCAAGGCCCCGAAAAATTTCCTACCCAGTCCCCGGAAATGGTGATTAGCAAAAAGCCACACTGCAGAGGGAGGGAGCAGACTTAAATAGCAGCCCAATTGCTTCCCTCCTATTGGCCACTCCTGCCCATGTGACCCCCAAGACCCATGGGAGGAATGAATTTGTGTCTTCTCTCAAGACAAGCTGTGTGGCAAATATAACCCTGTTAAAGGGCAGGAGTGACATTCTGCAGCCTCCCTGGGTTCCTGCACATTTTGAGAATTTCGTGGCATCCTTGGCTGGCCTTTCCTGTCACTCTGAAAAGCTGGAGAGGTTGCCTCCCATGCTGCTGACTCTTTGCTTTCATTTTTAAACAAATCAGTACAGGGTTTTTTGTTTTTTGTTTTAAGATAAAAGGAAAGGCATCTCTTAAAAATTAAACTAGCCTGTCCACCAATCTTGGGTTCTGACTATTTAGTCTCCTGAACACCTCACATTTCCATCTCAGGATCCCAGTGGAAGCATTGTGAGGTTATTCCTCCCATGAGGCGTTTGCTGATCTGGAGGTGTGGGAATTCAGGGAGACTGCAGAGAGTTGGGAAAATGTTTAATGGAAATAATAATAATAATAATAATAATAATAATAATAATAAACAGCCAACAACTTTAATTTGTATCCTGCCCTCCCCGGCCAAGACTAACATCAAATATATAACATCGGTATAAAATCAAACAATAATTACATTACCTCCTAAGAACAAGTCAGGATCAAATTTAAATCTAATTAGATGGCTTTCTGCAGTAAATGTTCATCAGGCCCAACTGTTTATGCTGTTCTTATATGAGCCTGTGAGGATGCTGGGAGGCCTCTTTCATACTAGTTCTTTTACAAAAAGAGAAGGGGTGTCAGGCTGAGCCCTGGCCAAAGGCCTGGCAGAACAAGTCCGTCTTGCAGGCCCTGCGGAAAGATGTCCAATCCCGCAGGGCACTGATCTCTTGCGGCAGAGAGTTCCACCAGGCCAGGGCAGGGCCAAGGCTGAAAAGCCTCGGATCTCCAAGCTGTTATTTGCAGACCGTGAGGTCCTCCGTGGGAGGTACCTACCAGAGAGGTGATCCCGACGATCACAACCCACTGACCACTCTCAAGCATCTTGCTACTATGATAGAAGCTCAGCCCTGCACCTTCTGAAATTCCCAAGAAATCCCAAGCACTCTGTGAATGCTCCAGAAATATGGGAGCCTCTTCCAAAAAGGAATAAAGCTTTCAAGAAACTGGAGGACAAATTTCGGCACAGCATTAATATCTAAAATATTCTAAGGACTGAAAGAGTGCAATATAAATGCAAAAATATTGTGGTTATGGAGTGAGGAATTGGGCTTCTTCCTCCAAGAAAGTCAGCATTCAGTATCTAACATTCTTTAAGCAGGCACAGAGGTGTGTCACACTGCTTAAAGTTAATTCAAAAACAGGTCTATGATTCAGTTGGTCAGCTTCTCTCCACAGCACTGTTCTGGCCATCACTGTCATGCTGAAGGCATACAGGTCTATCTTTTCCAACTCAGCTGACACTGGGGAAGCAATTTCCAGAATGATTTCATGCCAGCATGCTATTTTGTTAGAACACCAGAAAACCTCCCTCTGTGTGTTTTTGGAGGTGTTTTTTTGGAGAAAGGGGGCTGTTTTAAGCTATTCCATTTTACTCCTGCAGTGAATCATATCTATGAGAGCCCCTGTATGTCTGCATCCAGATCTTCTCTTAAAAATCAAAGCAAGGAGGTAGGTATGTCTCATGGCATAAGTATTTTAATGTATTTTTAATTTTTGTTGGAAGCCGCACAGAGTGGCTGGGGAAACCCAGCCAGATGGGCGGGGTAAAAATAATAAATTATTATTATTATTATTATTATTATTATTAGCTGAGCAGCCTGAATGAACATCAGAATTTGTGTCCCAACCACATACAAAGATCGTTCTCACCCCATTGGAACAACCCTAAGGTTGGAGAAGGAGGCAGGAATCAGCAGAAAGAAATGTTAGAATTACTCAGATCCAGCTCTAGCAATGGTATAGGGCAATCAGGTCAGATTATATGTTGTTGTTGTTTAGTCCTTTAGTCGTGTCCGACTCTTCGTGACCCCCTGGACCAGAGCACACCAGGCACTTCTGTCTTCAGAAGACAGATTATATAGGAGCACATATGAAATGACCTTATATCAATTAATCGATCCATCTAGCCTAGTGTGATCCGCTCTGACTGGCAGCAGCTCTCCAGGTTCTTGGGTAGAGAAAGGCTTTCCCAGCAGCTGCTTCTTGGTTCATTTGTTGGTTTAACTGGAGCTGCCAGAAAATAAGCTTCTCCCAAACCCCTTTCCCTCCCTCCATTTGGTATAAGATTCCAAGCCCCTTGCAGGGACTGTCTCAGTTTGCTTGGGTGACCTGAAAGCTTCTGTCTAAAAAGATATCATTGCACTAAGAGGTTGCATGTTCCTCTAAAGCAAGGGGGGAGAGGGGGGGAGCCATAGGCCTCAGGGCCACATGGACCTCCCCAGGCCTTATTCCCTGGTCCTCAGGCCACACACCCTCCCCAGACACACCTCCATTCCCCAGGTTGCTTCCCTCATGGCCTGGGCTTCACTTCTTCCTTGAGTATTGCCTGGCTAGAACAAGTGCATGAAAGAAGGATCAGGGGTGTGTGTGTGTGTGTGTGTGTGTGTGTGTGTGTGTGTGTGAACCTGGTATGACAAAAATGTAAAATGTACATTCCTTGCTCTGCCTACTTTTGCATCTGGCTCCACCAACTGCTGCCATGTGGCCCCAGAAGTTTGCCCAGAAGAGAAGATGGCCCTCAGGCTGAAAATAGTCCCCAATACATTGTTGTGGGCTGGGGAGACTCCATGGATGAAGGAGCTGGGCAAGGGAAAGAATGGCTCTTAACTATGGGCTGTTAGTATAAGAAAGGAAGCTGCTCTGTGCTAGGGGGCAAATGGGTGGGCCTCCCCCCCCCTTCCACCCTGGCTGGTTGTGAGAAAGATGGCAGCCAGCATGGTGCATTGGTGAGCTGGGCTAGAGTCCTGAGATCGAGAGCCACGCCTGATTTCTTCTGGAATCCAAAGCTGGGACTATGGGAGAGGCAAGACCTTCGGCACAGTTAATGCTGTAGGCTCAGGTTGTATAAATGTGTAAATCAACCACATAACATTAAGACCCCACAGACTCCGCTGTCCCTCATTCCAAGGAAACCAAACCCTGGGTAGGTGTCTGGAACCCCTGTAATCTTGCACCCCTTGGAGGTTGCCGGGGGTGCGCACAACAATATGTAATTAATCAGAGTTAAAAAGCTTGAAAGCGGGAGCTACCATACCAGCCATCGTCTGTTTAAATCATACATCCATTAGCTTTCCAAAAAGGTAAAATAAAACAGTGGTAAAGAAATAAAGGTTACTTCACATCAGCCAACAGGGGTACCAACTCCTGGGGACCCAACGCTCTCTCTTCCCCCATGTTCCAAAAAATCAGGGCCAAGCACAGAGCTGAGTGTGGCTTCAGTGGATGGATCCTCCTCCTCCTCCCATGGAGGGGAAGGAAGGGGAAATCAGCCCCTGGCCAGTGGCAGCAGGAGGAGCAGCCACCTGCCATTGAAGCCATGCTGCTGCCACATTCCTGGCTCCTCTGACATCCTGACATGCATTGGGATGTCACAAGTTGGCGCCTCTGTTATCAAAGATGTCTTCAGATTCTACATTACATGACTGGAGCTACCTTTGTCACATCCTTGTGCAAGATAGAGAGAGAAGAAAGAGAATGAGGAAGAGGAAGGGCTGGAAAATCCATGCTTCGTGGGAAACCTCAAAGTTTACTTTCCCTGGCTGTTAGTCTCAACCCGGCTCTCTACTGGCTGGAGACATGCTAGGTTGCTTATACCCAACAAATAGTTCTGCTTGAGTTCTTCCTATTGTTTTTCTTGGTGTCATTTCTGGAGAATCCCTCTACTTTCCACTCAGCAATGGGCAAGACCTTCCTGCATTGATCATTATTGCAACCTAAGATCCCATTTCCTGCTCTGGTGTTTGCTCTTGAGTCATTGATTTTCCTTCCTTCCTTCCTTCCTTCCTTACTCACTCACTCACTCACTCACTCACTCACTCACTCACATACAGCATCACTTATTCACTGCTGCTTTCTGATGCTCAGGGAGAATTGTTTCCACCATCTAGATGGTGAATAATGAGCTACATGTGGAGAGTATTCAATGCTTGATGCCTAGAATTCCTGCTGGGCTCAGTAGTTTTGCTATTCACTGGTTAGAAATAGAAAATCCAATGTTCCTTTCCTTTTAATGGGATTAATAAGACAACACCGAACTCAGCTCATTATTCAATTCCATTGCTGCCAAAAGTCACTCCTACGGATTTTTGGAGACAACAAACTCACCGAGATGAAACTATGTCAATGTGAACGTTTGAATATTGGTGCATTAATTAAAATGGAATGTGTTTCTTTTCTTGCTTAGTTAACACTTCTGCTGCGCTGCTAGCACCTAAGGAGGATATGAGAGAGCTCAATGGAACAAAAATAAATATATATGTTATTATGGAGATACTGACTTTCTGATGGAAGTGCAGAGGATCTGTAGTGGAGTAAGTGGAAGGATGCCAACTTGCCTTCCCTTGCTATCTTTTCCTTTCCATTCCAAAAAAAGTTTTCCAATCCAATGAAAGTTAGAATTCTGCGTGAGTTCGGGGGGGGGGGGATAACAGAGTAAAACAGGGTGATTTGGGGCCTCTCTTCCTTCTTGGGTCAAAGCATAATGTCAATAAACAACTTCCAGTTGGATCGGCCCACTCCTCCCCCCCAAAAAACTCATGTTGCTCTATAGCTTCTGTATTTCTGAACCTTATAGCGCTTTATTTTCCCATATTTCTATAGGTCCATCAGCTTTGGAAGAAGCATAGGAGCAAAATAAAATATTTGAGGGGGCTGAGCCCCCCCAAGTTGATGGGCATCACCTGGCTGTGAGTTCTGAAGGCCACTCCCTGCAAGCCCCTTTCCACCTGGCTTGGGGGCGGGGCCCAGACTCAACAGCTCTACCAAAGAGACTCCTGGGAGACTGGAGGGACGTTACCTGGCTGTGAGTGCTGAAGAGCACAGACTCACTGGAACAAACTCTGGGGTTGGGGTAAATGTAAAAAATGATTTAAAATTATTTAATTTGTGGCATTTTAAATTTTGGCTTTATGGTTTGGTTTTTGATGTTGTGGGTGGGATAAACATTTAATTGGGGCTGGGAATTAGTTTAATTTTTGCATAACTGTGATTTATTTATTTTTTAAAAAAACATGTTTCTAGGCGACTTTCGGTTGGTCGTCCGGTAATGGCAGTCAGGAGCTCTTTCGGCTGAAAGAGCCCCAGCGCTTTGAAGGCCCAGAAAAAGTTAAACATGGAAATCAAATGGTTGAGATATTCAGATTTATTATTGGAGGATAATGAAGGATATAAACTAAAACCATTTGATCAAGTTAAAGATAAGTTAAATTGGTTACATTACCACCAGATTAATGAATCGTATAAATTAGATAAGAAAAATGGTTTTGGTTCTGAAAAATCTAAGTTGGAGATGGAGTTGTTGGATTCTAAAGTTAAAAATCGGTCTAAAATGTATAAGTTATTGTTGGAGTGGCATACAAAGGATGAGCAAGTTAAATCAGTAATGGTAGATTGGGCAAGAGATGTAGGACATAACATAATGTTTGAGGATTGGGAAAGATTGTGGAAGAAAGGGGTTAAGTTCACTGCATGTACAATGTTAAAGGAAAATATAATGAAAAATATGTATAGATGGTATCTGACCCCTGTCAAACTAGGAAAGATTTATCATAACTGTGATAACCTATGTTGGAAATGTAAAGAAAAAGAAGGAACTTTTAATCACCTGTGGTGGACCTGCCCCAACGTGAAAGACTTCTGGGAAAAGATTTATAATGAATTGAAAAAGAAATATACATTTATAAAGAAACCAGAGGCCTTTCTTCTTGGAATAACAGGTTTGCCCAAGAAAGATGTTAAATTATTTTTGTATGCCACAACTGCCACTTGAATATTACTAGCTAAGAAGTGGAAAATGCAGGAACTGCCAACTGTGGAAGAATGGCAGATGAAGATGATGGACTTTTTGGAGCTAGACAACCTTACTGGAAGAGTCCTCGATCAGAATGAGGAGGAGTATCAGGAAGAATGGGAGAAATTTAATGACTATTCAGCTAAATACATCAAGTTAAATTAATTAGAAAAAGCTTGCAATTACCAGATAGGCCTAGGATTTAAATATGTAATGCAAGGAATTATTATGTTTAATGCTGAATTGGGAAGAATGACTGATGTTAAGTGATTAAGTTAAGATTTTAAGAACTTTGATTTGGAAAACTTAAAATGATATTCAATGAAATTCAACTAGGGGGATACGAGGAAGTCACTTAACAATTTTAAGAAGATTAGTTTTAATAAGGTTATGATTTATGTTTGTCTGCTTATTTGTTAGTGTGTTTTTTAATTTTGTGAAAACCCAATAATTTTTTTTGAAAAAATAAAATAAAAAACCATGTTTCTATTATTTTATATAGTTTGTATTCTGTTTTGAAGGGGAGAGGGTTGCCCGGGAGGGGGCCCTAGCCAACAGAATGGCTGGGGCAGGTTCCACAGGTGGGGACGCACTAGGACACCTGATCTCAATGATCACTGGTAGGAGGAGGAGTTACGCTAAGACCAGACCATGTCATTACCGAGGAGGCAGGTTTAGCCATTGTCTGAGGACTATCCCTGCCCATGGGTCTGGTCTTGACTGGAAGGATACTGGAATCAACAAGGGAAACCCACCTTAAGATGCTGCTGTGTCAATGATTCATAAGACCACTGCCATCCATGACTTGATCACAGATGGAGAACTTGACCTGGCATGTATAACCTCTATTGCATCTGCAGAAAACAGCAGCAGGAGATTCTTTCAGGTGGTTCGCAATTTAGCGTAACCACCTTCGCCATCAGGCCCCGGTAAGGACCCCAAGATCTCCTGCATTGATTTTGCAGGGGGCGGGCAGGTGTGGAGGACTCCCTGGTTCTAAATGGAATAACTGTGCCCCTGAAGGAACAGGTGTGCAGCCTGGGAGTAATTTTGGACTCTCAGCTGTCCATGGAGGCACAGGTGAATTCTGTGTCCAGGGCAGCTGTCTATCAACTCCATCTGGTATGCAGGCTGAGACCCTACCTGCCTGCAGACTGTCTCATCAGAGTGGTACATGCTCTGGTTATCTCCCACTTGGACTATTGCAATGTGCTCTACATTGGGCTACCTTTGAAGGTGACCCGGAAACTACAACTAATCCAGAATGCGGCAGCTGGACTGGTGACTGGGAGTGGCCACCGAGACCATATAACACTGGTCCTAAAGGATTTACATTGTGTCTCGATTGTTGTTGTTGTTAAAGCACAACAAAATATATTCGTTTTTAAAAGCTATAAACTTAATTTACTTTTTAAAAAAACTCACATTACTTTTTTTAAACAAAAGAACAAAAACTCAAAGATCTCCAGAACTTCAGGCAATACCTTGGTCCACCTTACATTGTTGGGTCTATTGGAGGAGACAGCCACTGAAACGGAAAGGCTGAAACGGAAAGTAGCTGCAAAGTTTAGAAAAATGTACAAGTCAGAATACGTACCCCTTGACGACCTCTAAATTATTTTAATGTAAGAAAGAGGAAGAGAGAGACTAACCCCCACTCTCCCACCCTTCATAAAGGATATGAAGGAAAGTGATGTCCATTTTTCTTCCTCCTCAAGAGACCCTGGCCATTTTTGTTTGCAATTTGCCAGGTTAAATCCACCGGGGGGGGGGGGGGCTTCTCTGCCTGAGTATGTCATCCACTTTGGCCCAAACGGCAGAATGTTATATGTATACGTGGTTTGACTCTACAATCAGCACATTCACTAGTAAAGCGGTAAAGTGAAAATATTTCAGAGTTGGAGCATCTCTTAAGCATTTGGGTCACATCTCAGTTGTATATTTCAGCTGGCAGTTGTAATTTATAATGAGTAGTTTTTTTAAAAAAATGGAGATTTAGCTGACTTTTGCATTTCTTCTGCTATCAGGCACTTGACCCTCTGTTCATGTCCCTTGAAGGTTTCTCAGTCCCCGGGGTGGAAAAGCAGCCGTTATCTCCCCCCCCCCCCAATATAATATGATAACCAAGATTTATGGCTGGATTATTGTTTATCACCACATAATTATCTCTATCAATAAGCTGTCAACAGGAGACCTCTAGCCTGCCATGATTTCTCCCTAGAAGTCCAAGTGGCTTAGCTTTTCAGAGATGGTAGTATAAAGAGCACTTTTCAACCAAGTGTGAAGAGTGAAGTACATCACCATCCTTGTGCTGTGGTCTTGGGATGACCAGGAAATATATGATAAGGTTCTTACCACTTAAGGCTAATGGTGTCTTTGACTACTTGTACGCCTCCCCTTAGGGATAGCCGGTCTTTTTCAGCAAGGGATGAGACACTTCATCTGATCCAGGAGCAGCTACTTTCAACTGTCTTCTTCTTCCTGGCTTTGATTCTTTCTGAATTCACAGAGCAATCCCCTGTTGAAAAATTTGTGGGAATGTTCAGGGAGGCAGGAGAGGATATATTGTTTATTAATATCCTTCCTAACTTGTGCTAGCAAGTTCCATAACTTAGCAGAGTTTTGCATTCCCCTTTTAAATGTACAGCAGATAGCTGGTTGCAGGCTTGTTTAAGCCTCTCAATATTAGATTCCTGGTAAGTTCTCTTATATCCCTCTTAAAAGAATAAACACACCACAATCTTGTGTAAAATATATAAAAGTAGTTTACTCACTCATTCACTTCACAGTTGGATCCCTGAAGGCAGACTTAGTTACAAAGTATATATATGTGGATCTATCCCATATAGAGATAGACCCAGTGTCCTCTGTTGGCTGGAAGCCAACAGAGCATTTCTAGCTAAAAGCTGCTGCTCCAATGGAGGAAGTCAAAGATAGAGGGGGGTCTGCATGCCCTATCCCTTTTGTTACCTGGACAGGTAAGGTCATGTCCACCTCTTGTTGTTGTTTAGTCGTTTAGTCGTGACCGACTCTTCGTGACCCCATGGACCAGAGCACGCCAGGCACTCCTGTCTTCCACCGCCTCCCACAGTTTGGTCAGACTCATGTTTGTAGCTTCGAAGACACTATCCAACCATCTCATTCTCTGTCGTCCCCTTCTCCTTGTGCCCTCCATCTTTCCCAACATCAGGGTCTTTTCCAGGGAGTCTTCTCATGAGGTGGCCAAAGTATTGGAGCCTCAGCTTCACGATCTGTCCTTCCAGTGAGCACTCAGGGCTGATTTCCTTAAGAATGGATCGGTTTGTTCTTCTTGCAGTCCATGGGACTCTCAAGAGTCTCCTCCTGCACCATAATTCAAAAGCATCAATTCTTCGGCGATCTGCCTTCTTTATGGTCCAGCTCTCACTTCCATACATCACTACTGGGAAAACCATAGCTTTTACTATACGGACCTTTGTTGGCAAGGTGATGTCTCTGCTTTTTAAGATGCTGTCTAAGCTTGTCATTGCTTTTCTCCCAAGAAGCAGGCGTCTTTTAATTTTGTGGCTGCTGTCACCATCTGCAGTGATCATGGAGCCCAAGAAAGTAAAATCTCTCACTGCCTCCATTTCTTCCCCTTCTATTTGCCAGGAGGTGATGGGACCAGTGGCCATGATCTTCGTTTTTTTGATGTTGAGCTTCAGACCATATTTTGCGCTCTCCTCTTTCACCCTCATCAATAGGTTCTTTAATTCCTCCTCACTTTCTGCCATCAAGGTTGTGTCATCTGCATATCTGAGGTTGTTGATATTTCTTCCGGCAATCTTAATTCCAGCTTGGGATTCATCCAGCCCAGCCTTTCGCATGATGAATTCTGCATATAAGTTAAATAAGCAGGGAGACAATATACAGCCTTGCCGTACTCCTTTCCCAATTTTGAACCAATCAGTTGTTCCATATCCCGTTCTAACTGTAGCTTCTTGTCCCACATAGAGATTTCTCAGGAGACAGATGAGGTGATCAGGCACTCCCATTTCTTTAAGAACTTGCCATAGTTTGCTGTAGTCGACACAGTCAAAGGCTTTTTCATAGTCAATGAAGCAGAGGCAGATGTCTTTCTGGAACTCTCTAGCTTTCTAGAGAGAAAGCCAGCTTGGTCTTTGTGTATCTCCTCAACTAGTACTTTTTTCAGTCTTTTAGCCAGAATATCTGCAAAAATTTTGTAATCCACGTTGAGTAGGGATATGGGGCGGTAGTTCTTAAGTTGTGTTTTTTCAGACTCAGTTTTCGGTATAAGTGTAATATAAGCTTCCTTCCACGACTCTGGCGCTTTCCCCCCCCTCCAAAATTTCGTTACAAACCTCCTTTAGTGGTTGAATTAACCAGTCTTTCAAAGATTTATAAAATTTTGAGGTTAAACCGTCCGGCCCTGGAGATTTGCCCAACTGCATATTTTGGATGGCACCTTCCACCTCCTGTTCTGTTATTTTATAATTCAGCATTAATTTATTTTCTTGAGAGATTTTTTGTAATCCCTTTGTTCTTAAAAACTGGTCTATATCAGTCTCTTTCTGTGGCCCTTGTGTATATAGTTGTTTGAAGTATCTCTGGAAGCACTTTCTAATCTCCACTGGATGCTGTATATTCTTTCCTTCCATTTCCAAATTTGTAATGGTATTAAGTTTTTGTCTTTTTTTATCTGCCAGGCTAGCAGTTTCCCACATTTATTAGCCGATTCAAATGTCTTTTGTCTCATCTGCTTGATTTTCCGTTCTATTTCCTGATTTATCATTTTCATGTATTGTACTTGATATAGCTTTATTTCTCTCAGAATCTCTTGCGACTTTGGTTTCGCTCTTAATTTCTTCTCACCTTCTTTTATTTTCTCTAAAATTTTATCTTTTTTCTCATTTTGAGTTCTCTTCTTTATTGCATTCTGTTGAATCAGAAACCCTCTCATAACCGCTTTGCTTGCGTCCCAGATTACTCTTTTTTCAACCATAGTATTCATGTTTATCTCAAAATAGTCTCTCAATATTTTTTGGGCCTTCTTGGTGACATCTGTGTCTCTAAACAAGGTGTCATTCATCCTCCATCTAAAGTAACCAATCGGTGTTAATTTCATCTCCATTCTCACAGCATTATGGTCAGAGCACGTTTTAGGGCAAATTTCCGCTTTTCGAATTTTGGGAGCCAATCCTCTAGTTATCCAGATTTGGTCAATTCTTGTCCATGTCATTTTGGCTTCAGAGAAGAAAGTTCCCTCTCTACCCAAGGGGTTCTTAGTTCTCCAAATGTCAATTAAGTCCATGTTGTCAGTCATGTCAAAAAAAGTTTTTGGTAGTCTGCCATCTTTAGTAACTACCTGTCCTAATCTGGCTTTTTGGCAGGCAGGTTTATTTTATTTTAAAAATGAGGTTGTTTGCGAGCAGCAGAAAATAAGCCCAAATCTCTTGCTCTATGCACATCCTTAAATGTTGTTCCGTTACTGCTATTGAAAGCAAGGAGTATGATCAGAAATGGGATGCATATTCACACTCTCTCCAATTTGCAGCAAAACTCCTAAATATTCTACTGCCCCTTCAGATGGAGTCAGCTCTCTGAATGTTGTTGTTTTTTTTTCCAGATGAGGAATGCTCTAAAGAATTAGAGAGCTGGAGCTCTTCTTGGAAGCAACAGAGCACACCGTCTCCACCAAGGAGGAGACAGGGGACTCCCCTGAGAAGGAGGCTAGTTCACCAACACAGGAGCCAGATATATGGAGAAATGTGACTCAAAGAAGTAAGAGGCCCAGGATTCGCTCTGATTGTTTAGAAATACACAATCGCTTTGAGGTCCTCTCCCCTAGCATGGAAGACGAAGAGCAGACTCCATTTGAGGATCTCTCCCTCATTACAGTTGATCAGGTATATGAAGACGAGCAGCAAAGTCAGTCCTCAGGGAATGTGCAGGCGACCTTGGAATGGACAGCTCACGGAAGAACCCCAACCAGACCTAAGAGGAGGCGTGTAGTTGTGATAGGGGATTCCCTACTGAGGGGAACAGAAGCAGTGATCTGTGGGCCTGACAAGATGTCTCGGGAAGTGTGCTGTCTCCCCGGGGCTAAGATCCAAGATGTAACTGAACGACTGCAAGGAATCATAAAACCCACTGACAAATACCCCTTCCTCTTGGTTCATGTGGGAACCAATGACACTGCAAGCAATAGCCTCCAGAAGATCAAAAGAGACTACGAGGCTCTGGGCAGGAAATTGAAGCAATTAAATGCACAAATTGTCATCTCATCTGTCCTCCCAGTTGAACGACGTGGCCCAGGGAGAGAGGGAAAAATAGTGGAAGTGAACAGCGGGCTTCGCAAATGGTGTAAACAGGAACGGTTTGGATTCTTAGATCACGGACTGCAGTTTCTTGAAGATGGACTTCTGGCAAGTGATGGGCTGCACCTCACAACGGTTGGGAGGAATGTTTTTGCCAAAAATCTCAGAAACCTCATCAGGAGGGCTTTAAACTGACTAATGTGGGGGAGGGAGACAGTGCTCCTGAAGGTAGGAGTCTATCAATTGATGAAGATGATCATCCAAATGTCATAGACCAAATGGAGCAAACAGTATGCAGACCTAGTGGTGGGAGGAAAAAATCCTTAAATAAGAGACACGGGGGAATGATTAATGGATTTCAATGTCTGTACACTACTGCACAAAGCATGGGAAATAAACAAGATGAGCTTGAGCTCTTGGTACAGCAAACTAAATATGACATAATAGGCATCACTGAAACCTGGTGGGATAAGTCCCACGATTGGAATGTAATAATGGAGGGATACAATCTATTTCAGAGAAACAGACCAGACAAGAAAGGAGGAGGAGTGGTGTTATATGTCAGGGGTGTGTATACCTGTGAAGAGATCCAAGATTTAGAACCTCAAAGCCAAAGTGAGAGCATTTGGGTCAAAATTAAGGGAGAGAAGAATAACAGGGACCTCATTGAGGGAGTTTACTATAGATCCCCAAGCCAAACGGAGGACATAGATGATGCCTTCCTGGAACAGATGGCCAAGCATGCAAAAGGAAGGGAGATAGTAGTAATGGGGGACTTCAATTACCCGGATATTTGTTGGATGTCAAACTCAGCCAAGAGCATAAGGTCAAACAGATTCCTCACTGGCCTTGCAGACAACTTAATTGCCCAGAAAGTGGGAGAAGCAACAAGAGGAACAGCCATTTTAGATCTGGTCCTAACCAATGTTGATGACCTTGTTAGTGGGGTAGACGTGGAAGGATCATTAGGCACGAGTGATCATGCTCTTCTGAAGTTTACTATACAGTGGAAAGGAGCAGCCAAGCATACTAGGACTCAATTTCTAGACTTTAAGAAAGCCGACTTCATAAAACTTAGGGAAGTGCTGGGCGAGATCCCATGGACAGTATTACTAAAAGGAAAGGGAGTTCATGATGGCTGGGAGTTTGTTAAGAGGGAGATAGTAAATGCACAACTTCAGGCAATACCAATGAGACGGAAACATGGAAGGTGCCTAAAGAAGCCAGGGTGGCTATCTAAAGAACTTTTAACTGAGTTAAGATTAAAAAAGGATGTGTACAAAAAATGGAAAAGGGGGGAAACCACCAAAGAGGAATTCAAACAAATAGCCAGCACGTGTAGACACAAAGTCAGAAAAGCTAAAGCACAGAATGAACTCAGGCTTGCTAGAGAGGTTAAAAGCAACAAAAAAGGCTTTTATGGGTATGTTTGTAGCAAAAGGAAGAACAAAGAAACAGTGGGGTCGCTCAGAGGAGAAGATGGTGAAATGCAAAGAGGGGACACAGAAAGGGCTGAACTCCTCAATGCCTTCTTTGCCTCAGTCTTCTCCGATAAAGAAAACAATGCCCGACCTGAAGAATTTGGAGCAAATGATTCAGCAGAGGAAACACAGCCCAGAATAACTAAGGAGATAGTACAAGAATACTTGGCTAGTCTAGATGTATTCATGTCTCCAGGGCCAGATGAACTGCATCCAAGTGTATTAAAAGAACTGACAGATGTGATCTCAGAACCACTGGCAGTCATCTTTGAGAATTCCTGGAGAACAGGCGAAGTCCCGGCAGACTGGAGGAGGGCAAATGTTGTCCCTATTTTCATAAAGGGGAAAAGAGAGGACCCAAATAATTACCGCCCAGTCAGTCTGACATCAATACCAGGGAAGATTCTGGAGCAGATCATTAAGCAAACAGTCTGTGAGCACCTAGAAAGGAATGCTGTGATCACCAATAGTCAGCATGGATTTCTGAAAAATAAGTCATGTCAGACTAACCTGATCTCGTTTTTTGACAGAATTACAAGCCTGGTAGATGAAGGGAACACAGTGGATGTAGCCTACCTTGATTTCAGCAAGGCATTTGACAAGGTGCCCCATGATACAGTATTCTTGTAAAGAAGCTGGTAAAATGCGGTCTTGACTATGCTACCACTCAGTGGATTTGTAACTGGCTGACTGACCGAACCCAAAGGGTGCTCATCTTTGGTTCCTCTTCATCCTGGAGAAGAGTGACTAGTGGGGTGCCACAGGGTTCTGTCTTGGGCCCGGTCTTATTCAACATCTTTATCAACGACTTGGATGATGGACTCAAGGGCATCCTGATCAAATTTGCAGATGACACCAAACTGGGAGGGGTGGCTAACACCCCAGAGGACAGGATCACACTTCAAAATGACCTTGACAGATTAGAGAACTGGGCCAAAACAAACAAGATGAATTTTAACAGGGAGAAATGTAAAGTATTGCACTTGGGCAAAAAAAATGAGAGGCACAAATACAAGATGGGGGACACCTGCCTTGAGAGCAGTACATGTGAAAAGGATCTAGGAGTCTTGGTTGACCACAAACTTGACATGAGCCAACCATGTGACACGGCAGCTAAAAAAGCCAATGCAATTCTGGGCTGCATCAATAGGAGTATAGCATCTAGATCAAGGCAAGTAATAGTGCCACTGTATTCTGCTCTGGTCAGACCTCACCTGGAGTACTGTGTCCAGTTCTGGGTACCACAGTTCCAGAAGGACACTGACAAACTGGAACGTGTCCAGAGGAGGGCAACCAAAATGGTCAAAGGCCTGGAAACGATGCCTTATGAGGAACGGCTAAGGGAGCTGGGCATGTTTAGCCTGGAGAAGAGGAGGTTAAAGGGTGATATGATAGCCATGTTCAAATATATAAAAGGATGTCACATAGAGGAGGGAGAAAGGTTGTTTTCTGCTGCTCCAGAGAAGCGGACACGGAGCAATGGATCCAAACTACAAGAAAGAAGATTCCACCTAAACATTAGGAAGAACTTCCTGACAGTAAGAGCTGTTCGACAGTGGAATTTGCTGCCAAGGAGTGTGATGGAGTCTCCTTCTTTGGAGGTCTTTAAGCAGAGGCTTGACAACCATATGTCAGGAGTGCTCTGATGGTGTTTCCTGCTTGGCAGGGGGTTGGACTCAATGGCCCTGGTGGTCTCTTCCAACTCTATGATTCTATGATTCTATGAAGGGGAAAGAGAATGTATAAAAGCTAGTAGCAAAAATAAAAATAAAAAAATGGAGTAGTATCAGTAGCAGACTTGGAATGTCATGTAACACTACTTATCATTGCAGAGGGTTGGCCTAATGAGATCAGATTGCTCCAACAACAGAAGACACACCATGTTCTCCTTTTTGCAAACTGGGTGTAAATTGTATAGAGGTTTGAGTTATATGTGATCTGACATTACTGACAGGAAGGATTTTTATTCCCCATAAAGTCTACTGCTTCAACTCTTCTAGGGATTAAAGTTTTACTGTCCAGCTCTTATGGAGCACAAAGGAATCAAATTCCCCTTTCCTGTCTATAAATTGAAAGCAACCACCTTTATGTTTTGACATGGGAGCACTGCTTTCAAGACATCAAAAGCAGAGTTGACAACATGCTCAGGGGCTGGGGAGAGCAGAGGCAGCTGTGTACAAACTTTTAACTGCTACCTGAGTTTGGTAAAACTTTGCTGTGCATGATGACAAAAATTTACATCTGCCTATGAGGTTCCTCTCCTCAAGGGGGGACCATATTTGCCATACCTCCAACTCCTCCTCTGGATGGTAGAGCCTGTTGGAGGAGTTGGGAATGACCAAATGGTCTCTGTGGCCAATCAGGCTGGTTGGGGAGAAAGACTAGGCTTTATAAACCAGCTCCTTCCAAAATGCTTCCCCTTTGCTTCATGCAGTGGCTTCCTGTTGCAATATGGGCTTCTGCTAGTCAGCTGTTTGGGGGCTGAATTGGAATTTTTTTGGGGAGTCCTTGTTTGGCCTTGGGGCTCCCTTTGTTTGCCTACTTCATACTGCTGGGAACATTCTGCAGAAGTGGCAATTTTGATTGGTTTAATTGACTTTTGGTTCAGGGTTTGTTTATACATCTGGTGGTGTACTCAGTGTACTCTTGCGGCACCCAGTGCCAAACTGATTTTGGGGGACCATGGGATACCCTTAATTCTTGGCACATGGAGCTGGCAGAAGGCCAAACCTGCAGGGCCATGCTTTGCATGTCAAGGTCAGCCAAGGCTCTGGTATCAAGGAGGAAGGCCACTGATTGAGCCTGTAGACCTGCTCAGAAGAGCAGAGGGAGATGATCTTTCCAGCTTAGGAAACTTTCCTGACCAGACTATTTTGTTGTTGCTGTTGATTTATTTGCAGATTGCCTTGTTGGCATCCACCTGTCTTGAGAGACCATGGAGTGCACCTCCAGGGGTGAAGTCAAACCACTGCATTAACAGCACTAAAGTGACTTCCTTGGGGCGCAACCTTGGGCAGTGTGTATAGTTTTACAATATTTCAATAAATAAATCCCTCTCCTGTTGTGGTCTCCTGAGTCTTCTTTATGAGTGCTGTGACAATGTTTTTAAATTAACTCCTCCCCACCAGTGACTGCCTCTTAGTCTAACTTACCTCACAGGGTTGTTGTGAGGATAAAACGGGTCAGGGAGAGAACCATGTACACCACTTTGAGCTCTTTTGAGGAAAGCTGCAATATAAATGTAATTAATAAATGTTGAAGAAATACACACACACAAACATATATATGAATGAAATATATATGAAATACGTATGTATTTGTATATCTGGGTATATCATTAAAGTACTCCAATCTACATCAATGTAGTTATGTGCTCCCTACTTTTCTGAGTGCAGAAGTATTCTAAAGACATCATTTCCCAGGGTTGGGATTCCTTGTAGATTACAGGAGATGTTTTTACAGGATCTGATTTCTTTGGAAATGTATATGTTGAGATGCAGATAAACAGCCTAGTGCTTCTAGCAAAGCAATAGTCCTGCTCCCCCTACATCAGTTCAGGGGACAGAGAAATAGAGAGTGAGCACTGCATGCCAAGATGGTGAGGATTTGATTTACATACCACGTAATAAAATTGGCCTTGGGTAAGTGGTTTACCAAGTATAAAAACCAGTTGTCTATAATAAAACAGATAAGACAATTGCACTAAAATGACACAGCAATTAAAACAGGAAGCTTGGATTGGAAGATCCAGAGAATGCCTGCGCAAACAGGTGCAACTTCAAAAGCCAGCAGAATGCCAATACAGATGGTGTGGGATGGGTTTTAATAAGTAGGGGAGGGTATATTAATTGCAATTCATCCCTTCAGGTCTCTACATGTGTTGGTTGAAAAGAGTTTTAAAATCCAATCTTCTGCAGCAAAAATGGAAAGCATAGGAATTAGACTATAAAACCTTGTTTTGAACAAGTCCAGCTACACAGTAATCCTGCTTCCCCCTCCATACCCTGTTTAATAAAGAATCAGGCAACAACCTATAAAGTATGTTTAAAAACAATCTTCTACTACTACTTTGGTGATCAATTGTAGCCGAGTAAGATTGTCTTCCATGAATATGGTCACAACAGTGTGTCCATAAGCGACAGTGGAAGCCAACTCTGGAACCACACATCCTTCCACAGTGGGGACATACCTGTAAGGACCACCTGCTTTTGGAGTTCCATGATAACATCAAGGAACACTGGACATCCATTACAGTGGTACCTCAGGTTAAGTACTTAATTCATTCCAAAGGTCTGTTCTTAACCTGAAACTGTTCTTAACCTGAAGCACCACTTTAGCTAATGGGGCCTCCTGCTGCCGCCGCTTCGCCAGAGCATGATTTCTGTTCTCATCCTGAAGCAAAGTTCTTAACCTGAAGCGCTATTTCTGGGTTAGCGGAGTCTGTAACCTAAAGCGTATGTAACCCGAGGTACCACTGTACTATATTCCATATATGGTAATATAATTATAATAATAATAATATAATATAATATAATATAATTAATATAATATAATATAATATAATATAATATAATATAATATAATATAATAATAATACAGTACTAAATATATCCATTATTGTAGCCTGTGAACAAACTATTGGATTGGTTTGATGAGAATGGTAGTGAGACTGAACACATTATTGATAAGAAAATGAAGGCCTTTCGGATCTGGCAAAGAGATAGAAACTGTGCCACTAAAAAAAAAACCTATACCAACGCTAAGGCTGAGGTTCAAAGAAGAACAAGAGAACTAAAGAACACCTGGTGGACAAAAAAAGCTCAAGAGATCCAGCACTTAGCCGACACTCATGATGCACAGAGTTTCTTTAAAGCCACACAGACCATCTATGGGCCAATAAATCATGGCATATGCCCCCTACGCTCAGCAGACAGTACCACACTTCTAAAAAATAAGCTATTGCATTGCTCTGGAAAGAACATTATCAGCATCTCTTTAACCACAACCACCCCATAGCTACTGAGGTCCTCTCACAAATGTACCAACAAGCACAAAACAACCCCTCTGCAGTGCCACAAATCCAACTTAATGATGTAACATTGGAATATGTCAATCATTTCTCTTACCTGGGCAGCTATCTTTCTACAATGGCCAACATTGATGCAGAAATGCAGCATCGCCTGAGCTCTGCGAGTGCAGTTTTCTCCCAACTGAAGAGCAAAATGTTTGAGGACCGGGACATTCACAGGGAAGCCAAAATGCTTCTTTACAAAGCTATTGTACTACCAACCTTACTGTATGTTTGTGAAACATGGACCACTTACAAATGCCATCTTCAACTCCTTGAAATATTCCATCAATGGTGTCTCCAAAAAATTCTACATATCACTTGGGAAGACAGGTGAACTAATGTCAGTGTACTGGAAGAAGCAAAGATCACCAGTGTTGAAGCAATGATTCTTCAACATCAGCTTCGTTGGACTGGTCATGTTGTGCCTGATGATCGTCTTCCAAAGCAACTACTCTATTCTGAACTTAAAAATAGAAAGCATAATGTTGGTGGTCAACAAAAGAGGTTTAAAGACTCTTTCTGTCCCAACTGTGGAAGGACGTGTGGATCCAGAGCTAGCCTCCACAGTCACTTACGAACTCACTGTTAAGACCTTGTTCATGAAAGAAAATCTTACTTGGCTATGAGGGATCACCAAAGAAGAAGAGGTTTCTGGGTGAGAGTTTATAAGTGGTCCATGTTTCACAAGCGAACTAATGTTGGCACTACAATAGCTTTGTAAAAGAGCATTCTGGGTTCCCTGCAAATGTGAATTTGTTAGGTTTCCCTGCTGATTTCCCACAGATGGAACCACTTGTATTGTAGCAGGATGCCTCTAGAACTCAGAGGTCTCTGACTGTATTCACTCTTTTAAAAATTCAGTTTCTTTCACAGATAGACCTCACACCAGTCCCCATCGTTAAGTAAGAGCAGGGACTGACACCTTCTAATGACCTCCCTTGTTGAGAATGTATCAGCCAACCCAACTGGAGCAATTATGCAGCCAACCTCCTAACAATTCACCCCCAGGACCAGTTGTAGGCTTCCCAAGAGATAGTGGTTGCCCACTGTGGGAAACGAGACTAGAAATGTATTTGGTCTACCAGGGCTCTTCTCAGATTAGACATGTTATTCTTGCACCTGAAGAAGGAAATCCCGCAAGTTTCTCTGATTTTTGCATGGCTGCAATGTAGCCTACTAAGCAAAAATAAGAGACGCACCACACCATTTCACATGATTATGTAATCATAATGCAGGAATCTCAGCTAAAGCATCCATGACAGATGGCCATCTCACCTCTGCTTACAAACCTCCAATGAATTTAGAGAAAAGTTAAGGAAGACGTTCCACGATAGAACTTATAAAAAAATGGACAAAAGGTTTTTCTCCCTCTCTCAGGAAAAAAGACCTACTTCACACAGTGCACAATTAAACTATGGCCACCAACTTGGATGGCTTTAAAAGAGGATTAGACACATTCATGGAGGAGAGGATAAAGCTGTCCTTGTCCACCAGCCAGGAGGGCTGAGCCTCCATGGTCAGAGGCAACAACACATCTGAATCCCAGTTGCTGGAAATTGCAGGAGTGCAGAGTGCTCTTGTGCTCAGGGGCACTGGGAGAACAGGATGCTGGATGAGATGATCCACTGGCCTGATCCAGCAGCCTCTTCCTATTCTTCTTGGCCTCTGGCTTGCCCACCACTACCTTGCAGCACCAGAGGGTGGCTTATGAGGGAATGCAGCTGTCAGTCTCACAGACCTTTCATGCCCCTGGTACATATTTAAGATATTACCTCTTGCAATCACAGTTTTCTGTGCCCTAGATTAGTTGGCAGAGGAAATGTAAGTTTCCATCAAACTAATAAAACAGGAGGCTCCTTATTTAACGGCCTGCTTCTCAGATCAGCTCACACGTTCAGCCCAAATGACTGGCTCACCATCATGGTCAAGAGCTGAAACTGTCATCAGAGAGCTCCACGTCAGTCGATCAGGGACAGCCCCTCAGCCCCACTGCCTGTATCACTTGATTCAAGTTGCCATGGGAACCAGCTCCAAGATGGAGATGCTTTATACATTTGGAGCCCAGCCAGAGACTCCTAGTCAGAAGCAGAAAGCCAAAAAGTAATAAATAAATAAAATAAAAATGTTGTAACAAATTAAACTGTGTTGTTCTTTATGATGTTTAATTGATGAGTGGAGCTGGCCACAGGCTTTTAATTGCTGCTGTACAAGGGCATAGAAAATGATTTGCAATTGTTTCAGCTGAATGCTGAGATAAATTTCTCTGTGGTTGATGTGGGGGAGGGAAGTGTTCAACACGTGCCAGCAGTATCTTGATTCCCACCTGGCTTCTGTGTAGCTGAGCAGAGGGGGAAGCAAAGGCAGAGGACATTCTGGTGCTGGGAATATAGAGCATAGCTGGGGAGGGGGCACACAGGAAGCTGCCTTCGACTGAATTAGACCCTTGGTCTATCAAGCTCAGTATTGAGCTTGATAGCTGGCAGCAGCTCTCCAGGGTTTCAAACAGGAGACATTCCCAGTCCTGCCTGGAGATATGATGGGCTGGACCCGAGCTGTTCTGCATGCAGAGCAGATGATCTGTCACTGAGCTCTGGTTGTTATGGACGAAAATATTTCACAAATGAGCATGGGAACAGTGTTGCACATGAATGCGTAGAGCTTGGCATCCCAATAGAATGAGCTGGTGGTCAATGTTGTGACAGGAGAACTCACTCTCGTATATGTCACAAACAGGAAAAAGGGACTTCATGCAAACAGATGGTTCAAGTTAACAAGACACTTCATTGTGGCAATTTGCGGGGGGGGGGAGGAGGATGAAGTGGTACATCAGGTTCACGTGGGATGATTCCAAAGGACATCCCATTCCAGCCATATACAAAATGTGCTATGTTGCATTTATACTACAGAGATGGCATTGTTCCTATTCTGTAGCCATGGAACACTGAGGCTCAGCTATAAACCTCAGTCTCAGATCAGTCAGTGAACTTGTAGCACATAATTCTCAAGGAGAAATAATCACCAAGGTGGGGAGAAAATACAGGAATACATTGTAATAGACTAGCATCTCGAACACTGACTCTTCAAATTACTCTCATTTATTTATCAACTCTATTTGGAAAGCTGCAAACATTCAAGAAGGTAATAGAGAGTAGAATATTCTTTGCACAGCTAATCTGTTTTCCTGGGACTCAAGCTTAATAAGATGTTGTGGCACAGTTACCCCAGCAATGTAAGAGACATGTAGTCTTCTCAGTTTCTTTCTTGAAAATAATTTGAATAAGCCATGTGGAGGAGTTTCCTTTTGTGATACAGAGGAGCTAATTTCTTCCAAATCCTTTGATTAAAGCAATCAGTCAGTATCCCTTCAAGAACAGTGTTGGGGATGGAAATATTTTTAATCTGCATTTCTTCAAGGGAAAACATATTCAAAGCTTGTTTTGATAATCTGTTTTCCATTTGCTGAACCCTGGGAAAGCATACATTTTAAGTCTAGCACTGAATCCAGCTACAGCTAGTGATTTGAGGACACATCCAAGAAATTTTGCTACTCTTGTGCAAAAGCTATTGCCTTCTCATGAATTCCTTGGTGTGGGGGGTGCCTTGCTTGCTTTAATGACATTCACTGAATTGGTTCAGGAATCTTTGAACTACAACTGAATGAACTATGTGTGAATTACGGTAAGTTTTTGTGGCAGAATTTTTAACCCTTTCTAGTTAAAATTCATTCTCTTATGTGTGTTCCCTCCCACTTTTTGACTCCATAGGCCTTTAAGCTTAAAGATCATAATTGTTGGGAAAAATCAATTAAACCATTCACTTCCCACTGAGTGTGTATTTTGATGGTTTCTTATTCTTTTTAAGTATGTTTTATATTTCAGCACAGTGGGATCTAACAATCTGAATGCTGAAGGAAATTTGCTGAGAATCATTTGGATGAACTTGAATTGAACAGTGAACTGAACTAGCTCATTTTTTTATTTTTTTGCAGTGGAACGGACATGAACTGGAATTAGATCCTTTTGTTGTTGTTTAGTTGTGTCCGACTCTTTGTGACCCCATGGACTAGAGCACGCCAAGCACTCCTGTCTTCCACTGCCTCCTGCAGTTTAGTCAAACTCATGCTAGTAGCTTTGAGAACACTGTCCCACCATCTCATCCTCTGTCGTCCCCTTCTCCTTGTGCCCTCCATCTTTCCCAACATCAGGGTCTTTTCCAGGGAGTCTTCTCTTCTCATGAGGTGGCCAAAGTATTGGAGCCTCAACTTCACGATCTGTCCTTCCACTGAGCACTCAGGGCTAATTTCCTTTAGAATGGATAGGTTTGGCCTTCTTGCAGTCCATGGGACTCTCAAGAGTCTCCTCCAGCACCATAATTCAAAAGCATCAATTCTTCGGCAATCAGCCTTCTTTATGGTCCAGCTCTCACTTCCATACATCACTACTGGGAAAACCATAGCTTTAACTATACAGACCTTTGTTGGCAAGGTGATGTCTCTGCTTTTTAAGATGCTGTCTAGGCTTGTCATTGCTTTTCTCCCAAGAAGCAGGCGTCTTTTAATTTTGTGGCTGCTGTCACCATCTGCAGTGATCATGGAGCCCAAGAAAGTAAAATCTCTCACTGCCTCCATTTCTTCCCCTTCTATTTGCCAGGAGGTGATGGGACCAGTGGCCATGATCTTCGTTTTTTTGATGTTGAGCTTCAAACCATATTTTGTGCTCTCCTCTTTCACCCTCATTAAGAGGTTCTTTAATTCCTTCCAACTTTCTGCCATCAAGGTTCTGTCATCTGCATATCTGAGGTTGTTGATAGTTCTTCCGGCAATCTTAATTCCGGCTAGGGATTCATCCAGCCCAGCCTTTCGCATGATGAATTCTGCATATAAGTTAAATAAGCAGGGAGACAATATACAGCCTTGTCAAACTCCTTTCCCAATTTTGAACCAATCAGTTGTTCCATATCCAGTTCTACCTATAGCTTCTTGTCCCACATAGAGATTTCTCAGGAGATAGATGAGGTGATCAGGCACTCCCATTTCTTTAAGAACTTGCCATAGTTTGCTGTGGACATGCCAAATGTGAACTGGTTCATTTTAAAAATGAACTTTCAAAGCTCTGAGCAGGAGTTAGGACTAGACAGAATCAGAACAGGGCTCCAGAATGCACCAGGACCTTGTGGCTCAGGTAAAGTTTACCTCACAGTCCTTCCTGCGCAGGATTTGGCAGGTCCAATGGCTAACTTGGACTGAGGCTCTTTAAGAGCTCAGGCAGGTGATTCAGCTTGCAATTTCGGAGTTCAACCACACGGGGCAGCAGAAGGTGCCACTGGAAGGTGCTAACCTTGGGTGAGCTTTCCTTCACGCAAAACTCAATGACAATTCTAGTTGCAGGACTGGCACAAGACAATTTGGCACCTGAGGCAAACCACAAATGGTGTTCCCCCCCCCCCCGCCAGGGAAAAAGGAGTGAGT
Organism: Podarcis gaigeae; assembly: GCF_964106915.1. Lineage (NCBI taxonomy): Eukaryota > Metazoa > Chordata > Lepidosauria > Squamata > Lacertidae > Podarcis > Podarcis gaigeae. Next base: position 1,373,034 of record NC_139690.1, read on the forward strand.
GAAGATCCACCTCAGGAACAAGAGGGAGGATCCACGTGGGGAAGCAGGGTGGGAGGAGATAAGGCGAGGCCTCGGTAGGGGAAGCATTCTGGGGCTGCCAAGGAGCCAGCAAACCCACTGCAGTTGTTGCTGCCAACGTGGCAGCAGCAGGCAACGCATTCCTTGGACATTGGATCTGCTGCTGTCCCTGTGGCTCCTGCCACCCTAGGCAGGCATCTCACCTTGCCTCGTGGGGGGTCCTCTCCTGGATAGGAGGGATGTTGGTAGCTTATTTAAAGGGCACAGGCCTGTGGCACAAGAAATATACATATGCTAATTTATATGCCTCTGGACAAATTAGGATGGCAGGTGATTGGGTCGCCCTAGCACTCTGCTGCTCACGGTGTCGGGTTGCCTTATAAGCAAAGTTTTCACAGACTGAAAAGAGGGGAGCGTTGGGGAGATATGGGGTATCCTGCTGTAGTGGGCCACCCTTTAATAATGCCAGCGTATCTCCAGCTGAGCCACGTTTGGGAGCCCATGCAGGTCCAGCTGTCTGAACCGCAGATTTGCCACATCTTTAGCTGCTCAGTCTGGGGGATCCAGAGTCAGGATTACATTCTTGGATATCTGTAATAAAAATAATGCAGATACTTCTTTCCCGATTTTATTACCTAGTCTCTCTCTTTTTTAAAAGAACAAATACAAAAATAAATACAATACAAAATACAGTCTCTTTCAGAGTACAGTGCCGTCTCTTTTAACGAGGTGCAGTTTCAGACTCCATTGTCTTTCATTTACACCTGCCAGCTTGAATTTATAATGAAAGGACATAATTGGAATAAAAAATACATGACTCCTTTGCTGCCTAGACATAATTGACGTAAAAGCTCTGCCTAACCGCCTGAGCAGAAGCCTATTTCTACATGGGTGATTATTAAATTAGGCTATATTTCAGATACTCTAAAGGTGTTTTGAAAAGTGATGCCTGGAATATTTTTTTTAATGAAAGTAATGCTGCTTTGTTTCTTTGAAGTACTATTAATGCAACATGTAATGGGTAAAACAGTCCTTTTAAACTGAATTTTGTGGTAGCCTCCACTGGGCCTATTTAGTCTGAATTACCTACTGCAGATTTAGGGAAACTTTTTTTAGCCCCAAAGCTGCATTTCTCTCTGGGCAACCTTCATATGTGAGTGTATGTATGCGCACAAACCAGGGGACAGAAGCAATAGTGGGAGGAGCAATAAATGTAAATTCCACCTTTGTTCAATAGGCAAGTTTCTACACACACACACACACACACACACACACACACAGTCTGCTGCTGACCTGTTCCAATGGGTGCTTCCCAATTGATTGATGGTGACAAGCATCTCACCAGCATGGGCCACAAACTCCCCTGCATCAAGGCCTCTAGAGACCAAAGCCAGCACATGGAATTTAGTTTAGATGAGAACACCCACCTTAAACTTAGCAAGTGTTCTGGCTTCTCCTTCACCACACCCTCTAATGTCTACCAAATATTTTGGAAAAGAGTCCATTTGTTCTCCTTAGGTATAGTTGGCTCCTGAGATATCACCACCAAATTTAGCACAAGGGTTTCCAAGGTGGGAATGGCAGTCTTTGTTGGCTGTTGAATGCTGGCAGTCATTTTTAACCAAGAAAGTGGACCAAAATATGACTTTGACGTGACTTAACTGGTTTTCTGGCACTGGTTCTGCCATCTCTTGTGATATCATTGTCAAACCATAGTCGGGCTGGTGGGCTTCATCACTGTTTGAATGCCCAAGCTGGCAGACCAAAATGGCACTTTTTTTTTGCAATTTCACCCATTTTGTACATAGGTTTGACTTGCTCTCGATATATCATCACAACTCAGTATGAGAGTCACCAGGGTGGTGGTCTACATCAATATATGAGTGCCAGCCACAATTTTGTTTGTTTGTTTAAGCCGTCCACAATTTTGAAATAAGACAGTAGACCAAAATGTTAACTTGGCATACCTTCACAATGATTTCGCTCAGTTTGGCTGCCTCTCAATATATCATCGCCAAACTCAGCATGAGGGATGCCGGGGGTAGAGGCCATAGTCTTATTTGCTGTTTGAATGCTGGGCACCATTTTGAATCAAAATGGCAAACCAAAATGTGACTTTGACATGACCCCATATTTGGCATGATGGGTCCAAGCTCACAAATTACACTATCCACTTTAAAATCACAATTTCTAAAAATACCCAAGCAGTGACAGACACTCTGTGCTCTCGCTCTCTTACACACACACACACACACACACACACACACACACACACACCCCACAAAGAGGATTCCAGCCTCTCTGGTGTATGAATGCTTAACCAGCTTCAACTGTCTCCCATGACATATCAAACATCCTTTTTTTAAAAAAAAAGAAGAAGCTTGTGTTGCTTTCTTCATTATGATGTGATGTGTCTGGGCTTTTTATTTTGCATGTTTTTGTTTTTTAGTTCAAAGCAAATGAGTAAACAATGTGTCAATCTTTTATTAATGATGCTCTCAATACAGCTATCTTCTAGCACATAAGACGTGTGCTGCAGGCAGCTTTCTGTAGCCTTTCCATGTGCTTCTTTGCTGTGATAAATTGTGTTTCTGTTTAAGAAAAGCTCCATTCCTTTGCTATTCTTGTGTCTCTCCTCCCCCCCCTTTCCTTTCTAGAATCTGATTGGTTCCACTCCTAGGTGAACTGTAAAACTTTGAAATTAAATGGGTTTATTTTAATAATGTTTCATGCTTGACTGTTTGATGAAACTTTGCATTATATTCCAGGCTGCTGACATTTATTTATTTTTATGTCATATTCATGGGAGGGTTATTCCAGAAAATGTCATTACCACCATTCTTTTGGTTAGCACAATGTAATTTAAGAAGTCACTTCTTTTTAGGATAACGTCCTAATTATTCATCACAAGAAAACCTCTGGATGTGTCTCAAGGAAGTATTTAAATTGTCAGGAGTTGAAATTTATGAGGAGGCTTAAAATCATGACGGGAGCTGCATGGATTCTATTGATCACCTGGGAATTAGAACAGAAGCGCAGGAAATAAAACCAAATAAATCATTGAAATAATGGTTTCTAGGTAGGAGGGAGTCAGGGAGGAACTCAGGGAGAAGCCACCATTTAGATTGGTCCATGGACAGGCAAACCTACAAACATGCTAAGCCAGAATCAGTGTTAACTTCAGGTTTTGGAAGCCCCTTGAGCAAGACACTTTCCCTGGGCTCCCTGCTCTCCAGGAGTCAACCTCCTCATGGCCATTATCACCAGTTGTGCCACCAACTTGCTTGCCAGGCCAAGAGTCCATGAGCAAGAAGGCAGTGGAATCCACTCAGCCTCCTTCTTACTACCCCTGTGGTCTGAGTCAGAGAGAACAAACAGGCTCCAGGAGTGAAGAGGAGGAGAAGGTCCAGGTCAGCTTTTGTGAGTATGCCCCCTGCCAAGGGGTGGGTTCATAGCAGCTGCCCGACTATGCCAGCGCTTAAGCGTCCCTGACCAGAATGCATACAATTTAGTTGGATTAGGTTCACTAAACATTGGCCTAGCTGACCTGGAGTGAGCCCTGAGCATGCAACAGAATGATGGGTTAGGACAGAAAGGTGCCTAGATTGGGCAGACCATTTCAGATGGAAAAGAGTCCAACCAACTAGAAAACCAGGCAGGAACAGACTTCTCCCCAGAACCTCTGCGGGTGGGAACCTCTAGGGTGAGCATTTGGGTTGCTGTTTTCTGAATCTTTTCCAGTTCTACAATATCCATTTTGAGGTGGCCAGAAACATACACGGTATCCAAAATGTGGTTACACCATACATGACCGCCTCCCCGGACACGTGCCACACATCCCCCATCGCACCGGGTGTCACACCCCCACGGGCGACGTGCCACACCCCGGGACGCGCACCATGCCCCCTGAACATGGGGGGGGGGAGTGAGAGGGGGGAGTGTTTATGTGCGAAATTTTTGTGTCAGTGTCAGCTGGGGAAGTTCTCTTTCTATTCATTAATAGGTTTTCATTGGCAGTGAGGGAGATTAGGGAGCCCAGGGCCTGACTGCAGGGAGGGGTTTTTTTTTGGGGGGGGGGCAGTTGTTAGGTCAAGTTAGCCATATCAATTTGTATGCTGTTGGTGGGTTCTTGTTGTTGTCATGTTGGGCTGTGTGTGTGATAAAAGTGAGCCACACTGGGGCAAGGCATCCTCTTTTATTTGTCCCCGTGTCAGTTTCAGTTTGTTAGCTTTTCTAGTAAGGCTGTTTCCCTTTATATATGATTTCTGGCTTAGCTATGCCCTGAATGCAGGGGGCGGGGGGTGGAGGAAAAAATGAATGGGATGCTCAGTTCATGGAATAGTTCATGGCTGCTCAGTTCATCAGCCAATGAATTCCAATATGAATGAATTTCCAGGGGGTGGTGGGGGTAGAGAATAAAAGCTAGCCTATTGAGGTGAGGTTCAGGTCACATTGTACACCTATTTTTTCTCCCTCCCACTCATCCTTCAGTGGCTAATGCTTGAATTTCTGCTCCCTTGCCTCGTTCATCTGTTTGTTAGTCTGGGAATGTCATGTTGTTCAAATTGGAAACATATTGTAAAAGTGTTGGTGTCAGGTGATAATTAATGCACTCAGTGACAAATTCAATCACCAAATGATTATAAAGGCTGCAGAGTTGCCACAAGCAGGGTGGGGGGATAAATCTACAACTGTTGTGCTAGAAATAAAAAATAGCCATGATTTTGGATTTTTTGATGGGATTCGAAACATCCCCTAAGCATTGCATATCCTCTATTAAATGAAGCAATGAGGGACTATTAGCTGCCGTGGTTTAGGATGCCACATAATCAGGAGATGATTCATCAGCACCAGCACCCCAAACTCACTGCCATAATTACGTGAAATGCAGAAGGAAAATCCCAGTGTGAATCCATCTTGGGTACTGTGTATTGGTGTCAAAGTGCACATTTAGTGCCTTGTTGCAGTTCAGAATCTTCAGGGGAAACGCAATACTCTGCTCCTTCCAGATCGAATTATTGCAATGCTGTCTATGTGTGGATGCCCTTGAAGACAACTTGGAAAATTCAGTTGCTCCAAAATGCAGCAACCAGATTGCTGGCTGGGGTTCCATTTAGAGTTCCTATAGCCCCCATTTTAAACCAGAAGCACTGGTTGCCAGTTTCTTTCCAGGCCCAATTCAAGGTGCTCAAAGCCTTAAACTACTCAGACTCCAAATGTCTGAAAGTCCATCTCCTTCCCTACAGACCCCCCAGGTGCCGAGATCAGCACACAGATCCCTCTTGAGCTCCACAGCAACTGGCCCAGGAAAGGGCCCTCTCTTTGGCAGCCTCTAGCTTGTGGAACTCCCCACCAAGGTGTGACTGGTGCCTTCATTATGCAGCTTCCAGAGGATACTGAAGATGCACCTCTCTACCGTGGCCTTTGGACATTTGAGGCATACGTTTTTAGGACCCACCCTGTTTTTATGGCTATAAGTTGTTTTACATTGTGTTTTATATTGTGTTTTTAGGGTAATGGGGGAAAGAAAGAAAGAAAGAAAGACCCTAAATATTTTATAACACAAGATGCTGGCTTCACATACGTTCTGTGTGAACCCATGTTTATGTCTCTTCTGTGCATGAGGGACAGTGGAACATAACAGTGATATGCAGAGCCCCAGAGTGTGGGGTTTGCAGCCCAATCACAAATGCATGTTTTGCTAGACAGGCATAGGGCTAAGTACACAGAGAGTCTTTCAACTTCCTAGAGAGGACCCTCTGTGTGGTGACTTCCCCTGCTTCCTCTGGGTAGGAATTCTGTAACAAAGGAGATAATCTTTTATATTTTGTCCTGCCTCTGAGGGGACTCTCTCTTCCACTAGGCTTCTAAACTAAGCAGAAATGTTTAGCTGATTCTCTTGCTTTCAGCCATGTTTGTTTTGCTGTAACTTATAAATATTTTTCTACATACGACTTTGCTGTATTTGCTGCCTGCGTTGAAATGTAAGTAAACCTTTTATCTTACTGAAAATGTGTGGTTCATTCTCTGTGTGCTGGTCCCGGGGGGAAGGTACTGCTACCGTAGTCAGAGTTCACAAGATGTGAGGTGAGGTCCGAAACAGGGAGCCGGGCAGGGACAGGAACTCACGGAGATCAGAAGCATGAAGCCGGGCGGGGAACAAGAACGCTGGAAGGTCAGAAGCAGGAGGCCGGGCAGGTAACAGGAACACTGGAAGGTCCAAAGCTGGGAGCCGGGCGAGGAACAGGAACACCGGAGGAACAGGACTGGATGCTGGCCGAAACAGCTCTTCAATGACGACGTTGCTCCCGCAACCTGGGACCGGGCTGACTGACCTTTATCTTCTCTAAGGCCAGGGGCGGTCCCGGCCCCCAGGAGCCCCGCCTCTCCTGGCCTTAAGGCGAGCACTCCTCCTGGGAGAAACCAGTTCCCTTCGCCTCTCTGCCCTAAGCCTCTGCAGTTCAGGAGAGGCCGAAGGGTTACTGGGCCCCGGGGGAGGCTCACCTGTAGACACTGAGTCCTCAAGCACCTCTGGGGCCAGAATGGTTTCACCTGAGGATCTGACACAGGTGCAGCTCCTCAGAATCTAGGCCTTGCCCCAGTTCAGCCGGCCCTGGAGGCGGGGACTCCTGTGCAGGCTGGGATTCCTCTGGTTCAGCCTCTGAATCGGAATCCCAGGCCATCACACTCTGCAATGGGGGGAAGTGGGGGGGGGCGGGAGTTCAGGAGACCACAAATAAATTCCAAAACTTCAGTAAACTGTAAAACATATAAGTGTTTTCACTCTGTTGAAAAAGTATTCATATCCTTTTACTTTCTGTATTTCTCCCACAGATGTGGGAAAGGAGGTTTACATTTTAATCTGCCAATTTAACCCTCAAACCATCTCCTACCCAGAGAAGGTTTTTTCTTATGAGACAAGCATGTTACTTTGTCTCCCTTGTTGACCCAGTAACATAACTGGGGGAATGATGGAACCAAGACACCTTGCATCTTTCCCAGCATGCCCTCATCATTTCACCCTAGTCCCTACCTGTTGGAAGGAACTATTGTAGAGCATCTCATACATTACCAGAAATGAGACAACCTGAAGGGAATACTTGGATGCTGTTGTGCATGCTAATTTCAACCCCTGGAGATACTGGGGACCATGGGAAGTTTATTTCCCAGGACTCCCAGCACCACTGAACCCTGCCTATGCCCAGTGTTGTGGAACTATAGCCAGAATGGATATATGCACGCACAGTTACGGCTAGGATTAAGCCACTAAAGTGCAGCTGTAATACAAGAGCCAGTTAATAACCCTGTCCCTTCTTGTTGCTTGCTAGTGTTATAATATCCCCCCCCCCCACCAAGGAAAAGAGGGTACTGAAAAGAAATGAATGAGATTGTTTGGATATTTCTCTCTTCCATTACTGACAGCTACCTCTGTCCCCCCCACCCCCTGAATCTGTGCCAAAGGTCCACCGAAAGCAAGGAATCTCTTGAAATGGCATTTACTGTGGATATGCTGCAGTTTTGCTGCTAAGAGATAGACAGTCAGTAAATGAAAAAGATAATGAGCCTCCAGAATAATAATGTCAGTGGACAAATGCGGGGGGGACGGGACCCTAGACTTCTCAAATGATGTGTCTTTAAAAAAAAAATGGATGAAGCATTAAAATCCATTTCTATTCTTCATTCTGTGTAGCATGACACTGCTTGGAGTAGACTAAGAACATTTTGCAGGGGGCTGCTGGCATCAGACAATTTAATTTATTTCTCTAGTGCTTCAAGTACAGCCACAATGCACAAGGGAGTTTCCTGCAGAAATATGTTTCTGTTAAAGTGTCTGGATTGTTTTATTTTATTCTCAGCCAGGAGCATTCCTAGATAGGGACATAAGAGTCTTCATCCATAGGCCCATGACCCCAAGGTGTATATGCTAATTTTTAGGAAGAGAGGCAAATTCTGCCAACTTTCAGAGTGAAAAAACAAATAAACTCTGACTCTGACTGCGAGGCCTCAGCCGGCCAGGGGCTGGAGTCTCCCTGGTGCAGCATTTGGCAGTGTTACCAGCTATCCTATAAACCTGAGGACACCAACCTTGAGACCATGGACACATTTTTGAGTGGGTGCCATGGGTGCTATTTCCTCTGGTCACTACTCTCCCCTGGATCAGTCCCTCACATAGAAATAGAAAGCAAGAAAAAGCAGACGTACACTTCACTTTCCCAAATGATCTGGGTGAAAGTCAGATCCAGTAGAAGTGGCAGCCCATGAAACAGATTCAGATTAACATACTCTGAGTACCTCTCTCCCAGAATCATATTTTGCACCAAAGGCAGCTTCCATATTGTCTCCAAAGGCAGCCCTACATTATACACTTTGCAGTAGTCTAGTCCTAATTTCTGCTTCTGCTGCTTCCTTCTCCTCTTCTTCCTCCTTCCTCCACTGCACTGCTGAACAGTCATCCCTGGCCATTGGCTATGCTGGTTAGGGCTGATGGGAGTTGTAGTCCAAAACACCTGCTCGGCACCAGTTTGGGGAAGGCTGTCATAGACAGGGTGTGTGTGTGTGTGTTTGTGTGTGTGTGCGCGCCATCCTACTGAGTATCCTTTGCCATGTCTAAATTAGCTCTCTGGATTCTAGTTCATATCTACTACTTAGGGAGGGATGTGTTCTTGGGGGAAAGCTTTGTCTCTAGAGGAAATGATAGGGCAGCATCAGAAATCCATCAGGAGGAACCAGTTGAGCTTTCTCTGTTAGTTCTGCTTTTTTGGTAGAAATAAACGAAAGGGTTTTTACCCGGAGCCTAATGATATAGTTCTGCCCTTCAGCTTATAGGTGCATATGAACTCGGCTGATAAGCCATTTCACAAAATTGCTTTCTCCGTGTTGGTGGAGCATTTCTTGCTTTTCAATAAAGCAGATGTGACACCTGGATGTATTTCAAATTTTGGCCCTGCAGTAATCCAGACAATATACCTGCATAAGCTGCTTTTGGGGTCTTAGTGTTTCCAAGTTTCTACTGCATTATGCTGATGGCGCCCACCTGAGAGGGGCTGGAACTGAGTTCTGGCGAGTTTCCGAGGAAAGCCTTGGCCGGGGAAACTGAGACTCTCATGAAGATGCTGAGCAACACTTCCTATCCACCCCAACCAGCCTGGTCAATGAGCAGGGATGATGGGAGTTGTAGTCCAGAAGTCTCCAGGCCCAGGGACTGAGCAGTTTGCTGTTAGAGTTAGCAGGCTTAGGCTTGAATGACTGTGGAGGCCTTGTAGGCCTTGCCTTACTTCTTCTGCTCTGCTTCCGCTCTCCAGAACCTTTGTCTCATGACACACACATGGCTTTTATAACATTCAGGAAGGGTTAAGGAATGGATATCAGAACGAATTTGGACACATTGCACTTTGTAACTGTTAAGTTGTGCATGAACAAGTTGTAGGGACGATGCAGCAATTCTTCAAACAGCTCTTGCTTATTCAGAGGCCAGAACTGAACTGAACTGAAGGGTTCAGTCAGCCTGCTTATATAGAGCTCCAGTACACATAATTGTAACAACTTTTCTAAAACTATCCAATCACTGAACGTCACTTTCGATCCCTTATTTGCACAACTATCTACAGTGTCCCCCTGCTGGCCCAGGGTGAGAACTTCAGGACATAACAGTAACACTAATAATGTGTTATTAAAATGTGACATCAGAGGGCACTGCAGAGCAACCAGAAACCAGCAGTAAGGGAAACTGCTTTGTTACAGAGGAAACAATGTAAGGAACGTTTTTATTTTACCAGTATGCCCTGTGACATTTTAGAATGATATATCTAATAATGTTAAAAAGGTCAGTGTAGATCCAGCCTTAGATCAGGCAATTTCCAGTTTGTCTTACTTTTGCACAAGTCTTGACTCATATATTTGCTGTACTCTAACCTGCCCCAAAAGGAAATAAAATCAATCCATAACTAATTCTCATTTAAATATGCATTTTTGTATGTTCCTCTCTATTAAAATGTGTCATTCTAGATGTATCTTGTTTCAAAAACACTACACAGTCCGATGAGCTTGTTGAGCAAAGATCTGTACAGCAACATTTAAAGAGGTGCAAAATCTGATGGATAGTTATTGCTCACAGTCAGCTTTGGAAAATGTGTTGCAAGTCAGAATAAAATAAAATAAAAAACCTACATATTATAGTTGCAGTGGAGGGGCAGACAGACAGGAAATGAAGGCAGCAGCAAGAATACAGGGAGTTCCTCTCACCTGGTCATTGTTTTAATCATTTGGGCAGTGGTATCATTTTGGTATAAAAGGAGAAGGAGAAATTCAATTCTGTTTGCACCTGAAGTTAAAGCAATGGGTACAAGCTATGATGCCATTGCTCCGCCTTCTCTGGTTGGAGGTAGTGATGCTTCTGAATACCAGTTTGTGGAAACCCCCCTGGGGAGAAGGCTGCGTGCCTGGGTCCTGCTTCAAGGTTTGCCACAGACATCTGCTTGGCCACAGTGAGAATAGTTCTTATTATGTTCTGATGTTCACTTTCTGAAAACACTACCATCCTTCAAAATGCACACTGCTCCAAATTTTGCAATGCGGTTCTCCAGCCAAGTAATGTTTGGGGGGGGGGGATGCTTGGGCAAAATGTGCATAAAAATGCATTCTATTGAGGGAAATTGCCTTGCATATAATATAAGATGGGGGGGGGGATTTGAATCCAAATGCTGATGAATTTCCATAATGTTTCTTTTAAACAAAAGTACACAAACTGATGTGAAAATGTAGACAACTGAATTTAACATTGGAAAAATTGTTCTCTCAGTTATGTGAGGGACACATCAAAGGAAATGCCTCCCTTGACACCAACCAGAGGCAAGATTTGTTCTTTCAATATGGCACGGACTGGGCAGGCAAGCCTTTCCTGAGGTGATTCCTCCAGAGGTTTAGCAGTGCAACTCCCCCCCTTCCGCTGGCCACGCTGGCTGGGGCTGGTGGGAGTTGTGGTCCAACACCATCTGGAGGGCAGCAGGATGAGGAGGGTTGGAATTCGATCCACAGAATTAAGAAAAGTGTAGACTGATTTCACAGGAACAGGAGTCTGAAAGGAAATTCCTAGTGAAATCAGCCTTCAGCTACAGATCATCTCCTGCTGTGGGAGGGGTGGAGACCAGGTCCTTATCCCCATTTACAGTGACTCTCAGGGAAATTCTGATGGTCTGCTTATCTGGGATAGAAGTCTCACTTAAACTGAGTCGAGATTAACATTTCCGTTTTCCAGGTCTCCACTTAATGTACTGTGGATTAAGATTGACCATGGTGGGTTTTGCAGCATTGTCTCTCTTTGTGTCTGTCTCTCATTCAGATTTAAGGATCCTGTTTGCCCACAGACAATAGTCTGAATATTTCTCCATGCATCCATGCAATTTCTGTTTCTCTCCCCACACCCTTTCTCTCTCCCACCCGCAAGGGCCTACATTCATTGTCAGGCAGGAGACTGGCTGTCTTTCAGTTTGCCTTTACCTTTGAGGATGAATAAAATGAAGATGTGTCTTTGTACAATCACCCTGAAACAATTTCTGATCCACAAACAGGCTTTTACACTGGTGTGTGTGTGTGTGTGTGTGTGTGTGTGTGTGTGTGAGAGAGAGAGAGAGAGAGAGAGAGAGAGATAGTTTAGTAGCTCATTATAAAGCCTAGTTTTTAGAGACACAATATAATAGTAGTAATAATAATAATAATAATAATAATAATAATAATAATAATAATAATTCTTATTTATATCCCGCCCTCCCCAGCTCAGGGCGGCTAACAACAATAAAATAATACAACATTCTAAAATCATTTCATTATAAAATTAATTCAAATCAAATTGATGGCAACCATTGGGCTAGAGTTCTGTGAAGATTGCCAAAGGAGGGAGTCAGAATAATAAAAATAAATAAATAAATAAATAAATATGCAAGCCATAAATGGGGTGAATATTTTCAAATACAGTGGTACCTCGGGTTACATACACTTCAGGTTACAGACTCCCCTAACCCAGAAATAGTGCTTCTGGTTAAGAACTTTGCTTTAGGATGAGAACAGAAATCCTGCTCCGGCAGCACAGCAGCAGCAGGAGGCCCCATTAGCTAAAGTGGTGCTTCAGGTTAAGAACAGTTTCAGGTTAAGTACGGACCTCCGGAACGAATTAAGTACTTAACCCGAAGTACCACTGTACCAGCTTCTTAGTAAAGATGTCAACCTCCCTCTACTGCTTCTTGTCTTCCCTCCCTCCTTTCCAGGGTCTGGAAACCAAACTTTATGTGCAACAGTTGAGGAAGTTGGCTATGTTTAGCCTGGAGAAAAGAAGACTGAGAAGTGATAGGATGGCCATCTTCTTATATCTGAAGGTCGCAAGCAAGCTTATTTTTTGTTGCTCCAGAGGGTGTGACCCAAACCAATGTAGCCTCACTTTTAAACATAGTGTGGACATAGCTAATGCAAATTTGTCCTTAGGTTATGGTTATTTATTAGCTTAAAATCAGGGTCCTCTTAAGTTAGGTGGGTTTTTAAAAATAGTTATCCCAAACTTTCTTTTTAATTGAACCATTTGTCCCCTTGATAAGAAATCACTAAATATTTATTATGGTCTCCGATGAGCTGCTATGTGCAATTAAACAAATTCCATTTGATAAACAAAGAACTTCTTTTCTATTGATTGCTGCCTTCAGTGTGTTTTTACCCTCTTTTCATTCCTCTTCCATGCATACAGAGAGCCACACACCTTCCTTTTTAGAGGGAGCATGTGTGTCCTTGAGTAACAGAAGTTTTATTCTGCAAGGTTTCAGGACACAATACATTACTATAGCAACAACTGATATTTGCAGCCTGGCTTGGTCACAATTAGCAGAGCGTAATGCAAGAATATCTCCATGGATTTTGCCATGCAACAACAACTCTCAGATATTAAGAAGTGCTGGCATGAAAAGAAAAATCCTCACACTGCTGGGTCCCTGAAAATAATCCTGGCGCATGATTCCCAGCCAGTTCACAGATGGAGCTGTTTTTCCCCCTAACAAAAGATGGTTGCCCGATTCCCCCCCCCCCCCAGCAACTAATGCACATCAGCTGAGGCCTCCACTCAAGCTGACTGTGTGCTGCATCCATTTGCTGTGCAGTAACCTGCCATGTGCTGATTGAAGACAAAAAGTGTGTTCTTTTGCCTAATGGCCCATCTAATCCAGCATCCTGTTGTCACAGTGGCCAACCTGTGGGAAACTGGCAAGCAGGACCCAAGCCCAAGAGCCCTTCCCTCTTGTAGTTTCTAACAACTAGCACCATCGTCTCCAGCTGGGACTGTCACGAAAACCCATAAGCCATCATGGCTGCTAATTGTCACACAGAGTCCTGAATTCCCAAATGCAAGCCTTTCTCTGCCCCCTCAAAAAACCTCAAATCTTTCTCCACCTTCTCAGGGAAAGAGAGAAGCACAGCCTGCTTCAGCTTCTCATTTGCATGCTCTCAGGGGCTTCTCAGCAACACGGCACACAATGGTCTGTTCAGCACCCAAACCTCTTAGGTCTCTGCCCAGTTTCTTCGCATTGCTGCTTTGCCTTTCTTTGCTAGTTTGGGAGTCTGAAGTATCACTGAGTCACTGCACTGCCCATGGGGGTTGTGGGCATTTCCTCTTTGGTGCCTGCTTTGAAAGAGAGGCAGAGAGATCTGATCCTGCAGCTTGGCTCTCTCTCTCTGGCTTAAAATGAACTGGACTAGATTCCTAGACAGGAAGGGGATTTGGGGAGATGGGAAGGGGTTCCCCGAGGCAAAAATGCCTCCCTCCAAAGCGCTTTCCGGCCTGGCTTCTCATGTGGATGGGTAAAGGTAAAGGTAAAGGGACGCCTGACCGTTAGGTCCAGTCGCGGACGACTCTGGAGTTGCGGCTCATTTCGCTCTATAGGCCGAGGGAGCCGGCGTTTGTCCGCAGACAGCTTCTGGGTCGTGTGGCCAGCATGGTGAACCAGAGCAGAGCATGGAAACGCTGTTAGGGAAAGGGCATTGAATTGGTCGCGCCTTCTGAAATCTGATGTGAGTCTCTCCATTTTGTGCATTTGGGTGAAGGTGAGTCCCAGGGCAGCTGGGGAGGGGATTCCTGGGGATGTGGTCTCTGCAGCTGATCCATCCAGGATTTTCCCCAACACAAGGACGCTGCTGTTGCTTACACATTCCTAATTTGCTCAGAAGCTTGAAACACTCAAAAAGGGAAAATTATGTATTCCCAAACTCACAAGTTTATATGTCCATAGCCCATATCACACACATGTACATTTGCAACAATAATGATTGTTCAAAGTTATCATGCTTCTAAAATATTCATAAATGCATGATGACATCACATAGTCTCCACACACACAGTTGGTTGTATTTATTGATTTGGAGTTTTCTCCCCACCCCCGGGTTTCCCCAAATTCAATACACAATTTCAATGATTTCTGTGCTTCAAATACTGCAGTTTTGTGTTTCCTCTAATATCTTTTGTACTGAACCAGGAGGAAATACTCAAGCAGTGATACGGATGTAGAATAGAATGTCCCTATTTTCCTCTCAGGTATGTGGAGGGTGTGTGGTATTCCGGATATGTGGTATTCAGAAGCATTGCTGCCTCCAGCTGCGGAGGCACAGCAGAGCCATCACGATTAGCGTCCAACAATAGCCCTCTCTTCCTCTATGAAATTGTCTAGTCCTCTTTTAAAGCCATCCCTGTTGGTGGCTGTCACTGCCCCCTGGGGGAGCAGATTCCATAGTTTGACTGTGCACTGCGTGAAGAAGACCTTTCTTCCATCTGTCCTGAATCTTCCAACATTCAGCCTTATTGAATGTCCATGTTGTTGTTACCGGCTCATCAGATTTGCAGATCACACCAAAGAGAGGGGTATCTAATGCTGCAAAAGACAGAATCATGATTCACGATGACCCCAATAGATTGGAGAATTGGGCCCAAACTAACTACCATATTTTTCCGTCTATAGGACGCACCCATGTATAGGGCACCCCCTATTTTAGGGGACTCAATTTTAGGAAAATGAGGGGAGGTGGCCCAAAGTTGTTGAGCCTCTCCCCCCCCCCCACAGCTGGGGGCAGGGAACACTTCCTAGATCATTTCCCGTGTGCAGCAGCATCGGGGGAAATTGCGCTCTTGCCAGCCATTGCGCTATCATGCTGCCACACATGGGAAACAATCCAGGGAGTATCTGCTGCACACAGCGGCATCAGGAGTAGTTGCGCTCCCACCAACGAGCTGGCTGGCGGCGCACAGCTTCTCCCCCCCCCCCCACATAACTGCAGGCAGGAAACACCCCCCAGATCGCTCCCCGCTCGCTGCGGCATTGGGGGAAGCCATGCTCCTGCCAACAAGCTGGCTGACGGTGTGCCGCTTCTCACCCCCCCATGCCACTATCCGTGTATTGGACGACCCCAGTTTTTTGACATGATTTTTGAGCCAAAAAACCTCGTCCAATGCACAGAAAAATATGGTAAATGAATGTCAGGTTCAGTAGGGACAAATGTCAGGTTCTTCACTTTGACAGTAGAACGGTCTCCCTCGGGAAGTGGCAGTCTCTCATTGGATGGCCACTGGTAAGGGATTATTCCATTATGATTCCTGCACTGCAGAGCTTAGGGACCCAATAATAATAATAATAATTTATTTATACCCTGCCCAACTGGCCAGGCTTCCCCAGCCACTCTGGGCAGCTTCCAACAAAATATTAAAATACCGTGATACATCAAACATTAAAAGCTTTCCTAAATAGTGCTGCCTACAATTTTATGATTCTGTCTGCTTGACATTATGCCGTCAGCTGCATTTATGTTAGTTAAAAGTGATTTAGAATACTTAAAGTTGCTCACCAAAGGTGGTCAGCTCTGTTTTTCATGCAGAAATATTGTTCCCATCACCAGCATACTAGCAGCTTTGGGTTTGTTGAGCTTGACATCTTACTTAATTTGCAAAAAACAAAACAAAACAAAACAAAATAAAACAAACCCCAAAACAAAACACCAAAATCAAAACAACACCCTTCTCCAACTTCTCTTTTCTTATTGTAAAAGTTTCTTTCACTTCATCCTATCAACACTAGTCTCTGCAGGCAATAAATGCAAGTCCCAATTTTTTTGCATCGTGGTAGTTTAATCTTCTGCCTATATTCACAATGTATGTATTATTAATTAAAAGGTAAAGGTAAAGGGCCCCTGGACGGTTTAGTCCAGTCAAAGGAGAATATGGGGTTGCGGTGCTCATCTCACTTTTCAGGCCAAGGGAGCTGGTGTTTGTCCACAGACAGTTTTCCAGGTCATGTGGCCAGCATGACTTAACCGCTTCTGGCACAATGGGACACAGTGCAGAAACCAGAGCACACGGAAATGCTGTTTACCTTCCCACCACAGCGGAACCTATTTATCTTCTTGCACTGGCATGCTTTCAAACTGGCAGGAGCTGGGCTGGAACAATGGGAGCTCACTCCATCACGGGGTTTCAAACCACTGACCTTTTGATTGGCAGACCATGTGGTTTAGGCCACAGCACCACACAGGTAGGTAAATGGTGTTTCTGTGTGCTCTGGCTTCTGTCATGGTAGTAGTAGTAGTAGTAGTTGTAGTGATAATACTACTGCTAATAATAATAATGTTTTATGCCACCTAATCAACGGTGTTCTCCAAGTCAAAGGTTGGGAACCTTTTTTGGTCTGAGGGCCACATCCCTTCACGAGAACTTTCCAGGGGCTGCATGTCTATGACTGTGGCCTGAGGTGTTTGAGACAGCCCGAGCATTGGTTGCGCCTGAAGCAGTCCAGGCAATTGGTGTTATGTAGTGAAGTTTCACCCTGGGCCAGCAGGGGGATACTGTAGATAGTTTTCACTCAGGTCCACGTCAGTTATTTTAGGCGGGAAACTCTGGGTTGTTGTTGCTACAATGTTGACAGCCAGCTGCCTATAAAAGCAGGCCGGCTGAGCTGTTTGCTGTTCAGTTCTGTCCAGCTTACAAGTAAAGAGCTGTTTGAAGAATCGCTGTGTCGTCTGCTATGTTCGCCCACAACTTAACACTGGCGACGAAGGTGGGATAGATGGACATCAGAGCACAGCCAGATGCAGCCACCTCTGAGCAGAGCTGAATCACTGAGCTGAATCACTGAGCGAAATCACTGAACAGAACCAATTCAGAGCTGACTGTTCTGGCTAGAGCACGGTGTTCCATCCATCGCCCTTCACGCCGGCATTGGAATCATGGTTTCACTTGTGCCTCTACCGCTGTTTGTGCCAGCCTCTGAATCATGGAACTCCTACCTCGCTCGGTTCAACTGCTACCTCCAAGCCAACGAGCTGACACAAGTATCACAGGAGCGTAGGCGGGGCCTATTCCTCAGGATCTGTGGGCCTGAGGTGTTTGAGACAGCCCGAGCATTGGTTGTGCCTGAAGCAGTCCAGGCAACACCGTGGGACACGATCCAAGAGAAGCTCCGCAACCACTACGCACCAAAGCCGTCCAAGATTGCTGCCCGCCATGCATTCTACCACCGGAACCAGGCAGAGGGGGAGTCAATCAACAACTACACTACCGCCCTGCGACAGGCTGCAATGCACTGCGAGTTCCGAGACTTAGACGATGCCCTGATGGATCGAATCGTCTGCGGGGTCCGGGACATTCATCTGCAACGGCGTCTCCTCACCAAACCAGACCTCACGCTACAGAAAGCCACTGAGGAGGCTGTGGCCTCAGAAGCTGCTGAACGCTCCGCCCAGGAGATCCGCAAGTCCAGCAGCCCTATAAAAGCAGGCCGGCTGAGCTGTTTGCTGTTCAGTTCTTACAAGTAAAGTTCAGCTTACAAGTAAAGAGCTGCTCTGGTGAAATCGCTGTGTCGTCTGCTATGTTTGCCCACAATTTAACACTCACGGCACAAGGAAGGGAGAGCATTTCCTCACTGGAAGAGAAGGTAGCTGACCCCATCATTCCCAGGACTAGATGAAGGGGGAAGGTCCAAGACAGAAGATGACCTCCGAAATGTAAGGGTAGGAGGTTCAGGACATTCTGCAGTAGCCGGAAGTATTCTTCAGAAGGGTCAACTTGATTGTGATGGATAGTCGCTTGGAGAGAGCGGTTGGAGGCTTATTGCTTGTATGCAATAAATCTTCTGTTAATTACCTCTTGTGTGCTGTTTTCTCAAGCCAGCAGCCGGCCAGCTCCTGACAATTGGTTTCCAGGCAGGAGTTGATTACGGTGAGGGTTCGCCAAATGTGCCTTCCTCTTAGCACGTTTCTCCCTTTTGTCCTGAGTTCAAGTGTCTTTAAAGTCTTTGACACCTTTGGTAAAGGCTGTTCTCCTGTTGGAGCGCTCGCAGGCTAGTGTTTCCCAGTTGCTGGTGTTTATCCTACATTTTTTTAGATTTGCCTTGATAGAGTCTTTAAACCTCTTTTGTTGACCACTAGCATTACGCTTTTCATTTTTAAGTTCAGAATAGAGTAGTTGCTTTGGAAGATGATAATCAGGCATCCAAACAACATGATCAGCCCAACGAAGTTGATGTTGAAGAATCATTGCTTCCACACTAGTGATATTTGCTTCTTCCAGCACACTGGCATTAGTTCGCATGTCTTCCCAAGTGATGTGTAAATTTTTCAGAGACACCATTGATGGAACAGGGCCACCATCAATGGTTGGCATGCTCAGGTGACATATATCCCTGGGACTTAGTGAAAAGAATCCATTGAACCCGCTCCTCCTCTTCAATATACAATGGAAATTCAAGATACGTAGCTATCTCTTTCCCACACAGGTGCAACAATCCTTAGACGTTGGACATCCTTCTCTGGTCTTCAGAAGTATCCTCCCTCACTTGCATCTTTAGTTGCATTACTTTCTTCTTGACTGTGCTGAGTTGTCAGCAAACTGTTCTCAGGGGCCCTACCTATGGCTCTTGTGGAATAAAAAGCTTTTTAAAACATTACAAAGCACCTCATTCTGCAGTCTTTGGTGCATGGAGGAGGCTGACTCTGTCATCCAAGGAATGCTCTGTTCTTACCAACATAGTAGATAAATCATTTAAGCTCAGCTTCTTCAGAGGAGTGCTAGAAGAGAGCGATCTCTTTTATGCTTCCCCACTGAAAATCACAAGTCAGGTCCCATTTGCAATGTCATGCACAGCTCTCTCTCTCTCTTTTAACCACTTCCATTTTTGCTACCCAGAAGACTACTTCTGTTCTCTGTTTTCTCTTTTTTTAAAAAAAATAATTTTTATTAAGATTTTCCAAATTAAAACAAATTAAATCCAATTTATACACTTCTTCCAATAACCAGGACTTCCCCCTCCCCCCCTCTTGTGTTCCAAATCTTCTAAATAAACAATTAAATTCAACAAGTTCTTATCCCCAAATTACACTCATCGTCAATAACCCAATTTTTTCAAATTCCCATCCCCTAAGATCTGTCTTCCCTTCCACGAGTTCCCCCCTTTCAGATATAGTGCAGATGAAAAGAAAATACAAAAAGAAAGAAAAAATAATTTTACAGCCTTTGGATTCCAAATTTCCCTCCCCTCTTTCCCTGTTGCGTTCCTTATATCCCTCCAATTCTAATATCTTCCTGGTGTTCCCACATTTCACTAAACCCATATCTCTCTGATTCTTTACCAGTCATTTTTAATCACAAGTGTCCAATCTTAGAAGGAGTCTATCTCAAAAAGGGGCTCATTTCTTCTATCCAGATTTTTGTATCCAGGAGTAAAAACTCCAATTTTATTTCCATAAGCTTGTCAAATCTGGATATCCCAAATGTCCCCACTTCCAGTTCTGTCCAGTTCTTGTTGTTTCCTTATTCTTGTCGGTCACTCTCCTCCTTTTTGTTTCCCTGTTCTCCCGCAGAAAGGTTCTTTTTCCAAAAGCTTCTAATTCCTCTGCAGAGGCTTGTTATTCAGGAGCAAAACATTACGTCATGTCCCTTTCATTTTCCAACAGATAAATCCATTGTTTCTTGTAGTATGTAGACCTCTGTAGACAAAATAATGTTCCATTTCTGCAGTTTCCCAGGAGGTTGAAAGTTCTGTTCAACTGTTCAAGTTTCCTAGCAAAAACACATGCAATATCCCTCAGCTCCTCTAGATGGATTACAGTAACTGAGTTCCCTTCCAGATCACATCCACCAGTCCAAATAGCTTGTTAATCCTTATTTGAAACAATTTGTATCCAATTTATATCCAAATGTAACTGGCAAAGTCCTCAAAACACCGTCTCTATTTTGTTCTTCCGTTTTGACAGCTCTTTGACAGCTGTCAAAACCTCCATTACTCTTCTCCAGGTATTCTCGCAGATCGCTCCAGGGATTCCGGGGGGGGGGGGGGTTGCTTTTTAATGCAAATTCTCCTTTTCTCCTCCAGCTCAAACTTATAATTTTCCCTCGCGAAGTTGTTAGTTCATCAAGATAGGGTTACACTCGATCTTAGTTGTCAAGTCCTTTGTTTTGTCTTTTCTACAATAAAGGGGGGGCTGACTTCCTTTTTCCACCTCCCCCGTTCGCATCAAATTTTAAAAATTTATCCCTCTTTTTAATCCATAGTCCAATTACTCACGGGTTTTTCTTTTGGATCCAAATTTTCAATAGAAGAAGCTAGCGCTCTCCACCGAATGGCATGCGGCTTCGCTCGGCAGGGGAAGCGGCGGACTCAAAGCACCACCCCCCCCAGGCGCCCGTTCCTTAGCCTTTAAAAAGGCTCTTTCGCGGGCCGGGGAGGGGCGCAAAGGTGCCAGCCGAGTCACCATGTCCATGGGGCTCCGTGCCCATGGCTTTTGAGGGTCCCCACGTCGCTGGCGCGGTAGAACCCAACCCCTGCCGAGCCGGCTCCCTCCGGAGCACGGAGGGAGCCCGCCATTCGGCGATGGCGCCAACCCGGAAGTCCCTGTTCTCTGTTTTCTCATTCACTCATCTCTGTTTTCTCATTCACTCATCGCTAGATCTGAATTCATTCAATCCTCTGCGAAAGAAGACAACACCTTTAAGGACAGCTTGTTAGTTGGGGGGCGGGCTAGTGGGGGAATGACAGAGGTGCGTATTTATGTACAGAGAACAAAAAGAGGTTTTTCTGCTTCTCTTACAACACTAGAACCTAGGGCCATCCAATGAAGCTGAATTTTGGAAGATTTGAGACAGATAAAAGAAAGTACAGCACACAGTTAATCTACCCAGGAGGTAGTAATGGCCACCAACGTGGATGGTTTTGAAAGGGGCTTGGGCAAAGGCATGGCAGATGCTATCCAGAGCCCATGACTATGAGGACCATATGCTATCTCCAGTGTTGTAGGCAATAAACCAGTTGCTGGGATCCACAAGTGGGGAAACTGGGTTGTTGGGCTCAGTTCCTGCTTGGGGTCTTCCCATAAGCATCTGGCTGGCCTCTGTAAGAAGAGGATGTGGATTAGACTGGACTTTTGTCTGATTCCCCAGGGTTCTTCTTATGTCCTTGCTTTTTCACTATGCCAATGACACTCATAAATGAAGGGCAGTAGTAGTATTAGAAAGATGGGTTGGACCCCACCATGCTCCCGATAATGACATTTACAAGCTTCCACACAAGAGCCAAGAAGATGATAAGAAGAGCCCTGATACATGAGGCCAATGGCCCATCTAGTCCAGCATCTTGTTCCCACGGTGGCCAGCCAGATGGCAACCATGGGAATACCACAAGTAGGATTGAGCACAAGAGCACTTTTCCTTCGTGGAAAGGGCTCCAGAGAGGGGCTGCTCAAGCGCTGCTGCCACTGGCACCAACAAAGCCCAGCCCCCTTTTTCCTCTAGGCATGGTGGGGAGAAGCCAGGAGGAAGGAGGGAGGAGGCACCACTGCCATGTGAGGGGGAGGGAGGGAGAGGGAAAGAACGCACAGACTGGCAATCCACGCGACGATTCCTGGACCGTCCACGGGCTGGATCCAGAAGGCAATTGTCACTGATCCGGCCAGCGGACCTTAGTTTGCCTACCCATGCTCTACAACATGGAAGATTTACTGGAGACGAGCACATAAAAGCTACTTTCCTCTGTGAGAGAGACATCAGAAAATTGGGGGCTGTGTAGGGATTGTTGGAACATATGTAGAAATGGCATAATCCCATGCTGGAAGGCTGTGTTGCCCCCCTGCTGAAGACAATTGAGTAATAATTTATACAACCAGCAGCTTCTTTTTAGAGTCATGTTGGCTGAAAATGGCCAACAGCTTTTAACAGCATCATTTGTTGCGCTATGCGTTGCAGCTTCTGAGTCAGTGATGAACTGCCTTTTTGCAGTATAAAATCTTGCCAATTTCCATTTATCAGGATCATATTCCCCACCTCCTCTCCCAGCAATGACTAGGACATTCGTGTTCCTCCATCAGCAGCTTCAATACAGATTTAGTTGCCTGGCAAGTCTTTTTGACACCTGTTATTAAAGTGTTTTTCATATACCAGCTCCATGTTTCTTACAATGTGTTACCCTCAAAAAACTTCATTTCTGAGTGTTAGCCATTCCATGCCATACTAAATGCTACATAAAGTATTCAAAGCTTCCCCTTCAAATTGCTGTTCAGTTTGCACTTGTGGGTTTGCCAGGAATAGATAATTTGAGTCTATACCTTTTTGGTGGGAGGTCTGCACATAAATGGGATGACTCAGAAGTTGAGAGCCAAGGAAGCAGGCAAAGAGCAATCTGGTTATTGTTCCAGCTCAGGAGCCTGGTCAGAGTTGAAAGTTTAATAGGGCCTAGTGAAAGGTTGTTGGGCATCCGTCTCCTCTGATGCCTCCTTAGCTAGGAGCTGCAGTACCACCATCTGCCCATCTGCTGTGAGGGCGCCCAAGTGCAGCAGAGAACAGGACCAACTGCTCCCTCTTCTGGTGGGTTGACAGAACACAGGGTGTATTGGTTGCTCTCTTCCTGCACCTATTCTCCTGCTTTAGCAGCTGTCATTTGAGCACCACGTGAAACCCACCTTGCTTTCACTGGGTTTAGCACACACTTTGATCCTGCTCCTATCATTCACTGTATTTGTCCTTTTTAAGTTGTAATAAGGCACAGAATTTATGGTGTTTTATAGGGATTCATTTGCTAAACTACCTTGAGGGCACTTGTCAAAAGGCAGATTAAATCCAATTAATAAAACAAGCAAATAAACCAACATATAGTGCTAACTGGTCTTAAAGGCAGGATTCAGTAGGAAGGACATTAACCTGATGAAGAAGTCTGAGGAGATGAATAGCAGCAGAGCATGGTCATTCTTTGCCAGATTAAAGTGAAGTACACTTCGCTTTTTAAATCAAGCATTCATCATGAAGACTCTGGTAAACATTCCAAATGTCCACTTATTTAAAATGTCTATCCCTGTTAAAAAGTAAATGAGTTTATTTTCCAAAAGACAAATGACTAGGACTTAGCAATTTGCATCCCTCCAGGGGATACTTTCAAAGAGGAGTATATTTGTATACAAACATTAGGGTGGAGAAACGAATAAATTAACATGTTCCATACAGCTTAAACTAAAGCAAGTGTTCCCTTTGCTCTAAAAATAGCATGAAGAATGTGGAATATTAATTGAAACAGAACGGATCTTCACTCAGATCAAAAGAGGAATAAGCCATCTTCAGCTCTTTGCTATTCCTGTGTTCCTTTTTGCCATGATTTGGAGCAGCCCATAGATCAGTGATGGAGGAGCTGTGCCCCTCCAGAGGCTGCTCAACTGCAACTCCTGTCACCCCT
The DNA here is from genome assembly GCF_964106915.1 of Podarcis gaigeae. Taxonomy (NCBI): domain Eukaryota; kingdom Metazoa; phylum Chordata; class Lepidosauria; order Squamata; family Lacertidae; genus Podarcis; species Podarcis gaigeae. The sequence goes on from NC_139690.1 coordinate 1,396,775, forward strand.
GACCACTGCCCAGGCTGGCTGGGGCAAATGGGAGTTGAAGTCCAACAATATCCAGAGGGCACCAGGTCCCCCAAACTTGCCTCAATGTCCTGAGAGTTTGATTCCATCTGTGATGTCACTCTGCTCACTCAGTAATAGCAGGAAGTCCTGGGAGTTTCTCCCCTGAGTGTTGCATCATGACAGTAATAATAATAATAATTTATTATTTATACCCCGCCCATCTGGCTGGGCCTCCCCAGCCACTCTGGGCGGCTTCCATAAAAACCAAAAATACAGTAAAATCACACGTTAAAAACTTCCCTGAACAGGGCTGCCTTAAGATGTCTTCTGAATGTCAGGTAGTTGTTTATCGCTTTGACATCTGCTGGAAGGGCGTTCCACAGGGTGGGCGCCACTACCGAGAAGGCCCTCTGCCTGGTTCCCTGTAGCTTTGCTTCTCGCAATGAGGGAACCGCCAGAAGGCCCTCGGCGCTGGACCTCAGCGTCCGGGCAGAATAATGGGGGTGGAGACGCTCCTTCAGGTATACTGGACTGAGGCCGTTTAGGGCTTTAAAGGTCAGCACCAACACTTTGAATTGTGCTCGGAAACATACTGGGAGCCAATGTAGGTCTTTCAAGACCGGTGTTATATGGTCTCGGCGGCCGCTCCCAGTCACCAGTCTAGCTGCCGCATTCTGGATTAGTTGTAGTTTCCGAGTCACCTTCAAAGGTAGCCCCACGTAGAGTGCATTGCAGTAGTCCAAGCGGGAGATAACCAGAGCATGCACCACTCTGGCGAGACAGTCTGCAGGCAGATAGGGTCTCAGCCTACGTACCAGATGGAGCTGGTAAACAGCTGCCCTGGACACAGATTTGACCTGTGCCTCCATGGACAGCTGTGAGTCCAAAATGACTCCCAGGCTGCGCACCTGGTCCTTCAGGGGCACAGTTACCCCATTCAGGACCAGGGAATCCTCCACACCTGCCCGCCTCCTGTCCCCCAGAAACAGTACTTCTGTCTTGTCAGGATTCAACCTCAATCTGTTAGCCGCCATCCATCCTCCAACCGCCTCCAGACACTCACACAGGACCTTCACTGCCCTCACTGGTTCTGATTTAAAAGAGAGGTAGAGCTGGGTATCATCTGCATACTGATGAACACCCAGCCCAAACCTCCTGATGATCTCTCCCAGCGGCTGCATGTAGATGTTGAAAAGCATGGGGGAGAGGACAGAACCCTGAGGCACCCCACAAGTGAGAGCCCAGGGGTCTGAACACTCATCCCCCCCACCACTTTCTGAACACGGCCCAGGAGGAAGGAGCGGAACCACTGTAGGACAGTGCCCCCAGCTCCCAGCCCCTCAAGAGGGTCCAGAAGGATGTTATGGTCGATGGTATCAAACACCGCTGAGAGATCCAGCAGAACTAGGAAAAAGCTCTCACCTTTGTCCCTAGCCCGCCGGAGATCATCAACCAGTGCGACCAAGGCAGTTTCAGTCCCATGATGAGGCCTGAATCCCGACTGGAAGGGATCCAAATGGTCCGCTTCTTCCAGGCGTGCCTGGAGTTGTTCGGCAACCGCTCGCTCTATCACCTTGCCCAAGAATGGAAGATTTGAGACTGGGCGATAGTTGGCCATTGTGGCCACATCTAAAGATGGTTTTTAAAGAAGCGGTTTAATAACCGCCTCTTTCAGTGGGTCTGGGAAGGCTCCCTCACGGAGGGAAGCATTCACCACCCCACGAAGCCCATCGCCCAGTCCTTCCTGGCTAGCTTTTATAAGCCAGGATGGGCAAGGATCCAGGAGACAGGTGGTTGGCTTCACTCGTCCAAGCAGCCTGTCCACATCCTCGGAGGTAACAGATTGGAATTGATCCCACTCAACTTGACTAGACAGAACTCTAGCACTCTCCCGCCCTGGCCCTGCTCCCACGGTGGAGTCTACTTCTTCCCGAATCTGAGCGATTTTATCTGCAAAAAAAAAAAAAAAGTTGAACAGAGGGGAACAGCCAGCCAGGGGCATCATTCAAGGAGAACATGAGTGGGACTATCCCTGTTAATTATTTAATTGACATTGAAATGGAAAATGGCTGTATGTTTATTGCTAAGGGTTTAACATTGGAAAATCCCACTGGAGTGTAATAAAGCAAAGGGGAGCTCTTGAAGCACCTAGATGGGTTAATAATTAACTGTTGATGTTCTCTGCTCTTTCATGTGGTGTTTAACCTTAGATCACATGAGTAAGGTATTCAGTTGCATATCTCCATTTTGAAGGGAGCTGCCTTTGGTCTTTTGTTCCCAGCCATCATGGGGGAGAAATGAGTATCTCCTCTCCAGGAGAGGAAGCAGCTCCAGGCTAATGGAGACTGCAGAGGGAGAAAGACCTTTGATTTCAAATCTATTTGGAGTAATCTCATATTACTACGAAGATGAACCTATGCTTTGACAAGCATATGTCTTAAAGAACTATTGGGATGTATCATTATTTGTTTTTGTACCTGTTATAAAGAAAGTTCTGGTTAGTAAATTTTTTGAATCATATTTATGGGACTGGACAATTTTTATTCAAAGAGGAGTCAGTTTTTATGCATCCTATTGCTTCAGCTGCAGAACATTGATATCTGCAATAACCCTTCCTCAGCATTTTGATTCAAATGCTATTATCAAATGTGACTGTGATGAATGATTAATGAAACAAATGTGATTTTAACAAATGCAGAATTAAGCCAGTGAGATCTTTAATAATGAAAACGAACGTCTGACACATCTCTAGTGGCCATGCATGACTGAAAACATTGCTACCTCACCCTGGGATGTCCTGGGGCCTCATAAAACAGCCAAGGGCTTACGGCTGAGAGGAAAGAGATCTTACACACACCAATGGCGCCATCATGACTCTAGAGTCCAGCAGTGACCAGGACACCAAGTAATAGGCTACTAGGTCTTTAGCTTTACATTTCTGGACCAGGGCAGCCCAGCCACAGTTGTTCATGGATTGGTTACTTCAAGACTGGATTACTGCAATGTGCTCCAGGTGGGGCTTCCTTTGAGATTGATCTGGAAGCTGCAGTTAGTGCAAAATGCTGCAGCATGATTGCTGACAGAAGCGAGGCCTTGGCAGTATAGAACACCTTTGCTCAGAGATCTGCACAGGCTGCCAATTTGTTACCAGGCCAAGTTCAAGGTGGTACTATTAGCATACAAAGCCCTGAACAACTTGGGACCAGTTTGCCTGTGAGATGGCCTGACTCCAAATATGCCCACTCAGCTGCTTCAATCTGTGGAATTGGCACTGTTAGAGGTGCCACATGATACCCATCCCGCTTTTGTAAGAACTCAGTCTTTTAGTGTGGCAACACGTACGCTTTGGAACTCCCTGCCTATTGATATCAGGCAAGTGCCTTCACTGCGATCTTTTCAGCACCTGCTGAAAACATTTGTGCTTAGGCAAGCCTCCCCAGAATGCTGCTGTGTTTTTAGATTATCTAATAATTAGTTTCTGATGCTTGAATTCTGTTTACTAATAGTTTTATTGTTTTATTCTTTTTGTAAACTGGGTTTTCTTTTTTTCAACCAAGCTTGTATAAATTATATTAAATAAATAATAGCTAAGAAGTTGTAATAATTTTGTGTGCCTAAATAGCTTTATAGACAACGTGCTCATCCACATTTCTGTTTGTGCTGTGACTTCCAGGCACTGGTCTGAGTAGTTGGTGGGGGGGTTTTGTCCCACCACTTTCCCCAGGAAATTCTGCTGAATCAGAAAGAACAATCTTCGGGCAGGTTTTCCTTAGATTGCTGTTTATTCTGACACAGCAGTAAACAGCTGTTCTTTCCAGGGAAAGAAGCGGGTCAAAAGAAATCCCGCTCAGACCTGTGCCTTGAAATTGCAGCACAAAAGGAAGTGTGGATAAGCCCTCAATGTAAGGCAGTTTCCATGTATTCCTGTTTTCCTAAGTTCAATGGCAGAGAAGGTGCTCTGCATGCAGAAGGTCCCAGGTTCCATTCCTAGCATCTCCAGGTGGGGTTGGGAGAGGCTCTGGAGTGTTGCTTGCAGCCCATAGGACTAGTGAATAGTGAGCCAGTAGAGGGCAGCTTCCCATGTTTGCATGCAAGTCTCACTGTGTGTCCCAAGGCTGACTCCCAGAAAATGAAAAATCTGTGGCTCTGGTGAAAAGCAGATTTGTTTGGAAACTGCAAACACAGTAAAATGGAAAATAATAATAATGAAATTGTAGATTTTTCTTATGGTAAGGAATGCTGTAGCAGAAATGTGCCCCCTCTATTTTTGCTTTCTGGCTGTCGCCTCTAATTGCATCCAGTTTAGTTCCCTCATGCAGCATTAAGCTACTTTTACCATATGGTGTTATCTAATATAGAATCAGCCAGCCATGGGTCACTGAGTCCAGCTCCCTGTCAGAAACAGGAATCCTTCCTAAAGCTATCCCAGGGTAGGAGGAGGCACCCTTCTTGCCATGGAGGGATGCTGTGGGCTGTGAGGCTAGAAATGGCCTTGAGAGGCATCTGCTTGCATTGGGGACTGAAAGGAGGCGCTTAAAAATTATCCAACCAAATGCCTGTGAAAGGCTACAAATTGCTTTCATAAATAATTGGAAGTGGTATTCCCTTTAGGGGCAGACTACTGCTGTGTTTGTGCCTCTTTCACCCAGAGTAGACCCATTGTATTGAATCCAACATAACTATAAGTTAAAGTCACTTACTGACGTACTTGTCCCACTGGTGTAATGCTTGGCACCAGTGGAACATTGTTGTGCAAGGGAATGCGTGACCAGCATGACAGAGGTGCAATCTGTGGCACAATGGGTTCCGCTAGTGCAACTGGTGCATTGACCAATGTGTATAAAATAGGGGCAATGAATGCAATTTGCTGTTAAGTTAGCATTTTATTATATTTTTTGTTCCAAGCTGAAAACATGCACCATCAATGAATATATAATTTTAGAATTAAAACTCACTGGCTTTTTCCATTCTGACAGAGCCTGAAGATCTCAAACCAAACCTCAGGGAGACTGGCCTGGGACCTGGGGGGAGTGGAGAGGAGGCTGTTCCGGGGGTTTGGAATGGATACAAGTGGCTGGAGGATGCAGGGAGGAAGGGGAATAGCTCCAGTGTTCAGTACAGTGGTACCTCGGGTTACATACGCTTCAGGTTACAAACGCTTCAGGTTGCAGACTCCACTAACCCAGAAATAGTGCTTCAGGTTAAGAACTTTGCTTCAGGATGAGAACAGAAATCGTGCTCCGGCGGCGCAGCAGCAACAGGAGGCCCCATTAGCTAAAGTGGTGCTTCAGGTTAAGAACAGTTTCAGGTTAAGAACGGACCCCCAGAACGAATTAAGTTCTTAACCCGAAATACAACTGTAAAACAAAAGCCAGGATGAGTGCATTACACCATGAATACTATGAATACATATTAGAGGTCCCAAGATCTGCCGGGTTTCTGTGATTTTATTTTAAAGAACTGATCTATTTCTTCTATCTCCTTTGAGTTATTTTTCAACAAAGACCTATAGCAAGTGTATACAGTATAGCTTATACTGTAATGGTAAACAGAATTCTACCTATGTATATTAAACTACAGCATAATTTAGGAGAGCATTAATTCTTTCTTGGATGCAGCAAAGGAGTTGTGCAGGTCATTGTTTGAAATGTGAAACATAAATTCCACCAGATTGCATAAAATGGTTCTGCCCTTCATCACACAAATTTTGTGGATTATCACAAAATAATCTGAGTCACTCTGTGCTCTGTCCACTTCCATCTGTGATTTGGGTTTTGAGCTGCTCTGTATAAAACAAAACTTTGTGTTTTCAATTCATAATAATGGGGAATCTAAAAATGGCTGCAACAATTTTACTTTTGGCAGAAGCAGCTGAAATTTGCAGACACATCTTAATTTCCAGAGTGGATTAAGTCTGACAAATTAAGCCTGCGACGAGCTCAGTGGGAGAAGGAAAAAGAATTTGCTTTTCTCCATAATATGGCATTAATACTATATATTATAATTATCATATTAATTTCTGACCTCAGACAAACATGTGAATTGCAGCAATTTCCATTCCTGTTTCTGTTTCCAACAGAATTTTCTGACATTCCTACATGGACCGTCCTCATCAGGCATAGAATCAGGGAACAGAAACACGCAACATCTGTCCTGCAGTTGCCAGCAACGTGAAGCCTTTGGATTGGCTAGGCCTAGTATTAAATGCCACAGGACAAGCATTCTGTCAATGCCGGCTCAAAAGAGCAAAGCCTTCTGCCTGTTATTCTCCACACTCCAGCACAAGCCCCCACCTCCAGCAACAGACTGCAGGGATCTTGGGTTTAGGCAACACACATTCCAAGTTTTATTCTTAGTTTGAGAAAATCCAAATATATACACAACTAAATATAATTCTCTCAATTTCTTATATAGAAAAGCTGCTATGATTGGGCACTCAGCCACATCTAAGTCACCAGCTATAGCAGAGCAGCACAGCAGAGGTTAGTTGACTGGCAAAACATCAAAAATGTTTTCTTCCTAATGTAACACTAATGTCTCAAATGAAAGTGATCTGTAGAAAATGTAACTTGAAAAAGAGACATTGCACATACTTTTGTGAACCTAGAAATCTTTAATAAAAATATGTTTAAAAAATATGTTGATGTTCTAACTAGATAGGAAGTAAATAAAGCTGAAACATTTTTTGATTGCTTTAATATTCATCAAATGGTAGAGAATAGAATGACTAAAGTGAGGAACAGCAACAAATTGCAGTTAATCGTTTTAGGGCTAGAGTCCTCTGCTCTCTTTCCCAGAGTGAGCCCTACTAAGCACAATGGATATTGACTAATTGGCGGCCGGGGGGGGGGGGGAGCCTTTGCTCAGATTTCCCATCCCTTCCCAAACTAACCAATCTGCTTCTTTACCCATGTTCCTCATTCTAGTTATTTCACATTGCACTGTCTACATTGTGAGGCTGGTTGAAATTACTTGCATGTTCTATTCTTTTTTGCCCACGCCATTTCTGTCTTACATCAAATCAAAGCTAGATCCAACCAGTCTTGTTCCATATGACTAACTCCCCCCAGTCCTGAGCTTGGGTGAATTTTCTTAACATCATCACTCAGCATCTTGGCGGCTATGCTTATTTGTACATTTGTGTTTTCATCATTCATTACAGATGGCATCTGTATAACTTGCAGCCACTTTCAGTGGCAATTCCATTTCATCTGTCCTTGAAGTTTAAGAGAAACAGCAAGACACTACACAATTCACAAAGTGGGTGACAGCAAATGATGCTGTGTGTTTTGTCAAGCATGCATAAGTGTCAAACACCATTGTATGGATGCAACTTTTCCTTGGGTGCATTGCTTGGTAGAAGCAGAGTGTTCCAAATATTAACTTGCAGTTGAAGAAACAAAATATGTTATGAGCATCTTGATTCAAGCACGATTTCAGTAGCCTTCAGGTGCATTCAGACAGGGAAGAATATTGGATCAGCTTCCCTGATTTTATTGCTAGTGCTTGTGCCTCATTTTCTAACATTCCTTTCACACTGCAGCTGCACACTTACCTGTTGCAACACCTATATTGGTTGCTTTTTGACCAATGCTGCTCTAAATGTCATTCACTCCAGTGGACACGGTGTGACAGAACACTGAATGTCCTTGGACAACGTCACTTCTCCCACACCCTTTTGGCACTTGCATGCTTCTATTCTCCCATGATTCCTCTATGAAAATGGCAGTAAAGAACTGTATGCCAGTATACCACCCAAATTTCATAACTTTACTCCCAGTTTTCCAGGTTAAGGGGGCTGCAAACAGATTTTTGCAGGGCACTGAGTGAAATTATGTCATTAATGCTATAAATAATTACATTGATGTTTACAGTAGTGGACAGTGAGATAGATAATGTGGTTTATGGCAGAAACTGAATTGCAGTGGAAAGGAAACAGTGCTAACTGCAACAAATATAGGCGGGAATGGAAATCACCCCCCTTTTACTTCCCTTAAATCAATTCATCTCATAAGAATTAATTCAATAACCAGCACATCTGGCCTTGATGCCCTCCACCCATGTCCCCATTTTAGATGAGCAAATGGTATTCGTTTGTATGCTGTCTCTGATCCTTGAAGTTCCATAGAGCCATCATTTCTAAGAGCCATAGACAGCCTTCTCCTCCTGACATTTCTTCAACCCTCTAAACCTGTAGCCATCATCACATCTTGTAGCAGCAAATCCCTTAAGACAGGGATGGAGAACCTGTGGGTCTCCAGAATTTGTCAGACTCCAATTCCTTCATGCCCAACCAGCACCACAGAGAGGCAGAGATTATGGGGATTGTAGTCCAGCAACATGTGCAGAGCTTCAGGTTCCCTATCCCACCTGTAAGTTAACCCCTCCCAGGAACGGCCCCAAGCATAGAGAAAATTATTGGTGTCCTACAGGTATGGAGTTTCCTTTCCCCTGATAATCTGAGCTGGAAATTTTACCAGAATCATTCATATTTTCTTTGGGCTGGTGGTTAATGGCCAAGACAAAACAACCAATTTAATTGTTTTTGCTTTTATGGGGTGTATTTTATTTTTAACTTCCAATTTTGGCCCTGTCCCTTCTCAAGGGCTCAGGTGACTAATGGAGTGCTTTAAATAAATATTTTGAGCTCCCTTGTCCCCAGTGAGTGCAATTGGCAGTTGCGCTGCAATGCTAGGATCTTGAATCCAAGAGATGAGAGTCAAGGCTAATTGGATTCTTCATCTGGAGTGTTTATCAAACTGAATGAATTAAACATTAAGCCCTTTATCTTAAGTATACGTGCAGTTTTTCTGTTGCATACTCTTGCAAAATGTCCTTCTTTCTTAAGAAAATAAAAGAACGGTCAGCAACACCTCTCAGAGAATCCTTTCTTGCTATGAGACATCACCCTATTTGAACAGGGATTGACTGTTGCCAAAGCAGCAATGCTGATAATGTATTGTATTGACCTTTACAATCATCTTTCTTTTTGTGGAAGTGTCCCCTATCCTTTAATAGCTGTTTAAAACAGACAAGATAACCAGGTGAAGCTTTTCCAAGTTTCAAGTTGCAGAAACAGGAAAAGCTGCATCTTTCCAGGTTAATGTCATGAGGTTGTTTAACTAGCCTACAATGTATTATATTATCCTTCACACCAAGAGCCAGTTCAAAGGTACATGTTGGGAGATGGAGAGAAGATGAAGTCCTCACCAGAGAGGAATGGTAAACCAAGCTGATGGACTATGCCGAAATGGCAAAGCTGACCAGAAAACTCAGAAACCAAGAAGACAAAAACTTCAAGAAAGACTGGGGGAAAAATATAATTTTTTAGGAGACCATTGTAAGCAGATGAAAACATTAGCAGGATTTTAATAACACTTGTAATGTAACAAACACTATGGACAATATGGAGAGATATATTATATGGATTATGAAATAATATGCAGTTGATAATACTGACATTAGGACCTATGGAGGGGATGGTGGGAAGTCTGGAGATTCGGAGGAATCTCTAAATATGATGATGTATTTGGTATTGTTACAACTTTACTTTTGTAAAATCTTTTTTTTTTCAAAACACAAAAGCAAACCAAAGGTACATTTTGGAAGGTGGGAAACACAGTGCAGTCCTGCCTCAGGTTACAGATGCTTCAGGCTGCATGTTTTCAGGCGCGCCGAAACCCGGAAGTACCAGAATGGGTTACTTCCGAGTTTTGGCACTCGGGCATGCGCAGAACACTAAATCGCACTTTGTGCATGCGCAGAAGCGACAAATCACAGTGGCGTTACGGGCTGCGGACGTGCCTCCCGTATGGACCACGTTCGCATCCTGAGCGTTTAAAACTAAATGCATAGTTATAAACCTGAGTGTTTATAACTAAATGCATGGGAAAGGGAAGGCTTGTAGAGGTTTCTAAAGTGGGTAGCACTGCCCCCTGGTGGACAGTGAGATTACCTGGGGGTGCTAAGAGTCAAGGGGGCAGCAGGGGGGCACTGGAGGTGGGCCCCTTCAAGTACGTAGACGGCTTATTTATGATTGACCAGGCTAACCGAGAGTGAAACATCTTCCTTGCTTCATATTTAAAGCTTTCCTGCTCTTATTGCTTCCAAAGCTATTTCCTTTGGTCACATTTGTTTCTCTTTGCAGTTCTGAGTTGTCACAAGGCACATGATGGCCAACTATTTGTAATACCTATTGTTTTTCTTATAAATTAGTTATGATGCATCTTGTTGGAGAGAGAGGTTTGGAAGAGAGAGTCCTACTCTCCAGTAGTAGAGTTAAGCACAATGGTGATGGCTCCAAATACATTTAAACTTAGTTAGATTTACATCTGCCCTCATCCAACTTTAAACAAATGTTCCCACAAAAATACTCCTGCCAGAATAAATCACAGACATGCTACCCCCATGGCTGCTCAAATGGAGGAACAAGTTAGTGTTGTGATGAAGGAGTCGGGACCAGGGGCCCTTGGAATACTGTGAGAGCCAGGCTAAAAGCTAAGCAAGCTAAAAGCTAAAACAACTATTTTTCTCTCTCCTGTTTGCAACAGCAATTGCGGTTAGGGTATTTTGCAGCTGCAGCTAGTTTGCAAGCGATTTCTGAGAAACGAACCCTTGACATTGCCTCAAATTCCGATAAACACAGATAAGAAAGCAAACAACAGGATATATGCCCACCACAAGACTCCAGATGCGAGACCTAGTTAGAAACTGTTAAACCACAGACGCTTCGGTACATTTCCCAGAAGCAGGTGGTGGTCAAGAGGGTGTTTATTGGAATCAGTAAAGTGGGTCAAGTAGTTTCTCTTTCAATAATAAGCCATCAGCGCCACCTAGTGGATAAGGCAGCTTGGAACCAAACAAGGCCACCACCAATTCTCATTGGTAGAGCTTTAATGAATATGCATTAGAAAGTTGTTAGTCATTGGCTAAGGGGAATGCCAAGGGGCCGAACTGTTGCTTTGCCTGAGAGTATAAAAATTGTCTGTATCTGATTTACGGGGGGCATTTTCTCATTTCTTCCTAAATGCACCCATTTGCTTTTTGTCTGACAAAAACCCTTTCAACACCATGCAAATGCTTTCAGGCTTGCTGCCAGGACTAGAGAGCAAGTGAGCTCAGATCCTGTTTGGCACTCGTGGGGACATGCCTTGGCCTTGACCAAGTAGGGTGGTCACTTAAGCATCACCAAAAAGAAAGATAGAAGAAACAGCACCACTGGCCAATGCAGCCCCTTCTCATGCACATACATTTAGCAAACATGTGAGCAGTCCATCTGGAAAGGGCTTAACATATCATGATAAACAAGTATAAAACAAGCTTTTGTTACAAAATGAATTTGTGATGCAAAGGACTCATCTACAGAACTGTGTGCCCCTCCTGCATAGAGAGCATGCAGGATTCACATTCCTGAGACCTCCATGGTGCCTCTTCCATCAAATAAGTAAAGGTAATAACAGTCTCTTATTTTGAGGCTGTGTGGAAGGTATAAACATATTTTGTGCATTTTCCTCTTCTTTTCCCCTGTGCATGAAGGAGTCCTGTTGACCTAGCGAGAGCTGGTGATAAATGAAGCGGTGCTACCAATTATACTTGATGGCTATGATTTCAATTGGATGCTCCTCTTAGTTGCCACACAACAGAGAGAGAAAAGGTCACCTACTCTGGGCATAATAGCTTCAGCCATTAGGGAAGAAGTGGCAAATTAACCCTCTAATCCAGACACATATTTTGTGATACATGCGTGGCAGGCTGTTACTGCCATGTGCTTGGCATTTATTTCATGTATCCATCTTCACAATGGAAAATTGATTTTGTGATGGAAGAAAAGATAACCCTCAAAGCATTTGTCAATATTTTGCTATGATGAGAAAGAAAACTGGCTCCTGGGTAAATGGAGCAGTATCAGTACTGGCACCAGGTCTTTGAGGATCCTTGGGCAAGACCCCTCTCCATGGGCACCTCTTCCCTTAACCTTGCTACCTTTGTCACCCACTGCTCCTCTTCCTCTCCAAATTGCTGCCAGTGCCTCCTTGCCTGGCAGAGAACCAATTTGCCAGCTGACAGTGCCGTCTACATAGGGCTAGGTCTGTCCTGTCCTGTTTTAATCTTGCTGGTGCTCAGCCCTAGATCCATTTTGCTCCATCCCTGCCTGTTGCATGCACTTGTGTACTGTTCCATCCCATCATACACCACTGATTCTATTTTAATTATGTGGCACTTACTCAACAAAAGACCTTGACGTGGAATTTCTGTTAGGCTCATTATCAGCAAGAATGCAACCTGACCACAAAATTGGTAAGAACCAGTTAAGGAGGGGCCTGCCAGCTGAATGCTAAAGTGAAGAAGAATTCAAGTTATGGTACAGTTGTAAGAGACTTCAGAATACAGACCAGAATGGAAAAATCCAGGCAGCAATATCTTTAAAAGAAGTTTTATTGACTTTGGTTTATTTGTCAGACAAGCAAAGCAAAGGGGTGCATTCAGCAAAAATGAGAGAATGCCCACCGTCAGTCAGATGCAGACAACTTTTATGCTCTAAGGCAAAGCAACAGTTCAGCCCCCCTTTCCACCTCCCAGACATCCCCCTTTATGCATATTCATTGAAGCTCAACCAATGAAAGAATTGATGTTGGCCTTTTGGTTCCAAGCTGCATTATCCACTAGGTGGCGCTGCAAGCTTATAAACTATTTGATCTAATTGCTGTTTCCAGTAAATGTTCCGGCCCCCTATTTCTCAGGAAAGGGGTCTTGTGGTTTTAACAGTTTCTAGGCTTAAGTCTGCTTTTAGAACTTTGTGGTGGGCTAGACATCCTGGGCAAACAGACAGTTTCTCAGAAAGAGCTCAACTACCAGCAAAATCCCCTGACCGCATCCTCTTGCAAACTCGCTGTGTTGCCAAAATATTGTCTTTGCAAGCAGGGGCAAGCAGGGGAGAGAGAAATGTCTTTTGGCTTTTAGTTTGCTCTCTAAGATGGCTTTCAGCTTATAAAATGGCTCCAGCCTGGCTCTCCAGTATTACCAAGGTGGGGACTTCTGGTCTTCACTCCTTCACAGTGAGGGTTCTAATAAGTTCAGTAAACAAAAAATGGGTTGAGTAAGTGTTTTCTAGGACTGTGGAAGAGAGATGGTGGGGTGCTGGGGTTGCAGAAGGTGGCTGGGTAGAGAATGAACAGCTAAGATTATATATATTGGGCCATATAGTGTGTGTCCTAATGGAACTGCTCTCACAGACTCTTTGGACTCTATCTGTGATTAATCCATGACTGAGTAATGTTTGACTAATTGGGAATTTGATATGTTTTTCTGTACTTTAACCCCCAAGGGGAGTTGTACCCACAACGTCCAAACAGTTTGCAAAGAACAATCAAAAATATTCATTTTTGAAAATATTTATAAAAGCTAACTGTAAAAACACATTAAAATAATCTCTTTCGATAATCTCTTTCGATTATCTCTTTCGGTATTTTCAAAACCACTATACAAAATAGAATGCCTGGGGAGACTTCCACAAACAAAAAAACCAACTTTTTTCTCTCATAATCATCAATCTATTACAGTCAACAGATCAGAAATAAGTCCAAAAATGAAACCAGACAATGTACAGAAGCAGAGCAGAGAAGGAAGGCAAGGCCTACAAGGCCTCCACAGTCGTTCAAGCCTAAGCCTGCTAACTGCTAACAGCAAGCTGCTCCGTCTCTGGGCCTGGAGACTCATCTTGGGGGATGACTCTTCTCCCTAGGAAAGGGGCCGGCCTCTCTGTGGGCCTCAGTCAGTGGCTTGTCTCTGTGTGTGTTGTGTTGGTGCAGACAGAGCGGCTCCAGGACTCTAGTAAATCAGTAACTAAGACTGTGCCTCTGTGAAGAGTCAGATAGCTGCTATGAGCACTCTGTGTATGCTCTTTAACTATACTGTTTATGAACAAGTTTATTTTCTTCAGTAAAGTTTTATTCTGTTTATGAAGAAGACTCTGCATGATTAATTTACCGCTGTGCAACACTTAGTTATGAGTCTCTTCAGCAAAACAATTTCTATGAAATCTATTGCTCCCTAGATTGGCTAAAATAGGCATAGGCAAACTTGGCCCTCCAGATGTTTTGGGGCTACAACACCCATCATACATAGCTAACAGGACCAGTGGTCAGGGATGATGGGAGTTGTAGTCCCAAAACATCTGGAGGGCCGAGTTTGCCTATGCCTGGGCTAAAACAACCTTAGTCACTTTCTAGAACCTTTTGCTCTACTAAAGGAATTAATGAAGTTTGTCTTCCCATCAGACCAATGAGGCAGCTGCCCCAGGTGGCAGATGCTGAGGGGCAGGGAGGGAGCAGGAGCGTGAGTGCCCTGCGGTCTGCCCTGCACCCCCTATGCTAGCTGGCTGCCTGAAGGGCAGTGCAGGTGTCAGGAGTGTAGCCCAGCCAAGTGACGGAGGAGCTGGAAGAGAAACAGGGTCGGACTCTGAAGATGACAGTCTGCAATTAGAGCAGGAAGGAGTGGGCTTGGCTCCCTGCTCCAAGAGCTCACTGAGTTAGGAAGAGCAGACATAGAAAGCTCACAAGGCGAGGAGGGAAGAGGGGTCACTAAGCAACCATTGGACAGGCAGAGGACTGGGAGCTCGTCCTGGGACAGTGTAGATTTCGCCCTCCTTCTGCTCAAGTCCACAGAGCTTGCAATGGAAGTGCAAGAGGGGGAAAGGCGGGACGTTGGCGTTTTTCCTGTTGTGACACAAATGATTTCTCAGAGTGACCAGCTGATATCTGTGGAGCAGAGGGCTATAGCCACGCTCGGATTGTATTGTGAATAAATGAAAGCATAAAAACTGCCAGAGACTCATTCATTCTGATCTAGGCTTGGAAGCCTGCCTGGAAATCATCACAGCAGGATACTTTCCCTTCACCAATGGCAGAGCAAGATTGAACTGTCATTCCAACTGTGTTCTGTATATGCCTTGGGGGAGAGTGTCATATTGCCCTTCACCTCAGGCAACAAAATGTCTTGAGCCCGCCCTAAACCAGACAAAGCCCTAAGTCCCCAGCTATTTCTTAGCCAGGTTCTCTCCAGCAGTTAAATTGTCAACAATCAACTTTTCCCCACCTCTCTTCCTCCTGATTGGATGTTTCCCATCCCTGCCATGATTGGCTAAGGGTCCCCAGAAGGCTGACCTTATCATACAGGTGGAAGGGCCAATCCTGGTATCCAGTAAAATGGGAGAATGCTGAAGGGTGTGTGTTCAGTGGGGGAGAGGCTGAGCCAGTGCAAACAGAGACTGAGGTGGGGTGGAACTAGTCTGTCACATGCTGTGGACTTTTTGAGGGCATATTTACTGAGACCTTTTGGCAGGTGTAGGCGCCATATCGGGACGCAGGTGGCGCTGTGGGTTAAAGCCTCAGCACCTAGGACTTGCCGATCGAAAGGTCGGCGGTTCGAATCCCTGCGGCGGGGTGCACTCCCGCTGCTCGGTCCCAGCGCCTGCCAACCTAGCAGTTCGAAAGCACCTCCGGGTGCAAGTAGATAAATAGGGACCGCTTACCAGCGGGAAGGTAAACGGCGTTTCCGTGTGCGGCTCTGGCTCGCCAGATGCAGCTTTGTCACGCTGGCCACGTGACCCAGAAGTGTCTCCGGACAGCGCTGGCCCCTGGCCTCTTAAGTGAGATGGGCGCACAACCCCAGAGTCTGTCAAGACTGGCCCCTACGGGCAGGGGTACCTTTACCTTTACCTAGGCGCCATATCAGTGGGCGAGATCGTTGTCTAAGATTGCAAAATCTCCATTTATTTATTTTCACCAGTGTTGCAGTAATGTCCTTAAAGCAGCTACATAAAGATAGACAAACTGACAAACTATACCCAAATAATTCCATGCCAGCTGGGAAGCAGTTGGGATGCTATTTGCTCCCCCGCCCCCAATAAACATGCTGCTGTCATTCTCAGCTTTTCATTACCTTGGGGCTGATGGCAGCTTTGGGTACCTTTCGTGGAATCCCAGTAGAGGATGAGAAGCAATCTTACGCTGTGGCTCTTGTGCCTCAAGGGCATTTGCATGAAATTATCTTAATGACAGGGGACAACTTTTGACTGAAATTCTCATTACTGCTGCACTATGCCTAGCCAAAATTAGCCTCTTACTGCAAAGGAACAGCACAGATACAATCAAAGAGGCATATTCTGGATGCACAGAAGCTAAAATGAGGTAAATGTCATCTTACCTGGAACTTGAGATCTGCTAGGAAAACCCTTTTGGTTACCCTAATGACTTCAGGACTTCCAGAACCTGTGATAGGGCCTTCTCAGTGGTGGCAGCCCAGTTGCAGAAAATTCTTTCCCCAGAGGTTAGGCTGGTGAAGATATTGGGTATCATCATCATTTATTGCGGTCAAAGACCAGCTCAAAAAGCACAATTGCAACAGCTTTCACAAGAATAAAATATACATGTAAAGCAATGTACAACAACAGCTTAAAGATTAAAATCTAAGATAAGCACATATACACATAATGACCTAAAAATTTGGGCTACCATACAAATTGGCCCTCACACCCTGGAGACTGACTTCGACTGTTTTCCTAGCAGTCTAATTTGTTTCAGGGAGTGGTCTGTGCCTGCAAATCTGCGCACAGAATCTGGTGACCATCCAGGTCTTCTTGTGGTCTTTGCCTAAGAGGAGAAAATTGTCAGCAAGCTTCACCAGCTGGGGGGTCAATGATATCTCTGTGTACCTTGCCATAAAAGGGAAAAATAAATGTTCGGGGCCTCCTATTTCCCCTAATGGGCAGGCACAAAGTCTCTGTGCATACAAGACTTTTCAAAATGCTCCTTCAAAAACCAACGAGACAAAGCCAAGCTTCTGGCAAGAGTAAAGGCCCTTCTTATGTTTCTTGATACAAGAAAATAGAGGTGTGCTGCCGGGGCCGCAACATACCTTTCATTTTCTACGATTATATAATCGGGGAACCTCATGAGGAGATTTCACCCCTCCCATACCCAAGAATCTCCTGAGAATCTCCTGAGGTCTCTGCTGACTCTACAGAGAGGAGGAGCAATGTACTGCTCTCTACTTAATTAGTCAAGTGAGTGAATTTCTGTGTGAGAGAGAGTCAGTCAGTGTGTCGGAGAGAGAGTGCAAGAGATCGTGTTTATAGATAAGATTGCTGCTAAGAGCAGCTGCAGGCACTCAGAGTATAGCATTGATTTATGCTCAGAATATTTAGCTCTGTATATAGTTTTGTATAATAGCTGTAGTTATAGAATAAAGGAAGATATTTTACAGAGCTGCTCTTCGAGTGGTTTATACTCTGCAAGACTCTGCAAAATGCTGCTGCGCAACGGCTGTATTATTGAGACAGTGAATCCGGTGCTCTCAGCTCCAAGCTGTGAGTCCACAGCACTGTGACCTGTTCCTGTGGGAAAGGAGGTCTCTGGCAGTGCTACCCAGCTCGCCTAGCCCCGTCGGGGCTGTAGTGCATGAGTCCAGTTGGTACACTGGCTCAAGGGCGATGCTGACATCGGTTATGGGCCCAGTCGTCTGACCAGTCGTTGTTCCAGTCATCCCAGTCGTCCCAGTCGCCAGAGGTGTCTGTTGCTGATCGCTGGATGGCGGAACGGAGGCTGCATGCTGGACTGATTTGTGGTGCCTAGAAGCAGAGCTGTGTTGGAGCAGAGTGCTCAAGCTGCCGCTGTTGCTGTTGCTGCTGCTTGAGGTATGTTGCTGACTGCCAAAGAAAGAAGATAGCATCCCTGTTTGCCTGTTAATTGCGCTCTGAGTGGGAGAGAGAGCGGCTGAAGAAGTCCAAGGCTTTATCTGTGTTTGCACGAGGGAAGTGTCTTGCTCTAAGTAATAGCAGACATGGCCTGTGCACATTCTGGCCAGATGGCTCTGTCCTTTCCCCTCCTCACACCTGAAAACTATGCAGTTTGGTAAGTTAAGATGAAAGCGCTTTTACAGAGGGAAAAGCTATTTCACACGATAGAAGATGACCCTCCAGATAAAGATGATGATGATTGGGCTGAGTGGCATGCTGCAGATATGAAAGCCCGAGGGACAATTGTTTTGAGTGTTTCAGACCACTTGCTGGTGAACTTAGAGGGTCAAGAGACTGCACAAGCTGTTTGGCATAAGTTGAGATATATGCATCTGAGACAAAATGCTGGTTCCAGTGTGATTTTCTTCAAGAAGCTGTGTAGGTTGCAGTTGCAGAAAGGTGGTGATTTGCCTAGCCATCTATCTCAGTTAAAGCGTCTCAGACAGGACCTTGTTCAGCGAGACCTGGCTATTTCAGAGGCTGTGTTTGCAATGCTGATGATAAACAGCCTAGATGATTCTTACGATGGAGTAGCTGTCCAGATTTCTACAATGCCTTCTGACCGGCTAACAGAAGATTATGTGTCTAGCGTGCTCTTGAATGAGTGGGATCGCAGACAGGCTGTTAGAGAAAGCCGGGACAATGTTGCTGTTAAAAATGTGCTTGAAAATGTGCCTAAGTCTTCATTTTTTTATATATAATAATTTTTTATTAATTTTCCAATTTTAAGACAAAACAACAACAACATACAAACATCAACAAATACAAACAAACACATAAATATAATTTCTTAACCTCATTTTCATAAACCTCCTTTCTCAGACTTCCCCATACCTCACCCTTTTTTGCATCCTTATTTTACAGTTTTTCAGCAACCCTTTTTGCCAATTAAATTTAAACTTATTATCCTTCTCAATTTCACCTTAAATCATCAAACAATTTCAGCTGTAATTCTGCATCTTCCTTCCCCTTAACATTTTAGCACTCCTCAGTTTTATAACAGTTCTTAAGTTATACATTAAACTTCTTCCAGTCTTCCTCCACAGTCTCTTTCTCTTGGTCACGGATTCTGCCAGTCATTTCTGCCAATCCCATAAAGTCAATCACTTTCGTCTGCCATTCCTCCAGTGTGGGTAATTCTTGTGTCTTCCAATACTTTGCTAGAAGAATCCTTGCTGCTGTAGTGGCGTACATAAAAAAAGTCTTGTCCTTCCTTGACACCAATTGGCCGACCATGCCCAAGAGAAATGCCTCTGGTTTCTTATGAAAAGTACATTTAAGTACCTTCTTAATTTCATTATAGATCATTTCCCAAAAGGCTTTAATCTTTGGGCAGGTCCACCAAAGGTGAAAGAAGGTGCCTTCAATCTCATTACATTTCCAACATTTATTATTGGGCAGATGATAAATCTTCGCAAGCTTGACTGGGGTCATGTACCACCTGTAAATCATTTTCATAATATTTTCTCTAATACCGGTGGTCCATAACTGTTCCCAGTCAGCAAACATAATGTCATGGCCTATGTCCTGTGCCCATTTAATCATAGCTGACTTAACTGTCTCATCTATTGTATTCCACCTCAGCAACAGATTATACATTCTTGACAAATTCTTAGTATTGGGTTCTAACAATTCTGTTTCTAATTTCGATTTCTCCACCTGGAAGCCAATTTTCCTGTCTTGTTTGAAAATCTCCATTATTTGATAATAATGGAGCCAGTCTCGTACCTTGGACTTTATTTTCTCAAAACTCTGTAATTTAAATTTGCCACTTTCTTGTTCTAAGATTTCAAAATATTTTGGCCATTTAGATTCCATATTAAGTTTCTTCACCTCCTTAGCCTCCATTGGTGATAACCACCTAGGAGTTTTATTTTCCAACAAATCCTTATATCGAATCCAAACATTGTATAATGCTTTCCTAACAATATGGTTTTTGAAACCCTTGTGGACTTTAACCTTGTCATACCATATATATGCATGCCAACCAAACCTATTGTCAAATCCTTCCAAGTCCAGAATGTCTGCATTCTCAAGAAGTAGCCAATCTTTCAACCAGCAGAAAGCTGCCGATTCATAGTACAATCTTAAGTCCAGCAGGGCAAACCCCCCTCTTTCTTTTGCATCAGTGAGTATCTTAAATTTTATTCTGGGCTTTTTGCCCTGCCAGACAAATTTAGATATATCTTTCTGCCACTTCTTGAAACAGTCTAGTTTATCCACAATTTGTAATGTCTGAAACAAAAATAACATTCTAGGCAATACATTCATCTTGATTACAGCAATTCGGCCTAACAAGGAAAGCTTCAAGTTCGACCATATTTCTAGATCTTTCTTTACCTCTGTCCAGCACTTGTCATAATTGTCTTTAAATAAATTCACATTTTTAGATGTCATGTTAATCCCCAAATATTTTACTTTCTTTGCCACCATTAACCCAGTTTCATTTTGAAATCTCTCTCTTTCAACATTTGTTAATTTTTTCCCCCAAAACTTTAGTTTTTTGTTTGTTCAGCTTGAATCCTGCCACCTGACCAAAGACTTGGATTAACTCTAAAACTCTTTTTGTACTAGTGTCTGGCTCTTGTAAGGTCAATACTAAGTCATCTGCAAATGCCTTCAATTTATAATGTTTGGCTCCGACCTGAACTCCTTTTACCAGCTGGTCCCCCCCTGATCATATTCAACAAAACCTCCAGGACTGATATAAAGAGTAGTGGGGATATTGGGCACCCCTGCCGTGTCCCTTTTTCTATAGAAAGTTTATCAGTAACCACATTATTTACAATTAACTTTGCCTTTTGTTCAGAGTATATTGCACCTATACCATTTTCAAACCTTTGGCCTACCCCCATCCCATGGAGATTCTTCTTCATGAAGTTCCAAGAAATATTATCAAAGGCTTTCTCCGCGTCCACAAAAATTAAAACTGCCTTTGTATTATTATTTACTGTCAACAGTTCCATAATGTCAATTATATTCCTTACATTGTCTGATAAATGTCTTCCTGGGAGAAAGCCTGCCTGGTCCTTATGAATCTCCTCCACCAACACCCTCTTCAGTCTTTTTGCTAAAATGTCAGCAAATATTTTGTAATCCACATTAAGTAATGATATAAGGCGGTAGTTCTTGATCTGATTTTTTTCAGTTTCAGTCTTTGGTATAAGTGTAATAAAAGCTTCTTTCCACGATTCAGGTGCCTTTCCCCCCTCTAATATTTCATTGCAAACCTCCTTAAGCGGCTGTATTAACCATTCCTTCAATGCTTTGTAGTATCTGGAGGTTAGTCCATCTGGTCCTGGAGATTTCCCTAGTTGCATGTTTTGAATGGCACCCTCTATTTCTTGATCTGTTATTTTCTCATTTAAAACCAACATACTTTGTTGCGAAATTTTTTGTAATCCATATTTCTTAAGAAAATCTTCTATTTCTCCTTCGTTTTCTGGCCCTTGTGCATATAATCTTCTGAAATAGCTCTGAAAACAGTTGCTGATCTCATTTGGTTTAAAAATGTTCTTTCCATCCACCTCCAAGCTTGTGACTGTGTTCAATTTTTGTCTCTTCTTCAATTGCCATGCTAGAAGTTTCCCACATTTGTCCGCTGATTCGAATGTCCTCTGTCTCATTTGCTTGATTTTCCATTCTATCTCCTGGTTCATCAATTCCATATACTGCATCTGGTAAAACTTAATTTCTCTCAAAATCTCATGAGACTTTGGTTTAGACCTCAGTTTCTTTTCTCCTTCTTTTATTTTTTCCAGAATCTTATCTTTCTTCTCATTTTGTTTCTTCATCTTTAAAGAATTCTGTTGTATTAGGAAACCTCGCATCACGGCCTTGCTCAACATCTGTCCTCAGATTTATCTCAAAATAGTCCTTCAAAGTTTTTTGGGCCTTTTTGTAAATCTCAACATCTCTGAATAGGGTGTCATTCATTCTCCATCTGAAGGAACCAGCTGTTGTTAATTTCATTTCCATCTTTACTGTGTTATGGTCGGAGCATGTCTTTGGGCAGATTTCCACTTTTTTTTTATCTTTGGAGCTATTCCACTAGTAGTCCATATTTGATCTATTCTTGTCCATGTCATCTGTGCCTCTGAGAAAAATGTCCCCTCTCTCTCAAGAGGGTTTCTTGTTCTCCAAATATCAATCAAATCCATATTTTCAGTCATTTCAAAGAAAGTCTTAGGTAGTCTCCCATCCTTAGAAACCACCTGTCTTTGTGCTTTATCCATATTGGTAGAAACCACGCCATTCATATCTCCTAACAAAATCACCTTATAATCCAGATAGTCCATTAATATCTCATGCAATTTCTTGTAAAATTCTGCCTTCCCTTCATTTGGTGCATAGATGCCAACTGTCAAAAATTTTTCTCCTTGGATTTGTATCTCAATTGCCAAAATTCTTCCATGTTCATCTTTAAAAATCAGTTTTGGGGCCAATTTCTCCTTTACATAGATCACCACTCCTCTTTTCTTGACTTTATCTGATGAAATAAATTCCTGTCCTAATCTTTTATTTATAAGCAATCTTCTATGTGCCCTTGTCACGTGGGTTTCTTGTAAGCAAATCAAATCCAATTGTTCTCTTTTCAAAATATGAAAAACCTCACGCCTTTTTCTGGGAAGGTTCAGTCCATTACAGTTCCAAGTTAAAAATCGCAGAGACATTGTTAATTAGTTACCTCCAGCTGCTCCCTGCGGCTGTTCTTCTTCCGTTGGTGACTTAAGTCCAAATGTCAGGTTTCCAAGATCTGTATCAGAGGTCGATTCTAGCACTCCTTTCAGAAGATCCTCCTCGTTTCTGTCCAGGAATTGTTCTTTGTCTTGCACTGTTCTTATTTTAACTTTCTTTCCTTTGAAATTAAAAGACAAGCCCTGTGGAAATTCCCACCTAAAAGGTATGTTGTTCTTCTTCAGCAGGTCAACCAGATTCTTATAATAAGTTCTTACCTCCAGAATGTATTTTGGGATGTCCTTGTAGATTTGCACAAAAGCACTTTCAATCTGAAGAGTTCTCTGGTAATGCAAATTTAGTATTTTATCTCTTTCCTCTTTAGATCTCAAAGTTATCAGACAATCCCTTGGAATCTTCCTGCCTTGCCTTCTGCCCAATCTGAAGACGGTTGTTATCTTAAATTCTTCTTCCTCTGGATTTACCTGCCAAAATTCTGAAAATTCTTTTGTGAGAAAGTCCACTAGGTTGTCCCCTTCACTTTCAGGGACCAATCTAAGTCTTAAGTTCCTCTCCTTCCTCTGCATCTCCCACAAAGACAAGGCCGCCTCATGTTGGTCAAGCTTCTTACAAACTGGTACTAAGTTTTCCTGTGTGGTTTCTGCAGTAAATTTAGCTTCTTCCGCAATTTTTCGGATTGTGGCGTTTTCTTGAACCAATTTATTTATAGTTTCTGTATTAGATGTAATGCTTTTGGTATTTAAATCTAATTTTGTTGTAAGTTCTGTCAGTTGTTTAGTATTTTCCGTGCTCTGCTTTGTCAAGTTTTCTAAGGATTCATTTATTTTAAGTAGTGCTTGTGTCACTGAATCCATGAATACACTTATTCCTTTTTCCTGTGCCTAAGTCTTCAGCAGGGGAAAGTGAAAGTGAAACTGCTGCTGTTAAAGCACTAAAGTTGAGGCGGTGCTTTTCGTGTGGAGCACAAGGCCATTTGAGTTTCCAGTGCTGCAAGAAATCTTCAAAGAAGAAGGGAAACTTCAGAGGCAGAGGGGGAGGAGGACGAAATCCCCAAGCACCTGCTACTTCAAAGGTCTTGATCTCTCGCTGCTCTAGTCAACGTGGGCAGAGTTTCTTCGTGATTGACTCTGGCTGTACCAACCACGTAGCCAAAGATAAGGATCTCTTTGTTCAGCTTGAGAAGCAAGAGAAAGAAATTCATCAAGCAGATGGGACAGTTCTCACGAGTGAGGCTAAGGGAACTGTGTTCTTAAAGAGCCTGAATGCAACTATTAAGAATGTCCTGTATGCGCCTGATATTCAGGACAATTTGTTGAGTGTTTCCCAGCTTGATCATCAGGGTTTTAAGGTGGTGTTTGCTAAATCTCGCTGTGAAATTCGTTGAGATGGCAAGCTCATTCTATATGCAAAATGTGTTAATGGTCTGTATCAATTGCCTTTTGTTTCAGGTACAGGTACTGCAGAAGCAACTGAGAAAGAGTGTTGCAATTTGTCTATTGATAAGAATGAGAAGTTGCATGACCAATGTATTCATTATTACCACCGTGTTTATGGTCATTTGAATTTCCAGGCTGTGGCAAAAATGCCTGATTTGGTTCAGGGTATGAAGCTGAAAGAATGTCCCTACCACATGAAATGTGTTTCTTGTGCTGAAAGTAAGGTAAGGCAAGCTCCCAAAGGTACAGAGTCTGGGAGAGAGGCCAAGAAACCATATGAAGTCATTCATGCAGACTTAGTGGGGCCTCTGGCGCTCTCTAGAGGCAATTCAAGGTTTTTCATGGTTTTGATAGACTCCTACTCAAAATATGCTTGGGTCTATCTGCTACAGAAAAAGTCTGAAGCCTTTACTAAGTTTCGTCAGTTTTGTAAATGGCTCAGGAATGTACATAATGAGAATGTACATTATCTTTTCACTGACAGGGGTGGAAAGTTTTGTTCAGAAGAGTTTGAGGCTTTTCTTTCTGAACAGGGCATTGAGCATTGGACTGCCACACCCAGATCGCCTTGGCAGAATGGTTTATGTGAGAGAATAAACCAGACCCTGCAGCAAGGAATCAGAACACTGTTACATGATTCAGGGCTGCCCAATCCTTTTTGGGCCGAAGCTCTTTCGTTTTTCTGTTACGTGTATAACAGGAGGTACCAGTCTAGTGTAAATTGCACCCCGTATGAGATGCTTCACGGAAGGAAGCCATGTGTGAAGCACTTTAAAATTTTTGGTTCGGAGGTTTGGGTGCACACCTCGCAGGGTGACAAACTGAGTAAGCGTGGAGAACATGGTGTTTTCCTAGGATATGAGAAAGGGTCTTATCGTGTCCTGATCACAGACACGGAAACCATAAGGCTGACCAGGAGCATTGACGACAATCCACAATGGGACAGAGTTGGCGTTTTTCAGTGCCATCCCATTTGTGATGATGGTGCAAAAGGGGCAAAGAAAGTTAAAAGGGAGGCAAGTTCTGATGTGATTGATAATCCTGATGCCAATGTAGATCCAGATGATGGCACAGATTATCAGAGCCCAAAAGCCTCAGGTGAGTCTGACGCTGATTCAGACTTAGCAGCTTCATATACTTTAGCTCCCCATTCTCCCAAAGAGGAGGAAGCACCAGAACAAGAGGATCAGAGAGTTTTGCGCAGATCTGAGAGAACAACCAAGGGGGTACCACCGAAAAGGTTTTCTGAAGAGTTTGCAAAGGCTGCGGTCACATGCAACTCTGGTGGGGTTTTTAAACTTAGCATGAAGTGTGCTGAGAGTAGTAGCACAAAACGCTGCATTTATTTCCTTACCTGATATTAGAAGGAAAGCGTGTATTTGAGTTCTGAAAGTGGTTTGTTCAAATCTCCTTAATTAGAAATGTCAATTTGTATTTGAAAGGAAGAAATGTGTGTGAAGATTTTTCCAGAAGCTGCTTATTCATTTGTGTGTTCACAATGTGTATTTTGTGTAAACTACAGGTTGAGATTTATGTTTTAACTCTTTCCTAATAGACACAGAGTGGTTGAAGTAACTGTTTAATGATGTGATAAAGTGTCTTAGATAAGGGGGGAGAGAGATACCTGCAAATATGTTACCAAGGTTGTAGGCAGAGAACAACTTTTGGAGTGTGTGTGTAAATTGCAGTTATGTTAAAGATTCTTGAATGGTCGGATGAAATGGGGGAGGATGAGGAGATTTCACCCCTCCCATACCCAAGAATCTCCTGAGAATCTCCTGAGGTCTCTGCTGACTCTACAGAGAGGAGGAGCAATGTACTGCTCTCTACTTAATTAGTCAAGTGAGTGAATTTCTGTGTGAGAGAGAGTCAGTCAGTGTGTCGGAGAGAGAGTGCAAGAGATCGTGTTTATAGATAAGATTGCTGCTAAGAGCAGCTGCAGGCACTCAGAGTATAGCATTGATTTATGCTCAGAATATTTAGCTCTGTATATAGTTTTGTATAATAGCTGTAGTTATAGAATAAAGGAAGATATTTTGCAGAGCTGCTCTCCGAGTGGTTTATACTCTGCAAGACTCTGCAAAATGCTGCTGCGCAATGTCTGTATTATTGAGACAGTGAATCCGGTGCTCTCAGCTCCAAGCTGTGAGTCCACAGCACTGTGACCTGTTCCTGTGGGAAAGGAGGTCTCTGGCAGTGCTACCCAGCTCGCCTAGCCCCGTCGGGGCTGTAGTGCATGAGTCCAGTTGGTACACTGGCTCAAGGGCGATGCTGACACCTCAAGCAGCCCTGTTGTCTCTCTGTGTCCATGATTCTTTGCCTGACCACAGATCTTGCTTGGCCCAAGCCCAAGTTTAGAAGGGCTTGAGGAGCAAAGCCCAATTTCTGGAGAGTGTTCAGAACTGCTGTCTTAAGATACTGGGTAGTTTTCAGCACCAGGGGAACATATTTCTTCTCAGGCTCTCTGGTTAAACAGCCTAAGTCTAGGCATCATTACACTGAATGCATGGATGAATATTCATGCCATAGGCTGAAGTTGCAGTGATAGTCATTCTGTTTGTATTCCAATGTGGAATGTTCAGAGCAGACCCTAGATTCTCTCTTGGGCTGTTGTTAGATAAGGAAAGGGCTGATTATTTGGGAGTTTTCAGTGGTGACTATAAGCAGACCAGGCCCCCTGAGGAGATGCAAGGATCGTCTCGGGAGGCAGTGTCTGGAAACTTGGAAGGGGCGGCAGATTACAGACACTTAACTTGGCCCACCATGCACCAGGGCCACCCCTCCCACCCCCAGGTGATGAAGCCCTAGCCTCAGCAAAGGCAACTGACTGAAAAGCTGCTCAAACCTTTGGCTACTTCTGTCTCTTCCCTGAGATAGGCATAGCTGCTATGAACCAACCCCCCCCCCCCCGCCCCTAAATCCTTTGCCTTGTGTTGTAATAGGAGTGAGATATGGGGCATCACTGTTGCTGGGAAATAATAGTGGCCAAAAAGGCTCTCATCTCCATGCCGTTCTTGTGAGTTGCTCAAAGGCATCCATTTGGCCACTGTGTGAAACAGGGTGTATTTAGCACAATGCACAATGTTTTCATGATAGATCCACTGTTGCATATTGAAGTATGCATAGCAAAGTAATCAGCTTAGTTTTGCATCATGTTCTTTTTGAAAAGAACATCTTTTGAAGTCATAGAAGGCAGCAATGGACCAGTCCTGTGTATTGTAAGCACAGTTCATCACACATTATTTTGCTTTGCCCATGTAATCCCTGCTCCTTTCCCTCTGAAAATGGTGATAAGAATCATAAACTAGCATGTGTCATCAGAACACTTATTCTGCTGTAGAAAATATGAAGGGGGGGCAATCACATATATTTTGATATCCCTAATGGTTAATAAAATCTGAAAATGACGGCTCTTTCATTCTATTACATCCTACTGTTATATTGTGGTGGGAATTCTATGTCAACAATTTTTTTCATTTGATGTTGGATAAACATCTGGAGGGCATCAGGTTTTCCTTTCTGCTTCTCAAATGCTCCTTCCTCCTCTGCTTGTCTCTTCCCTTATATTCACTCCACCCATGTTCTAGAGCACACTCAGTTTTTCATAGAATTATGTAATTGTTGAGTTGGAAGGGGCCCGGAGGGTCATTTAGTCCAACCCCTGCAATGCAGTAATCAAACCCATTTTAACCCTTCTTTAGTACCTTCACATACCTGTGGCTGCACCCACTGCCACAATCCTGCTTCCCTTGCCCTGGTTTTCCTTTGACATACTGCTCTACTTTGGGACCCACTTCTACCTGCTTCTTTCAGCTTGTAGCTAACATGGGAAGCTGCCATTGGTTTATTTTTATAAGGCTGTATATATTCAATACTACAAGCAATTACAACAGCAAAGCAATCAAGAAGAAAATAAATGTACAATTCCAACATCAGATACATTTAGAGTATTACTTGAAAAAAAGCCCTATGATTGTGACATAGTGATCACTTTGATCCATCAGTGTGGTAATTTCCTATTTATGTAATAACAGTGAATGAGCTGTAGCAACAAGGGAGATCTATGCTTTATAATTACTGAAAATTTTAAAACAGTCTCCTGTAAAGCTGGTGTGTTAAATATAGAACCTCTAGGCTAATGATACATCAATTACCTGTGGAGCTCCTAATTGCTTCCAAGCTCTCTCTGAATTGCTTACAGTTAATAATAAAAACAAATGAATAGCGCACCAATAATTAAACTTCTGTGTTATAGTGCTAAGCGTATTGGAAGCTGTTCATTTAATTCTGGAAGCTGACAACAGTCCTTGTATTACAGGTGAGCTCTGTGATGCAGAGGGCTCCCTGCGCAGAATTCCAACTATTCCAGTCCGCCCCCCCAATTTTCTGACCCCCACCCCAACAGTAAGTCGACATCCCATAACTACTAAGCATGCTCAGTTCCAATTGGACTGCTTTTGGGGGAACACTCTTCACTTGGTCCCTGCTGCCTCACCCCAGTTTTCTGTACCCTTGCAAAAGTTGTGGTTCCCTGTAAGCTGCTGATGTGTGCCTCTCTTCTACAGGAATGGTGGCACCATTTTGAATACATAATAAGCAATGGAACTCCAGCTGAATAGTGGCAAGAGCAATTTGTGAAGAGAAAAGCAGGAATGTATGTCAGAGGGGGATCAAGAGAAGGAGCAACCGTGAATCATTAGTGGTGCAGACATGGAGCTGGAGGATGAAAGAGCTAAGTGGAAAGTGGGCCTAGGGTAGAATCAGGACACCAGATAAGGCACTGAAGTCTAGTAGGGATGTGTGAAATTGTCGTTTCAGATTCTTTCATTTTTCCAGTCCTGGATTCAATTCTCTTCAATTTCTCTTCAGTTTGCTTTTAAATGTTCATAGAATTCATTAGCTTTTTAGTGTGAATTTCTCCTCATACGTTTTTCTTTGACAACAATTTTTCCTAATACATACATTTTTGCAAATGAATTCCCCCTAATACAGGGATGTCCAACCAGTCAATCGCGATCTACCAGTAGATTCCTGGCTGATCCTGGTAGATCGAGGGATCCTTATCATGTACAAAAAGTTACTGGAGGGGGAGCTAAAAACTCTGTGCAATCCTCCCCCTAAGAAGCTCAGCAACTCCAGGTACTTCCCTCCTAAGAAAAGCTCAACAATTCCCCCCACTGCTGCCTTTTTTTTAATACTGGGAGTAGATCACAGTCTCTTGGGAGTTGGACATGCCTGCCCTAATATAATGCATTTTTGCATTCTATTTTCACAAATATATGCATTTCAATGCATACATTATCTGTGCATTTTTATACATAATGCTTGGCCTCAGAACTGCGTTGCAAAATTCAGGGAAGAGCCAATTCTGAAGAACAGCTGTGTTTTGGTCTGTGGGTTGCTTTGGAAAGTACACACTAAATAAGTTTGCCTTTAGGGGAAAATTGAACAGACTTTTCCCTCCATCACTGGTGTCAGTAGACTGGCGAAGGGGGTTGAAGAGTGTGGAGCAGGACCTGTGGGGTGTGGCCTGGGGTCATGGTCCCGGGAGGCACCTGGCCAAGGAGCAAGTAGAGAGAGCTGGAGAGATGCATTTTTGTCCTCTAGGCCAAAGGTTTCCCAGCCGTATGATAGCACATGGTTTCCAGAGTCAAGGTCTTCCTTCCCAGAAAGATGTGGCTCCACCAACACCTCCTAGATGTTGCACATGGAGACATTTCCCAGAAGTACTAGGAAGAGGGTGGGGGCTGAGTTTCACATGCTGGTTCTAAGTACCAAGCCAGTTCTCTGGCTTCAGGCTTCGAGAATGGTTTAAACAACTTGCCCTTGTGAAAATATGCCATATCTGATGCCAGCCTCCCTAACCAGCTTAATATCTCAGTTCCATTAACTCTGCTCATTGCTTAACTGACTGGCACCTGTACCTGTGATGCCAGTTGGCTGGTATAATTCTCACTCCATTTTTCCTTCCATAACGTTGTGGAACAGTTCGTTGGGTCGTGTTGGGCACAACCCTGGTAGATGAAGTGAACGCAGTGGATGTAGCCTACCTTGATTTCAGCAAGGCATTTGACAAGGTGCCCCATGAAATTCTTGTAAAGAAGCTGGTAAAATGCGGTCTTGACTATGCTACCACTCAGTGTATTTGTAACTGGCTGACTGACCGAACCCAAAGGGGTTCATCAATGGTTCCTCTTCATCCTGGAGAAGAGTGACTAGTGGGGTGCCACAGGGTTCTGTCTTGGGCCCGGTCTTATTCAACATCTTTATCAACGACTTGGATGATGGACTCAAGGGCATCCTGATCAAATTTGCAGATGACACCAAACTGGGAGGGGTGGTTAACACCCCAGAGGACAGGATCACACTTCAAAACGACCTTGACAGATTAGAGAACTGGGCCAAAACAAACAAGATGAATTTTAACAGGGAGAAATGTAAAGTATTGCACTTGGGCAAAAAAAATGAGAGGCACAAATACAAGATGGGGGACACCTGCCTTGAGAGCAGTACATGTGAAAAGGATCTAGGAGTCTTGGTTGACCACAGACTTGACATGAGCCAACAGTGTGACGCGGCAGCTAAAAAAGCCAATGCAATTCTGGGCTGCATCAATAGGAGTATAGCATCTAGATCAAGGGAAGTAATAGTGCCACTGTATTCTGCCCTGGTCAGACCTCACCTGGAGTACTGTGTCCAGTTCTGGGCACCACAGTTCCAGAAGGACACTGACAAACTGGAATGTGTCCAGAGGAGGGCAACCAAAATGGTCAAAGGCCTGGAAACGATGCCTTATGAGGAACGGCTAAGGGAGCTGGGCATGTTTAGCCTGGAGAAGAGGAGGTTAAGGGGTGATATGATAGCCATGTTCAAATATATAAAAGGATGGTGTTTCCTGCTTGGCAGGGGGTTGGACTCAATGGCCCTTGTGGTCTCTTCCAACTCTATGATTCTATGAAAGTAACAAAATCAGCTGGGTGGTCTTGGAGTAAAAGAAAGCGGCATGTGCAAAGATACCTTGCTATTTCCTTTGAAGCGGCTGCACACCACAATAGCGTGACAAGCACACGCAGCAGCTGTGCAGAAACAAAGCTTGTTTATTTGTACAGATAATTAACATTTCACCCTGCTGAAAAGAGGGCAGCAGACAAGGGCCATCTTACCTGTAGATGCCAAAGCAGATAGTCATCTCAATCTAGCAGGTGGTGGAGCAGAGTGGGCAGCAGCCAGGTCTTCCTTCTAATGGTTGGTTTCACTAGCAAGTGCTGCCACGCGGCTCACCAGGATGAGCCAAGGCTGTGCTTGAGCTGCCATCAGACATGGGAGGAGGACTCACATTTGGGTGTGAACCAGTAGTTCTGTCTCTTTACTGGAGGTGTGGGGAACTGGATCTCGTCATGAGCCAGGTTGTTCTCTCCCTCACCCCTCATGGGCCAGGTTTGACAAGAGGACAAGGCCACCAATTTGCCAATCACCTGATTGATGTTTTTGCCCCACACTTGGACAGCCTTGCAGGAGCCACTTGCCAGTGTTGAGTGGAGCCAGAAGCAAATGTGGAAACAGCAGCCATGGGTTGAACACACCCTTCTCACTGTACTTAAAACTTGCTTTAATCTGCTGCTCCCCTTCCAAGTAACCTCTGTGCATTCTACTCAAACCTCTGCCACTGTTTAAAATGGCCACTTTTTTCTCTCCTTTGACCCATCATCCCTGCTTTGTTCATCCTTCTACTGTTTCCCCCCTCTCAGTGTCTCTCCTTTCTTGCTTCTATATTATATAAAGAGATTGAGATATATAAGCTGGCAGTGTTTTTTCCTTTCTAAAATATTTGCAATAAAAAGTATAGTTTTAGGAGACTCTTAAGGAAAGCTGAAAAATGGATGGGAAGAATAAGGTCTATTTATTATTCATTTATGTGATGAGACAGACACTAAATAGGTAGATGTGGAAACATTTCCTGTGGCCACTCAGGAAATATTTAGATTCTCACACAGTACTCCAAGTCCTTTGCACCCTCGTGAGCTACACTGCATAGCACGAGGCCAGCTTTAGAAGTTTCTTTCTTCCAAGCAAAAAGTGGGTCAGGCTCCTGGAGAATTGAGAGCTTCAAAGTCAGAGAAGTGCAGGATAATATTAATATGAGAAACACACGTCTTAAACAGATTCCTTATCAGTCCCTTGTTCTGCCTCTACTGAACTACTTAGGTTTCAGTCAGCAGCACACTAAGTAACTTTTGCCAGTTTCCCAATCACATATCTATTCAGTCCAAGATAGAAAATGAGATGGGTGTTACCTACTAAGGTATAGCAAGGATCTTACCACAAACTGCCTTGAATTCAGGAAAGTCAAAAGCAACTTATCAGCTGTTCTGTGTGCCAGAAGCTCCCTCCTAAAGGCCAGCCTTGACAAGGATTATCCCTGATGGATAAGTCATGGCCTCACTAAAGAGAACCAATTATCTGGGAAGCATAATGAAGTGGTGGGCAGTGGCTTAAATAGCTTTAAAGGAGGATTTGATAAATTTTGGAGATAGAGAGGTCCATTAGTGAGGAACATCTAGGCAGAAGAGCAGCAGCTGGAGAGAGCTAATGCTTTCTTACCTTTCTTGAGGCATCTGATTGGTCGCAGTGGAAAGCAGAACACTGGGCTAGATGGACATTATCTGAATGTCTTCGCTGTTCTGATTGACCACATAAAGGGTGCCTGTTCATGAAACATGAGTCTTAATCTCCATTTTGCTGGTGGAACAAGGAATATAGGAAGCTGTCAATCTCTAGTCCAGCATGTCTACACTGACTTGTGATACTGCTTCAGCTCATCCTTTGAAGTGGTAATAATAATAATAATAATAATAATAATAATAATAATAATAATAGATTATTTGTACCCCGCCCATCTGGCTGGGTTTCCCCAGCCACTCTGGGCGGCTTCCACAGAGACAAAAAATACACTAACATTAAAAACTTCCCTGAACAGGGCTGCCTTAAGATGTCTTCTGAATGTCAGGTAGTTGTTTATCGCTTTGACATCTGATGGGAGGGCGTTCCACAGGGTGGGCGCCACTACCGAGAAGGCCCTCTGCCTGGTTCCCTGTAGCTTTGCTTCTCGCAATGAGGGAACTGCCAGAAGGCCCTCAGCACTGGACCTCAGCATCCGGGCAGAACGATGGGGGTGGAGACGTTCCTTCAGGTAGGATGTAAGAACATAAGATAAAGCTCCTGGATCTAGTCCAGCATCCTATTCTCACAGTGGCCAGCTAGATTCCTGTGGGTTTGCATTCCAGAAGTTCTACAGTCAAAGCAAGTGCTTTGCCACAAAGTTCCCTCACAATTTAATCCTTAATAAACCAAGACTCCTGACCCAAATCCATCATTTATTTATTTTTGCTGGCTTCTGACTGCTTCAGCAGTCTGGTAGAGACTGAGGATGTGCATATACCATCAATTTAAAATACATTTTCAACAGCCCCCTCCCCCAAGAATCCTAGGAAATGTAGTTTGTTAAGGGTGCTGGGAACTGTAGCTCTGTAAAGTTTAAACTGCAGTTCCCATGATTCTTTGCAGGGATATGCTTTAAATGTTTTGGATATATGCAATGTAAACGTGTAAAGTCTGGCTTTTTTTTAAAAAAAAAAATCAGCTTTATTTTCAAAGGGGCCTACATTCGACTTTAAAACACAGCATTCCACACTTCCAAATAAACAGGTGAATTAACAGCTTGTAATTCCAATTTCCCTCCCACTCCTTACTGTTATTTTTTTTTAATGTAACAGCAATGTGATGTGCCCCTCTCACATGAAAGCTTACAGCCCTAATGCAATTTGCAATAATTTTGAATAAATATAATTTTAGAACTCTCAGTACGCCATGAACCTGAGTTCCAAATTAGTCTAATTGTTTGTATCTAATTGCTGACAATTTTAATTCTCCTGAAAAAGGCAGGAGGGACATAAATTGCCTTTGACAAACTGAGTTGCTTCCCTGCCTGCATTCTCAGCACCTCACATCGTCTTAGTCTATCTTTCCCTACGCTGTCAAATAATAACAAGACCCTGGAGAGAGCTTTCTCTCTCCCCCTCCCTCCCTCCCTCTCCACATAATGTGATCATTTTCCTTTATATCAAAGGCAAAATCATCTGAATAACCTAATGAAGCAAAGAAATGCTTGTAGAATTGTACACTTCCAAAGAAGACTGATGGTGAACGCAAAATCAGGGTGAGTGTTGCACCATCTGGACCTACATAGGAAGGAGAGATTTACATTTATTTTTATTTATTACATTTCTATCTCACCTTTCCTCTGAGGAGCTTAAGGGGGGATCCATAGTTTTCCTCCTTCCCAACAACTCTGTGGGCTAGGTTAGGCTGAAAGGCAGTGAATGGCCCAAGGTGACCCAGTGGGCTTCATGGCCAAGTGAGGGTTCAACCCCTGGTCTCCCAGGTCCTAGTCCAATACTCTAACCACTACACCATGCTAGCTGGCCTCAGTCCAACTTCCTGCATGTTAAGCCACTCTTTGTTTCTTCACTTGCCTGTGGCTGGGTCCACCCCCACAATCTGTTTCCCCTGCTGCCAGGGACTGGCAGGATGCTGGTGAGTGTGCACTGGAGGAGGGGGCTGGAGTCTGGCTCAGGAGGGAGGGGGCAGGGATTTGTGGGGCCCTGCATCAGGGGAAGCTTCGGACCTGGAGGTGGAGCACCGGATGGGTCGGAAGAAGAGGAGGAAGAAGCAGGTCAGGCAAGTGAAGGGCCAGGGGCTTCCCCCCTTCTTGGGCAATGCTCTGCCCAGGGAGGCTCAACTAGACCTTCATTACAGATCTTTAGGCACTAGGCAATAGTGTTTTCGAGGTTACCAGCATGAGTTTGACCAAACTGCGGGAGGCAGTGGAGGACAGAGGTGCCTGGCGTTCTCTGGTCCATGGGGTCACGAAGAGTCGGACACGACTAAACGACTAAACAACAACAACAACAAAGGCTAGGCAAAAAAAGTTTCTCTGAACCAGGAGTTCAGCTGATTAACATTCTGTGACCTTTTCAATGTGTTTGTGGAAAGAGGGAAATTGGTTTGTTTTGTTATGTATTTTGTATTCTCATTTTGTATTTTTCTGTTGTGAATCATTGTGGGATTTTTGGATGAAGGGTGGTATACAAATTTAATTCATAATAATAATCATTCTGGGGCTCTGTATCACCAGACTGGTTTGGCCCAGCTGTCGGTCACACCCTGCAACAGGAGTTTGGAGGCTTGCAGCTGAGGCATCCTCTCTGGAACCCCTTAACCCGGAAGAGATGGGGCACAATATTCTCCCCCACTATCTGACCTTCTTGGGTTATCTATGCAAAGTGAGAAGCTTGTCTGTGGGCAGACATGTTGTGGGGGATCATTGCAGGACAGCAAATGAAGAGATCTACAGATCCCTACAGAGCTGAGTGTGGAGAAGAGCAGCGTTTCTGCTTCTGTTGTACCCCAGGGGAAGGGGCCCACCCACCTCTTCCATATGCCCACGTCTGAGTAAGTGGTCAAAGACAGCACTGACTCACATCGGGTCCAATTTCTATCTTCAAAGTAATGAGGAGAATTGATATGGCACTAAAAGCCAGCTTCCAGATCCAGTTGTTTAATGTGTGGGGTTAAGTAAGGGTGGTTTGTTCAGTGGAGACTTGCAAGAAAAAAAAGTGCTTTCTAGTTATGAAGGGACCTTGTGGAGAAGATAAAAGGATTGCTGCTCTGGTAATGTTCCCATGAACAGTATGGAAATGAGAAACTGAACTCTTCATTGGAGATAAACCCAGAGTTCCTCTCATAGCTTTCATGCTTGTAAGCAGGGACACCATCTAGGGGGTCTAGGGGGCCAAGCCCCTCCCCAGTTTTCAAGGAGGGGGCTGTGCCCCCTCAATATTCCACAGCTGTGATGAGCCTTGTTGGGCCTACCCTCAGCTGCGGCAGGCCCCACTGGGCCTTCCCACGGCCATAGTGCGCCCCATGAGGCTTCTTCCCACCATGTGACATCACACATGCATAAAGTTGGGTGGAACCCAGCACATGTGCTGGTAAAGGAGGTTTTTTGGGGGGCGGGATTTCCCATAAATAGCCATGGTACCTTTTTTGCTGCTGTCGCCACCTGTTTTGTGGTCTGGGTGGAGTTGGCAATAATGTTTTTTATGTCTGGCAGGTGTCATTCCATCCCGCCTCCAGATTACTCCTAAGTGAGGGCAACAAACATTGCCCTCACTCTGATTTGGCTTCCTAAGATACCTCATGATTAATGTAAAAACAAAAAAAATCCTTCCAGTAGCACCTTAAAGAAAAGGTGAAAAGGTGAAAAATAGCTTTGTCATGTATATTTCAGAAATAGACTGGAAAGAGAAGCTGCTGAATTACAACTTATCACCAAACTTAAAACCATGGAGAAACCTGGCCTGAACAAAGACCTTGGATTCTTATCTCATTATACATGACAAAGCTATTTTTCACCTTTTCACCCCTTGCTTCTTCCTGTAAGACCTATTGCAGTCGTTAAGAGTCGTCAACAGGCTCATCACAGCTATCTGCCAATCACCCATTCCCACCACCCTTCTGAGTAATACCCCTCCCCAACTTTTCACTATATAGAAGGGTCTGGAAACTTCTGTTTCAGTGTATCTGAAGAAGTGTGCATGCACACGAAAGCTCATACCAAGAACTTAGTTGGTCTTTAAGGTGCTACTGGAAGGAATTTTTTTGTTTTGACTATGGCAGACCAACACGGCTACCTATCTGTAACTGGAATCATGATTAATGTGTCACCGACATGAAGCCAAATCAGAACAAGGACAATCAGAATTAAGGCAGTGCTTCCTGCCCCAAAGCCAAGGTTCCAAGGTACATGAGCAAGGCAAGAGATTCATAAACAAATAAAAGCTGTGAAGATGTTCTGACAATTGACATGCTGCTCCCACCAAGCTTTTAAAGACAAGGTGGAGCAAGCCTACTCATGGGATTCTCACTCGCTATGAATCTGTTGAGTTTGCACATGCATGCTTTGAGTGGGTACATCTGATCCCATCCATACCCTCCAACATTCCTGATGAAAATGGGGATGTCTTAAGGAAAAAGGGACATTCTAGGATCAAATCCGAAACCTGGACAGCTTCTGTAAATCTGGGAGTGTCCCTGGGAAATAGGGACACTCGGAGGGTCTGATCCCATCTACAAAAGGCAGCAGGTTCTAGGTGACAAGACTGTCCTGCTCCTCTTCCTCCCACTCCCATACCACCTCGTCCTGTTCAGCCCCTGCCTCTCTGGTCAAAGTCCTCCCCACTCCCTCTTGTGGCTTAGTCCTCTGCAATGGGGGTGAGGAGAGATCCACAAACTCTGACTCTGTCCTTTCCCAATGTGAGTATTTTCTGCATCAGGATTGGACTCTGAAGTGCTTCTCTGGTGATCCAGCAGGAGTCATCTCCCTCACCTAGTACCCTGCTACTACTTACCCTTTCTGAGGAAAGTGGCTGCTAAGCAATTCTATTATTGTAAAACTGTGCAGCAGCTGTATCTTTCAAATTATGAGCACCATCAAATCTTTCAGCTCCAGTCTGCTTACCAAAGCGCACCACAATCTTGTCCATTTAAACAATTCTACTTAGTGCATCACTAAAACAGTCCTTAAATTAACAACCTTACAAATCTCCAAAATACTGTAAAAGCGTTTCTCAGCTTTTCATTTCGCAAGTCAGCAGTACTGAGGGGAAATACTTTAATTTGTATGTCTATAGTTTGGTGCCAGGCACAAAGAGAAATTATTTGTCAAACTTCAGACTCACATTATGAAATCCCCACACACTCCATGCTTACAGAACTATTACTCAATACACATATATTTTATAGGTGTTAAGAGAGACCTCCCTCCTGCCCCAGCCAATGCCTCCCATCTGTTTCTAGTGAAAATGGAATTCCCTTTCTCCTCTCAAGTGTGCCAGGGGTCTCTGTAGACCACATGATAAACATGAGCCAACAGTGTGATGCAGTAAAGCTAATGCAATTCTAGGCCACATCAACAGTAGTATAGTGTCTAGCTCAAGGGAAGTCATAGTACTATTCTATTCTGCCTTGGTCAGACCCAACCTGGATTACTGTGTGTCAGAGTTCAAAAAGGATATTGACAAGTTGGAAAGAGAGCAACCAAGGTTATCAAGGATCTGTAACTAAACCTTATGTTGAATAATTGAAAGAGCTTGGGTATGTTTAGCCTGGAAAAGAGGAGACTGGGAGGAGATATGATAGGCATCTTCAAATATTTCAAGGGCTGCCACATGGAGCTAGGTTAGTTTTTTCTTCTTCTCTGGATGGCAGG
The DNA here is from genome assembly GCF_964106915.1 of Podarcis gaigeae. Lineage (NCBI taxonomy): Eukaryota > Metazoa > Chordata > Lepidosauria > Squamata > Lacertidae > Podarcis > Podarcis gaigeae. The sequence continues at coordinate 1,435,032 of NC_139690.1, forward strand.
ACTCGAATCAATGGCTTCAAGTTACAAGAAAGGAGATTCCAATTGGACCTCAGGAAGAACTTTCTGACAGTAAGAGCTGTTTGAGAGTGGAACTGTTATGTACTGAAGTTCGCACCCTGGCCAGCAAAGGGATACTGTAGATAGTTATGCAAATGAAGGATCGAAAGTGACGTTCAGTGATTGGATAGTTTGTATGCAAATGAAGGATCAAAAGTGACATTCAGTGATTGGATAGTTTTAGAAAGTTGCAACAGTTACGATTGTTCTGGAGCTCTATATAAGCAGGCTGACTGAGCTCCTCAGTTCAGTTCTGTTCCAGCTTACAAATAAAGAGCTGCTTTGGAAGAATCGCTGTGTCGTCTGATATGTTCACCCACAACTTAACAGGAATGGTCTCGACTTCTGGTTTCCTGCCGAATGGGGAAGCAGTGGAGCGCTCTCTCGGCTCAAACACAAACCTGTATCTTTTTTTAATATAATTTTTATTAACAAACCAATCAAATCACATAAGTTCCAAATTACAAAGCCAAATTTTTAAATTTTTGTTGGGGGTACCCATGCTTTGAGCAACCACGTCACAAATTGCTCTGCCAACCCCTCCCTGATTCGATCCTCTTCCTGTTGAGGGACACCTCTCAATCTTAGATGGGTTTCCCGTTCCTTCATCTGAAGAAATGCAATCGAATTTGAATTTTCATATTGTAATCTTTCCAAATCAGTAACTCTAACTATCTCAAGCTGTGTGAGCCTAGTCTCATGAGTTGTTACCTCGGTCTTTACCTCTTTCAGTTCCACAGTTAAGTCCTCAAACTTTTTATTCAATTTTTCTATATCCTCTGTATTGCAATTTGTATTGTCTTTAATTTCATTCAACAGTTGCATTACAGATTCCTCAAAAAGTGCACTTTTGGAGCCTCGTCTTGCTGCTCCCTTCTCTGCTTTCTCAGCACACATAATTGCTCAGGAATTTCAAGGTCAGTCCTGGAGTAAGCGGGGAATAGTAATTACTAATTAGAAATAGTAACGTACATCTATTATGGGAAACTGGCTGCAAAAATAGGGAAATGTGCTATAATGCTGATGAATTTTCATGACTGATCATCATCATCTTCATTAAATGCAAAAATGCTGCAAACTGAATTTATGATTGGAAATAGAAGAAATTGAGAGAAACCAAATTGACAACTTCATCTATCCTGAGTTCTGAGCAGAGAGCAGCTTCTTTGGCAACAGCAACTGCTTGAGCCTTATCACCATCTGGAGGCTACAATTTCTCAGAGCACAAGTGGCTCTTCTATAGTTCTGGCCAAAGCAGACGTCTTTAGCACAACAGAGAACCAAACAAAGCCACTGCTTCACTTATAAAAATCTGCCTTTGACGACACAATTGTTCTGCTTCATCATCCGGAGAGAGATTTTTTTAAAAAAATTGAACACGCAAATTGATCTAATTCTAAGCAAGGGGGAAACTGCTGTAGCAATGGGAAAATAATAATAATTCTAATTAAATTGTCATTTAAACTGAAATGCCAAGACTAAGCTTTGTCCAGAATGAATCATACTGCAATTAAAGTATGTGTCCTTCTTGCAGAAGTAATTCAGAGTGAGGGAAGTGTGGATTCCCAAAACATTCATGTGGAACATAAGACACCTGGTGCATAATTAATCCAATATAATTGAATATAACATATAAGAACACAAAAAGCACTATATGTAGACAATGCAAATAAGGAATGGAAGTAATTGTTACTCTCTTATTTTTAGGAATTAGAATTTCCCCCCAATATGACTTACAATTAAATCAGCTAATCTGAAGTGGCTGCATTGAGATGCCAATGCTTATATATTAGAAAATAGAATTTGGATATCCAAAAAATACTAAAAATAAATTTAAGGAACTGCAGAAAGAGGGGGAAGGAAGTCAAGTCTTGAAATGTTAAAATGACTGTAAAATTATTGAAATGTATGAACCTGAAAATCATATATATATATATATATATATATATATATATATATATATGGTTTTGGTGTCCTCGGGTGTCTTCCCGTGTAAAAGTTGGGGTGTCTAGGCTTTTACACGGGAAGACACCCGAGGACACCAAAACCTGCATTCCTGTACCCGTGAAAATCTACGAAAGCAAATATATATATATATATATATATATATGAATGAATGAATATGAAGAGAAGTAAGAGCCAGTCAGAGAGCTTGGAGGATACTAAATAAGGGGGACATCCTTGTAAAACACAAAATTCTAATAATGCCCCTGTTACATCCCCACCCCCAAAACCCAGATTTGAATTCTGGAGAATATGTGTCTTGGCTCCCACTCAAGACTCATAGCTTGGTTATTATTGTTAAAGACTTTCTTCTAGAATTCACTACAGAATCCCAAACATAGATCAGGACACGTGGTTCAGAAATCACAGCAGAGCTCTAAGGTAAATGACTAGGCATCAGCTAAGTTAGTGCTTCCCAAACCTTTTCAGGTCTCTTGGTTCCATAAACTCATCTCCAGGGCCTCCTACCCCACCAAGTAAAAAGCAGTTTGCACGACCCACTCAAGAAGGTACTAACAAAAAATGCAGAACAGTAACAATTATTTGTACATTTATTTGAAATTCAAACTACTTTAGTTAATTCAACAAGAGAGGAACTTGATCCAGTCATGCCAGCTTTCCAAAGAGCGATAGCCACTTGCACTTCACGGACCCCACTGCCACCCCTTTGACTCTTAGCACCCTCCCTAGGTAACCCCCAACCCCCCAACTCTTGACATGCACCCTGGGCTCCCTTTTTGAAGAGCAGAGCAGGCACAATCATTGGCACTGCCATTTCCCTGGCCGTAGGACGGGGCAACCAAGCAGCCACTCCTGTGCATAGGCTGAGCTTGCTTGAACCACGGCGCAACCCACAAGTACCTATGTCTATTCCTGATGACTCCTGAAAATGAGTGTCTGTGTCCAGTATTTTTTCCCCTTGAAAAACAAAGGTGCTCCCGAGTAGAACCTACTGTGCTTGCCTTTTTGCTGCCCTATTGCAATGAAGACAATAGAGCAAAGCGGATGAATGAGAAGAGGAAGAGTGTCAAATGGAATGTAATTTTGTTGATGTATTGGTTAATTTAATCCATCCCATCCCAACAGACAGGTGGCTTTCCATGCCAGACAAGGACAGTTGGTTTGTGCGCTAGCTGTTTCATTGATTCTTATTCTTGGGCACATCATTATGGTTTTGCTGAAACAAGCAAAACTGTCCCATTTATCTTAGTGAGGTTGAAATATGGCCCCTCCCCCCCCCTTTGCACCAGGCCATGGCAGCCCTGCACTTTTTATCATTTCGTAAATCTCAGCCTACTTTCGTTATCGCTTGGAGCACTCAGGCAATTCTGCTGCTGCTAGCCTTGAGTCTGCTTATCAGAGTGCATAGGAGCACAAAGCACTCAGGGCTGCTGAACAGTCTCTCAACACCTACCTGTTTTTGACCCTGGAAACAGTGAACTGTGTTTTCAAAATCTGGAACCAACTCTGACTATTTTGTCATCTGCTGTAATGGGTATAAAGGGTTATAGACTTTCAGTTTCCCTAGAAACTGCCACACATTTCCCCTTTTTGACTACATTCTCAAAAGGAAAGTGTACTGCTCTTTTGTTGTCCTAGAAATCCTTCTTGCTATTCTATCAGCTGGGTTTTATTTTATTTATTGCATTTATACCCCAACCTTTTCCTTCAAGGAGCTCAAGGTGGTGCACATAGTTCTCCCCGTCTCACTGAATCCCTGCAACAACCCTGGTAGGTTAGCTGAGAGTGAGTGAGTGCAGCAAGTGTTCATGTCCAGGACCAGGTTTAAGGAAAGTACTCTTTGGTGAGAGAGCCAGTTTTGGTGTTGTTGGTTTGTTGGTCAGAATGTTGCCTTTCATTTCTTTTTTCCCCTCCCCCCCCAAAAATTATTTAATTTTATTAACATATAAAACACATACATTTACACAATACACTTACACAACACACTACCTTATTTTCATAACATAAAACATACTTACATTACTCTATATAATACCTACCTATACTATACATAGCAACATACTTACACACCTACCCCACATGGACATCCACCAAGTGACTTGACTTCCAGCCGTTCTTGTTACGCTACTTTATTTTTCCAACTAGCTTATATGCATTTCATTATTTCTTTAATCTCTTCTTCTATCTTGACTTTACTCTCCTTTCACTCTAATCGTTTTCTGGATTCACTCAGTATCTGTCAGAAATTCTACTTTTTCCACATAAATTTTGATGTATTCCTTAAAGATAGCCCACTCCTTATTCATTTTTTGTACCATATCTCCTCTTATCCTCCCTGTTAGTTCGGCAATATAGAAGTATTCCATCATTTTAGATAACCAGTCTGTTTTAGTTGGGATGCTGCTGCTTTTCCAATTTTTGGCAATCAATAACCTTGCCGCCATAGTTGCATACATAAATATTGGTCTGACCATTCTTTTTATTTCCTCTGACATTTCTCTAAGGGAAAGGATTCTGTTTTTTTCCAAATGAAAATCTAAACATCTTTTTCAATTCGTTATAGATACTTTCCCAGAATCCCACTATCTCTTTGTACTCCCACCATATGTGTAGAAAGGTTCCTGCCCCATTGTAGCATCTCCAACAGACATGGCTACAGTTTTTATAAATTTTTGCCAGTCTGACCGGGGTCAGGTACCATCTGTATTGAATTTTCATTACATTCTCTCTTAAATTATAGCATGCCGTAAATTTGATATCTCTTTTCCACAGCCGTTCCCATTGGCTCATCATAATACTTTTCCCTAAATCCTGGGCCCACTTTACCAGCACTGTCTTCACTTGCTCCTCCTTTACTAGCAAATCATATAATTTGGAAATATGTTTACTTTTAGATTGGATTAAGTACTCATCCAGTCTTGAAATTTCTTTCTCAAATCCTTTTTATCTTTTGCCAGTCTCTGATTAATTTGAAAATATTGCAGCTAATCGTTCAAATATTTTTTAACTTCCTTATATTCTTTCAATTTAAGTTTATTATTTTCCTCTTCCAATAATACCTTATATGCCCAATTGTTATTTATATTCTTTCTCTTTATGGTCATGATTTCTAAGGGTGAGGTCCACCAAGGTGTTTTGGGTTCTAGGATCCCTTTATATTTCATCCATATTTTATACAATGATTTCCTTATAACATGGTCCATAAAACCATGGCGTGGTGAAGGGGCTTGAATAACTCAGAGAAGCTATGAGCTATGCCATGCAGGGCCACCCAAGATGGACAGGTCATAGTGGAGAGTTTTGACCAAACGTGATCCACCTGGAGCAGGAACCGGCAAGCCACTCCAGTATCCCTGCCAAGAAAACTCCATGGACAAAGACAACAGGCATATAAAAGTTATGGCGCTGGAAGATGAGCCCCTCAGGTCGGAAGGCGTCCAACTTGGAATGTAAGAACCATGAACCTTGGTAAGTTGGATGTGGTCAAAAATGAGATGGCAAGAATAAATATTGACATCCTGGGCATCAGTGAACTAAAATGGATGGGAATGGGCAAATTCAGTTCGGATGACCATCATATCTACTACTGTGGGCAAGAATCCCGTAAAAGAAATGGAGTGGCCCTCATAGTCAACAAAAGAGTGGTGAAAGCTGTACTGGGATGCAATCTCAAAAACGATAGAATGATCTTGATACGAATCCAAGGCAGACCTTTTAACATCACAATAATCCAGGTTTATGCACCAACTACTGGTGCTGAAGAAACTGAAATTGACCAATTCTGTAAAGACTTACAACACCTTCTAGAAATGACACCAAAGAAGGATGTTCTTCTCATTATAGGGGATTGGAATGCTAAAGTAGGGAGTCAAGAGATAAAAGGAACAACTGGCAAGTTGGGCCTTGGAGTTCAAAACGAGGCAGGGCCAAGGCTAATAGAGTTCTGCCAAGAGAACAAGCTGGTCATCACAAACACTCTTTTCCAACAACACAAGAGATGACTCTACACATGGACATCACCAGATGGGCAGCATCGAAATCAGATTGATTATATTCTCTGCAGCCAAAGATGGAGAAGCTCTGTACAGTCAGCAAAAACAAGACCCGGAGCTGACTGTGGCTCAGATCATCAGCTTCTTATAGCAAAATTCAAGCTTAAACTGAAGAAAGTAGCAAAAACCACTGGGGCGGTAAAATACACTTTAAATCAAATCTTTTATGATTACACAGTGGAAGTGAGGAACAGGTTTAAGGATTTAGATTTGGTTGAAAGAGTGCCTGAAGAACTATGGATGGAGGCTCGCAACATTATACAGGAGGCAGCAACAAAAACCATCCCAATGAAAAGAAAATGCAAGAAAGCAAAGTGGCTGTCCAATGAGGCCTTACAAATAGCGGGGGAGAGAAGGCAAGCAAAATGCGAGGGAGATAGTGAAAGATACAGGAAATTGAATGCAGATTTCCAAAATATAGCAAGGAGAGACAAGAAGTCCTTCTTAAACGAGCAATGCAAAGAAATAGAGGAAAACAACAGAATGGGAAGAACCAGAGATCTGTTCAAGAAAATTGGAGATATGAAAGGAACATTTCGTACAAAGATTATCATAATAAAGGACAAAAGTGGTAAGGACCTAACAGAAGCAGAAGACATCAAGAAGAGGTGGCAAGAATACACAGAGGAATTATACCAGAAAGATATGGATGTGGTTGCTGACCTTGAGCCAGACATCCTGGAGAGTGAAGTCAAATGGGCCTTAGAAAGCACTGCAAATAACAAGGCCAGTGGAAGTGATGGTATTCCAGCTGAACTATTTAAAATTTTAAAAGATGATGCTGTTAAGGTGCTACACTCAATATGCCAGCAAGTTTAGAAAACTCAGCAGTGGCCAGACGATTGGAGAAGACCAGTTTACATCCCAATCCCAAAGAAGGGCAGTGCCAAAGAATGCTCCAACTACCGCACAATTGCACTCATTTCACACGCTAGCAAGGTTATGCTTAAAATTCTACAAGGAAGGCTCAAGCAGTATGTGGACCGAGAACTCCCAGAAGTGCAAGCTGGATTTTGAAGGGGCAGAGGAACCAGAGACCAAATTGCAAACATGCGCTGGATTATGGAGAAAGCTAGAGAGTTCCAGAAAGACATATGCCTTGGAGCATATTAAGCACCATGTTGTTTATAAATTGCCGTCTGACAAGCATTTCTTTTTCTTTTTTATTAAGATTTTATTAAGACCGCTCAGAATACATTACAATAAAAAACAAACTAATCTGAACAAAAACAAAGAAGAAGCAGAAAGAATGCAAAGTCCTTTTTCACAGGTAAATCTTAACTTGTCACACACAGAGAAAGGTGAACTCCCATCTCTCACCTGGGAGCTTCCTTTTCTTTTTCCAGCCTCCCACCCTGGGAGATCTTCCTTTCCCTGTCTCTCACGCAGGGTCCTTCATCCGCCATCCATCACTGCCATCTGCTTGTTAACCCCTCCTTAACCCTGAGTAGAAGACCATGAAAAATACAAAAGAGCAGAGCAGACCAAACACAAAAATGAAGCAGAAAAGGGGGGAGGGAAAGAGAACAAAGAGATAAGAATATTAAAAGAAATAATAAAGGAATAAAACGGAAGGAGAGATAGAAAAAAGAAATAGGTATAAAGGACTTCCAACTATCCATCTGTCATATATACAAACAGGGCTTTTTTTTCAGCGGCAACTTGCCAGAACTGAGTTTCAGCACTTCTCAGGTGGGTGCCATTGTCATTATAAGAGAACAAGGGAGATGTTCATGGTGAGTTCTGGCACCTCGTTTTCTAGAAAAATAGCACTGTATACAAGCGTTCTACTAAATAGTCAAATGTTCAATCCAGAGTAATATCCAGCTACTGCTCCTTCTGCTAGGTAATGTTTTCCCAGTCTTCAGGCATCTCATAGAATCATAGAATCATAGAGTTGGAAGAGACCACAAGGGCCATCGAGTCCAACCCCCTGCCAAGCAGGAAACACCATCAGAGCACTCCTGACATATGGTTGTCAAGCCTCTGCTTAAAGACCTCCAAAGAAGGAGACTCCACCACACTCCTTAGCAGCAAATTCCACTGTCAAACAGCTCTTACTGTCAGGAAGTTCTTCCTAATGTTTAGGTGGAATCTTCTTTCTTGTAGTTTGGATCCATTGCTCCGTGTCCGCTTCTCTGGAGCAGCAGAAAACAACCTTTCTCCCTCCTCTATGTGACATCCTTTTATATATTTGAACATGGCTATCATATCACCCCTTAACCTCCTCTTCTCCAGGCTAAACATGCCCAGCTCCCTTAGCCGTTCCTCATAAGGCATCGTTTCCAGGCCTTTGACCATTTTGGTTGCCCTCCTCTGGACACGTTCCAGTTTGTCAGTGTCCTTCTTGAACTGTGGTGCCCAGAACTGGACACAGTACTCCAGGTGAGGTCTGACCAGAGCAGAATACAGTGGCACTATTACTTCCCTTGATCTAGATGCTATACTCCTATTGATGCAGCCCAGAATTGCATTGGCTTTTTTAGCTGCTGCGTCACACTGTTGGCTCATGTCAAGTTTGTGGTCAACCAAGACTCCTAGATCCTTTTCACATGTACTGCTCTCAAGCCAGGTGTCCCCCATCTTGTATTTGTGCCTCTCATTTTTTTTGCCCAAGTGCAATACTTTACATTTCTCCCTGTTAAAATTCATCTTGTTTGTTTTGGCCCAGTTCTCTAATCTGTCAAGGTCGTTTTGAAGTGTGATCCTGTCCTCTGGGGTGTTAGCCACCCCTCCCAGTTTGGTGTCATCTGCAAATTTGATCAGGATGCCCTTGAGTCCATCATCCAAGTCATTGATAAAGATGTTGAATAAGACCGGGCCCAAGACAGAACCCTGTGGCACCCCACTAGTCACTCTTCTCCAGGATGAAGAGGAACCATTGATGAGCACCCTTTGGGTTCGGTCAGTCAGCCAGTTACAAATCCACTGAGTGGTAGCATAGTCAAGACCGCATTTTACCAGCTTCTTTACAAGAATATCATGGGGCACCTTGTCAAATGCCTTGCTGAAATCAAGGTAGGCTACATCCACTGCGTTCCCTTCATCTACCAGACTTGTAATTCTGTCAAAAAACGAGATCAGGTTAGGGTTTCAGAATAAGGCCTCAGAATTAATGCAAATTTCACTTCAAAATATGGAGTGCCCCCCCCCATTGAAATTCCTCATTTTCAGCTCCCAGAGTTGGTAAAAATTAACAAGTCTTCCCTTTCTTCATAAGGTTTATGAAATTTGCCATTGGTAAAAGCGAGCTGTCAACATGGGCAGGACTTCTGCTATAAATGGATCTCTGGGTATGATAGCACATAAACACATAAATGTTTTTAATCCTTCAAATATTTGTCAGCTTGGAGGTGCTCAGCATAATTTATCATTTGCCAAGAGAGGGGATGCAGCAGAGGAGGTTGAGGTGGGGATTATACAAATCATTTAAACAACTTTTGCTTCATCATTCCCAGGAGACATCAAACTCTGACCTTCTGCCAAACAGCCAAATTAAAATGAATGCTCATTTCATTTTACTTTGGTTCAGATAATTAGTACATGACAGATGAGGAGGAGGAAAGAGATGCCGGGTTTGGATTGTGGAAAGACAGTTTCTCAGCCTTAGCTGGCTTGAAAAGTTTGCACCCTCATTCCAGGTGATTGGAGGTGGGCTGCATTTACTCAGCCATCAGAAAAAGGAATTATGTATGTGTCAAGTGGTTTCTCCAAGGGCTGAACTGAAAAGTGGGTGTTTTTAAAAGATATATATATTTCTGCAAAACCTTCAGTGGTGACAAAAGCTTTATTTTTTGACTATAGCAGAAACAGAGAGAGAGATGAGACTTCAGTGCCTCTCCATCTACTCACTCAAGAGACCAGCAACACTTGGTTCCTCCTCTCCTTGGACACTTTCCCTCCTAGCTTGTCACTATAAAAACTCCCTTGGTATAAACTCATGCCTGTTTGCTTTTTTCTCCTCTATTCCAATCCCCTTTCCTTTCTGTGGGATAACCAGCTTCCTATAGCCAACATGCTTAAGACTAATTAATGCATGAAGGGGTTAATATCATAGCGTAAGCTGTCTTGCGTAGCTTAGCTGCCCTTGGGTGGAGTGGGGAACTAGGTAACCAAGTCTTTGTCCTCTTCCAGACTACTTGATAAACTCAGCATGTGAAGAAACTAAACTGGTTTCTGGAGATTAGCTGCATGGCTCTTAGAAGCCATTCTTGAGTTCCTATTTCAATAGCTTAGGCACTTTCACCACTCTAACTAAGCCATGTTTTACTGCCTGTACAACATTTTCTGTATGCTGTATGGAAAAGCACATGAATATGACCTTTGGATTGTTTGTAAGTAAACCGTTTCTAACTTCCAAATGTGGGATCTTTTTCTATGCTAGAGGAAGAAGGAAACTTTAGAATTTGCTTTAAAGGACACATATTTTAAAGATCTAATGGCCTATATTTCCACACTTTACTTTTCTGCATTTTTTGCAACTTTAAATCTCTGCTGGGTTTCTCTCTACTTGGGGTTTCTTCCCAAACTTGGATCTTTGCATCTGGGAATTCTCCTTTCGTATACCTTTTCCCCCCTTTGAACCAACACTTTCAAGCTTTTAAGATTGTAAGCCTCTACAGCTGGAGGCAGCATGCTTCTGAATTTTCCCAGAAAGTAGAGGAGGGAAGGGTGCTGTTGCACCCAGATCCTGCTTGTGGGCTTCACATAGGCATTTAGCTGGCCACTGTTGAGAGCAGGATGCTGGCCTGATCCAGCAGGCTGTTATTAGATTCTTAGGCCTGAAGACAAGGAATTGTCTTACTAATGATATCTGGAAGCAGCTCTGAGAGCCTTTTTCAGCTGAAGAGCAGCATAAACATACTTTAAATAACTAAGCAAATGCATGTTGTGGAGGGGTTAACTCCAGGATTTGGATACTCTCACCTTTCCAAGCAGGTGGGAGTGACCTTTGCCACTGGATGGGAAGAAAAGGCATGGAAGTGTGATGCAAGGATGGAGCTGCAGGCCCCCTTGGCTCCAGAGGGGGGAGGGGTGTGTGTTGAGGCCAGCCCACCCTTCCTTCAGCCTCTTTGGATTTCAGCACCAGCCACCTGTTCAGTACACACAGTCCCCTTTCTGAGGACTCCCATCCAACTCAGGGTGGGTTAAAGACATCTTGATTCAACTCAGGAGGGGAGAAAGACCCCTGATTTGCCTTGTTAACTACTCCTTCCAGAACACCCCTAATACAGGCAGCCCTGTATCGAGAAGTTTTTAATGTTTGATGTTTTATTAGGTTTTTATATTTAGCTGGAAGCCACCCAGAGCCGCTGGGGAAACCCAGCTAGATGGGTGGGGTATAATTATTATTATTATTATTATTATTATTATTATTATTATTATTATTCACAAACATAGGAATCTGCCTTATACTCAGTGAGACAGCTGGTCCCCCCTGCTCAGTATTGCCTCCTCTGATTGGCAGAAGCTCTACAAGGTTTCAGAGAGGGAGATGCTGGGGGCTGGACCCGGGACCTTCTGCATCCAAACAGATGCTCTTGCTCTGAGCTAGCCTCCCCCCTCCCGTGACCCTATAGCCCTACATGCACAACAAGTGCTTTCTAAATATTTGGCAACTATTTGTAGTTTAAAATTATATTTGATTTCAGTATTTTACAAACAGATGACATTGGATTGTATCCAAGAACTGACATGAATAGCAGTAATCATTTTACAATATTTGCAGCTCAATAGCAATGGCATTTAACATCTTTTTATTCATATATTATATATTGATTGCTAGCCTCTTAAGTTGCTGGTCAAAAACCCAAATACCCACAAACAGATAAATTTCAATTTCAAATTTGAACACTGAATTTTAATTGGGGGGGGCAGGGTAGGGTAGGATAGGGTAGGTGGATTTTGGCATCAGAAGCCAAATTTAGAAAATTATGTTTTCACTTGATTACTAACCAGCTTAGATCACCTTTCTCCTTTCTACAGAAATTATTGCTAACAAAACAGCCTTATTAGATAGATTTGTTGCTTTTTCCTTTTTATTTCAACAAGCTTAATAAAATGAAGAACCCAGAGCGCAGCAGCCTAATAGAAAAATGAAGAATTTAGCCCCATTTATGAGCTTTACGATTTGTTTGGGAGATACAGAAGGCTAACAGCCTAATTAGAGGCTTAATCATTTTAGATTAAGCATGTCTGCTGCAGGCTTGGGAACTTCATGGGAAAACAAGGCAAGTAAATTGTAACTTGAGTGTACTCAGGATGCTTTAACAAATTGTATCAAGGGAAATTGTCCCTTTGTTATGTCATCTGCTTGGAAGCTTGGGGGAGTCTGAGATAAAAGGGAAGCTTGTAAGAGACTTGGCCAAGTTACGTCAGCTGTCAATTGGCAGCTGATTCGATTCTCCCCTAACTTGCTATTCAAACATTATTTTAAAATCTATAATTTGCCTTGGAGGAAAATGAAGGGGCTAGATTGGGGGTGGGGTTAGGGATGAGGATGGAGGAAAAAGTCATTGGAGTTCTCCTTGTAAAGGCAACTGCAAGATCTCTTAATTCACACTTTCTGAAACAATATGTGAAATGGAACACACATATCCTTTGAATTCTGCACTCTTCAGGATTTTGCAGTGTGCACATGCATTCATGTATTAGGCTGAAGTGTAGGTAAAAAATGCACCTGTCTGTGAAAATAATTTGCAAAAATGCATTATATTACTGAATCTTGCTTGCAGAAATGTGCATATTAGAATAGATTCACACTGAAACATTTCAGGATAATGTTTTTAAAAATCTCAAACTGATGTGAGAACTGAAGATTGAAAAAATGAGAAAGTAAGAGAAGCTGAAACGGACTGATTTGCTTATCCCTGACTGGGGTCCTTGCACCTCTTTGTCTTGCTGGTATTTTTCACTTTTTTGGCTGGGGGGGCACATCAGTTTGAACAATTCATGCCCATGTACGACATAAAAAGCACCTTGATGAGATTGTACATGACTGCCCAATACTGTTTTTTTTTTTTTTTTTTTAAAAAAACTGCTTTTAAGTCATGCAAATTGGTGGTGTGGTGATGCCAAGCACCAGAAAATTGTAGGAAATGAAGTTTCAGCAAGCTGTACATGAACAATGCTGGGCAAAATAAATTCATGAATAAAATGGAACCAGACAGAAGCCCCGTGTAATGGCTTGGGTCTCTCCCACAGACGCGAGGCAACTCCGGCAGTCAATTATTTCACATTTATTGCTCCCGATGAAGCAGTTGCCAGGACTGAGCTCTGCCCCCTTTTCTCCCAACAGGAAAACCCCCACTGTCATTTCCTTTCCTTATTGCGCCTCTCGCAAAGTCTTGAGAGCCTACGAGTTTTTGGAGAGGCTACTGCCGGCCGTCCTGTGTCTGATTCACTGCTGCATATTCTCACTCAGACTTTCCCCTCCCTGATCTCTGTACTCAGAGATCCCTGGGACGCTGCTTACCAGGGGGTGCTCTCAGTGCTGTTTCATGGGGTGGGGGGCTGATGATGTATTTGTCCGAATCCTGCCTGGCTATGCTGGAACTCTGGAGCACCAGGAGGCCAAGGCAGGTGTCAGCTGTGGGCCCTGCCAAGGGACACCCAGCAACCACCTGAGGATGCCAAGCATTGGTGCTGGCTGCATCTCTGGTCTTCCTGTCTGAATGAGTCACCTGTGACAGCGCATTCAGATGCACAAGTAAGCCCTTGCATGTATTATTTTATACTGCCAATGTTAACGGGGGGGGGGGGGCATTGTGGTGGTAAACAGCCAAAGTCAACAAGAAAATTGCATTCATAAATCAAGTACAAAATACATCACCAGTCTGTAGCACTCAGTGTTATCTGTCACCAAATTAGGAAGATGAGTGTTAGGAACTTTGAGGGTTTTTCTTCCCCTTCCCCAACCCTGAGAACCTAGGAATGTTTTCAGCATGCCTCTTATTTATTAGAGAAAACTGGAAAGCCCATCACTCTCACAAACTCTGGGCTCCTCTCATCATCAGACACCCTCGGTGCACAGTTTGTTTCAATCAGGGTTCCTGTGTCACCCTTTGTTCAGTGGTCTCCTGTACTATCAGGACTACTATTGGCTGTCTGTTGGACCACCACAGAAGGAAAGATCCCCAGACCTTAGTATATTCCTTCTCTACTACTTCCCTTTGTAGGTCATGGTTCCTTCACTGTAGCCTCTCTTATTCCTCCCTGGTGCTTTGCTCCCTTCATTGCTCCCCCACCCACCTTGATTCACCTTCCCATTCATATCGCTTATTCCACCCATAAACATTCGGTTGTTTCTTTGCTTGGGTACTCTCTTACAGCCTGAGCAGACAGAATTCGCCACTCATTGTTAAGTGTTTTAACAGCTCATTTCCGCCAGAAAGATGAACAACATTGACCTTTTCCTTATCCTAAAAAAGAGAAAATAACCTTCTAAGAACTACTTGCATGTAAGGAACTGTATGTAAGTCTCTCATTTATTTCTCCCTGGAAAATGTCCCAAGGTAATGAATGCCAGTTCATACAGCTTTTACAATATTTTTTACTAAATTAAAATGAAATGAATTTTGAAAATGTGCATTACTTGGTACTGATGCACATAATATTGATCATAAATAGATCATAGAATCATAGCTGTAGAGTTCGAAGTGTTCCCTGAGGTCCGTATACTCAGTTTGGCATACATAATATGGACAGCTAATGACGGGGAGGAACCACTGTCATTGCCCATCTGTATTAATAACATAAGAAGAATTTGGTGGCTCCAACCAGTGACCCATCCAGTCTAGCATTCTGTTCTCACAATGGCAGCCAGATGCCTGTAGAAAACACACAAGCACGACCCTAGCGTGAAAGTACTCTCCAGCAGCTGGTGTTCAGAAGCACTGCTGCCTCCAACCATGGAAACAGACCGTAGCCTTTGTGGCTAGTAGCTCTTGATAGTCTGCTTCATCATGAATTTTTCCAGTTCTCTTTTCAAATCATCCAAGTTAGTGGCCAGCAATACCTCCCATGGGAGCAAGTTCCACAGTTCCATTATGTGAGCCAGGGTGGTGTAGTGGATTGAAAGTTTGACTAGAATCTGGGAGACCAAGGTTCAAGTCCCCACTTGGGCATGAAGCTCCCTGGGTGACCTTGGGCTGGTCACTGACTCTCAGCCTAGCCTCCCTCACAGGGTTGTAGAGGATTAAGTGAGGAGGGGGAGAACCATGTACAGCTCCTTGGAGAAAAAATGTGGGCTATGCATGAAATAAATAAAATAAGTGTGCTGCATGGAGAAATCCTATATGTTATCTGTCCTGAATCTCCCAACATCCCGTTTTATTGGATATCAGCAAGTTCATAAGAATAGGTTAGGTCCTGAAAGCACGCGTCTCAAATGCCAAAGGACAGGGCAAAGAGGGGCATTTGTTAGCACCTTAGCACCAGGGATGGGCTGTAGGGAAGGAAGTCTAAGTCATTTCAGGTTTTGGACATTAACCTGGCTGTGTTCACCTGATTAGCCTCAGCCCCAGCAGATCAATGCAGACAAAAAGCCCTTCTGAAGCCTTTGGAGAAAACAAGACCCTCCTCTTCATCCAGTTCTTCCTAACTCCCCTCTCTGCAAGCAATGACTTGCCAGTCCAACACTGCCTCAGATTAGGATGGGAAGGTGAGATGCCTGGGTGGCCGGTTTCGAGGTGATGTTGTGGACTTCATATAAACAATGAAGACAAGATAGAACTTTATTTCTGTCAACAAATGGCTCTGTGTTCTGCAGTTTCAGAAGTAATTTTGTTAGTCAATGGGAATTATTTATGTGCGTCATAAAGCTGCCTAATCTCCCCATTTGTAGAAAGCTTCTGTTAAATTGGATAATGATCTGACTGGAAAATGAATGTGCTGAGGCACCATATGCTTTGCTTAAAGCCAAGTCAAATTGATAGGCAGATAGTCACAAACAAAGAAATACATCCTAAGCAAGCCTGAAACTCCATCTTCATCTCTCCAAAGTGCTCCTCAGCAAGGATGAGACAGAAATTCAGTTCAGTTTGCATTTTAATATGAAACTACATAATCCTCACTTCTAAAATCAGGGGATGGAGTGACTCTTCTTTGAGGAAAGGTTGCAGTGTCTGGGACTTTTTAGTTTAGAGGAAAGGTAAGACGTAACATGACAGAGGCTTATAAAATTATGCCAGGCATGGAGAAAGAGAATAGAGAAAAGTTTTCCTCCCTCTCTCCTAATGCTGGAACTCATGGACACCCAGTGGGAGATTCAGGACAGGTAAAAGGAAATCCTTCCTTATGCAGCGCAGAGTTAGACTGTGGAACTCGCTCCCACAGGAGGCAGGACGGCCACCAGCATGGAACAACAAATTCATGGAGGAGAGCCCCATCCATGGTAGTTGGCCATGATGGCTTAGCCTTGCCTCCAGAGTTGGCAGCAATGCCAGCTGCTTGAAGCCACAGGAGGAGAACGTGCTCTTGTGCTGGGATGCCGCTTGCTCATTTCTCACAAGCACCTGCTTTGCCACTGTGGGAACAGGAGGCTGAAGGAGATGGGCCATTGGCCTGATCCAGCTAAAGGCTCTTCTTAAATTCTTATGACATGAACTGAATGCAGCTACAATTCAAAACCAGTGCTTTCTCAAATTTTGCAAAGCAGTTCTCCAACCATATAAAGTGTTGTTGTTGTTCTTGTTGTTTAGTCATTTAGTCATGTCCGACTCTTCATGACCCCCTGGACCAGAGCACACCAGGCACTCCTGTCTTCCATTGCCTCGCACAATTTGGTCAGACTCATGTTTGTAGCTTTGAGAACACTGTCCAACCATCTTGTCCTTTGTCGTCCCCTTCTCCTTGTGTAAAGGTAAAGGGACCCCTGACCATTAGGTCCAGTCATGACCGACTCTGGGGTTGTGGCGCTCATCTCGCTTTATTGGCCGAGGGAGCCGGCGTACAGCTTCTGGGTCATGTGGCCAGCATGACTAAGCCGCTTCTGGCAAAACCAGAGCAGCGCACGGAAACGCTGTTTACCTTCCTGCCGGAGTGGTACCTATTTATCTACTTGCACTTTGACGTGCTTTTGAACTGCTAGGTTGGCAGGAGCTGGGACCAAACACCCCGTCGCGGGGATTTGAACCACCGACCTTCTGATCGGCAAGTCCTAGGCTCTGTGGTTTAACCCACAGCGCCACCCACGTCCCTCTCCTTGTGTAGGATTTATGTTTAACAACATGCCTAGTCTTTGGCCTTAACTAAAATATATACACATTTGGAGAGGCACTTCTTAACTTGTCCACTTTAATAACTTATCTGACGTCCGCCATTAATGTGATTTACTATTGTATTAAGAGAATCAATATGAAGAGAGTGTACATGTAAAACTGATGATGAGCTCAGTCGACAATTTGTTTTTGAATAGAAAATTTCTAACTTCTGCTACAAGAAATATTGATACATACTACCACAAGCAACACATTAATTAAAATGCTATAGAGCAGCAGGTGCTTTGACTAGTAAAAAGGTGGACTTCAATGCATTGCTCAGAATGTCCAAATAGTACACTTCTTACTACCTGACCCCATCTTGCACTGTGACTAATAATAATCAGAACAAATTATTTAAATGTATGGAAATTTCCTGCCCTTTCATGACATCTGAAACTTGCTGCTTCAGGTAGCCATAGCTCACCATATATCAAGCCAGGCTTCTCCCTGGTTATAATAATAGTATCGTAGAGGTGGAAGAGACCCCGAGGGTCATCCAGTCCAACCCCCTGCAATGCTGGAATCTCAGCTCAAGCATCCTTGACAGATGGTCATCCAGCCTCTCTTTAAAAACCTCAAATGAAAGAGAGTCCAAACTTTCTGAGGTAGTCTATGTTTAAACAGAATCTCCTTTCTTGTCATTAGAATCCATTGGTTCAAATCCTGCCCATCGGAGTAACAGAAAGCAAGCTTGCTCCACCTTCCATGCGGCAGCCCTGCAGATATTTAAAGATGGCCATTGTATCACCTCACAGCTTTCTCAAAGGAACAACAATGCCAATGCCCATCAACTTTCGGCCTCCTGGTATTTTTTTTTTGGGGGGGGGGGCTGAAGACACATCAACCCCTATATATAACTTAAAAGGGGAAGAAATACCAATAGCTGTAACTGAAGAAATACGCTGGGGGGGGGGGACTGAAATGACTTTCAAGAAGCTTCGTTCCAGGTACCGTGTGCATGGGATGATTTTGCAAGGCACAGAGAGTGGGAGGTGTCCTTCGTGTCTCCCCATGGCTTCTGTGCCCATGAGCTCCAGTGGGAATGGGATCCTCTCATGACATCTTCTGGAGAGAAAGACAGAAGGGGGCCTTGGAAAGGCCTCAGACACCAGAGTTCAGGGCTCTTTTACCCTGAAGGTTGCCCACCCACCCACGCCTGGTGTCAGCTTCATGGTGTGGCTGGAATACGAAGCCCTTCCTATAATTTTGAATGAAAATGTCACCAATCCATGTTAAATTCTTGGACTCAGCTACACTGGCAAAGAAAAAGTGCTTTATATGTGTTGTATATGCATTCTAACATTGTGATGCCAGATGCCACTGTGAAGTTGCGTTTTTGCCCACCGAATTTCTCATACAAAATTTACAATATGGTTAACTGAAATGCTTCTTTGATGTGTCTCGATCCAGTCCTTTAATTGCAATGTTTCAGGAGCGTTTATTACTTTATTGTAAATGGAGCCTTACACTGTCTACCGGGAAGCAAGTCCCACTGTATTCAATGGGGTTTACTCCCAGAGTAATGACTGTGCAGCCTTACACTGCAATTCTAAGCATTTTTACTCAGAACTAGGTCCCATTGAGTTCAATAGGATTTGCTCTTTGGTATGCTTCTGATCATTCTCAGTTTCCATTCTTATCTTATCTTATCTTATCTTATCTTATCTTATCTTATCTTATCTTATCTTATCATCATCAGCTTGTCTTATCTTATCTTATCTTATCACATATCATATCATATATCATATCATATATCATATCATGTCATATCCAACCCTTCTCCCTGCCAGGCACTCAAGGCAGCTTACAGCTAAAATTTTATTTTATCCCATTTATCTATTGAAGGTGTTGTAGATTATCTCTTCCCTTGCACATTTTTTCTTTACAACATTCCTGCGAGGTAGGTTGGGCTGAGAGGTTGTAATTGGTATATGTATATGGAATCATAAGAGCGCTGTGGGTTAAACCACAGAGCCTAGGACTTGTCGATCAGAAGGTCAGCGGTTTGAATCCCCGCAACGGGGTGAGCTCCTGTTGTTCGGTCCCTGCTCCTGCCAACCTAGCAGTTTGAAAGCACGTCAAAGTGCAAGTAGATAAATAGGGACTGCTCCAGTGGGAAGGTAAACGGCGCTGCTCTGGTTCGCCAGAAGCAGCTTGGTCATGCTGGCCACATGACCCCGAAGGTGTACGCTGGCTCCCTCGGCCAGTAAAGCGAGATGAGCGCCGCAACCCCAGAGTCGGCCACGACTGGACCTGATGGTCAGAGATACCTTTACCTTTATATGGAATCATACTGTAGAATCATAGAACTGTAGAGTTGGAAGGGATCCTGAGGATCATCTAGTCCAACCCCCAGCAATGCAGGAATATGCAGCTCCCCCATACGGGGATCGATGCAACCTTGGGTTATCAGCACCAGGCTCTCACCAACTGAGCTATCCACTTGATGTACATGCAATGTGTCTATGACATCTATGTGTGCGGTGAGATCAAACACAGGAGAAGCTTCCTATTGTAGACTAGAATGTCCCTATTTTCATTGGTGAAATGTTGGAGGGTATGCCTCTGTAGTCAAAGATTTGGCCTGATTTCATCTAACACCCGGGTCCTGTGTCCATTATTTTGCCACCCTTGCAAGACCACAGTTTGTGCCTGCTTGGGCAAGGGAAATTTTAATAGCTGCACACACACTGCAACTCTGCTCAGATTGCCCTGCTCACAGAGCTGTTTTTCATTTTAAAAAGATTTTCGTCAAGTATGACTCATCTGTCTGTGCCTGCATGTAGTGTAACAGTTTGTGAACCGGTAATAAAAATAAAATAAATTAATGCTTTATTTTGCCATCAAGCTGTAAGTGTTATTGTGAAATTTATCAGCGTTGTGATATCCCAGTGTCAAACACAGTCAAGGAAGAAGGCAGGTAGATGTCTGTCCTTGCGGGTTATAAAGGAAAGGAGCTCACTTAAAATGGAATAAATAAAAGCAGACTCACCTTCTAATCTGCAGACAGCTTCACATGTACTTTCCCAGACCCACAGACCCACTTCCCCTTAGCTTTATTTTTGCCTAGGGACACATCATTATCTCCTT
Source organism: Podarcis gaigeae (assembly GCF_964106915.1). Lineage (NCBI taxonomy): Eukaryota > Metazoa > Chordata > Lepidosauria > Squamata > Lacertidae > Podarcis > Podarcis gaigeae. The sequence continues at coordinate 1,455,457 of NC_139690.1, forward strand.
GCCACCGGTTTGTCACATAAAAGAATGAAGCATGGCAGTAAAAGGGGGAGGAAGAGAAAAGAAAAATGTAATTTACTCTATTAGCAGCAGGGGAGTTTGGGGGAGGGGAGTGCAAGACTCTTCTGAATTCTCTTCCCCATTAGAGTGAGAAACAGCACCATCAAATCCTGCAGTCTGATTCATAAATGGCAGAAGCATTCTTCCTCACCTTCTTTTTGCTATTATTATTTCACGGTTTTGAGTTTGAGGGACACACATTTCTGGTCAAGTAATGGAGCAAAAGGGTTTCCTGCAGACCCACACAAGTTATGACCCACCATGGCCTGTAACAAGGCTGGAGGCTCAGCAATAGTGATTTATCCAAAATCAGTGTTCACACTGAAAGTGCTGATTTGGGGGTGAGCCAATGCCTTAGATTTTTCCATTTTTCATGGTTGTTTTTGGATCTGTTCTTCCCTCTCTTTGCTACTGACTTCCCCCTCACTGACAATTCACACCCACCCACCTGCAGGGACAGTAAAGCAATGCCAACAAGCAACACTCCTATTGGATCCCATGACATGGACATGGGAAGGCACAGCCAGCGCCGCAAGTGGGACTGTCCAGACTGGGAAAGCAAACAGGAATGCCTTCTGGGGGGCTGGACCTGAGCTGCTTGTTTGCGCCTCCACTGATGTTTCCATGATGGTTGAGGAGGTGGCAGCTGTGGCCCTGAACCAGACAAAGTGGCAGATTTCTCTTGAAAGGATGGGCTAGGGGTGGGCTCCAGCGGCACTGGAGGGAATGCCAGGATTGGAGGCGAGGCTGGCATAAGAGGGGACAGAGCAGAGCTGGGGGTGGGGGTGGGGCATGCCACTGGGACCTTTCCTGGGATCTGGCTCCTCATCTGTAACTCCCCCCTGGGGTGACTCCTCTGTATAGTGGTACCTCGGGTTAAGAACCTAATTCGTTCTGGAGGTCTGTTCTTAACCTGAAACTGTTCTTAACCTGAAGCACCACTTTAGCTAATGGGGCCTCCCGCTGCTGCCGCACCACCGGAGCACAATTTCTGTTCTCATCTCAAAGCAAAGTTCTTAACCCGAGGTACTATTCCTGGGTTAGTGGAGTCTGAAGCGTACGTAACCCGAGGTACCACTGTATCTTCAGACCCTAACACAGCTCATCCCAAACCACTGGGACCCTCACCAGGGTTGTCAGCAGACAACTCCAGTTCTTCCTACCACTTGTCTTGATCCAATCAGCCCCTCCATGATGTCTCCTTGGGATTCATGAGGCAGTTCTGGTCAGAGGGCCGCGGAGGGGTTGAACCTATCCATGGATACTTGCATCTCTCACACCAGGAACCCAACCTATCTAGGAACTGGATGTGAGGAATTGTATTGGATGTTTGAGAAGGGGAGGGATTCTGTTGATGCATTCCTCACCCTGCCACCCAACCATAAATTTTACACATCACTTGGGAAGACAGGCAAACTAATATCAGTGCACTGGAAGAAGCAAAGATCACCAGTGTTAAAGCAATGATTCTTCAACATCAACTTCGTTGGACTGGTCATGTTGTGCGGATGCCTGATTATCGTCTTCCAAAGAAACTACTCTATTCCAAACTTAAAAATGGAAAGTGTAGTGCTGGTAGTCAACAAAAGAGGTTTAAAGACTCTCTCAAGGCAAATCTTTAAAAATGTAGTATAAACACCGACAACTGGGAAACACTGGCCTGCGAGCGTGCCAGTTGGAGAACGGCCTTTACCAAAGGCGTCATGGGCTTTGAAGACACTCAAACTCAGGACGCAAGTTGTTGTGCTAAGAGGAAGGCATGCTTGGCAAATCCACACCATGATCAACTCCCACCCAGAAACCAATGTCCCCACTATGGAAGGATGTGTGGATCCAGAATTGGCCTCCATAGTCACTTACAGACTCATTGTTAAAACCGTGTTTATGAAGACAATCTTACTTGCCTACAAGTGATTGCCAAAGAAGAAGAAGACCAAACCATATCACTGACTGAGGTGACAGAGGTGGTCTCAAGCATGGTGCTGGAGATCCCCAGGAAGGTGGTCCTAGGAGACTTCAACACCCACACCAGGTCTGCTTTCTCTGAGCTAGCTTAGGACCTCATGACCACCATGGCAATGGGGGGACTGTTTTAGTACATCACATATTTCCAGTCACACTCTTGATCTGGTTTTGTTTGGAGACATATTAGAGGTGCTTTGATGGGTTTTTGTTTTGGTGGGGGGCTTAGTTGTCCTAGTCCGATCACTCCCCGGTGAGCTTTGGATTAGCTGCATCTGGTTCCCCCTGAAGGGGGAAGGTTTTGTCCATCATTATCAGATGGAAACATTCCTTGCTGCATCAAGCCAGTCTCACCATATCAGCAAGATCCGGTATCCCTGGAACTATATTAGGCACAAGGTGACGTCAGTCTTGGTTCTTGGGCTCTCTCAACAGTTAAAGTATAACTAATATATGTTAAGTGATCCTGAATATGCAACTCCTACTTAAGGACAAAAGAACTGCTGTGCTGGATGAGAACAAAACCCACTCAACTCATTATTAATTAATTTATTACGTTTATATCCCACCTTTCCTCCAAGGAAATATGTGGCATATGTAGTTCTCCTCCCTTCCTCACTTTATCCTCACAACAATCCTCTGATGTAGGTTAGGCAGAGATTGGCCCAAGGTCACCTGGTAAGCTTCATTGTTGAGTCAGGGATTAGAATTCTGGTCTTCTGGATTCTAGTCTGACCCTCCAACCACAACACCACACTGGCTCCCAAGAATTCCAGCAACCATGTTAACTGGTCCACCAGAAATTGGTCCATCAATGAATGGTGGATCTGTTAGATTCAGGACAGACAACAGGAAGCCCATTTTTGAACGATGGCATTTGCTACTAGAAGGTGATGTGATGACCACTGCCTTGGATGAGTGGGGGATTTAATGAATTAATTGAGGACGAGTCTTTTGATGGCTGTAGACATGGTTCCAATAGTATCTCTAGATACAGATTATCTTTGCATACAAATTGCTGAAGATCACCAACAGGAGAGTGCTGTTATGCTCATGTCCTGGGCATCTCAGAGGCATCTTGGTGAGTAGGACACTAGACTAAGTGGGCCTTTGATCTGGATCCAGTGGGCTTCTTCCATTGTCCTTTTGTGATCTACCTTCTAGCCATTGCTGCAGTAAACAAGTGAGAATTTAGCATCCTCTCCACTGGCAAGAATAACCTTGGAAAAGACACATCTCTTTCCTGATAGTATCGTCAGATTCATTTGTAGAAGGATAACAGGGGCACCTGTTATCTAAGAGATTCTGAAGAGTGGGGTTATTCCTCACTCACTTGGATTTATGCCTGACGAACATCTTTTAGGCTTCTTAAGCTCAACATCTAGGAAAATATATCTCTTAATGACCCCCTGTGGTTTGAAACACATTTGCTACAAATGCTACAGCAACTCAATAGACATTATATACAGATCCATTTGTTTTATTTCTCACACATTGCTTCATCCCAAAGGTCAGATGATGATGATGATAGCTATTTATGCCCCACCACCCAAAAATATGTCATTGTTGTCACACAATTCTATTTTTAAAAAATTAAGAGGTTTTTGATACTTGTTGGTAGATCACAGCCAACTTTAGGTTGGACTGTGCCTGATCTACAGGATGCATGGAGGGTCAAACATCCAAACGAGAAAGAATTCACTCATTTCTCGGACCCAAACCAATCAGCAGGAAGAATGGATGAGATATGGGTCTCAAGTAATCTGAAAAAACCCCACACAAATTCATCCAAGACTGATCTCGGATCACAATCCAGTCATTTTAGAATTGAGAGAGGGAAGAAGAAGAAGAAGAAGAAGAAGAAGAAGAAGAAGAAGAAGAAGAAGAAGAAGACAGAGAATTGATGAAAAGATTTTGAATGATGAAGAGATATTTTAAAAATCACAAAAGACTTTCAGAGATTTTTTTGAAATTAACATAAATCAAGAAACGGACATCAAAGTAGTATGGAATGCTAGTAAAGTGGTTATGAGAGGTTTCTGTATTCAGCAAAATGCCTTCCAGAGGAAAAGAAAAGAAAAGAAAATGGAGCAAATTAGGAAAGAGATAAGCATAAATGAGAAAGAGTTATCAAAAAATCCAAGAAATAAGACAACAAAACAAAACATCAAAATGTTACAAACTGAATTCTCCAACTTGTTAAATTATGAAATTGAGCAGAAGATCAAATTGTTAAAACAAAAGAATTTTGAATTTGCCAACAAACCAGGGAGAATGTTAGCCTGGCTAAAAAACAGAAAGAAAAGATAATAGGAAAGTTGGTAGAAAAAGGGAAGATAATTGATGAGCCAGAGGAAATAAGTAAAAAAATAAACTATTTTAAGGATCTATATCAAGCAGGAAAGGAAGAGGAAGAAAAAATAGAAAAAATATTTAAGTCAAAGTAAATTTCCAAAGATTACAAGGGATAAAATTGAATATTTAAACTCATCTATAACAATGATGGAAATTTATCTGGCGATAATTAATGCAAAACCAGGAAAACTGCCTGGACTGGATGGATTGCCCGTAAGTTATTACAAGAAATTGGAAGACTCACTCTCAACACTGCTCAAGACAGTTATGAACAAGATTTTAATGGAAGGGAAACTGCCAGAATCTTGGCAAGAAGCCTTTATATTGTTGATTCCAAAGCAAGGAAAGGATTTTACATCAATGAAAAATTACAGGCCAATATCTCTTTTAAATAATGATTATAAATTATTTGCGGATCTCATGGCAAATAAGTTAAAGAAAGTACTAAAAGATGTCATAAATAAAGGTCAGGCAGGTTTCCTACCGGTAAGACAAATGAATAACAATATAAGAGCAGTGATTGATATATTAGAATATTTGGAGATGAGATCGGGTAAACAAGAGATACTAATGTTTGTGGAAGCTGAAAAAGCGTTTGATAATGTATCTTGGAAGTTTATGAAAAGGACTATAGAGACAATGGGCTTAGGGGATATTTTTGGTAGAGGTATAGAAGTGATTTACCAGAATCAAAAAGCCAAATTGATCATAAATAATGAAATATCAGAGAGCTTTAGAATAATGAAAGGAACCAGACATAGTTGTCCACTCTCCCCATTATTGTTTATTATGGTTTTTGAAACACTGGCAATGGCATTAAGAACTAACTCAGAAATAAAAGGAATTACACTGGGAAACAAATCTTATAAGCTAAAAGCTTTCACAGATGACCTTATAAAAGCTACAGAAAACTCACTAGAAAGTATACAATTTTTTTTCTGGAAAGAATTTATGAATTTGGTCAGGTGGCAGGATTTAAATTGAATAAAAATAGAACCATGTTGTTGGCAAAAAAATATGTGAGATCAAGAAAAGCAAGAATTGCAAACAGTGTCTGGACTGACAATAACTAAAAAAGTCAAATATATGGGAATCTGGATTACAGCAAAAAATATTAATTTAATTAACAACAATTATATCAAGACTTGGAAAGAGATAAAAAAAGATTTGGAAATTTGGAATAGCTTGAACCCTTCATTCTGGGGGAGGATTTCAACAATCAAAATGAATGTTCTCCCAAAGATGTTTCTGTTTCAGGCAATTGGGGGGGGGGGGAGGACGCTTCAAGGAATGGCAGAGGGATTTATCAAATTTTATTTGGCAGGGGGGACCCAAAATAAAACAAACTACAGTGGTACCTCGGGTTAAGTACTTAATTAGTTCTGGAGGTCCATTCTTAACCTGAAACTGTTCTTAACCTGAAGCACCACTTTAGCTAATGGGGCCTCCTGCTGCTGCTGCGCCATCAGAGAACGATTTCTGTTCTTATCCTGAAGCAAAGTTCTTAACCTCAGGTACTATATCTGGGTTAGCAGAATCTGTAACCTGAAGCGTCTGCAACCTAAGGTACCACTGTATTAATTGGTATTAAGAATAGAAGGGGACCTTGCACTTTACAACGAAGCATCCTGCCTATGTTGGATAAAAGAGTGGATAATTCTGCAGAATACAGACTTATTGGATTTGGAGTGATGGGACAATAGTTTTGGATGGCATACTTATTTAGGCTATGAAAAAGTCAAAGTACAGAGGAGCTTTCTGAATCACATAATAAGGAAATCATTATATACAGTGTGGGATAGGTATAAAAGCCTACTAGAACAACAACAACAAAACACCTTGGTGGTTATCCCCCCCCCCCCCCAGGCCATTTCAGTAAAGAGGAAAAATGTGGAGGGGAAACTGGGCAACCTATAAAGAAATATTAGAGGACGAAAATCAATTAAAATTGAGAAAGTTTGAAGAAATCAGACATCATTTCATGGATTGGTTGCAGTACCATCAAATAAATGACATTTTTAAATTTGATAGAAAAAAGGGGTTCACGATAGATGCCTCAAGGCTGGAAAAAGATTTAATACAAAATAAAAGGAAACTATTATCTAAAATTATCTAAACTAGATGCCTGCTAGATTGGGAAGTAAAAGAGGAAGAAGTTAAAGAAGCAATGGTCAAATGGTCAAAGGATTTTGGGCATACCATTCAGATGGCTGCTTGGGAAAAATTATGGACTAAAGATCTGAAGTTTACTGCTTGTTACACATTAAACGAAAACTTCATGAAAACGATTTATAGATGGTACATGCTCCCAGCAAATTGGCAAAAATGTACAAAACAAATTCAAACATATGCTGGTGGTGCAAGCAGGCTGAGGGAACAATGTACCAAATGTGGTGGGGTTGTACAAAAAAAAGGGATATCATTTATGAGGAATTTTTTAAAAAGTTTAAACAAACACTTGCAGAACAAAAACAAAATCAGAAGTCTTCCTTCTAGACATTTTGACAAAAGATATCTCAAGTGATATGAGAAGGGTGTTCCTATATGCAACAACAGCAGTGAGAACGTTGATTGCTAAAGACTGGAAGGGAGAGAAAACTCCAACAAGAGAAGAATGGGAGATAAATCTCTTTGAGTATTTGGTACTTGCAAAGATGACATAAATAATCAGGAATCAAACAAACCAAAAGTTTATAAAGGAGTGGGAGTGCTATAAAGGTAAAGGTAAAGGTACCCCTGCCCTTACGGGCCAGTCTTGACAGACTCTGGGGTTGTGCGCCCATCTCACTCAAGAGGCCAGGGGCCAGCGCTGTCCGGAGACACTTCCGGGTCACGTGGCCAGCGTGACATCGCTGCTCTGGCGAGCCAGAGCCGCACACGGAAACGCCGTTTACCTTCCTGCTGGTAAGCGGTCCCTATTTATCTACTTGCGCCCGGAGGTGCTTTCGAACTGCTAGGTTGGCAGGCGCTGGGACCGAGCAGTGGGAGCGCGCCCCACCGCAGGGATTCAAACCGCCGACCTTTCGATCGGCAAGTCCTAGGCGCTGAGGCTTTAACCCACAGCGCCACCTGCGTCCCAGGGAGTGCTATAGAGGGTACTTAAAAAACATTGCTCCCAAATAAATCTTTAGTTTGCTTTGACTAATTTTTGGAAATTACATGACAGATGGATAATGCATTTTATACAATATTGATGATTGATAAGGTGAAAAGGGATGTAGTTAAAAAAGGAAGAAAGGACCCGAAGTGAGGTAGATAGAAGTCACTTTCAAGAAGTAGATTATTTATTTATAATTTTAGGTTCTGAAGATATACAGTGTTGAATATTTTTTTTATTTATGAGTGTTTTTTCATGATTTTTTTCTTTCCTGTATTCTATGATGTTTTTGATGATGAATGGAATAGTTGTAATATCTAATGAAACCAATAAAGAGCATTGAAAATAAATAAATGTAATGAAATGAAATTAAATGAATTTGCCACACCCTTATTTGCCAGATCAGGAAAGCAGAGGAGACGGCCAAATTTTTGCTTAGTAAAAATCTGGCTTCTCCATTTCACAGCACAGAGCTACAGGGGTACCTCGGGTTAAGAACTTAATTCATTCTGGAGGTCTGTTCTTAACCTGAAACTGTTCTTAACCTGAAGCACCACTTTAGCTAATGGGGCCTCCTGCTGCTGCCGCCGCGCAATTTCTGTTCTCATCCTGAAGCAAAGTTCTTAACCCGAGGTACTATTTCTGGGTTAGTGGAGTCTGTAACCTGAAGTGTCTGTAACCTGAAATACCACTGTATTGAGTTTTCAAGGTCACCTGGGCCAAGCATTTATTGGATCAACTTTGCAAACCTATTTCCAGGCTCTGGCTAAATAATTAAAATACTCATGAGTAGAAAAGTGTGTGTGTGTGAGAGAGAGGGGGGGGGAGAGAGCCCATCCACGAGAGCTGTTGTCAGATATATTGATTATACAAAGAAAGGACTTTTTTATACCTAAACATTAGGAAGAACTTCCTGACAGTAAGAGCTGTTTGACAGTGGAATTTGCTGCCAAGGAGTGTGGTGGAGTCTCCTTCTTTGGAGGTCTTTAAGCAGAGGCTTGACAACCATATGTCAGGAGTGCTCTGATGGTGTTTCCTGCTTGGCAGGGGGTTGGACTCGATGGCCCTTGTGGTCTCTTCCAACTCTATGATTCTATGATTCTATGATTCTATACCATTAAGTATAACTGGAAGCACTTGAAGCCCAAAGGTTGTTGCATAGTGAAAGCAAAATCCCACACTTGTAAAAATCCAATCATATCTCACTGTCTGAAAAATGCTCCCCTTAATCTTCCTTCATCTATCTTATTAAACTGGATTCAGGACTTCTGTAGGCTTTCAGATCAGGCTGCACCACAAAGGACTTCCATTGAGGGTTGCCAGGTCAGGAGTCTGAGATTTCGGGGCCCAAACTTAAGACTCTGGGGCGGCCCCTGGTGATGTGATGGGAGGTGGGCACCAGAAAGTATATGAAATCAGAGATGGGGGTTAATTGGGAGAGGGAAAGAGGGAGGGGAGGTGGGTTTGCCCACCAAAGTGCACCACCAAAGTTTGCCCTTATGTGCAGCTGACTCCTGCTGGTCTGGAGCTTGCAAGCTACATGCAGGTTCTTATTAAGAAAATAAGTAAATATAAGGCATTTGCACCCATCAGGAGATTCAAGTCCTCCCCCTGCCACCTGGAGGCTGGGCAGCCTCACCTGGAGACTTCCACTTAAAATCCCTGCCACAGGGATGGGGAACCTTTTCAGCATGAGGGCCACATTTCCTTATAGGCAATGTTCTGGGACCACATGCCAATATTGGGTGGGGCAGGATACAAAAACAGTTGGGTGAAGTTTGTATTTTGCCCTTGAAAAACTAAGAGGATTCGAAGGTCATGATAACAGGAATGGTTGGCGTGCATATTTGTGGTATCAGAGGGTTAAAGTACTTAGAGCCTTCTTAAATCATGTTGTAAGATCGGTGTACAAGGTATGGGAAAAATATAAAAATTTACTGGCACAAAAAACAGCACGGTGGCTTTCCCCACTAGAAGAAATATCCTTTAAAAAAACTCAATATGAGAAATGACTGGGCAACATATTAAGAGCTGTTAATGGAAGTAGAATACCAATTGAAATTGAAGAGGTTTGAGGACAAACTGACTGGTTACAATATCATCAACTAAATCAGTGTTTCCCAACCTTGGGTCTCCAGCTGTTTTTGGACTACAGTTCCCATCATCCCTGACCACTGGTCTTGCTAGCTAGGGATGATGGGAGTTGTAGTCCAAAAACAGCTGGAGACCCAAGGTTGGGAAACACTGAACTAAATGATATACTCAGTATGGACAAAAAGAATGGTGTGTTTTTTAATGAAACCTCTAAATTTGAAAAAGAGCTGTTAGAGAACAAAACAAAATTGCTTGCAAAAATGTATAAATACTAAAATGTTACAGATAGGTAGCCGTGTTGGTCTGCCATAGCCAAAACAAAAAAAATTCCTTCCAGTAGCACCTTAAAGACCAACTAAGTTAGTTCTTGGTATGAGCTTTCGTGTGCATGCACACTTCTTCAGATACACTCAATTCCTTCCAGTAGCACCTTAAAGACCAACTAAGTTAGTTCTTGGTTAGTTAGTCTTAGTTCTTGGTTCTGAAGAAGTGTGCATGCACACGAAAGCTCATACCAAGAACTAACTTAGTTGGTCTTTAAGGTGCTACTGGAAGGAATTTTTTTTGTTAATACTAAAATGGTATACGAAAGATGAACTATATGAAAATGATGTACCATTGGTATTTAACTCCCAGTAAATTAGCAAAAATGTATAAAAGGGTCAAATATATGTTGAAAATACAAAGAAAAAGAAAGCACCTTTTATCATATGTGGTGGACATGTAAGGTAGTAAAAGAATTTTGGGAAATGATATATAATGAATTGAAAAAAAAAGTTTAAAATAACTTTTTTCTTAAAAAAAAACAAAGCCCTGAAACCTTGTTTTTTTGAAATTCTAGATCCTGAAATCCCAATGGAGCAGAAAAAACTATGTATGTGACTACAGCTGTTATTGGCCCAAAGATGGAAAGAAGATAAAGTCCTGACCAGAGAAGAATGGCAGATTAAGTGGATGAATTATGCTGAAATGGCAAAAATGAACAGAAGAATCAGAAATCAGGAAGACCAAAATTTTAATAAGGAATGGGGGGAAATTATAATTTATCTTAAAAACCATTGTAAACAGTTAAAATTGTTAGTAGTTGTAGTTTAATGGTGAATTTTGGATATAATGGATATGTAAAAGATTTGGATTATTATAAAGGATGCAGGAGGAAATGATTAACAGTAGGACCCACAAAGGGGAGGAGGGAAGTCCAGGAGAGTCTTTGGAATCTTGTCTTTATGTTGTATGTCGGATATGTGATTGTAAAACTTTAATTTTTAAAACCAAATAAATAAATTTATAAAGAAATATGAAGGAGATTCAGCACATCCATCCTTGCCCACCCCCCTCGAAACCTGTTCAGGCAAGGAGGAGGCTCAAACACATGTCCCAGCCAGGCAAAAGGCAGGGAAGAGACACTGAGAGCTGGAACCCAGGAATAGCCAGGGTAGACTGAGAAGGGGTGTGACCAGGGAAGGGCCTACAGGCCACATGGAGCCCTTGCGTGCCCCTGGAGTTCCCAACCCCTCCTCTAACACCTTATTATTGCAAGGCAGTTTGAGGATATTACACCAATCCTGGTCCAAATGCAGTGGCTGCCAATTAGTTTCCGGGCCCAATTCTGTTATGTACTGAGGTGAATCCTAGAAAAATAGGATCCAGAACGCAGCAGTCTGATTGGAGGAAATGAATCCACAATGTGATTGGCCTTCAGGAGCAGCCCAGAATTAGCCAATCACGGGGACGAGCCTATTGTGTAAATTATGTATATATAGCTAGATGTTTGGGGGAAAGCTTCATTCATTGCTACTATGAGCTGAATAAAGCTGAATAAAGAGCATGAAATTCACACTCAACTCCGAGTATATTTCACTGGCGATGAGGATGGGATCCCGCTGAGCTGACTGCTATGCACAGCACCACAGCACTGCCGACCGCCGCACCGCTGCCTCGCACCGTGTAGCCAGGTTTCAGCTCCGGGACGCAAGGAATTCAGAATGGCAACTTACAGCAGCTTCTCGCCGTTCAACCCAGCATCAGGAGACTGGGATAGGTACACCACCCATTTCAACTTCCTCCTAGAAGCTAAAGAAGTCACCAACAACACCAAGAAGAGGGCATCATTCTTCAGCGTCTGCGGAGAGGGGACATTTGAAATCACCCAGGCTCTCCTCGTGCCTGAAGAAGTTGCTACTGTTTCTTACAAAACAATAATGGAATGGCTGAAGTGGCACTTCTCACTGCAGCCCTCAGTGGTAGCTTACCGAAATGCCTTCTATGCAAAGCGGCAAGCCCCCGGGGAAATCATAACCGGGTTTGTGACCTCCCTCTGCCAAGCTGCCCAGTTCTGCAACTTCTCAGAGTTGGAGAACATATTTCATGACCACCTCGTTGGGGGCCTGAGGAACGAGAAGATGCAACGATGCCTCTACACCAAGAAGGACCTAACGTTCCAGGTCGCTCTGGAGGAGGCCCTGGCAACTGAAGCTGCCAAGAGGTTGACTCAAGAGGCACGGCCGAGCCTGCTGCCCTAACTGAGGGTCCACCACGAAGACCTCACCGACGACTCAGAATCCGACAGGGAGGGGGTGCACTCAAGCAACGCACACACCACAACTGCCTCAACGAGAAGGAGGGAACTGTGCAAGCTGCGGGGAGAGCCACGAGAGGAGGACCTGCTGTTTCCGCAACGCAGAGTGCAGGCAGTGCAGAAAATTGGGACACATCACCCGAGTGTGTAAGTCTCGGCCCACCCGACACCAGGCATCAGATGACCGACCCAAGAGCCCCAGGGCCAAACGCACCAAGGCAACGCACCAAACTTAGGCCGGCCCCATTCACCCTTTGGGACTTCCAGAAACGTAAGGTCCCCACAATGGGGGTGGGAACCTTCAGGGTGCAATATTGAGGGTGGAAGCGGCAACTGGACTTGCTTATGGTCAAGGGCCCCTACGTTAGCTTACTGGGATTGGCAGGGTTTGGACCACTAGGGCTAGCAATTATGGGGGTGGACTGCACTAGCTTACAAGTGGACGTGGGCACCATATGCAAAGAGTTTCTGGGTGTTTTCGAAGGGGCATTGGGATGATGTACACCCCCCGCATTGCCCTACAGCTAGACCCCGCCGGGTCCTGTTCGCCCTGAAACCTAGCATAGACAAGGAATTGGACTGGCTCATGGAGCAAGGAGTGCTGGAGCCGGTGCCTAATGCCCCCTGGGAAACCCCAATCGTCACACCCGTCAAGCCTAATGGTTCGGTCCACATCTGCACAGACTACAAATGTACCATAAACAAGGACCTCATGGCCCATGCATACCCAGTCAGCCATGTCCTCGCCACCCTGGCTGGGTCAAAAAAATTTGGAAAGCTGGACTTGGCCCAAGCCTATCAACAGCTGCTGGGGGATGAGGCCACAGCAGAGGCACAGACGACTGTGACGCACAGAGGAGCGTTCAAGGTAAAGCGACTACAATTTGGTATCAGGGTGGCACCAGGCATATTCCAGAATCTAATGGACTCTCTGCTTAAAGGGATTCCTGGCGTCACCCCCTTCTTCAATGATGTGTTGATTACCAGGCCCATGCCAGAGGAGTATGAGGACCGCCTCCACACCGTTCTGCACCGTTTCCAGACGGCGGGTCTCAAGGTGAAGTATAAAAAGTGTTTACTAGGAGTGCCTCAGTTGGACTTTCTGGGATCTTATAGGCAGACCCCACCCCAGCAGCTCAGTTTACCTCCTGCTTCTTGACTCCTGTTTGTTTTATTTGCCAGCAGATGAAAAGGTAAAGCGGTTATGATTTACAAACTGTACGGAGTAGCAGATTGCAACTAATATATCAGTCTGCAAGATTGCCAGAGTATCTGGATTGTATTCAACGAAAATCTATTCGGAGAAGACCTGTTCAAATTCATGAACCTGGATTAGTCGTGTCCCTTAACTCTGACTAAGACTAGCATTGGCTACAATCCTCAGTATTTGGTGCAAAGTTTCAGGGCTCTAGAAACAGGCACAGCTCAGAAATCCAATTAAGAAATTTATTTAAGAGAAGTATTTTTTTTTTAAGGGAGATATGTAATCACTATCAATATGAAAATAAAACACCAGACCAGAAAGCTGGCCTGTCTAGTCCTATGCTAAGCAAGCTAATGGAGCAAAGACTTACACCTGCGAATAGGAGCCAAGATGGCGAACGGCACTTAGTCAGCGTGAGTGTGAGCTCCCTGATTTATCTTTTAAGACTGTTTTAATGAGTATAGAAACCTATTAACTTTTAACTTTAGTTTTTAGTTTTTAGATTTTAGTTTTAGTTTTAAATTAGTAAGTAGGAGGACGCCTCTTTCTATCGGGGAGACAACCATTGACCTTGAAACTGCGGCGGCTGCATGAAGAGAGAAATGACTAAGCAATTATACAGCCCTGTTTGTGGGAGAGGAACTGGGAAACGTACCAGAGATTCTAGAGATTTAGACGACACAGAGGAACTGAGATGCCTGCCTCTTGCTAAACAAACAAAAATTTGTGAATCTGAAGGTACAAAGGATATTTTTAATGTTCCAGTTTCGAACTCTTTCACACTGCTAGCAGAGATGAATGGCGAGGAGACCATTGTGAGAGAGCCTTTTGATAACCTGCCTACTAAACCTTCAAGCAAGGGTAATGCTGGTATCCACTCGAATGACTGCGCTAGAGCCCGTGAAAGCTGCATTGATGAGATACTATTTGAACACTCGTCTACTCTAGACCTAGTTGCTAAAACGGTGGACTGTATCTTTAAATACATAAAAGACATCCGAGGATCCTTGGAGAAGATTATCTCGCTTGTATCCCTAACAGGTAAAGACAGTTCCCCTGATGTATCACCTGAGATGAAATCCATACAATTGTCCAGAGCACCCGTTTTACCTCACACCTCCTGTACAATTTCTCAAGTTGTTGGCAATCAGAAAAGTGAGCAAAGTGAGCAAAATAAGAAGGAACAACACTATGCACCTCCTTACAAACTGCTGCTCCAAGCTACTAAAATTTGCTTAACGGTTTGCCCCTTTAGAGGCAAGGTGATAAACTGGCATTATAAGCGTGATATAAGGAGACACCTAGCGGAGCTCCTGGGGGTAATCCCTAGCTCTATTGACCTGAAGCATTCTGTCCATATTAGCAGCAGACCTCAGAGGCAGAGAGTGCTGCTCTCCTTTAAAACCAAAAAGCTCCCTGTACTTATTATGTCCTCAAGAAGCCTTCTAATTAACTATGGAATCTTTGCTACAAGAGTCTTTACCAATACCAAGATCTGCCCCCTCTTACCAAACTGCCTGCTCAAAAAGAAAGCAGACAAGTCTGAGGGTTCGCCAATTGCCACGACTCCAACTCCCCTGGCCGCAGATCTAATTAGCTGGACTGACGACCCCCCCCCCCCGCCTCCACTGACAAAGGCTATACATCTGGAGAATTCTACGGAGCGTGAGTTACTTCTATCCTTCTCCCAATTGCCAAAACTGGAGCGAACAGAGATAACGGACAGATTGGATGAGTTGCTACTCTGTCTCCGTAACTCAGAAGATCATGCTCATGTAAATAAGATGAATTCCTCACCAATTGTAGATCAGTCTACACAAGCCCATGTGGAACCCGTTTTAACGACCTTTGATCTGCAACCTGGCTGTACACGGCCTCGGGATGTCAAGCCTGGGCAGGATATAGTGAAAGATTCGACAACCCTCTGGTCAAACTCGGAAGCTGTGGCAAGACTGAATGCTCTTTTGGAGGCAAACCGAAAAGGATGTCTTCCACCTGCCTTACACTGCATGCTCCCTACAGCAACCGCTGACCCAAAAGGCCCACCCCTCTCAATTTTAGAGCATACCTTAAATGCAGAGTCTATGGACCTGTCGCTAAGTGATACCCCCGTGCACCAGAACCCATCCCCGCAGCCACCAAAAATTAAGCCTCAATCCATGGCTGCTGCTGCTGCGGTAAGTGGTGTTTGGAAATTGCCGGGTAAGCAAGCTACAATTACTTCCTTCTTCCAGCCTATTGCCCCCCCTCGCCGCACGCATTCCCAGGTGGATTCTGCCGTGTCGGCTCCGCAAGGCCCGGCATGACTCAAAGGGGTGACCAGGAGATCACTTACTTTCTTATCCTGGAATGTAGCTGGCATTAAACCTAAGCTGATGGACCCATCCTTTGTCGCCTACATAAAAGGCAGTCGTATTCTTTTACTGCAAGAGACCTGGGCTTGTGAGGGCTTCTCCTTATCAGGGTATAAGGGCTTCTACCTGAATGCACACCAGAATTCACTATCACCTGGTAGACCACAAGGTGGACTGGCTACCTTAGTTTCTTTGGCCTTAAATCTGCAGGTGGAACTAATCGACATCCAGTCGTCATCCATGCTGGGTGTAAAGCTACAAACAGCGGAGGAAGTGTTCGTGGTGATTAATGTTTATTTGCACCCAACCTACAAGAAAAACCTGGTGGACCAAAGATGGAGGGGAATTCAACTGACTCTTGAAACTCTCCTAGAGAAATATCCTGAAGCCTCCTTCCTAGTTGCAGGAGATTTCAATGGCCGATTGTCTCACTCTGATAAATCATTATTTGCTAAATATAATAAATATCCCCCACTACCCATTTTAACCTCAGACCTTTTACCCAGGAATTTTAAAGACAGTGTTGCTACATACGCAGGTTTTAAATGTAGACAAACTTTGATGTCTCTTAATTTTCACCTTTTAAACGGAGCTCTCAGTTCTGATTACCCTGCTGAATTTACTTTCTGGTCAGGCTCCCGAGCCTCTACCATAGATTTTATTTGGACATCAGTAGACCTAATTCCCAAAATTTCTAACTTTAGGGTGGTAACGAGGCTGGAAAGTGACCATTTTCCATTAGAACTCTCTCTGATCCTGGATGGAGAATTGGCTACCTATTCCTGTGTGCCTATTACAAATAACCAGCTTCAGATGAGGCCCACTGCCTTAAAATGGACCGACAATTTGGCTCAACGGATAAATGAACTCCTTCGGTCTGACCAACTGCAAGAGACAAGGGACTCCCTTGTCCAGGCAGTTGAGCCACTGCCAATGTATGACAAATTAGTAGATCTGCTAAAACCTTCGTTGACTAAGGCCTCGGTAGTGAATAGTAACCATTTCTCTCATAAAAAGTGGTTTGATGAGGAATGTAGACACTTCAAGAACAACCTATATAATGAATTCTTGGCATATAGGGCATCAAATGACCCCGCACCTAGCAGTCACCTTATGAACCTCAAGAGAAGGTATAAAGCACTATTAAAGGAAAAGAAGCTTGCGGCAGAAAGAAATGATTGGAACAACCTTCTAAAAGCTGCAGAAAATAGAAATCCCTCCTCCTTTTGGCACCAAATTTCTCAATACCTGGGTAGACCGTGGTCAAGGATAGAACCCCAAATTTCAGCTGACACCTGGGAAAGCTTCTTCTCCGATTTATATGCAGCTCACGCTGCCAGCGGAGAAAGGATAGAATTGGCCCCCTTGCCTGAGTGGGATCCTGTTACCTGCTCTGAAGTGGAAACACTTATAGGCCAATTTGAGGCGGGCAAGGCACCCGGAGACGATCTTATCTCCATAGATGTTATTAAAGCCAATAAGGATTGGTGGTGTCCACCCTTAGCAGCTCTTTTTACTTATATAAACAAAACAGCACAATTTCCTCCAAGCTGGAACTCTGCACTGATTGTGTTAATCCACAAGAAAGGGCCACACACAGACCCGGCCAATTTTAGACCAATTAGCCTGCTAAATGTTATCGGGAAGATCTATTCAAGATTTCTACTTAACAAATTAACGACCTGGATGGAAAGCAACAACATCATCGCAGAGGAACAGGCGGGTTTCCGCCCTGGAAGATCAACAACAGACCAAATCTTGATCCTAAATCACTTGGCCACCAAGTATGCTGACAATGGCCTAAAAGCCCCCCACGTCGCCTTTATAGACTTTAAGCAGGCTTTTGATCTAATTCCCAGGAACCAGCTATGGGCAAAATTGGCAGCAACATCTATCGACCGCCGCCTTCTCCTGCTGATTATTAATTTGCATACAAATACCTTCCTGAGGATTAGGCTAGATATTTTTTTTTTAATAATATTTTTATTAAGTTTATGAAATACAGAAAAAAAGAATAGAAGACAGATATAAGAAATAAAATAAAAAAGTTACAAATTTCCATGTTCTTTTTTTCCAGCAAGTCTAGTGGACTTCCCCGCATCCTCCAAACCCTGCATTCTCTGTGATACAGAACATCAGCAATTTGTTAACTTGTTTCAATACTTATTGTATCCTTCATTTTATCATGTTACCTAATTTCAAAGATGTTATAACCCAAATCTTATACATTTCGTTTAAACACAATAAAGTTATTTCATTATTCTACCTCTGACTTCTTGTACCTTAATTTCCATTTCATTAATTTACACTTGCTGAAGCTAGAATTTCCTAGAGGGTGCATTTTTTAACATTCATACAGCTTATAATGTTTTTTCAAATAGTCCTTAAATTTTTTCCAGTCCTCCTCAATTGTTTCTTCTCCCAAGTCTCGGATTCTGCCAGTCATTTCGGCCAGTTCCATGTAGTCCATCAACTGCGTGTGCCATTCCTCCAGCGTGGGTAAATCTTGTGTCTTCCAATGCTTTGCAATCAGGATCCTTGCTGCTGTAGTGGCATACATAAAAAAGTTCTATCTTTCTTAAACACTCTCTGGTCCATCATGCCCAGAAGAAAGGCCTCCGGTTTCTTAGGTAAGGTAAATCTAAGTACCTTTTTTAGTTCATTATGAATCATCTCCCAAAAGGCCTTCACTTTCGGGCAAGTCCACCATTTCCAACATTTATTGTCAGACAGGTGATATATCTTAGCAAGCTTGACTGGGGTCATGTACCACCGGTATACCATTTTCATAATGTTTTCCTTCAAGGCACTACATGCCGTAAATTTCATTCCGGTGTTCCATAACCTTTCCCAGTCTTCAAACATAATGTTATGCCCCAAATCCTGCGCCCATTTTATCATGGCGGATTTGACTGTCTCATCCTGAGTATTCCATTTAAGCAGCAAGTTATACATTCTCGAAAGTAGTTTATTTTTTGGCTCTAACAGTTCTGTCTCTAGTTTCGATTTTTCCACCTGGAATCCAACCTTCTTGTCCACTTTAAAAACCTCCTGAATTTGTGCATAGTGCAACCAATCTCGCACCTTGTTTTTTAGTTTTTCCAAGCTCTGCAACCTCCAATTGTCTCCAATTTTTTCAATTATTTCCCCATATTTAGGCCAATTGGCCTCCATGTTAAGTCTCTTACGTGCCTTGGCCTCCACCGGTGAGAGCCACCTCGGAGTCTTACTCTCCAGTAAGTCTTTATATTTTGTCCAGACCATTAAAATTGCTCTCCTAACAATGTGGTTTTTAAACAATTTGTGCACTTTAACCTTGTCATACCACAAATATGCATGCCACCCAAAAGCACTGTCAAACCCTTCCAGATCTAGGACATCAGTGTTCTCCAATAAGATCCAATCTTTCAACCAGCAGAAGGCTGCAGATTCATAATATAACCTCAAGTCTGGCAGGGCAAATCCCCCTCTTTCTTTCGCATCAGTTAATATTTTAAACTTTATTCGGGGCTTTTTGCCCTGCCAAACAAACTTGGAAATATCCTTCTGCCACTTTCCAAAACATTCCACCTTGTCCACGATCTGTAGGGCCTGAAACAAAAATAACATTTTCGGCAATACATTCATCTTTATAGCTGCTATTCGGCCCAACAAGGAAAGTTTCAATCTTGACCATGTTTCCAAATCTCTTTTGATTTCTGACCAACATTTCTCGTAATTATCTTTAAACAAATTCAAATTTTTGGAGGTCAGATACACCCCTAGGTATTTTACTTTTTTAACCACATTTAGTTCTGTTTCTTTCAGGAACTCATCTGTTTCTGTAGTTGTCAATTTTTTTGCTAGAACCTTAGTTTTTTGCTTGTTCAGCTTAAATCCCGCCACCCGACCAAAGTCAGAAATTAATTCTAACACTCTTTTAGTACTAGAGACTGGCTCCTGTAATGTTAATACCAAGTCGTCTGCAAATGCTTTCAATTTATATTGTTTCACTCCGACCTCAATTCCTTGTACCGACCGGTCCTTTCTAATCATGTTCAATAGCACCTCCAGAACTGAAATAAACAATAGGGGGGATAGGGGGCACCCCTGCCGTGTCCCTTTTTCAATTTTAAACTCCTCTGTCACCACATTGTTTACTATCAATTTAGCTTTTTGTTCTGAATATATTGCTTCTATTCCATTTTCAAACCCCCGCCCCACTCCCATCCCTTCCAAATTTTTCTTCATAAACATCCAAGAGATATTGTCAAAGGCTTTCTCCGCATCAATAAAAATTAAAACCGCTCTAGTGTTAAGATTTGTTTGTAGAAGTTCCAAAATGTCAATAATGTTTCTTGTGTTGTCAAACAAATGCCTACCAGGGAGAAAGCCGGCCTGGTCTTTATGTATCACTTCATTAAGTACTTTTTTAAACCTACTTGCCAAAATGTCCGCAAAAATTTTATAATCCACATTTAGGAGTGAGATGGGGCGGTAGTTCTTAAGCTGGGTCTTTTCAGTTTCTAGTTTAGGTATCAATGTGATGAAAGCTTCTTTCCACGTTTCCGGTGCCTTCCTCCCCTCCATAATCTGGTTGCAGACCTCCAACAGAGGTTGTATCAAATAGTCTTTCAAAACCTTATAATATTTGGAGGTAAGTCCATCGGGGCCTGGAGATTTGCCTAACTGAAGGGTCTGAATGGCACTTTCAATTTCTTGCTGTGTGATATTACTATTCAGGGTTGTTCTCATTTCCTGAGGTATTTTTTGTAATCCATTACAAAATAAAGTTCTTTGAAATATCTCTGGAAGCACTTTCTGATTTCCTCGGGTTTCTGAACCATTCTCCCTTCAATCTCTAGATTTGTAACTGTATTAAGTTTTTGTCTCTTTTTCAACTGCCATGCTAGCAGTTTCCCACACTTGTTTGCTGATTCAAAAGATCTTTGTTTCATTTGTTTAATTTTCCATTCCACCTCTTGATTTATCAATTTCAAATATTGTGCTTGGAAAAATTTCACTTCTCTCAGCACTTCCTTCGACTTGGGCCTAGATCTTAATTTTTTCTCTCCATCTCTTATTTTTTCCAATATCTCCTTCTTTTCATTCCAGAACTTTTTCTTAATCGTGTTTTGTTGTATTAGAAACCCTCTCATAACTGCTTTGCTTGCATCCCAGATTGTTCTTTTTTCCACAGTGGTATTTAAGTTTATCTCAAAATAGTCCTTTAAAGTTTTTTGGGCCTTCTTAACAATCTTCTCATCCCTTAGTAAGGTGTCATTCATTTTCCATCTAAAGGATCCGGTTGTGTTTAGTCTCAGATCCACTTTCAGGGCATTATGGTCGGAGCAGGTTTTTGGGCAGATTTCCACCTTTCTGGTCTTGGGTGCCAGTCCTCTAGTTACCCACATTTGGTCGATTCGTGTCCATGTCAGATGAGCTTCAGAAAAGAAAGTTCCTTCTTTTCCTAGGGGGTTCTTAACCCTCCATATGTCAATTAAGTCCATATTGTCAGTCATTTCAAAAAAAGTTTTAGGTAGTCTGCCATCTTTCATTATGTTAGCACTTTGCGACTTATCCATATTTACAGACACAACCCCATTCATATCGCCCAACATAATGATGTTGTTGTAATCTAAATAGTCCAGCATAATCTCGTGCAGCTTCCTGAAGAATTCCGATTTTCCTTCATTTGGGGCATATATTCCTAATATCAAATTTTTTTCTCCTTGTGTCTGGATTTCAATCGCCAAAATTCTGCCATGTTCATCTTTAAATAAAAATTTCGGTGATAGGCTCTCCTTTGCATATATCACCACTCCTCTTTTCTTGACTTTATCCGAAGAAATAAATTCTTGGCCTAATCTTTTGTTAGTTAGCACTTTTCTGTGGAGCCTCGTCACATGAGTTTCTTGCAAGCAAATAATGTCCAATTGTTCTTTTTTCAAAATATGAAATACTTTTCTTCTTTTTTCCGGAGAATTTCCGCCATTTATATTCCAGCTAAGAAGCTGCAGAGACATCCTGGTTTAATTAGTGGGTCCTACAGTGGGGTGTCTAGGTTTCCCTCCGATCCCGGAGGTGGTAGTGCTGGTCCAGATCCAGACGGTGTAGGTTTTGGTGATGGTCCCAGTGGTGGAGGTGGCCAAGAAGCTGCAGCTCCTTTCTGGAGGTCCTCCTCGTGGTCGTATAGGAACTTCTGCTGGTCCTCAGGTGTTTTAATTCTTACTTTCCTTCCTTTGTAAGTAAATGATAGTCCTTGCGGAAACTCCCACCTATAAGGGATTGCGTTGTGTCTCAGCAATTTGGTCAGGTCTATATAGGTGGTCCTAAGATCCAAAAGATGTTTGGGTATATCTCTGTAAATTTCAGCCTTTTTACCTTCTATCTCCAAAGATTTTTTAAAATGTAGGCCTAGTATCTTGTCTCTTTCCTCTCTTGATCTCAAAATAACCAAACAGTCTCTGGGCTTATCTTTCTTTATCGATCTTCCCAGTCTAAAGGCCGTCACAATTTTAAAGTCCTTGTCTTCCTCAATTCCCCAGAATTTGGAGAACAAAAGTGTCAAAAATCCCTCTAGACTTCCTGCCTCCAATTCTGGGATGGCCCTTAACCTGAGATTATTTTCCCTACTTTTCAGTTCAACCAATGACAGGTAGGCTTGTTGTTCCCCTACCTGTCTTTTCAGAGGCCTTACTTCCCCCTTGATCTCATCAACCTTTTTGTTCGCCTGTTCTGCTTTTTGACTGGCTTCCACAGCTAGTTTATAATTTTCAGCCGTAGCTCCTTGTAGTTTCTCAATTGCCTGGGTATGCTGGGAAACCTGATCAGATAATTTACTAATAGAGGATGTAGCTTGATCAATTTTTGATGATTGATTGTCCACTTTTTGATTTAAAATTGCCAGTTGTTCCAAAATTTTTTCAGGACTGTTTCAGATCCTCCAGTTGCCATGTCTTGCAGCAGGCTGTTCAACTTCCACCTCCTGTGCTGTCAGCACAGTTGGGACGGATGATCTACGTTGATGAGTTAAGGTTGTTTGAACAAGTTGCACCGATTTCTTTTCTTTTTCTTTAGCTTTGGCTGCTCTTGTTCTCCCTGAGCCGCTCATTCCACACCTGCCTCTGTTCAAGGTCAAATTGTCTTTTATTCCATGAGAAAGACAAATCCAGAGTGTAAACAATTAAACCACAGAAAGTCTCAATAAAATACAGTTCCCAGGCCTCTATGTCTCCACAAATCCTCTGGGGGGGGTGTTTCAAAGTTTCAAGGAAGGAGAGAACTCTTTTCCGCCATTGAAGTTCCTATATTCCCCATATTAAGTCTTTGTAATTCCAAAGCACAAAAGGAAGGTTCCCCAGGCTTTCTATTTCTTGAGAAAGGCCCACAAGGTGTCAAGAAGGGTCCCAGCAACAATGTTTAAGCGTTAGTATCTCAGTCTATGTAACAGTTTAAACTCCAGCAACAGTATTAGCAGTTTGACAGTTCTCTTTTACGCGCTGACAGTCCGACAACTGGGTTGTCCCTTTTAACTCCGCATAGCTCAAAAATAGGAAGAAAGTTCCAAGAATAGAGTCCCCAAGTTTTACTAAGATTTCCCTCTTGTCTTTTCAATACAAAGTCTATCAATGCACCTTTGTTCTGCTTTTACGATCCCTTTTGAACGCTTCAGCACACTTCTAAGCCGTTGCTTTGATCTAGTTAGAAAGATCGGGAGACGGACTTCCTGTTACTCGCCTCCCGTTTTCAGCCAAATTCCACAAATTTAGTCCAATATTTAGTACCCCTTACTCACGGGTATGTTACAGCCAATTCCGGTGTTTTCAAGAAGAAAGGTCAGCGCTCATCGGCAGCAGCAGCGCGGCTTTGCTTCCACGAAAAGAGCGATGAACTCATAGCGCCGCTCCCCCTTTCACGTTCCGGAGCCCCTTCCGAGGTTCCTTCTTCGTTTCTGGGGGGGCTTTTGGCGCCCGCCGAGTCCCACGGCCACAGGCTCGCTCTGCCTGTGGTTTTTCTTAGTGGGTCTCCGCTTTGCCGCAGCGGACGACCCTTTTTCGCGGAGCCCCTCTTCACAAAGTAAAGAGGACCGCCATTGCCGTTTTGCGCCGCCTCCGGAAGTGCTGAGGATTAGGCTAGATAGCAAGGGGCTAGTCTCCAATCTGGTTGCCACCACTAGGGGGGTAAGACAGGGCTGTTTGCTTGCTCCTGCCCTGTTTAATTTCTATATTAATTCGCTAGTGGTGCATATGGCAAATACTGATTTCCATCCACCAAAACTGGCAGGACGAGCCTTGAATGTCCTACTGTATGCGGACGATGCCGCCCTATTAGCTACGTCCCCCATCGGATTAAGGAGGATGCTTCGAGCTCTTCATGAATATGTGACCCAACATGAGCTCCAACTAAATTATGCCAAGACCAAAATAATGGTCTTTGCTGCTCGACCGAAACCTAATTTATGGTCAATTAATGGTATTCCTTTAGAGCAGGTCAGCTGCTTCAAATACCTGGGTCAGGTTGTTAGATCAAATAGGTCCTTCTTGGCACACAGAGAATACATAGCCTCGAAAGCATTGAAAGCAGCCTTGGTGATTAGAACCCTGTACTCTAAGAAACAGGCACAAACTGTCAAAGTTGCCTTGCGACTCTTTAAAATGAAAGTCCTCCCTCTTCTACTGGTGGGCATTGCCTTGGGCTCACGTAGGGACTTTGAAAAATTGGAATCTATCCAAACCCAATTCCTCAGGGCCATACTCAGGATGCCCCCCTCCGTGGCAGGTGCGATCATGAGATTGGAAACCGGTTGCCAAGCCTTTAGGTATGTGGCCCTGAAAGCGAAGTTATGGCTTTGGCTTAAGCTTTGCTTCAGACCGGTGGGTTTGGCCCCCTTGATTCTGAGGGATAACTTTAAATCTCCATGGGAAGGGGAGATAGTGGAGGAAGTGCAGAAGTGCGGGTTGTCCTCCCTTTATATAGAGTCCATGACGTATAGCCACGCAAAGGCGGTGATCGCCCAAAGATTAAGGGATATTGCGAGACAGGAGGACATAGCCCGTGTGAAACCTGGGCTGTTTCTGGGGGAGCAGATGTACCGAGCTGCTCCAGCTCGCTACCTGGCGGATATCCACTACGTGGAATACCGCAGACTATTTACCACGGCTAGGCTGAATGTTCTTGACTCGGCGGTTCTGAAGGGAAGATATGGAGGAGTCCCATATGACCAGAGATTATGCCATTGTGCGTTGGGTGAGGTAGAATCCACAGAGCACATTTTAATGAGCTGTCCCTTCTACAATGATTTAAGACAGTATCTTATAACCCCATACTTACCCCAGCTTAGTCCCCGACAAAGAGTAAAGCAGACAACATATGTGCTAAATAAGTCTTCTAGGAAAACAACTTTGTCAGTGGCTAAATTCCTTTTCCTGGCACTCAAGCGTCGGAAACGTACAATTGAATGCCTTGATGTGGGTTATCTGTGAGAGGTTTAGTGCTGTGGCCCTACCTTATTCATGTACCCCTATGATGTTTTAGCTCATGATGTTTTAGTTCATAATTCTGTATCGTGTTTTATTTCTGTGTTTTATTTCTGACTATCGGTCGAATAAAGGAAATTGATTGATTGACTTTCTGGGATTTATGGTAGATGCAGAAGGGGTCCACCCGACTGGGGACAAGGTATGGGCCATTTGAGGTGCCCCAGCACCCAAGGGCATAACTGAACTTCAGGCCTTCTTGGGACTATTGAACTTTTACCATGCCTTCCTCCCCCATAAGGTGGCGGTAGCGGAGCCCCTACACAGAATCATGGACAACCGGCGCCTTGGGTGTGGGGCCAGCACCTGGAGGCCGCATTCCAGGCAGTCAAGGACTTCCTCGTTTCAAACTCGGTCTTGGCACACTTCGATGAGAGGCTGCCGGTGGTGCTAGCAAGCGATGCCTCGCCCTATGGCATTGCCCTACGGCTCACTGCAGCCGAGTGGAACTAATCGCAGATCAACAATGAGGGTCTGGCAATTGTGAAGGGAGAAAAAAAATCATGAAGGGAGTAAAAAAAATCCATGATTTCTTGTACCCTTACCGTGGTGACTGACCACAAGCCATTGCTCGGCCTGTTTGCCCCCAAGAAGCAACCCCCCAAGTGCTGTCTCCCCACTCCTTGGGTGGTCATTTTCCTCGCTGGCTACCAGTATGCACTGATCCACCGCCCTGGGAAGGCGATGGGCCACGCGGACTCCCTCAGCAGCCTACCACTACCAGAAACAGGCCCCGACCCAACACCCACGCAAGAGGTTATGAACCTGGAACTGCTTCCCGACCGCCCCATTCAGGCACAAGAAGTTGCGCACCATTCCACAAAAGATAGGGTCATCTCCCAGGTCCTGGACTGGGTGTGGAGGGGATGGCCCAGCAGCAGCCCCAGGCCAGAATTCGCTGGCTACACAACCCACAAAAGTGAACTGTCGGCCCACAAGGGGTGCCTGTTATGGGGAAGCAGGGTCATCGTTCCCCAGCCCCTCTGCAAAAGGGTCCTCACAGCCCTACACGAGACACACCCAGGGGTAGTGAGAATGAAGGCCCTTGCCAGGAGTTATGTGTGGTGGCCGGGGATTGACCGAGAGATAGAGGCCTGGATCAAACACTGCCAGGCCTGCCAAGAATCCCACCCAGGTCCCCCAAGGGGTGAGGATATTTCACCCCTCCCATTGCGAGAATCTGCTGATGTTTCAGAAAGGAGGGGGCGGATTTTGCTCATTACTTATTCCGCTCCAGCCTGACTTCAAGGGGAGTCTGAGTGTTATCTGTGTATAGGTAAGGTCACTGCTCATGCAGCTGTAACACTCAGTGCAGTCCAGCGTCTCCATTTAATCTGTAGTTAGTTTGTATAGTAGCTGTAGAGAATAAAAGAAGTTCTTCTACAGAAGCTGTCGTCCGTGTGGTTCATGCTCTGCTGTGCTCCGCTGACTACTGGAAGTGAGTTTGGTGCTCACAGCTCAGAGTTGTGAGTCCACAGCACTTAGACCTGCTTCCTGCGTGGAAGGTCTCTGGAAGCGCTTTCCAGCTCGCCTGGCCCAGTCAGGGCTGAAGAGGTTGAGCCCAGTCGGTGGCACTGGCTCAAAGGCGAAGCTGACAAGCGGCCCAGTCCAGTCCTGGGAGTCTGCCCAAGCACCATGGTCACGCCTGCACCTGGACTTCGCTGGCCCCTTTCAGGGGAAAACATTCTTCATAGTGGTGGACTCCTGCACCAAATGGCTGGAGGTCACACTGATACCATCTATTTCTACGGCCACAGCCATCTGTTTGCAGGTAGGTAGGCTGTTTGCAACCCATAGGCTCCCTGATACCCTCATCTCGGACAACAGAACTGCATTTATGTCAGAAGAATTCCAGACCTTCACAGCACAGAACACCATCCGCCACATCTGCTCAGCACCATTCCACTCTGCCACCAACGGCCAAGCAGAGTGCATGGTGTGGACAACCAAGGACACCCTCCGCTGTATGACACAAGGGGACTGGGAGTACTGCCTCGCTGCATTCCTTCTAGCACAGCACAGCACCCCCAGCACAACGACTGGCCAGAGCCCAGCTGAACTAGTAATGGACCAGTGCCTCGCAATTAGACTGGACCGCCTTCACCCTGACAGAGCTCAGGATGAGGAAATGGCGGGGAATGGCAGAAACCCCCGGACCTTCGTGGCCCAGGACCCAGTGTACGCAAAGAATTTTGAGGCAGGCCCGTCATGGGTACCTGCCACAGTCACCAGGGTGACTGGTCCCGTGTCGTACAAGGTGCTAACTGAGGGGGGCGGGCAATGCTGGCGCCGCCACTGCGACCAGATATGACGATTCCCAGGAGAAAACCAGGAGGAGGGTGCTACTATGAGCTGAATAAAGAGCATAAAATTCACACTTGACTCCAAGTATATTTCAAATTCAAAGTGCTGTTTTTCACCTAAAGGTAAAGGGACCCCTGACTGTTAAGTCCTGTTTCGAATGACTCTGGGGTTGTGATATTCATCTCACTTTGTTGGCCAAGGGAGCCGACGTTTGTCCGCAGACAGTTTTTCTGAGTCATGTGACCAGCATGACTAAGCTGCTTCTGGCGAAACCAGAGCAGCGCATGGAAAACCTTAAATACAGCAATACCTCCAGGGCCACATCTTTCCATGTAACCTACTCAGACCTTGAGATCATCTTCTGAGGCCCTTCTTTGTGTGTCTCCTCCTTGAGAGGTCCGGAGGTTGGCAACACGAGAATGGGCCTTTTCTGCATTGGCTCCCCACTTGGGGAATGCTCTCCCCAGGGAAGTTCACCAGACACCTTCATTAGGTGGCAGGCAAAAATGTTCATTTTTAAGCAGGTTGATTAACATTCAATGCCCTTTTAAAATGTGTTGGGGATTATTGGCTCATTCTTGTTTTTGTTTTTATTATGTATTTTATGCTTTTATATTTTAATTTTAATATTGTGAACTGCCCTGAGACCTGTGAGTATAGGGTGGAATAAATAATAATAATAATAATAATAATAATAATAATAATAATAATAATGCTTTAGGGTCTGTTTAGCATGTAAAGCCTTAACTAGATTTGTTCATTAATTCATTAAAATTTTTCTCTCTATACACAAACACACAATTTAAAACGGACAAGACAGCTCATGACAGATACATAGGAAATAAATCCATGAAAAAACCAGCAGCACAGAATTAAAATAACAAAAAGGGTTTTCTTCATCAGCCTCCTAAAGTGTCACCGTCCTGCTGCTGCTGAAAACCCCTTGGTGTTATTCCTGGGGCAATGGGTCCTGTATTCACAAGTCCCCCCATTTTCCTATCAAAGTGATAGACCAGCAGGGAAGGGTCCAGATCTCGCTCTGTGTGTCCCTACAACCAGTATACATCTGTCGGGATGGGAGTTTATTTACTCTCAGCACTCATGTGGTCGCTGACCTTTCTGCCAAGATTCATCCAGCCTGTCTCTTGCTTCCAGTTCTTTTCCATTTTATGCTGTGAACAGCCTTCACTGAAAGCACATAGATAACTTCAAGGAGCATCAACTCGGATGAGTTACTGACTGAGCTAAAGAACCACAACCTCGAAGGGAAAGGCTCTTTGTTTCATTATCCATCTTTCTTTTCTAAAGTCATCTCATCTCTTCAAAGGGTGCATTTTGAACAATAGGAGGAAGGCGAGGGGAAAGGAAAGTTGTTCAAGAGAACTGCTTGGTGGATGCACAAAATAACTAGCCTGGGCATGTGAGCAGATCCATCACAACTGGTGACTTATTCAGAGTCCTTCAGCTATAGATCAGAATGCTTCATGGTGAATTACGGCAGGTGGGCATCTATTTCTCCTCTTTATTGTGTGTGTGGTGGCAGGAGCAGTTTATCTTCAAAGACATTCTTCTTTTGAGCTGTTCCTTGGAGCCCTTCATAAATATTATCCAAATTTTGCTGGTAGCAGCAGGGCTTGTTGTCCAAGAGTTCAAAACAGACCATCTCAGACGCTAATAGGCAACAGCCAGCAGCAGCCAGATCGAAGGAGCATTGTGGGACAGCTCATGGTGCACCCGGGGGGGGGGGTAGGCATCCCAAACTTCTGTTGACTGGTTGCTCCAATGACTTAACACCATAAATTCATCTGAAATAAATTTTGAAACAAATTTTATGTACCATTCCTGAGGAACTTTGAGGAAAGCAGCATTTCAAGAAGACTACAAAAAACACCCCCTAAGTAGTTTTGCTTGGCAGTGGCCTTATCCCAGAACATCCAGCCTAGTAGTTTGAAAACTTTTGTAGATCACTACCTCCTTGGATCCTATAAAAAGCATTATTCAGAACTGTGATTTGTATGACTCACCAAGGAATATAATAACACTATAAAATTCAAAACAGTAACAATTAATTGCACGTTATTATTTCCCCAACCTAGCAGTTCGAAAGCACCCCCGGGTGCAAGTAGATAAATAGGGACTGCTTACTAGCGGGAAGGTAAACGCCGTTTCCGTGTGCTGCGCTGGCTCGCCAGATACAGCTTGTCACGCTGGCCACAAGACCCGGAAGTGTCTGCGGACAGCGCTGCCCCCCCCCTTAAGCGAGATGGGGGCACAACCTCAGAGTCGGACACGACTGGCCCATACGGGCAGGGGTACTTTTACCTTTTTTTTTTATTTCCCCAGGGGCAGTACTTTGGGAACCGCTGATGGTAATTTATGGACCTAATATGTATCTAAAGCCATTTGCCACTGTTGCTGTATGTAGGTTTTATTTTATTTGTTTTTTATCTTATATTTTTGAAATGTACATCCAGGTTTTTTCCTTTAATTTTTTTTGAGGGGTCCCCAAGCGAGTGGAGCCATAAGCTATAGCTTGTTTAGCTTATACGTAAATCTGTCACTGGCTGTGGAGTAATGAAATCTGCTGATTTATGGAAGCTTCCAAAAGCAGTGATGTCCATGAGGCAGTGCAGGAGGAGCTGGAGTGGCCCAGGCCTCCTCCAGGAAGCTCCAGGGGGAAAACAAGGTGGTTCTTCCCAAGACTTCTGTGGCTCCTTGTGGATGATCATGTTTAACCCAAGACGTTGGAGCCAGTAAATTATTAAAAGCCATTCAAAGGTACTATCTCTTTGTCTCCCATCAATAATGCAAATAAAAAGAGACGTTCCATTGATTAAATGACAAGTTCCCCTACAAGCTTGAAGGAATTTTGCCAAACATGGGCCAATAAAACATCTGTGGGCTGGAAGGAGAACTATGGTCGTCCTGAAAAATGGAAAGACCCAGTCAAAATGCTGCTTTCACAGAAGGCGTTTAAATAATCAGGAGAGATTCATGGCGTACATGCTGGCGAGTAATGACTTTTTCTTCTTATTCTTCTTAAAAATGATTGACAATGCAAAGAAAAATATGACCAGACATTAGTCAGGTGTGTTCTCTTTATTCACTGCCTCTTCTTTTGGAAAGGTAAAGATTACAGTCTTCTGGTCAGACTCCTGACTCAGGAACAGCCAGCGGAGGGGGGGTGTGTGGGCACCTAGCTTCTCAGCCTAACCTACCTCACAGGACTGTTGTGGGGAATAAATGAGGGGAGGGGGGGAACCAAGGATAAAAAGGGTAGGATATAAATGCCATAAATAAATAATAAGTGTTGTCTGGGGTCAAAATCCTATCTTGCCATAAAGTGGAAATCTCCTTTGGGTAGAAAATACACTTGAGGCTTAAATGCAAATTTAAGTAGATTTATTTCCCATCCTGAGCTGTGGGATCATAAGGCATAGTCTAACATTTTGTCTGCCTCCTCAGCTCTTTGCTGGCAAAGATAGCTCAGTCGGTACTGTAGGAGACTCTTAATCTCAGGGATGTGGGGTTAGGCCCCACACTGGGTAATAGATTCCTGCTTTGCAGGGGGCTGGACTGGATGACCCTTGTGGTCCCTTCTAGCTCAACAATTCCATGATTCTATGAAATCACCAAAGTGGATCAATAATAAGCAAGGCTGAGAATGTGGGCAGGCAGGCAGACTTGTAGAGGTGTAGGAAATTATTGTAGAAGATTGGCTCTGCTTGACTTTAAGACAAAGAGTTCCTGAAGTTTCCCCGTTGTTATCAGGTTATTATCCCCCTTAGCCCATCAAAACAAGAAGTTCCTGTTTATAAGGCAGCCTCAGCTGCGTCAGGTTTCCTTCCTTCCTTCCTTCCTTCCTTCCTTCCTTCCTTCCTTCCTTCCTTCCTTCCTTTTTTCCACTTGCTGAACAAAACTCTGCAATACACAGGCCTTGTTGAAAAAGCAAGCACCATCTCCTGAATGCAAATAATCACAAAAAATGGAGATTAAGACCCAGAAATCAGATGAGAGAATTGATGACAATGACTGCTCCCCACTTAAAACGGGGGGCGCCCTTTGCGGGGACGCGTGCAGCCCTGGATCTGGAGTGGCCCCATAAGCATAGGCTTTGCCTTCCCTCAGGTGGGATACCTGGAGGTCCCCACCTACCCCAGTGAGTTGTCCAATCCCACCTGGGGGAAGCGTTGCCAGGGAAACCAGGCCAGGTAGGGGGATGGATTACCTGCCCACACAATAGAGGGTGGATCTTAATTGGTAATCCTCACTTGGCTCCAGAGCTTCTCCCACCCTACCCACCCTCAGTTAATGTCTTCTTTTGCAGGTTAACTTTTCTTCATAGGTTTTGCAGGTTAACCTGTCTCCACAGGTATGCGGGCGCTGCTACGATAAGGTCGCTGTTAAAGGGCCGGAAAGGAATTTCCCTGCATTGGCAGGTTTCGCCTTTCCCGTAGCAAAACGTCACAACTTTGGCGGTATCAGGCCTTGGGCGGAATCCTTTAGTCCATCTTCCTCTTTGCGGCGGCGATACCAGGGTTCCCCGTTAAAGGGGTTTTTGAAGGGAGGCTTTGGCCGTACACCGAAAGGTCGTCATTGCTCTCCCCTGCGGCGGCGTAACGGGGGCGGCTCTCTCTGCTTGAACATATGTTCTCCAGAGCTGGCCCATCCCCCCCCCCACACACTGGATAACCCTGATGCTCCCTAGGTCCCCGGCTGGGGACTAGGGAGGGAGAACGCCCAATGCCTGAGCCAAGGTCTACCCACATTTGAAATTTAATAAAGTTGTGGCCAATTTAATCCCATAGCACGTTGTCTAGAGTCGTTATTCCACATGACGGGGGGGGGGGGGGGACCACTCGGGATCTGGGGACTCCGCCTGTCCACGCAATCTGCACGACATGCACCTTTAATATCTGCAAAGCGCTGAGGATTCTATAAATGAAAAGCAAATTTGACAAATAAAAGATATTTTCAAATGCTTTTGTCTGCTTTGTTGTACACATCCCTGGACAGTCCCAAGAAAATGGAGAAGCTTTCTGTTAAGAACTTGCTTGTTGGTGTGCCATGAGGAAGCATCCGAATGTTCCGTGCTTGAGTTATAGCAGGGCCAAAGGAACCCCCAGTGCCCTTGTGATTTGTGATGCTCCCTTAGCTACTTTTGGACTCTCAGGTGTCCTTTGAGGCGCAAGTTAATTCTGTGTCCAAGGCAGCTATCTACCAGCTCCATCTGGTAGACAGGCTGAGACCCTCACTGCCCGCAGACTGTCTCGCCAGAGTGGTGCATGCTCTGGTTATCTCCAGTTTGGACTACTGTTATGCGCTCTAAGTGGGGCTACCTTTGAAACTGACCCAGAAACTACAACTAATCCAGAATGCGGCAACTAGACTGGTGACTGGGAGCAGCCGCCGAGACCATATAGCACCAGTCCTGAAAGACCTACATTGGCTCCCAGTACATTTCCAAGCACAATTCAAAGTGTTGGTGGCTGACCTTGAAAGCCCTAAGCCGCCTCAGCCCAGTATACCTGAAGGAGCGTCTCTACCCCCATCGTTCAGCCACTGAGGTCCACTGAGGTCAGCCACTGAGGTCCAGCGCCGAGGGCCTTCTGGTGGTTCCCTCACTGCGAGAAGCGAAGTTACAGGGAACCAGGCAGAGGGCCTTCTTGGTAATGGTGCCCGCTCTGTGGAATGCCCTCCTACCAGATGTCAAGGAAATAAACAGCTATCTGACATTTAGAACACATCTGAAGGCAGCCCTGTATCGGGAAGTTTTTAATGTTTGTTGTTTAAATGTGTTTTTAATCTTTTGTTGGAAGCCACTTAGAGTTGCTGGGGAAACCTAGCCAGATGTGCTGGGCATAAATTATTATTATTATTATTATTATTATTATTATTATTATTATTATTATATTATTATTATTATTATTATTTATTATTATTACAGTATTGGATTAAGTGACTGTGCTTCAGCTAAGGGTGGACCTTGTGGGTGTCATTAAGGGCCTCCTACCACTTTTCCTTTATAAATGTGGGCACCATAGATTTATCATCAAAAGGATATGCAATGGGTGGTCATTTCTGCAAGACTTAAAATGCTGTCTGGCATTGGTGTGGCAATACAGTGTGGCATTGGTGTATGGGTGTGTTTGTATGAATGTGCATGGATGTATTTGAATGGGGAGGATGGATGAGTGAGAGAAAGAATGGGGGCAGAATGACCTACCAATAGGTCCTACCAATGAGTGCAGATTTCCCTGCCCACTTTTTGCACGGACTTCGCTTATCATGGACATGCAGCTCTTGGAAGGTTAGCCATGAGAGGCACCATGATGCCTCTGAATCCCCATTCAGCCCACCTTGGGCCAGTCACTGCTTTTCAGCCTAACCTACCTCACAGGGCTGTTGTGAGGATAAAATGGAGAGAGGCAGAACCTGCTTGGCAGGGGGTTGGACTCGATGGCCCTTGTGCTCTCTTCCAACTCTATGATTCTATGTACACAATTCAGATACTCACTGTCAGTAACATTTGAGGTCTGAAATTATTGTGTGTGGCAGTGTTGTCTAATATCCAGCATCAAAGGTTTCTAATTATGTGAAGGGGAAACCTGTGACCCCTTATCCCTCACCCGGAGGTTCAAAGTAACAATGAGCCACTTTGTGAAAGTGAAGAAAGAACTGTGAGGGGGTCTTTCTCCCATCCTCTGGACACCCTGGGAAACTCAAGAAACCTGCTGTACCTGGAACTGGCTGTGGAGAGTGCAGCTGTGGGCAGCCAGAGGAAGTGCCGTTCACCTTGAGCCTGCCCATAAAAGCAAATCTAGGGAGATGTCTTGTGACATTTGAAGATGGCTATCATATCTCCTCTCAGTTTCCTCTTAACTATGTTAAACATACCCAAATTCTGTTGATGAAGCCTAGAAGAGTATTAGTTGCATCACATTGTTGACTGTTTAGCTTGTGGTCTGCTAAGATCCCTAGATCCACATGTGCTACTGGCCAGGTAGGTGTCTCCTATCTTATATTTGTGCAGCTGGTTCTTCCTGCCTAAGTACAGAACCTTACACTTGTCCCTATTGAAATTCATTTTGGCCTAGTTAGTTTTGGCCCAGTTCTCCAATCTGTTAAAGTCATATTGAATCCCATTTCTATCCCCTGCAGCCTTAAGTTCATCAAGCTTTTTGAAGTTGACCTTCTTAAATGTCAGAAACGTTCCCTTACTGACAAGTGGAGAAGAGGCAGACACAGAGGAAGAAGAGAGAGAATTCCTAAGGGAGGGAGAAGCAGTTAGCAGCAATAATGTGACCCCGGTACACAGAGAGCAAGACAGGGAGGCACAGCGTGAAGGAATGCAACTTGCAAGCTCTGATAATGAAGAGGAGGAGTAGTAGTAGTAGTAGTAGTAGTAGTAGTAGTAGTAGTAGTAGTTTGGACTTGATACCCTGCCTTTCACTCCCCTTAAGGAGTCTCAAAGCGGCTAACCATCTCCTTTCACAACAAACACTCTGTGAGGTGAGTGGGGCTGAGAGACTTCAGAGAAGTGTGACTAGTCCAAAGTCACCCAGCAGCTGCATGTGGAGGAGCGGGGAATCAAACCCGGTTCACCAGAGTCCACCGCTCTTAACCACTGCACCACAACAGAAGGAGAGAAAGAGATAGGGGAAGTAGAATTGCCCCGAACTCGTAGATTAACTAGGCTAGCAGAAAAGCGCGGGCCTGGGTAAAAGAGAAGGTGGCGGCTTCCCTGTTGGGGACGGAAGGGGAGGAGCCTAGTTCTGGCAACTGGATCATCGAATGAGGAATGATTTATCTGAGCTCCGACCGGAGCTCTCTGTATTGAACAATAAATCTGGAATAATGACCTGTTTGAAGTTGTGTCGTGTGTGGGAGAGACGCCAAACCAGTCCAGAGCGCATGTTTGACTACACTCAGTTTTCCCTTACGATGAAAACCAGGAGGACATGATCACTTCCTCCCAAGTTTCTGAGTACTTCCACTTCATTGATCATCTCCTCCCTGTTGATGAGGACCAGGTCCAAGACAGGTGATCCCCTTGTGGCTCCTTTCACCTTATGGGAAATGAAATTGTCAGCGAGGAAATGGAGGAATTTGTTGGACCTGACATAGTTTTGTCTCAATTCAGGAATTGGTTTGGAAAGTACAAATTGTTTATTGAAATGAATTTCTCCTTCATACCTACCCAAGGCTACCCCCAAATACACTTTCTGAAATGCAGTGACCAAATTTGTGACACATTCAATTTAAATTTTACTGCATATAAATGTCAAATCATTTTCTCCCACTTTGCACTACTAGTAACAGAAAACCTTATAAAAATGCTTCGATTTTGAATTTTGGGGGAAATTGAGTTGTTGAATTGTTATAAAATTTTAGGGTGCACATACATAGCTGACACACATTCCACAGAAAACCAATCCTTCACCGTTCAAATTTTAGGAAACATTCCTGGGAAAATTACACATTATTTTAGCACACAGAGCAATCCTTACAGCCATCTTGGCTTTTCTAATTACTCCTCTCTCTGCAGAAGGAGATATCTTGGAGAAACCTTTTCCAGTCGTTCTTGTCACTTAACAAATTCTGTGACCTGGATTCAAGAACAAAGTAGTTACCATCTCAAAAGAATGGCCAGGCTGCCCAGGTAAAACATTATCGGGTATCCTGGCAGACAGGAGAGAAGCCACACACAAATTTGTGTTGTAGACTGCCTCTTGTGATGCTTTTTGGGTGGTCTTTGGCTAAGGGGTTGGGCAATTTCAAAAGGTTCCTGCACACTTTGATCAGGGTCTCTCTTACTTCCGTGCAAGGGGGGGCGCCCTCTGTTGCAACAGAAAAATAAAGACCTGCCTTGCTTTCCACTGGATCCTGCCTCCATCCATTCATCTCTGACAGATCATGGAGACCCAGTCCCTTGGGGATTTGAGCAGCAAAAGCCAACCCCTCTATTTTCCTATATCAGCTGCAGGAACAGAAACACTTTTTGTCCCTTAAAGTTCAGATTTAGCTTTTTAACATCATTAAGCCTTTGGTCAGATGGCATGTTAAGATACTGATCACTTCTAAAGCCTACAATTTCAGACCTACTGCAGCCAAATAGAGTATAAGTGCTGGGCTGTTTGAAGCCATCCAACAGGAGTTAGTAAATACAATGGGTGTGTGCACACCCCAATATTTGTCTTGGACTCAGCTACATTCTTCACAATAATACGTTTTGAATGTGTTATAAATATCTAACGCTAGATGGCGCAAGAGAGCAAAAAGGAGTTCATGTAGATTTTTACATACACTTTCCCTCCCTTTTGTATAACAATTTAATTTATGTCTTATTTATAGCATTTTCAACCTGTGTCTAGAACCACCCCTTGTCTCTTTATCTGGGCATTAAAAAAAAAAGCTGTTTTTGAGTTGCTCTGTCCACTTAGTTTTGGAGTCTGTGCTCTCTCTGCTTAGATCTGTGATTTGGGTTCCAAGCCGCTCTGCATAAAATTAATCTTTATGCTCCCCACTAATGTAAACACCCTGAATTGGGTCTGGAAGTGAACTGGCAGCCAGTGCAACTGTTTTAAAACTGGGGTTATACAAATGCTAAATTGAACTCCACTCCATAATCTGACTGCTGCATTTCGGACCAGCTGAAGTTTCTGAGTCATTTCAAGGGCAGCCTCAGGCTCAGTGCTTTGAAATAATCCAGTCTGGAATTTTAAGAAATAAATAATGTACAAAAATGCATTATTTCTTACAGAACATGTTTTGCAAACATGCAGAGCAATGCACACAAAAATGAATACAAAATTTTGTGCAGATAGTTTTTTCTAAAAGAAAAATAATAAGAATGCAAACTGATGCAGAGATGAGGTAAACTGAATTTAGGACTGGAATAAAGAGAAACAAGAAGAAACTGCATTTATGAAATCTGAGGACCCCTCTCATCTCCAGGAGAACTCACGGTGAGGATCATTTCCTGTGTCTCTACCTGAGACTGCTCTGCCGCTCCACGACAGGAGATTCAACACAGCACTAAAACCAGCCAATGCACTCAGGGAGCTGCAGCCTTTTTAGGAATAAATTCATGGCAGTAATTTAATGGCACGAGATGTTATATCTGCATTTCCTTATAAATGTTGTGTTTCATAAACCAAGCAAAAAGCGGATTGGAAATACAGGAACAAACCTGAGCACAATCTACTTGATTGATACCACTGTGAATTATGGTGTTGGTATATTTGAGACCCTGCAGTAGAATGAATACTGTAGTGTCTGTACCCTTGGACCAATGAAAGAAAACAGAATTTCAGTGCTGTTTTGCAAAAGACTCCTTGTTGCTAAGCATTATAAAGTGGTGTCATTTATATTAATAATTTAAATTAAAATGTGCATCTACCTGTAATGTTTCTTTGTTCCTTGAGTCAGCCAATAATCCTGATATCAACTAATCCAGAATGCGGCAGCTAGACTGGTGACTGGGGGCGGCCACCGAGACCACATAACACTGGTCCTGAAAGAGCTACATTGGCTCCCAGTCCGTTTCCAAGCACAATTCAAAGTGTTGGTGCTGATCTTGAAAGTCCTAAGCCGCCTCGGCCCAGTATATCTGAAGGAGCGTCTCCACCCCCATTGTTCTGCCTGGACACTGAGGTCCAGCGCCAAAGGCCTTCTGGCAGTTCCCTGTGAGAAGTGAGGTTATGGGAACCACGCAGAGGGCCTACTCAGTAGTTGAACCCACCCTGTGGAGCGCCCTCCGATCAGATGTCAAGGAGATAAAGAACTATTAGAAGACATCTGAAGGCAGCCCTGTTTAGGGAAGTTTTTAATGGTTGATGTTTTAATGTACTTTTTTTCTGGAAGCCACCCAGAGTGGCTGGGGAAAACCAGCCCGATGGGTGGGGTATAAATAATAAATTATTATTATTATTATTATTATTATTATTATTATTAGGCTTTGTTTAAGATGCTTTGGAGCCAAATGTTGCATGACCAATCTTATTTACGTGGTAGACTTTTATCAGGGAACTGTCCCATGCAAGCTCTTTGTAGGTCTCTTGATTTCAATAAGAACATGGGTGACCTTCCAGATATTGATGAACACCAGTTCCCATCAACACTAACCACCGGCCACACTGATTGAAAGTGATGGGAGTCGGAATCCAAGAACATCGGAAAGACCTCAGGTTTCTCTAGGTAACCTGCCCCAAGCTATATAGCACTTTGAAGGTCACAATTGGCTCTGTGAAGTGGGCACAGGAAAGACTTCCATTATATTATGTCTTGTGAGTCATAGGAAGCTGCCTTATAACATGTCAGGCTATTGGTCTATGTAGATCAGTACTGTCTACACTGATTGGCAATGACTCTCCAGGACTTCAGATGGGGCATCTCTCCCAGACTTACCTGGACATTGAAGTTGGGGACCTTCTGCATGCAACGCAGATGCTCTATCACTGAGCTATGGCTCTTCCAAGTCTGGTGCCTTAAAGTTCCTCAAATATGTCACCCATAATGTCCACCTCACCTGACCTCTAGTGAAACTGAAACTGTCACGCTCCCCTAAATCCACCTCTGCAGGCATCTTCTGTATGATGTTTTTGAGACAATATTCTTTCCTTAATTACAATCAAGAAACAAGCATCTTAGGGTCGAATCCCCACAAATAGGGTGGATAATTTTTAGAGTCTGTTTGCACACAGCTCTAGTTAAAACCATCCAAGCTAAGAACACCGTTGGTTTCTGTTAGATAGTGGGTAGACATAGGAGACGACGCAGCAATTTCTTCAAAGCAGCTCTTTATTTGTAAGCTGGAACAGAACTGAACAGCAAACAGCTCAGCCGGCCTGCTTTTATAGGCAGCCGGCTGTCAACATTGTAGCAACAACAACCCAGAGTTTCCCTCCTAAAGTAACTGACGTGGACCTGAGTGAAAACTATATACACGCTACTCCTGGTGGCCAGGGTGAGAACTTCAATACATAACACCCCTCCCCACCGAGATAAGGCATTAGTTACAATCATAGTGGTTCCATTACATACAGCAATACCCTTATTGGTTTCAGTAAGGCACATAAGCATATTAATTGACCCTATTCACCATACAGCTTTACATGTGCAGTTTGTCCAGTGAACATAGTCTTTTAAATATGCTGGGCGCTTGGAAAACCTGCTGGATCGCCAAGAGCCAGTACTAGAGTCCGGGTGGCCTTCCGATTCTGGCTGCAACTGTGGTGTGACCAAATGTGGCATTGAGCCCAAGTTCCCTGGCTCTGCTGCTGTCGAAGGAACCGCCGTGAACGGACTTGGCGGACGGTCAGGCATGGTGGTGGTCTGAGTCTCTGGAGAGCCAGGCAGACCCATTGAAATGGCTTGGCTCGGATTCATGCCCTCAGTTTGTGAGGAAGATGTAGGTGGAGCCTCGCCTTCCATTAACGACTGCTCCGGAGCTGGGGCCACAGTTGGGGGCACAGTGGTAGTGTCCAAATCCCCAACCCTGTGCCTTAGCTGGTCTATGTGCCGGCGCCACAAGTGTCCATTCTCGAGTGCCACCTGGTACAAATGGGGCCCTGTTACTCCCACTAC
Organism: Podarcis gaigeae; assembly: GCF_964106915.1. Classification (NCBI taxonomy): domain Eukaryota; kingdom Metazoa; phylum Chordata; class Lepidosauria; order Squamata; family Lacertidae; genus Podarcis; species Podarcis gaigeae. The sequence continues at coordinate 1,495,568 of NC_139690.1, forward strand.
CGTGGCTGGCACCCAAGGAATGTCCCCCACAAAGTTCTGGGCCTCGGTAGTGGTGGAGGGCATCAGGGCCACCTCCAGCCATTTGGAATAGGCGTCCACCACTACCATAAAGGTGCGGCCATGAAAGGGGCTGGCATGATCGATGTGTACCCTCAACCAGGGTGCCTTGGGCATCTCCCAGGTGTTAACCTTAGCTGCCGGTGGTGCGGATCTCAACTCTTGGCATGCTTGACAGGAGGCAATCCACAAAGTGAAATGAAGTCCATGTTAGGCCACCAGACGTAACACCGAGCCAATGCCTTCCTTTTGACGATTCCCAGGTGGCCGATGTGCAGAGCCTCAAGGACGTGTTGGCGGAGTCTTTGGGGAACCAAGACTCGGTCTCCCCACAGTAGGCAGCCGCGATGAGCCGAGAGCTCGTGCTGTCTGGTTGCAAACGGCTAGAACTCTGGTGCGAAGGACCCTTCCGGCCACCCCCTCCACACCCGTTGAGCACACGTTTGATGGTGAGGTCCTGGGCAGATGCAGAGGCTGTGTCGGCGACTGATACTGGTGCTGCTGGGAGGTCCTCAATTAGCAGGAGTGATGAAGCAGGAGCCGGGTCTTCCAGAAGCGCTGGAAAAAGGCAACGACTGAGAGCATGGGTGTGGCCCATCGATTTTCCAGGGCGATGGACAAGCTGGTAGCTGTAAGCTGCCAGAAAGACAGTCCATCATAGCATGCATGGTGAGAGGACCGGTGGAGTTGGTCAGTCACCGGCGAGGAGGCCCAGGAGCAGCTTGTGGTCAGTAATGATGTCGAAGGTTCTCCCATAGAGGTATTCGTGGAACCTCTTTACTCCAGCCACAAGTGCCAGTGCCTCCTTGTCAAGCTGACTGTAATTCCGTTCGGCCGGAGACAGCATCCGGGAGGAGTAGGCGAGCGGTGCTTCCCTACCATCTGGAAACCGGTGACTGAGGAGGGCACCGATGCCAAAGGGCGAGGCGTCACAAGCGAGGACCAGTGGCCTGGCTTCACTATACTGTACCAGCACACTGTTCGATGAGAGGAGGGCTTTGACTAAGTTGAAGGTCACCATTTCCCGATGATCCCAGGACCACGGTACCTTTGAGCTGAGGAGGCGGTGTAGAGGCTCGGCTAGTGTTGCTTTGTGGGGCAGGAACATGTTGTAGAAGTTGAGCAGCCCCAGGAACACCTGCAACTCCGCCTTGCTTTTTGGAATTGGGGCCAGTGTTAAATAGTGGGTAGACACAGCAAACGACACAGTGATTTCTCCAAAGCAGCTCTTTATTCGTAAGCTGGAACAGAACTGAACAGCAAACAGCTCAAGCTGGCCTGCTTTTATAGGCAGTCGGCTGTCAACATTGTAGCAACAACAACCCAGGGTTTCCCTCCTAAAGTAACTGACGTGGACCTGAGTGAAAACTATATACACGATACTCCTGGTGTCCAGGTTGAGAACTTCAATACATAACTGTTTCAGTCATAGTAATGAAATCATTAGTTATGTATGGTGCATAGATGAGCTTACATCTTCCTCTGTGGGGCAAAATGGCTTATTTTAGCAATCTCAAATCAGCTCCAGGGTGGTGGTGGAATAGAATAGGAGAAGGGTTAGAAATCAATCAGCATCAAGCAAAATTCTGAATTAGCCCCAGGCTACACAGGGGAGATGAGGATTGTGGAAGGAAATCTGAGCTCTGGATACACTAAATACATAAGAGCATAAAAAAACCCCTTCAGTTTGGGGTGGGGAGAAGCCGGTTCTAGTAAACCTTACTTATAAAATATAGTTGTTATTTCCCTGCAGTGAGCAGACAGGGCAAAACAAAGGTCAGTTATTATATTGTTGGGCACTATGTTGAATTCAGCAGATGTGAGTCATAATTACCAGGTTATACGTGATGCTACTGTGTGAAAATGTCTGTAGTCACTTGGATTCCAAAGGATCTCTCAGGGACAGGCTCGGAAGCCTGGAGGGGGTAGTAACACCTGCTAGAAATGGGGGATTGGCCTAATGGCTGTTGGTGTCACAGCAAATCAGTGCAGATAATTGTGCAAAATACATAAAATTGACGCATATCTTGTAATAAGATGCAACAAGCACAGGCAGGGGTCTGAATGATTGGCAGGGTTTGGAAATGGAAGACCCTGCAGTGTTCAAAAAAATGTTACTGGCAAGTCTGATTCTCCAAACAAATTCAGGCTGCTGGGTTGGCATGTAAGCCTTACTTCTCCTCCTCCTGGTTCTATATAAACCTTTCAGCTAGAATCCATCTGAAGTTCTTACATGGTCTGAGTCATCAGATTAATACAAATAGGTCTCCTCCTTGTGTGAATGGGGATTTATTTTTATTTTTATTTTTTAGCTTAACAGCAAACATTTCCCTTTATTCAAAATGTCTTGTTCAAACCCAGCACTCCTGCTGGCAGATGTTTTGTGCTAACTTGCATGAATCTTGCAAGTAGGTTTAAGGTTAAGGGCAGGAGCTTCTCTGCCATGGAAATGTACAGAAAGCAGAACAGACAGCATATAGGGAGTTGGAAGCTCAGCAAAAGGAAGAAGCAGCCAAGGACAAGTCAATCTAGGAAGTGCTGAGTGAGGGGGTAGATAAAAGTTGAAAAGTGGCATTGCTGAACTTCAGAAATGAGCTACCTACTCCCAAACAGAAATAGCAAACTTTTAACATATGAGAGAAAAAATCCTTCTAAATATCAGTTATACTCATACATAAGTTATTTAGGCTCCAATTAGGAACAGCAAAATTCTGAGTACTTTCAGAGCCCCAATTTAGCTTTTGTTCTTACAGGATACGTTGTGAGTCCCTTGCTTCTTACTAGGGATGTAAGAAGGTTTCACGGAGAGACCCTTGGTCAGCCTCCTGGTGAGCCAAAAGAGCTGCTGGAGTGTCATGCAGTTAGGAGAGGGAGTGGAGAGCTGAAGGTTAGAACCTGACACCGAAACAGTCAGATGGGGCTGTCTGTCTGTGAGAGCTCAGACAGGCACACTGCCATGTTTTCTGAGAAGTTTATGTATGCCTACTGTACATTGTTTAATGCATTAATATTCCACCTTTCTCTGCCATGGAGTTCAAGGTGGCTTACACAGTGCTTCCCCTTCTCATTTAATCCCCACAGCAACCTTGTGAGGTAGGTTAGGCTGAGAGTGAGTAACTGGCCCAAGGTCACCCAGTGAGCTTCATGGCCAAGTGGGGATTCGAACTCCCATCTCCGAGGTCCTAGTCTGATGCTCCAACCACTACACTCACCTGGGTCTTTATACAGGGCCTTAGCTGGTTTTCAACCAATGGATTTGCGTCTTGAGGCCCCAAGCCACCCCCCATGAAATAACTATACACAGACACAGAATTAAAGTTGATGGGTAACATTAAGGCCACAACTTTATTGACTGCAAATTAAATGTGAGTGGTATTGGCATAGGCATTGGCTGAAGACTGTAACAGACTACTGCCCCAGTTAACAGAGTCTATGGGGCAGCGACATTGGGGTTTTGCCCAACAGAAGCTTACTGCAAGGTTCCTGTGATCCTGGCATGGCCCTTGCCCATCAAGCGGACTTGATCCGGTACCCCCAGATTTCTTTAACGGAATACTTTTTGATCATTGAGGGGCAGGTGATGGTCACACCTCCCCTTCACACACAAAATTAAGCCAATGCCTAACCACCAAACCTTGAAAGTTGTGACGATTGCTAAGGGGGTAGGCAAAAAACAAGTGGCCAGTGCCAATTTGCCAAATGGATAAAAATTCCTATGCGGCCCCTGTCCCAAGACAGGCAACTCACACATAGTCCAAAGCAAGGCCAAGAACCTACACTAAGGGCGGGAGAGCGGGTGTTCAGCAGCACCAATCAAGTGTCTAGGGCACTCTTGCGCTGATGCTTATATAATTCCTTAACCACCCCCACCCCTTTCCTGATTGGCTGTAACCCGTGATGCCTATTTAGAGAAATGAAACTTAGACCTAGAAACGAAACCCACTTAGTCAGGGGTGTGTCCAGGGGCCCAGTTGCAAGAAGGACTGCCTTCTGAGGATGATCCCATTTGCAAGGAAGTCTTGACTTGTGGCTCGCCACCTGCTCTTGGACTCAGCCAGCTTGATCAACAGTCAGGGATGATGGGAGCTGGAGTCCAGTATTGGTTGAAGAACAAGAAATTATCCATTTATAAATGGTAGCAGCAATGTGGAAACTGCTTTCCAGTGACTTCCATGCTTGCATACCCTGTGGCTTCATGGGTGTAGATTACAAAAGAATCACCACAGCTGGGATTGGCTTGGTGATGGTGTGTGTGTGTGTGTGTGTGTGTGTGTGTGTGTGTGAGACAGGTTTGTATAGACGGCCACACAACTGGATCTGCTCAAATATGAGTAACAAGGCTTGTCTTTCAGCTCCAAATGACAAATTTAAGAAAAGGATGAACTTCTTGAATTTAATTTGCATGTTAATATAGGGTAACTTATTGCATATGATTACTCTAATCACTCAACTTTCTTGCAATTCTGCAAAAAGTAATTTCAGAAGGGCATTGATTTCTTTTCATCCTTTCAAGAAAAAATATCTTATGAACAGCACTGCATAAACACTGATCCCCCAGCCCCTTTCAAATGAAAATTGGTCAATTGTCAGCTGTATCTCAGTGTGCACTTTGGAGGGGGGTAGGATAATATATGCCCAATTTTTTAACCTTGCATCAGAATGGCAGTGTGTAATGTCAATTTCTTGGGACACCTTATTTAAAAGGACACAATAGACAATTTGCCAAACCCCCTATTCTTCCTTTTTATATATAATTTGTATTAAATTTTATTTTAAAAAATTGACAAAACATCCTTCTTACATATAATATATAAAAACCACTTGGCCATCTTGGCCTGAGACTTCCCTCTTCCTCAACTAATGGTTTTCCTAATTATACTCTGAAATTTGCATTTTGTTATTATTATTATTACCCTTAAATCCAAATCTTGAATACACCATTTAAACATCATATTAATGTATGGTATCTGAAGAAGTGTGCATGCACACAAAAGCTCATACCAAGAACTGACTTAGTTGGTCTTTAAGGTGCTACTGGAAGGAATTTTTTTTGTTTTGACTATGGCAGACCAACACGGCTACCTATCTGTAACTGAATCATATTAATGATAATTGATATCTCCAACCTTACAAAACTTCTTGTAGCTCTACTAACGATGTCAGTTGCTTATATTTGTCTCTCAAACACAATGTAAATTTATTCCAGTCTTTCAAAAAGGTCTGGTCCTGCAGGTTCCGAATTTTCCCAGTTAGTTTCACCAACTCGGCATAGTCCATTCACTTCATCTGCCACTCTTCTTTTGTTGGGACCTCTTCCTGTTTCCATTTTTGGGCCAATAATATTATTGCTGCAATTGTTGCATACAAAAACATGGTGGCTATTGCCATTGGAGGCTACAAGTGTAAAAAAGTTAAATATGGAAGGAAACTGGGCTACCTATGAAGATTTGGTGATCGAAATAGATAATCAGTGGAAATTAAAACCTTATGAAGAAATTAAAAGCTTAGTGAAAGATTGGTTGCATTATTGTCAAATAAATGGAATATTTAAAGAAGAAAAGAAAAACAATGGATTTGAATATACAAAATCCAGGTTTGAAGTAAATTTGTTGAGTTCTAAAATTAAAATATTGTCAAAAATGTATAAAGTACTTTTAGAATGGCATGTGAAAGATGAGGAAGTTAAACAATGATATATGAGGTATGATACATTGGGCAAAGGATATTGGTTATAATATACAATTAGAGGATTGGGGAAAACTTCTGAAAGATGGAATAAATTTTACAGCTTGCAGTTCGCTTAAAGAAAATGTAATGAAAATGATGTATAGATGGTATATAACACCAGTGAAGTTAGCAAAAATGTACAGACTAAATAATCAATGTTGGAAATTTAAAGAAAAAGAGGGTACCTTCTATCATTTGTATGAAAGTGAAGGCTTTCTGGGAAATGATATATAATGAAGTTTTTAAAATGTTGAAATATACATTTTTTAAAGAAACCAGAAGCCTTCCTATTGGATATTGTAGGTAGAGAAATACATAAGCAAGATAAAACATTGTTTTTGTATACAACAAATCCCCTATTCTTCCATCACAACTGCTCTCAGCAGCATGACCCTGATTAAAAACCCCACACATCTTTCATATGGTAATTCATTTTTGATACACTGTTTATGTTCCTATTTCAATTTTATTAAAAAACAGTCTAGAACTTCATAATAAATGAGGTGGCAGGGAGGATGTTGTGTTGTTGCCAGCCTGGTGGTCCACCTCAGGCAGCAAACATCTTGGGCCAGCTCAGATTCTCGAAGGCCCCTGCTTCCAATCTCCACCCAGTCAAGGAAGAATTCATATACTTCATGTTCATATACCCACAACTTTATGCAAATCTCTCCATACAACCAAGAACTCGGGTTTTTGGGAGGCTCCCAATTGCTCAAAGACCATCTTACACATGTAGGGCTACCCAAACTTAGGTGCTTTTAGGTTCTCTTTAAATCAGTATGAAAAGTTCCAGTTACAGATAGGTAGCTGTGTTGGTCTGCCATAGTCAAAACATTTTTTTTTTCCTTCCAGTAGCACCTTAAAGACCAACTAAGTTAGTTCTTGGTATGAGCTTTCGTGTGCATGCACACTTCTTCAGATCTGAAGAAGTGTGCATGCACACGAAAGCTCATACCAGATCTGAAGAAGTGTGCATGCACACGAAAGCTCATACCAAGAACTAACTTAGTTGGTCTTTAAGGTGCTACTGGAAGGAAAAAAAAAATTTGTTTTCAGTATGAAAGGTTATTCATGATTTCTTCAGTCCCATTGATCTGAATGGGAAATAAGTGCAACTAATGTAAACTGCAATCCTAACCATGTCTACTCAGGAGTAAGTCCGGTTGAATTCAATGGGACTCACTCCCAGGTAACTGAGTTTAGGACTGTAGGTTTAGCCTGAATCCAGCCATAGGCTCCTTGGAGATCATCAGCTGAATGCATAAAGTCTAAGAGCTAGGACAGTGCCCACAGTTCTGTCCTTCCTTTTTCCACATGTTGGAAAAGTGAACATTGGTACTTGCCACAATAAGTTCCTGTTCTGCAGGGAGGAATAGGAACCTTGATATGCACATGGCCTTGTGGTATTTGAGTTAGTATGTGAATGTCAGTCCTACCATAAAGTGGGCCACATTTGCCACACCTTGATGGAAAATAAGTCTTGAGAGATTTGCTCCCAAAGAGAGGAGGGTGGGATTTATCCTGGCTGTCAGAGAGGAGGAAGAGATTAGGTATTTAAGCCAGCTGGTCCCTTCCAACCAGGCTTCTTCCCATCTTGAATGCTCCTCTCCCACCCTCGGCTGTGTGGGCTGAGCAAGCTGACTTATCAGGATCTGCAAGACGGGGGGCATCCTTGGCTGATCTTTGGGGCTCCCTTTTTTCCTCCTTTTCCATACTGCCTGGAATTCAATTGGCTTTCTGACTGAAAGCCTCTCCTCGTCTCTTTTTTTTTGCACAGTGACACCAGAACATCAATGGGATAGCAAAGTTACCAGGAGAACTCTTTTTTAAAAAAAAAAACACACACAGTGTAGACAAGAACATGGAATATGAGAGTCCGGCTGTATCAGGCCAAAGGCCCTTCTAGCCCAGTAATTTGTTTCCCACAGTGGCTGTCTAGATGCACCTGGAAAGTCCGCAAGCAGGACATGCATCCAATGATAACGCTATGATCATTGGCACCTGGTATTTAGAGGCATGCTAGAGGTAGCAGAAAGGCATTGTGGCCATTGATCCTCTGTGAATTTATCCAATTTCCTTCAGAACCCATCTAAGTTGTCTGCTATAATCACATCTTATGGAATTGAATTCCATAGTTTAAGCATGCACAGTGTGAAGAAGTGCTATCCCTTGAGTGTAGAGGACAATTCCAGGAAGCAGTAGTAGTGCTCACTGAGATAGACCCTTGTCCCATCTAGCCTATTATTTTCTGCTCCAAGTGGCAGCAGTTCTCCTACATATTGCATAGAAAAAAATATTTTCCCCAGTCCTGCTATCTGAGAACTTGAAAATGGTCCCAAAATCCTATGATCAGATCACCAAATGCTTGGTCGGTGCAAATTATTAAGCCTTTGATAAAAAGTTCGGTAGTGACTTTTTCAATCTAAATAAAAAACTTATTATCCCAGTCTGGTACTACAATTGATTCAGGGAAATAGAAGTTTCAATGAACTTTCCTAGGTATCGATCACTGAGTAGAATTCACCCATGCATGGTTATTGTACCTGTTAGCAAAGCAGATTCAGGTAGAACCTTTATGTGCTGAAGTTTCCCAGATTGTATCTTGGTTCTACCTGAACCAAGGGTTGGTGAGAAGGGAGAAAGCATCTTCATGGTTGTGAAAACACCAAATGAGAATGGTGCACTTGAAAATCTTCATGCTTTTTTAGTGGTTTTCATAGGCAAATCTGTTTTTCAAATGGCAAAGAATTTCTGCAGCTGAAATCAATGTCAGCAGCCATTGAGATCAATCCTGCTTTGTGAAGTCTAAAGAAATCTTGTTAAAGACAACTGGAAAGATGGAGAGGGAGAAAAGTAAAACAAAACACAGCATGAAGTTTTTAAATTTCATTTTCTTTCTCTTTAAAGCAAGTGAATATGTTATGGGATTATTTTTAAACAATGCATTCCCTAGTGAAGAAATTATGAGCTCTTTGGGAAGGATATAATTTTAATAAAATAAATCTTGTCAAGTCTTACTGCTGTTGATGTCTATTAGATTTGGAAGTTCTGTCTTTTGCAACCCTGGTTTGATGTCCATTTGAAGAAAGCAGATTCTGAAATGGTGTTGAAAAACCCAGAAAGGCCTCTAGATCCCTGAAGATATACTGGGAGCATGCTGGATCCTAGAGTCTTTGGAACTTTCTGCAAGTGATGGTTGGAAGTGAATTTTGCATTCAGGTCTGTTGGTGGCCGGAAGTACCTGGCAGCTGCTTGAGGACTGATGATGCCCCAAACGCACATTCTCTGACAAGAGAGTTTACTCCCCCTTTTAAGGCATTGCTTCTTCAATGGACATTTGTTAGCTGAGGGATGCCTATGCAAGATAATTTAAATCAGGTTCATTATCCCTTAGCACCCTTTAACTCTACTACATTGTCCTTGAATGCAGGAGAAATGGGGAGGATTATCCTCACCCTTTCAATGTCTGCTGATGACTGAAGTGGGGTTTCCAATCTGCCTGAGTGGTACACAACCACCACAAGAAGAGAGCTTAATTAATGTCAATTACAAGGGTGCAATTTTGACCATATGGATGGTCTCAAAATAGTCCTATGGCTGGCTTCAAACAAATACAGTGGTGCCTCGCAAGACGAAATTAATCCGTTCCGTGATTCTCTTCGTCTAGCGGTTTTTTTGTCTTGCGAAGCAAGCCCATTGACAGCTTAGCGGATTAGCGCTATTAGCGGTCTAGCGGCTTTTAGCGATCAGCTGAGAAGCGGCTTATCAGCGGAACAGCTGATAAGCGGCTTAGCGCTTAGGGAAAGGGCAGAAAAAAGCGAGAAAACCTGCAAAGCAACCCCATAGAGAAATTCGTTTAGCGAAGCGCCTCCAAAAACGGAAAACCCTTTCGTCTAGCGGGTTTTTCGTCTTGCGAGGCGTTCGTCTTGCGGGGCACCACTGTATCTGTTTTCTTTGGCGTGGTTAGTGTGTAACAGATACCTTGCTGAGTTGCTCAACTCAGCACCCATCTTTATCAGAAAGTCCATGTTCTAGCAGGGCATTGGGACTTTAATAGCCAAACAAGGTTGAGCTTAGCCACCACTAATAGTAGTTTAGGTGAAAAATAGTTGGTTGCCTTGTTTTTTTAAAATTTTGTTTGCCTCACATTGATGGCAATCTTGCCTGTGTTGATCTGAAACTCAACCCTTGCAGGTTTTGGAACACCCACCCACTTGTTCTGGTGCACTAGGACAGATGGTCAGCTCCATGGGGCCTGGAAATTTCATGGTGGTTTTTTAAAAACAGAATCATAAAAACAAATTGAACTCATGCTGCAGAATTGCAACCTCTGTTCAGCAGCTGGTGAGTGGAGGTTCAGTCATGCTATAGCTTGCTGCTTCCCCAAACACATGACCTACAAGGGACCTCCTGGACTCTCCTTCTTCCCACTTGATGTCCCACCCCCTGAAGGCCCTGGATGGCCCTCCCTCACTTGGGGCAATCCAGGGCCCACTCAGGGCCCATTCAGCCCAAGCCTGGATCCTGCCCCCCCCCCCCGGCCCAATACAGTTTGAGATTTGGAATTGAGCATAGCATTTAAGGATGACATGCAGGAGCTAATCCCTTGGGGGGCATGATAAAGATACACTCTGACCACATGCATGGTCTTTTGAAACAAGCAATTGTGACTCAGAAAACATGCACACTTCCTTATACGTACTGCCACTATAAATGTAGCATTTAGAGGAAACTGGAGCTTGGGGGCTTGATTTTCTGCAGACAGTTTAATTTTCTTTGTGCTGCCTCTGACAGAAATGGAAGAAAGAAATGGGCCACCTTTTTCTGAAAGTCTCTCTCTGGGCATTCCTGTCCTGAAATAAAACCATGTAAGCATTCCTGTGGCATGCCAGTGACATTGTTGCTAAATGTGCTGTATTTATTATTTACCAGCATTAAATGACTTTGTTTACTGCATCTTCTGCATGCTAATGGAAGGCAGGAGTAACATTTGACTACAAATACCAGCACAATATTAAAAGGATCCCAAGTGAGAGTGGGAGAGTAAATAATGTGTGCTAATCCAGCTAAAACCAGGATTCCTTTGAAAACAAATTGTGAGGCAGATGTTATTACGATATATTGCTAGGAATATAGTACAGTGGTACCTAGGGTTACGTATACTTCAGGTTACATCCGCTTCAGGTTACAGACTCCGCTAACCCAGAAATAGTACCTCGGGTTAAGAACTTTGCTTCAGGATGAGAAGAGAAATCATTCACTGGAGGCGTGGCGACAGCAGGAGGCCCCATTAGCTAAAGTGGTGCTTCAGGTTAAGAACAGTTTCAGGTTAAGAACGGACTTCTGGAACGAATTAAGTACTTAACCCAAGGTACCACTGTAATAGCAAGCTAATTCTCTTAGTGTAGGTCTTAACACAAGTAGAGGTATCCATACACAAGCGAGGGAGTATCAAAAGGCTTGCAGAAGCCCCTATTGCAGTTATTAATATTGTTCATATGTAAGCAATAGGATGAATAAAAACTGATTCTTCTTGGAATAATTTTTTTCCAGTCCAAAAATATGGTTGCTAAGCTTTACTAACAGACCTACAACAATAATGATGCATTCAAATAGTTGCACAAAATCATGTACTTGTCCAAGCACAGGCTGAACTTCTTAGACATATGAAGTTACTTCAAGCTGAACTAAAATCAAAGTTATTTCTCTTCACGCAGACTCCATTACAGTCCGAGGGTGTGTTCTTTCCAGGAAAGACCTCTTTAGCACACACAGAACAAAGCTGAGCTCTCACAAAATGGAGATTTGCAACTGAATACTCCTCCCATGTGATCTAAGTTAAACACCATGTGAGAGAGCAGCAGAGATACATTCTTTGTTAATTATCAACCTATTAGGCACTCAGAGAGCCTCACTTAGTTTCAATGAAATGTTCCAGGTTCCCTTTAGCGATACATAATCATTTTCCATTTCCATGTAAAATTAAACATTTATCCTTAAAGGTAAAGGTAAAGGTACCCCTGCCCGTACGGGCCAGTCTTGACAGACTCTGGGGTTGTGCGCCCATCTCACTCAAGAGGCCAGGGGCCAGCGCTGTCCGGAGACACTTCCGGGTCACGTGGCCAGCGTGACATCGCTGCTCTGGCGAGCCAGAGCCGCACACGGAAACGCCGTTTACCTTCCCGCTGGTAAGCGGTCCCTATTTATCTACTTGCACCCGGAGGTGCTTTGGAACTGCTAGGTTGGCAGGCGCTGGGACCGAGCAGCGGGAGCGCACCCCGCCACAGGGATTCGAACCGCCGACCTTTCGATCGGCAAGTCCTAGGCGCTGAGGCTTTAACCCACAGCGCCACCTGCGTCCCACTACATTTATCCTTAACATTTATCCTTAACAGCCCCTAACTGCCAAATAAACTCAAATTCAAAATGGAGCCAGGAACAACAACAACCTTCAACCTAAGGCACGTTGCTGCATTAAAACAAAATATTAAAAGCAGTTTAAAATAACGTACAATCACAGAAATGAAGTGGGTCCTGAAAATATACATCTCAGGAGTCAAAAACTAGGGCAAAGTGGTGCATCTTTAGCATTCACTGGAAGCTGTACAATGAAGGTGCCCCTGTGGGGAAGGAGTTCCATAATTTAGGGGCTGCTCTCAAACTTAATGGATTTCAAACTTACCTAATTCACATCTAATTATAAGGAAATTGCTTTGCAAAATGGTGTGCATTAGGCAAAGTTGCATACAAACGTATGTATATTAGGTTTTAGCTTTGGAAACCTTCCCTGCCTAAGCCCAAAGGTGCTCAGCTCCCCTTTCCCCAAGGCTTTGGATCAGCCTTCCCAAACTTAGTGCCTCCAGATGTTTTGGGCTGCCATTCTCATCCGCTCCCCAGCCAACATGGTCAATGGTCACAGATGATGGGAGATGCAGTCCTAGAACATATCAAAGGCACCTGGTTAGAGGAATCATAGAATCATAGAGTTGGAAGAGACCACAAGGGCCATCGAGTCCAACCCCCTGCCAAGCAGGAAACACCATCAGAGCACTCCTGACATATGGTTGTCAAGCCTCTGCTTAAAGACCTCCAAAGAAGGAGACTCCACCATACTCCTTGGCAGCAAATTCCACTGTCGAACAGCTCTTACTGTCAGGAAGTTCTTCGTAATGTTTAGGTGGAATCTTCTTTCTTGTAGTTTGGATCCATTGCTCTGTGTCCGCTTCTCTGGAGCAGCAGAAAACAACCTTTCTCCCTCCTCTGTGTGACATCCTTTTATATATTTGAACATGGCTATCATATCACCCCTTAACCTCCTCTTCTCCAGGCTAAACATGCCCAGCTCCCTTAGCCGTTCCTCATAAGGCATCGTTTCCAGGCCTTTGACCATTGGAGGCTGGAAGGAGGCTGCTTCATTTATAATTTGTGGGTGCCCGGTCACCCAGGGCCCCACATAGCTGGTGCCTAGGCCCATGTTCAATCCCTGGCACTTGCACATGGGACTGGAAATCTTCCCTGTATGAAATCTTGGAGAACCATCGCCAGTCATTATGGACAATACTAGGTGAACAGTATGAGACAGCTTCCTATGAAGAATGTATTTTCCCCCTTCCCTTGCTTTATTTTTTTAGGTAAAGATCAGTGTTAGAACACATGGCTTGGCTGTCAGGGGTTCCAGCTTCAATTCAGCTTCAATTACAGCTTCAGTCCCTGGTGGAACCATGAAAGACCCCGTCTGACATCCTGGGGAAACGTTGCCAGTCATAGCAGACCAGGAACAGGCCATGTGGTGACTTGGCAAATGGCGTGAGCTGTAACTCCCATCCTTCCTCACCATGCCGGCTGCAGAGTTATTTGTTTATTTGTTTATTATTTGCTTTCTTACCTTCACCACAAGGTCCCAGAGCAAGTTACAACGATATGAAATATAATGTCATAAAAGAAATTGAACCAGCCCATCAATCTCTTTATTACAATCGGTGGCAAACATTCAAAAATAAACTTTGTCTCAACATACAAAATAGTACCAAACAGAGTAAAAATAACTAAAAAATAACATTACTTAGTGACTGTGAACAAATAACATAGCAAATGTAAAAGCAATTTGGAACAATTCCTATATAAACCATTTTTAAATTCTGTATGTATTACGAGCATTTAAAGACAATTCCATGTAGAAAAACAGTTCCAGTACAGATGCAGACTGGAATCTCCTCTTAAAAGCCTTCTTTGAAGAGTAGGTGCCAAAAGGCAGCAGAGAGAGTGCCCAGCTGGTACATAAGGGGAGGGCATTGCAAAGAGTAGCTGCCACCACATTAAAAGGCCCAATTCTTACATTGTACAGAATCAATATCCTGATAAGACATGTGGAAATCAGTTGGGTATATAAGGGGTGAGATGGGTTTTATTAAGAATTCTGGTCCCAAGTTGTATAGGGCTTTGTTCACCAGTACCAGCAACAGTTTTGATGATGAGGATTATAGTCCACAACCTCTGGCAAGTGCCGCAATAGCTGCCCCTGGACTCTGGCACAGACAGTACTGAATGAGACAAACCAATTGTCTGATTTGGCATAAGGCCACTTCCTTTATTCCCAGATTTGGAACAGACCAGAGAAGCCCCATCTGTGCCCTGGAGTCCTATCTCAGCATTGCATCATGATAGAGCTGTATTAGGTTCTGTCAGGGAACTGACATCAGAGCGAGAGGCGGAGGCAGGGCTCCAGAGCAATGCCGGAGAGGGGACCAGCAGGGGGGAAGGAATTCAGTGCAACACCAGTAGAGAAGGGAGGGAGATGGAGGAATTGGAGACTGGTCTCCAAGACCCTGCATCAGAGACTAGTGGAGAGAGCGCTGGCACACCCCTGCCTTCCCCTTACTTGTGCAGACGAGTTCCGCGCAGGGAAAGTAGGAGGAGACTTGGCGTCAAACAGCTCTTACGCTGGAAAAGGTTCAAGAAACGCCCACTGACAGATTCTGCAAGTGACTGACGGAGTGTGGGCTGTCAGCCAAGGCATGGTGAACCAGGCAATCGGACACAACTATCAGGCAACTTACGCACAAGTAACCCCTTACAACCATTACAGGTTCAGACTCAGTTCATCATTTTTTAGGGTAGGGCCAAAGCTGCTCTCCAAATGGGGAACTTTCTCCTTTTATGTATCTTACTCTAAGTTGTGAAATTTCCTCCCCACAGAGTTTCACGTGGCACATCCACTTGTGCAGCTTTTGGCAAAGGCACCTCTTAACCCTTGACCTTCAACACATGAGGACTCACCCTGTTCCTTCTCCTGCATGTGAAGACAGGCTCCAGCAGGCTGAGCAGATGAAACCATTACTAAGTCCAATGGCCAAGAAGGCAGTTTCTGAAAAAACGGTGCTGGTACTCACTACGCAAGGGAGGGCTCTCAGACCCTGCCAGAGCATTGCGCCTCCCTCCTTAAGCCAGGTAGAAGCTTCTCAGGCTTTGGGAAGGGGGTGTGAGGCTTTGATTGGGGGAGGGGACGTGCCAGTACTGTGTGCCAGTGCGGACCTCCAGAACAAAGCAGTGTGTAGAGGGAAGTGAGGGGCACATGGGGCTCGCCAACCTGGGAAGGGAGCCCATTTCGGAGAAGGAAAACTCTGATTCTAAACCTTCACTGTCTTGTGGGATATCTTCAGGAGAACAAAAGGCTAAGGAGTAAACCCCACACAAGCAGCAAGCTATAGAGTGGACTCCCTATGACATGATTGGATGGCACCTTGTATGCCTCCTTCCAGCAACTCCACCAGTCAAGCTGCTGTGAAACTTTCCTCTGGACCACATCAATGAAGTGTGTGGGGGGGGGGGGGTCTTGCTGTCTGGGCAGCCCAGGACCTCCAGACACACTGCCCAGGCTTGTGCCCCAGGGAGGTCATTTTGGTGCTGCTAACGTACTAGTTTGACTTCACTCCCAGAGAAACATTCCAATATCTCTCAAGACAGGCAGATGCCAACAACAATTTATTTTTACTGAATTTTAAATTGTTTTTTAATGCACCCCGCTGGACCTGCTGGGGAAGGATGAGTAATAAGTTTAAGAATGAGTGAATGAATATATATGAGGCAGAAGAAGGCAAAAGCCTTTCTTTTTAGTAGCAAAGCTTTTCTGTTGCTTTCAAGTAGCAGCAGAGCTTCATAAACATTAGCAAGCACCCTAAGTGAGTGCAGCCCTGCAGCATTCCACATTAAGAATAGTCCCATGGGACTGAGGGTAACATCATGATTGTAACACAGTTTCCAGCAGTATTCTTAGTAGTAATAGTAATAGTAATAGTAATAGTAATAGTAATAGTAATAACTAGCTATCAGTCACATCACTTTCTGAAAATCCTCCACTTCCACAGGTGATGAATGATCCCGCAAAATGGGGGGGGGGGAGCACTGCATTGTAATTATTATGATTAAACTACCTCTTGCTGAAAGAACAGATCAACACAGCCAAATTTTCTGTTAAGTGCTGTAAAAGTAAGCACTGCATATTACTGAAAGACAAAATATGTTGCAAACTTGCACCGTTAGCAGCTGAGACCTTGCCAGAGTTCATCTCTCCAAGATACCAATTTTGTTTGAATATAATTCAATGATATGAATTATATTCTTAGTAAAGGAAGGGACGGGAGTTTCCCTCACTAAACCTCCAGAATGCTCTTCCATGGGCTCAGGTAGAGACCACTCCTGCCCACTGGATCCAGCCTTGGGGTCATCTGCCCACTGGATCCAGCCTTGGGTGACACCTGGCTTGAGAGCAGTACATGTGAAAAGGATCTAGGAGTCTTGGTTGACCACAAACTTGAAATGAGCCAACAGTGTGACGCAGCAGCTAAAAAAGCCAATGCAATTCTGGGCTGCATCAATAGGAGTATAGCATCTAGATCAAGGGAAGTAATAGTGCCACTGTATTCTGCTCTGGTCAGACCTCACCTGGAGTACTGTGTCCAGTTCTTGGCACCACAGTTCAAGAAGGACCCTGACAAACTGGAACGTGTCCAGAGGAGGGCAACCAAAATGGTCAAAGGCCTGGAAACGATGCCTTATGAGGAACGGCTAAGGGAGCTGGGCATGTTTAGCCTGGAGAAGAGGAGGTTAAGGGGTGATATGATAGCATGTTCAAATATATAAAAGGATGTCACATAGAGGAGGGAGAAAGGTTGTTTTCTGCTGCTCCAGAGAAGCGGACACGGAGCAATGGATCCAAACTACAAGAAAGATTTATTTTTGCCCTCTGCTCCCATTCCACCCTCCAGCAGCACCTCACTGCAAATGACCCCCCAAAAGCCCTAAGTCCAAATCACTGGCACAGCGCTAGTTGGTATATGCAAAGCCACCCTCAGCAGTTCATCATATGTGCCACTCCTTTTTGGGCTTAACCTCATTACTCATAGATCTCCAGCCGCACACACACATGCCTGTCAATAGCCACATGAACCTTTAAATCAGCAAAGCAAAATTGCTGTCATCGTTGGTAACAAGAACCCTCCATCATCTGTCAGATTCATTGCTCAAGTGATGCTTACGGCAGCAAGGAGTTAATTAGCTGGCAGGGGGACAAATGTGACTGACCCCTCCGCAAGGCCGGGTGATTACCATGATATATTCTCATTATGGAAAGCAATAGGCAAAGGAAAGGGAGCTATAATTTATTAGCTTAGTCAAGTCGTATTAGGCTTGTGCTAACTCTGTGCATTTTGATTTGCATGAATGCTTTGGGGAGCCGTCTCTGGTTTTGAATATCAGCAAAGAGCTGTGCCCAGTCATTTTAAAGACTTCATCCCCTGAAATTTAGTAACCCCCATCTCATGAAATATGGTGGGGTTACATATGCAGTGGGGTTTGGGGGCGGCGAGGCTTATCAAAGCAGCATCAGATCAACAGGCCTATGGGGGTCTGCCCTGTCAGGAGCTCGTCCTACTCTTGAGTAGGACCCTGGCAGAGACACATGCCCAACTGGCATGTTCTCTCCCTCCTCGTCGTTCGTTCGGGAGCTTCAAAAGCTTTCTTCAGCCTGAACATCACAGCGACCTATGCCAACAGACATCAGCATACTTAGGGATCTGCAGAGTCTTTGAAGTTTGCATAACAGACCTCAGCAACTCAGCATTTTGGCTAATGGACTTTATTTACATATATACACACGCGAAGCACTGCAACATGGCTCCGTCTCTCTAGCATCAGACAGCAAAGAGAAAAAACAGTCCCACTTCACAGAACACAGAAACACAAACATCCTGTCTCCGTCACTTCCCACTTTGTGGAGTCAAAACACACACCGTCATGTGATAGACAAAAATCCCATGACCAATCATGGAGCAGGAATTCTAACATGCCCCACTTCCTGTCCTGCATCTCCTTCATCGTATCAGATGAACAACCCCCCTCTTGGCACCAGCCTAGTAGTGGCCAGACCTTCCAGAGGTTGATTCAACTTCCAGAGCATGTGGTGGGAAAACAAGAATGTGTTTTCCACCAAAACCCAGGAACATCCACTACTTCTCTTCTGACTTCCTCTTTTTCCTCCCTCCTCCTATAAGAGGCCACCATGGAAGCTTAGAATCCAAAAGCATCCTTGAAAATACAAAGAAGCTGCATTTCCTTCCCTTCCCAATGGGACCTGTGTGGCTGCTCTGCTGGTGGCAGGTGAATGAGGCAGAGAGACGGGGAGGTGGAACTGTGAGAGCTCCAACTTCCAAGTTGTCACGTGGGGTGGCTGCTTTTAATTGTTTTAATGGGGATGGAGTTTTAACTTGGGTGAGTGCTGTCTTATTTGGAGGGTGGGGTTGTTTTAAATTGTTGTTAAATGTTATATGTTAATTTGGATTATTGTATTTATAGGCTGGAATATGGATTAGGGGCCTTTGTTGGGGAGTGTATTGTTTAGTAGTGTGTATACATTAGTATTGTTGATTCTTTCTATTATATTTCGATTCTTTTTATTATATATTTTGTGTTTTGTATATTGTAACTTTGTGTTGTGAATTGCCCTGAGACCTACGGGTATAGAGTAGTATACAAATTAATAATAATAATAATAATAATAATAATAATAATAATAATAATAATACGAAGCAGTGGTTCATCCCATCTTTCACCCTAACACCGAATTTCTAAAAGAGAGTTCTCATCAGATGACTGCTGCCACCTCTTTGTGTGTGGCTGCAGGAACTGGGCATGTGAAGTCAGTCCCAGCCCTACCACAAGATCTTGATTGAGATCTCACCCAAAATTAGTGTGATCTTGCCCAAAACTGGCACCGCTTCTCTGCCAGGGGCAGATGGGGCAGCAGGTGTGGTGGTAGCAGAGCAGGCGATGGTGGCAGGAGCAGCAACGAAAAAAGGGCAAAGCAGCACTTGCTGTCTCGCCTCATGCAGTGAAACAGGATGCGGCCGCCCCGGTTAAACTTTTTTTAAAAAGGGAGAAATCCCATGAAGCCATTAAGAAATTAATACACATCATACAAAATAGCTGAGAATGAACCGCCCCCCCCCCAATGTGCCACCTGCAATTGGGGCAGCAACTTTGGGGGGCATCTTTGCTCAACCACCCTTAAGATCTGAGGATGTGTTCTATAACAGTTCTCCTCATGTGGCCTATGTGAATTTTAAGCATACCTTTTTATCCCTAGGTACCCTTTTCCTAGATTTTTTAAAAGGTAAATGTAAAATAAATGTGACTTTTGGGAGTGATTGTTAAAAAGCACAAAATTGGGGCAAGATAAATAGGATGTTACAAGATAAATAGTTACACTTTTGCTTAGGCATCTAGGAGTAATTCAGGAAACTAATGGATGGGTTTGGCTCAATGGTGCAATCAGGCATAGAAAAGGTCAATCTCATAGTATGGAAAGCTGTGGCGTGATGAAGCAATAAAACAGTCCTGTATGCTAAAAGAAATCCAATTCAAGAGCTTTCATGGAATTCTAGCCTAAACTCTCATTTCCTGGCACCTGTGCATTTTACGTTTCTAAAGAGTTGACTTATTTTCTCAACTTTTCCCATTCACCAGGAATTAATTCAATTTAATTAGAATATCCTGCATTCTAGTCAAGGCTGACCTTGACATTTTGGTGCCTGAAGGTGAAGAACAAGACAGGATTCTATCCAGCCAGTCAGCCCAGTTGCGTGTTGAGTCCCACAATTGGTACCCCAAAAAAATTCACACTTCACACATCAATTTTTGTTTAGGTTTTTGGCATAATTTTGGCCACAACTTTACTCAAATACAAAAAATGTGAGTGGTTGCTTAGGCATTGGTTATGACTATCTGTCCATGCCCTCAGGGACAGAGCTGCCATACCGGACACCAACGGAAGCCAGTGTGGGGAAACAAGTATTGGGTGAGAAAATGAAGCTGGGCAACAGTCCCTCACTTCTCACCCTCATGTTCCTGTGGGGCTTGCACGGCCCAAGTCCAACGCCATGAACAAGGATGAAAAGAATGGCAAGCCCCTGGATTCCTTTAACGGAATTCCCTCCGCATCATTTGGAGGGGTAGGCAACTTACCCCTCCAAGCACCAATTTAACCAATGCCTAACCGCCAACCTTACAAGTTGTGACGATTTGCTACGCAGTAGGCAAAACCCAAATGGCACCAGCCAATCAGCCAGATGGCAAAATTCCTACCAGGCCCCTGCACCAAGGCAGACGACCCCATGACAGGCATAGCAAGGTCAAGCGATCAAGAAAACCAGCCTATTAAAGGGAGGGAGGGCGGGTGATCTGATGCAAAACGGCCAAGAGGAAGGCCAACGTCTGGCCTCTGTATTTATATGCTCTGACCCCTCCTCCAAATTGGCTACAATCAAAACTCCCCAGCAACCCAATCTTAACCCCTTAAGAGGCTTGGGTTCCTCCAAATCTGCCTAGTCATGGCAAGGTGGCTTGTTCCCCCAACCGCAACACGTGCTCTCTGTTAGGGAGAACACGCTCTGCATGTGCAGAAACTACCTGGCTCTTACTTCAGTGGTGGCAACAGGACAGCAGCCCCCCCCCCCCGGTAGTATGAGGTGGCATGAGCCAGTCGAGAGGCCAGGCCAGGCCAGGCCATGGGGCACACGCAGTTCTGTCCTCCAACACTGGAGGATAGATTTGTCTGCCCAGCAACAACCCAACGTCTTGACTTTTATTCAAGCACGGGAAGACAGGGAGATTACATAGTGCAGACCACTGGTGAATGTAAGGTAAGTGCACCCACCCATGAAAATTTCCCTGAAATTTTGTCTTCCCCTTCCAGTTTCAAAATGCAATTTATTTTCTCATCACCTGATGGCAAATGGTCAAAAGAGAGAATTCATCAGCACAGTGCCAAATTAGCTGCTCTCTTCGAAGTGCAACCGAAACCTTGCCAATGGATAGTTATTAGGGCTCAGAGCTCTGCTTCCCAGCGTCAATCCATGCTTAATGCAATGAAGAAAGAATAAAGAAACCTCTTTTCTAGGAACTAAAGTGCCCCAGGTTAGTTAGTTGCAACTTTAGTCTAAAAATAAATGACAATACTTATTGCCTTGGTTAATATACTGTCTGCTAGCTGGCCTGACCTTTTCTACATGAAAGCAAGGACTACGCTAGGGGATAGTGGTATTTGGTCTAATGTAGAATTTATGGCAAGCAAAACACCTCTGGGATATGGTCATATTTGACAACGGAATAGTCATGCAGAGATGCTTGCCAAGAATTGAAAGCAGGGCTGAGCTGAATCATTTCATTTTCTTCCTAACATGCTTTGTGGGGATGAGGCCCATTTTGGGCATCTTCCATGCTTGCCTCTTGACAGTTGTCCTCACCACCCAAGTGGTGATGGTATGTGGAAACCCACAATGCTGTCAGTATTTGAAAAAGAAAAGGTTTTGACCTCCTTTTTGGTCCTTTGCCTAGTCCTCAGACCTTAATTGGCACAAAAGAGTCTTTGAGAAAGAGTATTCTTGCAGAGTATTGCTTCTTTTATCCTTAAAAAGTCTTCTTCTCCAACCACGACCGACAGCTTTTACACACACCAAACGCAACCAGCTTTCTACCATCCAACCAACCCAACACCCAACACTTACATTGACCACTCTATATATACAGGTACAATTTGGTGAAAGGTTGCATGAGTCATTGTAGGCCGCTGGCTCATGCTGACTTAGTTCTTTTAGCATTAAAGAAACAGCGGCCAATTTTTAGCCGTGACACTCCTTCTGGTTCTTAAATGCAAAAAGCCCCAACAGAAAACAAAACATACATACACTATAAACATAAACCCAGGAGGGGAAAGCCATTGCCTGGTGGCCAGGTGAGTTTCTCCCCCCTCACAGCATGTGTTCTCCAGTTGTTAAGCTGCTTCCTGATTGTTGCTGAGATCAGGGATGGGGAAACTTGGTGGCTCTGCAGGATCAGCCTCTGGTGATGCAAATCTGGCTGGCATTGTCCCTCACATGACATTGCATGATTGACAGGGGAGCTGTCCTGCTGACCAGTCAAAAGCCCTTGTGCAGAGACTTCCGGAGGTGGCACAAAACGGCAATGGCGGTCCTCTTTACTCTGTGAAGAGGGGCTCCGCGAAAAAGGGTTGTCCACTGCGGCAAAGTGGAGACCCATCAAGAAAAACCACAGGCAGAGCGAGCCTGTGGCCGTGGGACTCGGCGGGCGCCAAAAGCCCCCCCAGAAACGAAGAAGGAGCCCCGTAAGGGGCTCCGGAACGTGAAAGGGGGAGCGGCGCTGTGAGTTCATCGCTCTTTTCGTGGATGCAAAGCTGCGCTGCTGCTGCTGATGAGCGCCGACCTTTCTTCTTGAAAACATCGAAATTGGCTGCAACATACCTGTGAGTAAGGGGAACTAAACATCGGATTAAAATTTGGGAATTTGGCTGAAATTCGGCTGAAAACGGGAGGCGAGTAACAGGAAGTCCGTCTCCCGATCTTGCTAACCAGATCAAAGCAACCGTTCAGAAGAGCGCTGAAGCGCTTAAAAGGGACTGTAAAAGCAAAACGAGGGTGTATCTGATAGACTTTGTAGTGAAAAGACAAGCAGGAAATCTTTGTAAAATCTGTGGACTTTATTCTTGGAACCTTCTTCCTAATTTTGAGCTATGCGGAGTTAAAAGGGACAACCCAGCTGTTGGGCTGTCAGTGTGCAAAAGAGAACTGTCAAACTGCTGATACTGTTATTGGAGTTTAAACTGATACATAGACTGAGACACTAACGTTTAAACATTGTTGCTGGGACCTTTCTTGACACCTTGTGGCTTTTTTTCAAGAAAAAGAAAGCCCGGGGAACCTTCCTTTTGTGCTCTGGAACTACTAAAGATTTAACATAGGGAACATAAGAACTTCAATGGCGGATAAGAGTTCTCTCCTTCCTTGAAACTTTGAAATACCCCCACCTAGAGGATTGTGGAGACATAGAGGCCTGGGAACTGTACTTTATTGTGATTCTCTGTGGTTAAATTGTTTACACTCTGGACTTGTTTGACTTATGGAACAAAAGAAAATTTGACCTTGAACAGAGGCAGGTGTGGAATGAGTGGCTCAGGGAGAACAAGAGCAGCTAAAGCTAAAGAAAAAGAAAAGAAACCAGTGCAACTTGTTCAAACAACCCTATCTCATCAAAGAAGATCATCCGTCCCAACTGTGCTGACAGCACAGGAGGTGGAAGCTGAAGAGCCTGCTGCAGAAGATATGGCAACTGGAGGATCTGAAATAGTCCTGAAACAAATTTTGGAACAACTGGCAATTTTAAATCAAAAAGTGGACAATCAATCATCAAAAATTGACCAAGCTACATCCTCTATTAGTAAATTATCTGAGCAGGTTTCCCAGCACACTCAGGCAATTGAAAAATTGCAAGGGGCAACGACTGAAAACTATAAACTAGCTGTGGAAGCCAGTCAAAAAGCAGAACAGGCGAACAAAAAGGTTGATGAGATTAAGGGGGAAGTAAGGCCTCTGAAAAGACAGGTAGGGGAACAACAAGCCTACCTGTCATTGGTTGAATTGAAAAGTAAGGAAAATAATCTCAGGTTAAGGGCCATCCCAGAACTGGAGGAAGGAAATTTACAGGGATTCCTAACACTTTTGTTCTCCAAATTCTGGGGGATTGAGGAAGACAAGGATTTTAAAATTGTGACGGCTTTTAGACTGGGAAAATTGATAAAGAAGGATAAGTCCAGAGACTGTTTGGTTATTCTGAGATCAAGAGAGGAAAGAGACAAGATACTAGGCCTACATTTTAAAAAATCTTTGGAGATAGAAGGTAAAAAGGCTGAAATTTACAGAGACATACCCAAACATCTTTTGGATCTTAGGACCACTTATACAGATTTGACCAAACTGTTGAGATACAACACAATCCCTTATAGGTGGGAGTTTCCGCAAGGACTATCATTTACCTACAAAGGAAGGAAAGTAAGAATTAAAACACCTGAGGACCAACAGAAGTTCTTACACGACCACGAGGAGGACCTCCAGAAAGGAGCCGCAGCTTCTTGGCCACCACCACCACCGGGACCATCTCCAAAGCCTACACCGTCTGGATCTGGACCAGCATTACCACCTCCGGGATCGGAGGGAAACTTAGACACCCCACTGTAGACCCACCAATTAGACCAGGATGTCGCTGCAGCTTCTCAGTTGGAATATAAATGGCGGAAACTCTCCGGAAAAAAGAAGAAAAGTATTTCATATTTTGAAAAAAGAACAATTGGACATTATTTGCCTGCAAGAAACGCATGTGACAAGGCTCCATAGAAAAGTGCTAATTAATAAAAGACTAGGCCAAGAATTTATTTCTTCGGATAAAGTTAAGAAAAGAGGAGTGGTGATATATGCAAAGGAGAGCCTGTCACCGAAATTTTTATTTAAAGATGAATACGGCAGAATTTTGGCGATTGAAATTCAGACACAAGGAGAAAAATTTTTGATATTAGAAATATATGCTCCAAATGAAGGAAAATCGGAATTTTTCAGGAAGCTGCATGAGATTATGCTGGACTACTTAGACTACAACAACATCATTATGATGGGTGATATGAATGGGGTTGTGTCTGTAAATATGGATAAGTTGCAAAGTGCTAACATAACGAAAGATGGCAGACTACCTAAAACTTTCTTTGAAATGACTGACAATGTGGACTTAATTGACATATGGAGGGTTAAGAACCCCCTAGGAAAATAAGGGACTTTCTTTTCTGAAGCTCATCTGACATGGACACGAATCGACCAAATATGGATAACTAGAGGACTGGCACCCAAGACTAGAAAGGTGGAAATCTGCCCAAAAACCTGCTCCGACCATAACGCTTTGAAAATGGAACTGAGACTAAATACAACCGGATCCTTCAGATGGAAAATGAATGACACCTTACTAAGGGACGAGAAGATTGTTAAGAAGGCCCAAAAAACTTTAAAGGACTATTTTGAGATAAATTTAAATACCACTGTGGAAAAAAGAACAATCTGGGACGCAAGTAAAGCAGTCATGAGAGGGTTTCTAATACAACAAAATACGATCAAGAAAAAGCTCTGGAATGAAAAGAAGGAGAAGATATTGGAAAAAATAAGAGATGGAGAGAAAAAACTAAGATCCAGGCCCAAGTCGAAGGAAGTGCTGAGAGAAGTGAAATTTTTCCAAGCACAATATTTGAAATTGATAAATCAAGAGGTGGAATGGAAAATTAAACAAATGAAACAAAGAACTTTTGAATCAGCAAATAAGTGTGGGAAACTGCTAGCATGGCAGTTGAAAAAGAGACAAAAACTTAATACAGTTACAAATCTAGAGATTGAAGGGAGAATGGTTCAGAAACCCGAGGAAATTAGAAAGTGCTTCCAGAGATATTTCAAAGAACTTTATTCACAAGGGCCACAGAAAGATTCGGAGGTGGACCAATTTCTCAAAACCAACGGATTACAGAAAATACCTCAGGAAATGAGAACAATCCTGAATAGTAATATCACACAGCAAGAAATTGAAAGTGCCATTCAGAACCTCCAATTAGGCAAATCTCCAGGCCCTGATGGACTTACCTCCAAATACTATAAGGTTCTGAAAGACTATTTGATACAACCTTTGTTGGAGGTCTGTAACCAGATTATGGAGGGGAGGAAGGCACCGGAAACGTGGAAAGAAGCCTACATCACATTGATACCTAAACTAGAAACTGAAAAGACCCAGCTTAAGAACTACCGCCCGATCTCACTCCTAAACGTGGATTACAAAATTTTTGCAGACATTTTGGCAAGTAGGTTTAAAAAAGTGCTTAATGAAGTGATCCATAAGGACCAGGCAGGCTTTCTCTCTGGTAGGCATTTGTTTGATAACACAAGAAACATCATCGACATTTTGGAACTTTTACAAACAAAGCTTAACACTAGAGCGGTGCTAATCTTTATTGATGCGGAGAAAGCCTTTGACAACATTTCTTGGATGTTTATGAAGAAAAATTTGGAAGGGATGGGAGTGGGGCGGGGGTTTGAAAATGGAATAGAAGCAATATATTCAGAACAAAAAGCTAAATTGATAGTAAACAATGTGGTGACAGAGGAGTTTAAAATTGAAAAAGGGACACGGCAGGGGTGCCCTCTATCCCCCCTATTGTTTATTTCAGTTCTGGAGGTGCTATTGAACATGATTAGAAAGGACCGGTTGGTACAGGGAATTGAGGTCGGAGTGAAACAATATAAATTGAAAGCATTTGCAGATGACCTGGTATTAACATTACAGGAGCCAGTCTCTAGTACTAAAAGAGTGTTAGAATTAATTTCTGATTTTGGTCGGGTGGCGGGATTTAAGTTGAACAAGCAAAAAACTAAGGTTCTAGCAAAAAATTTGACAACTACAGAAACAGATGAGTTCATGAAAGAAACAGAACTAAATGTGGTTAAAAAAGTAAAATACCTAGGGGTGTATCTGACCTCCAAAAATTTGAATTTGTTTAAAGATAGCTACGAGAAATGTTGGTCAGAAATCAAAAGAGATTTGGAAACGTGGTCAAGATTGAAACTTTCCTTGTTGGGCCGAATAGCAGCTATAAAGATGAACGTATTGCCAAAAATGTTATTTTTGTTTCAGACCCTACAGATCGTGGACAAGGTGGAATGCTTTGGAAAGTGGCAGAAGGATATTTCTAAGTTTGTTTGGCAGGGCAAAAAGCCCCGAATAAAGTTTAAAATATTAACTGATGCGAAAGAAAGAGGGGGATTTGCCCTGCCAGACTTGAGGTTATATTATGAATCTGCAGCCTTCTGCTGGTTGAAAGATTGGATTTTACTGGAAAACACTGATGTCCTAGATCTGGAAGGGTTTGACAATGCTTTTGGGTGGCATGCATATTTGTGGTATGACAAGGTTAAAGTGCACAAATTGTTTAAAAATCACATTGTTAGGAGAGCAATTTTAATGGTCTGGACAAAATATAAAGACTTACTGGAGAGTAAGACTCCGAGGTGGCTCTCACCGGTGGAGGCCAAGGCACGTAAGAGACCTAACATGGAGGCCAATTGGCACAAATTATGCACAAATTATGCACAAATTCAAGAAGTCTTTAAAGTAGACAAGAAGGTTGGATTCCAGGTGGAAAAATTGAAACTAGAGACAGAACTGTTAGAACCAAAAAGTAAACTACTTTCGAGAATGTATAACCTGCTGCTTAAATGGAATACTCAGGATGAGACAGTCAAATCCGCCATGATAAAGTGGGCGCAGGATTTGGGGCATAACATTATGTTTGAAGACTGGGAAAGGTTATGGAACACCGGAATGAAATTTACGGCATGTAGTGCCTTGAAGGAAAACATTATGAAAATGATATACCGGTGGTACATGACCCCAGTCAAGCTTGCTAAGATATATCACCTGTCTGATAATAAATGCTGGAAATGTAAAGAGGCGGAAGGGACATTCTTTCACCTCTGGTGGACCTGCCCGAAAGTGAAGGCCTTTTGGGAAATGATTCATAATGAACTAAAAAAGGTACTTAGATTTACCTTACCTAAGAAACCAGAGGCCTTCCTCCTGGGCATGGTGGACCAGAGAGTGCTTAAGAAGGACAGAACTTTTTTTATGTACGCTACTACAGCAGCAAGGATCCTGATTGCAAAACATTGGAAGACACAAGATTTACCCACACTGGAGGAATGGCACACGCAGTTGATGGACTACATGGAACTGGCCGAAATGACTGGCAGAATCCGAGACTTGGGAGAAGAAACAATCGAGGAGGACTGGAAAAAATTTAAGGACTATCTGGAAAAACACTATAAGCTGTATGAATGTTAAAAAATGCACCCTTTAGGAAACTCTAGCTTCAGTAATGTTAAACTAAAGAAATGGAAATTAAGGCACAAGAAGTCTGAGATAGAATAAGGAAATAACTTTATTGTGTTTAAATGAAAATGTACATGATTTGGGTTATAACACATTTGAAATTGGGTAACATGATAAAACGAAGGATACAATAAGTAATGAAATAAGTTAACAAATTGCTGATGTTATGTTCACAGAGAATGCAGGGTTGGGAGGATGTGGGGAAGTCCAGTAGATTTGGAAAAAAGAACAAGAAAATTTGTAATCTTTCTATTTTATTCTTATAACATGCTCTTTATTCTTTTTTCTGTATTTTACAAACTTAATAAAAAATATTATAAAAAAAAGCCCTTGTGCAAGGTTCCCACGCACCCAGCAGCCTGCAAGCTGGTGAGCACTTGTGAAGTGCAGCAGAAGAGACATTGCTAGCCTGGGGATGCGCCAGTCGCAGGGAAAAGCACTTCTCTCTCCTCTTGCCCTCAACTTTGGGAAGCACAAGACAAAAGCCTTTATTTGGCTTACACATACCTGTTCCCTCTCTGGAAAAAGGAGCACAAACTGAGCAGGATTTAATGCCTCCTTGACAGGTGATGGGGGGTGGGTGTTAAACTTCATTGGCTGAAGGCAAAGGAGAATCAAACGCTGCCCTCCCGCTCATCAGCTGATGGCACAAGGAAGTTTCTTTAGAACTGCAACCATAATCTTTTCCCCCAGAGGCCTGATTTATAACCTTTTAATATAATAATAAAATAGCTTCTTAATAGTTAGAGACACCCCTGCCCACTTAATATTCCTGTTTTTCTATCTGTCAAAATGGCTTTGTGCAGGATTAAGAAAAGTGCTGAGCGCCTCACTTCTTCAAACCCATCCAGCTTTTCTGTTCAGCTATTTTCCTAATCCTGTTGATGTCAAAGTTTTCTGGCTTCTGCTATTAAAATATAAACTCAAAGTGAAAAACATATATGTAGCAATTTCAGGACTATTATTCAACACTTGAATTTTAGCTCAATATGCTATATAACACTTTAATCTGACCTTAATACCCTCTAAGACATCCTGATGACTTTGTAAAACAACCGTGGATTCTAGCAATGAAGCACTGCTGTCAGAAAGAGAGGGTGCAAAACTCTTTCCCCAAGATGTCGTCAGTGTAACTCATTCAGCAGTTCCACAGAGTATATGAGCACTGCTTTAGCAATAGGATAAAATGTCATCTGTAAAACTTTAGCCATTAGGAGTTTTATACTCACTGGGATATTATTTTATGCTATATAGAGGCAAGTGCCCTCACCTCCACATATTTCAACGTGGCTTAATGCAGTTTGCAAGGTGAAGGAGAAGTTCACACGGAGGGTTACAACCATATAGAATTGAGAATTAAAACAGTGAAAGCATATTATATACCCAGGAATAGTGTGGGTCCTGACAACACACATCTCAGGTGCTGAAAGCACCTGCTTTACATCCAGGAAGTCACATGTTCAGTCCCCAGCAACTCCAGGCAAGGGTCTGAAAACTTGGAGAGCTGTTGCCAGTCAATGTGGACAATACTGGGCTAGGTGGACCAATACAATCCGACAGTGCATTTCATGCTTCTTTGTTGTCCACTGAATGCAACTGATGGGTGAGTGGGAACTAGTGACAGGTTGAGCTTTCCCCTTACCACACCTCATAATGAGTTCATTTTTTTCTAAACATGCCCTAAATATTTCCATAATGTTTGGAGAAAGTTTGGTAGTATTGCTTAGTCCTCACTCTTTTCAGGACTTATAAGCTTCCTGTTTCCTTTGCACCAGGGGATGGACGCCTCTCCCAACACCACGGAGAGAGACAGACAGAGATAATCAGAAAATTATCCTCGGCTCTCACCTGTAGTTTGCCTGGTGGTCTGGCACTTGCTTCCCCATGGCATGTGAGGGCAGGCAAAGGCGCTGGGTGCGTGCATGCGACCCCTCAACCCCGTTCATGGAAGCACAGGTTATTTTGATAATTGGTTTTTTTTAACTGGAGTAAACTACAGGTGTGTGCTAGAGATGGTGAGATAAGAAACTGCAAAAATGAACCCAGCCACAAGGATTTAAAAGGTTTGGATTGAGAGAGGATTTCATTCGGTGAAAGAGACAATGGGAGGAAGGGAGCCTACGGTTTGCTTATATCAAAGATTTTCTCTGCATTTATGATACAACAACCCTCCCTGGAATACAAGTTTTTTTTTAAAAAAAAAATCAATACAAATGACAAAGGAAGAAATTAGAATATAATGTGGAATTTAACAAAACTGGAACTACAGGTGTGAGAGAAATGAACTGAGAGGGGAGGGGAGGGGAACACTACGCTTTGAAAATATGGAGCAAAGTCCTCCCTAACCTCTGTTATCCACAAAGGAAAGATAAGGACAATTGGCCATAAATCAGCGGCAGGGAAGAAAGGAGTATACCAGTTGCGGGAATAGCAGCTTTTGGATTAACTATTTGCAAAATGCATACAATAAGAAGGAAGCATAAATAACAAACATGTGTACATTGGAAGTAACATACAAACATGTATTCCATTAGGGAAAATATAATTTGTACCAAAATTTTGATAATTAATAAATATGGGGGAGGGGGAATTACAACTGATGCAGAAATGTTGAGAATGAAATTTAAGATGGGGGGTGTGACAGGGATAAGAATCTGAGAGAAACTGAAATTGGCAGATTTGCCTGTCTTTCCACATAAGCATTGGCAAAATTCTTATATAATTAAGCAAACATTTTCAAGCAGCCTAACATGTTAGCAAGGAGGGTTTTCTACCCTGACAACACACATAGCCCATCAAAATGCCCCCTGGAGAAGAGGTCTGCTACAAATGCAATTATCACAGCTCTGTGTCAGAGCAGTACATCCACATTTAGTGTGGTCAAGTGTTTGTGAGGAGGCCTCAGATGTCAAAAGATAATTGTTCTGTGACTCTCAAATTCTCCTTTCTCCTTTCTCTCAAATTCAGGATTTCCAGCTTTCAACAAGATTTATGATCTGAACTCTTGGAGGGAGGTTTTGCCAAAGCAGCTGTGAGAGACTTTGTAGGAAAGTATGCCCCCCACCCCCACCCCAATTTGGTTTCTAGATTGTGGTTAATGATAATTGTCTTCTATATATCAAGCTGTGGAAATATTATAAGAACAAACCTCACAACAAGTTTGGACCCAGACTCCTTGGAGGCAGAGTTCTCTGGAAACTAAGCTCCAATGAGAAGTTAGTTGCACATCCTGGTTCATCCCATGTGAGTTTGTGGTAACCAGTGCCTTAAGAGACAACATTGCTTCCACACTCTGACAGCTGGTCCACTGACTTTTTATGGGATCAAAAGAGCCCTAAGGAGAGACTCTAGAACTGGTACCCCCACTACTTTGCAGGAGCCAATAATTACAGAGGAATTCTGGAGCATGATCCATGATGAAATTAAGAAAATATTGAGAATATCATATAGTAAAAGGCCAGAGGCATTCCTTTTAGGAATTTTAAATGACGATATTTCAAAAGACAAAACTAATTTTTTTCTTATACGTAACGTCTGCAGCAAGAATCCTGGTGGCTAAATACTGGAAAGGGAATCAGTTACCCACTAGGGGAGAGTGGCTATGTAAGCTCTCAGAATACTTAGAATTAGCCAAATTGACAGATATAAGACAAAAACCAAAAAGTGAAGTAAAAAAAGAATGGGAGTGCCTAAATGAATACCTCAAAAGCCAAGGTTTGAGGGCAGAAATCTGGCTGAGTCTGGAATAACCTTGTGAAGTGAAAGGGATTGCTGTGGGATTGGTGGAAGTCAATGTCTTCTTCTTGTTGTTTTAGTGTTTGTAATATTAATTTGTAAGATATAGATTTTTGTTTTTTTTTTTAGTTTCGAATGTTGTTCTTTGTGTGTTGTGTATTGTTATCTTTTGATATCTTTTGTGTTGTTGTTGTGTGGAAAATACTAATAAAATTATTTTTTAAAAAAATTACAGAAGAAGGCACCAGCCCTTTAAGTGTTCAGAAATAGTGGCACTCAAGCAGTGGGGCCTCCAGTCAATGACTATGTAGCCCTGTTATAAAACTTAGCCAGTTATCTCCTTGCTGAGACAGTAGGGATGGTTGGATCTCAGCTGCAGGACTACTATCCATGGCATTGAACCTTGACCTCTCTCCGAGGCTCTGATCATTGTCTCAGCACCACTTCATGAGTAAGGCTTCAGAACTAGACCTCTCCCTCTGAATGTGAACCTCCCTTTTCAACCACAAAGAGGAAGGTTTGCAGCATCCAACTGTCTCCTAGCTGCCCTTCCCAGGAGATTAGGATTGCTCCCTAAAACAATATTAAGGAGAGAGAGCATTAAAGCAGTCATAGAATCATCACAGAAATGTAGAGTTGGAAGGGACCCCAGGGTCATCTAGTCCAACCCCAGCAATGCAGGAATCTCAGCTAAAGCATCCCTGACAGATGGACATCCAACCTCTGCTTTAAAACCTCCAAGGAAGGAGAGTCCACAACCTCCCGAAGGAGACCATTCCATTGCCAAATAGCTCTTACTATCAGAAAGTTCTTCCTGAGGTTTAATCGGAATCTCCTTTCTTGTAACTTGAAGCCATTGGTTCGAATCTTATCCTCCAGAGCAAGTGAAAAGAAGCATGCTCCATCTTCCATGTGACAGCCCTTGAGATATTTGAAGATGGCTATCATATCTCCTCTCAGTCTCCTCTTTTCCAGGCTAAGCATACCCAGCTCCCTCAACCGTTCCTCATAAGGCTTGGTTTCCAGACCCTTGATCATCTTGGTTACCTTACTCTGCAAATGTTCCAGCTTGTCAACATCCTTCTTAAATTGTGGTGCCCAAAATTGGACACAGTATTCCTAGTGTGGTCTGACCAAG
This sequence comes from Podarcis gaigeae, assembly GCF_964106915.1. NCBI lineage: Eukaryota > Metazoa > Chordata > Lepidosauria > Squamata > Lacertidae > Podarcis > Podarcis gaigeae. The sequence continues at coordinate 1,528,539 of NC_139690.1, forward strand.
TCAGTTTAAATACCAGAAATCATAGCAGTAGAATGAAAACTCGGCCAAGAGTGTTATACATTTATATCATGTTCCCGAGCCCTGCAACCTTTCCTCATAGGAGAGTCTCTCCATCCCTTTGACCATTTTGGTTGCCCTTATATAGTAAGAGTGTGACAATTGGATCATTTTATATGATAGTATGCTAATAAACATTGGACTCCATTCCAAATCACTTTGCTGTAACTTTATATGGAAGTGCAGGGTGATTGCTCCTTTCTAATTACATCACGTTAAGTTTTGTACTGTTGACTTTAATGGCTGTTTACTCAGTAATGTTTGCCTTCTTTTCACAACTGGTACTCATTCTTGAGCCTGAAAGTTTGGGAAAGGGTGCACTTACAAATTTGAGAGTGTACTAAAGTCAACAATCAACCCACCACACAAAATGTCTATTGCTCAGTTTAAAGAATTCTGAATGTATAATAAATTTATTCTGAGCTGGAAGAGAAGCTGGAAGCTGCAGAGAAGAAACCTTTCCAAAATCCAGGAAAACATTACACTGAATTATTGTATTTTCCTTATTGTCTTTATTTCCCTCTAGGAACTTGCTGAAAATTACCTGAAGCAGGTTTTAATGACTACATTAAGCAGCACTGAAGAAGCAACATGACGTGAATGTAAAAATGGTGAAGAAATTATTCACGAACATGTTCATCGTTGGCTAAGTGAAGTGACACATTTGGTTTAGCTTGATGTTTTGACATTCTCTTTTCTCTCTTTATTTGCTTAGAAAATGGTTTGGGCAATCAGTGGTTCTCCAGATGTTGCTGAACTACAGCTCTCATCATGCCGACCACTGGTCACACTGGACGGGGCTGATGGGGGTTGGAGTCTGGCAAGATCTGAAGAGCCACAGGTTCCCCATACCTGATTTAGAACAGGGATAATTTGGCATGCATGCTCAGGATAATATTCTCAGTTTCAGGTTTGACCATCAGCTTAATCACCCCACCCATTTTCAAGGAGGTCAGGAAAGAACTACATGTATCAATTTATCTTTTCAGGACACTTGTATCAAAAAAGGAAATTAGATTCATTTTGCATTACAGTCATACTTCAGCTCCCAAATGCCTTGGGAGTCAAATGTCCCAGCTCCCGGACAATCAAAAACCAGAAGTGAGTGTTCCAGTTTTTGAAATTTTTTTGGGAAGCCGAACATCCAGCACAGCTTCCAATATTGTTTGCGGCATGCCTGCACAATTGGAAACCAATTGGAAGCTGCTCTGAACATTTCAGAAGTTGAACTGACTTCCGGAATGGAGGTACAACTGTACTTGTTTTTGGGAAACCCATGCTGGGTATTTGAATTATGGTGCTGGAGGAGACTCTTGAGAGTCCCATGGACTGCAAGAAGATCAAACCTCTCCATTCTTAAGGAAATCAGCCCTGAGTGCTCACTGGAAGGACAGATCCTGAAGCTGAGGCTCCAAGACTTTGGCCACCTCATGAGAAGAGAAGACTCCCAGGGAAAACCCTGATGTTGGGAAAGATGGAGGGCACAAGGAGAAGGGACGACAGAGGACAAGATGGTTGGACAGTGTTCTTGAAGCTACAAACATGAGTCTGACCAAATTGCGGGAGGCAATGGAAGACAGGAGTGCCTGGCGTGCTCTGGTCCAGGGGGACATGAAGAGTCAGACACGACTAAACTACTAAACAGCAACAACAACAATGCTGGGTCTTAGTAATCACAGCATCCTTTTCTAAATGCTTACAAAGTGACTGTTCAGCTATCTGTTCTAGGACATTTCCTGGTACTGAGGTCAAGCTGACTGGTTGGTAATTACCTGGATCTTCTTCCTTACCCTCACTTTTTGAAGAGGGGGACATTTGCCTGTCTCCAGCTTGCAGGAACCTCCCTTGTTTTCCAAGAATTCTCAAAGCTTATAGACAGAGGCTCTGTCTATAATCCTCACAACATTTATTCTGCTATCACCAGGTTGGGCAACACTTTTCTTTTCTTACTTTCTTTTATTTTTTAATTTTATTGGAATTTTATTTACAACATAACACAGACCCCCCCCACCCCCAACACACATTAAACGTGAACATAACATACGGTGAACATAACATACAACAATTGTTGTTGTTGTTGTTGTTTAGTCGTTTAGTCGTGTCCGACTCTTCGTGACCCCATGGACCAGAGAACGCCAGGCACCTCTGTCCTCCACTGCCTCCCGCAGTTTGCTCAAACTCATGCTGGTAACCTCGAAAACACTATCCAACCATCTCGTCCTCTGCCGTCCCCTTCTCCTTGTGCCCTCCATCTTTCCCAACATCAGGGTCTTCTCCAGGGAGTCTTCTCTTCTCATGAGGTGGCCAAAGTACTGGAGCCTCAGCTTCACAATCTGTCCTTCCAGTGAGCACTCAGGGTTGATTTCCTTCAGTATGGAGAGGTTTGATCTTCTTGCAGTCCATGGGACTCTCAAGAGTCTCCTCCAGCACCATAATTCAAAAGCATCAATTCTTTGGCAATCAGCCTTCTTTATGGTCCAGCTCTCACTTCCATACATCACTACTGGGAAAACCATAGCTTTAACTATACGAACCTTTGTTGGCAAGGTGATGTCTCTACTTCTCAAGATGCTGTCTAGGCCTGTCATTGCCCTTCTCCCAAGAAGCAGGCGTCTTTTAATTTCGTGGCTGCTGTCACCATCTGCAGTGATCATTGAGCCCAAGAAAGTAAAATCTCTCACTACCTCCATTTCTTCCCCTTCTATTTGCCAGGAGGTGATGGGACCAGTGGCCATGATCTTCGTTTTTTTGATGTTGAGCTTCAGACCATATTTTGCGCTCTCCTCTTTCACCCTCATTAAAAGGTTCTTTAATTCCTCCTCACTTTCTGCCATCAAGGTTGTGTCATCTGCATATCTGAGGTTGTTGATATTTCTTCCGGCAATCTTAATTCCGGCTAGGGATTCATCCAGCCCAGCCTTTCGCATGATGAATTCTGCATATAAGTTAAATAAGCAGGGAGACAAAATACAGCCTTGTCGTACTCCTTTCCCAATTTTGAACCAATCAGTTGTTCCATATCCAGTTCTAACTGTAGCTTCTTGTCCCACATAGAGATTTCTCAGGAGACAGATGAGGTGATCTGGCACTCCCATTTCTTTAAGAACTTGCCATAGTTTGCCGTGGTCGACACAGTCAAAAGCTTTTGCATAGTCAATGAAGCAGAAGTAGATGTCTTTCTGGAACTCTCTAGCTTTCTCCATAATCCAGCGCATGTTTGCAATTTGGTCTCTGGTTCCTCTGCCTCTTCTAAATCCAGCTTGCACTTCTGGGAGTTCTCGGTCCACATACTGCTTGAGCCTTCCTTGTAGAATTTGAAGCATAACCTTGCTAGCGTGTGAAATGAGTGCAATTGTGCGGTAGTTGGAGCATTCTTTGGCACTGCCCTTCTTTGGGATTGGGATGTAGACTGATCTTCTCCAATCCTCTGGCCACTGCTGAGTTTTCCAAACTTGCTGGCATATTGAGTGTAGCACCTTAACAGCATCATCTTTTAAAATTTTAAATAGTTCAGCTGGAATGCCATCACTTCCACTGGCCTTGTTATTTGCAGTGCTTTCTAAGGCCCATTTGACTTCACTTTCCAGGATGTCTGGCTCAAGGTCAGCAACCACACTACCTGGGGTATACGAGACATCCATTTCTTTCTGGTATAATTCCTCTGTGTATTCTTGCCACCTCTTCTTGATGTCTTCTGCTTCTGTTAGGTCCTTTCCACTTTTGTCCTTTATTGTGGAAATCTTTGTACGAAATGTTCCTTTCATATCTCCAATTTTCTTGAACAGATCTCTGGTTCTTCCCATTCTATTGCTTTCCTCTATTTCTTTGCATTGCTCGTTTAAGAAGGTCTTCTTGTCTCTCCTTGCTATTCTTTGGAAATCTGCATTCAATTTCCTGTATCTTTCACCATCTCCCTCGCATTTTGCTTGCCTTCTCTCCCCCGCTATTTGTAAGGCCTCATTGGACAGCCACTTTGCTTTCTTGCATTTCCTTTTCATTGGGATGGTTTTCGTTGCTGCCTCCTGTATAATGTTACGAGCCTCCATCCATAGTTCTTCAGGCATTCTGTCCACCAAATCTAAATCCTTAAACCTGTTCCTCACTTCCACTGTGTATTCATAAGGGATTTGACTTAGATTGTATCTTACCGGCCCAGTGGTTTTTCCTACTTTCTTCAGTTTAAGCTTGAATTTTGCTATAAGAAGCTGATGATCTGAGCCACAGTCAGCTCCAGGTCTTGTTTTTGCTGACTGTATAGAGCTTCTCCATCTTTGGCTGCAGAGAATATAATCAATCTGATTTCGATGCTGCCCATCTGGTGATGTCCATGTGTAGAGTCGTCTCTTGTGTTGTTGGAAAAGCGTGTTTGTGATGACCAGCTTGTTCTCTTGACAGAACTCTATTAGCCTTTGCCCTGCTTCGTTTTGATCTCCAAGGCCAAACTTGCCAGTTGTTCCTTTTATCTCTTGACTCCCTACTTTAGCATTCCAATCCCCTATAATGAGAAGAACATCCTTCTTTGGTGTCACTTCTATAAGGTCTTGTAAGTCTTCATAGAATTGGTCAATTTCAGTTTCTTCAGCACAAGTAGTTGGTGCATAAACTTGGATTACTGTGATGTTAAAAGGTCTGCCTTGGATTCGTATCGAGATCATTCTATCATTTTTGAGATTGCATCCCAGTACAGCTTTCGCCACTCTTTTGTTGACTATGAGGGCCACTCCATTTCTTTTATGGGTTTCTTGCCCACAGTAGTAGATATGATGGTCATCCGAACTGAATTCACCCATTCCCGTCCATTTTAGTTCACTGATGCCCAGGATGTCAATATTTATTCTTGCCATCTCATTTTTGACCACCTCCAACTTACCCAGGTTCATGGTTCTTACATTCCAGGTTCCTATGCAATATTTTTCTTTACAGCATTGGACTTTCCTTTCGCTTCCAGGCATATCCGCAACTGAGCGTCCTTTCGGCTTTGGCCCAGCCGCTTCATCAGCTCTGGATCTACTTGTACTTGCCCTCCGCTCTTCCCCAGTAGCATGTTGGACGCCTTCCGACCTGAGGGGCTCATCTTCCAGCGTCATATCTTTTATATGCCTGTTGTCTTTGTCCATGGAGTTTTCTTGGCAGGGATACTGGAGTGGCTTGCCGGTTCCTCCTCCAGGTGGATCACGTTTGGTCAAAACTCTCCACTATGACCTGTTCATCTTGGGTGCCCTGCTCGGCATAGTTCATAGCTTCTCTGAGTTCTTCAAGCCCCTTCGCCACAGCAAGGCAGTGATCCATGAAGGGGACATACAACAATACAAACAACCAAATAAAAGACTTCCTTTGTCCTGTATCTGGCCTCCTTATTTACTTCTTATAAATATAAAATTTATAATTATAACTTAAATATCCACAAAGTCTCCTGCAGGCATTAATCGAAACAAGTCCAGGTATGTATTTTAGGGCACTGTTTTGTGAAGTATTCCCTGCATTTCCCCCCGTGCTTTTTGAAACTCTTGTCTCGTGTGATCTCTAATTGCCTCTGTTAATCTAGCCAGTTCAATATACTCTAACAGTTTGTCTTGCCATTCCTTTTTTGTTGGCACATTTTCTTTTTTCCAGTTTTTAGCTATTAGGATCCTTGCTGCTCCTGTGGCATAGAGAAATATTTTCTGATCTTCTCTTGCCATACCTGTATCCGTTATTCCTAGTAGAAAAGCTTCTGTATTTTTCATAAGGTTATACTTAAACATTTTTTTAAGCTCATCATACACTATGTTCCAGAAGCTTTTGATTTTTTCACAGGTCCACCAAACATGTATAAGTGTCCCCTCTGTTTTACCTCACCTCCAGCACAGATTTGTTTTTGTCTTATGCATTTTAGCTATTTTGGTAGGTATTGCGTACCATCTAAATCCCTGCTCCTGCCAGCCTAGCAGTTTGAAAGCACGAAGTGCAAGTAGATAAATAGGTCCGCTCCGGCGGGAAGGTAAACGGTGTTTCCGTGTGCTGCTCTGGTTCACCAGAAGCGGCTTAGTCATGCTGGCCACATGACCCAGAAGCTGTACGCCGGCTCCCTCGGCCAATAAAGCGAGATGAGCGCCGCAACTCCAGAGTCGGCCACGACTGGACCTAATGGTCAGGGGTCGCTTTACCTTTACCTTAAGTACCATGTATAAAACATCTTGATTATGTTTCCCCTCAATACTGTAAATTTCCAGTTCTTTCTCCATAGTTCTTCCCATGCTGTTAAGTTAATGGTTTTCCTAATATCTAAAGCCCACTTGATCATTACCTCCTTGACCTGTTCGTCTTTGACCTCCCACTCCAATAATGTATCATACATTTTTTATATTACCTTGGTTTTGTAATAACACTTTTTCTAATAATGAAGGTTCGTTTGAGAAACCATTTTTCTTATCTGCCCTGAACACTTCATGCAATTGATGGTATTGGATCCAACCCGTAAGGTGTTGTTTAATTTCCTCATGATCTTTAATTACCAATTGTCTTTTTCTTTAATCAGATCTTAATATGTGGCCCATTCTAATTCCATATTTTTCTTTTTTATTGTAATTGCTTCTAGAGGTGATGCCCACCATGGTGTTTTCGGTTCTAGGAGATCCTTATATTTTGTCCATGTTTTATATAATTATTTCCTTATGACATGATTCATAAATCCCCTGTGTACTTTCCCTTTTTCATAAGCTAAATACGCATGCCAGCCATAATGATAAACCCTTCTAGATCTAACAAATCACCATCTTTTAACACAATCCACTCTTTTAGCCAATTTAGACAGACAGCGTTGTAATATAAATTTAGGTCAGGTAGCACCAGTCCACTTCTATGTTTTTTATCTGTTAGAAGTTTGTGTTTAATTCTTGGGTTTTTTGCCATAATCTAAGACTTCCCATTCCTCCCATTCCTTTTGGGTGAAGACAGAGGCAAAGTAGGTGTTGAGCAGTTCCACCTTCACTCTGTTACCCAACAGCATTCTTCTGTCTTCTCCATGTTCTTCCTCTTGCTTCAAACATAGCTGAAGAAACCTTTTAAAATTATTTTATCATAATTTTTATTGAGTTTTCCATATTTCAGTTCAATTCAATACACATATTCACAACTTATATTATTTGCTCAGAAGGAGCATTGACCTCCTTCCCTCCCTCTTTCTGACTTCCCTATAACATTAACGTATCTACCGCATTCCCATAATCACTTCTTTACCTTATATCAGCATTTTTAAAAAACCACTCTCTCATTTGTAAATTAGCATCTTAATTTCACATTACTAAGCATTTCATGTTAAAGCTACAAACGTTTTCAAGTAAGTACAGTTTTCTTTCAAATAATAAATAAATTTGCTCCAGTCCTTTTGAAATCTTTCATCGGGTCGATTCCTGATTTTCCCCGTCAACTTCACCAACTCCACAAATTCTACCATCTTTATCTGCCAGTCCTCCAATGTGGGGAATTTTTGCTGTTTCCATCTTTGGGACAGGAGGATTGTTGCTGCTGTTGTGGTGTACATTAATAAATTTACATATTTTTAATGAATTTCTTCACTAATTAGCCCCAGTAAGAATGCCTCTGGGTTTTTTTTTACTGAAATTATATTTTAGTATCTTTTTTAATTCACTGTAAATAATGTCCCCAAAGGCCTTAACTTTGGTGCAGGTCCACCACATATGTAGGAAGTTTCCTTCCTTCACCCTGCATTTCCAACATGACTTATCCTGACACCTATACATTTTGGCAAGCTTACTCGGAGTAATGTACCAATGATACAACATCTTCATTAAGTTCTCCTGAAGAGCCACACATGCAGTAAATATAATTGTTTTATTCCATATTAATTCCCATCTCTCAAAATCAATGTTGTACCCAAAATCCTGTGCCCATCTTATCCTGTGCCCAAAATCCTGTGCCCATCACGCTCTTTACCTCCTCATCTTTTGTATTCCACTCTAACAATACTTTGTACATTTTTGACACCATTTTCTTTTTACTACACAACAGTTCTGTCTCAATTTCTGATTTAGTGTTACCAAATCCATTATTTTTATAATCTTTCCTAAAGACATATTGCAATTGGTGGTACTGTAACCAGTCAGTTAGCTTCCCTCTCAACTCCTCAAATGATTTTAATTTTAATTTACCATCGACTTCCACCAATAAATCTCTATATGTCACCCATTCCTTCCCCATATTCTTCTTTTTTACTGCAAATGCCTCCAGTGGTAAAATCCACCACGGGGTTTTGCGTTCTAACAGGTTTTTATGCCTGTTCCATACCTTATACAAAGTTTTTCTGATGATATGGTGCAGAAACCCTCTCTGCACTTTTACCTTTTCATACCACATATAAGCGTGCCATCTGAACCTGTTATCGAATCCTTCAAAATCTAATACCTCCTCATTATCCAATGTCATCCATTCATGCAACCAACTAAAGCAAGATGCCTCGTAATAATTTTTTAAACCTGGCTGGCAGAAGCCACCTCTCTTACATCTGTCAAAATTTTGTATTTAATCCTAGGCTTCTTCCCCAGCCAGATAAATTTAGAGATTCGTTTTCACCAAATATCACATTTCTTTGTTCCACATATAATGGGGATGGTCTGGAATAAAAATAACAATTTTGGGACCACGTTCATTTTAATAGTTGCGATTCTGCCCATCAACAATAATTTCATTCTAGTCCAAATTTCAAGATCTTGTTTTATCTCATTCCATACCTTTTCATAGTTGTCTTTGTAAAGGGTGATGTTTTTTGTTGTGAGCCATATGCCCAGGTATTTTACTTTTTTGCAGTCATAGAATTATAGAATCATAGAATCATAGAGTTGGAAGAGACCACAAGGGCCATCGAGTCCAACCCAGGAAACACCATCAGAGCACTCCTGACATATGGTTGTCAAGCCTCTGCTTAAAGACCTCCAAAGAAGGAGACTCCACCACACTCCTTGGCAGGAAATTCCACTGTCAAACAGCTCTTACTGTCAGGAAGTTCTTCCTAATGTTTAGGTGGAATCTTCTTTCTTGTAGTTTGGAGCCATTGCTCCGTGTCCGCTTCTCTGGAGCACCAGAAAACAACCTTTCTCCCTCCTCTATGTGACATCCTTTTATATATTTGAACATGGCTATCATATCACCCCTGCCAGTGGTTCTGAGATCACATCTGCCAGTTCTTTTAATACTCTTGGATGCAGTTCATCTGGCCCTGGAGACTTGAATACATCTAAACTAGCCAAGTATTCTTGTACTATCTCCTTAGTTATTCTGGGCTGTGTTTCCTCTGCTGAATTATTTGCTCCAAATTCTTCCGGTCGGGCATTGTTTTCTTTATCGGAGAAGACTGAGGCAAAGAAGGCATTGAGGAGTTCAGCCCTTTCTGTGTCCCCTGTTTGCATTTCACCATCTTCTCCTCTGAGTGACCCCACTGTTTCTTTGTTCTTCCTTTTGCTACGAACATACCCATAAAAGCCTTTTTTGTTGCTTTTAACCTCTCTAGCAAGCCTGCTCCTGGATGTGGGAGCAGTCATGAAAAGTCATCCGCTCCCTAGTTTCTGAGTGTGGGGAAGTGAGAGAGAAATTGTCTAGGTGGGAATGTGAAAATTTGGGGGACAAACCATGAAAGGAAATAGGTGAAGGCAGGAACTGGTATCTGAATGATGCAGCAAGACTTTGTAAAGTTTTGGCCCCTAGCAGGGAGATGGTGTGTCAGGCACCAGACAGCAAAATGTCTTGGTTCGGCAATGGCTCCTTGAGAAGAAAATCCCACAGCTGTGGAGCCCTTGCTGAGACATGTTAATGTTTGCTTGCTTGCCCCTCTTCAAGTGCCTCGGACATTTTATTCAAGCAGGTACCAAATAGGTGGAACTGGATGGCTTCTGGGAAGGAGCAAGTAATAAAGCAAAGTTAAATTTCCCTATAAGACATGAGGTTATAATGCTAATGGCTGCAGGTTCATGCACTGCAATTCACTAACACAAATGAGATTAGGGCATTTGCAAATTCTGTTGACTCATCCAAAATGGCAAGTTATTAGATTAGCAAAAACCTCACTCAGCCGCTGGGTACACAAACCTTCCTTCGGTCATTCTGAAAGACTGATACAGAATGTATCTATCCTTTTATTCCAGCATAATGAAATTACTGGCTTTCTGAAAAAGTAACCAGGCTAGCTGTGGTGCACTGAGGCATTTGAGTTCAATGCAGTTTGATGCTGTGATCTTCAGCTGAGCCAGTGAGGAGGCCATAAATGTGGTCAGGGTGGTAGGGGGAGTAAGAGCAGGGAGCAGAGAGAGAAGACTAAGCGGGGCTTTGTCCATGAAGAGAAATGTAACCCCAAATGAAATATGATGTGTATTTGAAGGTTCCTCTTTCAGATAAAACTTCTGGGTGTCAGGAGCCTCCAGCTCTGTGAGCAGGCTACCCCTCCCAGTGGGGTGAGACACAAGAACGATAGAAAAGGGCTGGGCTCTTAGACAAGCTTGTGAGGTGGTCCATCTAGTCCAGTACTGTCTCACTGACTGGCAGTGGCTTTCCAGGGTTTGAGCCAGAGGTCTCTCCCAGTCCTATCTAGAGATACCACAGACTGAACCTGGGACCTTTTGCATGCAGAGCAGATAGTAATAATAATAATAATAATAATAATAATAATAATAATAATAATAATTTTTATTTATACCCCACCCTCCCCAGCCAAGGCTGGGCTCAGGGCGGCTAACAAGCAATAATAAAAACAAGTTGAATGAATACAACTTAAAAACAAAAATAAAATACAACATTAAAATAATGGAACATTAAAATATTAAAATGTAGCCTCATCGCAGGAGGAGAAGGAAAAGAAAGGAAAAAAAGAGGGAGGGAATCAAATTGGCTCCAAGCCAAAGGCCAGGCGGAACAACTCTGTCTTACAGGCCCTGCGGAAAGAAATCAGATCCTGCAGGGCCCTGGTCTCATGAGGCAGAGCGTTCCACCAGGCGGAGCCAGAGTTGAAAAGGCCCTGGCTCTGGTCGAAGCCAATCTAACTTCCTTAGGGCCCGGGACCACTAGGGTGTTGTTATTTATGGACCTTGAGGCTCTTCGTGGGGCATACCAGGAGAGGCGGTCCCGTAGGTACGAGGGTCCTAGGCCGTGAAGGGCTTTAAAGGTCAAAAGCAGCACCTTAAATCTGACCCTGTACTCCACCGGGAGCCAGTGCAGCTTGAAAAGCACTGGGTGAATATGCTCCCATGGCAGAGACCCCGTGAGGAGCCTCGCTGCAGCATTCTGCACCCGCTGGAGTTTCTGGGACAGCTTCAAGGGCAGCCCCGCGTAGAGCGAATTACAGTAGTCAAGCCTGGAGATGACCGTTGCATGGATCACTGTGGCCAGGTCGGGGCGGGAAAGGTAAGGGACCAACTGCTTGATGCGGCGAAGGTGGAAAAATGGTGCCTTGGCTGTTGCTGTAACCTGCGCCTCCATGGAAAGGGAGGCGTCAAGGATTACACCCAAACTCTTAATGGAAGGCAATGGCACTAATTGGGCCCCCGCAAGAGAAGGGAGTTGGTCCTTCATCCCCATGCCATCCCGACCTAGCCCTAGGACCTCTGTCTTCGAAGGATTTAGTTTCAATAGGCTCCCACGAAACCATCCAGCCACAGCTTCCAAGCATCTGGTCAGTGTGTTCGGGGCCGAGTCAGTGTGGCCATCCATCAGCAGATAGAGCTGAGTGTCATCAGCATATTGGTGACAGCCCAGCCCAAAGCTCCAGATAATCTGGGCAAGAGGGCGCATAAAGATGTTAAAAAGCATCGGGGAGAGGATCGCATCCTGCGGCACTCCACACACCAAGGAGTGGCGCGACAACATCTCCCTCCCTAGCGCCACCCTCTGTCCCCGACCAGAGATAAAAGAGCAAAGCCATTTACGGGCTATGCCCTGTATTCCCAGGTCGGCGAGGTGGTGGTCCAGAAGATCATGATCGACCATGTCAAAGGCTGCTGAAAAATCTAAAAGAATCAGCATTCCTGACCCGCCTTGATCCAGTTGTCTACGGAGATCATCTGTTAGGGCAACCAGAGCCGTCTTGGTCCTGAAACCAGGACGGAAACCGGACCGAAATGAATCTAAAGCTGATGTTTCCTCCAGAAACCTACCAGATGCTCTGCCCCTGAACTTGACACATACCTATGGCTCATAGGGAAGGGAAAGTCACCTCCTGAGATATGTTGGACCCAGGCTGTATAAAGCTTTAAAGGTTTAAAGCCAAAAGGTTTCTATTTGACCCTTTAACTGGAGATGGACCCTGAGACCTACGGGAAATCAGATATGTGCTGTTCCACTGACCTTCCCCCCCCCCCGCCCCCTGCACACACAAGGTCTTGATGAGGGAGGTTCAAGTGATAGATGACAACTTGTCCAAGGACATCCAATGAGCTTCATTGTGGGGGTGGGTCAACATCCTAACTCCGTGGTAGTAGTAGCCTAAATGGTGCCTTCTGATGTTTTAGGTGACAACTCCTGCCATCCATTACCAGAGGCCGCTCTGCCAGGGTGATAGGTGCTGTAGTCCAAAACATCTGGAAGGCATCACATTGGCTACCCCAGCTTTAACCATTATACCACAGGAGACAAAGGACTCATCCTTATCTTACTTTGTATACAACTGATAGGCAAAATTGTGATGGTTTGGTTATGCATGCAGTAGGTGGAGCTGCTTAAATACCCAGTGAGGGGGAACAACTTTTTTGAGAAATCTGTGCATCCAAAGTAAAGCACAGTATCAACAAATTTTGAGGGTTCAAGAGTGTTGAGTCCTCCAGATGTCAGCAATTTGACGCACTATTGCAAAGTACTTCACCTTTGCTCAGACATCTTCACATTGTAATGAGGCAATATACTAAAATGTCATATTTGCATTACATTGGCATACAACAATTGAAAGCATGCTGCTTAAAAATGCCAACCTTTTATCTACCCAGCATGGCACAATCTCAAGTGACAGCAAGTTAAAGCTTCAAAGAAGAGTGAGAAGCAGCCTAACAATGAAGATCTGAGTGCATTGTGATTTCAAAGGACGCATCATCCATGCAAAATGGAGTGGTTGCTGGTATTCAAGGTTTGGGTGATATTCCAAGTGCATCTCCTTCTCTCTATGTCTCTCTTTCCTCTATATATACATCAGAGATTGTTAAGCAGCTTATTGTGTGGGACTAATAAATACTGTAAGGGACGCGGGTGGCGCTGTGGGTTAAACCACAGAGCCTAGGACTTGCCGATCAGAAGGTTGGCAGTTTGAATCCCCGCGACGGGGTGAGCTCCCGTTGCTCGGTCCCTGCTCCTGCCAACCTAGCAGTTCGAAAGCACGTCAAAAGTGCAAGTAGATAAATAGGTACCGCTCCAGCGGGAAGGTAAACGGCATTTCCGTGCGCTGCTCTGGTTTGCCAGAAGTGGCTTAGTCATGCTGGCCACATGACCTGGAAGCTGTACGCTGGCTCCCTTGGCCAATAAAGCGAGATGAGCGCTGCAACCCCAGAGTCAGTCACGACTGGACCTAATGGTCAGGGGTCCCTTTACCTTAAGAAATACTGTCCACAGGGGGAAAGCAGCTGTTGTGTCTAAGCAGGTCTGCTGATATTTATATCTTGTTATGTACTGAGCTGAATCCTAGAACAATAGGACTCCGAGTATATTTCACTGGTGACAAGGATATGATCCCGCTGAGCTAACCGCTACACACAGCACCGCAGCACCACCGACTGCATCACACTGAGCATCCAGGCTTCAGCTCCAGGACACAAGAAACTCAGAATGGCAATTGACAGCAGTTTCTCGCCGTTCAACCCAGCATCTGGAGACTGGGAAGCGTACGCCTCCCGTTTCACCTTCCTCCTAGAAGCCAAAGGGGTCACCGACAAAGAAGATGCCAAGAAGAGGGCGATATTCTTCAGCATCTGCGGAGAGGAGACGTTTGAAATCGCCCGGGCTCTCCTTGCGCCTGAAGACGTCGCTACCATTTCTTACAAAACAATAATGGAACGGCTGAAGGAGCACTTCTCACTGCAGCCTTCTGTGGTAGCTTGCCAAAATGCCTTCTACGCAAAGTGGCAAGCCCCCGGGGAAATCATAACTGGGTTTGTGACCTCCCTCCGCCAAGCCGCCCAGTTCTGCAACTTCTCAGTTAGAGAATATGCTTTGTGACAGCCAGATCGCTCTGGAGGTGGCCCTTGCAACTGAAGCAGCCGAGAGGTCGGCGTATGAGGCACGGCCGAGCCTGCTGTCCCAAGCTAGGGTCCGCTACGAAGACCTCACCGATGAGTCAGAATCCGACAGGGAGGAGGTGCACTGAGTGCAGCGGTACACTTGAGGAAAGCACACACCACAGCTGCCTCAACCAGAAGAAGGGAACTGCGCAAGCTGGGGGGAAAGCCACAAGAGGAGGACCTGCTGTTTCTGCAATGCACAGTGAAGGCAGTGCAGAAAATCGGGACACATTGCCTGGGTGTGTCGGGCTTGGCCCACCCGACGCCAGGCATCAGATGACTGACCCAAGAGCCCCAGGGCCAAATGCACCAAGGCAACCTGGCGGAGATCCCGGACTGCCAGGTATACCAGTTGCCCCATTCCAACACAGAGAAAATTTACGTAGAGGTACAGATAGAGGGGGGCCCCCCTGTGCCGCATGGAGCTTGACACGGGTTCAACTCTATCCATAATCTCAGCACGGACCTTAAGGAAACTGTGCCCTAGTGGGGGTCCCAAACTCAGGCTGGCCCCATTCAGCCCCCGGGACATCCAGAAACGTAAAGTCCCCACAATGGGGGTGGGGACCTTCAGGGCGAGATACCAAGGGTGGAAGCGGCAATTGGACTTGCTTATAGGATTGGCATGGTTTGGACCACTGGGGCTAGCCGTCACTGGGGTGAACAGCACTAGCTTACAAGTGGACGTGGACGCCATACGCAACTCCACTTAGACGAGGAATTGGAGTGGCTCATGGAGCAAGGAGTGCTGGATCTGGTGCCTGATGCCCCCTGGGAAACCCCAATCGTCACACCCGTCAAGCCTAATGGTTCGGTCTGCATTTGCACAGACTACAAATGTACCATAAACAAGGCCCTCACTGCCCTCACGGCCCACACATACCCAGTGCCAGTGGTCAGCCATGTCCTCGCTACCCTGGCTGGGTAAAAAAAAATTGGCAAGCAGTTGCCGGTGGACAAGGCCACAGCAAAGCCACAGACAATTGTGACGCACAGAGGAGTGTTCAGGGTAAAACAGCTGCAATTCGGCATCAGCATGGCGCCAGGCATATTCCAGAATCTAATGGACTCCCTGCTTAAAGGGATTCCTGGTGTCACCCCCTTCTTCGATGATGTGTTGATTACTAGGCCCATGCCAGAGGAGTTCAAGGACCGCCTCTGCACCATCCTGCACCTTTTCCAGATGGCGGGTCTCAAGGTGAAGTGGGAAAAGTGTCTACTAGGAGTGCCTCAGGTGGACTTTCTGGGATTTATAGTAGATGCAGAAGGGGTCCACCCGACTGTGTACAAGGTACAGGCCATTTGTGGTGCCCCAGCACCCAAGGGCAAAACTGAACTTCAGGCCTTCTTGGGACTATTGAACATTTACCATGCCTTCCTCCCCCATAAGGTGGTGGTAGCAGAGCCCCTACACAGACTCCCCTTGGGCCCCTTGGGTGTGGGGCCAGCACCAGGAGGCCGAATTCCAGGCAGTCAAGGACTTGCTCATCTCGGACTCGGTCTTGGCACACTTCGACGAGAGGCTGCCAGTGGTGTTAGCAAGCGACGCCTTGCCCTACGGCATCAGCGCTGTGCTGGGACACCAATTCCCAGACAGAAGAGAGGTGCCTGTGGCATACTTTCCCCAGACGCTCACAGCAGCCGAGTGGAACTAATCGCAGATCGACAAGGAGGGTCTGGCAATCGTGAAGGGAGAAAAAAAATTCCATGATTTCTTGCACGGGCGGCCCTTTACTGTGGTGACTGACCACAAGCCATTGCTCAACCTGTTTGCCCCTAAGAAGCAGACCCCCCCCCCCCGACCCAGAGCCCACGCAAGAGGTTATGAGCCTGGAGCTGCTTCCCGACCTCCCCGTTCAGGCACAAAAAGTTGCGCACCATTCCACAAAAGATAGGGTCATCTCCCAGGTCCTGGACTGGGTGTGGAGGGGATGGCCCAGCAGCAGCCCCAGGCCAGAATTCGCTGGCTACACAACCCACAAATGTGAACTGTCGGCCCACAAGGGGTGCCTGTTATGGGGAAGCAGGGTCATCGTTCCCCAGCCCCTCTGCAAAAGGGTCCTCACAGCCCTACACGAGACACACCCAGGGGTAGTGAGAATGAAGGCCCTTGCCAGGAGTTATGTGTGGTGGCCGGGGATCGACCGAGAGATAGAGGCCTGGGTCAAACACTGCCAGGCCTGCCAAGAATCCCACCCAGGTCCCCCAAGGGGTGAGGATATTTCACCCCTCCCATTGCAAGAATCTGCTGATGTTTCAGAAAGGAGGGGGCGGATTTTGCTCATTACTTATTCCGCTCCAGCCTGACTTCAAGGGGAGTCTGAGTGTTATCTGTGTATAGGTAAGGTCACTGCTCATGCAGCTGTAACACTCAGTGCAGTCCAGCGTCTCCATTTAATCTGTAGTTAGTTTGTATAGTAGCTGTAGAGAATAAAAGAAGTTCTTCTACAGAAGCTGTCGTCCGTGTGGTTCATGCTCTGCTGTGCTCCGCTGACTACTGGAAGTGAGTTTGGTGCTCACAGCTCAGAGTTGTGAGTCCACAGCACTTAGACCTGCTTCCTGCGTGGAAGGTCTCTGGAAGCGCTTTCCAGCTCGCCTGGCCCAGTCAGGGCTGAAGAGGTTGAGCCCAGTCGGTGGCACTGGCTCAAAGGCGAAGCTGACAAGCGGCCCAGTCCAGTCCTGGGAGTCTGCCCAAGCACCATGGTCACGCCTGCACCTGGACTTCGCTGGCCCCTTTCAGGGGAAAACATTCTTCATAGTGGTGGACTCCTGCACCAAATGGCTGGAGGTCACACTGATACCATCTATTTCTACGGCCACAGCCATCTGTTTGCAGGTAGGTAGGCTGTTTGCAACCCATAGGATCCCTGATACCCTCATCTCGGACAACAGAACTGCATTTATGTCAGAAGAATTCCAGACCTTCACAGCGCAGAACACCATCCGCCACATCTGCTCAGCACCATTCCACTCTGCCACCAACGGCCAAGCAGAGTGCATGGTGTGGACAACCAAGGACACCCTCCGCTGTATGACACAAGGGGACTGGGAGTACTGCCTCGCTGCATTCCTTCTAGCACAGCACAGCACCCCCAGCACAACGACTGGCCAGAGCCCAGCTGAACTAGTAATGGACCAGTGCCTCGCAATTAGACTGGACCGCCTTCACCCTGACAGAGCTCAGGATGAGGAAATGGCGGGGAATGGCAGAAACCCCCGGACCTTCGTGGCCCAGGACCCAGTGTACGCAAAGAATTTTGAGGCAGGCCCGTCATGGGTACCTGCCACAGTCACCAGGGTGACTGGTCCCGTGTCGTACAAGGTGCTAACTGAGGGGGGCGGGCAATGCTGGCGCCGCCACTGCGACCAGATATGACGATTCCCAGGAGAAAACCAGGAGGAGGGTGGGACAGAGGGGTCCCAAGGGGACCACTGGGCAGTGAGGCCATAGAGCAGGAGGGGTTGGCAGGGGAGGCAGAATCAGTAAGTAGAGAGGGGACCCCTAAGGCCGAAAGGACACTGGAACCAGAGCTGTGACTGAGCGGGCCGGTTTTGCCAGACCAAACAGCCCCGTCACAGCCAGCAGCCTTGGAACACAAGCCAGAACCAGAACCCCTGACCAAGGAACACCCTAGGCCGCAACGCATACGTAGGCGCTGGCGTACTTTGAGGACTACAAATGAATGCAACCTCCCAGGCAGGACTGGAACTTAGAGGGGAGGGGTGTTATGTACTGAGCTGAATCCTAGAACAACAGGATCCAGAAGGCAGCAGTCTGATTGGTCCGCAGGAGCCGTCCAATCCAGCTCCAGGTGGAAGTGAATCAGTGACCTGATTGGCCTACAGGAGCAGCCCGGAATTAGCCAATCACGCAGGGCCCATTGTGTAAATAATGTATATATAGCTAGATGTTTCAGGAAAAGCTTCATTCATTGCTACTATGAGCTGAATAAAGAGCATGAAATTCACACTTGACATATCTCTAGTAGTGCTGCTGTCAAATTCAACTACAGTGAAAAATATATGGTTAGTTTTAAGCCCCTGTGGGTTGACAGAGTGTCTGTCTGCCTGTGTGCAAAAACCAGGAGGGGGTGGGTCTGCTTCTGCTTTATAAGTGGCAGAAAATGCTGAGGGAGACAGAAGGGGGGGACAACTGAAGGGAGCTATTGGGAGCCTTGTCCTCTGTGAGCTTGTCTGATCCTCTTTTAAAGGAGGAGGCCCCTCAAATGTATTCTGGTCCAGTGTTGGACCTTTTCGATCGGATTCTCACTGCTGATGTGGATAGATTCCTTTGAGCTGGTTGGCCTACCACCTTCCTCCTTGATCTTTGCCCGTCTTGGCTGATTAGGGAGTGTCCAGATGTTGCGCGGACCCCCCTGGTTGAAATTATCAATTTGTCCCTTGGCACAGGGACATTCCCAGGGGAGCTGAAGGAAGCAGTGGTGTGTCCGCTCTATCCAATTACCGCTCAGTTTCAAATCTTCCATATCTGGGTAAAATAATTGAGAGAGCGGTTGCTGAACAGCTTTGCACGTTTCTGGAGGAAACATCAGCTTTAGACGTGTTTCTGTCCTGGTTTCGGGACCGAGACGGCTCTGGTCACCCTAACAGATGATGTCCGTAGACAACTTTGACCTTTGTGGCTTAGGACCCTCATATTTATGGTACCGCCTCTCCTTGTATGCCCTGCAGAGGATATTAAGTTCCATGAATAACCATAGTTTAGAGGTCCCAGGCCCTAAGGAAGTCAGACTATCCTCCACCAAGGCCAGGGCCTTTTCAGTGATGGCTCCAACCTGGTGGAATGCTCTGTCCCATGAGACTAGGGCCCTTCAGGATTTAACCTCCTTCCACCAGACCTGTAAGCCAGAGCTATTCCACCTGGCCTTTAATTTGAATTCAGTCTGATCTGTTATTTCCCTTCTCTTCCCTCCCCCTCCCCTTTTATGAAGATTTCCTGCTCTGGGACCTCACAGCTAATTCTCCCCTGGCCTCCTCGCTGGCCCAAGTAGGACTAATTCAGTCAGCTAGCCCTGGTGACTATCTAATGTTTATTGGATGGATTTTCCCCAAATTGATTTGAACTTTGAATTTTATGGTCATTCATGCTTTTATACTGTATTTTATGCTGCTTCTATGTTGTATTACAATTAAGTGTTTTAAATTTGTTGTTAGCCACCCTGAGCCCGGTTTTTTGAACCGGGAAGGGTGGGGTATAAATAAAAAATTATTTAGTTATTTCCTCTTTTAAAGCTATTCAAACAGGGTAAATAGGAATGTTTTAAAATTCCTCCTAGAAGTCAGCAATGAGAGAAATAGATGCACCTCACCTAGGAGGACATTCCCCAGAAGGAGAACCACCACTGAGAAGGTCCTGATGGGTCAACACGAACCAGTCAGCCCTTAGTGGTCTATTTCATGTAGCCTAGTATTTGCCTAGTCTGTCTGGAAGGATCATAGAAAAAAATACCTCCCCAACAATCTACAACAATCTACAACCTGGCTTTTTTAGCTGGAGGGTGCTGTAGATTTAACCTGGGAATTCCTGAATGTGAAGCATTGCTCTGCTATTAAGCTCCCAGCCCACCCTCCATTTCAAAGTATTTTATTACTGATTTCCCCTCCTTGCTACAAGAATCTTGGGTATGTGAACCTGGCAAGCACACCATTCCCCTCCCCCAACCATCGTATAGTCAATCAAAAGATGTGGCACACGCACACCATTTGAATGGCAATGCCCATCAACGGGGGGGGGAGCTCGGCCCCCTCAAATATTCCTGGGGGGGAGGGACCTCAGGCCCTAGGAGTTGGCTCCTATGATGGCCCCACCGCTATGTACCTGCTGAGCCTGAAGGGCACCCCAAAGGACCCCACTCCAAGGCAGCGTAAGGTAGCAAAGAGTGCCCTTAACCCAATAATCATTCAGGTGTTTACCTCACCAGATCTTAACTTGTCTTTTCAGACTGAAAGCCAATTAAACAAAACAAAAACACCACCCAAGTCCCAAGGCCAATCCAGAGCTCCCCCTCAAATTCCTACTCAGTCCCCCAACTAGGAAAGACCCTCCTGCACAGAGCAGGTGCTGCAAAGAGAAGAGCAGGCTGCTTGGGCAGCGCCAGCTTATCAAACCTGCCTTCTTCCCCATCCTGATTGGCCTGACGGCCCCCTGACCCTTCCCCTCCTCCTCCACAGGACAAAACCACAGTGCGCCTTCTTCCCAGGGGGTTGGAGTGAGGCAAATTCACCCCCAATGAAGAGTGGAAGCAGCATTGTACATAGTACAATGCTCAGCGAATGTATGCAAATGCTCAGCAAATACATGAGGCTGCTAAGGTTCTGCCTTCCTTTACTTACAAACTACTGAGCAGTTCTATCGGGTTGCTGGGGAAAACCTCAAGGAACACCACCTCTGATTGCAAGACTATTGTGTTCACATTGCTTCTTAATTAATATTCATTTGCCTAAAATGTGATTCTCAGAATATATATATATAGAGAGAGAGAGAGAGAGAGAGAGAAGTGTCTCCTGTAGGTGTGAAAAGCTGATAAGCATTTGCTGGGAGATGGAATAGACCACACAGCTGAAGCCAATCAAATTGTTCCCAACACGGGTATCAAAAGGTAGTTTGTTTATGCCTTTTTCTGCAGATGATGCCTGACTGCAGGAGAAAAATAATTGGCATGCAATAAAAAACAAAAACAACCCATTTGGAGGGTTGAAAATTACCCCAAAGGAGAGAGAGAAATTACTAGCCTGCAGATATGAGAATGCTTGAAACGGAGGGGAAATTATCCAGACACAACAGTAGTTCCTCTTCTGAAAGGCAGGGCTCTGCCCCCCAATCTGTCCTCTCTGATAAGTAATTTTTATCAAGAGTTTTCTGGCAATGAAGGCATTTCTGCCAGCACAGAAAGGTCTATCTTAATTGTGGGACAGGGGCTATTTTTTGTCCCATGGACCACTTGGAAATTGCTGGAGCTCTTGGCAAACCACTTAATGATTTTTCTGCATGTTGTAGCGATTGTATTTTTACAGACACAGACAGATGACTTGAACAATGCTCATAGTTTGGGAACCCCTGGGGTAGACAAGATTGGACCAATGATCTGGGCCCATAAAAGAAAGCTTCATATGTGTGTCTGATGCACAAAACCATTTGTGTGCATTTGACTTTAGACTTTAGAGCTATGTTGAAAATATTGCTTGGACTTTTGAGAAGTTTATGAAAATAACCACAACACATTGTCTTAAAATGTACTAGGTTTTCTTTTTGCAATTAAAACTTCAGTAAATCTAAGAACGCAGGGACGCAGGTGGCGCTGTGGGCTAAAGCCTCAGCGCCTAGGACTTGCCGATCAAAAGGTCGGTGGTTCGAATCCCTGCGGCGGGGTGCGCTCCCGCTGCTTGGTCCCAGCGCCTGCCAACCTAGCAGTTCGAAAGCACCTCCGGATGCAAGTAGATAAATAGGGACCGCTTACCAGCGGGAAGGTAAACGGCGTTTCCATGTGCTGCTCTGGCTCGCCAGATGCAGCTTTGTCACGCTGGCCACGTGACCCGGAAGTGTCTCTGGACAGCGCTGGCCCCTGGCCTCTTAAGTGAGATGGGCGCACAACCCCAGAGTCTGTCAAGACTGGCCCGTACGGGCAGGGGTACCCTTACCTTTACCTTTAAATCTAAGAACAGACCCTTTTTGAACCTTGTCTTCAGCTTCCTCTTCCCCACCTTGCAAAAACCCTTTTGCTTCAATCATTAGGGTCAGAATTTAGTCAGTAATTAGGCTAGACTGGGCAGATTTATATAGGGTGAGAACATCTTTGTTATAATACCAATTCTGCAGCCATAAAGCATTAAAGAGAAGATTGAACTTAAAAGGTGAATAGAAAAGTGAGGAGGCTGGTCGCAAACACTTGTAAAAACACAGTTTTTACAGCATCAAAGGGCAAATTTATATATATATTACACACACACACACACACACACTATAAAGATAAAAAGCAGCAGCGTTGTGAGGGGGAAAAGAGATAAAACCAAAGTTATTAGCTTGAAGATTGAAAGTGGCAACAAGACTGAAACCAAAGGAAAAATTATTATCTTTATCATTTTATTGTTATTGTAGTGGTTAAGAGTGGTGGACTCATAATCTGGTGAACCTGGTTTGCTTCCCCGCTCCTCCACCTGCAGCTGCTGGGGGACCTTGGGCCAGTCACTAAAGTTTCTCAGCCCCACTCACCTCACAGAGTGTTTGTTGTGGGGGAGGAAGGGAAAGGAGATTGTTGGCCGCTTTGAGACTCCTTCGGGTAGTGATAAAGCGGAATATCAAATCCAAACTACTCTTCTTCTTCTTCTTCTTCATTTCATATTAAACATCTCAAAGAGATATCACAATACAATAAAAACATCTACACTTTCCTATATAAAAAAATTAATCATATCCAAAGTTAGTCCTGGTCAGAGTAAACCTATGGAGCTTAATAGACATATGCAACTTGGGTCCACTGATTTCATTGGATCCACTTTGAGTAGAACTTAGTAGGATGCCAGTCAATTAAAATCATTGTACAGTGGTACCTCAGGTTACATACGCTTCAGGTTACAGACGCTGTGAACCCAGAAATAGTACCTCGGATTAAGAATTTTGCTTCAGGATAATAACAGAAATCATTCTCTGGCGGCGTGGCAGCAGCAGGAGGCCCCATTAGCTAAAGTGGTGCTTCAAGTTAAGAACAGTTTCAGGTCAAGTACGGACCTCTGGAACGAATTAAGTACTTAACCCGAGGTACCACTGTATATCTTAAAAACATCAAATCTCATTCAGATGTGGGATGGGATAGCAGAAGAAGCATAAAAACAAAAATCTTAAAGCTGAAAATGTAAAATCTGACAGAACATTTGCACTGTCTCATCTGCATAGAAATGGCATCAGAGGCCAAAAGAATGAATAATGGAGTGGGGGGGGGGATATAGATGAAATAAAGAGTGATTGCTTCATCCATGTTTTATGGCCATCAAGCTGCCTTTCATCATATGGATGTGCCTAACAGGTTGAAAGTGGTCTGCAATTGCTCATCACCTCCTGGACATCAAAACTGAAAGGAAGATGTGGGTGGGGGCAGTACTGATCCATTTTTGATGCTCTTCTCTGCTCCTCCCACAGATGGGTGTCAAGGTGGGAGCTGGGAGCAGGTGAGCAATAACTCACAAGGTGTGAATGAAATTGACACTTTATTCAAAGAAATAAAACAGCTCAGGCTTTGTGAGCACAGAAATTCTTCTCAGTAGGTCTTGCCCACAAGGAGGCAGTTGTTGCCTTCTTCCCACCACTAAGTCTCCTCCTCTCCTAGGTTCCAAAGCAACCTGAGACTTTTTCGCCTTGTCTATCTTTGCTCCGCCCTCTTCATACCCCTATGGGTTCTAGGAGACCAGGGGGAAGGGGAGTTGGTCACTGCAGGAGGGAGAGACTCCCTGACTTCTTCAGCAACTTGCCCCATCTCTATCTTTTTGGCCTCCACTTCTGCCTCCGCTTCTGGACTGCTCTCTGCCTCAGCTTCTTCCTGCTCACTAAACCCTGTCACCTCTTCAGCTTCTGACACCTTCTCCTCCCAGTCTGCTCCCTCTTCTCCCTCTGACCACTCATCGTCATCCCACCACCAATCCCCTGGCTCTGAGCTTTCTTCCTTAGGGGTTCCCCAGCTGGTACCTCCCACCATTCCTCAGCATTCAGCCAGTCCATGACAGTGGGACATGGGACAAGGCCTCCAAGTAGTAACAGGTCAAGGATGTTTGAGTAGGAGAAGGTGGTGCTTGAGAAATTCAATTCCCAGCTTGTTTAAAGCCTTGAAGCAAGTGGGCCGCCAATAATTTGGAATTTTGCAAAAGTGCTGTTAAGTATCCAATCTGCCACCAAAAAGAAAGTTTAATTAAGAATTATGGGGGTGAAGGAGACAAGCTGGGGGGGGGGAGGTCTTGAATCACTGCACTCTTTTGTTGCATTCCCCCCTTCCTGATTTGCTGGTATTTGGTGAATGGCCTTGTACTTGAGTGATTAAGGCTGCTCACCCTCCTGGGGCTTACCTGGGAGTAAATCCAATTAAGCCCAGCGGGAGCGCCTTCCAAGGAAATATTCGTAGGATTGAACATTAAGTAGGGATGGATGAATCTGTCAGTTTTGGGTTCTCTCACTGCCTCATTTCCCCAGTCTTAAATTCAATTTTCCACATTTCTCCAGCAATTCATGATTTTTGTTTTTAAACTTCATGAAAATTAATCATTATTTCAGTGCACATTCTCGTAATACATCTATTTCTATAAGCAATTTTGCCTGATATACACATTTTTGCAAGTCATTTCCCCTAATTTGGGGCACTTGCATATCTCACTAACATATGACGCGCAGCGTAAATTAATAATTCAGAGTTTTAAAGAATAAGAGCTTTACTGAGTTAAAATAAACTTCTTCATAAACAACATGGTTCCAAACAGTTTGACTGAGATTACATGCTGCTCTGCTGACAGCTGAAGCAGACAGACTCAGCTGAAAAACTTACAGAGAGCACAAAAGAGAAACTGGCTGCTAAGTCACATGACAGAGTGACTCCCCAGTTAGAAGTTAGGCCTGAATAACTTTTGGAGGCCCAAATGATTGTGCAGTCCCAGCACTTCCCAGCCTGCTTTGCTGCTCCTGCTCTCATGTGTCTTTGTCACATGACAACATATGCATATTGATTCACACTTTACCCTTCCATACACACTATTTGGTTGGAGTTCTGCATTTGGGGAAATGGGGGTTTTGAGAGAGAGCTGTGCTTTTGTTCTCATATTGTCTTGGAAAGTGCAATTTTAAATCCTAAACAAAACATTTTCTACTCCATCCAGTTAATGGGCAATAAGTCCCATTGGATTCAGCAAAGCTTTCTTCTGCAGAGGTGTGCACAGTATAAAGTAATGTGCATTGTAAACCAGTTTCGGTATTTCATTAACACACTTGATTAACCAAATTACACCCTACTTTTCCTCCCAAAGGAACAGGATTGAAAATTCACCAACCATGCTCTCTGAAATTATTCCCTGAAATTTAGGATCCATCTCACAGCTGCCATGCATCTATGTGGCTGGCTATTTGGTTCTTTATTTAGAGCATCTGCAGCATGCTCCTCAGCCCAAAAGGCTCCCAAAGTGGCTCCATATGATCAAATCAAGGCAGTGCCTACACTGCCTTTTACAATCTAAAAAAATAAAGAATCCATGACCCACAAGGGGAAAGAGACAGGGAGGTAAGATGAAAGTCAAAAGCCAAATTCAGGCACCAGTTTTTAAGCCGTTTTCTTGATTTCAGCAAGGCATTTAACAAGGTGCCCCATGATATTCTTGTAAAGAAGCTGGTAAAATGCGGTCTTGACTATGCTACCACTCAGTGGATTTGTAACTGGCTGACTGACCGAACCCAAAGGGTGCTCATCAAT
Organism: Podarcis gaigeae; assembly: GCF_964106915.1. NCBI lineage: Eukaryota > Metazoa > Chordata > Lepidosauria > Squamata > Lacertidae > Podarcis > Podarcis gaigeae. Next base: position 1,554,298 of record NC_139690.1, read on the forward strand.
GGTTCCTCTTCATCCTGGAGAAGAGTGACTAGTGGGGTGCCACAGGGTTCTGTCTTGGGCCCGGTCTTATTCAACATCTTTATCAACGACTTGGATGATGGACTCAAGGGCATCCTGATCAAATTTGCAGATGACACCAAACTGGGAGGGGTGGCTAACACCCCAGAGGACAGGATCACACTTCAAAACAACCTTGACAGATTAGATAACTGGGCCAAAACAAACAAGATGAATTTTAACAGGGAGAAATGTAAAGTCTTGCACTTGGGCAAAAAAAATGAGAGGCACAAATACAAGATGGGTGACACCTGGCTTGAGAGCAGTACATGTGAAAAGGATCTAGGAGTCTTGGTTGACCACAAACTTGACATGAGCCAACAGTGTGACGCGGCAGCTAAAAAAGCCAATGCAATTCTGGGCTGCATCAATAGGAGTATAGCATCTAGATCAAGGGAAGTAATAGTGCCACTGTATTCTGCTCTGGTCAGACCTCACCTGGAGTACTGTGTCCAGTTCTGGGCACCACAGTTCAAGAAGGACACTGACAAACTGGAACGTGTCCAGAGGAGGGCAACCAAAATGGTCAAAGGCCTGAAAACGATGCCTTATGAGGAACGGCTAAGGGAGCTGGGCATGTTTAGCCTGGAGAAGAGGAGGTTAAGGGGTGATATGATAGCCATGTTCAAATATATAAAAGGATGTCACATAGAGGAGGGAGAAAGGTTGTTTTCTGCTGCTCCAGAGAAGCGGACACGGAGCAATGGATCCAAACTACAAGAAAGAAGATTCCACCTAAACATTAGGAAGAACTTCCTGACAGTAAGAGCTGTTCGACAGTGGAATTTGCTGCCAAGGAGTGTGGTGGAGTCTCCTTCTTTGGAGGTCTTTAAGCAGAGGCTTGACAACCATATGTCAGTAGTGCTCTGGTGGTGTTTCCTGCTTGGCAGGGGGTTGGACTCGATGGCCCTTGTGGTCTCTTCCAACTCTATGATTCTATGATTCTCTCTAAGGAGCAGCTGGGCCTCCAGCAAAGATGGCCAAATGAGCCCTGCTCATGAGGCAATCAGATGGAACGGCTGCCTCCAGGTGACCCTGTTTATTTGCCCTGACTGGTGCCATTAGGCTTGCGTCAACATCCCTCAATAAAGCTGGGAGCTAGGGAACATGATGGTTCTGAAGGTCTGAGATTCTCTGCATTTGGTAGTGTTTCCTAATATCCAGTAGCATGTTGGATAACCAGCCTCATATATCCAACATGCTTAAATCTAATTAATGTAAGCAGTAAGCTTTCCTGCCAGGCTTACCTCACCTTGGGAGAAACTATTTTGTTCCGCACCTGAAAAACTCAGCATGTAAAGAGGTGTAAGGTGGTTGCTCCATGCTCGGACTGTATGGCTTTCACAATCCATTATTGTGTTTCTATACCAATAATTTAGGAATTTTCACGACTCTAACTAAGCTAAGCTTTACTGCCTATGTTTTCTGACTGGTGTGTGGGAAAGCACATGAATCTGACCTTTGGAGAGTTTATAACAATTTTGAACTTACCAAACACATGGTCTTTTTCTATGCTGTAAGAAGAGGGGAACTTTGGAAGGAACTTAGAAGGGCATAGTTTCAAGATCTAATAGCCTGTATTCCCACACTTCGTTGCATAATTTGTATTTTTAAATCTCAACACAGCAAGGGCTCTTATAACATAAAGGGAAAACTTGAGACCACTTGTCCCTCAATCAGAGGAGCAAAGTAAGGATGAGGCATGTTGAGAACAAAACTGGAATCTTCCCCCCCCCACAAGTAATTTTTTATTGTTTTCCTTACATATTCTTTTCCAACAAATTGTATCAACACCATACATTCCCTTTGACTCTGCCGAGTCGCGACCCCCCTCCCTCCCCACAACCGGTATATTTAACCCCTTTCCATTGCGCACATCATTCTCATATTAGTAGTATTATACATTGGAGGTATTATGTCAATCCTGCTAGTGTTTTGACCTCTTTACAGTTCTTCTTTAAATATTCAATAAATTTACTCCAGTTATTTTGGTATCTTTGATCTTCCTGGTCCCGGATCCTCCCTGACAGTTTGGCAAGCTCTGCATGTTCTGTCAACTTCGCCTGCCACTCCTGGATAGTTGGTATATCTTGTACTTTCCATCTTTGGGCCAGAAGGGTCCTCGCGGCAGCTGTAGCATACATGAACAAATTTTGATCTTCTATTTTAATTTCTGTTCCTATTAAGCCTAATAGACACGCTTCCGGTCTTTGGGGGAAAGTATATCTAAATATTTTTTTGAGTTCGTATGAAATTGATTCCCCAAAATTTTTTACCTTATCGCAGGTCCACCACATTATGGAAGTAGTCCCCATCTGCCTTTTTACATTTCCAACACTTTTTTTCTTTTTTTTCTATACATTTTAGCTAATTTTACTGGCATCAAATGCCATCTATACATCATTTTTAGCAAGTTTTCCTTTAAAGCCATGCATCCTGTGAATCTCGAACCCTCCTTCCATAATCTTTTCCACGCATCCAATTCAATGTTATGCCCAATATCAGTTGCCCATTTTATCATTGATTCCTTTACTTCTTCGTCTTTTGTATACCATTCTAGCAATAAACTGTACATTCTTGATTAAAAAAAAATTCTTTACAATCTATTAACTCGATTTGGAATTTTGATTTTTTATCTTCAAACCCATTTCTCTTTTTATCTTCCTTTAGTAAGTCACTAATCTGTTAACATCTTTTCAATTTGGTCATATGGTTTGAGCTTTATGCCTTGGTCTGTTTTCCTAGTAATATCCTCATATGTTACTCTTTCCCCCTCCATGTTTACTTTTTTTGTTGTCAGCACCTCAATTGGTGATATCCACCATGGTGTCTTTCTTTCTAGGAGGTTTTTATTCCGATCCCATACTTCATATAAAGATTTCCTAATCACATGGTTTAGAAAACCTTTATGTACCTTTACTTTGTTATACCATAGGTATGAATGCCAACCATATCTATTGTCGTGGCCCTCTAAATCTAATAAGTCAGTGTTTTCTAACGTCAGCCAATCTTTTAACCATACCAAGCATGAAGCTTCATAATATAAAGTCAAATCTGGTAAATCAAAACCTTCTCTCTTTTTCTTATCTACTAGTATCTTCATTTTTATCCTTGGCCTTTTCCCCTGCCAGACAAATTTTGCTAATTTTTTTTTGCCAATCCTTAAATTGTCTTATCCCTTTTACCACTGGTATTGCTTGAAATAGAAATAGCAATCTGGGTAGTATATTCATTTTTATCACAGAGATTCTGCCTAATAGTGACAATTTTAGTCTGCTCCATATATCCATATCTTTCTTAATTTCTTTCCATACAGCCTCATAACTGTCCTTGTACAAGTTTATATTTTTTGTTGTCATCCAAATTCCTAAATATTTTATTTTTTTAGCTATCGCAATCCCTGAGTCTGCTTGTAATACTTTCATCTCTTCTTTCTTCAAATTTTTTGCTAGCATTTTCGTCTTGTTTTTGTTGAGTTTAAACCCTGATACCTTCCCAAACTCTTCCATTCTTTTTATTGCCTCTTTTACACTTTGTCTTGGTTCTTCCAACGTTAAGACTAGGTCGTTAATGCCTCTGACTTCTGATGATTCTCTTAGCTTCTTGTTCAAGACCTCTAGGATTGTAATAAATAACAAGGGAGACAAAGGACATCCCTGCCTAGTACCTATAGTTATCTCAAAATTATCTGATATGTTGTTATTAATTATTAACTATGATGGGATAATGAGCTGCTTGTGCGTAAAGCTTGATCCCTTCGGGTTTTGGCTGGTCAGCCAAACTAAGTCTCTAACGGAGCCCCCAAAGCATGACTCCGTCAGTCGCTGGTAGAATCCGACAGTGGGCGTCTACGGAACTTACTCCAACATAAAAGCTGTTTGATGGACATGCGCCTCCTGGACTCTCTGTGTGACAGCTTCCGCGAGGGGTGGGGGTTCCTAAAGGGGGTCTTGTTACCTCCTCACTGTTCTCACTGGAAGTATCCCAGAGCCTCCCCTCCGACTCCCTTTCCCTTTGAGCTCCTGCTCTCCCCCTACTGGTTCCCTCTTCTACTGCAGAGTCTCTCCGATTCTCCTGGAGCCTTTCTACCACCTGTTCTTCCGATGGCAGTTCCCTGACATCCACCTCCCTCCCAGGGCCCCCTTCACCCCCTCCCGCCTCCTCTCCCACTGGCGGTGAGGGTGGAAAGCCCCTGAAGGAACTCTCCTCGTCGTCCGTGGATTCAAACACTTCTTGCCACGGCTTACCGTCTCTTGCCCCGTCTTCCTCTTCTTCGTCGGAGTCTGCTTCCTCATCCACCCCTGACTCTGGGAACCCTTCAAACTCCCTTTCCTCATCGGTGGTCCCGAAATGTTCCCTTCTAAATCGTGCCACGGGCTGCGGTTTCCTTGGGAAACGCCTATGAAACGTTTCTATTAAAATCTCGTCATTGACTGCCTCTGCTGGTACCCATGTGTTTTCTGAATCCAGTTCCCCCTCCCATTCTACCAAATATTCCACCTGATTCCCCTTCCACCTGGAATCAATGATTCCTGCCACGTTCATGTCGCGTTCTCTCTCTTCTATCACGGGCGTTTGGGTGACCTCCCTCTCACGTTCCCCCCACTCACGTCCCTCTCGGTACGGCGACAGTAATGACCTGTGAAATACTGGGTGCAGTTTCATGTGACTGGGCAATCTGAGTTTGAATGCTACTGGGTTGACCTGCTGTATGACCTCAAAGGGTCCCAATCTTTTGGGTCTCAATTTCTTACTCCCTCCCTTGAACGGTAGTCCTTGGGTGGATAGCCACACCCGGTTTCCCACCCTTATAGTTTCACCTTCCCTCCTATTTCTGTCTGCTTGCTTCTTATATTCTTCCTTGGCTTTCTCTAAGTTGAGTTGGAGCTGACGGTGGATCGCTTCCATCTCTTCAACAAAATGTTCCGCCGCCGGCACGCTCCACCTCTCCCCTCCCTCTCCTGGAAAAGCCCGGGGATGACACCCATAATTTGCCAGAAAGGGACTCATCCCTGTGGACACATTCTCCGCGTTGTTGTAGGCAAATTCTGCCAGAGATAACTTATCTACCCAATCGTTTTCTCTGTCCTGAACATAACACCTCAGGTATTGTTGTAAAATCCCGTTTGCCCTCTCCGCTTGCCCATTTGTTTCTGGGTGCCGGGCAGTTGAAAAATTGATTTCCACGTGCAGTAAGCTCATGAGTTTCCTCCAGAACCTGGAAGTAAACTGTTTCCCTCTGTCGCTGACCACCCTCAAGGGGGCGCCATGCAACCTGAAAATATGCTCTACAAACAACTTGGCGGTTTCCTCCGCTGTGACCGCATGTGAACAGGCTATAAAATGACACATCTTAGTTAATAGATCTACCACCACCATGACCGCTGTCTTGCCTTTGGATTTTGGCAGGTCCGTCATAAAATCTATGGATACTGCCTCCCATGGCTGTTCTGGTGTGGGTAAGGGTTCTAATAGCCCCGCCGGTACCAGCCTCTCCCCTTTCGCTCGCTGGCACCTGTCGCACCCCCTGACATATTCCCGTACGTCCTCCCTCACCTTGGGCCACCAAAACTCCCTGGTAACCAACCACATGGTCTTGTGCTGCCCGAAGTGCCCCGCTGTCGGGCTGTCGTGCAACTGCTTGAGTACTCTGCCCCTCAGTTCCCCATTGGGTATGTACAGTGCCCCTTTGTAATACAACGCCCCGTTCTTTTCTTCAAACCCCCCTGTGTTCTCCTCTGTCCTCCTGAGTTCTCTTAGTTTCTCTTGGGCGTATTCATCGTTCTCAGTACTCGCTATCAATTCCCTCTGCCCTACCAAAGCCGCCCCACACACCCAGCGGTCCTCAGGGATTACATGCCTTTCCTCAGGCGCTCCCACCCCCTCTAAGTACTCAGGTTTCCTGGAAAGAGCGTCCGCCCTTACGTTCTCGGAGCCTGGCACGTAACGAATTTCAAAGTGGAATTTGGAGAACTCCTGGGCCCATCTCACTTGTCTCTGGTTCAGCACTCGGGCTGTTCTCCAGTATTCCAGATTTTTGTGATCAGTTCTGACTTGAACCTTGTGCTGCGCCCCAATCAGCAAGTGCCGCCATTTCCGGAATGCTTCATGAATGGCGAGCAGTTCTCGGTCGTATACTGTGTAGTTCCTCTCGGATTTGTTCAACTTCCGCGAGAAGAATGCACACGGTCTCCATTCAGACGTATCTTTTCCCGGCTGGAGAAGCACGGCCCCCACCGCTCGGTCTGACGCGTCAGTCTCCACTCTCATTGGTTGTTGTAGATCCACGTGCAAAAGTTGCTCTTCCGACGCAAACGCCTGCTTTAAGCGTTCGAACGCCCGCTGCGCTTCTTCCGTCCAAACAAATTTCTTCTTGCTGCTAAGACAATCCGTAATGGGCGCTGTTAAATGGGCAAAGTTTTTGATGAACTTCCTATAGAAGTTTCCGAAGCCCAGGAACCTTTACACATCCTTCTTGGTCTTTGGTGTTTTCCATTCCAGTACCGCTTGAACCTTGCTGGGATCCATGGCCAATCCCTTGTCAGACAACCGGTACCCCAGGAATTCCACCTCCCTGGTATGAAACTGACACTTCTCCAGTTTCACCCACAGCCGGTTTTCTCGCAGTTTGCTCAGTACCTCTCTTACATCTCGCACATGCTGCTCCTCATTTTCAGAGTACACCAGGACGTCATCTAAGAACGCTGCGCAGTTCTTGTAGAGCAATGGCCCCAGGACGTGATTCATGAATGATTGAAAACAGACTGAGCCCCCTTGTAATCCGAAAGGCATAACCAGGTACTCAAAAGCCCCCAAGGGGGTGAACATAGTGCTCTTCCACTCATCCCCCTTTCTCACACGTATCAAGTTATATGCCCCCCTAAGGTCCAGCTTGGTAAAAAATTTCCCTTTTCTCACCCGTGTCAGAATGTCATCAATTCTAGGCATAGGGAAAGTCACTGGTTCTGACACTGCATTTAGGACCCTGAAATCACACACAAGCCTGGGTTTACCCGTGTTTTTTTTGTCCACAAAGAACACTGGGCTGCCCCCCACCGCTCGTGACTCTCTGATGAAACCTCGCTTGAGATTCTTGTCAATGAACTCCCTTAACTCCTGCATCTCACTGTCTGACATCGCATACAGCTTGCCCACTGGCAATTGTGCTCCTGGGAGTAAGGTAATTTGACAGTCAAAGGGTCTGTGCGGGGGCAGTTTATCTGCTTCCTTTTCGCTGAATACGTCAATCAAGTCAGCGTATTGTCGTGGCACCCTCCCCTTGTCCATCACTTCCATCCCTGCTAGAGTGGCCCTGGCCCCTGCCTGAGCTTCTCCCTCCTTGCAGTGTTCTAGGCAATGTGCTGATCCAAAGGAAACCACCCTCTGATGCCAGCCTACTAGCGGATCATGTAGTGCCAGCCAGCTCATCCCCAAAATAATAGGAGCTCCTCCCAAGGTGGCTACGTTAAACGCTATCAGTTCTGTGTGTCTTGCCACCCTCATTATCATTGGCACAGTCTGTTGGCTCACTTCTCCTCCCAGCAGTTCCCTCCCATCAATCGTGGTAACCTGCAAAGGCTTACTTAATGGGATAGTCTGTATCTGGTGTTCAGCTGCAAACTCCTTACTCATGAAATTACAGGAGCTGCCTGAATCCAATAGCGCTTTTATCTTTAGTGGGTGTCCGTTTGACAGTTCCAGCAACACCTCTATCACAAGCGCTGGTCTTGGAGGTTCCGGCGTGGGCACATTCACTACTCCTTGGCCTGGCTGCTGTGCCCTAATGTTGGCAGCCAGGCGTTGGCTTTTACTTGCTCCTTGATTTCTTCTTCCTCCTTCCCCCCAACAGTTCCCGCCATCCCTTGCCATTCCTTCCTTTGCGGACAGACTCTGGCAAAGTGACCTGGCTGTTGGCAGAGATAACATTTCTTGGCACTCTTTCCCTCCTTCCTCCGCCCTTCACTGGTGTTTGAAACTGCGCACGCGCGCACTGTTCCAAGTTCCATCGGCTCTGCTGGCGGGAAAGGCTGCTCCGGAATCTCTGGAATGCGGAAGTCCTTCCAACGTTCCCCCTTTCCTTCCCGCTTTTCCAAAGCTCTTGCCTCCTGGCGCGCTCCTATGGACAGCGCAGATTTAGTGAGATGATCCATAGACTCCGCCCTAGGCGCCCGGGAAAGTTCATCTTTCACTGCCGGAGAGAGCCCTTCTTCAAACAGCATTTGAATAGGTTCACTCGCTAGGTCCCACCCCAGTCTATGTATCAACATGGTGAACTCAGTCCAGTACTCACGTACAGATCGGCTCCCCTGTTTACACGCCATTAACTGCCTGCGCACCACTCCCTGCTCAATCTCGCTGGAAAACATCAGGTCCATGGCGCGGAAAAACTTCCTCGTGTCCTTTAAGATTTCATTGTTGGCTGCCATCAGGGGTCTAATCCAGTCCTTCGCCCCTCCCTCTAGATGGCCAATAACGTACGCCACTCTAGAGTTCTCATCGGGGAAGTCATCAAACAGTAGATTGAGAGCATATTGCATCTCTGTTCTAAAGGCTTGATAGTTCCTGGGACCCCCCCCCCAAATTTCTGCACCAATCCAGGCACCTTTCTGGCAAGTGGGGTGGTTTTCCCCTTATCCGCATCTTGAGCCCTCCTCTCCTCGAGCCTCGCCGTTTGCAGCGCGAGCTGGACCTCCAACGCCCTGTACCTTTCTTCCAGGCTTGGACCCACTCCAGCTCCAGCTCCTGCTCCTCCGGTTCCAGCTGGTTCGCTCATGATGCCCTCTGCTTGCACAAGCTGCTTTCAAAGACTGTTGGATTGCTGTGATGGGATAATGAGCTGCTTGTGCGTAAAGCTTGATCCCTCCGGGTTTTGGCTGGTCAGCCAACCTAAGTCTCTAACGGAGCCCCCAAAGCATGACTCCGTCAGTCGCTGGTAGAATCCGACAGTGGGCGTCTACGGAACTTACTCCAACATAAAAGCTGTTTGACGGACATGCGCCTCCTGGACTCTCTGCGTGACAGCTTCCGGCGAGGGGTGGGGGTTCCTAAAGGGGGTCTTGTTACCTCCTCACTGTTCTCACTGGAAGTATCCCAGAGCCTCCCCTCCGACTCCCTTTCCCTTTGAGCTCCTGCTCTCCCCCTACTGGTTCCCTCTTCTGCTGCAGAGTCTCTCCGATTCTCCTGGAGCCTTTCTACCACCTGTTCTTCCGATGGCAGTTCCCTGACATTAACTTTGCTTTTTGGTCCGAATAGATCATGCCTCTCAAAAAATTTTCACCAATTCCTAATACTTTTAAGTTTTCTTTCATGAAATGCCAAGAAACATTATCGAACGCTTTTTCCGTGTCTATAAACATTAGTACTGCCTGTTTCTCATTTCTGACTTCAAGATATTCAATTATATCTATCAAGTTTCTTACATTGTCCCTTAGTTGCCTCCCCGGCAAAAAGCCTGTTTGGTCTTTGTGTATCACCTTATTTAACACCATTTTTAGTCTATTCGCTAGTATATCCACAAATATATCTAAATACTCTGACATTAATTCATTCAACTTTGTATAAAATTCAGCTTTCTTATTGTTTGGTGCATAAATCCCCACAATCAGCCATTTCTCCCTTGAAACCCAATTTGTACAATCAATATTCTTCCCTCATCTTCCTTAAAAATTAATTTAGGATCATGCCTCTCTTTTACATATATTACCACACCTCTTTTTTTGTTCAAGTCTGACGCAACAAACTCTTGGCCCAGTTTTTTATTACTTAAAATTCTTTTATGTTTTTTTGCTACATGTATTTCTTGCAGGCATATGATATCCAGGTTTCGCTTAATCAAAACATGACTATTTTTCCTCTCTTATTTCTATTGTTCATCCCATTAACATTCCAAGAAAATACTTTCAGTTTCATTATTTCTTTTATCTAAGAGTTCTCACTCAGTTGAACTAAGTTTGTCTTCTTCTTCTGATTCTTCTCTCTCTCTTCCTCTTGTTCCTCCTCTTCTTCCTGTTGTTGTTCTTTTTTTTCCTTTCCTTCCTCTTTCTGATCCCGTCTTGGTTTTGTTTTTTCTATCCTCCCTAACTCTTTGTCGTATCTTCTGAAAAATTTTTCTAGCTCTTGGAGGCTAGTTAGTTTGAATCTTTTATCTTTAAAGTAAAAGGAGATTCCTTCTGGGAATTCCCATCTATGCTGAATTCAATTCCTTTTCAATAGACTCACCATTTGTTTATAAATGCCCCTTCGTTTCAGAAACCTGGCAGGGATCTCCCTAAAAATCAAGATTTTCACTCCATCTATGCATAATTTTTTGTGGTAATTCAGTCTCAGTATTTCATTTCTTATGGCCATTAAGTTAAACATAACTAGAACATCTCCAGGAAGCTTTTTTGCCCTTGCTTTCACTGATCTAACCTTTATTCTAAAGACATTCATTATCATTGGGCCAATATCTTCTTCTCTTAGTTCCATCCACCCAGCCAATTCTCTTATTATTTTAGCTCTTATATTCTCATTGTCAGGGGTTCAGGAGCAGAGACACAGGAGGGGGAGCAAATGGAGAGCAAGGAGGAGGAATCCGAGTGGGATGGAGGCAGTGACAGTGGCCAGAGTCGTTCCACGAGCCTCTCCAGCAAATCGGAAGATTCACAGAAGGGAGCGCCGATGGCCAGGGCAAGGGGGGCTCCAGGGGGAAAACCCCAGGAGGAAGGGGCCAGCGGGGACTCCCTGAGCAGCAGTTGGAAATCAGGACCAGCTTCCCCACCAGAGCGCAGTAGGGAGGGGGCGTCCCAGGAATCGGGACCAGTGTTCTCACCACCAGCGAGAGGAGATGAGTCAGGTTTGACCACGGCCACATCGGAGAGCGGGGAAACGGTCAGGAGGAAGGTTACCGGCTGGGCGCGCGCGCCAAGTTCAAATGTACAGGCGAGCGGCACAGCAGGGAGCCCGGATAGGGAGCCAGGTCCTAAAGCCCGCCGGAAGGAAGGGCAAGACTCAGGGGGGTCAGCATCAGAAGAGTCCAGGAAGGAGGAAACCCCAGGGGGCAGAAGGACCCAGAGGAGGAAGGAACAGCGCAGGAGGTGGAGCCGGGCTAGGATCTTAAACTGGTGCGGAAGGGATAGTGACTCAGAGGGGACTTCGCCGATCTAGAGTCAAGACGTAGGGCTGCGCGCTCTGGGGTTTGAAATGGAAACTAAACTTCAATAAAGACTTTTGTACATTACATCAACCGGGCGTTGGTCCTCTGTGAGCTGGGACCTAGAGGCAGTCCTGACACTCATATATATATGGTTTTCAGGCAAAATTTATACGATCTCTGCTGCAGGTACCTAACTGCGGCCCCAACTCCGTACTTTTGTTGGAAGCTGGTGAATGCCCAATTTCAGCTAGAGCGTGGTGGGCTGCCCTAAGACATTGGCTCAGGATTTCAGTGTTTAATCTAGGGAAGGGTCTGTACCAACATTTGACCAATGAGGAATTTGTCAGCAAATGGCAGAAAACCATGGCTAAAAAAGCCACCTTTATTGGTCTGTCTCCCCCCCCCCAACTGTATTACCTGGGCTATGAAGGCGCCCAAAAGGCTTTAAAGCAAAGATTATGGGACAACGCACACAGTGACTTGCGATCTCGATCACATGCAGTCTGTAGTCCACTGGCAGCAGGAGTTCAATATGGGTATGTCTTTGAGTTAACATCTTACATCAAAAACCTGACAGTACCTAACTATCGAAGGCTTTTTACCAAGGCCAGACTGAATGTCTTCCCCTCTGCAGTGCTGGATGGTAGGTTGAGAGGAGTTCCCTACCAGGACAGACTTTGCTCGTGTGCTCAAGACATCGATTCCATAAATCATATTTTGTTACATTGTGCGAAGTATGAGCAGGCCAGGGCTGAATTGATACTACCCTTGCTGGTGCCTTTCCCGGGAAAGTCAGAGATTCACTATGTCAGGTTCCTACTGGAAGACCGGACAAAAGCTAGAACTTTGGCAGTGGCAAAGTTTTTATCGGTGGTTGCAAGAACAAATGAGCCCAATATTCCAAACAAAGTGCTTGATTAACCTGGAGGTAGGCTGTATGAACTCTGTATTGATTTGTAATGTTCTGTTGGTCTCTGGACCGTAATAAAGATTGTTGTTGTTGTTGTTATATTCTCATTTGGCGTCTCCGGGAGACCCCTGAATTTCAGATTTTGCTCTTTTTGCTTCATCTCCAAAGTAGATAGATTATCCAACATCTCCTCCTATGCCCTAGTCATTTCTGTAATTTCTCTTCTAATTCGTTCTGTCTGTCTTTTTACTTCCTTCAGATCTTTCTGTGTACGTTTCGTTGGAATCTTATTTAAACATACTTCATGAGGGTAAAAGTGGAACGGTTACTTTACACAACACTTTACAGAAGTAAACTAGATTCTTCCTTGAATGGTGATTTATACCAAACTAGTAAAACACTTCCAGCCCGTTTTAGGATATTTTCCCTTACTTCAGAGAAACAATCTGGGTTATCCTGCCTAGAAAACCCTTGATCATCCAGCTAATCCCTAGGCTAGGCTAGTCCTTTTTGAGCCCAATCTAAGCTATCTCTGCCCTAAACATGTGTTATCCGGGTTTAGCCAAACGCTATCTGACAGCTTTTAACTGTCCGGCTCTAATTTTAAACTTTCCACTCTCTCCAGATTGGTTGACATTCCCCCCAGGCCTGATTTGCTTCTGGTTCTCCCCAAGGATGGCCCAAAGTCACAAGGCCCTGCTGTTAGCGCATAAGGTTCCAAGGCTTGATCTCCAGACACTTCACCCTGAGATTCCATCCCCTTCTGCCTCAGAATCTGAACCACAGGAGATCCAGCAACTGTTTTACACAATTTTTTAAAAATAATAATCTATTTTTGAGAAAAAACAACAACCATACTTTCATTGAAATCAAAGCTAATTTTTACATTATATTATTATTCTATACCCTTCCTTCACGCCCTAAGGTCTCAGGGCAAATATAATATTAAAACCAGTTGAAAGCATTAAGTTTAAATTTAAACATACACCAAGCACATGGGCAGGGTACAAATATAATAATAATAATAATAATAATAATAATAATAATAATAATAATTATACAGTGACATTAATCTTGGGAAATGGACTTACAGTCTTAATTTTAAAAACCCAGCAAAACAAACTCAGAAATCGTTGCCTTATTTTGGTTTTGATCTCTTTCTCGAATGTCACACCTTCTCTATTGATTCACTCCTAGCGAATTCATGTAGCATCTTCTTTTCTTTTCTTTTCTTTTCTTTTCTTTATAAACAATGGTCTCCAGATATGACAGGTAATCAGCCAGGAGGCAAGGAAGGCCGGGTGCTGGAGACAGTAATCCAATTCCATTCACCGTAAGCTTTTGAGTTTCAGATTGGTACCTATTTTCATTTAAACACCGAAATAGTCACAATGCACTTGAAAGGTCTGAAATTCCAAAGCCTATTAGGCAATCACTTTCTATGGGTTAGACAAATTGTGCCCTGATTTTTCTTATGGTTGTAAAGTGCTTGCTAAGGACTTCTAGCCATAAAAACCACCTTTGCCATCATCGGAATGTCTTGCCAGAGCCAATGGCCTGCTCTTAGGTGTGCTTCAGCGCCACCCATGCAAGCTGGCCAGAGATGGAACTGCAGCTACTAGCAGAACAAGAGAAATTGCCACAAGGACCTCCACTGGGTTTTAGGCAGCTGCTTGCCTTGGCCTGCCTCTTTGGTCTGAGCTACATCCAGATCACTGGACTCTGTGCTGGATTACCGAGTCTGCTGGACATGGATATAACAGCTTTTCTGTGCTTCAGTAGTGATAGGGACACAGTGGCGCTGTGGTCTAAACCACAGAGCCTAGGGCTTGCCGAATAGAAGGTTGGCGGTTCAAATCCCCGCGACGGTGTGAGCTACTGTTGTTCAGTCCCATCTCCTGCCCTCCTAGCAGTTTGAAAGCACGTCGAGCTGCAAGTAGATAAATAGGTACCGCTCCAGCGGGAAGGTAAACAGCATTTCTGTGCGCTGCCCTGGTTCACCAGAAGCAGCTTAGTCATGCTGGCCACATGACCCAGAAAAACTGTCTGCAGACAAATGCCGGCTCCCTCGGCCTATAGAGTGAGATGAGCGTGCAACCCCAGAGTCGTCCACGACTGGACCTAACGGTCAGGGTTACCTTTACCTTTAGTGATAGGGGTGAACAAATTCTCCTTGCTAGATTACTCCTGGGGAGAAGGAGCTGACCATGGCCTCTGAGCAGCAGCATTGCTGCCATATACTCGGGGGATGCAGGGGTGAAGCAGGGCAGCAGTGAGGTCAGGGTAGGGTGGGTGCACCGCCTAACTCCTACTGGTGCTCCCACATAAGCCCTATCTTATTGCCTTCCTGACCAGCTCCCACTCCATCCCAGAGAGTGCAGCAACACTGGTGCTGGGAGGCCAGGTCTAGGCTGGGTCCTGAGCTGGAAATTCTGCAAAACCCATTACCAATGAGGCCAGTGCCACTGCTCAAGAGTGCAGCCTGACCCGAAAACCACTTTAGGGGGAACCTAATGTTGATAGTTGGGGACGCGGGTGGCGCTGTGGTCTAAACCACAGAGCCTAGGACTTGCTGATCAGAAGGTCGGCAGTTTGAATCCCCACGACGGGTGAGCTCCCGTTGTTCAGTCCCTGCTCCTACCCACCTAGCAGTTCGAAAGCACATCAAAGTGCAAGCAGATAAATAGGTACCGCTCCAGTGGGAAGGTAAACGGCGTTTCCGTGCGCTGCTCTGGTTCGCCAGAAGCAGCTTAGTCATGCTGGCCACATGACCCAGAAGCTGTATACCAGCTCCCTCGGCCAATAAAGCGAGATGAGCGCCGCAACCCCAGAGTTGTCTGTGACTGGACCTAATGGCCAGGGGTCCCTTTACCTTTACCTAATGCTGACAGTTAAAGTGAAAAGCAACTCCAGATAAGGTGCAAGGAGGGCTCTGAAAATGGGTTGAGTGAAGTTGCATTTCAAGGGCTCTCGTTTTGTGAGAGATGGTGAGATGCTGGTTTGGCAGAAGGTGGTTCACTCGAGGATTAAACAGCCAAGATGATGTATATTCCCTATAGAGGGTGTGTGCTCTTGCAGTCTCTCTTGGAATCTGTCCAGTATTGCATTAATGAATAAAGTCTGACTAATTGGGAGTTTGGTGTGAGCCTCCTTAGCGAACCTCCAAAAGGAATTTTCTCCCACGCTTCACTTCACACCAGTTGCTCCTGGACCCTGTGGTCCCCCCCCCCCATCCTCCCAAATTTGGCTTACCTTGAGGTCCATTCAGATGCCCTCACCTTCTCAGAATGAAAACAGAGTGGGATGTGTTCTCAGACCCCCCCCCCACCTCTGTTCCATCCAGGTCGCTCAACCCTACTGCCTCCACAAGTTGGAGGGTGAAGATGTGTGGCAAGAGGCTTGTTCTGAATGGCCAGGGACTCCACACATGATTTAGAACTCTCACGGAGCAGGATTCTTAATTCCGAGAGGAGCTCACATGCAGAGGGAGTGCTCCATCCTTCAGATCTCCTGTGCCCGCAACTCAGGGACAGCAGGAGCTGAGATGCCAGACAGGGTAGGACCAGCAACTACCCTTGAGTTTTTCATTGTGAGAAATGTAGGTGGCTGGCTCATGGGGAAAAGAGTATTTCTCCTTTCAAAATCTATACAGAGATATTAAGGATGGATGAATTATTATTATTAATAATATTATTATTTTATTATGAATTTAATGAATTCAAATTCATTCTCATAAAGTGGACCTGCTGTGTACGTAGCAGAGATTATCTTGGTTCCAGCGCTATCTTAGGACCCAAGTATATTTTACCTGCAAATGCATATAATGAAACTGTTACTGTTTTTTAAAATGAAAAATAGTCTTGGGAGGTTTCAGTCTTGGTTCAAAGGGGAGAAGGCTGTTTATCAGCGCTCCTTTTAAGCCTTGATTCCAAGTTCTGTTATAATGCGATGGTTGCAAATGCTCCACTTTACTGTCAGTGTCAATCCTTATGTGTTGCAAAATGTTAGAAACACAGCTACCAGCGTTTTCGTTTTTTAATATTTTCCCCCAAAGTAATAACCACTGATATTCTAGAACAAAACACATTTACACTTCCTTGCTGAGCCCCAATTATTCCTCTAGATATATTCGCCACAGGTTCCCCTATTACTTAATTTGTTGGTCAATTTGTTTTTGAGTCCAAAATAATAAAGCAAGCAAGGCGCAATACTGAAAAGGTCTTGATTGTAAATAAATAGCCTCCATCCATCTGCGCTTGTAACACAACTGTTTTGCAATATCACAGCAACCTGCTGATAACCTTAGAGGCTGCAGAGTTGAGGATGTGTTCTAATCTTCAGTTTTGCTACAAATTAGGTCATTTGTCTTCAAAGTTGCAAACAGTTTGGGTGGAATGGAAAACAGAAAGGTTCTGTAATCACTAACAAAGTCGGAGAGAAAGACTGAGATTTGAAGGAAGGGGGGGGATATCCTAGAACACCAGAGTTGGAAGAAACCTCAAAGCTCATCTATTCCAGTGTTCTTCAACCTTGGATCACCAGATGTGGGTGGACTACAAAGCCCATTGTCCTTGACCACTGGGCTAAGCTGGAAACTGTATAATGAAGGTCTTGTTTTGAGAGGTGTGAATTGCATAGTTTCTCATTAAATCAGAAACAAAGTCAAATTTCTCCCCTGTTATTCATCAGCAGGGAAGATGGTCTGGATGATCTTTTAAGTACCTCCCAACTCCATGATTCCACTCCCAGCCCTCCTTCATCTCCATTTGACTCAAACTTTTTCATTGCTAGCACTAAAACCTTTCAAACATCATTATAGTGCGTTTGAGAGAAAAGTAGCTTCCTGAAATGGTGATAAAGCTATCGCTTGGTCTGCAAAATGGTAGTTTTAGAGACTAAGATTACCATTAACTATAATTCTCTGATAAAATGAAATCTATTTTCAGGCATGGCATTTGAAACAGGGAGGATCATTTATGCTCCCCGCCCCCCTCCAGCCCAATTCAATCCAGAAGTGACTGAACTATAGCACTTTCTCCCCAAACGGAGTAGCATTTTATTAGCTTTCCCACTTCCTTTGACATTTCTAATTGTCTCATTCCAATGCCACCGATTATCTTCATCTCAATGATTGTATCTATTTGGAGTAGGAAGGCCTTTTAAAATGAATGAGTGAATGAATAAATTGTTTAAGCTTCCATCTCTAGTGGGATTTCAGAAAAGGCTGCTTAACTATCAGCCTGAGAATGATTAGGCGACAGAATAATCCACAGCTAAGGTAAGCCAAAAGACCAGCCGGCTTTAATGGCTAAGAGGCATGAAAGAAAGCACTTGCTCTCAACTAGGGAGCTGCACATTTCAAAAACTTATCTTAGACAAATTAGATTACACAGAAACTTTTCATTTCTAGCAGTAAAGCTGGCCCCAGAGGCTTTGCTGCCTGAGGCAAAACAGGAAATGATGTCCCTGCCTCCTCCTCCTCAGCTGCCCACTGCCAGGAGTCCACCTGACATATGGGTGGTGGGTGAGCAGGCACACAGAGGGTGCACAGTGGAGGAGGAGGAGGCCACCAATGGGCACAGGAAGTGGAGAAAAGCAAGCTCATTGGAGGCTGAATCTGCCACACCTCCCATTTCCTCTCTTCCTAGTTTAGAAAACACATGGAAATAAATAAGGCTATGTTTTGTTTTTCCAGTGTTAACTTTTGGGATTAAAAACCCCTGTTTCAAAGTGGGCGAATTTTTCCACAAATTGCTACCTATCCTTTAACAACAACAACTCTTTTTCATGAAAAAATAGTTCTTTTTCATATCCAAGGTGTTCAGTTTTATAATAAAGTTTCCATTGTGCTTCAGGTTTTTCAGAGTTATATTTTGTGTTATTAAGAGAGTACACTCTACAAATGCATAAGAACAAGAACAGAAGAAAAGCCTGTTGGATCAGGCCAAAGGGGGCCCATCTAGTCAGCGGTGGAGCACAGGCTCACACTGCCCGGGGCGGGTGCACTCCCAAGGGGGGCGTGGCATGGAGGGTGCCCTCCCAGGCACGTTATAGCCTCTCAGGTGCCCAGAGCGCTGTGCGCACCCTGCAGCCGGGAGCGGAGTGAGCCACCCATGGTGGACATTTGAAACGCTGTCCGCCCACAACTCCCAAGCCTCCACTAATTTGTCAAAACAAAGGGGCAAGAGGGGAATCCTGCCAGCAAAGCGGCACAACTCCCCCCCCCCCACCCCAACGGCTTGGGGTAGGCTTGGGAGTTACGGGCAGGCGGTGCGCCAAATGTCACCCCCCTCAGTGAGGGCACCCAGGACGGTCCATCCCCACCGCCCCCTTCCTACGCCCCCGCACCTAGTCCAGCAACCTGCTCCCTTCGGTGGCCAACCAGATGCCCCTTGTGGGGAACCAGCAGGCGGGATAGGAGCACAAGAGTGACACTTTCCCCTTCTGTGGCTTCTAGCAATTGGGAGTCACAAGCATTACTGCCTCCAACTGTGGAGACCGAGCCAAGCCACTGTGGCTGGCAGCCACTGGAACCCTTCTCCATGAATTTGTCTAATCCTCTTTTAGAGCCACCCAAACAGGCGGCCATTGCTGCCTCCTGTGGAAGGGAGTTCCACTGTTTAATTATGCATTCCATTTAAAATTGTGCAATAGAGCTAAGATGAGTTTTCATAGCTGAATGGGGGTCTCTTGAGGGGGGGGGGGCTGAACTTTTAGTAATCCTATTCTGTCTTCTCAAAGAAACCTCAAAGACACAAATGGTCTTAGCACACATTTTTTAAAAGGGTTTTTCATTCTCTCAGCAGGGGAAACCAAGCCAGCTTCTGTCTCCAAGTCAGGCCTGAAACCCAAATGGAAGGGATACAGATTATCAGTTTCATCCAAGAGTGACCAGAGTTGTCCAAATGCCCCTCTATCACTTTGCCCAGGAGCAAAGCTGGCCTGAGGATGCTAACGTCATCCGTTTCCTGCCTCACTGAGAACAAAGTCCCAAGAAATGCAACTTTATTTCCGAACGCTGACCTTCCCAAGCTGTATAACATTTTAGCTCTTCATATCTTCCTTGACATTTACCAGGTGGCTTTCCCTTCCTCCACCAATGGCAGGCTATGGCAGTGACCTTTTCAGCTGACTGTACACAGGAACAAAATGTTGGGGGGGGGGCTGGAGGGACAGTTTGGCAATTTAGGTATTTATTTGCATGCTTATTTACTGATTTAGATGTAGATGTATACTTTGCCTCATTAAATAATTAAAAGATCATCAGAGTTCCATTAAATAAAATCCCACCACACCACTTTTGAGCTAAGATCACCTGGAAAGCTTTAAGATGATGCAAGGATTTTCACCCAAGGCTACTACTCTAACCACTTTCAATAGCACAGAACTGATATTTTGAGGGCTACTCTAACACTTCTGGAGAATTTAGAAGAAGGAAACAGTATAGTTCAGTTGTACTATAACATTTCCCTCTTCCTAGGAAACTGAGTCCTATAGGGGAACAGGGGTCTCCTAACAACTCTCCGCCCCCTTCACAAACCAAAGTTCCCAGGATTCTGTGGGGGAAGCCAGGATAGCTTAAAGTGGTATCAAACCAATATTCCTGTAAGGTGTGAAGGTGGCTTTGGTGACTCACTACCATTTTATTCCACCAGAAGTCCACTTAGACAACACTCCATAATCCTGTAAAGGGGTTTGTGGGTGCCAGGTGCTGTTTTAAGGCATTTATTGCCTCCCACTTCCCACTTTACAGAATTATTCTGAGGAAGAGAATCTGAAGCCCAAGAACCGTATGTGTCCCTCAGCTGAGTTTCAACATCACAGACTCCACCCACTTTTGACTCTGACCCTTCCCATTCCTTACACACCCACACCCAACAGAAACCCCACAGGGAAGGTGGTCCCTATGCCTGTTCTAGGGCTAAATCAGTGCCCGCTGCTTACCTGAGTGAAATATACTCAGAGTCGCAAAGTGATTTCATGCTCTTTATTCAGCTCATAGTGGTGAGGAGGAATGAATGCAAGTCCCCTCAAAGTATCTGCTTTATATACATTATTTACACAATGGGCTGCACATGATTGGCTAATTCCAGAATTCTACTGTAAGCCAATCAGGTTGTGGATTCACTTCTATCTGGAGCACGATTGGTTGGTTCCTGCCAACCAATCATACTGCTGCATTCTGAATCCTATTGTTCTAGGACCAATCAGACTGCTGCCTTTTGGATCCTATTGTTCTAGGACCAATCAGACTGCTGCAGTTTGGATCCTATTTAACTCAGTACATAACACCCCTCCCCTCTAAGTTCCAGTCCTGCCCGGGAGGTCGCATTCATAGTCCTCAAGGTACGCCGGCGGCCTACGTGTGCGTTGCGGCCTGGGGTGTTCCCTGGTCCGGGCTTCAGGTTCTGGCTCGTGTTCCAAGGATGCTGGCTGTGATGGGGCTGTTTGGTCTGGCGCAACCGGCTCGCTCAGTCGTAGTTCTGGTTCCGGTGTCCTTTCGGCCTCACGGGTCCTCTCTGTATTTACTGATTCTGCCTCTCCTGCTTGCCCCTGCTGCTCTATGGGCCTCACTGCCCCACTGTTTCCTTGGGACTCCTCTGACCTGTCCTCCTCCTCCTGGTTTTCTCCTGGGAATCGTCTCCGTATCTGGTCGCAGTGGCGGCGCCAGCATTGCCCCCCATCTGTTAGCACCTCGTACGACACGGGGCCAGTGACCCTGGTGACTGTGGCGGGTACCCATGCAGGGCCTGCCCCAAAATTCTTTGCGTACACTGGGTCCTGGGCCGTGAAGGTCCGGGGGTTCCTGCCTTCCCCCACCACTACCTCATCCTGAGCTCTATCGGGGTGAAGGCGGTCCAATCTGATTGCAAGGCGCCGACCCATTAGTAGTTCAGCGGGGCTCCGGCCAGTCGTTGAGCTGGGGGTGCTGTGCTGTGCTAGAAGGAATGTGGCAAGGCGGTACTCCCAATCCCCTTCTGCGTCCACCATAAATCCCAAAAAGTCCACCTGAGGCACTCCTAGTAGACATTTTTCCCGCTTCACCTTGAGACCCGCCGTCTGGAAACGGTGCAGAACAGTGCGGAGGCGGTCCTCAAACTCCTCTGGTGTGGGCCTGGCAATCAACACATCATCGAAGAAGGGGGTGACACCAGGAATCCCTTTAAGGAGAGAGTCCATTAGATTCTGGAATATGCCTGGTGCCACGCTGACACCGAATTAATTGCAGCCGCTTTACCCTGAACGCTCCTCTGTGCGTCACAATCGTCTGTGCCTCTGCTGTGGCCTCATCTACTGGCAGCTGTTGATATGCTTGGGCCAAGTCCAGCTTGCCAAAAATTTTCGACCCAGCCAGGGTGGCAAGGACATGGCTGACCACTGGCACTGGGTATGCATGGGCCGTGGGGGCCTTGTTTATAGTACATTTGTAGTCTGCGCAGATGCGGACTGAACCATTAGGCTTGACGGGTGTGACGATTGGGGTTTCCCAGGGGGCATTAGGCACCGGCTCCAGCACTCCTTGCTCCACGAGTCGGTCCAATTCCTCGTCTATACGGGGTTTCAGGGCGAACGGGACCCAGCGGGCCTTGAGCCTGACCGGCCGTACTGCGGGGTCAAGCTGTAGAGCAATGGGGGGGCCCGTATACTGTCCCAATTTTCCATCGAAAACCCCCGGAAATTCCTTGCATATGGCGTCCACGTCCACTTGTAAGCTCGTGTGGTTCACCCCGGTGATGGCTAGCCCCAGTGGTCCAAACCATGCCAATCCCAGTAAGCTAATGTAGGGGCCCTTGACCACAAGCAAGTCCAGTTGCCGCGTCCGCCCTCGGTATTGCACCCTGAAGGTCCCCACCCCCATTGTGGGGACCTTACGTTTCTGGAAGTCCCGGAGGGTGAATGGGGCCGGCCTGAGTTTGGGACCCCCAGTAGGGCACAGTTTCCTTAAGGTCCTTGCTGAGATTATGGATAGAGTTGAATCCGTGTCAAGCTCCATGCGGCATGGGGCCCCCTCTATCTGTACCTCTACATAAATTTTCTCTACGTTGGGGTGGGGCAACTGGTATACCTGGAAGTCCGTGAGCTCCGTCGAGTTGCTTTGGTGCGTTGGGCCCCGGGACCTGGGGCTCTTGGATTGGTCATCTGATGCCTGGCGTCGGGTGGGCCGAGCCCGACACACCCGGGCGATGTGTCCCAATTTTCTGCACTGCCTGCACTCTGCGTTGTGGAAACGGCAGGTCTTCCGCTCGTGACTTTCTCCACAGCTTGTGCAGTTCCCTCCTTCTCGTCGAGGCAGCTGTGGTATGTGGGCTGCTTGAGTGCGCTGCTGTACTCGGTGCACCTCCTCCCTGTTGGATCCTGAGTCGTCGGTGAGGTCTTCGTGGTGGACTCTCGGTTGGGACGGCTGGCTCGGCCGTGCCTCTTGCGTCGACATCTCAGCAGCTTCCGTTGCCAGGGCCTCCTCCAGAGCGACCTGGAACGTTAGGTTCTTCTTAGCATAGAGGCGTCGTTGCAGCTTCTCATCCTTCAGGCCACCGACGAGGTGGTCACGAAGCATGTTCTCCAGCTCTGAGAAGTTGCAGAACCGGGCAGCTTGGCGGAGAGAGGTCACAAATCCAGTTATGGTTTCCCCAGGGGCTTGCCGCTTTGCGTAGAAGGCATTTCGACGAGACACCACTGAGGGCTGTGGCGAAAAGTGCCCCTTCAGCTGTTCCATTATTGTTTTGTATGGAACAGTAGCGACGTCTTCAGGTGCAAGGAGAGCCCGGGCGATTTCAAACGTCTCCTCTCCGCAGACGCTGAAGAATATTGCCCTCTTCTTGGCGTCTTCTTCATCGGTGACTCCTTTGGCTTCAAGGAGGAAGGTGAAACGGGAGGCGTACGCTTCCCAGTCTCCAGATGCTGGGTTGAACGGCGAGAAGCTGCTGTCGGTTGCCATTCTGAGTTCCTTGGGTCCCGGAGCTGAAGCCTGGATACACGGTGCGAGGCAGCGGTGCGGCAGGTGGTGGTGCTGCGGTGCTGTGTGTGGCAGTCAGCTCAGCGGGATCGCACCTTCGTCACCAGTGAAATATACTCAGAGTCGCAAAGTGATTTCATGCTCTTTATTCAGCTCATAGTGGTGAGGAGGAATGAATGCAAGTCCCCTCAAAGTATCTGCTTTATATACATTATTTACACAATGGGCTGCACATGATTGGCTAATTCCAGAATTCTACTGTAAGCCAATCAGGTTGTGGATTCACTTCTATCTGGAGCACGATTGGTTGGTTCCTGCCAACCAATCATACTGCTGCATTCTGAATCTTATTGTTCTAGGACCAATCAGACTGCTGCCTTTTGGATCCTATTGTTCTAGGACCAATCAGACTGCTGCAGTTTGGATCCTATTCAACTCAGTACATAACACTGAGGACCCAGTTATGTGGGGGGGGGGGGAAGGCTGATGGGAGTTATAGGCAAAAACAGTCTAATGGCACCAGGTGAGAAAAGGCTGCACTTAACTTGCAAGTAAGAGCTCAAAGGGATTATGCTGTTAATTGGTTTATTTCTTTTCTCCTGCTTCCTCTGCTCATTAAAGTTCATTTTCATGTGGTTGTAACCGGCTGTTGCCATTGGGTTGCCATAACTGTGCTCCTTGGATTGCTAGATTGTGTTTTAAAAAGGATTCCCCATTCATTTTATTCTTAGCCCCCTTGGCCACTTATTTACACAGGGAACAACAAGATCTAATTTAAGAAATAAATTCCCTCACACCCGTCCATCCCCTGCTGAGGATGTCTGTACTTGGGGAGGATTCCCACCTCAACAGCAAGCAGCCACTTTCCGCAAGCAGCTCTTTCTAACTTCAGAGCTTTATCTGAAAGACTGAAGGTGAACTGACGCAAACCTGCAGCTTTGTCCCTGGGTTCAGCCTCCCAAACTGGCAAGCAGGGCCTTGGCTTTTGAATATCATGCTAACAAGAGCTTGCGCTCCCATCATATTGATCTGAATGGGCTTTTCAAAGCAGAAGCTGCACCACAAATCCCACTAGGATCAATCTAACCTTTCTCTTTCCAACATTCAAGAGAGCATTCTGTCTCCTGGCCCAGAAGGATTTTGCTGCCACTGTGATGGCCACAACTTTGGCATTTTTAACTGATCTCCACACGTCCTTCTGTTCTGTTTGGATTCACCAGAAAGTAAAACACATTGTGAAGTCTCTTCAGCAGAAAGTCTTCACTACACTGCTTCCTTCAAAGTTACCATCCACAGCAGGGATGGCTAACATTTCAGCAGCGTATTAGCATTACAGTTAGTATTAATATTGATCAGGGCTTTTTTCCAGCCAGAAAACCACTCAGTTCCAGCTCACCTCAGGTGGGCACCATTGCCTTTCTAAGAGAAGCAGGGAGGTGTTCAAGGGGAGTTCTGGCACCTCTTTCTCTAGAAAAATAGCTCAGCTGGTATTGATTTGATCTATTACTCGCCCTTTGCCATAAAGTACCAGAGCAGATCTCAAGAATTTATAATACAATATTGTATTAGTATTATCTGCATAGAATCTCTGTAGTAAATGGAGCAGTTTTTGGAGGTCCACTACTAATTCTTCTCATTTGTGCAACTATTAAAGATTCAGAACCCCTGTTGATGAAAAATTGACTACTCATAGTTACTTCTGTTCATTCTTTTTTTAAAAATTTATATTTTATTAGGTTTTACAGAAAATTGACAATCAACAAAAATCTTAAGAAAAAACAACAAACAACAAACATCAAAAATACAGACAAAACAGAAAAAAGAAAAACATAGAAAAAGAAAATTTAGCATAAAAAAGGAGAAACTCTCTTTCAAATTAATAACCTTCCAAACCTTATTTTCCTTACTTCCACCCGCCTTCCTTTCTTGTATTCCACTTTAGAAGTTAGTTCAGCAAGATCATTAATTCACTTTCATCCTTTATCCCTCCCTTTATACTCTTTTAACTTAATCACTCGAACCCCATCATTTCATTTTCAGTGCCCTCAGCATTCATAATTTTTACAATATTTTTGTAGATAAACTTTAAACTTCTTCCAATCCTCTTCCACCTGCTCTTCTCCTTGATCTCGGATTCTGCCGGTCATTTCTGCCAGTTCCATATAGTCTGTTACTTGCATCTGCCATTCTTCCAGGGTGTGTCTTCCAGTGCTTCATAGTTACTTCTGTTCATTCTAACTAGATGAGGGAAGCTAGAAACTTGCATTAGGTAAAGAGTCCTGTGCAAAGTAGTTGTCAAAGTACTTGATATCCATATTAGGGAATCAGAGGCTCTGGGAAGCTCCTTTCCCCAATATCTCTATGATCCTCAACAGCAAGTGGCACAATGGGGATTTGTGTCTGGCTGGTGGTTGGTGGTTCAAGCCCACCCAGGGACAACTGTGGGCAGAATTCCTGCCTTGCAGGGGGTTGGACTAGATGATCCTCAGGGTCCCATCCAACAATTCTAGGATTCATAATGTGCCACTGATGTCTCTTTGGCACCACTATGCTCATATCAGAATGGAAGTAAGAATAAAACAAAAAGCAGAGAGTAGGAATAAATAGAAATTCTCCCAGTGGAGGGATGTAGAAAGTGGAGTTCCCCAAGGAACAGTATTGGGAGCTGTGTTTTTTAAAAGTTGTTAGGGATTGTGAGAAATTCCAAGGGGGCCTCTCCAAACCGAGTGAATGAGCAGTAAGATGGCAAATGCAATTCTGTGCATATCAATGTAAAGTGATGCTTATGGGAGCCAAAGATCTTAATTTCACATATATGTCTGAACTGGCAGTGACTGACCTGGAAGCAGACCTTGAGGTCATAACAGATCGCTGGATGAAGATGGCACTTGTGAAAATGGCAAATTCCATGACGGGCATTAATTTTGAAAGGAATTGGAAATAAACCTTCTGATATGATTTTTTTTGTTACATATATAACTCTATGGTGCAACCTCAGGTTGCCATGTTTCAAAAAGTAAAAATCTGGCCAATGTTGTGGAGCCTGGAAGCCATTTTCAGCAGATTAATCCTGGCTATGTCTGGGAAATGCAACTGCATTTGGAGTTCTGGTTGCCTTGCCTCAAAAAGGATATTGTAGAGTTGGAAGAGGTTCAGAAAAGGGCCACCAAAATGACCCAGGGGGTGGAGCTAATCCCCTATGTCAGGAATGTCCAAAGTCTGTTTCGGGGGCCCAATCCGGCCCGCTGGTTGAATTAATCCGGTCCCCGTGGCAGTATATGTTCTGGGGTAAAATCCTTTAAAAAGCTCAGCAACTTCAATCCTAAATATAGCTCAACAACTTTGGTCAGCCCTCACACATGTTCACCTCATCAAATCTAGCCCTCCTTGAAAAAGGTTTTGGGCCCCCTGCCCTATGTGGAAAGGTTAAATGCTTGGGACTTTTTAGTTTAAGAAAAAGCAAGCAAGAGGAGACAAGATAGAGGTGTAGAGAAAGTGGCTAGAGAAAAGTTTTTCTCCATCTCATAACCCTGAGAAATTGTGGGGATCCAATGAAGTTGAATGTTGGAAATCTCAGGACAGACAAAGAAAAGCATTTCTTCACACAGCACATAAACTATGGCATTTGCTCCCCCAAGAAGCAGTGATGGCTGCCAACTTGGACCACTGTAAAAGAGGGTGAGGCAAATTCCTGGAGGCCAGGCCTGTCAATGGCTGCTAGCCACAATGGCTCTGCTCTGCCTTCCCATGGTCAAAGGCAGCAATGCATCTGAGTTCCAGTTGCTCTTGTGCTCGAATCCTACTTGTGCGTTTCCCACAGGTTTCTGGTTGGCCATTGTGAGGACAGGAGGCTGGACTAGATGAGCCACTGGCTGGATCCAGCAGGCTCTGCTTAGGTTCTTATGAGTTGTTCCAGAGGGGCCAAAACACTACATGGGGAAAGGATACCAATGGATGGAAGAAAACACACACACACCTTATTTTCCCCTACCCATGTGGCACCAGGGCCTTTCTGTGACACCTCCAGTCTTCCCTCTATTCATTATATGTATTTACACAACTACAGGACTCTGTCAACATGCCCTGAGGTTGTCTGGAAGTGCTGCACAAGAGAAAATGCTGACTCTACATAAACATTACACATCTCAAACCTAGAGCAGCAAAGTCATTGTGTGCCGTAGGCTATTCTGCACTGTGTCATTTGGTACCACAGCTTTGTCGTGAAAAAGCGCCTTGCGCATAGAACTCTAGGTTAACACACTCATACCCACACCCTGATCTGAACTGCACCTTAAAAGTCTCCTTTCAAAATAAGTCAGCATTAACACTTTGGTGACCACAACATTGGCAATCAAAAGTAAGCTTTCCAAGAAAAGGGGCAGGGATTGCACATCTGGCTGCTAACAAGTTCTTGTAGTTTTTTGGAATATGACAGCAATAAATTAAATCAAATGCAGTTGTTATGGCACATACAATGGGGAACACACACACAAACAATCTATTTATTAAGGTAATAAGCAGCAGTTGGCAGGAGGCCAGAAAAGGCACAACAATAACTGTGGGAAAACTATTAATAAACAAAAACAGAAGAAATTACAGTGATGTATGCTATGCATTTACGTACCTGGTAAATGATACATGATGTTTTTTTTATAAATATTTATTAAGAATTTTTATAAGAAAAAAGCATAAATAACAAACAACATTGCTTATGTCATACACAAAATTTCAAAACTCGTTTGGACTTCCTCACGTCTCCCGCTCCCACTTACATTGTTAAAAAGTTTTTTCAAGCAAATTATCATCTTGTTTACAATCTTATATCCACTCGTTTAAATATAATCTGATAGTTCTCCCAAAGGATTTGTCTTTTCCTTAATCTCACTTATCATCTAATTTCAATTTAGTTTAGTGGTGGCCAATTATTTATGATCAAGCATCCTTCTTAACATTCAATCAAATTACAATATTTTTGTAAATAAGTTTTAAATTTCTTCCAGTCTTTTTCCATCCTTTCTTCTCCCAGGTCTCGGATTCTGCCGGTCATCTCTGCCAGTTGCATATAGTCTATCAGCTGCATCTGCCATTCTTCCAGTGTGGGTAGATCTTGCGTCTTCCAATTCTTGGCAATGAGTATCCTTGCTGCTGTTGTTGCGTACATAAAAAATGTTCGGTCCTTCTTTAACACCCCCTGGCCAACAATACCCAAGAGGAAGGCCTCTGGTTTCTAAATGATACATGATGTTAAGTATCATTTACAACAATGATTCCTTGGGCTTTGTGTTATCTATGGAATGGAAAAGGGTAAAGGTAAAGGGACCCCTGACCATTAGGTCCAGTCACAGACAACTCTGGGGTTGCGGCGCTCATCTCGCCTTATTGGCTGAGGGAGCCTGTGTACAGCTTCTGGGTCATGTGGCCAGCATGACTAAGCCACTTCTGGCGAACCAGAGCAGTGCACAGAAACGCTGTTTACCTTCCTGCTGGAGCGGTACCTATTTATCTACTTGCAATTTGTGCTTTCAAACTGCTAGGTTGGCCGGAGCAAGGACCAAGCAATGGGATTTGAACTGCTGACCTTCTGATCAGCAAGCCCTAGGCTCTGCGGTTTAACCCACAGTGCCACCCACGTCCCATCTATGGAATGGAACTTTTATTCAAATAAACAGAATAAACAATTGGTGTGATGAATTCAACTCATAGCTTTTATTCTTTTTTTAAGTATAGGAGGTTCAGAGACTATGTGTTCACAGTAACCCTGGAACATGGGCAAGGAACCCCCCTCCCCATTTTGTCTGGGGTCAGTAAGTGCTGAAAATGAGACAGTTGTGGAAGTGAGATTTCAGATCTTCGTAACTGCACCCCATTGGTATTGCCGTGGAGGGGGGGGCAGGCAGACCTTAGCTCAGTCAGAGCACCTGCTTTCCATGCAGAAGGTTCCAGGTTCAATTCTGGACATTAGCAGTTAAAAGGATAAAGAGGAAATGGTAAAGACAGGTCTTCCCAAAAACTTGGATGCACCTGCACACTCCTTGGAAACTAATGAAAAATACTCACTGCATAGAAGATGAATGTTCTTATATATATCACAGAGCAATATCAGGGGTCTGGCTCTGTGTCTCCCTCACCATCCAAAGTTGGGCAGGTGGGTACAAGAGACAGGTCCCTTTTAATGGTGGCACCATTGTTATGTAATGTCCTTCCTAGGTAAAAATGGTAAAGGCCCCCTGGACAGTTAAGTCCAGTCAAAGGTGACTATGGGGTTGCGGCGTTCATCTTGCTTTCAGGCCGAGGGAGCCAGCAGGAGCCACAGACAGCTTTCCGGGTCATGTGGCCAACATGACTAAACTGCTTCTGGTGCAACGGGACACCATGACGGAAACCAGAGCGCATGGAAATGCCATTTATCTTCCTGCTGCAATGGTACATATTTATCTGCTCATACTGGCATGCTTTCAAAGTGCTAAGTTGGCAGAAGCTGAGACAGAGCAACGGGAGCTCACCCCTTTGTGCAGATTTGAACCGCCGACCTTCCGATCAGCAAGCCCAAGAGCCTCAGGAGTTTAGACCACAGCGCCACCTACGTCCTAGGAAAGCCTGCTTGCCCCCATCTCTGGTTACCTGCCACCTTTTCAGAGGGCTTTCAGTGATCCACAGCTGGTATTTAAGGATCCAGTCCTAGCTGCACTTGCCTGGGAGTAAGTCTCATTGAACCCAGGGTTTCTTAACTCTGAGCAGCCATTGCTTAAAGTTGATGTTCTATCATCATACAGTGGATGCTCGGGTTGCGAACGTGATCCGTGCAGGATGCACATTCGCAACCCACAACGTCCGCAACCTACAGCGGCACGTCTGTGCACGTGTAGGTTGTGATTCGGTGTGTCTGCGTATGTGCAAAGCGCGATTTAGCACTTCTGAGCATGCGCGACCGCCAAAACCCAGAAGTAACCCGTTCCAGTCCTTCCGGGTTTCGGCGGTCCACAACCTGAAGCGTCTGTAAGCCGAGGTCTGACTGTATTTTAATTGACTCATGACATGCTAATTCTTTTATTGTTATGTTTGCTTTCAGTTTATTTCCTATGGTCTGGCTTCACCCGCCCTTTTGTCTAGAAATCAAACTGTAGATAGAATCAGAAAGAGCTGTACAGTAAAATTATTTTAACCACCTGCATTTATGATCCCACTCAGGCCAACCATTTAGCAATCTCATGCCTGGTTTTCTCCAACTCTGTAAGGTTAACTGCTCTTTTAATAGAGGTAAATGGAGGTTATCAGCTTGGAATAGCACTAAATCAGCATCTCCATTAAAAATAAAAAGAACATTAGTTATTGCCAGCTAATGAGATACTTACTCATGCTAGTTATTGAATCCTTAGGTGCCCATTATGATTTATTTAGATTTTCTTTTGCTGGTAGAATAAATAGCTGTGCTTTCCTTGCAAAGATGTCCCTGGCTCGTGCCCACAATCACAGCCCAAGAAAAGGTTTACCACCCTTAATTGCCAGGCACCTGCACTGCCTCCTCATCTCCACAAGGCACTTTAAAATGTCACTTAAGCTCAAATACAGGTTTCAAATTTCAGCGGCACCCTGGGCAAGCCCAACATTCCTCTACCGGGTGTCCTCCTGCATCGCTGACCATTGACCATGCTGGCTGGGGCTTATGCGAGCTGCAGTCAAGCAACTTCTGGGGGGCACCTGGTTGGGCAAGGCTGGCATTAGTACTATAACCCTGTGTGTGTTTATCCACTGTCATCCCTTTGGAACATGATAACCCTAAACCTGCTTTATTAGCCAACCTGACAGTTCAATATCCAAGTCAGCCTAAGTGCTTGTCAACAAAGATAAGGAGATGTTAAATGTTCAAACAATATAGAATATGTAGAATTTGGTGACTTTTGCTTCGAGAGTAGAAAAAATCTAATAGAAATTGTTGGACAGCTTAGAAACTTGATTTTCAATGACCAAACTGGGAAGAAGTGAATAGTTTTACATTCCATTTGTCTGCACCTTTACAGCATAGCACTGATAAAAGAAAAGTCTGGAAGAATGAATGCACCTGGGTCACCTGTCAAGGCAACTGATAGGATTGTCAGAGGCTTGCTAGGGGTGAAAAAATCAGCTGATGTATTTAGGCTCACCTGTGGTACAAAAGTGAAGTTGCTAGTTAGTATTGAGGCTTCCTGTCTCCTTCCTGGGTTTGTGAAGTGGGAAGTAGATGTGCTAAGCTGGTTGCATCAGACTCATCATTACAAGACAGGCTTTTCCCACATGATGTTGCAGAAAACTTCCTAGAAAGAAATTCTCTCAAAAGCGAGATTGACCTAAAATTTTTAACCTGATTTAGAGCAGAGTCTTGCTTGGGTATCAAAGTGATGTATGCTTCTTTCCATGTTTCTGGTATTTCTCTGTTTAATAAATTGTTGTTCATAACTTCTTTTAATGGGACAAGTAGGATGCCCTTCAATTCTTTATAATATCTTGCACTTAGTCCATCGGGTCCCGGTGTCTTCCCACTTTTTAATTCTTTTATTGCATTTCTAATCTCCTCTAATTCTATCTTTTCATTTAATATTCCTCTTTCTTTTGTCGGAATTTTCTGCACCCCTTTTTCTATTACGTATTCCTCTATTTTTTATATTGACTTTTCTCTTGTATAATTGTCTGTAAAAGTCCACAAATCCTTTTCTTATCCCTTTCGGATCTTCAGTCTTATTATCTTCCACAATTATTCTATGAATAGTATTTTGCTCTTTCCTTTTTTTTATCTGCCAAGCAAGCAGTTTCCCTGACTTGTTTGCAAATTCAAAGTTCCTTTGTCTCATTCTTTTAATGTTCCATTCTACTTCTCTGTTTATTATCATTGCAAATTGTGCTTGTAACGCTTTAATATTCATTTTCATTTTTTTATCTTCGGGACCAGTAACCAATCTTTTCTCATTCTCCATTATTTGTTTTAAAATTTCTTTTTTCCCATTTTCTCTTAATTTATTCTTAATTGAATTCTGTTGAATAAAAAGTCCTCTCATTACAGCTTTACTAGCATCCCAAACTGTGGTTATTTTTGTTCCTTGATTCATATTATTTAAAAAATAGTCCTTCAAGCACTTTTGTGCCTCCTCTACAACTTTTTGATCATCAAAGAGAGTCTCGTTTAGTCTCCATCAGAAAGATTTTTCTTCATATCCTTTCAAAATACACTTTATTGGATTATGATCCGATAGTACCTTAGGTTGAATTTCGATCTTTAAAATTCTTGTTGTAAGCTCATTAGTTATCCACATCTGATCGATTCTTGACATTGACTGATTTGCTTCTGACTGATACGTGAATTGTTTTTCTAATGGGTGTTTCAGTCTCCAAATATCTATTAAATTGCAGTTCTCTACCATTGAAAAGAATATCTTTGGTAATTTCCCTTCTTTGGATTTACCTGTAGCTCTTAGTCTGTCCATGTCCAATGACACAACTGCATTCATGTCACTCTCGCTTTTGAACAATGATTATAAATTATTTGCAAACATACTAGCAAACAGGTTTAAAAAAGTATTGAAGGAATTAATACATAAAGATCAGGCGGGTTTCCTGCCAGGTAGACAAATGAAAGACAGTATTAGAAATATAATTAATATTTTGGAATACCTGAATGCTAAGAATGACAAACAAGCGATGTTAATATTTGTGGATGCAGAGAAGGCCTTTGATAATATTTCTTGGGAATTTATGTTAAAGAATTTTGAAATGATGGAGGTCGGACATTTGTTTTTAAATGGTATTAAGGCTATATATATGGATCAAAGAGCTAAATTAATAGTTAATAATGTGACGACGGAAAATATAAAGATAACTAAGGGAACAAGACAAGGATGTCCTCTATCACCTCTGTTATTTATCACGGTCCTGGAAGTGTTTTTAAGGGCAATTAGAGGTAATGTTCAGATAAAAGGGGTAACGGTGGGTAGAAAAGAATTTAAGGTTAAAGCCTTTGTGGATGACTTAGTATTAACTTTGGAAGATCCCATGAACACGGTAACAGAAGTGTTGAAAGAAATGGACCGGTTTGGTCAGTTGGCAGGATTCATTCTGAATAAGAAAAAAACTAAAGCAATTACTAAAAATGTAGATTCAGAGAATGTAAACAGATTACAGCAGCAAACTGAAATAGAAGTGGTAAAGAAAGTTAAATATTTAGGAGTTTGGTTAACCCCCAGGAGTATTGACTTGTTTCAGAATAATTATATTCCAACATGGAATAAGATCAAAAGAGTCTTAGAGGTGTGGGGAAGAATGAAATTGTCATTTTGGGGAAGAATTGCAACGATAAAAATGAATGTGCTACTGAAGATGTTATTCTTGTTTCAAACAGTTCCAGTAATCAAAGGGGCAGCGATTTTTAAAAATTGGCAATGAGAAATTTCAAGGTATATCTGGCAGGGTAAGAAGCCGAGGATACAATTTAAGATATTGACGGACGCAAAAGAATGAGGAGGCTTCGCCCTGCCAGACTTGAAATTGTATTACGAAGCATCTTGCCTCCGTTGGTTGAAGGAATGGATGAAATTAGAAGACATGGATGTGTTAGATCTTGAGGGTTTTGATAATAGATTTGGGTGGTGTCAGGGACTCAAGAGCGGGAGCACAGGGAAGGGAGGAGATGGAGAGCGAGGGGGAGCAATCCGAGGGCAGCGTAGGAGAAGATGACAGTAGCCCGAGAGATTCCATGAGCCTCTCCAGCGAATCGGAAGATTCACAGAAGGGGGCGCCGGTGGCCAGGGCAAGGGGGGCCCCAAGGGGGACACTCCAGAAACAAGGGGCCAGCGGGGACTCCCAGAGCAGCAGTTGGAGATCAGGACCGGCTTCCCCACCAGAGCGTAGTGGGGGGGGAGGAGTCCCAGGTATCAGGGCCAGCGTCTCCTCCAGCAGGGAGAGAAGATGAGTCAGGGTTGACCACGCCTACATCGGAGAGTCAGGCAACAGAGGGGAGGTCACGTCCAGCCAGCTTCCAGAAGGAAGGAAGCAGTGATAGAAGCAGTGTAACGGTCAGGAGGAGGATCACGGGGTTGGCGCGAGAGCCAAGTTCAAATGTACAGGAGCGCGGGACAGCAGAGAACGAGGATTGGGAACCAGGTCCTAAAGCCCGCAGGAGGCAGGGGGAGGAGTCAGGCGACTCAGCGTCAGAAGAGTCCAGAATGGTGAATGCCCCAGCGGGCAGGAGGACCCAGAGGAGGAGAGAGGAGAGGAAGAGGTGGAGCAGGGCTAGGATCTTAAACTGGTGTCAGAGGGGAGGAGATTCAGACGGAGCTTCGCCGGTCTAGGGTTTAAGACGTAGAGCTGCGCGCTGCGGCTTTGAAATGGAAACTGAACTTCAGTAAAGACTTTTGTACATAACGACAGCCTGGCGTTGGTCCTCTGTGAGCTGGGACGTAGGGGCAGCTCTGACAGGTGGCATGCGTATTTGTGATATAAGAGACGAGTACATAAAGGTTTTGAAAATCACATTATAAGAAGGTCTTTGATTGAAGTGTTGGAAAGATATAAAAACTTGTTGGAACAAAAAACTCCATATTGGTTGTCACCATTGGAGGCGATAAGTGTGAAGAAAGTCAATATGACAGGGGGTTGGGTGACATATGAGAAGTTAATGTGTAAAAGTGTAGGAAAATGGAAAGTGAGATCATTTGAAGAAGTTAAGGACTATGTGAATGACTGGCTGCATTATTTCCAAATTAATGAGATGTTTAGAAAAGATTTAAATCAGAGGGGTTTTGCTGACAAAGAATCAAAATTTCAGACAGAAATATTGAACAATGATTATAAGAATTTAGCAAAAATGTATAAGATATTACTGGAATGGTGTACGAAGAATGAGGAGGTAAAATCAGTTATGATCGACTGGGCCAAAGATATAGAGCATAATATTCAAATGGAGGATTGGGAAAGACTTTGGAAAGATGGTCTAAGATTCACTGCATGCACAGTTATAAAAGAAAATGTTATGAAAATGGTGTACCGATGGTATGTAACACCTGTGAAGTTAGCAAAAATGTATAAGATAAGTAACAAATGTTGGAAATGTAAAGAAAAAGAAGTTACCTTTTTCATATGTGGTGGGAATGTAAGAAGGTAAAATGCTTTTGGGAAATGATTTATAATGAATTGAAGAAAATGTTGAAATATACATTTGTTAAGAAACCAGAAACATTTTTACTAGGCATTACAGGTAATGAGATAAATAAGAAAGAAAAGAAGTTATTTTTATATGCAGTGACAGCAGCAAGAATATTGATGGCCCAGAAATGGAAACAGGAGGAATTACCTACGATAGAAGAATTGAGAACTAAAATGATGGATTATGCAGAACTGGACGGAATGACAGGAAGGATCCAGAATCGGCGAGATCAAAGATTTACAGAAGATTGGGAAAAGTTTATCCAATATATGCAAAAACTGAGTGATAATAAAATTTTGTTTGTAAGCTTTAAGGAAGCTCTGTGAGGGGAAAGGGTTAAAAGGGCAGAAATGTGCAAAAAGTAACAATAGGAAGGAATGGCAGACAAATTGAGGGAAGTCAAAAAAGAGAAGTAAGATGTAATTAAGATGTATGGAATGTATAAATTTGTCTTTGTATTTGAAAACTAATAAACATATAATATAAAAAAATAGAAAGAAATTCTCTCAATAAATTTATGTAATATTATCCTCCACCTTTATTCCCCACCCCCTTATGAGACTTTTGTGGTAGACTATCTCCTGCCAACTAGTCATTTTGTGATGAAGAAGCCAAGCAGAACAGGTAAGGAAGTTGATCAGCACAAAATGACTGTTGGCCATGCTGGTTAGGGCAGATGAGAGTTGGAGTGCAGAATGTGTGGATGACACCAGGCTGATGAAAGCTGCCACAACAGGACCAGAAACAGAGAACCAGCCAGGACAACTAGAAGCCCCATGGAGACATTTAGGAATCCCCAGGAATGGACCGACTGAATGGGACCCCTGCCCATCACACGAAACACTTGGTTGTCTTTGCACAACAAACTAATATCACTTTCCAAAGTGTTCCTTTCTTGGTATTCAAAGCGCTGCTGCTGATATATATTTTTAGAAAAGTAAGTTTGTTAAGTTCCTGCAATGATATCTTAGCCAATTTATTCCCTTCCATTGGCAAACCATTCAGGTTAATGATGTTTATTCTTTCCTTGCTTCTAGATAAGCCAAACTAACTGACTAAACACCCTTTATTAGGTGAAGTAACAGAACTCTTCTTTGAGGTAAAATATCTATTGATTTCAAAATTAGGTGCAAAAGAAAGGTGATCCCACAAAAGCAAATTAATATAAAAGTTGCTAATAGCTATCTGACACCTGAGAAGTTGCACCATCCCTGACCCCCAGAAAAGTCAATGAGCAAACTCCCTCCCACATTTGGGCAAATGAGAAGGGGCTGTGCACCAGACTAATGGAGCCTCTGTGGAGGGTCAGGCTGAGACAGCCCCCACTTGCTAGGGTGAAGAATGAGGGCCCAAGGCCATCTGCAGTGTCACAGGATGAAGCATCAAGCAGGAAGCAGAGGCAGGCATGACTGAAGATAAAAAAAAACCATGAAAAGGAAAGCCCTGCCCAACGGTTGCATCTTTACAGAACGTAAGGAAGGTGTATTTCCTGCCTCTTTCTTCCTGCTGGATGGAGAGACCTGAGAGTCTTCAGCCTTGCACTAGGAGATAATAGGGGGAAGCATGGCTTTTTGAAAGAGGAACCTTGCTAAAAAAGAGTGAGAGAAATATTGAAAGAGTGAATACTAGTAAACCAAATCACAATGAATATATGCTTGGAGGTGCTGAGGCAGCTCCCTTTAAGTGCAGGCTGTGGTGGAAAATGCATCACCTGTGGAAAACATCAGAAAATAGTCATCTAAAAACTCCCAACATGCTGCAAAAGGTAGGCCAACTAACCTGAAAGGGAATGAGCAGGAAGAGTCCCTTGCAGCTGCAGTTTTTTCTGGCTAATCAGATGATGGTGGCCACAAAAAGATGTGCCCTTACTGGCTCTGGGTGGTGTACGTGTCTCATCAAATGTGAGCAGGAGGACTTACACAGGCTCTTTTCAACCTAGCTAGCAAGGAGAAATGAGGCCTGCCAGCATTTGGTGCCGGAGGGGAGGGGCAAATGCCGCTTTCCAAGTCTCTCTGACTGGCCCTTCCCCAGGCCACCCCACACTTTCCAGCCCGCCCCCCCACTTTCCCCAAGTTCTTTTGCC
This sequence comes from Podarcis gaigeae, assembly GCF_964106915.1. Lineage (NCBI taxonomy): Eukaryota > Metazoa > Chordata > Lepidosauria > Squamata > Lacertidae > Podarcis > Podarcis gaigeae. The sequence goes on from NC_139690.1 coordinate 1,591,605, forward strand.
TGGCAACATTGCTCACAAAATGGTACAAAATGCATATCTTAGGGGGAAGTCTGCATAAAAATCCAAATGGTAGTGGAAGTAACATGCAAAAACGTGTATATTAGGTGTATAGTGCAGGGATGTCAGGGAATGCTGACAAAAACAGATATGGAAATTGCTGGTGTTTGCTTATTCATCCTGTGCCCATAATGGAAATCAATCCAGCAAATATGATTGGTTTTTGCTTGTTGTTGCTCCTTTCTATTTACTTACCCCCCCCCCCCACACACATTTCAGGAGGGCCAAGCAGGACACACTGACACCCGCACCATCCCAAGCTCCATGCTGCTTCACACCCCACCCCCACTGGATTTTGGGCTCCTTTTCCCTCCCCCACCACCACCACTCCACACTCCTTAAGCACCCGGCAACAGTGAGTTTCAACTAAAAGAGAAACTGAGAGAAGATGGAATTGACAGACCCCTCCATTAAGGGGTATCTTAAGTGTATCCTAATCTTACATCCCAGTGTTCTGACCAATTGATATTGTGGTGGACTAGGACCTGGGAGACCAAGGATTGAATCCCTACTTCTCCATGAAACTCACTGGGTGACCTTGGCCCAGTCATTGCCTGTCAGCACAACCTACTTCACAGGGGTGTTGTGGGGATTTAATGAGGAGGCGGAGAACCATGAGCTCTTGGTGGAGGGGGATAAAGGTGGCATATAGATGCAATAAAGAAATAAAAATAAACCAGACCTGCAACATCCCCCCTTGCACACACATTCTGACCTGAGAGGTCAGGAGCAGCTTCTAAGAGGGGTCTCTGTGTGAGAACCCAATTCATAGCCAAAGGCTGTGGCAGATGCAGTTGAACAAAGACTTCATCTGGTGACTTAAAACTATTTCCAGAGCTGGCACTGACAAAACCTCCTTCATTTGAAGAAAAGCCTTCCAGGCATTGATTTGCCTCAAGCTTAAATTCAAATCGTTACCGATGAATAACTTGCCCTAATTAAAGCCATTCTGTCTGGAACTTGTTTCTTGTGCTCCCTCCCAAAGTGCTGCTTCAAAACAAACTATCTGGTGGGGGGGGGGGTTGATTTTGTTACAATGTGGTAAAAATACACCACCTGAGAGTCACAGAGCATCTCTTCATTTTTTAAAAAAGATTTTTATTAGGGTTTCAACAGATTTTATCATAACAAACAAAACAAAACAACACAATAACAGACAATAAACAATATAACACATAAAAATCAAACAAAAATATATAAATTCAATTCTTAATTTCATGTGCCTTACTTTCCCGACCTCCTCACACCTCCCTCTTCTGTATTCCAATTTCCAAATTAGTTTCAGCAAACTCTTCCATTATTTTAACTGATCTTAATGTTACTTAATTTCTTTTAAATTAACCATTGCTGCTGCTAACCACTTATCTTATAATCCCCACCATTGATTAATTTTGCTATGTTTCTTTACTTATTACTTATACAACATCTTTGCACATTCCTTTCAAATTTGTCACTAATGCCACACTATCTCTATATCCTGCATCGTTTTAACATTCAAATAGTCTACAATGTTTTTGCAGATAGTCTTTAAATTTCATCCAATCTTCTTCTGTTTGTTCTTCTCCCAAGTCTCGGATTCTGCCAGTCATTTCTGCCAGTTCCATGTAGTCTATCAGTTGCATCTGCCATTCTTCCAAGGTGGGCAAATCTTGTGTCTTCTAGTACTTTGCGATAAGTATTCTTGCTGCTGTTGTTGCATACATAAAAAAGGTTCTATCCTTCTTTAACACCATCTGGCCAACAATGCCCAAAAGAAAGGCCTCTGGTTTCTTAAGAAAGGTATACTTAAATACCTTTTTCAGTTCATTATAGATCATTTCCCAGAAGGCCTTAACCTTTGGGCACGTCCACCAGAGGTGAAAGAATGTTCCCTCAGTTTCCTTACATTTCCAACACTTATTATCAGGCACATGATATATCTTTGCAAGCTTGACTGGTGTCATGTACCACCTATAAATCATTTTCATAAAATTTTCTTTCAAGCCATTACATGCCGTGAAATTCATACCAGTGGTCCATAACCGTTCCCAGTCAGCAAACATAATGTTATAACCAATGTCCTGTGCCCACTTAATCATAGCTGATTTGACCGTTTCATCCTGAGTATTCCACCTTAACAGCAAGTTGTACATTCTTGACAATACCTTAGCTTTAGGTTCTAACAATTCCGTTTCTAATTTCGATTTTTCCACCTGGAAACCTATTTTCTTATCCATATTAAAGACCTCTCTGATTTGGTAATAGTGTAGCCAGTCTCGCACTTTGTCTTTTAATTTCTCAAAACTCTGCAATCTCCATGTCTCTCCATCATGTTCTAGTATCTCCCAATATTTCGGCCATTTGGCCTCCATATTGAGTCTTTTCAGAGCCTTAGCTTCCATAGGTGACAACCACCTTGGGGTCTTGTTTTCTAATAAATCTTTGTATCTTGTCCAGACATTAAAAACTGCTTTCCTGACAATATGGTTCTTAAATGCTTTATGAGCTCTAACCTTGTCATACCACAAATATGCATGCCACCCAAACGCATTGTTGAACCCTTCCAAATCCAGAATGTCAGTGTTTTCAAGAAGTAGCCAGTCCTTCATGCAGCAAAAAGCTGCTGATTCATAATATAGTTTCATGTCTGGCAGGGCAAACCCCCCTCTTTCTTTGGCATCAGTCAGTATTTTAAATTTTATTCTGGGGTTTTTGCCAGACAAATTTAGAAATATCTCTCTGCCACCTCTTGAAACAGTCCATCCTGTCCACAATCTGCAAGGTCTGAAACAAAAACAACATTTTTGGCAATGCATTCATCTTTATAGCAGCAATTCGGCCCAACAAGGAGAGCTTCAAATTTGACCATATTTCTAGATCTTTTTTTTACCTCTGACCAACATTTTTCATAATTGTCTTTAAATAAGTTCAGGTTTTTGGCTGTCATATTTATCCCTAGGTATTTCACTTTCTTCACCACATTTAAATCTGTCTCTTTCTGAAGCTTTTCTATTTCCGTAGAAATCATATTTTTCTCCAATACTTTGGTTTTTTTGCTTATTTAATTTAAATCCTGCCACCTGACCAAATTCCTGAATCAGTTCTAAAACTCTTTTCGTACTAGATTCTGGCTCCTGCAACGTCAAAACCAGGTCATCTGCAAAAGCTTTAAGTTTATATTGTTTGGCTCCGACCTGAACACCTTTAACCAACTGGTCCTTCCTAATCATATTCAAGAGCACCTCCAGGACCGAAATAAATAGCAATGGAGAGATAGGGCAACCCTGTCGTGTTCCTTTTTCAATTTTAATCTCTTCTGACACCACATTATTAACTATCAATTTTGCTTTTGGTTCCCAATAGATTGCTTCTATACTATTTTCAAACCCTCGTCCCACACCCATTCCCTTAAGGTTTTTTTCCATAAAACTCCAAGAAATATTATCGAAGGCCTTCTCCGCATCAATAAAAATTAACACTGCTTTTGTATTAGTATTCGTCTGCAATAACTCCAATATATCAATAATGTTCCTTGTGTTGTCAGACAAATGTCTACCTGGGAGAAAGCCTGCCTGATCTTTGTGTATTACTTCATTTAACACTCTTTTCAGTCTATTGGCTAGAATATCTGCAAAAAAATTATAATCCACATTTAACAGGGATATGGGACGGTAGTTTTTAAGTTGTGTCTTTTCAGCTTCGGATTTTGGTATGAGTGTGATGAAAGCTTTCCACGACTCCGGTGCCTTTTCCCCCTCCATAATCTTGTTACAGACCTCCTTTAGTGGTTGAATTAAATAGTCTTTCAAAGTCTTATAATACTTGGAGGTTAACCCATCCGGCCCTGGAGACTTGCCCAGTTGCATGTTCTGGATGGCACCTTCAATCTCCTGTTCTGTTATCTCATAGTTCAATATTATCTTATTTTCTTGAGATAATTTTTGTAATCCATTTGCTCTTAAAAATTGGTCTATATCAGTCTCTTTCTGCGGCCCCTGTGTGTAAAGTTGTTTGAAGTATCTCTGGAAGCACTTTCTAATCTCCACAGGATTCTGTATGTTTCTCCCTTCTATCTCGAGGTTGGTGACCGTATTCAGCTTCTGTCTTTTTTTCAGCTGCCATGCCAGCAGTTTTCCACATTTATTTGCCGATTCAAAAGTTTTTTGCCTCATTTGCTTAATTTTCCATTCAACTTCCTTATTTACTAATTTCATATATTGTACTTGATGTAATTTAATTTCTCTCAAGATCTCCTGTGACTTTGGTTTCGATTTTAGCTTTTTCTCTCCTTTTATTTTTTCTAAGATTCTGTCTTTTTTCTAGTTTTGAGCTCTCCTCTTTATTGCATTCTGCTGTATCAGAAACCCCCTCATGACTGCTTTGCTTGCGTCCCAGATTGTTCTTTTTTCCACTGTAGTTTTCAGATTTACTTCAAAATAGTCCTTCAAATTTTTGGGGGCCTTCTTGACAATCTCTTGATCTCTTAGTAAGGTGTCATTCATCCTCCATCTGAAGGAACCAGTCGTAGTTAGTCTCATTTCCATCTTTACTGCATTATGGTCGGAGCAGGTTTTTGGGCAGATTTCCACTTTTCTAGTCTTCGGTGCCAGTCCTCTAGTTATCTATATTTGGTCAATTCTTGTCCATGTCATTTTAGCTTCAGAAAAGAAGGTCCCTTCTCTTCCTAGGGGGTTTTTTGTTCTCCAAATGTCAATCAAGTCCATATTGTCAGTTAGTTCAAAAAAGGTCTTTGGTAGTCTGCCCTCTTTTGTTATATTTTGGCTTTGCGCTTTATCCATATTCGTAGATACCACCCCATTCATATCTCCCATCATAATGATGTTATTGTAGTCAATGTACTCCAGCATTGTCTCATGCAACTTCTTGTAAAATTCCGATTTCCCCCTCGTTTGGTGCATAAATTCCCAAGATCAAAAAAATTTCTCCTTGTACTTGAATTTCAATTGCCAAAGTTCTTCCATGTTCATCTTTAAAAATAAGTTTTGGTGATAGGCTTTCTCTTGCATAGATGACAACTCCTCTCTTCTTCACTCTGTCAGATGAAATCAATTCTTGACCCAGTCTCTTATTAATTAGGACTTTCCTATGAAGCCTAGTTACGTGTGTTTCCTGTAGACAAATTAGATCTAATTGTTCCTTTTTTAATAAATGAAATATCTTCTTCCTTTTCTCCGGGGAGTTACAGCCATGAATATTCCAACTTAGTAGTTGCAGAGACATGTTGAAGTATTTCTATTCTCCCTTTGGCGGTGGTATCACTTTCTCAGAATCCACAGAGCCCAAAGGTGTAGGTACAGAGCTTAGTAGTCCAGGTCCTAAGGCTCCTAGTTCACCTTCAGTCCCCTTCTGAAGGTCTTCTCCAAAGTCACTCAAAAATTTTTCCTTGTCTTCAGCTGTTTTGATTTTGACTTTCTTCCCCCTAAAAGTAAAAGATAGTCCCTGGGGGAACTCCCATCTAAAGATGATACTGTTGCCTCTCAGTAGTGTCACCAAATCTCTGTAATCAGATCTAAGTTCCAATAAGTGTTTCGGGATGTCCTTGTAGATTTCCACGTTAATATCCTGAATTTCTAAGGTCTTTTGAAAGTGTGCACTCAGTATCTTGTCTCTTTCTTCTTTTGTTCTGAGGGAGATCAGGCAGTCTCTGGACTTGACCTTCCTCCCTCCTTTTCCAAGTCTGAATGCACTTACGATTTTAAAGTCTTTATCTTCTTCCAAAGACCAAAATTCTGCGAATTCTTTTGTCAGGTATTCAATTAAATCTCCCTTTTCAAGTTCTGGGACTGACCTCAATCTCAGGTTATTTTCTTTACTTTTTAATTCCACCATAGACAGGTGTGCCTGATGGTCCCCAATCTGTTTACACATAGGTTTTATTTCCTGTTACACGGCCTCTACTTTCCGTTTGGCCTCTTCCGCAATTTTACGATTTTCAGTAGTGGTTTCCAAGAGTTTCCCAATGGCTTGTGCATTTAAGCCAACTTGTTGAGACAAATTATTTACACTGGATGTATTTTGATCTAATTTAGATGAATGTTCATTCACTTGCTTACACAGATCATCTAATTTTCCAAGAATTTTGTCTAATACTGATGTGTCTCCACCTGTGGCCATTCCTTCAGGCCTTTCTTGCCTTTCTTGCTCTGAGTCTTCCTGTTGTGTCATGGAGACAATAGGAACTGATGATCTGCGCAGCTGTGAAGTTATAGTAGTTTGTTGTGTCTTGGCTTTGCCTGATCTTGTTTTCCAACTCATCCCACCACTGTCTATGCGCCAAGGTCAGTCTCACGATTAGTAATTCCCATGGGAATCCACAAGTCCCTGAATGGAAAAATCCCCCAGCAGTTGCACAATTTCAATGTTCCTCTAGGGGGACCTAACTGTTTCTTGCAAGAGAGAAAGTTACTGTTCATACAATTTCCCAAGTTGTTTAAAGTCTCTCAAATATTAATATCAATGTCAAACAGCCTCCAATTCTTAAAAACCTTCTTAGTCCTTTAATCTTTTGCAGAGCGAACCTTAAATGCTTACAATGTCTCAAAAGGTGCGAGTTTCCAGCATATCAATTCAATGTAGCAGTCCACTGTAGCAATTCTAGCCAATTGACAGTTCTAGCAATTTTGTAGCTCTAATAGTCTGGCAGCCCGGTTGCAGGGGTCTCTCAAAGATTTTGTAAATCCATAAGAAAGCAAGGATATATCCACAAGTAAAAGGTAAAATCCACGGGTAAAAAAGTAGGCTAAATTCAGTTGATGCTCAGATTAATGCCCTTTAAAGACGTTGTTTCCAAGGCATTAGAAAGTTAAACGTCTTTGCTCTGGGTCTTTATACAGAGCCGGGAGGCGGACTTCCTGGTTGCACCTCCCGCTTGAGTGCCGAATTTCCAATAATTTAGTCCCCAGGTCAATAAACTTCGTCTTACTGACTTCCGGTCGGCGCCAGCGCTTAATGGCGGCTCTCTCTCTGTTCTCCGGGGAGAGGGCTGCTCCACGAGTTCGGGTCTGACCGCTACGGCAAAGCGGGGACCCCTAAAATCACAGGCGCGGAAGCCTGTGAACAAGGAGACTCGGTGGGCACCATTTGCGCCCCCCTTTACTGCAAAAGAGCCTTTTTAAAGGCTCCGGAGGAGCATCGGGGGATCGCGCGGTGCTGAGAGTCACTACCCAGCCCGTGGAGTGAAGCCACGTCGCCATAGGCAGAGAGCGTCGATTCCTTCCTGAAATTTGGACTGAAAAAGAGCACCCGTAAGTAAGATTGGATACCTTACTGGGATTACAAACAAAAACCTTTAAAAATTTGGCTGAAAACGGGGACGGTAAATAAAGGAAGTCTGCCTCCCCCGGACTGCATGATCGCTAAAGCAACGGAACTAGGAAGCTGCAATTGAAAATTTACTGTGAACTTTTTGGATTGGGCTAACCCTAACACTGAAGCTAATTCCCCCCCCCCCTTGTAAGCAGGATCGGGGGGGAAGAAGTAGAAGAAAAGGTAACCTGTATAAGGGAGTTTAAAAGGACAATTTCCCGCAGTCTCTGACTCTGGGAACGGACTGCCTGGGTGAAGCACTTTGATAGGAACTGTCAGATCACCTTTGTTTTAAAGTGGACTTTATTGGATATAACTTTTGAGACTTTGTGAAATAACATTGTTGCAACTAAAAGACTGATAGACTTTCTTAGAAACTTTTTTCCTCTGAGGGCTGTTGGATTCTTTGTTTCCTTTGTTTACTGGACACATTGATGCTCCCTCTAGAGGGCTGAAGGTAATAGTTGCAACATAGGCTTTAAAAAGAAAGTCACTGGATTTTTCCATTGTAAACCTGTTCCTGTGAGAACGACCTTGGGACATGAGCGGCCCTGTAGACGAAATAGCAACAAGGTCTAAAGCTAAAGCTGCACAAAAGAAAAGGGGCTCGCTATCAGGACAACAGGTGCAGCAGGACAGGAAAAAGGAATAACAGCATTCATGGATTCAGTGACACAGGCATTACTTAAAATAAATGAATCTTTAGAAAACTTGACCAAGCAGAGTACGGAAAATACTAAACAATTGACAGAACTTACAGCAAAATTAGATTTAAATACCAAAAGTATTACATCTAATACAGAGACTATAAATAAACTGGTGCAAGAAAACGCCACAATCAGGAAAATTGCGGAGGAGGCCAAATCTACAGCGGAATCCACACAGGAAAATTTAGTACCGGTTTGCAAGAAGCTTGACCAGCATGAGGCGACCTTGTCTTTGTGGGAGATGCAGCGTAAGGAGAAGAACTTGAGATTGAGACTCGTCCCAGAGAGTGAAGGGGACAGCCTAGTGGACTTTCTCACAAAAGAACTTTCGGAATTTTGGCAGGTGAACCTAGAGGAAGAAGAATTTGAGATAACAACTGCCTTCAGATTGGGCAGAAGGCAAGGTAGGAAGATTCCAAGGGATTGTCTGATAACTTTGAGATCTAAAGAGGAAAGAGATAAAATACTGAACTTGCACTATCAGAAAACTCTCCAGATTGAAAACGCTACTGTGCAAATATACAGGGACATCCCAAAATACATCTTAGAGATAAGGACCTACTTTAAGAACTTGGTTGACCTGCTGAAGAAGAACAACATACCTTTTAGGTGGGAATATCCGCAAGGCCTGTCCTTTAATTTCAAAGGAAAGAAAGTTAAGATAAGAACAGTACAAGATAAAGAACAATTCCTGGACAGATACGAAGAGGACCTGGTGAAAGGAGTGCTGGACTCGACATCGGATACAGATTTGGGAAATTTGACATTTGGACTTAAATCACCTCCAGAGGGAGAACCGCCGCCGGGTGCGGCTGGAGGAAACTAACCAACAATGTCTCTGCGATTCCTAAGCTGGAACTGTAACGGTTTGAACCTTCCCAGAAAAAGACGTGAAGTTTTCCACATCTTAAAAAGAGAACAATTGGATTTGATTTGTTTACAAGAGACCCACATAAGAAGAATACACAGAAAATTGCTTATAAACAAAAGGTTAGGACAGGAATTTATTTCATCGGATAAAGTTAAGAAAAGAGGAGTGGTGATCCATGCAAAGGAGAAATTGGCCCCAAAACTGATTTTTAAAGATGAACATGGAAGAATATTGGCAATTGAAATACAAATCCTAGGAGAAAAGTTTTTGACAGTCGGCATATATGCACCAAATGAAGGGAAGGCAGAATTTTATAAGAAATTGCATGAGACATTGATGGACTATCTGGATTATAAGGTGATTCTTTTAGGAGATATGAACGGTGTCGTCTCTACATATATGGACAAAGCACAAAGACAGGTGATCTCCAAGGATGGGAGACTACCTAAGACTTTCTTCGAAATGACTGACAATATGGACTTGATAGATATTTGGAGACTAAGAAACCCTCTCGAGAGAGGGGGGACCTTTTTTTCAGAGTCCCAGATGACATGGACAAGAATAGATCAAATATGGATTACTAGTGGAATGGCTCCAATGATAAAAAAGTGGAAATCTGCCCAAAGACACGCTCCGACCATAATGCGGTAAAGATGGAAATGAAGGTAACAACAGCTGGTTCCTTTAGATGGAGAATGAATGACACCCTATTTAGAGATCCAGAAGTCTACAAAAAGGCCCAAAAAACTTTGAGGGACTAAAGGTAAAGGTAAAGGTACCCCTGCCCGTACGGGCCAGTCTTGACAGACTCTGGGGTTGTGCGCCCATCTCACTCAAGAGGCCAGGGGCCAGCGCTGTCCGGAGACACTTCCGGGTCACGTGGCCAGCGTGACATTGCTGCTCTGGCGAGCCAGAGCCGCACACGGAAACGCCGTTTACCTTCCCGCTGGTAAGCGGTCCCTATTTATCTACTTGCACCCGGAGGTGCTTTCGAACTGCTAGGTTGGCAGGCGCTGGGACCGAGCAGTGGGAGCGCACCCCGCCACAGGGATTCGAACCGCCGACCTTTCGATCGGCAAGTCCTAGGCGCTGAGGCTTTAACCCACAGCGCCACCTGCGTCGTGAGGGACTACTTTGAGATAAATCTGAGGACAGAAATGGAGAAAAGAGTGATCTGGGACGCAAGCAAGGCCGTGATGCGAGGTTTCCTAATACAGCAGAATTCCCTAAAAAGGAGGAAACAAAATGAGAAGAAAGACAAGATCCTGGAAAAAATAAAAGAAGGTGAAAAGAAATTGAGGTCTAAACCAAAGTCTCATGAGATCTTGAGAGAAATTAAGTTTTACCAGATGCAATATATGGAACTGATGAATCAGGAGATAGAATGGAAGATAAAGCAAATGAGACAAAGGACATTTGAATCAGCAGATAAATGTGGGAAACTCCTATCATGGCAACTGAAGAAGAGACAGAAATTGAACACTGTTACAAGCTTGGAGGTGGATGGAAAGAGCATTTCTAAGCCAAATGAGATCAGTAATTGCTTTCAGAGTTATTTCAGAAGACTCTATGCACAAGGGCCAGAAAATGAAGGAGAAATAGAAGATTTTCTTAAGAAATATTGATTACAAAAAATTTCGCAACAGAGTGTGCAGACTCTGAATGAGAAAATAACCGAGCAAGAAATAGAGGGTGCCATTCAGAATATGAAACTAGGGAAATCTCCAGGACCAGATGGACTAACCTCCAGATACTATAAGGCGTTAAAGGAATGGTTAATACAGCCGCTTAAGGAGGTTTGCAATGAAATATTAGAGGGGAGGAAGGCACCTGAATCGTGGAAAGAAGCTTTTATTACACTTATACCAAAGACTGAGGTTGATAAAAAACAGATCAAGAACTACCGCCCAATATCTTTACTGAATGTGGATTATAAAATATTTGCAGACATTTTGGGAAAAAGATTGAAGAAAGTGTTGGTGGAGGAGATTCAGGACCAGGCAGGCTTTCTCCCAGGTAGACACCTATCGGATAATGTAAGGAACATAATTGACACAATAGAAATGCTGACAGTTAATAGTAATACAAAGGCAGTTTTGATTTTTGTGGACGCGGAGAAAGCCTTTGACAATATTTCTTGGAAGTTTATGAAGAAGAATCTCCATGGGATGGGGGTAGGCCAAAGATTTGAAAATGGTATAGGTGCAATATATTCGGAACAAAGGGCAAAACTAATTGTAAATAATGTGGTTACGAATGAACTTCTTATAGAAAAAGGGACACGGCAGGGGTGCCCAATTTCCCCGTTACTTTTTATATTAGTCCTGGAGGTTCTGTTAAACATGATAAGGGGTGACCAGCTGGTAAAAGGAGTTCAGGTCGGAGCCAGAGAGTACAAACTGAAGGCTTTCGCAGATGACTTAGTTTTGACCCTACAGGAGCCAGACACTAGTACAAAAAGAGTTTTAGAACTAATCCGAGTTTTTGGTCAGGTAGCAGGATTTAAATTGAACAAACAAAAAACCAAGGTTTTGGAAAAAAACTTAACAAGCGTGGAAAGAGAGAGGTTCCAAGAGGAAACTGGACTAATTATGGCAAAAAAAGTGAAATATCTGGGAATTAATATGACATCTAAAAATGTGAATTTATTTAAAGACAATTATGATAAATGCTGGACTGAGATTAAGAAGGATCTAGAAATATGGTCGAACTTGAAGCTTACCTTGCTAGGACGAATTGCAGTGATTAAAATGAATGTATTGCCTAGAATGTTATTTTTGTTTCAGACATTACAAATTGTGGATAAACTGAATTGTTTCAAGAAGTGGCAGAAAGATATATCTAAATTTGTCTGGCAGGGCAAAAAGCCCAGAATAAACTTTAAGATACTTACTGATTCAAAAGAAAGAGGGGGATTTGCCCTGCCAGACTTAAGACTGTACTATGAATCGGCAGCTTTCTGCTGGTTGAAAGACTGGCTACTACTTGAAAACGCAGACATTCTGGATTTGGAAGGTTTTAATAACATGTTTGGTTGGCATGCATATATCTGGTATGGCAAGGTTAAAGTGCACAAGGGTTTCAAAAACCATATTGTCAGGAAAGCATTATATAATGTTTGGACTCGGTATAAGGATTTGTTGGAAAATAAAACTCCCAGGTGGTTATCACCAATGGAGGCTAAAGAGGTGAAGAAGCTAAACACGAGAATTAATTGGCCAAAATATTCTGAGATTTTAGAAATAGAAAGTGGCGAATTTAAATTACAGAGCTTTGAGAAGATAAAGTCCAAGGTACGAGATTGGCTCCATTATTATCAAATAATGGAGGCTTTTAAACAAGACAGGAAAATTGGGTTCCAGGTGGAAAAATCGAAGTTAGAAACTGAATTGTTAGAATCCAATACTAAGAACCTATCAAAGATGTATAACTTGCTGTTGAAGTGGAATACAATTGATGAAACTGTTAAATCAGCAATGGTTAGATGGGCACAGGACCTAGGACATGACATCATGTTTGCTGACTGGGAACAGTTGTGGACCACAGGTATAAAATTTACGGCTTGTAATGCCTTAAGAGAAAACATTACGAAAATGATTTATAGGTGGTACATGACCCCAGTCAAGCTTGCTAAGATTTATCATTTGCCCAATAATAAATGCTGGAAATGTAATGAGACTGAAGGTACCTTCTTTCACCTTTGGTGGACCTGCCCAAAGATTAAAGCTTTCTGGGAAATAATTTATAATGAAATTAAGAAAGTACTTAAATGTACTTTTCATAAGAAACCAGAGGCATTTCTTTTGGGTATGGTGGGCCAACTGGTGCCAAGGAGGGACAAGATCTTTTTTATGTATGCCACAACGGCAGCAAGGATTTTACTAGCAAAGTATTGGAAGACACAAGAGCTACCCACGCTGGAAGAATGGCAGGCGAAAGTGATCTACTTTATGGGACTGGCAGAAATGACCGGCAGAATCCGTGACCAGGAGAAAGAAGCTGTGGAGGAAGATTGGAAGAAGTTTAAAGTATATCTTAAAAATCGCTATAAAATTGAGGAGTGTTAAAGTGTGAAGGGAAAGGAAGATGTATAATTACAGCTATATTTATTCTTTTTGATTTAATGTGATATTGAATAGGAGAATAAGTTTAAACTTTAATTGGCTAAAAGAGTTGCTGAAAAATTATGAAACTAGGATGCAAAAAGGGGAAGGTATGGGGAAGTCCGAGAAAAGAGGCTTACGAAAAGGAGGTTAAGAAAGTAGGATTTATGTTTTTTTTGTGTGTCTGTTGTTGTATGTATTATTTAGTGTTGTTGTGTCGATAAAATTGGAAAATCAATAAAAAATTATTTTAAAAAAATAAACTTTGTCTTACTCACGGGTAGTTGTTTTATAGCCGAATTGTCCCAGGAGGAAGGACAGCGCTCACTGACAGCAGCTTCGTGGCTTCACTCCACAGAAAGAGCGATCGACTCACAGCACCACGCCAGCCCTTTCACGCTCCGGAGCCCCTTACAGGGTTCCTTTGATGTTTTGGGGGGCGCAAATGGTGCCCGCTGAGTCCCACGGCCACAGGCTAACGCTGCCTGTGGTTTTCCAGCAAGGGTCTCCGCTTCGCCGTAGCGGACGACCCGTTTCTGCGGAGCTTCCCCTTCACCAGGTAAAGAGGACCGCCATTGCCATTCGCGCCGCCCCCGGAAGTCCACAGAGCATCTCTTCAGCACCAGCAGTTACTTCCGTGTTGAGTTCCAGTTTGAAATGGCAGCATCAAATCTCCTTCCTGCTTTGAAGCATCACTAAAGCTCGAGCTCGTCTTGCATGGAAATACAGTGCCATCTCAGAGGACTCACTGCTGACATCCATAAAAGGGAAGGGGGTCATTTTCAATAACTATCCACTTTCCAATATACTGAGAAAACTCTACTTGAGTCTTCTTTTAATTCTGCTGAAGCAGCTTAAGGAGCTTACTCTGTATGTCCGAAGCTGATCATCTGGGGGAGCCCTATTGGTGTCCCCATAAACCATAAGTATGACTCATTTCAATATGGAGCCAGTGTGGCCAACGCTATGGAACTCCCTGCAGCTAGAAATCCAGCAGGCACTGTCCCTGATCACTGGCATCTGCTTTGAGACATATAGCAGGACCTTGGGGTGAAGGGTGGGCTGGGAAGGAGGAGGAGGAGATACATCTCTTAAATAAAACCACTCATGCAGACACTGACCCCACTTCTCTCATCCCTGGCAGCTCCACTGTCAGCCTTCCTGCCTCTAGGGGAAAGGTCTTAAGGGAGATTCCTTTCCCATTCTGCTGAACTGGCTTAGAATCCCCCACTATATGGAGCACCAGTAGCACAGTGTTCCTGATAATGGGGAGCAGTCTATGTAGGTCTGGGGTTGATGTAATGCAGAAGGCAGCCTGCTGAGAGCAGGGCAGGGATATGGGCCAGAAGCTGTTCTTTCTGCAGCCGGCAGGGATCGGGTGGCTGGCTTGACAGCAGCTCTGAGTAGAGCTCCCAGCCTACATGCCTGCATGCACTAGCGATGTCATCTGAATAAGAGCCAGTGTGGTGTAGTGGTTAGAACACTGGACTAGGATTTGGGTGGTCAGGGTTCAAATTCCCACCTACTTGAGCCAGTCATTGTCTCAGTCTAATCCCCTGTTGGGGAATATTCTAGAAGAAACTTGAAAATGGCTGTGAACAAGTTGCTAGGCAATGGAAAATTTCCCCAGCAACAGGTGTCTTTATCAGGGCATGCGATCAACTCAGTCTGGGTCTGTGTTGATGACTATGTGAATGAGTCAGCATTAGGTCTCTGGCCTGATGACTAAAAAGAGGGAAAAATGTTTCTTTGGTGTGTTTTTTTCTTGATTAATGAACAGTGTGAAGTTTTGTAAATAATAAAGACTCTGAGAAACAGAACCAAATGGTGTTTATTCCTGTAATGGGAATTTCACTAAGAGAGAGCTGGAATGCTGCTGCTGTAAGGAAGTAGAAGATGCAGGAAAACTATTCTGTAAAAGGAACTCTGCTGCAGTCAAGTTTATTGCTTATAGCCAAAGGCTGCTGCAATGTATACAATGTCATTCAATAAAATATATACTAGTTTGATACAAAAATTTAAAACATTTACATTGTCAAAACATGACCTAATCTGCACAAAACTATAGAAACTCCTTAATATACAAATTGAAACATTAGACAATAAAATTTATAAGCTAAAATCACCGCAGGGCCACTAATATATTAAAGGTAATATTAAATAATACAATAGACAATTATGTACAAAGTTTAGTGAGAAAGATACAGCTTGGTATAGATGGGGTAAAATAAATTCATCTCCTTTACAGTTGATGGCTATCTCGGCTATATAATTTTTTCTAATTTTCCTGGCATCAGTTGCAAAAAGCGCTACACGCCAGGTCACATACTTGTCTATGTCTGCGAGGAGATATAGCCTCATGTCATAAGGATTCTGGGCAGGAGACCTTATCATTATAGGTGTCAAAAACCATTCTCTTGCTTCAATATATAAGGGGCAGTGCAAGATATAATGCATGAGGTCCTCTAATTAAGGGCATCCCCTAATACAAACATGATCTATTATTGGTATGCCTCTATGTCTCCCATATCTATAAGCAGACTTTATTGTCTGGCATAAATCAGTTGGCATCAGTTGTGTGGGCCCCCAGCCAACCCCAAGTTCCCATTCCTACCACCCCAACAGAGCAATATTGAACATGATGAGTCCTGCTGGGTCCCCAGAATTTGACCCTGGATGGCATGTTCTGATCCTAAAAGGTAGAGGTACCCCTGACTGTTAGGTTCAGTCGCAAATGACTCTGGGGTTGCGGCGCTCATCTCACTTTACTGGCCGAGGGGGCCGGCGTACAGCTTCCAGGTCACGTGGCCAGCAGGACTAAGCCACTTCTGGCAAACCAGAGCAGCGCACGGAAATGCTGTCCCACCTATTTATCTAAAATAAAATGAAAATGAAACAGATTTCAGGAAGTTGAGTCCCAATATTGCATACAATTGTCAAATTGTTTTTTAAATAAAAAATGTGGTGGTGGTGGCTGCAATTTTAATTTCTGATGGCATATATTGTGTGCTGTACCCTGCAAATTCATGTTTCATTAGAATATCGTATTTATCCCATCTCCATCATCCCAGACATCATACAAATATATAAATTCTGTTTGAGCCTTGGTTTAAAATCAGCTCTTTTCCCTTTGTTCACCTTGTTGCACTCTGCAGTATTGGATTCCTTCTTAATCAATGAGTGATGCAGCAACAGGCCTTTCATCATTAATGAGAAGCTTTTTTGTTTTGTTTTTTGTTTTGCTTTTTGCTTTTTCCTCTGTCTCTGTAGGTCAGCCTAGAAAAAAAGATGTTAAGGTTACCCATCTTTGGCTCTGTTTGCCAAGGGGAAGGACTGTAGCTCCCTGGCAGAGAGAGGGTCCGCCTTGCATATGGCAAATCCTGGGTGAGACCTCTGGAGAATTGCTCTGGTCAGTGTGGACAATACAGAGCCAGATGGACCAAGGACCTGCCTCATATAGGGAAGCTTTCTATGTTCCTGCTCTCTGAGATGTCTTCTTCTGTCCTCCTAGTGGTACAGCGCTAAAACTGCTAGCACATTGGCAAAGCTAAGCAGGGTCTGGTCTGGTTTCAATTGGCTGGGGGGGGGGCATGTGTTGAACTTCCTGCATGGCAGGGGGTTGGGCTAGATGACCCTTGGGTACCTTCCAACTCTACAATTCTATGATGCTATAAAATATAACAGACACTCTGTCAGATAACTAATTGGTGGAGTTTAGGTTTAGGTTTATGGGAGAGGGGGAAATAGTGTGGTCCTTTCGGACACAGGTGGCGCTGAGCCTAGGACCTGCCGATCAGAAGGTTGGTGGTTCAAATCCCTGCGACGGGGTGAGCTCCCGTTGCTTGGTCCCTGCTCCTGCCAACCTAGCAGTTCGAAAGCACGTCAAAGTGCAAGTAGATAAATAGGTACCACTCCAGCGTGAAGGTAAACGGTGTTTCCGTGCGCTACTCTGATTTGCCAGAAGCAGCTTAGTCATGCTGGCCACATGCCCCGGAAGCTGTACGCCGGCTCTCTCGGCCAATAAAGCGAGATGAGCGCCGCAACCCCAGAGTCGGTCATGACTAGACCTAATGGTCAGGGGTCCCTTTACCTTTTTTTCATTTCACTGAGTTGTATTCCCAATACCTTCAGATGCCTTCAGACATCTATGGAAAATCATGTTGTTGTTGTTGTTGTTTAGTCGTGTCCGACTCTTCGTGACCCCATGGACCAGAGAACGCCAGGCACCTCTGTCCTCCACTGCCTCCCGCAGTTTGGTCAAACTCCTGCTGGTAACCTCGAAAACACTATCCAACCATCTCGTCCTCTGCCGTCCCCTTCTCCTTGTGCCCTCCATCTTTCCCAACATCAGGGTCTTCTCCAGGGAGTCTTCTCTTCTCATGAGGTGGCCAAAGTACTGGAGCCTCAGCTTCACGATCTGTCCTTCCAGTGAGCACTCAGGGCTGATTTCCTCCAGAATGGAGAGGTTTGATCTTCTTGCAGTCCATGGGATTCTCAAGAGTCTCCTCCAGCACCATAATTCAAAGGCATCAATTCTTCGGCGATCAGCCTCCTTTATGGTCCAGCTCTAATGGAAAATCATATAATTGTTTATCTCCTAGGCCCATTAATATCAGTGTTTCTACTATAAATTACTTGGGATACAACCCAAGTTGGCCCTACCCTGAGTAGATGCATTGTCATTAATGGGCATGACTAACTTGGGCTCATTTTTCTCAATGGGTTTGCTTGAACTTAGTTCGATACAACCCATTGTCCCCAGTGAGAGTTACTCACTGGTTTCACTCATACAAAGGTTGGGCAGATCAACCTACTTCCATTCTGGGTTACTTCTGCATGTGCTCAGTTGTAGGTCCAATTAATTTAGATAGATTTATTGGTGTGAATATTATTGTTGTTATTGTTGTTTTAATTTTTTCATCCATTTTATTTGTTTCTTTTATGGTTCGGAACTTGAAGGCAAGCGGTGAGCTTGTGGGTGATGGGCATGGATGTAAGCTGGGTGAGGGTAGGGAACCTAGGGAGGAAGAAACCAGCATCCAGAGTGCTCTGGAGTATTCAAGGCTGAGGATAGTGAACTCAATTGCAACCTTTTGAGCATCAGATCATAGAATCATAGAGTTGGAAGAGACCACAAGGGCCATCGAGTCCAACCCCCTGCCAAGCAGGAAACACCATCAGAGCACTCCTGACATATGGTTGTCAAGCCTCTGCTTAAAGACCTCCAAAGAAGGAGACTCCACCACACTCCTTGGCAGCAAATTCCACTGTCGAACAGCTCTTACTGTCATTAGATGTTTTAGAGGTTCTGTTGTTAATGGTAACACTTCAAAAAACAACAACACACAAACAATAAAAGTTTAAATTTAGAGTAAAAATAATGCAAAATATAAATATAAACATAAACATATAAATATAGTATGTATTCTACTCCTAAAATATGCGTTTTTGTATGCTTTTCAAGTCCTTCTGTATGCAGAAATATATTTTTACATGCATTACAAAATTCAGAAAAAATGTGCAATCCAGTCGGTAGCTGTGTTCCAATTTGCATTTAAGCCTGGGACTGGCAGATTATGTTAGTTCCCTTCAATGTGCAGACTGAAGAGGTTTCTCCTCCGCCCCTAGTTCATCCGTACATATACAACAGCATGGGTGTAGCCAGGGGGGCAGCTGCCCCCCAAATCAAATAAATCAATAAAAATAACTAATTGAGGTTCTCCCCCCCCCCCAGCATGAAGCTTGCCCTCCGCAACATAAATCCTGGCTATGCCCATGTACAACAGCCTTTCCGAACCTTGTACCCTCCAGGTACCACAACTCCCATCTTCCCTGAGCATTGGCCTATCGGTTGGGTCTAATGGGACCTGCAGTCCAACAGCATCTGGAGAGAACCAGGTTGGGGAGGCTCCTATAGAGCATCATTTCAGTACTTAGTGACTCTCAGCTGAATACATGAGTTCATTATTGAAAACACATGATGTTTCATCTATGGTGCTTCATGTACAATGGTGGATTCAAACATGCAAGCAAACCACTGGTTTAATGCAAATGTCATCAAACAACAATGTATGAATCAATCTGAAACCTAACAGTTCTGAAGCCCAATAATATGAAGTTCTTTACACAAGCACGCACACACACCCCACCCCAGAAGAACTGGATTTGCCTGCACAAAATCCAGATCTCACCATAGGTCCCATGACAAGTCAGAAGACCACTCACCATCTTAAAATGGTTTTTAGACTCCATCCTGTGATAAAATCAGTATCACAGAAAGGTAAAGCATTCAGACAGCCATTCTACTGAGACTGTTAAACCTGCAAGTTACGGGGAAACATCCCATTTTAATCAGACTTGCATGATTTTGCAGACCATGAAATAAGTTGGCTTATAAGTATCAAACTTCTTTATGGTGGAAATCAATTTGACATAGTCCCAGATGCAAAGACCTGTGCATGAGGGTTTTTTTATTTGTTAAAAATATAGAAAAACCTTTATAGAATCATAGAATCATAGAGTTGGAAGAGACCACAAGGGCCATCGAGTCCAACCCCCTGCCAAGCAGGAAACACCATCAGAGCACTCCTGACATATGGTTGTCAAGCCTCTGCTTAAAGACCTCCAAAGAAGGAGACTCCACCACACTCCTTGGCAGCAAATTCCACTGTCAAACAGCTCTTACTGTCAGGAAGTTCTTCCTAATGTTTAGGTGGAATCTTCTTTCTTGTAGTTTGGATCCATTGCTCCGTGTCCACTTCTCTGGAGAAGCAGAAAACAACCATTCTCCCTCCTCTATGTGACATCCTTTTATATATAAACAACAATCTTTATTACGGTCCAGAGACCAACAAAACATTACAAATCAATACAGAGTTCATACAGCCTACCTCCAGGTTAATCAAGCACTTTGTTTGGAATATTGGGCTCATTTGTTCTTGCAACCACCGATAAAAACTTTGCCACTGCCAAAGTTCTAGCTTTTGTCCGGTCTTCCAGTAGGAACCTGACATAGTGAGCCTCTGACTTTCCCGGGAAAGGCACCAGCAAGGGTAGTATCAATTCAGCCCTGGCCTGCTCATACTTCGCACAATGTAACAAAATATGATTTATGGAATCGGTGTCTTGAGCACACGAGCAAAGTCTGTCCTGGTAGGGAACTCCTCTCAACCTACCATCCAGCACTGCAGAGGGGAAGACATTCAGTCTGGCCTTGGTAAAAAGCCTTCGATAGTTAGGTACTGTCAGGTTTTTGATGTAAGATGTTAACTCAAAGACATACCCATATTGAACTCCTGCTGCCAGTGGACTACAGACTGCATGTGATCGAGATCGCAAGTCACTGTGTGCATTGTCCCATAATCTTTGCTTTAAAGCCTTTTGGGCGCCTTCATAGCCCAGGTAATACAGTTGGGGGGGAGACAGACCAATAGAGGTGGCTTTTTTAGCCATGGTTTTCTGCCATTTGCTGACAAATTCCTCATTGGTCAAATGTTGGTACAGACCCTTCCCTAGATTAAACACTGAAATCCTGAGCCAATGTCCACCACGCTCTAGCTGAAATTGGGCATTCACCAGCTTCCAACAGAAGTACGGAGTTGGGGACGCAGTTAGGTACCTGCAGCAGAGATCGTATAAATTTTGCCTGAAAGCTATCTAGCTTTGGCAGGTCCCCATTATGCCAGACATTTGCTGCATACAGGAGTTGGGAAACGGGCTTTGCGTTGAAAACCCTTAAGGCTGCTGGAACATATTTGCCGCCCTTTGTGAAGAAGAATCTATGTATGGCTAGCTTTGTAATCTCCGCCTTTTGAAGGGAGGTTTGCCAATGGTGCTTCCAAGATCTTGTATGATGGAATGTGAGCCCTAGGTACTGAAGTATTTTACCTGTTCAAGGTTATGGCCATCCAGCACCCATTTAGACTGGGAGAATCTTCTTTCGAAGACTAAGATTTTAGATTTTTCATAATTAATGGATAAACCATTTCCAGAACAGTAATCAGAAAATTTCCTCAACAGATAATTCAAGCCCGGCCTGGAACGCGAGATGATGGCTGCGTCATCAGCATACAACAACAAAGGGGTCCTTCTCATTCCTATTTTTGAAATGTGTCCATCTGGGTCCATTAAGTTCTCTTCTAGGTCATTTAAGAATAGACAAAGCAATGTGGGGGCCAAAATACAGCCCTGTCTCACCCCCCTAGTCATCTCGATGCTGTTCGATAGCTGTCCTTGTCGACTGCATCGGACCTGCAGTTTGGTTCCATTATACAGGGCTTTTATAAGAAAGAGAAGTCGTTTGTCCTGCAAGATCAGATTCAATTTGGACCATAGCTGGGATCTGGGGATGGAGTCAAATGCTGATTTCAGGTCCATAAAGGCCACGAAGAGTTTACCCTGTAGGTGTCTGGTATACTTCTCAGCTAGGAAGGACAGCATTAGACAGTGGTCTGTTGTTGAGTGATTCTCATGGAAAGCTGCCTGGGCTTCAGATAGTATATTATGTTCATTTAGAAAAGTTGTCAATTTGCTACTGAGGAAATGGGCATACAGTTTCCCAATAGTTGAGAGCAGGCTAATAGGCCTATAATTGGAAGGTACATTTGGGTGGCCTCTCTTAAAGATTGGAACTACTATAGCATGTTTCCAGCTATATGGTACCTTACCAGAGTTATTTACTACTGTAAAGAGTGCTGCCAGAAGCGGAGCCCACCAGTGCTGGTTTGATGTAATCAACTCAGCTGGGATAAAGTCTTTCCCCGGAGCCTTTCCACTCTTCAGATTCCCAATTAATGTATGGACTTCCTCCACAGTAACCGGCCTCCAATTAGGGAGCAGTGACAATTGTGCCCTGTCATCCTCCTGTAAACTGGAAGGGAGGTTTGGATTTTCCATAAATATATTTCTGAAGTGGTTCTCCCAAACCTGAGCTGGAATGACACAGCTGGGGGCTGAGGAACTATTTTTCATTGAGTCGGAGACCAGTTGCCAGAAGAGTTTAGTTTCATTGTTTAGTGAGGCATTCAATAGTAGGGACCAGGAATTTTGTTCGGACTGCCTTTTTTTTGAGGCCAAAAGGGCTTTGTACTCTTTTTTGATTTTGAAATAAGATTGAGGTAAGTAGCTTAATCCAGCGTTTCTGTAGGCCAAATAGGCGTTCCTTAAGGCTTCCTTCTTTGTGTGGCACTCTTGGTCAAACCAACTGCGCCCTTTAGCAGTGCGTGGCTTGCCGGCTGAGTTTATGTTAACCGAGACCACATCCTGCAAGGACTCAATGAGATTTTCATAAGCTGTCAGGGAGGAGTCTATTGATAGATTGTTTATTATAATTGATCTTAATTTGATTGCAGTTTGTGAATTCAATCTATTCTCAACTGCAATTGCTATCTCAGGTGTCCATTTTTTCCTACGCAATGCTGGATCATTTGCTTTGTCTATATCCTCATGTTCTATGTGAGAGTGCTGAATTGAATTTTGGCC
This sequence comes from Podarcis gaigeae, assembly GCF_964106915.1. NCBI lineage: Eukaryota > Metazoa > Chordata > Lepidosauria > Squamata > Lacertidae > Podarcis > Podarcis gaigeae. The sequence goes on from NC_139690.1 coordinate 1,614,128, forward strand.
AGTAGTGGAGATGATAAGAGGTAAGTGGTCACTTTCAGTCCTATTATCTATTGTGAATTTTTTAATTGATTCGAAGGCCTGTCTGTTAGTGAGACAGTAGTCTACTGTGCTGCCTTTTATATATTTGAACATGGCTATCATATCACCCCTTAACCTCCTCTTCTCCAGGCTAAACATGCCCAGCTCCCTTAGCCGTTCCTCATAAGGCATCGTTTCCAGGCCTTTGACCATTTTGGTTGCCCTCCTCTGGACACGTTCCACTTTGTCAGTGTCCTTCTTGAACTGTGGTGCCCAGAACTGGACACAGTACTCCAGGTGAGGTCTGACCAGAGCAGAATACAGTGGCACTATTACTTCCCTTGATCTAGATTCTATACTCCTATTGATGCAGCCCAGAATTGCATTGACTTTTTTAGCTGCCGCGTCACACTGTTGGCTCATGTCAAGTTTGTGGTCAACCAAGACTCCTAGATCCTTTTCACATGTACTACTCTCAAGCCAGGTGTCACCCATCTTGTATTTGTGCCTCTCGTTTTTTTTTGCCCAAGTGCAATACTTTACATTTCTCCCTGTTAAAAATCATCTTGTTTGTTTTGGCCCAGTTCTCTAATCTGTCAAGGTCGTTTTGAAGTGTGATCCTGTCCTCTGAGGTGTTAGCCACCCCTCCCAGTTTGGTGTCATCTGCAAATTTGATCAGGATGCCCTTGAGTCCATCATCCAAGTCATTGATAAAGATGTTGAATAAGACCGGGCCCAAGACAGAGCCCTGTGGCACCCCACTAGTCACTCTTCTCCAGGATGAAGAGGAAGCATTGATGAGCACCCTTTGGGTTCGGTCAGTCAGCCAGTTACAAATCCACTGAGTGGTAGCATAGTCAAGACCGCATTTTACCAGCTTCTTTACAAGAATATCATGGGGCACCTTGTCAAATGCCTTGCTGAAATCAAGGTAGGCTACATCCACTGTGTTCCCTTCATCTACCAGGCTTGTAATTCTGTCAAAAAACGAGATCAGGTTAGTCTGACATGACTTATTTTTCAGAAATCCATGCTGACTATTGGTGATCACAGCATTCCTTTCTAGGTGCTCACAGACTGTTTGCTTAATGATCTGCTCCAGAATCTTCCCTGGTATTGATGTCAGACTGACTGGGCAGTAATTATTTGGGTCCTCTCTTTTCCCCTTTTTGAAAATAGGGACAACATTTGCCCTTCTCCAGTCTGCCGGGACTTTGCCTGTTCTCCAGGAATTCTCAAAGATGACTGCCAGTGGTTCTGAGATCACATCTGCCAGTTCTTTTAATACTCTTGGATGCAGTTCATCTGGCCCTGGAGACTTGAATACATCTAGACTAGCCAAGTATTCTTGTACTATCTCCTTAGTTATTCTGGGCTGTGTTTCCTCTGTAACCTATTGCAGAAGGAAGACTTAGCACGCTGTTTGCCTCAGTGCATATCTCAAGACCTCCTAGCACATTATTATCCTGAGCTGCTGTAAATTCTTAATAACCCTTAGAGGGTCCTCTGAGACATGCTTTCACATGCTGGAATAATGAAACTATATTGACAGTCATTTAAAGATGCCTGCATTCACCTTCCAGAGATGTGTGAATTTTTAGAAGTTCCATCAGAATGATGCTATCTGTTTTAGGGTGTCTGGGAACGACAGAATATAAATGGCAGTAGGTGTTATCCCCATCATCAGGCTGCAACATCAACCCATCTTAAGAGTTTGGAATAATAATAATAATAATAATAATAATAATAATAATAATAATAATATTTATACCCTGTCATCCCAGGCCAGGCCAGGCTCAGGGCGGCTAACACCAAATATGAATTACAATAAAACGTAATGGGGGGGGGGGAACCAACAACAAACAAACAATTAATTAAAATACAGCTTAAAATGCAGCCTCATTTTAATAGTAGCCCATAAATCAAGACCATAAAGGGAGGAAACATGAGATATTCACCCTACCCAGCTATTCATGCTGGTCCTACATGGGCCAGCAAAAAAGCCAAGGGAAATTTTATATACCAAATCCCATATAAGGGGTCAGAGCGAGTCTAAGCCGAAGGCCAGGTGGAACAGCTCCATCTTGCAGGCCCTGTGGAAATTTGTCAAATCCCGCAGGGCCCTGATCTCTTGTGACAGAGCGTTCCACCACATCGGGGCCAGTGCTGAAAAGGCCCTGGCCCTAGTTGAGACCAATCAAACCTCCTTGAGGCTCAGGACCTCCAAAGTGTTGTTATTTGCAAACCGTAAGGTCCTCTGTGGGGCATACTAGGAGAGGCAGTCCCATAGGTACGAGGGTCCTAGGCTGCGTACGGCATTAAAGGCCGAAACAGCACCTTAAACCTGACCCTGTACTCCACTATGAGCCAGTGCAGCTGTTAAAGCACTGGATGAATGTGATCCCATGGCAAGAACCCCGTAAGGAGCCTCGTTGTGGCATTCTGCACCCGCTGGAGTTTCTGGGTCAGCTTCAAGGGCAGCCCCGCGTAGAGCGAGTTACAATAATTAAGCTTCCGGATTGACCAGGCCTGATGGAAATGCTAAGTCCTTGGCTTCTAACTCTTTTCTCTTCTGTCCTGAATATTCAGCTTCCCTGGATATCTGCCTATTCCTGTCAAAACAAATCTGTAACTGCCTATTATCTGTAACTGCCTATTCCTGTGTTATAAGACATAATAGGCTCTGAGACTAAAGCATGAAACATCTGAATTACCCTATTTTTCTGTGTATAAGACTAGGTTTCCCCCCTAAAAAATAATGTCAAAGGTGGCGTCTTATACACGGATACATGTTTCCCCATTTTCTTAAATCTGAGTCCCCAAAAATAGGGGGTGTCTTATACATGGGGGCGTCTTATAGACAGAAAAGTATGGTAAGTTGTCAAGACATTCAACTCCATCCCTGTGGCCTGAATAGCAATTTTATCCCACTAGTGGATGTTGGTGTTACCATCAACATTGCTTTGTGGATGAAGAAGAGCCTTACTGAATCAGGCCCATCTAGTTCGGATTGTGACCACCATATTTCAACAGCTTTAGAAGGGATCAAACTATGCCGTTCCAACTTGGCATCAATACTTTCAAGTTAGAAGCCTTTTGACAAAGCTGTTGGGGCCCAGTTTGATGTTAAGACAGGAGAGGGGCTGGGAAAAATCTGTAAAAGAATTATAAGATGTTGATGGATGTGAATAGGGTTGCCACCTTTGTTTGGGCAAAATACAGGGCAGGGCAGGCTGGGTTGGTGCTTTCCTTTTACCTTTCTGTAGTTTGATGTGTGTGTGTTGTCCTGAAAGGAGGGTGAGAATCTGACTTAAATTTAATTATTGTGGACGGAGATTGTAGTAGCAAATGCCATAGTTTATGCCCTGTGTATAGAAGGACTTGCTTTTCTCTGTCCTGTATTTCCCCACATTCAGTTAGTCTCCTGGCACGTGATCAGTCTTCAGCAGCAGCTGGCGGGAACCGTATTTAGTAAAATGAAATACTTAGCAAGATGGGTAATCATGCCCGTTAGGTCAGGCTGATCTGGGCTGTGGACCAATATGAAATGCATTGAGGATTTGTTCGCAAAGAGCTTCCTTCACATATTAGCACATGAAAGTAACCTTAATCTGAGTCTGATAAAAAGGAGGGGGAGAGATGGGGGGGGGGAGCTGTTCTTAAAAGGATGTTAGCAAATCAGATTAAAACCAGTCTACCTTAGTTGGAAGTAATGAAGGGGAAATTATCAGGAAAATACACCGCATTGGGAAGAGCTTGTCAAATAATTATTGCAAGATGGTAGGTGCCAAAAGCTCCTTTCATCATGTTTCAGCTTGCTGTGCACAAAGATTTGGGATTTAATTGGGGGGAAGAAAAATGGGGTAATGGGGTAGAGGAGGATTTCTAGAAGTATATGGGGGTCAGGCAACAGCAGCTCAGAGACAGAGCATTTTCTTTGCCTGCAGAAGGTCCCTGGTTCAATCCCTGGCATCTTCAGGTAGAGCTGGGATTCCTGGGAATGCCCCCTGCCTGGAACCCTGCAGAGCTGCTGCCAGTCAGTGTTGATGAGGCTGAACAAGATGATCTGACTCAGTTGGAAGCAGGTTCCTATGTTCCTACATTAAGAAACCCACAATTCATATTCTGATCTTTTACAAAGAGCTACATATTCTGTTTCAGCAGGATGACATTCCTTCATCTTCTACAGGGGCAGTGTGCAAGTTTGCCACACCTTGCAGGCAGCCACATGCAGCTAAAAGGAAGGTCCCTGCTGGTGCCACCCTCTTGCTCCAGTCCAGTGGCTCCTTATGAGGCATTCTGGCCAGTGTCCCAACTCTGGAAACTTCCCATTCCATTTGTAGGAGAGGCTGAACAGGGAGCATCTGGTATCAGTGTTGAAAGAAATATGTATGCAGACCTTTTGCATGTTAAGAAGGAGCAGTTGGGAAGCAGCATTTGAGCACCAGCAGGGCTATTCCCAAGGTGGTTGTTGCAGATGGCTTGAAGAATCCAAAAAGCTAAAAGCCATGGCCCTCCCTCCCCATCACCATCCGGCCGTCTTGCAGCTGCTCCTGCTCCTCTGCGTGCAGAAGCCAAGCCAGGCAGTTTAAAACTACAAGCATTTCCCTGGCAGCTGTAGAGCGAGGATTGGGTTTTCTGGTCGTTCTGTGAAGTCCAAGGTGGTAAAGCATCCCTGGCAGAAGGCCATCCAACCTCTGCCTTGAAACCCCCAAGGAAGGAGAGTCCCCTGCCTCCTGGGGAAGGCCTTCCACTGTGGGCTCCTGACAAAGTGCTTGGTCCTCTTGAAGGCCATGTCCACACCCAGCCTCCTGCCCGAGTCGCATCTGCAGGCCACATCTTCAGCCACGGGATACGCCGCCTCTGGATCCCAGTGGCATCCCACTTCCTGAGGCAGGTGCCTCAGGCTGCCTCAATGTAAGGGCAGGCCTGCCATTGAAGTATGGAAGTCCAATGGGGGGAAAGGTAGCATTAAGCACAATCCTTTCCAGGTGATTTGGGCCTCCAAAATCCAGAAAGAAATTCAGTTCCAAAGAAGATTGTGGGTGTCTTTATTCCAGCATTATGGATGTCTCCCATTTCCACAGGGTCCATAAGCAATGCTGAAGTGGATGTAGCTGTCTTAGAACATTGAAACTCTTTGATGCCTGTGTCTCCCCACGAAGCAGATCCCACTCTTCATTCTTCCTGGCACCACACTTGAATATTCATGCACACCTGTGGAAAAAGGCAAGTAAATTTTTACTACTGTGCTGGAGTGGAGAGAACTGCACAGCATTTTAATCACCTCCTTCCCACAAACACGAATGAATAAACAATGAGCGAGCCTGTGGGAAATCAACCCCATTCTTTTCAGCAGAGAATCTGTGGGATAAAGTAAGTACGGTTGTGCAATATGTTTGGCCAGGGAATCGTTATGTGACAAATAAGTCATGCAGAGTGCTTTGCTCAGCATCAGCCCAAGGCCAAGTACCATCTGCGCACGAAGGGAGATGCACAGCTTTAGTAAGGAGGCCACAACTCCAGCAACCAGGAATTCTGAAACTATAAGAGAGCATTTGTAGTGGGGCTGCAGCATTTCATGATAGAGATGTCATGATCCATATAAAATGGACATCTTCAGTGAAATTGTCAGGTACTTGGTAATGGGAAAGACCTTTCCCTGCTCGAGACCTCGGCACCCTCCAGATGTTGCTGGACTACAACTCCCATAAGGCCATTGGCCATGGTGGCTGGAATTGGAGTCCAAAGTCATATGGAAGGTGCCAAGTTTCTTGTCTCTGTCACAGTTTTAGTCATAAAATCTGGAGAAAGCAGTGGAAAAAATTATGGCTCAGTCAAGTGAAACAAATAGACCTTTTTCTTTTTTCAAAAGTCTGGAGGGAAAGAAATTGTATATAATATCCCACATCTCTCCATTTCTAATTAATGGCTTAACCACTCACTCAATCAAAGCCTCAAAGACTGAAATGATGATGTTAAAGGGTTTAAAGCCATCAAAGTGACCTGCAGTAGTTGGAGGAAATCTGCAATTTTGTCAGCAACTTTTTAATTTAAAGCTTCACCTGCTCTACCATGTTAAGAAAAAATGACGGGAGAATTGATGACTAGGTAGTAACAAGGGGGAAAACCCTAAAGGAATCATGAGGGAAGGGCAGAGAAAGATGCAGGTGCAAAAGGTAAGTTTGTGCCACAATAACAAACCCTCTACTTTACAGATTATTGGTGTCATGGGATATCAGCAATCTGGAACATGTCCAGAGGAGGGCAACTAAGGTGATGAGGAGTCTAGAGACCCAAGTCCTGTGGGGAACATATGAAGGAGTTGGGGATCTTTAGCTTGTAGAAGGGACAATTAAGAGTTGATAGAATAGCCATCTTCAACTGCTTTCATGTTGTTGTTGTTGTTGTTGTTGTTGTTGTTGATGATGATGATGATGATATATATTTATTTATACCTTGCCTTGTCCCCTGACATGCAGCAAATTTGCTTTCTGTTGTTCCAGAGGGAAGGGCCTAGGCCAAAGGGTTCACATTACAAGAAAGCGGATTTAGACTAAACATTGAGAAGAACATCCGCAGTGTGAATGGATTGACAGTGGAACAGAGTGCCAAGGAAGGCAATGGGCTCAACTTTGTTAAAGTTTTTTAAGCGAAGGTCAGACAGCTATTCTTTCCCCCCCTGTACCTTTTTTAACTTAGTTTTTTAGTTTCTAAAAATACATATAACAAACCATCCCCAATCCGTGGGAGGAAACTGCTTTTCTAGATCCATTTCAATCGGGGTTTAGGCCTGGTTTTGGCACCAAAACTGCCTTGGTCACCCTGCATGGTGATCTTGTTGGGAGAGAGACAGGGGAAATTCTCCTCAACCTCTCAGCAGCTTTTGGTACCATCGACCTTGGTATCCTTTGGAGGGGCTGTCTGAGTTAGTGGTTGGCAGCACTGCTTTGCAGTAGTTCTGGTCCTGCTTGGATAGTCATTCCCAGAGGGTGATGCTTGGGGAGTGCTTTTCAGCCCTGTGGAGCCCTCAATGTGGGTTCCTCAGGGCTAAATTCTACCCCCTCTGCTATTTAACATCTATTTATTTAACATTTATTTATTTGGCACGTATGTATATCCTTGTGCATGCTTCTCCATGTTGAATTTAGGGAGGGATCTGTAAAGTACAGTTCTTTTCGTTTCTCATTTTTTCAATCGTAAATTCAATTTTTCATGTTTCTGCAGCGATTTGTGAGGTCGCCCCCCCCCCCCCCGTGTATGTTATGTTCATTTTTGTAAACAATGTTTGGTTGGAGAGCCATGAAAGTTGCAGAATGGTCCATATTACAGCATGGTGGTGTTTAAATGCAAACTGAATTGAATTTTTCTCTCCCCCCCCCCCACATCGGTACCCCGATACATGACACATATTTTCCACCCAAGCTTTAGACACACCTTCTCCTTACCCAAGAATTCTCTGAGAATGCTCAAGCCCATGAAATTCATTGTGTGGTAAGCTGGGGGGGGAGCTCACCATTTAAAAGAGGGGGTGCAGTTTAAAAGAGGGGTGATTTTGAGTTTGTAAGTAAAACTATCACTCATGGGATTTGCAGAGCTCTTGAGAAAGCAACTGATTTGCGTGTATATCCTGTTTATCAGAGAGACTATTGCCTTTGATTCCATGGAAACTATCACTTTGGCAGCAAGGGAATTTGTCAGTTTCATGATGAGTACTGGAGGTGGAGGACTGGATGATTTCCTGAGCCCCCGCAGGGTGTGAGAGCTCAAAGCTAGCAGAGAGTGACAATGTGTTGCATACTCCACAGCGTTCACTCAGCTTGTCAGTTCCAAGAATCCAAGAGTAGCATCCATTCTATGGAAAGAATGAAGGAATAATATGAGTGTGTTTTTCATGGGACAGAAAATATTAACTCTACTACATAGCTCTCTTGCCCTGCCTCTTAAATTCACATTTGGGGGAACCACCATTTGAAAACAGGAAAATGGTTTCTAAAAAAGTAGAACTCATTTAAGGCTAGGAACAGCTGCATCTGATGATTTCAGTTTCTTATTTCTCTGTTGTTTTCCCTAAGGTATACACACACAATTATTGCCTAATATTTTGGAAACAATGAATTATGTAGATTCACATGGAAATGCAAATCAGGAAAAAGACCCTACACAGGGCTAAAAAACCCCTCCCTCTACTAAAGATGCTTTCCTTGGTAATGTCTCTACTTTATCCCGAACAGAATGCTACAATGGCAGCACTGTTCCCAGGGGCCTTGGTGGGGGTGTGCAGGGCCAGCCTAGGACTTTTTGCCGAAACAGAAAATGCTACCCCGCCTCTGTCTCCTTCTCTGCACCCGCAGGAGCTGGTGGTGGAAGGCAAGCAGGGAGGAGATGGATGGGCCAGCAGGAAGCTCCTCAGAGGCAAGATCTGGGGGGGGGGGGGCATAGGTCACCATGGGGTTCTGTACTGCGGCACAGTAGCTGCTGTGCATCAGGGGTTGCGATTCTGGGCAGCAGGGGAGCTTGAGGGTGCTAGGCACTTGGATGCTGCTCAACAACTATGATTTCCCAAAAAAAGCTCAAGAGTGTTGGGCGTGGGATTTCTGCCACTGTTAGCTATTGTTTTTCTCCCCAACTTGCACAGAATCTAAATGTATGTTGATGAAATTACCGGTATGCTGCAAATTTCTCCTGCTTTTTTTGAAAAATCCCGTTCTCCATCAATTAATGAGAAAAAGAAAATGCACTAAAAAATTACCAAAGAAAACTTTGATGAACTTATTATGGGCGAGCACATTAGAAGCACAGCTTGCCTTTGGGGAGTGAATTTGAAATATGAACCTACCCATTCAGAGTCAAATCCTGGCAGGCCTGGTCTGAAATGGGGCTCAGCCCTGCCCACTGCCTTGCCTTCCTTGCCAACAATCCTCACTGCATTCCCCCAATGAAAAGCTTGCCTTGGATAAGGTAAAGGGGATAACAGGAGGTTGAGAACCTGCAAGGCCTCTCCTGGGCCATAAACAGGGTAGGGAGAACCATTTCCCGCAATGGATCCTGAGTCCCACAGTTAGAAAACTACAAGTCCCATGATCCCAGTCAGGAAATGTTGCTTCACTGCAGCCTGCCCTGGGTGAAAGGGGTCATCTCTGCCGCCCCCTACCCTTAACCCTTTTACCCAAGATAGGGATGGACAAATTCCATTATTTTTTTTAAAAAAAACCTCTGCAGTGAAATTCCAAGGTATTTTGTATGTATTTCTTCTAATATATGTAGTTTTGTACATTATTTTCACAAATGTTCATATTTTTGTATGCACATTTTGCATTTTTGTACTCATTTTGTTGTTGCTGGAAAACTGTGTTGCAAAATTCAGGAAAGTGTTAATTTCTCGCAAACCTGAGCTCATTCTGAGCTTTAGAAGAAGAGTTTGGATTTGATATCCCGCCTTTCACTCCCTTTAAGGAGTCTCAAAGCGGCTAACATTCTCCTTTCCCTTCCTCCCCCACAACAAACACTCTGTGAGGTGAGTGAGGCTGAGAGACTTCAGAGAAGTGTGACTGGCCCAAGGTCACCCAGCAGCTGCATGTGGAGGAGCGGAGACGCGAACCCGGTTCCCCAGATTACGAGACTACCGCTCTTAACCACTATACCACACTGGCTCTCAGGCTCTCAGGCTTTAGTCAGCCTGACCTTCCCCCTGCAATTGTTGGCTACTCCTGTATCCTCCTCCTTTGTGATGTCTCCTTTCTTATATTTCTTACGAATACCCTTCTTAACTCTCAGCCCATCTGTGAGCTCCTTATGCAGCCACACCGGTTTCCTTAGATGCCTCCCACTTTTCTTTCTTGTTGTAATGGTCTGCATTTGGGCCTTCAGTATTTCTTCTTCAAGAGACTCCCTTCCATCTTGGACTTCACTTTGAGTATTTCCAACCATGGCATCACATCCAGTAGCTCCTTCAGTTTTTTGAAATTGACCTTCATAAACAGGTGCTTTTTGCAATCTGCTGAGTAATTAGGTATGGGCAGATTGATAGCCTTATTCTCCATGAAGTTGTCCAAACCTCATTTCAATCCAACTAAGCTCTTGCAGCAAGCAGCAGAGGTTGGCCCATTCAAGCAAGTAGGGCACTGCCTCACTATACTCAGTCTGCCCTTGGCCAGCCAGCCACCTGGCCGCTTTCTTACTCACAACTGGTCTAAGGGAGAGCGCTGGCTGTAAGCTTCCTGCTTTTCAGTGCTACCCTTGCAGAAATCAGGAGAGGAGGATGGGAACCAAACTAGAATTAGTTGCCTCCTCTCATTGGCTTTGGTGCCACCTACAGGTGGTCTCCCTGCCTTCCACCCTACCAGGTCTAACAAGCACCAGCCAACTACATAATTTCACTTTCCTGGGATGGGCAGTGTTGAGCCTGACTTTAAAAAAATAAAAAATAAAAATTTGTGGTGTGGCATTTCTATTTAAAATGGGGTGGGGAGAGATCCTCATAAGGAATATATTGCCATGCTGTAGAACACCACATAAGTTGTTACAAGCTTGGTAGATCAGGGGAATGCTAAGGACATAGTGTATCTTGATTTCAGCAATGCTTTTGGCAAAGTCCCCCATGATATTCTTGTGGGAAAACTGGTCAAATGTGGGTTGAATGAGGAAACTGTGGATTTGTAGCTAGTTGACTGACTAAACCCAGAGTACTCATTAATGGTTCCTCATCATCCTGGGAAAAAGTGACAAGTGGGGTACCACATCATTCTGTCCTGGGCCTGCTGTTGTTCAACGTCTTTATAAATGGCTTGGATGAAGGAACTGAGGGGATGATCATTTAATTTGCAGATGACACAAAACTGGGAGGAGTAGCTAATGCCACAGAGGACAGAATCACAATTCAAAATGACCATAAAATGAATTTCAGCAGGGACAAATGCAGGAAGAATCAGATGCACAAGTATAAGATGGGGGACACCTGGCTTACTAGCAGTACCTGTGGAAAGAAATTAGGGGCCTTGGTGGAACACAAGCTTAGCATTAACAGTATGGTGCAGCAGCAAAAAAGCTAATGATATTCTAGGCTGCATCAACAGAAGTATAGCATCCCAGATTAAGGGAAGTAATAGTCCCACTCTATTTTGCCTTGATAAGGTAAAGCTAACGGTAAAGGACCCCTGGATGGTTAAGTCCAGCCAAAGGCACCTATGGGATTGTGGCACTCATCTCGCTTTCAGGCCAAGGGAACTAGTGTTTGTCCACAGACAGCTTTCTGGGTCACGTGGTCAGCATGACTAAACTGCTTCTGGCGCAACAGGACACTGTGATGAAAGCCAGAGTGCACAGAAACGGCATTTATCTTCCAGCCACAGCAGTACCTATTTATCTACTTGCACTGGCATGTTTTCAAACTGCTAGGTTGGCAGGAGCTGGGACAGAGCAATGGGAGGTCATCCCATTGTGGGGATTTGAACCACTGACCTGATTGGCAAGCCCAAGAGGCTCAGTGGTTTAGACTACAGTGCCACCTGTGTCCCTGCCTTGGTCAGACCACACCTAGAAGACTGTGTCTAATTCTGGGCACCACAATTTACAGAGGATGTTGACAAGCTGGAACGTGTGTAGAGGAGACCAACCAAGATGATCAAAGGTCTGGAAACTAAGCCTTATGAGGAGCACTTGAAGGAGCTGGGTATGTTTAGCCTGGGAAAGAGAGGAATGAGAGGAGATATGAGAGCCATCTTCAAATATCTCAAGGGCTGTCACATGGAAGATGGAACAAGCTTGTTTTCTCTGCTCTGTAGGACAGGACTCAAACCAACAGCTTCAAGTTACAAGAAAGGAGATTCCAACTAAACATACGGAAAAACTTTCTGACTGTAAGAGCTGTTCAGTCTCCCCCAGGAGGTTGCGGACTCTCCTTCCTTGGAGGTTTTTAATCAGAGGTTGGATGGCCACCTGTCATGGGTGAGATTCCTGCATTGCATGGGGTTGGACTAGATGCCCCTTGGAGTCTATTCCAACTCTACAATTCTATGATTTGATGGGTCAAATACAGAAAACAATCCATTTGCAATTATGAACTGCTGAAATACTACCCACGAAACCTGAAAAGCAGGTAGTATTAAATACATTACAGAGATAGATTACCAGAGACTGAACTTCTGCCCTATGCATTTGAAATGTAGAGTAAAAGCACTTACTCCCACAGTAGGTGTGACTCTGCTCCCACCTTGAATTACCATAAATGGGGTGGGGAGTCTCTTCAGCCATTGATTTGGTTGTGATTTATGCATCACAGCACTGTTTTCCATGGTAGCACAATTTATTTAGAATCATAAGCAGGGGTGCGGAGTAATAAATAACAGATAGATAACTGATAGGATAATTGATCCGTCCCTCTGTTGCCAATGCTCATTCTGTGAGTACAGATCTGACAAAATGGTGCTACTCAGTAAAAACTCACTAGCTGGATCAACACCTTGTCGTGGTGAGTGAGCTTGCACATTCCTATGACCCTTGTGAGTGAAGCCATTGGGAATCTCACACTCCCAGCAGGGTCACCCAAGGTGGTAAGGTCAAAGGGAAGAAGCTGGACAAAGAATGATCCAAAAAGTCATCAATGGCAGAACAGGCGGAAGATAACAAGCAGTATGTTACAATGGCTGAGAAGGCAGATGAAGGCTGCAGCAGATAGGAATCTATGGTTGATGTGATTGCTCATGCCATTGGAACAGAGCCCTACTGCGAAGATTGTGCTTTGATCAGCGTGCACTGATCTACACACATAAAACAAATTCATGCACCGGCATCTTCCAAAAACCCATCCCAAACCCCCAAAGTCCCATGGCAATCGGCAAATGGTAACAGGGGCAGGACCGTGAAATCTGGAAGCCCCTAGTAATGGGCAGTAGATACAGATTCAGTTACCCTGACCCAAGGAATGAAGCCTCCCTTTCCCCCTGACTGGATTACCATGCCCAGTGGGGTCACAACCCAGCGATTGTAAAAGACTATTGAACTTTGAAACATGGAATATAAAGACTTTGTTGGATAACACAGATAATGAGCATCTCAAATGCAGAACTGCCGTCATTGCAAGAGAGCTGTGACATTTTAAGATCGATATTGCAGCGCTTCAAGAAACTTGAAGAACAGGTGAGGGACAACTGAAGGAAGAAAAGGGAGGCTACACATTCTTCTGGAAAAGGTGTACCTGAACAAGAATGTCAAATACATGGAGTAGGCTTTGCAATAGAAAGACTCAGTAAAAAGAGGAAGGAACCCCAAGTTTTCCATATGTACAACTAATCTTCACAGGGAAGGAAGCTTCCGAGTTGGAGGGGGTAGTACCGCAAAACAGCCCAATGAGAACGGCAATTTTTCCTTTGCGGTTGAACAATAAAAGCCCCCAGCAATTCATACTGTTAACTGCAGTTAAATTAATATTCCAGTTGTTTTGCTGCAGGTTCATCTAACCTCTAGCATTTCCCAGCCTCATCACTCTTGCTCAGAGATTTGTTTGCCCTCTGTGACATCATCATGAAGCCGAATCTGATTGGCCGCATGAGGATATCATTGCTACAAAAAAGAAGGAATGAACAAAATGGTGCTTGTGCTACAGCAAGCCAGTAAAAAGGCTACCTTTGGGGAGATACTCTAGGAAATATTTCAGACATGAACAACTGTTGATGCACCAAAAATGAACAGTCGTCTCCCCGCTAATATGGAAAAGGTCTAGGAGTACATTTGTTCTTCAGATACATCCCAAGCTAGCAATCAAGACATGTCACTGAATAGATGGTGCAATAGGCCCTTCTCATTGCTTCTAAATTTACCCAAATGCCCCAAAGCCATCAGGATTTTCACTCATGTACAACGGTGCAGCTAGCCACTTGGGTACCAGGTGCAGCATGCGTGTCCTAAAATTGGAGGTGGGGCGAGCCACCCATGGGGGTGGGGCACACTGCATGGAGCCTCTCCACGACATCCCCCTCAGCTGTAGGGAGGCTGAGGGAGAGGCGGAGGGCAGACACAAGTCCCATGCTGCTGTTTCAGGCAGCGCAAAGCCGGCAGGCACCCAAGCCACTACATCACTCCCAGGAGAGACGTGTGGCTCGGGCATGCTGCAGGCCCCACGGTAAGTGCCGGCCCATGCGGTGTGGGACCCAGTGCCAGCCATGTTTCGTTACATTTGATGACTGAACAAAAAAATTATGTGAGCCCATTTTTTTTTATTTTTATTATTAAAAACTCATATTTTTGTTATTTGGTCACCCCCCTCAGTGATGACACCCGGGGCAGACAGCACCCCCCCCCCCGCACCTCCTTCCTCTACCACTGCTCATGTATTGCTCTGTTCTAAGCCTAATGATCCAGTGCTTCCTACTGCTTGCTAGGATCAAGAGACCTTTCAATTCATTGGGTTATAAATAACGCAAGTGCTGATACTATTGGCCTCCACAAAAACACGAATAGAACATGTCATCCAAATTAGCACTTTAATTGGGAAGATATGGATGGCTTTGTCATCAGCTTTCTGCAAACCCCTTTCTGATCAAGCTCTGTGCATTTAATTATTCACAGTTTAACCTCAGAGATAATGTCTGTGTCTCTTGCAAGACTCCCAAGTGCCGGGATGAGTCCAAAATCCATGAACTCAGGAGCAACTCTCTAATTTGAGAGTAACCATCTTTAAATTAAAAATGAACCCAGTCTTTGTTCTGCATCTATCTGTCTGTCTATCTATCTATCTGTATCTCACTGTACAGTCAAACTCTGGAAAACATCAGTGATGTCATCTGGGATCTAATCTCCAACCTGAAAGATACTCATCTTTTAGGACACTGATTTTTATGAGTGTGGCTTCTCTATGGTTTGGTTCCATGTCACGCTAGTAATGATTGGATAAGAACATGAACATAGCAGCATAAGAAGAGCCTGCCAGAACAGCCAGTGGCTCATCTGCTCCAGCATCCTGACAGGAGTCAAGCAGATGCCTGTGAGAAACCCACAAGCCAGACCCAAGCACAAGAGCCCTCTCCTGTCCAGTGGTTTCAACATCTGGAGGCAGAGCATTGACATTGTGGCTAATAGCCATGGATAGCCCTCTGCTTCATGAATCTATCCAATCCTCTTTTAAAACCATCCAAGTTGGCGGCCATCACTGCCTCCTGTGGGAGCAAGTTTCCTAGTTAACTGTGCACTATGGACTCACATGGGTTGGGGCAAGGGCTTAGATCCTTCCCACAAAAACACTGGCTGACACCAAGAGAGAAGGGTAGTGCTGGCATGGGAAAAGAACCTACATGGGGCATGTGGGAACTCTGCTCATCCCTGTGGTTGTTCATCCAAAGGTTTCTCGGACGTCACTGGACCTCATTGTGGGAGATCAGCTCCTTTGCTCACAGTGAATGAACATATTCTCTCCTAAGTAGGGTTATGGCCTTGTGGCAGAGCACATATTTTTCCACCCAAAAACTTCCAGGCACAATAGCTGGCATTGCTAGGATTTTGTGTAACAGGGTTAGACAAAATCTTGTCCCGTAGACCTTCTAGAACTGCTGGCAGTGAGAGTAGTGAATATGTTCCAAACTCCATTATCATGGGCGGGGAACCTCTGGCCCTCTAGAGGTTGTTGGACCACGTCTCACCCTTCATGACGATGGCTGTGCAGGCTGGGGTTGGTGAAGGTTGGAGTCTGATAAGATCTGGAGGCTTCTTCATCCCCACAGCACAAGGGAGGGGGGCCGTATGTCCTGCTTTACAGAGGACAGCCCTCTCTCCGAAGGAGTCTTGTCATGTCCAAGCCAGGCTTAAAGATTTCAAAGAATGAGAAGCGAAAGCAGAAGACCCTTGCAGTTGCCCATCAAGAACTGGTGACTGAGCAGCAGACCAAGGAGGTGTCATCTTGTCCACTAGGTTGACACATAGTACATTTCTATTTATATTTTTGTTTTAAGTATCCAACTTTATATAAAAATCAGCATGTTTTTCTCCACTATTTATTTATTTATTATGTCATAAAATTTACATGAAGCTTGATTGCAAAAAGAACTTTCAAAGCATTTTATAAAAATAACAGAACAATGCATGTATCTATACAAACTGTTAAAAACAGCAATTTTAAAAATTCAAAAAGATAAAATCAGCAATAAACTAAAAACAAATCAAAACACATATCAACATTCTAGATCTATGAGTAGGCTTGTCGAAACAAAAATGTTTTGAGCCGGCACCCAAAAGTGTACCGTGAAGGAGCCTGCCTGATACCAATCAGCAGGGAGTTCCACAGGGTGAGGTGCCAGCCAAAGTGTGAGACACTTTCATGCTTCCTCACCAGATTCCTCGCCTGTCTCATTTGTGTCTGATGCTCACATTCCAAGTCCACCACCATCACAACAACAACAACAAAAACACCCCTCACCAAATCAATTATTTCAATAACTGCAGGTTCCTATAGGTTACATGCCAGCTGTGAGGAGAGGCACAACAGCAGCAAAACTCAGGCCTGTGGGGACTTTTAAAGTGTGGGTTATTTGAAAAAGAATGACTCCATATGGCATATTTTAAAGGCAAATTGAGGATGATATGCTTGGTGGTTTCTGGAGTTCTTTATTTCCACTCTGGTGCCTCATTTAATCCAGATGACAAATGCGTTGAGCAATCCAAATAATAAAAGACCATCATCTCCTGTCCAGGGCAAAGAGAACCAGCTCCTCACACCAGAGCAAAAGAAATATTTCTCTGGCATGCTTCCCTGCAGCCTCCTCCACTGCTAGCCCAAGGGAGGAATTAGCAAATGATGTCTTCTCCTGGACTTTGATTGGCTACCTGGGAAAGTGGCAGAGTGCAGACCCCTGGTAAGATGATTGCAGAATGAAAGAAAGCAAGGAAACTCACAAACACCCACTTGGAAAGTAAGTCAAGCGCACCAAAAAGTCTGCACTGTGGTAGCTCCATGTGTTTGTGGCACAAACAGAGCTGAATGCAGATCGCCTGGCAACATTCAAGTACAGCAGGTGCCACTGGCCTGACCTTGGATGTCTCCGGGAAACACAGTGTTTTGCTTTGGTAGAGAAGTACATGTTCATGATGCAGAGGCTGCGATACAAGCCAGCTCAAGCAGCCTTTGTCCTTTCTCATTCATGCTGCTGATACCAAAGTGGGCTATGCAGATGTCCCACGTGTGATGATTTCCCTCAATTCTAGCACTGAAATCTCCCAACAGGAATAGGTGTTTGCAATCTGGGACCCTCCTGACAGCCTGGTCTAGTTCCTCGTAGAACTGGTCCTTGCTTTATAGGCCAGAGTGCATAGTTGGAATGTAGATGCTCAAGATGTTAACTGGACAGGAGCTGGTTGAGAAGCAGAGGGAAAGTGACTTCCAGTACTTCCTGCCTTAAATGGATGCAGTTCCCACGCTAGCGGAGATCATTTGCGGAGGAAAACAAGGATGATTTGGGAGTAATTGTCCTTGCAAGCTCCCCTTAGGGCCGGGGGGAGTGAGCGTCACTCACAGATCATCTTGATAACCGGTTCTCACTCCAGCATAGAATCTGAGAGACAGGAGACACTGAGTGGAAAAGCATTCCACATATCAGTAACACCAGTAATGCAGCAGTTAAAGCAGAGGTTCTTCTGTATATTTGCATGAAATTGGCTCCAGTTTACAGATGTGTGCAGGATGAAGGGGATAAGATTACAAACTGCCAAGAGAATCAGCTACTGGGTTGCAATGTTTCAAACTGGAATGAAGATCTCCTTCGTTGAAGAATATGGTATGTCAGGGGGGAGGGGAGCCTTTACCCTTTTTTATTAATACAATATTTGCTATATAAATGATTTGGCAAACCTCCCCCTAAACAATAACAACTGATAAAGAGCAAAAAGAGAAAAGGACAACAGAATTATATTTATGGATTAAAATGAAAATAGAACTGTGTGAGAACACTGGAATGATTTAAAGCATCTAACTTCCATCTGACGGTAATTTGGACTGTGGTCTTTGATCTGCAGTAGCTCTGGTGAGACTCCAGATCGTTAGAGATAAGAATCTGAGGAGAAGGAGAACTGGAATCTTGCCCGGATGGCAGGATGCCAGATTACTCCCATACTCAGATATAAGCAACAAAGATGGAGTAATGATGCAGCTTGAATTTCAACAGAAGAAGAGAGACTGGAAAAGCGGAAGCAGAGATGCCGTGTAAGACATGATTAGAAAAACAAATAAACAAATGAGAAAATAAACATCTCACACAGGAAACAGAACTCTTTCTATGGAAAAACTTTTGTTATTAAATATCTCAACACAAATGGAAGTCAAGAAATCAGTAGCTTTTGATAAGGGACTAAGATTGGGATGCAATTGGATTAACTAAGATCTCAGAAGCAGGAAGAAATAAGAACATTGCACCCCGACATGCAGCACATGGGAAGTCACTCAAAATGTATACCGTATTTTTCGCACCATAGGGCGCACCGGACCATAGGGCGCACCCAGTTTTTTGGGGGGGAAATAAAGGGGAAAAAATTGTTTTCCCCCCAGGCACGGGGCTGGGGCGGGGGAAGCTCGAGCTTCCCCCGACCCCAGCCCCCAAACAGGCAGCTCTCTGCAAGCCGTGGGAGCGCTCCCGCTGCTTGCGGAGAGGTCCGCAAAGGTCAGGCAAGTCTCCGCAAGCAACGGGAGCCCAGCGCTGGGCTCCCGCTGCTTGCGGAGAGGTGTGCGAAGCCTGGAGAGCGTGAGGGGTCGGTGTACTTTTCATAAGAAACCAGAGGCATTTCTTTTGGGTATGGTCGGCCAATTGGTGTCGAGGAGGGATAAGATCTTTTTTATGTACGCCACAACGGCAGCAAGGATTCTTCTAGCAAAGTATTGGAAGACACAAGAGCTACCCACGCTGGAAGAGTGGCAGGCGAAAGTGATCGATTTTATGGGATTGGCAGAAATGTCCGGCAGAATTCGTGACCAAGAGAAAGAGACTGTGGAGGAAGATTGGAAGAAGTTTAAAGCATATCTTAAAAATTGCTATAAAATTGAGGAGTGTTAAAGTGTTAAGGGAAAGGAAGATGTATAATTACAGCTATTTATATATTTTGATTCAAAGGGTAATTGAAAGGAGAATAAGTTAAACTATAATTGGCTAAAAGGGTTGCTGAAAAATTTTGAAACTAGGATGCAAAAAGGGGAAGGTACGGGGAAGTCCGAGAAAAGAGGCTTATGAAAATGAGGTTAAGAAAGCAAAATGTATGTATGTGTCTGTGTTTGTTGTTGTTTGCATTGTTTGGTGTTGTTTCATTGTTAAAATTGGAAAATTAATAAAAAAATTATTTTTTTAAAAAAAAGTCTCCGCAAGCAACGGGAGCCCAGCGCTGGGCTCCCGCTGCTTGCGGAGAGGTGTGCGAAGCCTGGAGAGCGTGAGGGGTCGGTGCTCCCTGACCCCTCTCACTCTCCAGGCTTCAGCAAAAGCCTGCATTCGCACCATAGGACGCACACACATTTCCCCTTCATTTTTGGAGGGGAAAAAGTGCGTCCTATGGTGCGAAAAATACGGTAATTGGCTGTATAATTGATTTACAGTATATTTGGATGGGAATTGTAATTTGATATTGATAAAATGTGGTTGTCATTGGATTTTAATAATTGAAAATTAATAAAAGTTATGTGCAAAAAAAAAAAAAGACAAGCAGAGGGAAAGCAAGCATTCTAAGCATTGCAGACAAAAGGGAGTTTCTCACTGCAAAGCCTATGCTATGAGTACATGGTTTTTCTGGATGCCCTACTTGCCAGAAAAAGGTGTAGTTCTTCTCTTGGAAGCAGCCACTTGAAGTGAGTGTGGTCTCCTGGAGAGTGGCAACATCAGTGTCGAGTGTTTTCAATTATGTCCGTCTTCTGTGAGTCACTGGCACATGCATACATGCTCCTGATGTTTCAGCTTGATAGGTGCAAGAGGGTTTGTTTCGTTTCTTTTTTGCCTGGTGCAGAAGTTCAGTCCACTTGTTGAGTGATACTCTGAGCTCCAAGCACCCATTAAAGCAGGCAGACTGTGGTGGGTCAGCACTTTATTGACTTGGGGCAGCCCAGCTTAAGGGAGGCAGTAGCTGACCAGCGAAATACAATTATCTCTCCCACTGAGGAAGGCAATTTGTAGCCCTTGTACCTTATGCCAATCAGATTATAACTTGTCACTGATGCCTCCTAGAATCATAGAATCTTAGAGTTGGAAGGCACACCAAGGGTCATCTAGTCCAACCCCCTGAAATTCAGGAATCTCAGCTAAAGCATCCATGACAGATGGCCATCCAACCTCTGCTTAAAAACCTCCAAGGAAGGAAAGTCTACTACCTCTCAAACAGCTCTTTCTGTCAGAAAGTTCTTCCTGATGTTTAGTTGGAATCTCCATTCTGGTAACTTGAAGCCATTGGTTCAAATACTACCCTTCAGAGCAGGGAAAACAAGCTTGCTCTATCCTACATTTGACAGCCCTTGAGATATTTGAAAATGGCTATCATATCTCCTCTCAGTCTCCTTTTTTCCAGGCTAAACATACCCAGCTCCTTCAAGTGCTCCTCATAAGGCTTAGTTTCATAGACCCTTGATCATCTTGGTTGCTCTCCTCTACACACATTCCAGCTTGGTCTCCTCTTTTCCAGACTAAACATACCCAGCTCCCTCAACCATTCCTCCTAAGGCTTTCCAGACCATTCATTATCTTGGTTACCTTGCTCTGCACACGTTCCAGCTTGTCAACATCCTCCGTAAATTGTGGTGCCCAGAATTGGACACAGTATTCCAGGCATGGTCTGACCAAGGCACAAGAGAGTGGGACTATTACTTCCTGCTTTGTTTTTGTTGTGTTGGCAGCACCAAAGTGACCTCTTTAGGGTGCAAGCCTAGGCAGAACGTATTGAAGTCCTGGGCTGCACAGACAACAAGATCCCCCTCTCCCCCTCACAGACATGGTCCAAAGGAAAGGAAAGCAATACATTTGGCACCAGCTTGGCTGCAGGAGCTGCTGGAAGGAGGCACTCAGAGTGCCATCCAACAGTATTAGGGACTCCACTCTGGATTTTTGTTGAGTTTACTCCTTAGCTTTTTCTTCTCCCAAAGATGTCCTGCAAGGCAGCAGGTACTGATTTTCCCTTGGGGTTTACTCCCAAAGCCTTTTTCATGAATGAGTGTAGCTGCAAGGCAGCAGAGATTTAGAATCAGAGTTTTCCTTCTCCTTGATGGGCTCCCTTCCAGGTTGATGAGCCCCATCTATCCCTCGTTTCCCTCTGCATCCTGTGCAGAAACTGCCTTCTTGACCACTGGACTCACTGTTGGTCTCATCCGCTGAGTCCGCTGGAGCCTGTCTCTGCATTCAGGGCACGAGACACAGCCAATAAATAGACTGCTCCATCCACCCATTACTACTTGTGTCAGCTGGAGGAGAGACAGAAATAATTTAGGGTTATGGTAAAAATGTACAGAACTTAGTGAAGTTAGGTAAAAGTTAGAGAAGCATCTCTAGGTAAAAGTTGGATAGGACCAACAGTTTTAACCTCCATTCGCCTCCAGCGTTATTTAGCCTATAAAATCTGTCCTCAGCCTTGTGCATTTCACTGCATTCCACTGAGATTACTTCATTGGCAGCAGAACCAGCATCTGCTGAACAACTAGCCAGATTAGGGAGAATTAAGGCACAAAGAAATAAAAAAAGAAACAAAAGAGCAATGCTAGCCAAAAAGCACAGTGGGAGAAGAGATGAATACTTCAGGATCTGCAAAATTACAGCTACAGAGAAATCCAGCGCCATTCCACAAAGCCTCATAGGGTTCAACAAATTGTTCCAGGAGAATCAAATCCAAAAGAAAAAAGAAATAAGTTTTATGCTAACTGTACATTAGACCTTGTTCCACTGTAGATAAATACTAGTTTATTCACGCTGAATAGTCCCAGTTCCTTTCTTTTGGCAGAATCTGTACCCAGGCAATTCTCAACATCCTCTCCTTTCTTGACATGCTCTTACATACTTATCATGGACATGATTCGGTTGTGTGTAAGATACAGCTATGAACTGTGAACAAATCCTGAAACTGGATGATTCCTCCATACAAACACAAAAAATGCCACACTGGAGAAATCTACATGAAGCAAACCTTATCATAGTGATACCCAGAAGTATGGTACATAGCATTTACGGAGAAATTAACATACAAACTTTGAGTCTTAAACTTCTTAAGGTTTGGTTTAGCTTTGTTGCATATATTTACATTAAGCAAAGCTTAATGGAATAGGAAAGGGGGGAGGGGTTAAAATGAGGATTTGTGGCTATTGAAGCTCATTTGGAGACTTGTGTTTGTTGAGCATAAGAACATAAAAAGAGCTAAGCGGGATCAGGCCAATGGCCCATCTAGTTCAACATCCTGTTCTCACAGTAGCCAACCAATGTGGGAAACCTGCAAAGAGCCTTTGAGTGCAAAAGCCTCTCTCCTCCTCTGGCTGCCAGGAAATGATATTCAGAAGCATTGCTGCCCCCAACCGTGAAGAGCCATCTTGGCTAGTAGCCACTGAGTGTCCTCTCCTTCATGGATTTGTCTAATCCTCTTTTAAAGCCTTCTTGGTTGGCGGCAACCGCTGCCTCCAAATAGAAAAAGATCATTAAAAGAAGATTCAACATGCAGTTCCCACAGCCCATTGCAGAAAGCCATAATCATTGATATAAAAGTTGTAGGTTGTATAGATGCACAATTTGTGGGCAACATCCAGACACAAGGAAATTGCCTGGGGGAGGAGACAAAAAAGTAGCACTATCCTGCCAGTGGGCCTAGTAGTACAAATGCTCCTCTTGTGTGACTTGGAAAGTTTGGGTGTGTGTGGATCTCTTCTGTTACCAGCCCTGGTTTAATTCAGTGCTATAACCTCTTTTCTTAAACAGGTTACAGAGCTCCAGAGAGATTTAAGGGTCGGGAAGATGAATTGCTCCAAGGACGAAGGTTAATTCAATCCATGAATAGAATAATTGCTGGAGTCTTCAAGGGAGATTATGACGGGGATATTTGTCATGGTATTTCAGAGATCAGATCCCTGCTGAGGAAAAGATATTGCCATTAGAAGAACAATAAAAAGGTACTTTCAAAAGCAAAGCAATTGCTACTTGTCATACAAGCTGCAGGACAGGGCATTCTGCCAAGGGAAATGAGAGCTCTTTTTTCAATAGCTATGTTATGTTAGAAGAATTTTGAAAGCTTTTTTTTTTAAAAAAAATAGAGGACTAGTATAGGGTGTATTTTGTAAAGGATTGGTGAGTGAATGGAACTGAATGACCTTGGGTTTCCTTGGCTACCAAGAAGCTGAGTTCACCTTGAACCCTGCATTTGCCCTAGAACTGTGTGTCTACATTGTCTTTGCTCTGTGCAATGAACAGCGTGCAATTGCAAATGAAATTTGCACCAGGTGATTGCCGTGGTTGCAGATGCGCCTGTCACAAGCAGGAATAACAGCATTTGGATGTCAGGCTTCTCAGTCTCTGGAACCTTTGCCACATCCAATGCAAATATCTGGTCTTCCATGTGTTCTGCAGGCTTCCTCCAGCAAGTAGCTTCCATCCTTAAAATACCTGCTGCCTTCCCCCACATGGGCATGGTTGGCACTGGAAAGCACATTGTGGTTGGCTCAGGAGACCCTTTTCACCACCCTGCTACTCTGTGGTTGGAAACTGGCAAGGCCTGCTGACAGCTCACTACCTGTGTTCTTTGACATGTTCTTTGGCCCTTCTGTCCAGCCCATTTCTTGTAGCTTCAGCTTTCTGGATACACCAGGACAGTCCCTGCCTAATCTGGAATGTGAAACCGAAATTATTCCGGAAACGAAGAAGGAGCTCCGTAAGGGGCTCCGGAACGCGAAAGGGGGAGCGGCGCTGTGAGTTCATCGCTCTTTTCGCGGACGCAAAGCCGCGCTGCTGCTGCTGATGAGCGCCGACCTTTCTTCTTGAAAACATCAAAATTGGCTGCTACATACCCGTGAGTAAGGGGAGTTAAACATCGGAAAAATTTGGGAATTTGGTTGAAATTCGGCTGAAAACGGGAGGCGAGTAACAGGAAGTCCGCCTCCCGATCCTGCTAACCAGATTAAAGCAATTGCGCAGAAGAGCGCTGAAGCGCTTAAAAGGGACTGTAAAAGTAAAACGAGGGTGCATTTGACAGAAGTGAAAAGATAAGCTGGAAATCTTTGCAAAAGTTGTGGATCTTATTTTTGGGACCTTCTTCCTAATTTTGAGCTATGTGGAGTTAAAAGGGACAACCCAGCTATCGGGCTGTCAGTGTGCAAAAGAGAACTGTCAAACTGCTGATACTGTTATTGGAGCTTAAACTGATACATTCACTGAGACACTAGAGTTTAAACATAGTTGCTGGGACCTTTCTTGACACCTTGTGGCCTTTCTTCAGGAGAAAGAAAGCCTGGGGAAACTTCCTTTTGTGCTCTGGAACTACTAAAGATTTAACATAGGGAATATAAGAACTTCAATGGCGGACAAGAGCTCTCTCCTTCCTTGAAACTTTGAAATACCCCCACCTAGAGGATTGTGGAGATATAGAGGCCTGGGAACTGTACTTTATTGTGATTCTCTGTGGTTAAATTGTTTACACTCTGGTCTTGTCTAACTTATGAAACAAAAGAAAATTTGACCTCGAACAGAGGCAGGTGTGGAATGAGTGGCACAGGGAGAACAAGAGCAGCTAAAGCTAAAGAAAAAGAAAAGAAACCAGGGCAACTTGTTCAAACAACCTTAACTCATCAACGTAGATCATCCGTCCCAACTGTGCTGACAGCACAGGAGGTGGAAATTGAAGAGCCTGCTGTAGAGCCTGTTGCAGAAGATATGGCAACTGGAGGATCTGAAATAGTCCTGAAACAAATCTTGGAACAACTGGCAATTTTAAACCAAAAAGTGGACAATCAATCATCAAAAATTGACCAAGCTACATCCTCTATTACTAAATTATCCGAGCAAGTTTCTCATCACACTCAGGCAATTGAAAAATTGCAAGGGGCAACGACTGAAAATTATAAACTTGCTGTGGAAGCTAGTCAAAAAGCAGAACAGGCGAACAAAAAGGTTGATGAGATTAGGGGGGAAGTAAGGCCTCTGAAAAGACAGGTAGGGGAACAACAAGCCTACCTGTCTGGTTGAATTGAAAAGTAAGGAAAATAATCTCAGATTAAGGGCTATCCCAGAACTGGAGGAAGGAAATCTACAGGGATTTTTAACACTTTTGCTCTCCAAATTCTGGGGGATTGAGGAAGATAAGGATTTTAAGATTGTGACTGCCTTTAGACTGGGAAAATTGATAAAGAAGGATAAGTCCAGAGACTGTTTGGTTATTCTGAGATCAAGAGAGGAAAGAGACAAGATACTAGGCCTACATTTTAAAAAATCTTTGGAGATAGAAGGTAAAAAGGCTGAAATTTACAGAGACATACCCAAACATCTTTTGGATCTTAGGACCACTTATACAGATTTGACCAAACTGTTGAGATACAACACAATCCCTTATAGGTGGGAGTTTCCGCAAGGACTATCATTTACCTACAAAGGAAGGAAAGTAAGAATTAAAACACCGGAGGACCAACAGAAGTTCCTACACGACCACGAGGAGGACCTCCAGAAAGGAGCTGCAGCTTCTTGGCCTCCACCACCACCGGGACCATCTCCAAAGCCTACACCGTCTGGATCTGGACCAGCATTACCACCTCCAGGATCGGAGGGAAACCTAGACACCCCATTGTAGACCCACCAATTAGACCAGGATGTCGCTGCAGCTTCTTAGTTGGAATATAAATGGCGGAAATTCTCTGGAAAAAAAGAAGAAAAGTATTTCACATTTTGAAAAAAGAACAATTGGACATTATTTGCTTGCAAGAAACGCATGTGACAAGGCTCCACAGAAAAGTGCTAATTAATAAAAGACTAGGCCAAGAATTTATCTCTTCGGACAAAGTGAAGAAAAGAGGAGTGGTGATATATACAAAGGAGAGCCTGTCACCGAAATTCTTATTTAAAGATGAACACGGCAGAATTTTGGCGATTGAAATTCAGACACAAGGAGAAAAATTTTTGATATTAGGAATATACGCCCCAAATGAAGGAAAATCGGAATTTTTCAGGAAGCTGCATGAGATTATGCTGGATTACTTAGACTACAACAACATCATCATGATGGGTGATATGAATGGGGTTGTGTCTGTAAATATGGATAAGTCGCAAAGTGCTAACATAACGAAAGATGGCAGACTACCTAAAACTTTTTTTGAAATGACTGACAATGTGGATTTAATTGACATATGGAGGGTTAAGAACCCCCTAGGAAAAGAAGGGACTTTCTTTTCTGAAGCTCATCTGACATGGACACGAATCGACCAAATATGGATAACTAGAGGACTGGCACCCAAGACTAGAAAGGTGGAAATCTGCCCAAAAACCTGCTCCGACCATAATGCTTTGAAAATGGAATTGAGACTAAATACAACCGGATCCTTCAGATGGAAAATGAATGACACCTTATTAAGGGACGAGAAGATTGTTAAGAAGGCCCAAAAAACTTTAAAGGACTATTTTGAGATAAATTTAAATACCACTGTGGAAAAAAGAACAATCTGGGACGCAAGTAAAGCAGTCATGAGAGGGTTTCTAATACAACAAAATACGATCAAGAAAAAACTCTGGAATGAAAAGAAGGAGAAGATATTGGAAAAAATAAGAGATGGAGAGAAAAAACTAAGATCCAGGCCTAAGTCGAAGGAGGTGCTGAGAGAAGTGAAATTTTTCCAAGCACAATATTTGAAACTGATAAATCGAGAGGTGGAATGGAAAATTAAACAAATGAAACAAAGATCTTTTGAATCAGCAAATAAGTGTGGGAAACTGCTAGCATGGCAGTTGAAAAAGAGACAAAAACTTAATACTGTTACAAATCTAGAGATTGAAGGGAGAATGGTTCAGAAACCCGAGGAAATTAGAAAGTGCTTCCAGAGATATTTCAAAGAACTTTATTCACAAGGGCCACAGAAAGATTCGGAGGTGGACCAATTTCTCAAAACCAATGGATTACAGAAAATACCTCAGGAAATGAGAACAATCCTGAATAGTAATATCACACAGCAAGAAATTGAAAGCGCCATTCAGAACCTCCAATTAGGCAAATCTCCAGGCCCGGATGGACTTACCTCCAAATACTATAAGGTTCTGAAAGACTATTTGATACAACCTTTGTTGGAGGTCTGTAACCAGATTATGGAGGGGAGGAAGGCACCGGAAACGTGGAAAGAAGCCTTCATCACATTGATACCCAAACTAGAAACTGAGAAGACCCAGCTTAAGAACTACCGCCCCATCTCACTCCTAAATGGGGATTATAAAATTTTTGCAGACATTTTGGCAAGTAGGTTTAAAAAAGTGCTTAATGAAGTGATCCATAAGGACCAGGCAGGCTTTCTCCCTGGTAGGCATTTGTTTGACAACACAAGAAACATCATCGACATTTTGGAACTTTTACAAACAAAGCTTAACACTAGAGCGGTGTTAATCTTTATCGATGCGGAGAAAGCCTTCGACAACATTTCTTGGATGTTTATGAAGAAAAATTTGGAAGGGATGGGAGTGGGGCGGGGGTTTGAAAATGGAATAGAAGCAATATATTCAGAACAAAAAGCTAAATTGATAGTAAACAATGTGGTGACAGAGGAGTTTAAAATTGAAAAAGGGACACGACAGGGGTGCCCTCTATCCCCTCTATTGTTTATTTCAGTTCTGGAGGTGCTATTGAACATGATTAGAAAGGACCGGTTGGTACAGGGAATTGAGGTCGGAGTGAAACAATGCAAATTGAAAGCATTTGCAGATGACCTGGTATTAACATTACAGGAGCCAGTCTCTAGTACTAAAAGAGTGCTAGAATTAATTTCTGACTTTGGTCGGGTGGCGGGATTCAAGTTGAACAAGCAAAAAACTAAGGTTTTAGCAAAAAATTTGACAACTGCAGAAATAGATGAGTTCCTGAAAGAAACAGAATTAAATGTGGTTAAAAAAGTAAAATACCTAGGGGTGTATCTGACCTCCAAAAATTTGAATTTGTTTAAAGACAACTACGAGAAATGTTGGTCAGAAATCAAAAGAGATTTGGAAACGTGGTCAAGATTGAAACTTTCCTTGTTGGGCCGAATAGCAGCTATAAAGATGAATGTATTGCCAAAAATGTTATTTTTGTTTCAGACCCTACAGATCGTGGACAAGGTGGAATGCTTTGGAAGGTGGCAGAAGGATATCACTAAGTTTGTTTGGCAGGGCAAAAAGCCCCGAATAAAGTTTAAGATATTAACTGATGCGAAAGAAAGAGGGGGATTTGCCCTGCCAGACTTGAGGTTATATTATGAATCTGCAGCCTTCTGCTGGTTGAAAGATTGGATTTTACTGGAAAACACTGATGTCCTAGATCTGGAAGGGTTTGACAACGCTTTTGGGTGGCATGCATATTTGTGGTATGACAAGGTTAAAGTGCACAAACTGTTTAAAAACCACATTGTCAGGAGAGCAATTTTAATGGTCTGGACAAAATATAAAGACTTATTGGTGAGTAAGACTCCAAGGTGGCTCTCACCGGTGGAGGCCAAGGCACGTAAGAGACCTAATATGGAAGCCAATTGGCCTAAATATGAGGAAATTATTGAAAAGATTGGAGACAATTGGAGGTTGCAGAGCTTGGAAAAACTAAAAAACAAGGTGCGAGATTGGTCGCATTATGCACAAATTCAAGAGGTTTTTAAAGTAGACAAGAAGGTTGGATTCCAGGTGGAAAAATCGAAACTAGAGACAGAACTGTTAGAACCAAAAAGTAAACTACTTTCGAGAATGTATAACCTGCTGCTTAAATGGAATACTCAGGATGAGACAGTCAAATCCGCCATGATAAAGTGGGCGCAGGATTTGGGGCATAACATTATGTTTGAAGACTGGGAAAGGTTATGGAACACCGGAATGAAATTTACGGCATGTAGTGCCTTGAAGGAAAACATTATGAAAATGATATACCGGTGGTACATGACCCCAGTCAAGCTTGCTAAGATATATCACCTGTCTGATAATAAATGCTGGAAATGTAAAGAGGCGGAAGGGACATTTTTTCACCTCTGGTGGACCTGCCCGATAGTGAAGGCCTTTTGGGAAATGATTCATAATGAACTAAAAAAGGTACTTAGATTTACCTTACCCAAGAAACCAGAGGCCTTCCTCCTGGGCATGGTGGACCAGAGAGTGCTTAAGAAGGACAGAACTTTTTTTATGTACGCTACTACAGCAGCAAGGATCCTGATTGCAAAACATTGGAAGACACAAGATTTACCCACACTGGAGGAATGGCACACACAGTTGATGGACTACATGGAACTGGCCGAAATGACTGGCAGAATCCGAGACTTGGGAGAAGAAACAATTGAGGAGGACTGGAAAAAATTTAAAGACTATTTGGAAAAATATTATAAGTTGTATGAATGTTAAAAAACGCACCTTTTAGGAAATTCTAGCTTCAGTAATGTTAAATTAAAGAAATGGAAATTAAGGTACAAGAAGTCAGAGATAGAATAATGAAACAACTTTATTGTGTTAAAATGAAAACGTACATGATTTGGGTCATAATATATTTGAAATTGGGTAACATGATAAAATGGAAGATACAATAGGTATTGAAACAAGTTAACAAATTGCAGATGTTATGTATCACAGAGAATGCAGGGTTGGGAGGATGCGGGGAAGTCCAGTAGATTTGGAAAAAAGAACAAGAAAATTTGTAACTTTCTTTTTCTACTTTTATAATATGCTCTTTATTCTTTTTTCTGTATTTCATAAAACTAATAAAAAATATTATAAAAAAAAAATGAAACCGAAATTATTCCGACCACAATGTCTGCTTCTGATTCTGCTGGGCACTAGAGCTAGGATGATGGACAGGTACGAACAGACAAATCTTTCTAGCCTGCTTTCTCCTTGTTTCTCGTATCTTAAGGTTGTTGCTTTTTTAAATTTCTGCAACATTTTGCTATTATTATTACTATTATTGTTAGTCCTCTGAAAATTTGCCAGCATCCTGGTGCAAATTTTGAAGGATATCTTTGTTTCTGTTGTGCATTATCTCAGAAAATGTGAATTAGTTTGTGTTTAAAACCTCCATCCCTATAACTTCCCAGCAACCACTGGGGGGGGTCACACCATCACTTAGGACAGCACCCTCAAATTTCAGGTGGGTTTCCTCAAGTTCACTGATATTAGTGGACATAGTTTAAAAATGCAGTAACAGAGCAAAAGTATTACCTTGTTTTGAATAGCTGTTTGCTCATTTTCAATTTTCTGTTGAGCAAATCAGCATTTAGAAACCAATAAACAACACATCCCAGTTTGAAAAGGGAGAGAGGGACACCCAAAGCAAGATAAATGAGAAACAGAAATGTTTTATTTGATAGTTAATAACATAATTCAGAAGTTTGCATCACACTTTAACATGCTTCTGTTCCACACACACCCATAGAAAATTTGAAACAGCCTGCATTTCATTTTTAAAAGAAAAAGAAATATATTGCTGTAGTAAGTTTGCAAAACAATTGATCAGCAAATTTTAAATATGAGATTCTACCTCATTTTCCTCAGAATAGATACAACTATATACAACTTCTAAAAGTTTTTATTGATAAACCAGCCTTCTCCAAATTGTTACCCTCTAGACGTTGCTGTCCTAAAACTCCCAACCTGCCTGGCCAGTAGTCAGGAATGATGGGGACTGTAGTCCAGTGCCAGACTGTGGAAGGCTGAGATAAATTAACAGCAGTGAGAAAAGCTCATCCCAACAAATCTATATTACACACTCTCCCTGTGCTTCACAGCTGAAAATAAACGTCATCACAAACCAAATACAAAAGCAAACACAAAACATCCCCTTTCATGGGTTTCTTGGCAGTACTTCCTGCCCACCACATGGGGGTGCCCTGGGGCATGGCTTGCAGGTGGGACACCACAGCAAGGGTGCAGCTCTTCTGATGGCGGAGGCTGGTGCAGCCAGTCAGGCCTGGCATCAAAACCCACTTCAGCACAATGGCGCAGGGGCTTTGATTGCTCTGCCACCTCACTTCCTGCCTGCACCATTTCCTCCTCCTTTCTGCTACTTTCTCCACTTGGAGCCTATATTTTTGAGAGGATGCTCAGTTAAATGAAGTGGTGTCTCCTTGTCCTTTGAGACTCTCTGGCCTATTCCTGTACAACGGCTTGAGCAATTTTTCCTTACAGTCATGTAGTAGAGATAGATGGCTAGATCAGGGTTGTTTTTGCAAATGGTTATTGTTGCTGCGCTATGGCAAGATGTGCAATCTTTTCACACTTCAACTCCCTGCATTCAGTTTCCACAGCTAACTTTCCTGACATCTCTGTCCTTCATCCAGAAGACTGGGGCTGATTCAAGATAAATTGTTGCTCACTATTAATTAACATCTGAACGGCAGGGTTTCTGTTGAGGCAGGTGATTAGCTGTAGGAGGAGCTTATCAGAGCTTGCAGGGCAGCAGCTGAAGAAGGAGCAAAAAGGGTTCGCAAATGGTGTAAACAGGAACGGTTTGGATTCTTAGATCACGGACTGCAGTTTCTTGAAGATGAACTTCTGGCAAGCGATGGGCTGCACCTCACAACGGTTGGGAGGAATGTTTTTGCCAAAAATCTCAGAAACCTCATCAGGAGGGCTTTAAACTGACTAATGTGGGGGAGGAAGACAGTGCTCCTGAAGGTAGGAGTCTATCAATTGATGAAGATGATCATCCAAGTGTCATAGACCAAATGCAGCAAACAGCACACAGATCTAGTGGTGGGAGGAAAAAATCCTTAAATAATAGACACGGGGGAATGATTAATGGACTTCAATGTCTGTACACTAATGCGCAAAGCATGGGAAATAAACAAGATGAGCTTGAGCTCTTGGTACAGCAAACTAAATATGACATAATAGGCATCACTGAAACCTGGTGGGATAAGTCCCACGATTGGAATGTAATAATGGAGGGATACAATCTATTTCAGAGAAACAGACCAGACAAGAAAGGAGGAGGAGTGGCGTTATATGTCAGGGATGTGTATACCTGTGAAGAGATCCAAGATTTAGAACCGCAAAGCCAAAGTGAGAGCATTTGGGTCAAAATTAAGGGAGAGAAGAATAACAGTGACCTCATTGTGGGAACAAAAAAAAAATCCTTCCAGTAGCACCTTAAAGACCAACTAACTTAGTTCTTGGTATGAGCTTTCGTGTGCATGCACAGTTCAATCTCCCAGGACATTATATACAAGATCTCAAAGTAGCTGTTCTACTACAAAGGAATTTCAGAAATAGACTGGAAAGAGAAGCTGCTGAATTGCAACTTATTACCAAACTTAAAACCATGGAGAGACCTGGTCTGAACAAAGACATTGGATTCTTATCTCATTATACATGACAAAGCCATTTTTCACCTTCTCACTCCTTGCTTTTTCCTGCAAGACCTATTGCAGTCGTTAAGAGTCGTCAACAGGCTCATCACAGCTATCTGCCAATCACCCATTCCCACCACCCTTCTGAGTAATACCCCTCCCCACCTTCTCACTATATAGAAGGATCTGGTGACTTCTGTTTCAGTGTATCTGAAGAAGTGTGCATGCACACGAAAGCTCATACCAAGAACTAACTTAGTTGGTCTTTAAGGTGCTACTGGAAGGAATTTTTGTTTTGTTTTGACTATGGCAGACCAACACGGCTACCTATCTCATTGTGGGAGTTTACTATAGATCCCCAAGCCAAACGGAGGACATAGATGATGCCTTCCTGGAACAGATGGCCAAGCATGCAAAAGGAAGGGAGATAGTAGTAATGGGGGACTTCAATTACCCGGATATTTGTTGGATGTCAAACTCAGCCAAGAGCATAAGGTCAAACAGATTCCTCACTGGCCTTGCAGACAACTTCATTGTCCAGAAAGTGGGAGAAGCAACAAGAGGAACAGCCATTTTAGATCTGGTCCTAACCAATGTTGATGACCTGGTTAGTGGGGTAGAAGTGGAAGGATCATTAGGCGCGAGTGATCATCCTCTTCTGAAGTTTACTATACAGCGGAAAGGAGCAGCCAAGCATACTAGGACTCAATTTCTTGACTTTAAGAAAGCCGACTTCATAAAACTTAGGGAAGTGCTGGGTGAGATCCCATGGACAGTATTACTAAAAGGAAAGGGAGTTCATGATGGCTGGGAGTTTGTTAAGAGGGAGATAGTAAAAGCACAACTTCAGGCAATACCAATGAGATGGAAACATGGAAGGTGCCTAAAGAAGCCAGGGTGGCTATCTAAAGAACTTTTAACCGACTTAAGATTTTAAAAGGATGTGTACAAAAAATGGAAAAGGGGGGAAACCACCTAAGAGGAATTCAATCAAATAGCCAGCACGTGTAGACACAAAGTCAGAAAAGCAAAAGCACAGAATGAACTCAGGCTTGCTAGAGAGGTTAAAAGCAACAAAAAAGGCTTTTATGGGTATGTTCATAGCAAAAGGAAGACCAAAGAAACAGTGGGGTCACTCAGAGGAGAAGATGCTGAAATACAAACAGGAGACACAGAAAGGACTGAACTCCTCAATGCCTTCTTTGACTCAGTCTTCTCCGATAAAGAAAACAATGCCCGACCTGAAGAATTTAGAGCAAATGATTCAGCAGAGGAGACACAGCCCAGAATAACTAAGGAGATAGTAATAATAATAATAATAATAATAATAATAATAATAATAATAATAATAATTTTTTATTTATACCCCGCCCTCCCCAGCCAAGGCCGGGCTCAGAGCGGCTTACAAGCAATAATAAAGACAATATGAATGATTACAACTTAAAAACAAAAATAAAATACAACATTAAAATAATGGAACATTAAAATATTAAAATGTAGCCTCATCGCAGGAGGAGAAGGAAAAGAAAGGAAAAAAAGAGGGAGGGAATCAAATTGGCTCCAAGCCAAAGGCCAGGCGGAACAACTCTGTCTTACAGGCCCTGCGGAAAGAAATCAGATCCTGCAGGGCCCTGGTTTCATGAGGCAGAGCGTTCCACCAGGCCGGAGCCAGAGTTGAAAAGGCCCTGGCTCTGGTTGAAGCCAATCTAACTTCCTTAGGGCCTGGGACCACTAGGGTGTGTTTATTTATGGACCTTGAGTCACTCCGTGGGGCATACCGGGAGAGGCGGTCCCGTAGGTACGAGGGTCCTAGGCCGTGAAGGGCTTTAAAGGTCAAAAGCAGCACCTTAAATCTGACCCTGTACTCCACCGGGAGCCAGTGCAGCTTGAAAAGCACTGGGTGAATATGCTCCCATGGCAGAGAGCCCGTGAGGAGCCTCGCTGCAGCATTCTGTACCCGCTGGAGTTTCTGGGACAGCTTCAAGGGCAGCCCCGAGAATACTTGGCTAGTTTAGATGTATTCAAGCCTCCAGGGCCAGATGAACTGCATCCAAGAGTATTAAAAGAACTGGGAGATGTGATCTCAGAACCACTGGCAGTCATCTTTGAGAATTCCTGGAGAACAGGCAAAGTCCCGGCAGACTGGAGGAGGGCAAATGTTGTCCCTATTTTCATAAAGGGGAAAAGAGAGGACCCAAATAATTACCGCCCAGTCAGTCTGACATCAATACCAGGGAAGATTCTGGAGCAGATAATTAAGCAAACAGTCTGTGAGCACCTAGAAAGGAATGCTGTGATCACCAATAGTCAGCATGGATTTCTGAAAAATAAGTCATGTCAGACTAACCTGATCTCGTTTTTTGACAGAATTACAAGCCTGGTAGATGAAGGGAACGCAGTGGATGTAGCCTACCTTGATTTCAGCAAGGCATTTGACAAGGTGCCCCATGATATTCTTGTAAAGAAGCTGGTAAATTGCGGTCTTGACTATGCTACCACTCAGTGGATTTGTAACTGGCTGACTGACCGAACCCAAAGGGTGCTCATCAATGGTTCCTCTTCATCCTGGAGAAGAGTGACTAGTGGGGTGCCACAGGGTTCTGTCTTGGGCCCGGTCATATCAACATCTTTATCAACGACTTGGATGATGGACTCAAGGGCATCCTGATCAAATTTGCAGATGACACCAAACTGGGAGGGGTGGCTAACACCCCAGAGGCCAGGATCACACTTCAAAACGACCTTGACAGATTAGAGAACTGGGCCAAAACAAACAAGATGAATTTTAACAGGGAGAAATGTAAAGTATTGCACTTGGGCAAAAAAAATGAGAGGCACAAATACAAGATGGGGGACACCTGGCTTGAGAGCACTACATGTGAAAAGGATCTAGGAGTCTTGGTTGACCACAAACTTGACATGAGCCAACAGTGTGACGCGGCAGCTAAAAAGCCAATGCAATTCTGGGCTGCATCAATAGGAGTATAGAATCTAGATCAAGGGAAGTAATAGTGCCACTGCATTCTGCTCTGGTCAGACCTCACCTGGAGTACTGTGTCCAGTTCTAGGCACCACAGTTCAAGAAGGACACTGACAAAGTGGAACGTGTCCAGAGGAGGGCAACCAAAATGGTCAAAGGCCTGGAAACAATGCCTTATGAGCAACGGCTAAGGGAGCTGGGCATGTTTAGCCTGGAGAATAGCATTGTTTTTTCCCTGACCGTGCAGCTCCCAAACCACACATATAGACCATAAGTTAATACACTCTCCACAGTACAATGGTAGAATGCCACCAACAGGTCCTTTGAGAGATTGTTTTTCCGGAGGATTCTCAGAAAATATAACCTCTGCTGTGCTCTCTTCACCAGGTCTTTGCTGTTCTCTCCCCAGGTTAGGTCGTCTCTCAACTCCATTCCCAGTAAACGCAACACTGAGACCTGTTCCACGCACTTCCCCTCAATAAGAAGTGGCTGAATATTCAATTTACATTTCCTAAAGTCCACAATAATATTTTTTGTTTTCTTTAAGTTAAGGAGTAAGTTGTTTTTCCTGCACCACTCCCCCAACTGCTCAACTTCCTTCCTATAGGCCGCCTCCCCCTCTCCAGCCGTGATTAAACTAACCACCGTTGTATCATCAGGAATAGTTTGCCTCAGTCTGAGCTCTTTTGGACCTTTTGGACTCTTTTGGACTCTTTTGCTTTATGCTTTTTGGATGCTGTGGGTTCACTTTCCCTACAGCCTATTGGTCTCAACTTGAATGTCACAATTATTTTCTATGCCCCCCCCCCCGCACCCCATTCCTGAGTTAGCATGTGGTACTCAAGAGCACCACTTATTTGAATTCCGATCCTGAGGTGAAACTGGCTCAAAATTCAGCTACTTCAATTTGACTTGGTTATGAATTAAGCTACAAAAGTGCTGGTGGCTAGATTAGGGCAACTTGGCTATTATTGGCTCCATGGATTTTATAAACCATGAAGTAAAAAATCTGTCACAGTTGACAGTTTCATTCCTGGTGTCTCCACATGATAAGTGCTTGGCCTATGAGGTGATGTTTCCTCCACTACCACTTCTACTTAGAAGTCTTGAGCCAGAAGAGAGCCTGCAGTGACGTCATTGGGAATTTTTGAATCATACACCAGCCTTCTTCAACCTGATGCCCTCCAGGTTTTGTTGGCCTCCAGCTCCCATCAACCCCGCCCAGAATGGCCAGTGATCAAGGATGTTGTGAGTTGTAGTCCAAAACAAGTGAATGACTACAAGCTCCCCATCACTGCGTTTGATTCTCTACTGAGGGCTTATTATATAATCAACCATTTTAATTGGTTACAAGTTCCTTAGACTTTACTACTTCAGGCTGCTGGGGTGGCATGTCTGAATGGTCCTCTGATCTTTGAAATCTCCTGACTGTTAGGTCTTCAAATGGTTTCTTCTTCTTCCTTTTGTCCAATGTGGCACCAGATCTGCTGAAGATGCTGTGCAGCCCAGCTTCATGCATATTCATTGAACCGTGTGTGTGTGTGTGTGTGTGTGTGTGTGTGAGAGAGAGAGAGAGAGAGAGAGAGAGAGAGTTAGTTTGTGGGGTCTGTCTGCATGATCCCCTGAATCCCTTCCCATTTGTGGGGTCCTGTACCTAGTAAGGGTTAAAAGTGGGTGGAAGAACCTTGTAAGTTAATGGCCATAGCTCAAAGGCATGAACTTGCACCCCACATTTTTTTTGGGGGGGGGTGCATCACGTGACACATCACGTCCACCCCAGTGGGAGGTGCAGCAAAGAGAAGGAGGTGGAGCGCAGAGTCAGTGGCGCAGTCCACCTCCTCCTCCCTGCCAGATGTTGCACGGGCAGGAGAAGACTAAGTGGCAGAGCATGGCGCCGGGCTCTGCCACTCCGCCTCCTTCTCCCCATGGCATGCACCAGGGAGGGCAGGATGCATGGAGGGCAACCTTGCCCTTGCTCTTCCCATTCCCCTCCCGGCTCCTGGGTGGAGCCTCTCAGCCCTATACCTGACCTCGGTGCCAACCTAAGCTCCATTATGGTCTAGGTCTAGGCAATGACTATTGGCCCAGGCTGATCAGCATCCAAAAACAATGAGCCGGATTGCAAGGGCTACAACTAAATGATGATGGTAAAATATAGTTATTTAGAGTGCAATTTAATTTCTCAAGTTTCAAGTTTTATTGTGGCTAATGCCAGTGACACTAAACACCACAAGATCAAACAAAAAGAAATCAACAACAACATCAGGAAAAAAAAGATTACACAAGGGAACTTCACAGTGTGCCATTCAACAGAAGAGAGAAATTTGGACTTCCGGCTTCCGGTATGATGGCGACCAGCACTCTACTAATGTGAGCCCGTTGATTTTAGCTTTTTATTTTCTCTTACTCCTTTTAAAGACTATTTTAATGAACACTGAGCTCAGATAAATTTAAGCACCTCACCGCATTCTATCCCACGCTTTGTATTCCTGACTCTTCTTGGAAGTTTAAAGCTGAATTGACTATCTTATCACATTGCGAAGAGTTTACAGGAAGATTCATGGGCTGTTCCCACCACAAGTTTGGAGGCACAGACGGAGCATAATTTAGTGTTATGCCAATAACCTTTGGCACACTACTCCCCCTTGAATAGGATACTTTCAAGGAAAATACTCCCTCGACTCTTTGAAAAACCTAGGGAAGATAGAAGAGGGAGGTAAAGGGAGAGATGACTCAGCAATTAGACAGCCCTGCTGATGCGAGGAGGGGGGTTGGAAAACGCTGCAGAGAATCTGAAGACTTAGAGGAAATGGCATGTTTGCCCCTCACCAAGCAAACCAAAATCAGCGAATTCTTTTATGGAAAAACAAAGGATACTTTTAATATTCCGACCTCGAATAGCTTCTCTCCATTAGCAGAGATAATAGATAAGGAAACTACACCGAAGGAACTATCCGCTAAACAACCCACTAACCCCACTAACCCACTAACCCCTTAAACAACACCATCACGAGACCAAAAGGTCCCAAAAAGGTTCCAACTATGCCCATTCAGGCGGAAGACTGCATCAGAGAACAAGAAAACCATCTCTCTGAATTACTACTTGAACACTCTACCACGTTAGACCTAGTGGCTAAAACCGTGGACTATATCTTTAAACACATAGTTGGACAGAGACCCCCATGCCCCTCCTATCAAAGGCTACTCATCTAGAGAATTTGATGGAGCAGGAGTTACTTGTTTCCTTCTCCCATCTGCCAAAAGCCGAACAAACAGAGATAACGGACAGACTAGATGAGTTATTACTCTATCTCCGCAACTCTGAAGACCTAGCGCCCACAAAAGAGGCAAATACTCCACCTAACTTGGAGATAAAGGGAGAGATGGGATATGAATCTCCTCAGGTCACATCAGAACACACACCCCTACTCTGCCCAATTGAAACCCATGCCGAAATCTCTGTGGCGCCCCTAATCACATTACCGGAGACTTCACCATCCAATGGATGCATCTTCCACGACCCCGGGAATGCCCTAGATGCTATTGAAGAGAATTTAATTTCCTAAAAAGAAAAAGTTCCCAACAAGAAAAGCGTGAGTATTCACACTAGAAAAGGACACCATGAAATATTGATGCTACACTGGAATTGCTGTTTGCAGCCCAGTATCAAAACAATTGATATTCAGAACAATGCAAATTAAGAATGAATAACACAACTCACAACATTCTCTGATAAGATCCATGGCATAATCTATGCAGTACACAGGGGAATACATATATTTTATTTACATTTGCAGCCACATGAGCTGATATACAATAGAAAACCAATTTCCCAATAAGCAGATTGCCACAAATCTGTTATTACACCATCCGTCATCAAAGAATTTCATATTTAAAATTTGTCAGAGACCTAAATCTGTTCTGCTCCGTTTCAGTTACACAAATGAGCTTTCAAATGAACATGCCATCAACAATGGGAAAGAATAAAAGAAAATGAAGCAAAACACTTTTATTTTAAAGTCAGCTTTTTTAAACTCTAACATATAACTCTATATAAATTATATGAAGGATACCTATTAGAGGAAATTGGATTCATTTGTGTGGCTCTCAGCAAATAGCAACTACCAAATGGGAGTCAGGGGGCACAAATCAAAATAAAATATTTAGCAGCAAATCTCCTGACCATTTCCCTTCTGAGCTGGGGTTGCTAATGTCTAGTTCCAATGCTTACATTGAGGAGAAGCCTTGTTTTTTATTTTTTTAAATTGCATTTATATTCCACCCTTTTCTCCAAGGATCTCAAGGTGACTGTACAGGGTTCTCCCCCTCCCCACTTAATCCCCACAACAACCCTGTCAGGTAGGTTAGGCCGTGAGACAGCCAATGTCTGGCTGAATGGGGACCCTGGTCTCCCAGGTCCTAGTCCAGTACAGTGGTACCTCGGGTTAAGTACTTAATTTGTTCTGGAGGTCTGTTCTTAATCTGAAACTGTTCTTAACCTGAAGCACCACTTTAGCTAATGGGGCCTCCCGCTGCTGCCACGCCGCCGGAGCACAATTTCTGTTCTCATCCTGAAGCAAAGTTCTTAACCCGAGGTACTATTTCTGGGTTAGCAGAGTCTGTAACCTGAAGCGTATGTAACCCGAGGTACCACTGTACTCTAACCACTACATCAAACTAACCCAACCTAGTGCCTTTCAGATCTTTTGGGCTGCAACATGTGTTGACTGGGGCTGGTGGAAGCTGAAGTGTCTTATGCTGACGAGATCCCGCCAGGCCCGCATCGGTCCCAGGCAGAGATTGGACAGGCCCCCTGGCTTCTGGCGTTCAGGAAGACCTTTTTACCCAGACAGGCCCAGGGCCAGATTAAGATGAAGAGAGGCCCACGGCTACTCCACTTGTGAGGCCCCTCCCAATCCCTCACCCTCACGACTAAAAGAAAATGAAAGAGTGTTATACACAAAATTGAGTGAAGCCAAGGATGATGACAGGTATTTAAAATTCTGCAATTCTCAATTTCTCCTCTAAAGGACATAAGATGTTATTGTTAAACACCATGGTGATTTTTAAAAATGCATAAAATTAACACTGAAAAACTGAACTTCGTAACCCTTTTGTGGAATAAGCATTATTGTTTAGGAAAATGAAGTGTAGTGTTATTCTTAAAAAAACAACACCTTGAGTTTACAAATTATATTGCCTGGGAAGTGTAAATAATATGATCAAGATTACCTGACAGTGTGGCACTTAGAGAATTTACTTTATGTTGTCATTAAAAAGTCAGTATTAAAATTCATATTAAGAAGTAAACTACAACCATCAAATACAGTAAGGCTAAAATGGCCCCTCCCCCAGCCTTCCTCATAGCAAAATCACCCAAAATTTCATCAAAACTTGTTTGTCTAAGTTTGTCACCTTCAATGTACAGAATGCTCAGTGTGGACATTGTGGCCCTTAATTCATTTTTAATTCTTTTGAGTCTTGAAAAACTCTTCTCTCCTGAGCAGTTAGTGACCATAAGGCTAAGATATAGCCGCAAGATTGCTTCCACATTAGGAAAGGCCATCTGATTTTTTTTCCTTGTACTGTCATACCTTGGGTTAAATACCCATTTTCAGGTTGAGCGTTTTCAGGTTGCGTTCTGCGGTGGCGAACTCTTTGTCATCTTTTCCAAAGACAACTCCTTGCTTGATTTTCTTAAAAGGCATCTGTGATCTCCAGTTTTGATAAATATATAATATTGTTACAATAAACCTACTTAATATAAGCCAGTGGAACTAAAACATTCAGCCACTCCAAAACTCTAGCTGAGATTTCTGCATTACAGGGTGTTGGATTAGATGACCCTTGGGTCCCTTCTAACTCTACAATTCTATGAATCACACTAAATGATGTTTTCAGATAGTTTTCAAATGAGGTTCCACTACAGACAACATCTTCAACCTTGGGGTCTCAGAGGTTGTTGGAATAGCCACTGGCTAAGCTGACTGGGGCTGATGGAAGAGGACTGATTAGTCACCTAATCTTGAGGACATCAGGGCACATGTGACCAAAGCAAGATGTTGCAAGACTTGCCCAATTGTGAAGCAGCAATATATTCGGATTGCCTCTTTGGATTGATCCAATGCTTGAAATAAACTTGTTTAGTTTAATGAAGTTCACTGAAATAGTTCCAAAATCCCATAAATTCCTATAATTTCAGGATGAACCAAACATAAATTAAGTTGGTTTTGGAAGAATGTTGAACTGATTCATCTTCAATTTCATTCTCTCTCTCTCCTTTACAAAAACATTTTATACTTTTTGGGGCCTTGAAGCATAAATATAATAACTGCTGAAGAGAATAAATTAATCAATGCACATTCCACAGTGTGTGTTTTGAAGGTTCCTTAGCCTTCTTAAGTCTATTTATACTTCAGCACAGGAGCTTCTAACATTATAAAGGCTGACATTTCTTTTGTCAAGGATCATTTGAAGGAACTTGAACCATGAACTGAACTAGATCATTTTGCAATGGGACAAAAGTGAACTGGAATTTGTTCATTTGCTGACATGTTGAATTTGAATCAGTTCCTTTTCAAAAGGAACATTCTGGGTTAGTCCAAAGTAGCCCCATTCTGATATTACTTTTGTCTTTCTCCCTTTTTAGGAAGGTGTGCATGGGGTTAAAATACGCAGGGAATTGCGAAGCAGCAGTGAGGAAGATGTCCTGACAAGGTGGATGTATTGGGCTGTGCAATGCTCTCCCAAGAGAAATAGACCAAAATAATGTTGCTTGTAGCATTTTTAAAAGGCCAATGGAATAAGGCAATCCTGTAGAGCCAGGAAAAGCAGAGCAAATGTATATTAATGCTTTCATGGTGTTTAGCATTCTTTTAAAAATCTGAGTAACATGCACACCATTTACAACATTGTGTCAAGCAGAGTAACATCTAAATAAGCTTAGCTCAATGTAATGCCCATGAGCAGGCTTTCAAATTGTACATTTCTGTTTCTGCTTAAAAGTGTACTAAAGGTTCTTATATGGTAGGCAAGGAAATCAGGTATTGTAATGCACAAATCACTGTCTTCAATGATAGCTTCCGCCTGAACCCTACGGAGCCTTTTATTCTCTACCCACAATGTTCAGGGCTGTATATTTTTAGCAGAGCTCTCTTTAGCAGACAGGGAAGTTGGAAAGGCATTAGTCATATATTTGGGGAGGAAAATGTTTTATCTGGTAAGCTGCTTTGGGAAGGCCTTAGTCCTTAAAGGCAGTGTAAAAATATTTTAAACAAATACACAGCATTCACTCTGAGATCCAGCAAACTTGGATTTCCGTATCCAGGTTACATTCAGTTTCAAGATGCCAGAAGCTACAGAAATTCCCTCCTCATCCCAATGTTCAGTGTTTCCACCAAAGAGACCTACTTTCTCCCACAGGAAACAACCTGAAGAAAAGATCAGCAGGAAAATTCACTTGCAAGTTGTGAATATGGTACTTGCAGTCAGCAAACTTGCAAGCTGGAAAATCACAGACCGTGAACATTTAAATTTAGGAGCTCACATACTTTCTCAGCCCCCAGGAAGATAAATTACTTGAGCTGGTAATCCAATCTGAAAACATTTTTCTCTGGATATAAATTGAACCATGGAGAGGTTTTTGTTTACAAGATCCATTCTGAAAATGGCAGGTCATTTCATTTAGCATGCAAGGCCTCTGCTATGGTTCACAGCAAATTATAACTAATATTTGAGAGATTGAGAAAGAGCAAAGTATCAAAAGGACACCTCCAG
Source organism: Podarcis gaigeae (assembly GCF_964106915.1). Taxonomy (NCBI): domain Eukaryota; kingdom Metazoa; phylum Chordata; class Lepidosauria; order Squamata; family Lacertidae; genus Podarcis; species Podarcis gaigeae. The sequence goes on from NC_139690.1 coordinate 1,657,354, forward strand.
GCAGTAAGGAATTCAAACTCCAGGAAAGAATAGATGAGATCTCATCCTTTTGTGCATCTGTTTGACTTCTCATAGATCAAGCAGCTCTGTCTGAATTCTACACTTCCAGCATATCATCATTTTTACCGGGGCGGAACTAAGCCTTATTTCACCAGGTTACAGGCTGGGAGCCTCAATGGCACTCCAATGGAGGTTTCCCCCGGGGCAAAAAAAAACAACAACCTTTATAGCGCCCCCGCCTCCAGTACCTATGGCTCTGTTTTTGTTTTTTACAGTTTGGCTGTCAAACAGCAAAAACTTGATGGTGCTGGAGAATATGATACCGTCATCCTGAATCCACTCCCATCTCTCATTAGGCTTGAAAAGTGTTATTGGAAATATTCCCTTACTCTCTCCACTTTTCTGACTTCGAAAGTTACCCTGAGCAGGAACCAGTGGGAAAATAACAGCTTTGTATGTCTTCTGAAATAATAACAGGAAGGTGCCTTGCCTAACCTCCACCAGGAGCTCATCTCTCAACTGCTGGCTCAAGCTGGAGCAAAAAATGTATTTGCATAGGGATTTCATGTGGTCTGATTATTGACTTAGGTATGATTGCCCCATGATGTGGGTCATCTCCTCTCGGTGAAAGCATTTTGTGCATGCCCTGTGGTGTTTAATTAATGAACACAAGTACATAAGAGGAGCCTGCTGGATCAGGCCAATGGCCCATCTAGCCCAGCATCTCATTCTCACAGTGGCCAAGCAGATCCTTCTAGAAAACACATAAGCAGGACCCAAGCGCAAGAGCACTCCCCCAACGTATGCTTTCCAGCAACTTCTATTCAGAAGCATTGCTGCCTTTGACTAAATGGACAGAACTGACGTGCCTGCTATGAGCAGGCCAAGGGGGTGAACAACCAGGGTGTGAATGCTGAATGCAAATGACTAAGGGGTGTCCACATGGCAAATCCATGCCATGCCTGTGTTTGTGGGCAACAACCAAGGTTTAATTGACTCCGGACTACACTCATGACTTCTATCCCATCCAGATTTTGAGCTGCAATCTGGCAGATGCATTATCTCGCCATCCACTGGCACATCTGTGTAGTAGATCAATAGTTGACATTTTTTGACAGCAGACAGGACCTAATTAGAAAAGTTCATTGCTAAAGCAATGCTGTGATTCTTCAAAGCCTCTACAACGTGCCATGCTATGCACAGGAAATAATTAATAACAAGCACTGTGGTTTCAATGTACCTTAGACAAGCCCACAAGCAGGACCTGGAGGTAACAGTCTTCTTCTGTTCATGATCCCCAGCAACTTGCAGTTCAGAAGCATACTGCCTCTGCAGCAGAGATGCTAACTAGCTTCCCATCAGGTAAGTCACTGTTGCTTACTGGGAACAAGAAAGGGAGGGGTGAGGTGAGGTGAGGCAGTGAGGTCAGCACAGTGCAAACAGACAGGCAGAGCCAATCTGGTGATTCCCCCCACTCCTTGTAACTTTGCACTGAGCTGACCACCATGTCAGCTGACTGAGATGGAAATGAGGAAGAGTAAAAAAAAAGTATTGAGCTGCTCAGCTGATGTAAAGGTAAAGGTAAAGGTACCCCTGCCCGTACGGGCCAGTCGTGTCCGAATCTGGGGTTGCGCACCCATCTCGCTTAAGAGGCCGGGGGCCAGCGCTGTCCGAAGACACTTCTGAGTCACATGGCCAGCGTGGCAAGCTGCATCTGGCGAGCCAGCGCAGCACACGGAAACACCGTTTACCTTCCTGCTAGTAAGCGGTCCCTATTTATCTACTTGCACCCAGGGGTGCTTTCGAACTGCTAGGTTGGCAAGCGCTGGGACCGAGCAACAGGAGTGCACCCCGCCACGGGGATTCGAACCGCCGACCTGACGATCGGCAAGTCCTAGGCACTGAGGTTTTACCCACAGCGCCACCTGCGTCCCTTCAGCTGATGTACTTTCCTGCAATTGCTCCCTCCCTGCCTAGATCGCCTTTGGGGCCTGGATCCTTTAATTAGTTAATTATGTTTCTTTCACTTATTGTTGTCTAGAGGTTAGCTATTTGTTGAGCAGACACAGTCTGGCAACCCATTTCCCATTGCTTATACTTAGGAGGACTTTCAAGGCCAGTGGCCACCTGCCTTATCTATTCAGATTAGCCTCAGTCATGGAAGTGCTCATGGCTGCCTGGGGAAGATCTCAGAGCTGCTTCTATTGCCCAGTGACCAGGCAGCTCTTGGCAGAACTCTTGGGTCAGCCACCTCTTGGAGGAGCACATCATCTCTGGGGAAACATATGTTTACTCAGAATCACATGCAGCATCAATGTGTTATCTTTTCTCCCCTTTAGGTCTGGTTATTGCTCACAGACACAGTAAAAGACTGACCCACCTGCCAGTAAGCTCCATTGCACCTAGTGAGTTTCTTCAGCCTCCTTGCTCACTGTAAAGGTGCAGTCCAGGTAAAGAGGCTATGACTGCCAAAATACAACATAATGTTGACAATGCAGTTGCAATGTAAGAAGAAGAAAGGCAGTGAGAAGAGCTGATTTTAACACTTCATCATTTCTTCCTCCCTGCCCCCGTGCCCCCCAGCACACTAACTGGAGAGAGACCCTTGGGTGAGATTCTAGCGCTGGACTGAAAGCTAGAGCTGTCAGTGAGAAAGGTCCCCTGCCTCTCCCCACCCTGGCTTTCTCCTTATATGGTGATGTTTCACATTTTAGCAGTACTTTGGCGAAAGGCTGTCTGGGTTTCTTAGAGAGCTTTCAGTTCTGGGTCAGTGAAAATCAGTGCAGATTGATTCAAGCTGTTTCAGAGTGATTTGGAGCTACCTCAGCCTGCTTTGGACCAGGTCCAAACCAGCCCAATTTGGTTTAGAATTCAGGATTCATCGAAAGGGGTTGTACAACTGTATTAACTCCCATCTTGGCTACAGAGTTCTTTGATTCACACCAGGGCAGCTGAAAAAGGTGAAAGCTGAATCATTTTGACTTCAGACCTTGATGAAAGGTATGGGGTAGGAGAACTAAAGGCAGATGAACTGCTCTTACTTATGTCTTGATGGGCTTGCTCCAAAAGGATACAAGAAAGGGACACAGATACTTTCTGCCCTGCAACTCACGGTCCCTTCCAATAGAAAAGAAATTGCATCTGCTCAAAGCCAGCATAGTCCCCTTGGCTTTCAGAGGGGGTGTCTCAGGGAAATGGGAAACTTTGAATCCTGTGGCTGCACAGAATCTCCCAGTATGCCCCAACATGCCCACCTCAGAATACCTCTTATTTGCCTTCTCTGATGTCAGAAGGGCACGGGCTGTGGACCTTTCTGCAGCCCCACAAAGGAGCCCGACAAAGTCAGCTTTCCAAGGCTGGAGCTCTCAGATTAACACCATACATTTAAAGCACATGCAATACACATTTAAAGCACAAAAACATATGCAAAGAATCATGGGAATTGTAGTTTCCAACTCAAAGAGCTACGATTTCCAGCACCTACATTTCCCTGGATTCTTGGGGACATGTGCATTGAACGAACTTCCTGGCACTGCTCTACCTCTCCATCTTTGTTGAGGGATATCCAAAGCATCCTATGGCCTCTGGAACATAGGCTGCCAGTGATCAAAGGACTGCAGTCAAAATATCCCTGTTACGTCAGTCACTGTAAAAAGGGGGGGGGGTGGCACAATATCTTTCTGCCTCCATATCTCAGATTTATCTATTGCTCTATCACCATACTCCCAAAGCAGTTAACCATAAAACCATAAAATAATACTATAAAGCTATCATAACATGGCACTTATAACTAAGGGAAGATTTAAAACGACAATTTTCCAGTTAAAGAAAAACAAAATGCGGCAGCAATTTCTTAAGACCAATTAGGATTCAGCAAGGCAAGAGCCGTGTCTTTCGGGCCCCTGGAGCCAGAGAGGGAGCTGGGAAGGCAGGCCTTTCTGTGAATGGAATCCAGCAAGTGAGCCTTTCCAGGGACTCTGTTCCCATCCATGCTACCCATATAAAGCACTCTGAGGCTTCTTTTAACAGCCATGGCTTCTCACCAAAGAATCCTGGGAACTGTAATTTGCCAAGGATGCCGAGTACTGTCAGAAGCGCCTTAACAAGCGCTACAGTTCCCAATATTCCTTGGAGGAAGCCACGACTGTCAAAGTGATGGGCAGGGTATAAATAATAAATTATTATTATTATTCATGTCAATCCCTTGAGTCAGTTTGCCACTCAATATATGTGCCATTTAGTTAGTCAACTTCAATCTCTAATTTGGAATACCGAGTGGCAAAATGTGTGTAGTTTCAATCTCTAACGCGCTTTAGATCAGGAGTTTTGCCTTTGGCTTCCATATATATATATATAAAGAAGAAAAGGCACACTAGCCTGGGAACTTCCTCTCTGCCCAGAACATTGGAGGCTAGACACCACACCCCCTCTACAGTATTTATAGGAACTCAAACATTGAGATCCCGCTCTGTTCCAGTAACAAGAAGCCGAAAGCACCAGCCTGAAGATGACGAGTGAGACCTCGTCGAAACGTCGCCTAGACACCCCAACTTTTACACGGGAAGACACCCGAGGACACCAAAACCTGCATTCCTGTACCCGTGAAAATCTACGAAAGCAAATATATATATATATATATATATATATATATATGCCTGTACAGACAATCTTGGATCAGTACATGGTCCAGAAGGCAAATAAGATTCCCATGCATTTGACTGCACTCTTCCCAATGTAAAGTTACAAGAGAACTCTCACATGATGCACTGCTATCCCCCTGTTATCAAAATGAACATGAGGATGCCTGAGACTAAATGAGAACTCTTTGGGAAGCAATGCAAATTAATCCAATAATGCAAAACCAGTTTGGTGTATATGCAAATAAATTGGCTATTCTGTTGGAAATTGGTTTCTCAGGATTGAGCTGCAGCAAACTCTCCATATCAAATCAGGTTTTAATTAGCAGCTTTCAAGGTTAAGAGATTACTGACAGCTGGTTTCTTGTGCCCGTCCTGGAAAGATTCCACCCCCCCACCACCACCACCGAAAGGACTTTCATAGCTGCTTCCCATAACACTTTCTAAGTTTGTTCTGGATTTTAATTTAAATATGAGGAGGGAAACTCTTAAAGATCTTCCCTGTTGCTCTGCCAATTCCAAAGTCTTTCAGTAATGAGGCATTAGGCGTGTGATCCTTCATTAGTGGGCCTCTAATTAACGAGGAGGCCAAGTGTGTCAGAAAGATAGCATTTAGTCCTATCTCTGCTCATGAGAAAGTGTGATTTGATTAAAGCAGAGGCAGAGAAGCAGTGGCCATCTGGACGTTGGTGGACTCCAATTCCCATAATCCCTGACCATTAACCATACTGGCTGGGGCTGATGGGAGCTGGAGGGCAGGCTTCACAATCCTGGGTTAATCGATTACAATTTTTCTAAATTGCACTTCTTTAAGTTCTCACTGCTGCAAACTTAATCCAAGGAGGTCACAGGAGAATCTTTGTATCTCAGACTTTAATACTATGCACTATGCAGTTCTCACTACAAGCTCAGCACTGCCACATGGCAAAGTTGGGTAAATTCCAGTGTCAGGGCTGGATTCAGATGCCGGTCAGCACAAAGAAGTAGAGACAATTAACTTTTATTCAAGGCAACAACATACATGCAGCAACACTTCCCTGTGGGTAACACGGTACATCTAGAGATTGTAAATAATGTGAAGGAGATTATGCGTTGAAATATTTTAGTTGATATTTTAGATTGTAAAATGCTATTTTATCTATTGATTTGTTTTACCTTGTGGGCTTATAGCCGAATAAAGTATTATCTATCCCTGTGGGTCTTGCCCTATGGAGCAGTTGCCAGGACTGACAGTCCCTACCTTCTGCCCCCTCCACAGTGTGGGATGTAATCCACTGGTGCAGTCAAATGCAACATTCCTTATTTCCCTAGAGTGGGCACAAGCAGGGGGACATCCAGTCAGGGTAACTTCCTATTCCTCTGGTCTGGAGCATCCTCCCCCTGCATGTGACCTGGGAGATGGGCGTGGCTCTGGCTGACTCCACAGAAGAGCTGAGTCACGCAGCCATTTTCTCAGTCTGGTTTTGTCTTTCTGTTGTCTTGCTTCTCTCTTTTGCTGCCATGCTGGTCTCCTGCAGCCATTTTGTTCTCTTAACGTAATTTTGCTGTCTGCTGGCTCTCAACCAGCAGCACATGAGTTCAGTCTCCATATGAGATGAACTCACACTTTCTTTGTGTAACTATTAAGAAAAGTCTGCCTTTCAGGGATCAAATCATGAACTGAAATGGGACTAAACTTTTTGTTACTTTACTGAGAAAGACTCCTGTGTCAGGGGGCCCGCTAGGGGCGCATTGGAAGATGGCCAACAATACCATCTCTCCGTCTCACACGAGGTAATTAAGAGGCTGATATGGGAGTATGCAGCCTCCCTTGTTACCCCAAGGGAATGAGGAACACTGCCTCGCCTGCGGTTGCCATAAATCACCCCCTGATTCGAAAGAAGGGGGTGAGGGCACTAGGCGCACAGCCCTTGTGTGGGAAGGCTATCCCTGACGCTGTCTCTGATCGTGCGGCCTGGTTGCAGGAGCTCAAAATAAACAATTAGAGAGAAGCAAATGCACATATTTCGAGTGAAGATCGGGAGATAAGACTGCTAATTGAAGTGATCTCTGTGAAGTGGAGCGATGGGCTGGATTCAACACTAAATCAAGAAGAAGATATATCAAAGGACCTGTATGTTGGAATGGGACTGAAAAGAGGGGGGGGGGACTTTTCTTTTTTATCTTATCTGAGTACCTAACAATCCTCCCCCCAAGAAGAATCATTGCAATTACTGATTACAAGCAGGAAGATTAAGAACTGTGTGGAAATAAATTACTAATTAAAGACATGGCTTGTGGGAATATTTGGAAAGGAACGAAAAGTCTCTGTGACGCAGTTATAAAAAGAGACTTGTTACGGCAGGCCTGGCTACAGGATGATCGAGGGGGAGGGGGACAATGGCTTGTTATTATATCGGACTGTGTGTTTGACCTGGCAGGCCCCCCTGAGATGATTGAGGAGAGACTGGCAGGCCTGTGGGAATTAATGGACAGACTTTGGGAATGTTTTGTACGGAGGTGCAGAAATGGCGTCTGTCTGTCTTGATATGGGCTCTTGGAGGAGTGCAAAATCCACACAGGATAAAATAACATTTGTTTTCAACCTGCTTGGGGATACTACCAGAGGTCACAAAGAAAGGAATATATGACAACAATAAGAAGATGAGGAAAATAACAAAGATTGAACAGAACTGTGAATACTATTTGGACAGAACTGTGAAGATCAAAGCAGCAGCAAGAGAGATGTTTGGATCCCTTTCTGAGCTCAAAGCATGGGTACCCCCAACAAAAATTTAAAAATTTGGCTGCATAATTTGGAATTAATGTGATGTGATTTGATTGGCTTCTTAATAAAAATTATATTTTTTTAAAAAGAGAAAGACTTATGTGTTTTTATTTATTTAAGAGGGATAAAAGAGGACACCAGGAATAATCTATCTGGGCAAGCCAGATTGGATTACTTAACTAAGGAGATTCAAATGAATCTGCAAACTAGCTTCCTGCTATACTGAGGGGAATCTGCTCTGCTACATCACTCACTAGTGAAGGAAGGATAATACTTTTTCAATATATCCTTTCCTACTATCCTTAACATTCCCACATACAGATCCTCCTCTGCTGGATGTTTCCCAAGTAGTCTCAAACTGCACTTGCACACCACTGTTCTGCTATTTCATTGCTCTACGTGCCCTTGGAGACAAGTGGAGAAGGGAGCGTGTTGCAGTAGAAGAGGCAGACCCCCTGTATTCTTCTGCAGCCTCTGCCCCCTCTCCTCTGCTTCAGCCTCAGAGTCTGAACTGCTCCCTGTCACAGGCTCTCCCTGCTCACTAAAGCCTGTTGCCCCTTCAGCCTCCAACCACTCCTCTCCCTCTGACCTCTCCTCAGTGTCCCACCACCAATCCCCAGGCTCTGAGCCTTCCTCCTCTGGGGTTTCCCTGGCTGGTGCCTCCCAGCACTCCTTGTCATCCAGCCAGTCCCTGATAGCTGGAAACCCCTAAGCACCCACAGTTGCAGCCACCACTTTTATTTTACTGAAATGCAAAGCACCAGCCCATGGCTGGGGATGTGATGGGTGCCACACAGCTTCAGCCCCACAGCGACACATCACAGTGGCCCAGGGAAGAATGGGTTCAGGATGGCACCTTTGCAAGTCCCCAAATCCTCTGAATCTGTCACTGCTTACCATAACTGATGTTTCAATGACTGTTGTCCTCAGTGTTAGATCTCTGCCTGTGTTGACAGGACTTCTTCCCTCTTTGCACACATATGTTGCCTCCTACAAAACCTAATCATTACAAAACTTAGCCTCTGAGAGTGCCACCTGCCACTCCTCAAGACGCAGGCCTACCTAGGTGCCCCCCCCCCCGAGGCTGCTGCCGGAAGTTCTATGGCTCACCTGCCCTCATGCTTGGCTTCTCACTAGACCCCTCTAACAGGGTAGTCTACAATCGCACCTGTTTGGGTTAGGGGTGATGCACCACTTCTCCCTGGTGAAGGAGCTAGCGGGCTCTCCCACCCTCCTATGTGGCCTGCTGGGGGGATTCCCTAAATGCCAGCGACACTTTAGGAAGGACTTTTGCTCTGTGGAGCGGAGGGCTGGCCATGACGGGCCACAACTGCCACCCACCCAGAGACTGGGTAAGTGGCCATTCTTCTCTGGATAGGACAATTGACACCCATCTTTGTGTGGGCTCCAAGTATTTATGCATTGTGGGCTCAAGGCCCCAGTGCACACACCGCCAAAATTTTTGCTGTGTGCCTATGGGTCTAAACCAGACCAAATCTTGGTACTCCACATTATTTTCAAACTGGATATCTCTACTCAGATGTAGGGACATCACCCAGTACACCAGCAGCTTCCAGAACATATTTCCATAGACTCAGTGGCGCCAGACATACCAATAGTACACATGTATTCTGCAGGTATTGTCTGGAGAGTATGTGTTGGTCTTTGCTCTACATCCATATTTTCTCCAAAACAGATTTTACAAGTGCAAAGAAGCAAAAATGATGCCAGATAATGTGTCCATGCATTTTACAGGTAACGTGAGAGCTTTCTTGACTTCTGCTGCCTTGGTTGAAATCATATCGAGGTCACTTTCCTCATGCAGCATTTGTAGAAAAGTTGATTTCTGAGTGACATGCAGGCAGTGCAATATAAAACTGCATCAATTCAGACAAAGCATGAAATAATAATGCTTCCCATCTGTGAGCGCTGAACTTAAGTAGGTAAGTGCACCCACCAGAGACTAAGAAGCTGTTCATTAATTTGGTTTAATGTGTTCTTTCATTCTTTGCAAGAGAGAGTCTAGATTGTGCTGGGACTTGGCTGGCTTGTCATTTATCACTGCTTTTCCCCACAACAATGTTTGGGCAACATTCCAGGGAAGACAGGAGTCCTTTGTTGTTGTTCAGACAATTTCATAAGACCTACGCAGGAGTGATAAAATCTCATAATTCTCTGAATTTTACATCCAATTGGGTATTCCTTTTATCCAAAAATAACTTCTATTAATTTGTCTCCTTGATGTTCTGAGGAATGCACCTGTGTTTTGATCAGGTCTGGGGATATCATCACCGAGTTATGGTAAACTAGACATCAACCATGTGCCAATGGGGTCTGACCAGGGCCTGGGAGATTTGTATCTTCACTTAGCCATGAAGCTCACTGGGTGGCCTTGGGCCAGTCACTGCCTCTCAGGGTTGTTGTGGGGATGAGAAGAATTATATATGCCCCTGGAGTGCCGAGGAGGGAAAGGTGGTATATAAATGCAATAAATGAGTGAAAAACCCCGGCCTAGTATTAAGGATGGGTGAATCTGTTGGTTTTGGTTTCTCTCCACTTCTCATTATTCCAGCTTTAAGGAATAGTTGGAATACACAGGGAGAAGCAGCTCCTGGGTGGGAGATGCAAAGTAGGCTTGCATGAAAAGTTATCAAGACACCTTAAAGGTAAAGGGACCCCTGACCATTAGGTCCAGTCATGACCGACTCTGGGGTTGCAGCATTCATCTCACTTTACTGGCCAAGGGAGCCAGCGTACAGCTTCCGGGTCATGTGGCCAGCATGACTAAGCCACTTCTGGCAAACCAGAGCAGCGCACGGAAACACCTTAAAGGGGTGTTAAAGGTAAAGGGACCCCTGACCATTAGGTCCAGTCGTGACCGACTCTGGGATTGTGGCACTCATCTCGCTTTATTGGCTGAGGGATCATGCTTCCGGGTCATGTGGTCAGCATGACCAAACCGCTTCTGGCAAACCAGAGCAACGCATGGAACCGCCATTTACCTTCCCACTGGAGCGGTACCTATTTATCTACTTGCACTTTGACGTGCTTTCGAACTGCTAGGTTGACAGGAGCCGGGACCGAGCAATGGGAGCTCACCCCGTTGCGGGGATTTGAACCGCTGACCTTCTGACCGGCAAGTCCTAGGCTCTGTGGTTTAACCCACAGTGCCACCCGTGTCCCAAAGTGGTGTTAAGATACATCTTAATTTGATATTTGAAACATATTAGTGTTGTTGCTTGTAACATGTATAATAAGGCTTTGTTGTTGGTTTTAATAGTTTTATTATGTTCTTTTTATCGTTTCTGATATGTTGTTTGCTACCATGCTGTTTTGCAGAAGAGCAGTGGAAATAAATCTGGTGACTGAATTAATTTCTTCCATATCAGTTACAGCACAAGGCGAAAAATATTTGTTACTAGGAATCTATGCAACTAATGGTGGTAAAGCGGATTTTTTTAAGAACTTGAAAACAAGTCTTTTGGAATATATGGATTACAAATTAATATTGATGGGGGACTTGAATGGAGTTGCATCTACTTTGATGGATAGGACTCAGAGATTAAAGGTATTGAATTCTGGCAGACTACCTAAGACTTTATTTGACCTAATTGATAAACTTTGATTTGTCAGATATATGGAGAATTAGAAATCCAATGGAAAAAGACTTCACTTTTCTTTCAGATGCAAACCAAGTATTTTCGAGAATAGACTACTTATGGAAATCCAGAGACTTGGTTCCTAAAGTATAAAAAACGGAAATTTGCCCTAAAACTTGCTCTGATCATAATGCAGTTTTTATGGATCTGAAAATGTTTGTACAGGGTTCCTTCAGGTGGAGAATGAATGATGATTTGCTGGAAAGTACATCAATTGTCAGTAAAGCCCCAACAAACCCTAAAGGATTATTTTGAACTTAACATGAACCAGGGAACGGAAACAAGGGTTATTTGGGATGCCAGCAAGGCAGTAATGAGTTTCTTATTCAGCAAAATTCAATTAGGAGAAAGTCCCAGAATGAGAGAAAAGATAAAATTATGGATCAATTAAAAGATAAAGAGAAGAAGCTCAGACGAAACCCAAAGAATTTGCAGATACAAAAAGAAATTAAGGCCTTACAGGTTCAATATTGACAGTTAGTAAATCAAGAAATAGAATGGAATTAGGAAGGATGAGACAAAGAAATTTTGAATCTGCAAATAAATGAGGGAAACTACTGGCCTGGCAACTAAAGAAGAGACAAAAGCAAAGCACTATCACAAATATTCTAACAGAAGGAAACTCTTTAGAGAACCCTGCAGACATAAGAAAATGTTTTTATAAATATTATAAACAACTGTATAAAAAGGGTAGGGGGGACTTGGCAAAAATTGAGCAATTTATTAAGATTAATGGCTTGCAGAAGATTTCAGAAGATAAAAAGATCCTACTAATCACAAAACAGGAAGTGGAACAGGCAATAAACTCAGTGCAACTTGGCAAGGCCGGGACCAGATGATCTATCAGTGAAATATTATAAGATATTGAAAGACTGGCTTATCCAACCTGTAGCATTCATGCGCACTCCGCCACCTGCTTTCCAAGTCTGGCAAGACCCGGCTGAGAGAGAGAGGGGTGCACAGAAGCTTTTTTTCAGAACAGAAAACAAACAGAAACAGCAGTTGCTGCCACCACTTCCTTATCTTAGAACAGCCCAGAAAAGTAACCTAAGGAAGGAGATTACTCTTCAGCATTACTGGGCTGCCCCACCCTGTGACACTTTACAGTGACACAGACAGAAATCCAACCGGACTGGTAGGCGACTAAGTGGTCAGGTGCTGGACTAGCATCCCCGGCAGAAGGCACAAAAGACAGAAACATTAAAAAGTCCTTTTTCCAGAATTTATTAAAAAAAAGATTATTTAAACATAAAAGTTGGCACATCTCTTACAAGTTTCAAACAGAAAATAAAAACATTGTATAGTATCTCTTGCTACAAAACATACTCACAATGAGAACGAAAGGAAGAATTAGAACAGTTCAAAACGCTCTCGGGTGATTCCGCACCTCCGGGCATCAGGGCAGGCCCTCTCTACATAACAAAGGTTTTGCATAGTAACAATAGTAAGAATAGGGGAAGCGGGCAGCTGCGAATTGCAAATCCGTTCTCTAAGGTTTTATCCCCTGGGAACCCACGTGTATCCCAACTAAAAAACCAACCAGTTCTTTAGGTTAATTAAGAAATTGCCAATGAATACACAGAAGGGCGATAACTCAGCTTGTAAGAGAAATTGGCAACTGAATCCTGTTTATCCCAAGACCTTGAAGATGAAAGGGCATCCTCCCTTATTCTCAGACACACACCAGATCCCCCTTCTTGTTGTAATAAGGCTTGATGACTCTGTTCACACAGAAACGGTATCTTACATAGCCAGGTGTCAAAACTACAAATCATCTAAGGTCCTTCTTCCTACAGATGGAGGAGATAACTTATTCACACTTTTAGAGACAAGAAGTCTACATTTAAAGAAACAGTTACACATTCCCCATAATTCTCTAGTGTTTGGTTCTCCCACAATGCCCTTCTTTAACTTGAACCAAAGTTTTCCTTGCTAAGATTTCCCAACATCACTACACAATTTTTGGTAGAAGTATGTAATCTGATTCTATGAGGGGGCAAAGCACCTGAAACCTGGAAGGAAGCTTATATTACTCTGATTCTCAAATAGGGTCAAGATAGATCCAATGTCAAGAACTACAGACCAATCTCCCTACTCAATGTGGATTACAAATTTTTTGCAAATATATTGGCCAGCAGGCTAAAGAAAATTTTATCTAAGCATATCCACAAGGACCAGCCAGGATTCTTACCTGGAAGGCATATGAAAGATAGTATTAGAAATGTTGTGGATATTTTGGAAAAGTTGGAAGCAAGAAAGAGCTGCAAAGCAATGTGAATGTTTATAGATGCAGAGAAGGCCTTTGACAATGTATCCTGGAGTTTTATGCTACATAACTTTGAAAGCATGGGGGCTGGTCAAGATTTTCTAAATGGTATTAAAGCAATCTATCAAGAACAAAAAGCTAAAATTATTGTAAATAATGTGGTATCGGAGGAAATTAGAATAGAGAAGGGAACCAGGCAAGGGTGCCCACTTTCCCCTCTGCTGTTTATTTCAGTCCTAGAGGTCTTGCTAAGTATGATCAGAAAGGATGAACAAGTCAAAGGTATCACAGTAGGTTCGAAACAATATAAATTAAAATCCTTTGCTGATGACTTAGTATTGACATTACAAGACCCAGACTCCAGTGCAGTAAAAGCACTGGAGCTGATATAGGAATTTGGACAGGTAGCGGGATTTAAGTTAAACAAGAGGAAAACCAAAGTATTAGAGAAAAATCTGGACAATGTTGAAATAAAACTTCTACAAGAAAAGACGGGCCTAGATTTTGTGAAAAAAAGTTAAATATTTGGGGGTGAACCTGTCTGGGGAAAATCTGAACTTGTACAAAGATAATTATGAGAAATTATGGAATGAAATTAAGAGAGATTTGGAGATATGGTCAAACTTAAAATTGTCATTAATGGATTTCAGTGGTTAAGTTGAATGTGTTGCCAAAGAAGTTTTTTTTTGTTTCAAGCCTTCCCAATTAGAGACCATGTGAAATGTTTTAAAGAATGGCAGAAAGCTTTATCTAGATTTATCTGGCAGGGGGGAAAACCCAGAATTAAATATAAATTACTTACAGATTCCAAAAAAAGAGGGGGTTTTCCCTGCCAGATTTGAAAGTCTATTTTGAAGCAGCAGCGCTTTGCTGGATTAAAGAGTGGATACAACTAGAAGATACTGATGCTTTAGACCTGGAGGGATTCGACAATGTATTTGGATGGCATGCATATTTATGGTATGATAAGGTAAAGGCCCATAATGCATTTAAAATTCATGTAATTAGAAAATTGTTGTACAATGTTTGGATAAAATACAAAGATCTTTTAGAAAGGAAGACGCCCAGATGGCTTTCACTAATGGAGGCAAAGGCCCAGAAAAAGTTAAACATGGAAATCAAATGGTTGAGATATTCAGATTTATTATTGGAGGATAATGAAGGATACAAACTAAAATCATTTGCCCAAGTTAAAGATAAGTTAAACTGGCTACACTACCACCAGATTAATGAATTGTATAAACTAGATAAGAAAAATGGTTTTGCTTCTGAAAAATCCAAGCTGGAGACGGAGTTGTTGGATTCTAAAGTTAAAAATCTGCCTAAAATGTTTAAGTTACTGTTGGAGTGGCCTACAAAGGATGAACAAGTTAAATCAGTAATGATAGATTGGGCAAGAGATGTAGGACATAACATAATGTTTGAGGATTGGGAAAGATTGTGGAAGAAAGGGGTTAAGTTCACTGCATGTACAATGTTAAAGGAGAATATAATGAAAATGATGTATAGATGGCATTTGACCCCTGTCAAATTAGCAAAGATTTATCATAACTGTAATAACCTATGTTGGAAATGTAAAGAAAAGGAAGGAACTTTTTATCACATGTGGTGGACTTGCCCCAAGGTGAAAGACTTCTGGAAAAAGATTTATAACGAATTAAAAAAATGTAGAAGTATACATTAATAAAGAAACCAAAGGCCTTTCTTCTTGGAATAACAGGTTTGGAATTGCCCAAGAAAGATGTTAAATTATTTTTGTATGCCACAACTGCTCCTCGAATATTACTAGCTAAGAAGTGGAAAATGCAGGAACTACCAACTGTGGAAGAATGGCAGATGAAGATGATGGACTTTTCGGAGCTAGCCGACTTGACTGGAAGAGTCCGCGATTAGAATGAGGAGGAGTGTCAGGAAGAATGGGAGAAATTTAATGACTATTTAGCTAAATAAATCAAGTTAAATTGATTGGGAAAAGATTGCAATTACCAGCTAGGCCTAGGATTTAAATAAGTAATGTGAGGAATTATTATGTTTAATACTTAATTGGGAAGAATGACTGATGTTAAGTGATTAAATTAAGATTTTAAGTACTTTGATTTGGAAAACCGTTAAAATGATATTCATTGAAATTCAACTAGGGGGTACGAGGAAGTCACTTAACAATGTTAAGAAGATTAGTTTTAATAAGGATATGATTTGTGTTTGTTTGTTTTTTAATTTTGTGAAAACCAATAAAAAAATTTGGAAAAAAAATTCTTCCATATCAGGTTGCTGCTCTTAGTTACATGCATGCTTCCTTTGGGGTGGGGGACAACTGTCATTTAAGAGCCCAGATTAGCTCATGGTCTTCACTGCAGCACCTTCTAGAAAAATCTATTATGTTCTCTGTGGCCCATTCAAACATGTACCAGCTAGTCAGTTTGCAGGGCAGGTGAGATGGTTTGCAAAGACTCCATGGGAGAATGAAAGAGAAACCCATAGATTTCAAATATATGTTGTGACAAGCCAAGCAAGGAGTCCATTTTTGGAAGCTTCTTGAGGGCTGAACACACATTTTTCATTAAAGTTTTTATACCTTTCGGGACTACTTGTGTTTACTTCTGCAACTATGTATTGAAATCTGGGGAATTTTAATCTGGTCCATTAGTAACATTAGAAACCTGGTCAAACTCAATAAGAAGGCTTTGCTAGACATTATTAAAACTTATCCAAACAAATGGATTTCGCTCCCCTTAAATCCATGGGGAGAAATAATTTCCGTCAAAATGAATCTAATTCTGTGCCTTATTTAAGTCCCCGCATACAAATAACAAAGGTACTTCAGTACATTCTGGAAATTTCTCTGAGGATCAGATGGGTGATCCCATTGCAAGGGGGAAACTGGTAATACAGTGGTACCTCGGGTTACATACTTAATTCATTCCGGAGGTCCGTTCTTAACCTGAAACTGTTCTTAACCTCAAGCACCACTTTAACTAATGGGGCCTCCCACTGCCGCTGCATGATTTCTGTTCTCATCCTGAAGCAAAGTTCTTAACCCGAGGTACTAATTCTGGGTTAGTGGAGTCTGTAACCTGAAGCGTATGTAACCCGAGGTACCACTGTAGACTGTTTCTCTTTACCTTGATGGTTGTTGTCATCTGTATGTTGTCATATGTATGTCATCTGTATGGAGTGCACCTCCAGGAGTGAAGTCAAACCACTGTTTTAGAGTGGATCTAGGCAGATATATCTAGGGGATTTATTGCAAGGTACATTTAAAGACTGTTTTGTTTTTTTTTTTTGTTTTTTTTTTTAAAAAAACAGCAACAAAGGAAAAGTCTATTTCATCTGCTGCCAGGATTGGATTCAATTTGCAGGCATGGTCACCCCTTCTGAGGGAATGAAACTGTGAGGTTTGGTGTTTACAGGGTTAACACTCTGTGTGTCCTGCATCTGGGGAGGAGCTTCCTACATCTGGGAAGCTGAGCTCTTTGTCTGTGAGTTACTTTCACTTCTCAGCGGAGAGAAGCAGAGCCACACTGATGGCTTATTGACTTGCCGAGGGGTCTGGACCATTTTGCAGAGGGTCCACCAAAGAACCACGGCTGATGCCAAGATTCATGTGATACGCTCTCTTTTTGAGAAGAGGCTGTCTCCAGGAGAATTGGTACGTGATCACATCACACAGATACTGTTTATTTTCACTAAACTGAGGCAGCTGAATGTACCTTTCCCTGATGAGCTCAAAATTTATAACCTGTTGAGCTCAAGAGGGTATAAGCCTTGAGCTATTTGGACAGGAGTTATGAGAACTTAGTTCTGCCGATGGAAACCAGGCCGACGGACCAGCTTACCCTTGAGTATATTACCGGGAGACTGATTGATGAATAGGAGAAGAGACAGAGAGCTGGGGGAGTGAGTAGATGCCGGCTGTTCCTTGAGAAGCTGTGCACCGAGGAGTGGGGGTGCTGGGAAAAGCAATGAGGAATCTGTGAAAGCTTATGTTTTGAGATGCTGCTACAGATGTGGGTCCCCCTCCCATCTCGTGAGAGACTGCCCAGTAGAGCCTCAGGAATGCAAAGTCAAACAGATAAGCTTGCAGCAAAGATGTGGGAAAATGCACAAGAGTTCCAAAGGAACAGAAAGCAAGGACAAGTCTTCACAATATCATCTGGCAGCTTCCATGGCAAGCGTCAAGAGCTGTAAACAGGACGCTATGCTGACCTTCATAGTGGACTCTGGAGCAACACATAATCTGGTGCCATCTGATGGACATCTGCGGGATTGCAAGGCTGTTAAAAGTGGAAGAACTGTCACGTTGGCAGATGGAAGTCGTCATGCTCTATGTCAAAGGCCTGGAAATGATGCCTTATGAGGAACGGCTAAGGGAGCTGGGCATGTTTAGCCTGGAGAAGAGGAGGTTAAGGGGTGATATGATAGCCATGTTCAAATATATAAAAGGATGTCACATAGAGGAGGGAGAAAGGTTGTTTTCTGCTGCTCCAGAGAAGCGGACACGGAGCAATGGATCCAAACTACAAGAAAGAAGATTCCACCTAAACATTAGGAAGAACTTCCTGACAGTAAGAGCTGTTCGACAGTGGAATTTGCTGCCAAGGAGTGTGATGGAGTCTCCTTCTTTGGAGGTCTTTAAGCAGAGGCTTGACAACCATATGTCAGGAGTGCTCTGATGGTGTTTCCTGCTTGGCAGGGGGTTGGACTCAATGGCCCTGGTGGTCTCTTCCAACTCTATGATTCTATGAAGGGGAAAGAGAATGTATAAAAGCTAGTAGCAAAAATAAAAAAAATGGAGTAGTATCAGTAGCAGACTTGGAATGTCATGTAACACTACTTATCATTGCAGAGGGTTGGCCTAATGAGATCAGATTGCTCCAACAACAGAAGACACACCATGTTCTCCTTTTTGCAAACTGGGTGTAAATTGTATAGAGGTTTGAGTTATATGTGATCTGACATTACTGACAGGAAGGATTTTTATTCCCCATAAAGTCTACTGCTTCAACTCTTCTAGGGATTAAAGTTTTACTGTCCAGCTCTTATGGAGCACAAAGGAATCAAATTCCCCTTTCCTGTCTATAAATTGAAAGCAACCACCTTTATGTTTTGACATGGGAGCACTGCTTTCAAGACATCAAAAGCAGAGTTGACAACATGCTCAGGGGCTGGGGAGAGCAGAGGCAGCTGTGTACAAACTTTTAACTGCTACCTGAGTTTGGTAAAACTTTGCTGTGCATGATGACAAAAATTTACATCTGCCTATGAGGTTCCTCTCCTCAAGGGGGGACCATATTTGCCATACCTCCAACTCCTCCTCTGGATGGTAGAGCCTGTTGGAGGAGTTGGGAATGACCAAATGGTCTCTGTGGCCAATCAGGCTGGTTGGGGAGAAAGACTAGGCTTTATAAACCAGCTCCTAGGCTTTATAAACCATTTGCTGCCAAGGAGTGTGATGGAGTCTCCTTCTTTGGAGGTCTTTAAGCAGAGGCTTGACAACCATATGTCAGGAGTGCTCTGATAGTGTTTCCAGCTTGGCAGGGGGTTGGACTCAATGGCCCGTGTGGTCTCTTCCAACTCTATGATTCTATGATTCTATGATTCTATGTCTGGCTCCCTCTACTGTCCTTTCTTGCAGCACGAGATTCAAGCCTTTGTGGTTCCAGAAATGTCCAGCTGTCTTTTATCCATCACTGCCCTCGTCGCCGATGGTTTCAGCATTTGTTTTGAGAATAACATGTGTTCTTTTTCCGGGGTGGATGTCAACTGTTCAGTGTTGAATGCAAAAACAGTCTGTTTGTGGTAGAAATGCCTATTGCAGGTAACAGTTCCACTGAGTCAACACAGGTGCAGTATGCCAATGTTCCAACACATGATGGTTGCCAGCACCTGTGGCACAGACGTATGGCACATGTGAATTGGGGTGATGTTAAGAAGGCCCCGAGGTGCACTGAGGGGTGCAAAATGAAGGCATGTGATACGTTTTTAGATTACAGAGCTTGTAAGCAATCCAAGGTAAAAATGTGCCCATACCCCAGATCTAGCAGGGTAACAATCAGGCCTTTTGAGCTGGAGCATGCAGACTTGTGTGACCCTCTGCCAGTAGCCAGTTTGGATGGGGCAAAACACGTGCCATTGCTTTTGGATGATTTTTCGAGGAATTCTTGGGTCTTCCCACTTAAACACAAAGGGGAAGCTGCAACATTGGTGAAAGACTGGATCTCTGCTGTAGAATTGCAATTCTCTGCAAAGGTCTAAAACTTTCAATCTGATTGGGGTGCAGAGTTCACCAGGTCTGCGCTGCAGAATTTCTTTCACCAGAAGAGAATACGTCACAGGTTGACAGTCCCACAGTCCCCAAGAAAATGGCGTTGCCAAATGCAAGAACAGAACACTACAAGAAGCCATTGCGGCTATGCTCTTTGATTCTGGGCTCCCACAACGCTTTTGGGCAGAAGCCTGGCAGTGTGCTTCGTTTTCTCAGAATCACTCTTTTTGTTCTGTTGTAGGGGACACACCCTATTTGCTGCTGCACAGCAAGAATCCCAAGGTGCATTTCTTCTATGTTTTTGGTTGTGAGGCTTGGGTTCTTATACCAAAGGCTAAACGCAGAAAGGGTGGACTAAGGTCCAGAAAGATGATCTTCTGTGGGTATGAACCAGGGACCAAGGGGTGGAGATTTGCCTGTCCAGACTGCTAGTCAGCAGATGTGCAAAGTTCTGTGAGCAAAGTGGGTGGATATGCATACATGGTAACCCAGATGTGCTTTCAGAGAGTTTTCTTGACTCAGCTGATGAGGGAGAGGTGGAGACTGATCCTGCTGCTGAGGAACAGAGTCCAGAGCAGGAGCAGCTGAGAACCTCTCCTAAAGCTGTCAAGTCAGAGCCAAAAAGTGAACTGTCCTCGCCCACAGGTCCAGTTAAAAGGTTCGAAAGGTGCAGCAAGTCAGAGGGGAAGCTCTCTGACACTGGGGATGGTCTAGCTGGCCCTAGTAGGTCAGATGGGGTACCTGAGCTAAGACAGTCAACCAGGGCCATGAAGGGTAAACCACCTGACAGGTTTGAGGCCACAAGTGTATGGGTTGGGGTGGCTCAGTGTGAACCTGAAAGTTTTGAGGATGTTCAGAAACTGCCTCAGGAAGAAGCCAGCAAATGGCAAGAGGTGATGCAGAAGGAGATGAGCTCAATGGAGTCTCTAGGTGTGTTCTCCCTCACAACGTTGCTGGCTGGCAAACAGGCTGTGAGCAGCTGGTGGGTTTATCACCTTAAACCCACAGAACCTGGAGAACCGCAGAGTCAGGAGAGTCGCAGGAAATTATTTTAGTCTTCAATGATGATATAGCCCATGTCTCAAAGACACAGAAAGGTGGAGAAGTTTGCCAAAGAGCTTGGTAAATGGTTCAAGCTCAAGAACCTGGGTGCAGTAAAGTTCTACCTGGTCGTGGAGATTTTTAGAACTGAAGATGGAAATTTCGTGCTCAGTCAGAGAGGAAAGATTGAGCAGTTGCTTGAGAAGTTCAGGATGTCTGAATGTGCAGGGGTCAGGACACCCATGGAGACAAGCTACGTGAAAGACAGTCAGCAAGTTGAACGCACTGAGTTTGAGAATGCCGAGCTCTTTCAGTCAGCCCTGGGTAGTCTGTTGTATCTGTCCCAGTGGAGCAGACCTGACATAGCTTTCACTATCAATCTGCTCAGCCGGGAAGCTACAAACCCAAGTGTACAAGCCTGGAATCGTGTCAAGCGGGTGCTGCATTACCTGCAAGATACCAAAGACTTCTGTCTCAAGCTGTCAGCCAAGGGCAACATCAAGTTGACGTTCTGGGCAGACAGCGATTGGGCAAATCTGGAAGACAGGAAGTCTGTTTCTGGTATGGTGGTGAAGTTTGGGGACTCTTTGGTTGTATGGAAGTCCCGAAAGCAAAGTCTCATAGCGCTCTCATCTACTGAGGCTGAGTTCAGTGTGCTGTCTGAGATTTGCAGGGAATTGGAGTTCTATGTGTGCTTGGTTCAAGAGATCCGTGGAGAGTGTTGTTTGCCCGTCACGGTTTGGGAGGAAAATCAACCCTGTCTGAAGTTGGCAGAGTCTGGGCAGTTTAAGGCCAGAACCAAAACAGCTAGACATCTGTTTCCAGAAAGTGTGTCAGAGTGTTCAGCTGGGATTATTGGAACTGAAATATTGTCCCAGTTCGAAGAACCTGGCAGATGGGTTCATGAAACCACTGACCTTCTAGGATCATGGGTCTGTGAAGGTCTGTGTTTGGGGTAAGTGGTCACACTTACATTCCACCAGTGCAGGACAAGAGGGGGTGTGAGGTTTGGTGTTTACAGCGTCAACACTCTATGTGTCCTGCATCTGGGGAGGAGCTTCCTTCATCCGGGAAGCTGAGTTCTTTGTCTGTGAGTTACTTTCACTTCTCAGGGGAGAGAAGCAGAGACGCACCATGTCTGCTGTTTCTGACGGAGTGTTTGTTGTTTTATCTGTCTGATGCAAATAAAGCTGTCTAGTTTAGGAAGAACTACAGCGTGTGCACTCTCTCTTCACTCATATGTCGAGCACTCGCTGCACTGCTCTGCTACAAGTCCGGGAATTCTGTTGCTGTGGAAACGTACCGGACTGCTCAAGTTATGGCGATTTGGCAGCCACGCATGTGCTGAGTGTGAGGAGGAGAAGAAACGAAGACCAGCTCTGAGATCCTGTCTGCTGCTGTGAAGGGGCAGAGGCAGTTGTGAGCTCGCTGGTGAAAGCAGGAGCCTGCTGGAGGAGGCAGCTTTGAAGCAACCGGTTGGCAGAAAGCGTGAGAAACCGTCCCTTTTGAGAGATTGAATGGGCGCAATTGCGAAGACTGGTCGAGGAGAATTAAGTACTGGCTTTTGGGCAAGCAGCTCTGGGAGTTCACCCAAAATGAACCACCAGTGGCAGCTGCTGGGGCAAATGCTTCAGAGATCAAAAGAGTCATGGCTGCAGTCAAAAAAGACCAGAAAGCAATGTCCCATATTGTGCTTGCCCTAGAGGTGTCTCAATTGCCCCACATTGATGGCTTATTGACTTGCCGAGGGGTCTGTACCATTTTGCAGAGGGCCCATCAAAGAACCATGGCTGGTGCCAAGATTCTGGAACGCTCAGAAACATGTAAAAGTTTCAGGATAGTAGTTGGTCTTTTACAAATTAAACCTGTTATCCCAAGGGTCATTGCCCTCCCCTGGATTTTTTTCTGAGGGGTACATCATCTTTTCCCTGGGAGAAAGAGAAGAAGAGAGCATTTTCCCATATCTCCCATTGGCTTGCATAGGGAAAGCTGGGGTGGAGAAATGGCATAAATGTCTAGGAAAGACTGGGAGAGGAGAGATACGCTCAGCAAGAATTCTCTTACCCCAAGAGCCATTGGTGGGGGTGGGATTCTGCTCCCCCATTGATTTTTTTGTGTACAAGTGAGCTCTCCCCATTTGCTTACACAGGGAAAACAAGTTTTAAATCCCTCCCGGAATTCACTGTGATTGGAGTGCCTTGGGGAAAATAATTAACTGTGATGAAAGGTTAGATCTGCCTGTCAAAATGTCCTTTCCTCTCTTCTCCATCTCTGGGTGTTTCACCTGTCCCAGAACACCTGGATTGACCTCATAATTTGGGTTACATCAGAGCTGATGCACCACACATATATGTTGCTTTGTGGGTTAAAAGGGACGCGGGTGGCGCTGTGGGTTAAACCACAGAGCCAAGGACTTGCCGATCAGAAGGTCGGCGGTTCGAATCCCTGCGATGGGGTGAGCTCCCATTGCTTGGTCCCTGCTCCTGCCAACCTAGCAGTTCGAAAGTACGTCAAAGTGCAAGTAGATAAATAGGTATCGCTCCAGTGGGAAGGTTAAACAGCATTTCCATGCACTTCTCTGGTTCGCCAGAAGTGGCTTAGTCATGCTGGCCACATGACCCGGAAGCTGTACGCCGGCTCCCTTGACCAATAAAGCGAGATGAGCACCGCAATCCCAGAGTCGGCCACGACTGGACCTAATGGTCAGGGGTCCCTTTAAGCATTCAAAAAATATAACTCTCTCTTCACAAATCCTTTTCAGGCATCCAAAATAGAAAGTTTTTAATGTGCCAGTGTGAATTATTGAAACGGATAGCCTATTAAAAGTTAATACTTAGCCAAAGACGAGTTGCAAATTGAGGTGCCCAGACTACAGCAGCATCCCTGTCCTCAGCAATTAGGAGGAGGGGCATATAATGGAACCTTGTATTATGCCCCAATATTATTATTATTTTTAAAAAAGATATTTGTATTTCTCCAAAACTTTACACAGTGCTAATAACACAGTTCTAATTCAGTAATGAGTTCATTAGTGCAGACTAATTTGTATGAGAGATGGGTTCTTCCCCCTCACCCGTTCCTTGCAAATAGCCTTCATGTTCCTGACAGTAATTACACTGAGTATTGCAATAGTTAAAAGAATTTCAGGACACTTGTTACAGGCAAATGAAGGATAATGCATTTTCATTAACTGCCTTCTCTGTTTCACACCGCCAACTAATTAAAACCTAATTGGAGTAACAATAAGAGAAACACTTCATTCTAGGTTTAAATACTGTACCTTTCTCTTTTTGATTACAATAGCGCCTCCCCCCCTTGGGCTTCAAATGAGTAAACTGTGGATCATAAAACAGCTACATTTTATTAAACAGGAACAGTCTTCACTGAAATAAAAGATGTTTTTTTTATATATAATTTTTAAATTAAATTTTCCATCTTTAAAAGACAAAACAACAACAACAAACAAACAAACAAACAAACACATAAAATCATATTTTCGTAACCTCATTTTCATAAGCCTCTTTTCTCAGACTTCCCCATACCTTCCCCTTTTTGCATCCTTATTTTACAATTATTCAGCAACCCTTTTAATCAATTAAATTTTAAATTTGTTCTCCTTTTCAATTTCACCCTAAATCATAAAAAAAAAAAAATTCTTGTCCTTCCTCGGCACCAATTGGCCGACCATACCCAAGAGAAAAGCCTCTGGTTTTTTATGAAAGGTGCATCTAAGTACTTTCTTAATCTCATTATAAATCATTTCCCAGAAGGCCTTAATCTTTGGGCAGGTCCACCAAAGGTGGAAGAAGGTGCCTTCAGTCTCTTTACATTTCCAACATTTATTATTGGGCAGATGATAAATCTTCGCAAGCTTGACTGGGGTCATGTACCACCTATAAATCATTTTCATAATGTTTTCTCTTAAGGCATTACATGCCGTGAATTTAATATCTGTGGTCCATAACTGCTCCCAGTCAGCAAACATAATGTCATGACCTATGTCCTGGGCCCATCTAATCATGGCTGATTTCACTGTCTCATCTATTGTACTCCACTTCAGCAGCAAGTTATACATCCTTGATAAATTCTTAGTATTGGGTTCTAACAATTCTGTTTCTAATTTCGATTTTTCCACCTGGAAACCAATTTTCCTGTCTTGTTTATAAACCTCCATTATTTGAAAATAATGGAGCCAATCTCGTACCTTGGACTTTATTTTCTCAAAACTTTGTAATTTAAGTTCACCACTTTCTTGTTCTAAAATTTCCCAATATTTTGGCCAATTAGTTTTCATATTAAGTTTCTTCACCTCCTTAGCCTCCATTGGTGAGAGCCACCTGGGAGTTTTATTTTCCAATAAGTCCTTATACCGAATCCAAACATTAAACAGTGCTTTCCTGACAATATGATTTTTAAAACCCTTGTGCGCTTTGACCTTGTCATACCAAATATATGCATGCCAACCGAACCTATTATCAAATCCTTCCAAATCTAGAATGTCTGCATTTTCAAGAAGTAGCCAGTCTTTCAACCAGCAGAAAGCTGCCGCTTCATAGTACAGTTTCAAGTCCGGCAGGGCAAACCCCCCTCGTTCTTTAGAGTCAGTAAGTATCTTAAAATTTATTCTGGGCTTTTTGCCCTGCCAGACAAATTTGGATATATCTTTCTGCCACTTCTTGAAACAGTCCAGTTTATCCACAATTTGTAATGTCTGAAACAAAAATAACATTCTAGTCAATACATTCATTTTAATCACTGCAATTCGACCTAACAAGGAAAGCTTCAGGTTCGACCATATTTCTAGATCTTTCTTTATCTCTGTCCAGCACTTGTCATAGTTGTCTTTAAATAGGTTTACATTCTTAGATGTCATATTAACCCCCAGGTATTTTACTTTTTTAGCCACTTTTAACCCAGTTTCCTCTTGGAATCTCTCTCTTTCACCATCTGTTAGATTTTTTTCCAGTACCTTAGTTTTTTGTTTATTCAGCTTGAATCCTGCGACCTGACCAAAGGTTCGAATTAATTCTAGGACTCTTTTTGTACTAGTGTCTGGCTCTTGCAAAGTCAGTACTAAATCATCTGCAAAAGCCTTCAGTTTATAATGTCTGGCTCCGACCTGAACTCCTTTCACCAGCTGGTCCCCCCTAATCATATTTAATAAAACCTCCAGGACCGATATAAATAGTAATGGGGATATTGGGCACCCCTGCCGTGTCCCTTTTTCAATAGGTAATCCATCAGTAACCACATTGTTTACAATTAACTTTGCCTTTTGTTCAGAGTAAATTGCACTTATACCATTTTCAAACTTTTGGCCTACCCCCATCCCATGGAGATTCTTCTTCATAAATTTCCAAGAAATATTGTCAAAGGCTTTCTCCGCGTCTACAAAAATTAAAACTGCTTTTGTGTTCTTGTTCACTGTCAGCATTTCTATGATATCAATTATATTCCTTACATTAGTTGATAAATGTCTACCCGGGAGAAAGCCTGCCTGATCTTTATGAATCTCCTCCAGCAACACCCTCTTCAATCTTTTTGCCAAAATGTCTGCAAATATTTTGTAATCCACATTGAGTAATGATATAGGGCGGTAGTTCTTAATTTGTTTTTTATCAACTTCAGTCTTTGGTATAAGTGTAATGAAAGCTTCTTTCCACGATTCAGGTGCCTTTTCCCCCTCTAATATTTCATTGCATACCTCCTTAAGGGGCTGCATTAACCAGTCCTTCAAAGCTTTGTAGTATCTGGAGGTTAATCCATCTGGTCCTGGGGATTTCCCCAATTGCATATTTTGAATGGCACCCTCTATTTCTTGCTCAGTTATTTTCTCATTCAAAACCAACATACTTTGTTGCGAAATTTTTTGTAATCCGTATTTCTTAAGGAACTCTTCCATTTCTTCTTCGTTTTCCGGCCCTTGTGTGTATAATCTTCTGAAATAACTCTGAAAGCAGTCACTGAAATAAAAGATGTGTTCACCCCATGCACTAATTTTAAGCATCTCCAGGTTGATTTCCATTCCCCCCCCCCCTCACTTTGACAATGGGAACGAGATACACTGAAGAATGAAGAAGGATCAAATGTAAACTCTAAAGAAGAAACAAGATGCCTTTCAGGGAGAGGTCATACCCTGCTTTTCAGTTTTGTTATCCATTGGTAAACACTTCCCCTAGTAAGCAGGTGCTGCAGAACTCCTCCACACAGACCCAGAGCACTGCAAAGCATTGGAAGCTGTGCTCTCCAGGACAAGAGTGGGGACCTGTGGACATCCATAACCCCTAACATCCCTGACGCCACAGCATATGTTTTGCATGCAGAAGATCCCAGGTTCCACGTCCGGTCTCT
Organism: Podarcis gaigeae; assembly: GCF_964106915.1. Classification (NCBI taxonomy): domain Eukaryota; kingdom Metazoa; phylum Chordata; class Lepidosauria; order Squamata; family Lacertidae; genus Podarcis; species Podarcis gaigeae. The sequence goes on from NC_139690.1 coordinate 1,684,340, forward strand.
CCAGGTAGGGTTGGGGGAGAGCCCTGTCTGATGGCATGGAGAGCAGCTGCCAGTGAGAGTAGAATATGTAAAGCTAGATGGGCCAATGAACCGACTTGTATAAGACAGCTTCCTGTGTTTCTATATTCCCAGATGATCCATCTTAATTGGATGGATCTGTCAAGACCACTGTGGCGCAATGGGTCCATTTTAGCAGTTCAAGCCCACCCTGCATTGCAAGGGATTGGACTAGATGACCCCCCTACCCGAGTCCCTTCCAACTCTATAATTCTATGGTTCTATGAATTTCAGTCTCTCCATTTCTCATTTTTCCAATCTTAAATTCAGTTCTTCAAATTTCTGTATCAGTTTGCTTTAAAAAAATAAAAAAACCTCGATAAATTTGAGTCTCAATATCTGCTAATATGCACCTTTTTATATGCAGTTTCTCCTAATATACACATTTTTTCAAGCAATTTTCCTTTATACAATGCATTTTTCTACAAATTGGTTTGGGAAATGGCATCACAAATTTAGAAAAGTGCAAATTTTAAGGGATAATTGTGTTTCAGTTCGCTTATTGTTTCAAGAAGTCTAAATCAGCCAGTTTTTTCATTCTGATGCAACCAGAATTGAATTTAGCCCCCATTGCTCCTCTTGCCCCACCTACATTTTGCCCCTCCCCCCATCTCTAGTCTATAGCCTTCAAAAGGTTTCTAAGAAGGGATTGTGGATTAAAAAACATTTCCCACTTCTGTGATAAGGAAGACAGAATTATCCCTCCCCACACAGGATCTGTGCCTACTCCAAATTATCATCATCATTATTGTTGCTAAAATAAGAAAAACAGTTTTATGTGTTGGGCCAACTTCTGTTTGCAACCAAATTAGAGTTAATACAACATTATCTCCCTCCTGAAACATCTGGTCTAACTCCTTGAGCATACATGCTCCCATGTCATCTATGAGCTGGGAATTAAGAATGTCAGAACATCAGAAAAGCCTGCTGGATCAGGCCATGCCTTTAAGGTACATGGCTTACACTTCCAAAGATCTCTCTGGAAGTGCCTTGAGGAGGATGGTGAGAGCCAAGATGGTGCCCTCCAAATTTTGCTGAACTCCAGCTCCCATCACAGCTGCTCATGGGACATTCTGTCTGGAGCTGATGGTCATTGTAATAATAAATAATATTTTATTATTATTATTTATACCCCACCCTTCCTGATTCAGTAAAATGGGCCCAGGGCAGCTAACAACAATTTTAAAACACTTAATTGTAATACAACATAGAAGCAGCATAAAATACAGTATAAAAGCATGAATAACAATAAAATTCAAAGTTCAAAAATCAATTTGGGGGAAATCCATCCAATTAGATAGTCACCAGGGCTAGCTGGCTGAATTAGTCCTACTTGGGCCAGCGAGGAGGCCAACAACCTGTGGAGAGCCGCATACCAGCTGGGGGCTGGGACATGCTCCACAACTAGGCAACGTATCATTTGAGACCTTCTGCATGCAAATCGTGCATCCTCCCACTGAGCTATTTTATCGTGTTTTGAATATTCTGTTGGGAGCCACCCAGAGGGGCTGGGGAAACCCAGACAGATGGGCAGGGTATAAATAATAAATAAATTAGTAGTAGTAGTATGAGAGGAAACATAGCTTTAGGGAAGAATAAGTGTGTCACAGGCAAAAGGTCTCTGGTTTAATCCATGGCATCTCCAATTAGAAAAGGGCTAACAAAGTATTCTGCCTGAGAGGTGAGGCCAGCTGGAGTAAATGGTATTGGGCTAGAGAGAGGCCACTAGTCAGACTATAAGGTGGCGTCACATGCAGTTTTATTGTTATTGAGAAGCAAGTGGTTGTACATGAGACTTGTCCCTGAGGTCTATCAGTCCCTGACTTCAGTCATTGTCGCTGCAAAAAATGAGGTCTGAAATTTATAGACAAGTCTTTTTCTTGGGCTGAATCACTTACCACCAGTGCATACCCCTGGATAGCATTGGTCCTATGTGCTAATAAATATGCATACTTTTCCAGGTTCCTCCACAAGGGATTAGAGACTCAGGCTTCGGGCTTTTCTGGACACATGGTTAAGGAAAGAGGGATTATTTAAGAACAGTAACAGCTCCCTTGCATGTTATGCTGACTGATTCCAAACCAGATCATTAAAAAAATAAAAAAATAAAATCCCTGGCCTTCCAACCCCCTCCCTGCCTCTTCTGACTTCTTTCCCTTTGACAGAAATAGAACATTACCCACTTCCATCTTACAAAACTAAATAAGATGGGGCTGACAATTGCAGTGGACGACATGATGCGTAAAAGCCTCAGATTGCTTAGTCTATATAGCCTGTGGTAAAGGGGAGCTGGCAAGATTGAAGAGAGAAAGAAATGCACGTTGTAATCACCCCTTGAGGAAGGCTGAGCCAGAACTGCATTTGTATCTTGAATCAGTGGCTTGTTACACCATCTCCTTATGGAGGTTGGGTGATGAAGACCTGGATGGCTTGGGCCCATTCTGAACTAGAGCTCTGCCAACTATCAGTTTGAGTTTTCAGCAGGAACAATCCTACCATGAGGTAAAGAAAGCCTACTCTACATTCAGAAATAATAATAGAGTACAGAGCAAATTCTATCTGTCTCCAAAGTCAGTTCCTTCCCGTGGTAAACTTTGCCACTTCTGCCTTTCTCTGGCAAAGCTTGCAAACAAATGCTTTCAGGGCTTTTTCTTTACCCTAGAGAGAGCAACATACATCTGGCTCCTGAGAAAGAAGGAAAGAAAAAATCCCCTCTAGGTTTATCTCTCTTCAATGCTTCCATAAGTAATGGGCTCATTAAGACTTCATGAAACGGTGATTTTAGCATTCAAGACATTTGCCTTCAATTTAAACACCTATTGAATTTTGCCGAGCACCACAGGAAGAAAAAGGAAATTCAAGTAGTTATCCTAAAAGTAATCATGCAGTTTGGCATTTAAGAGGCATGGAGTGTGGACCAGGATTAATATCCATATTGCTTTATTAAATATCAAGGATAGCAGAAGCGAGAAGGATTGGTATAAGACTCGGATTCAATGATTCAGCAAAATTAGCTGTTACAGAAAGACAGCTCTTTTAACAAGATTAAATTTCAGGGGCAGCCCCCCAAATTCCCATCAGCTCCAGTTGGCATGGTCAAGAGAGTCAGGGATGACGGGTGCTGTAGTCCAATGGCATCTGAGGGCCACAGGTTTTGCACTCCTGCATTACAGCAGCCCATGGGGAAACTGTCTCCCATGGCATTCCCTCAAAGTGTCCCAATTTTCCAGGGACAGTCCTGGAATTATGAAAGACACCCCAGCTTCTGATTTAATCCCAGAAGGTCCCTATTTTCCTTGCCAGTGCTACTGCCACCCAGCTCAGGGAGGAGGATGAGCCAGCGCTTGTCCCGAGTGATGGAGGTGGTGGCAGTGGGGGCTGCTGTGAGGGAATGGCTTCTCCGTGGCCACTGCTGCCACCCTCCTCCCTTGGGCAGCTCTTCTGGAGAAGAGGCAAGGAGGAAGAGAGGCTGCCACCACTGTGGCCCAGCTCTGAGTTTGCATCCAAGCCTAGCTTGGAAGAGCTTCACCAGCATTGTGAGGTAAAAATGGTGATCTTTGATTGAATATTAGATATTAGATGTGTTTTTTTTTATAATTGTTCCAATATTAATTGCACTTAACCTTTGGATAGAATGTAGCCAGTGTAGCCCCTTCCAGATGTTTGGGACTGTATCCAGATAATATGAACTATGCAACTCCAAAGAATCCCTGCCATGGTGTCCAATGGTCAGGGAAGAAGAGGGTTGTAAAACCAGCCACATCTGGAGGGTGTCATGTTGATTATATTAAATGGATGCAGAGTAATGTTGCTTTCATCCATCCTTGGCACAGTTTAACGTCAGCCATTTTTCTAGAAAGGAACCTTGAACTGCATCCCAGCAGCCTTGCAAAACTCAGTTCCGAGGATTTCAACTTTTTCCTTTTGGTTCCCTTTTTTCTTTTAAATAACAATGACAGTCAGAGTTCAGTTTGGTTATTGGCTGCTGCCTCCCCTCATAAATCCAAAATGAGCACATATTTTACCTGCGATCTGCTAACTAGCCTTCATGTTGACAGGACAAGGCAGAAGCATAAAACACAGGCAATCGTGTTTTTAGCCAAAGTGAGACAACAGATCAATAAAACAATTTTCTGTGATTAGAATGGGGAGCTGGAAAATAACTCTTAGTGGGCATTTTCTGCAGTTTAGAGAAAATCCAGCCCTTTCACTGAAAGACTGTCATCTGTTAAATGCCACAGTGATCCATGCGACGGTCATCTCCAGGCTTGACTACTGTAATTCGCACTACGCGGGTCTGCCCTTGAAGCTGTCCCAGAAACTCCAGCGGGTGCAGAATGCTGCAGCGAGTCTCCTCACGGGGTCTCTGCCATGGGAGCAAATTCACCCAGTGCTTTTCAAGCTGCACTGGCTCCCGGTGGAGTACAGGGTCAGATTTAAGGTGCTGCTTTTGACCTTTAAAGCCCTTCACGGCCTAGGACCCTCGTACCTCCGGGACCGCCTCTCCTGGTATGCCCCACGGAGAGCCTCAAGGTCCATAAATAGCAACACCCTAGTGGTCCTGGGCCCTAAGGAAGTTAGATTGGCTTCAACCAGAGCCAGGGGCTTTTCAACTCTGGCTCCGGTCTGGTGGAACGCTCTGCCTCATGAGACCAGGGCCCTGCAGGATCTGATTTCTTTCCGCAGGGCCTGTAAGACAGAGTTGTTCCGCCTGGCCTTTGGCTTGGAGCCCATTTGATTCCCTCCCTCCCTCTCTCTCTCTCTCTCTCTCTTTTTTCTTTTCCTTCTCCTCCTGCGATGAGGCTACATTTTAATATTTTAATGTTCCATTATTTTAATGCTGTATTTTATTTTTGTTTTTAAGTTGTAATCATTCTTCTTGTTTTTATTATTGTTTGTAAGCCGCTCTGAGCCCGGCCTTGGCTGGGGAGAGCGGGGTATAAATAAAAAATTATTATTATTATTATTATTATTATTAAAGTGGTAACCTGTCCTTTCAGAATCTACCAATTAGGAAAATGTAGCACTTCTTTTCTTGGCCTGAGTGCTGTTGAATCACAATGACCAGGAATGTCTTGTGGACAGTAAAAGACTCTTGCCACATATCCATACCCATGCTGTTCCAAATGCTGATAAAGAAACCTTTGACATGTAGTACATAGAAGCAACTCTGGTAAGAATTTACTTACCAGACTTACTTACAACACTTGTTCTTACCCAGGTGAGTGAACACCTTTAATTAAGACACGCAACTGGTGCCAACTCCAGGGGGCCCTGGGCACCCACAAAATTTTCACTGTGGGTGCCCGGCCTCCACCCCACCCCCCGCTGCATTACCTCCAACTCTGCTGGGGCCCACTGTGGCTGCGGACATGCTTCTGGGGTGCGTCTGTGGCTGTGGTGGGCCTCGCAGCAGAGGTGGAGGCCCCAGCCCAGTCACCACTGCAGCACTGGTGGGCGGAGGCCGAGCAGTGCATGTGCACATGTGCGTCATGACGTGACATCATGACATCATGTTGTGTGCGCTGCTGGGCACCCACAGTCTGGGGCTCAAGTCGGTGCCTCTGAAGCCCAGCATATCCTGTAGGGAACCAGTTTATTAAAGTTATTACCATAGGACAGCCTTGATAACCAGATGTTTAGCAGAACTGCTAGTTAGAAAAGACTGCCATGAGGCACATCGGGAAAAGAAGCCTATATAGCAGCTTCAAACACTGCACACAAAGAGTCAAAAAACATCTTTCTACATACATCAAGAAAGGTTACATGTTATGGGGTGTAAACATGCATGGCTCCATTCTGATATCATTTCCTGTATTTATCTGGTGTACTCCTGGTCCATTTGGTCTCAACTTACAACTTATTGAACAGTTGTCTTGGCAACCAGATGTTCAGTGGGAAGGGAAGAGGGTAATAAATTCGTCTCCCAACTCCTTTTTCTGGGCCTCAGATGGCTTCAAGGAGAAATGCTAGTTCTCACCCAAATGCTAACTCAACATTTACCTCTTTAGCAAAACATCCTTTGTCCTTTAGATAGAATGCATCAGTGAATTATGCCTGTGTGCCTACATTGCTTTCTTGCTATGCTGCATAAACATTGCCGAGCTGCCTGGCCTTATCTGACCCTGACAGCATGGATTTAGAACAGTGGTTTGGGGAATCAGATCCCTCCCATGGTGGCAGCCCAGAATCAGAGAAAAGATAAAGGTTCTTACCAAGGAATGCAGCCTTCCCTAATAATGGTTTTGCTCCAAGTAAAGTCCCACCTCCTATGTCTCCCATGCTCGACGTCACTCCTGCATTGGTTAATCTGAGCTTTCTGCCTCTGAGCTCTCTGTTCTAATACCCTCCATGCCCGCCTAGTTGGGGGGGGGGAGTCAGGAATGCTTTCCAAGGGCACTGAGTCTGTCAGCTGTCTCTCCTCTGGAGCTGCTAATTCTTCCTGCTGTCCCTCTTCCAATATTTCTTGTCTTCTGCCCTCTGTAGCCTCTGAAGTATGCCCTTCTACAAACCCCCAATGAAATCTTGAGTGAATCCAAGACTGCATATTTATTGTATAGATTTTTGAACTGCATTTTTATGCCAAAAAAAAATTTTATGCCAAAAATGTATGTATAAAACATACATACCATTCCAGAATTATGTGAATAAGTGCAATGTATAAGAAAGCGAATTATCTCAACCAGCTCAGAAAGAAACCAAACCAAAAAAACTCCAGCACATCCAGTTTTCAGATCCAAATTAGTCTCCAGTGGCCATGGTTTTAAAAAGCAAGTCTTTAAGCTCCATTTGAAATTAACAAGGGATGATTCTTGCCTCATATTACTTGCAATTGAGTTCCAAAATTGGGGGGCCTCTCACCAACAGGCAAAAAGTTTTTTCACCACACATATAGGCACTGAAAGATAAAATGGTACTCCTTTGTCAATAGCAGGTAAGACTCACTGTTACAAATGGGGAGAATTTCAATTTGGTTCACATTTAAAGGTGAACTTTCCTATCCATAACAACATGTGAACCTTCAAAATTCACACATCTTCACATTTTGCAATGCAGTGCAATTCTCCAGCCAAGTAACATGCACCAAAATGCATCCCCTGAGGTAAAGGGCACTTTAAAATGCATGTATTACTGAAAACAAGATGCAAACATGCATTACATCAGAGAGAACAGTGTTGCAAATAATGTGCATATTATCCAAAATTGCATGCAAAAATTTGAATATTGGGAGGAATTCTCACAAAAATGCTGGTGCATTTTCATTAGGAGTTTTGTTTTTAATGCTCAATCTGATGTGGACGATTGGAACAAATGAGAAACTGAGAGAAACTTGACAATGAGGGGAAACGAAGGGCAAGGGTTTCTGGGAAGCAGGATGGTTGCCCTTAGCTCCAGTCCTTGGGCCTCCTGGTAATTTTGTTTCACAAATGCTTCTCTAAATTAAAACAACAACATTTATTCCATGAGTCATCTAATGCTTTCTCTGCATGCATAATATAAGAGAGATGTAATGTTTCAGCTAATTACATTCAGTAAGCAAAAGACTCCTAGCAGGCTACATAAATCAATGTATCTCTCTGTTCATCATAGCTGAAGAAGATTTCTAAGTAGGTAAGTTAGAGACAGAAAAAATCCTATATACACACAAACTACATTAAATCTTCGAGAACACAAGAAATTGGATTTGATTGATCAAGCCCAGGAAAGACACACTTGCCTGTGGCTCTCAGAATAAAGTCAGCATTAGATTTAGCCTTCAGAAATCTAACTTCAAACTTCCAGGGATGTATGTGTGTGTGTGTGTGTGTGTATTTAGTTGTCAGTGCATAGACTGTCTTTCTTTCTTTCTTTCTTTCTTTCTTTCTTTCTTTCTTTCTTTCTTTCTTTCTTTTTCTTGGAAGTGCATGAGGCATTCAAAAAGTCTGAACATACACATATGAAGCGCCCCCCCCACCAAAATTATTCAATTTCCCTCATTCCAGAAACTTCCCAATGGAAATTTTACAACTGCTATGAAAAGCAGAATGGAATTAAATCACACGGGGTCTGATTATTTTCCATATTAGCTTTATTCGCTACAGTGCTGCCTCAGTATATATTTCTGCCTGGTGCAAAGGACAAGATGGAGTCCTCCCCTGAGGCACAGAGAGAAGCCAGCAGGACTGGGGGTAGAATATTATTCCAGTCCTGGGAAAGGGCAGTGTCTTCCACTGAAGTGGAGGGCAGCAAGTGATCACAGGGGAGACTTTGGCCACCCGAGGCAGCTGCCTCACCCAGCCTTATTGTAGGGATGTCCCTGATGCTTTGTAAATGCCTGGCTGGATGAAAACACAAATGTGGTACAGTAAATAACACTCTATGCATCTATGCATTTCAAAAAGGAGGTTTTGATATCTTAGGACTGCATAGTAAACATTGCAAGTGCATTGGCAGAGCTAGGATGCTTGGAGTGTTGGATTCCGCCACTTTAGGCTTCTGAATTACAGTTGCTGGAAACCACAGGAAGGGAGGGGGCTTGGGGGCTCAGATCCTGCCTGTGGGTTTCCCATGGGGGTATCTGGTTTACCAATGTAACAGGAGACTGGTCTTGTAGTGGGTTCGAAGCAATATAAATTAAAAGCCTTTGCTGATGATTTGGTTCTAACTTTACAGCCACAGCTTCCAAGCATCTGGTCAGTGTGTTCGGGGCTGAGTCGGTGTGGCCATCCATCAGCAGATAGAGCTGAGTGTCATCAGCATATTGGTGACAGCCCAGCCCAAAGCTCCGGATAATCTGGGCAAGGGGGCGCATAAAGATGTTAAAAAGCATCGGGGAGAGAATTGCACCCTGCGGCACTCCACACACCAAGGAGTGGCGCGACGACATTTCCCTCCCTAGTGCCACCCTCTGTCCCCGACCAGAGATAAAAGAGCACAGCCAGTTACGGGCTATGCCCTGTATCCCCACGTCTGCGAGGTGGTGGTCCAGAAGATCATGATCGACCATGTCAAAGGCTGCTGACAAATCTAAAAGGATCAGCAGTCCTGACCCGCCTCGATCCAGTTGTCTACGGAGATCGTCTGTTAGGGCAACCAGAGCCGTTTCCGTCCCAAAACCAGGACGAAAACCGGACTGAAATGGATCTAATGCCGATGTTTCCTCCAGAAACCTACCAAGCTGTTCAGCAACCGCTCTCTCAATTACCTTACCCAGGTATGGAAGATTTGAAACTGGGCGGTAATTGGATAGGTCTAAGGGATCTAATGAAGTTTTTTTTAAGAGTGGACACACCACTGCTTCCTTCAGTTCCCCTGGGAATGTCCCCGTGTCAAGGGACAAATTGATAATTTCAACCAGGGGGGTCCGCGCAACATCTGGACACTCCCTAATCAGCCAAGACGGGCACGGATCAAGGAGGAAGGTGGTGGGCCTACCAACTTGGAGGAATCTATCCACATCAGGAGGGAGTATCCGGTCGAAATACAGGAGTACGGGCATCTGGCTGGTTTTAAATTAAATAAGAGAAAACCAAAGTAATCAATAAAAAATTAGATAAAGACAAAAGAAAAACCCTTATAGAAAAAACAGGCCTAGCATTTACGAAGAAGGTTAAATATTTGGGTGTGAATCTAACAGCTAAGAACTTGAATTTGTATAAAGATAATCATGAGAAAGTATGGAATGAAATAAAAAGAGATTTAGAGATTTGGTCAAATTTAAAATTTTCACTTATGGGTCGAATATTGGTGGTTAAGATGAATGTATTGCCGAAAATGTTGTTTTCATTTCAAACTTTACCTATTATTGATAATGTCAAATGTTTTAATGAATGGCAAAAGGCCCTGTCCAAATTTATCTGGGAAGGGAAAAAACCGAGAATCAAGTATAAACTACTTACAGATTCAAAAGAAAGAGGAGGCTTTTCCCTGCCCAATTTAAAGATATATTTTGAGGCTGCGGCCTTCTGCTGGATTAAAGACTGGATCAATTTAGAAAATGAAGATATTTTGGACCTAGAAGGATTGGACAATAGGTTTGGCTGGCATGCATATCTTTGGTATGATAAAATAAAGGCCCATAGTGGTTTTAAAAATCATATAATAATGAAGGCACTTTTTAAGGTCTGGATTAGATATCAGGATCTTTTGGTAAGAAAAACACCCAATTGGATCTCACCAATGGAAGCGCAGGCACAAAAAAACCTCAATATGGAAAATAAGTGATATTCAAATGGAGGATTGGGAAAGACTTTGGAAAGATGGCTTAAGATTCACTGCATGCACAGTTATAAAAGAAAATGTTATGAAAATGATGTAGCGATGGTATGTAACACCTGTGAAGTTGGAAATGTAAAGAAAAAGAAGGTACCTTTTTTCATATGTGGTGGGAATGTAAGAAGGTAAAATGCTTTTGGGAAATGATTTATAATGAATTGAAGAAAATGTTTACTGGATTATGATCCGATAGTACCTTAGGTTGAATTTCAATCTTTAAAATTCTTGTTGTAAGCTCATTAGTTATCCACATCTGATCGATTCTTGACATTGATTGATTTGCTTCTGACTGATACGTGAATTGTTTTTCTAATGGGTGTTTCAGTCTCCAAATATCTATTAAATTGCAGTTCTCTACCATTGAAAAGAATGTCTTTGGTAATTTCCCTTCTTTGGATTTACCTGTAGCTCTTAGTCTGTCCATGTCCAATGACACAACTGCATTCATGTCACTCTCGCTTTTGAACAATGATTATAAATTATTTGCAAACATACTAGCAAACAGGTTAAAAAAAGTATTGAAGGAATTAATACATAAAGATCAGGCGGGTTTCCTGCCAGGTAGACAAATGAAAGACAGTATTAGAAATATAATTAATATTTTGGAATACCTGAATGCTAAGAATGACAAACAAGCGATGTTAATATTTGTGGATGCAGAGAAGGCCTTTGATAATATTTCTTGGGAATTTATGTTAAAGAATTTTGAAATGATGGAGGTGGGACATTCGTTTTTAAATGGTATTAAGGCTATATATGTGGATCAAAGAGCTAAATTAATAGTTAATAATGTGACGACAGAAAATATAAAGACAACTAAGGGAACAAGACAAGGATGTCCTTTATCACCTCTGTTATTTATCACGGTCCTGGAAGTGTTTTTAAGGGCAATTAGAAGTAATGTTCAGATAAAAGGGGTAACGGTGGGTAGAAAAGAATTTAAGGTTAAAGCCTTTGCGGATGACTTAGTATTAACTTTGGAAGAGCCCATGAACACGGTAACAGAAGTGTTGAAAGAAATGGACCAGTTTGGTCAGTTGGCAGGATTCATTCTGAATAAGAAAAAAACTAAAGCAATTACTAAAAATGTAGATTTGGAGAATGTAAACAGATTACAGCAGCAAACTGAAATAGAAGTGGTAAAGAAAGTTAAATATTTAGGAGTTTGGTTAACCCCCAGGAGTATTGACTTGTTTCAGAATAATTATATTCCAACATGGAATAAGATCAAAAGAGTCTTAGAGGTGTGGGGAAGAATGAAATTGTCATTTTGGGGAAGAATTGCAACGATAAAAATGAATGTGCTACTGAAGATGTTATTCTTGTTTCAAACAGTTCCAGTAATCTTTTTTTAAAAAAATGATATTTATTCAATTTTAGCAATAAAAACATACATAAACAAACAAACAAAAATAAACACGTATAATTTCCATTCTTATTTCCTTAAACCTAATTTCCCCGACTTCCTCATACCTCCCCCTTCTGTATTCTAGTTTCATTATCTAATCAGCAAATCCATTCCCTTATTTCCCAAAATCTTTAATAATTCTATTCTTTTTCCATAATCAACTCCCCTGAAAACCACAAAATTTTAAACCCATGCCAATCCTAACCTTCACCAATTTTATAATAGTTATTAAGATAGTCTCTAAATTTCTTCCAATCTTCTTCCACTGTCTCTTTCTCCTGGTCTCGGATTCTGCCCGTCATCTCTGCCAATCGCATGTAGTCCGTCATCTTCATCTGCCATTCTTCCAGAGTGGGTAGATCTGGTGTTTTCCAATACTTTGCAATGAGTATCCTTGCTGCTGTTGTAGCATACATAAATAACGTTCTGTCCTTCTTTAACACCACATGGCTAACCATACCCAGGAGAAAGGCCTCTGGTTTCTTCAAGAAGGTATATTTAAATACCTTTTTCATTTCATTATATATCATTTCCCAGAAAGCCTTAATCCTTGGGCATGTCCACCAGAGGTGAAAGAATGTACCTTCATTTTCTTTACATTTCCAACATTTATTGTCTGATAAGTGGTAAATTTTTGCAAGCTTAACTGGGGTCATGTACCACCTATAGATCATTTTCACAATATTTTCTCTCAAGGCGTTACACGCCGTAAATTTCATACCGGTGGTCCACAACCTTTCCCAGTCAGCGAACATAATGTTATGTCCAATATCTTGTGCCCACTTGATCATAGCTGATTTAACCGTTTCATCCTGTGTATTCCATTTCAGCAGCAAGTTATACATTTTTGCCAAGTTCTTAGTTTTGGAATCTAACAGTTCTGTTTCCAATTTTGACTTTTCCACCTGGAAACCGATTTTCCTATCCAACTTATAAATCTCCATTATTTGGTAATAATGTAACCAGTCTCGCACCTTATCTTTTAAGTTCTCGAAACTCTGCAATTTCCACTTGTGACCTTCCTGTTCTAAAATTTCACAGTATTTTGGCCATTTAGACTCCATATTAAGTTTTTTCAATGCCTTTGCCTCAATTGGTGACAACGACCTTGGAGTTTTGTTCTCCAACAAATCCTTGTATTTAATCCAAACATTAGACAATGCTTTCCTAACAATATGGTTTTTGAAACCTTTGTGAGCCTTAACTTTGTTGTACCATAGATATGCATGCCACCCAAAATGATTGTTAAAACTTTCCAGATCTAAAGTGTATGTGTTTTCAAGGAGCAGCCAATCCTTTAACCAGCAAAAAGCTGCTGATTCGTAGTAAAGTTTCAAATCTGTCAGGGCAAATCCCCCCCTTTCCTTTGCGTCCGTTAGAATTTTATTCTGGGCTTTTTGCCCTGCCAGATAAATTTTGAAATGTCCTGCTGCCAACCCTTGAAACATTCCATCTTGTCCACAATTTGTAATGTTTGAAACAAAAACAACATTCTAGGCAATACATTCATCTTTATAGCTGCTATTCGACCAGACAAAGAAAGCTTCAAATTTGACCAAATTTCTAAATCTTTTTTCACTTGTTTCCAACATTTCTCATAATTATCTTTAAATAAATTCATATTTTTAGCTGTCATATTAATCCCTAAAAATTTAACACTCTTAACCACAGTTAAACCTGTCTCATTCTGAAACCTCTCTTTCTCAGTAACTGTTAAATTTTTCTCTAATACCTTAGTTTTTGACTTATTCACTTTAAATCCTGCCACATGACCAAATTCTTGGATTAATTCCAAAACCCTTTTAGTACTAGATTCTGGCTCTTGTAATGTAAGTACCAAATCATCTGCAAAAGCTCTCAGTTTATATTGTTTCGTTCCGACCTGTACCCCTTTAACCAGCTGGTCCTTTCTTATCATGTTCAGCAAAACCTCCAGGACCAAAATAAAAAGCAATGGGGAAATTGGACACCCCTGGCGTGTTCCTTTTTCTATCTTAAGTTCTTCTGTAATCACGTTGTTCACTATAAGTTTAGCCTTTTGTTCAGCATATATCGCGCCTATACCGTTTTCGAACCCTTGACCTACCCCCATCCCCTGGAGATTCTTCTTCATAAAGGTCCAAGAAATATTGTCAAAGGCTTTCTCCGCATCAACAAATATTAGAACAGCTTTTGTATTTATATTAACTTCTAGCATTTCCAAAATGTCTATTATGTTCCTTACATTGTCTGCTAAATGTCTTCTCGGAAGAAACCCTGCTTGATCCCTGTGAATCTCCCCCATCAAAACTTTTTTCAATCTTTTAGCTAAAATGTCAGCAAAAATTTTATAATCCACATTTAATAATGAAATTGGGCGGTAGTTCTTAAGTTGGGTCTTTTCAGTCTCTGTCTTCGGTATAAGCGTGATATAGGCCTCTTTCCACGTTTCAGGAGCTTTTTCCCCCTCAAGAATTTCGTTACAGACTTCCTTCAAAGGTTGTACTATCCATTCCTTTAAGATTTTATAATATTTGGAAGTCAATCCATCCGGCCCCGGAGATTTGCCCAATTTCATATTTTGAATGGCACCTTCTATTTTTTGTTCAGTTATTTCCTGGTTCAAAAGTACTTTATTTTCACTAGAAATTTCCTTTAGTCCGTTTTTTCCAAAAATTGTTCTATATCAGAATTTTTGTGTGGCCCTTGTGCATATAATTGCTTGAAATATCTCTGGAAGCAGCTTCTAATCTCATTTGGGTTATAAATACTCTTTCCATCCACTTCCAAGTTTGTCACTGTATTTAGTTTTTGTCTCTTCAATTGCCAAGCCAAAAATTTACCACATTTATCTGCGGATTCAAAGGTCTTCTGTCTTATTTGTTTAATTTTCCATTCTATATCTTGATTAATCAGTTCCATGTACTGAGTTTGATATAATTTAATTTCTCTTAAAATCTCCTGAGACTTTGGTTTTGATCTCAATTTCTTTTCTCCTTCTTTTATCTTTTCCAAAATCTTATCCTTCTTCGCATTTTGGCTTCTCTTTTTTATTGCATTTTATTGCATTTTGTTGTATCAAGAAACCTCTCATCACGGCTTTGCTTGCGTCCCAGGTTACTCTTTTTTCAACGTTAGTCCTCATATTAATCTCAAAGTAGTCTCTCAGTGTTTTTTGGGCCTTTTTACAAAATTCTTTATCTCTGAATAAGGTGTCATTCATCCTCCATCTAAAGGTGCCAGCTGTTGTTTGATTCATCTCCATCTTCACGGCATTATGGTCAGAACATGTTTTTGGGCAGATTTCCACTTTTTTTATCTTTGGTGCCAATCCTCTAGTAACCCATATTTGGTCAATTCTAGTCCAGGTCATTTTGGCTTCAGAAAAGAAGGTTCCCTCTCTCTCGAGAGGATTTTTTGTTCTCCAAATATCAACCAAGTCCATATTATCAGTCATTTCAAAAAAAGTTTTTGGTAGTCTTCCATCTTTAGAAATCGCTTGTCTTTGTGCTTTGTCCATGTTTGTAGAGACTACCCCATTCATGTCTCCCATCAAAATTACATTAAAATCCAGATAATCCAGCAATGTCTCATGCAACTTCTTAAAAAATTCAGATTTGCCTTCATTCGGTGCATAAACTCCTACAATCAAAAATTTATGTCCTTGAAATTGAATTTCAATTGCCAAGTATCTTCCTTGTTCATCTTTAAATATCAATTTCGGCATCAAACTGTCCTTTGCATAAATGGCAACTCCTCTTTTTTTCACTCTATTAGATGAGATAAATTCTTGTCCTAGTTTTTTATTAATAAGTAATCTTCTATGTGCTCTCATCACATGTGTCTCTTGTAGGCAAATCAAGTCCAATTGTTGTTTCTTTAATATATGAAAAACGTTCTTCCTCTTGCGAGGTACGTTCAAACCGTTACAGTTCCAGCTTAGAAGTCGTAGAGCCATGATGGGGTTATTTATTTACTCCTCCTACTGCTCCCAATCGTTGTTCGTCTTCTGTTGGTGGCTGCAATCCAAACGATAAATTTGCTATATCCAATATTCCTTTTCCTGGTGATATTGGTTCCTCTCCAGCTTCCAGTTCCTTCAGAAGGTTTTCTTCATGGTCTCTCAAGAATTTGTCTTTGTCACTCAATGTGTTTATTCTTATTTTCTTTCCTCTGTATTTAAAGGATAGGCCTTGGGGGAATTCCCACCTAAAGAAGATTCTATTTTTTTTCAGTAGTGTAGCCAGATCTCTGTACTCACCTCTTGCATCCAAAATAGGCTTAGGTATATCTTTAAAAATCTCCACGAAAGAATCTTCAAATTCCAGCGTTTTTTGGTAGTGCAGATTTAAAATTTTGTCTCTTTCTTCCTTTGATCTCAAAGTAATCAAACAGTCTCTTGCCTTATTCTTTTTTTGTCTTATTCCAAGTCTAAATGCACTCACAATCTTAATTTCGTCCTCCTCCAGGCCCCCTTGCCAAACTTCAAAAAACTTTTTTGTAAGGAAGTCCACCAAGTTGTCTTGCTCACTTTCCGGTACAAATCTCAATCTTAAATTCCGTTCTTTCCTTTGTAGATCTATCATAGCAAAAGACAAGTCATGATCCTCCAGTTTCTTAACAACCGGTGGTAGTTTCTCTTGTGTAGCAATTGCAATCTCCTTTGCCCCCTCTGCAATCTTTCGGGTAGTAGCTGATTCCTCTAAAAGTTTCCCAATATTCTGAGCATTAGCACTGACTTGTACTCCCAATTCTTTTATACTTGAAGTATTCAAATCAAGTTTTGCTGTGATCTCAGCTACGTTTTTATTTGTTTCTGCCACTTGTTTACTTGTATCACTCCCTTGTATCGTAAGAAGTTCCAGAGATTCATTTATTTTTCCCAGTGCCTTTGTCAAAGCGGCTTCTGATGACATAATTTTTGATTTTGTTTGCGAGGCTGCAGCTGCTTCTGCCAGTGAGGCCCTTCTGTGAAGTGTCAGTCTTATATTGTCTGCCAGATCTGAGGCTTTTCTCCTGGAACTCTATCTTTCCTTTACCATCTGCCATGCCACTATCATGCCAGCCAAGGTCAGTCTCACGCCTGAAGATTTAAAACAAAAAAAATTCCTTCCAGTAGCACCTTAAAAACCAACTAAGTTAGTTCTAGGTATGAGCTTTCGTGTGCATGCACGCACACTTCTTCAGACACACATGAAAGCTCATACCTAGAACTAACTTAGTTGGTCTTTAAGGTGCTACTGGAAGGAATTTTGTTTTGTTTTGACTATGGCAGACCAACACGGCTACCTATCTGTAGTCTGAAGATTTGTTTTCAATAGGAAATTTCCAGTGGCTCAGCTTCTAGCAGCTTACTTATTTCAAAAAATAATAAAGTCACCTCTAGGGGGGGAATTCCAACTTAGTTTCAAAGTTTTTCAAGCAAATATGTTCTTTCAAGGTCCCCCCCCAGCTTTTCCTAAAGGCAAAGAAACCCCAATTCCAGCTCTTCCCTAAGTAATTGCAGATATGTAACAGTCTGACAGGTTAACAGACAGTCCTTAGATACTGTATCTTTCAACAAAGTTCATGAAAGTTTGCTACTGAGCAGTTCATACAGGTATTCAACAGTTCAAATTCACTTTGGGCAGTCCTCCCTCAGGATATAAAGACGGTGGAAATACTTTCCTCGACTCCTTTCATGCAGGTAATCAATTCAGTAAAAAATTCTCCCCCACCGCTCCTGCCCGCTAAGTGGGGGGTAAGCTTGCTTTTAGCAGTGGGTTTCTCTTGCTCTCTTATTCACTCCAAGGTTACAGTTAGCAGTCTCTTTGCTTTATTGTATCTACAGCACGGAAAAGGCAGACTTCCTTTTTGTACCTTTTCCTGTGACGGTCTTCCAGATCTGTTAAATTTTATATCCAATTTAAAGCTTTTAATCCTACTCACGAGTAGCTGCTCTTTATTCCAATTTGCCGGAAGAAATCAGCGCTCTCCGATAATGACGATGCGGCTTCGCTCCACGGACCAGGTGATGGCTCTCAGTGCCGCGCTCCCCCTGCAACCGTTCTGGAACCTTTAAAAAGGCTCCTTCGCAGTTCGGAGAGAACCCAAAGGCACCCACTGAGCCTCCTTGTTCCCAGGCTTCACTGCCTGTGATTTCTAAGGGTCCCCGCTTCGCCGTAGCAGCAGGACCCGAACCCGTGGAGCAGACTTCTCTTGGAGCTCCGGGAGAAGTCCGCCATTAATCACTGGCGCCGACCAGAAGCCTCAAACAGTTCCAGTAATCAAAGGGGCAGCGATTTTTAAAAATTGGCAACGAGAAATTTCAAGGTATATCTGGCAGGGTAAGAAGCCGAGGATAAAATTTAAGATATTGACGGACGCAAAAGAATGAGGAGGCTTCTCCCTGCCAGACATGAAATTGTATTACGAAGCATCTTGCCTCTGTTGGTTGAAGGAATGGATGAAATTAGAAGACACGGATGTGTTAGATCTTGAAGGTTTTGATAATAGATTTGGGTGGCATGCGTATTTGTGGTATGACAAGAGACGAGTACATAAAGGTTTTGAAAATCACATTATAAGAAGGTCTTTGATTGAAGTGTGGAAAAGATATAAGTGTGAAGAAAGTCAATATGACAGGGGGTTGGGTGACATATGAGAAGTTAATGTGTAAAAGTGTAGGAAAATGGAAAGTGAGATCATTTGAAGAAGTTAAGGACTATGTGAATGACTGGCTACATTATTTCCAAATTAATGAGATGTTTAGAAAAGATTTAAATCAGAGGGGTTTTGCTGACAAAGAATCAAAATTTCAGACAGAAATATTGAACAATGATTATAAGAATTTAGCAAAAATGTATAAGGTATTACTGGAATGGTGTACGAAGGATGAGGAGATAATATCAGTTATGATCGACTGGGCCAAAGTTATAGGGCATAATATTCAAATGGAGGATTGGGAAAGACTTTGGAAAGATGGTCTAAGATTCACTGCATGCACAGTTATAAAAGAAAATGTTATGAAAATGATGTACTGATGGTATGTAACACCTGTGAAGTTAACAAAAATGTATAAGATAAGTAACAAATGTTGGAAATGTAAAGAAAAAGAAGGTACCTTTTTCATATGTGGTGGGAATGTAAGAAGTTAAAATGCTTTTGGGAAATGATTTATAATGAATTGAAGAAAATGTTGAAATATACATTTGTTAAGAAACCAGAAACATTTTTACTAGGCATTACAGGTAATGAGATAAATAAGAAAGAAAAGAAGTTATTTTTATATGCAGTGACAGCAGCAAGAATATTGATGGCCCAGAAATGGAAACAGGAGGAATTACCTACGATAGAAGAATGGAGAACTAAAATGATGGATTATGCAGAACTGGACGGAATGACAGGAAGGATCCGGAATCGGCGAGATCAAAGATTTACAGAAGATTGGGAAAAGTTTACCCAATATATGCAAAAACTGAGTGATAATAAAATTACGTTTGTAAGCTTTAAGGAAGCTCTGTGAGGGGAAAGGGTTAAAAGGGCAGAAATGTGTAAAAAGTAACAATAGGAAGGAATGGCAGACAAATTGAGGGAAGTCAAAAAAGAGAAGTAAGATGTAATTAAGATGTATGGAATGTATAAATTTGCTTCTGTATTTGAAAACTAATAAAAATATAATATATAAAAAAATATGGAAAATAAGTGGTTGAGATACTCAGACTTATTGGTTGTGGACGGGAGGGATTCAAGTTAAAATCATTTGAATTAATCAAAGATAAAGTAAATTGGCTCCAATATTACCAAATTAATGAACTATTTAAGATTGACAAGAAAAATGGTTTTGCAACTGAAAAAAACAAACTGGAAACGGAGTTGTTAGATACTAATGTTAAAAATATGTCTAAGATGTATACTTTGTTATTGGAATGGCATACAAAAGATGAGCAAGTAAAATCGGTTATGATCAATTGGGCACAAGATGTGGGACATAACATAATGCTAGAGGATTGGAGAAGACTTTGGAAGAAAGGGGTTAAATTTACTGCATGTACAATGTTAAAAGAGAATGTTATGAAAATGATGTATAGATGGTACTTAACCCCTGTTAAACTGGCAAAGATCTACCACAATTGTGCTAACTTATGTTGGAAATGTAAAGAAAAGGAAGGTACTTTTTATCATATGTGGTGGACTTGTTTCAAAGTAAAAGACTTCTGGGAAAGAATATATAATGAACTAAAAAAATTGATGAAATATACCTTTATGAAGAAACCAGAGGCCTTTCTCCTTGGAATAACAGGTGTTGAATTGCCCAAAAAAGATGTAAAAGTATTTTTGTATGCCACAACTGCTGTACAGATTTTACTAGCCAAAAAATGGAAAACACAAGAACTACCAACAATTGAAGAATGGCAGATGAAGATGATAGAATTTATGGAGCTGGCTGATCTCACTGGGAGGGATTTCAAATGTTCCATAACTGCATAGTAAGGGAGCGCCATCTTAATCTTTGTTCTCCTCTTTAACAAGCATTTCAAGTCTTAAAAGAAAAGAGGCTGCCCATAAGTCCCAATTATATATAGAACTCCATCTGTACTCATTTTTTAAAAAACAATTTAAGTTCTTAATGAGGCTTGGCATGAAGAACCAATTATTGATGTTAAGGAAGGAAAAGAAAAAAGACATACCAAACACCTCCACAGTCCACACATCATGATAAGGGTCTCTTTGAAGCCTGAGCTCATACACCAGAGTCTGTACTTACTGCAGGTTTTTTCCCAGCTTCTTCAATTCAGACTATGTCTGTTTGTTTTTCGAATCTTTATATTTTCCCAAACAGATGTGTCCGGCTATGGGAGTGACATCGAAGGAGTGCCAGTCGTTCCTTGCTCTTTGACCCAGTGTCCTGCTGGCTGCACCTTAGTGCACGCCGGCAATCTCGGACAATGCGCAGGTCTTCGAGACAGTCCTCCCCTACTCTGGGGAGGCTGCCAGGGCTAATTACCCTCTTATCAGCCCTGAATTATTGGAACGGCTGAGGTCCGATCTTGTGGGAGTCTGCCATTTCCCACCACTGGAAACAAGAAGTCCACCTCTACTATTCTAGTCTTCTTCTATTTTTTTTAAAATAATTTTTATTGTTTTACACCCTTTCATGGATCACTGCCTTGCCGTGGCGAAGGGGCTTGAATAACTCAGAGAAGCTATGAGCTATGCCGTGCAGGACCACCCAAGATGGACAGGTCATAGTGGAGAGTTTTGACCAAACGTGATCCACCTGGAGCAGGAACCGGCAAGCCACTCCAGTATCCCTGCCAAGAAAACTCCATGGACAATGGCAAAAGTTATGACACTGGAAGATGAGCCCCTCAGGTCAGAAGGCGTCCAACATGCTACTGAGGAAGAGTGGAGGACAAGTACAAGTAGATTCAGAGCTGATGAAGCGGCTGGGCCAAAGCCGAAAGGACGCTCAGTTGCGGATATGCCTGGAAGCGAAAGGAAAGTCAAATGCTATAAAGAAAAATATTGCATAGGAACCTGGAATGTAAGAACCATGAACCTTGGTAAGTTGGATGTGGTCAAAAATGAGATGGCAAGAATAAATATTGACATTCTGGGCATCAGTGAACTAAAATGGACAGGAATGGGCGAATTCAGTTCAGATGACCATCATATCTACTACTGTGGGCAAGAATCCCATAAAAGAAATGGAGTGGCCCTCATAGTCAACAAAAGAGTGGTGAAAGCTGTACTGGGATGCAATCTCAAAAATGATAGAATGATCTTGATACGAATCCAAGGCAGACCTTTTAACATCACAGTAATCCAAGTTTATGCACCAACCACTGGCGCTGAAGAAACTGAAATTGACCAATTTTTTGAAGACTTACAAAAGCTTATAGAAATGACACCAAAGAAGGATGTTCTTCTCATTATAGGGGATTGGAATGCTAAAGTAGGGAGTCAAGAGATAAAAGGAACAACTGGCAAGTTTGGCCTTGGAGTTCAAAACGAAGCAGGGCAAAGGCTAATAGAGTTCTGCCAAGAGAACAAGCTGGCCATCACAAACACTCTTTTCCAACAACACAAGAGACGACTCTACACATGGACATCACCAGATGGGCAGCATCGAAATCAGATTGATTATATTCTCTGCAGCCAAAGATGGAGAAGCTCTGTACAGTCAGCAAAAACAAGACCCGGAGCTGACTGTGGCTCAGATCATCAGCTTCTCATAGCAAAATTCAAGCTTAAACTGAAGAAAGTAGGAAAAACCACTGGGCCGGTAAGATACAATCTAAGTCAAATCCCTTATGAATACACAGTGGAAGTGAGGAACAGGTTTAAGGATTTAGATTTGGTGGACAGAGTGCCTGAAGAACTATGGATGGAGGCTCGTAACATTATACAGGAGGCAGCAACTAAAACAATCCCAATGAAAAGGAAATGCAAGAAAGCGAAGTGGCTGTCCAATGAGGCCTTACAAATAGCGGGGGAGAGAAGGCAAGCAAAATGCGAGGGAGATGGTGAAAGATACAGGAAATTGAATGCAGATTTCAAAAAAATAGCAAGGAGGGACAAGAAGGCCTTCTTAAACGAGCAATGCAAAGAAATAGAAGAAAACAATAGAATGGGAAAAACCAGAGATCTGTTCAAGAAAACTGGAGATATGAAAGGAACATTTCGTACAAAGATTACCATAATAAAAGACAAAAGTGGAAAGGACCTAACAGAAGCAGAAGACATCAAGAAGAGGTGGCAAGAATACACAGAGGAACTATACCAGAAAGATATGGATGTCTCATACACCCCAGGTAGTGTGGTTGCTGACCTTGAGCCAGACATCCTGGAGAGTGAAGTCAAATGGGCCTTAGAAAGCATTGCCAATAACAAGGCCAGTGGAAGTGATGATATTCCAGCTGAACTATTAAAATTTTTAAACGGTGATGCTGTTAAGGTGCTACACTCAATATGCCAGCAAATTTGGAAAACTCAGCAGTGGCCAGAGGATTGGAGAAGATCAGTCTACATCCCAATTCCAAAGAAGGGCAGTGCCAAAGAATGCTCCAACTACCGCACAATTACACTCATTTCACATGCTAGCAAGGTTATGCTTAAAATCCTACAAGGCAGGCTTAAGCAGTATGTAGACCGAGAACTCCCAGAAGTGCAAGCTGGATTTTGAAGGGGCATAGGAACCAGAGACCAAATTGCAAACATGCGCTGGATTATGGAGAAAGCTAGAGAGTTCCAGAAAGACATCTACTTCTGCTTTATTGACTATGCAAAAGCCTTTGACTGTATCGATCACAGCAAACTATGGCAAGTTCTTAAAGAAATGGGAGTTCCTGATCACCTCATCTGTCTCCTGAGAAATCTGTATGTGGGACAAGAAGCTACAGTTAGAACTGGATATGGAACAACTGATTGGTTCAAAATTGGGAAAGGAGTACGGCAAGGCTGTATATTGTCTCCCTGCTTATTCAATTTATATGCAGAATTCATCATGCGAAAGGCTGGGCTGGATGAATCCCAAGCCGGAATTAAGATTGCCGGAAGAAATATCAACAACCTCAGATATGCAGATGACACAACCTTGATGGCAGAAAGTGAGGAAGAATTAAAGAACCTTTTAATGAGGGTGAAAGAGGAGAGCGCAAAATATGGTCTGAAGCTCAACATCAAAAAAACTAAGATCATGGCCACTGGTCCCATCACCTCCTGGCAAATAGAAGGGGAAGAAATGGAGGCAGTGAGAGATTTTACTTTCTTGGGCTCCATGATCACTGCAGATGGTGACAGCAGCCACGAAATTAAAAGACACCTGCTTCTTGGGAGAAAGGTAAACCTGCAGAGCTTGCAGGGCAGCAGCTGAAGAAGGAGCAAAAGGGGTTTGCTTGTGTGTGTGTTTCTTGTGGCTGATTAGCTGCTCTCCCTGTGCAAAGGTCAGAGGGGGCAGGGTTTCTGTTGAGGCAGGTGATTAGCTGTGGGAGGAGCTTATCAGGGCTTGGAGGGCAGCAGCTGAAGAAGGAGCAAAAAGGGTTTGATCCATCTTTTAGATTTAGGGGAGCTAGTCTCAAACGTTTGTTGGGGAAGACCTAGGTTTTTTGGGGGGGAGTTATTTGTCCTGTCTTCATGCTTTTTATGATGGAGGACCGCTGTAGTCACCCCCAACGACACATTCTCAAGATGGAGAGTGAGGGAACAGCTGCAGTCACCTGCAGTTCCTGCGCAATGTTTGCCATCTTGCCAAAGGTTGCAGGCAGCTTTACCTGCAGCAATTGCATGTTGATTGCCCTCTTAAAAGACAAAGTCCAGCAACTGGAGGAATGTGTAGCTACGCTCCAAAAAATTAGAGAGCTGGGGCTCTTCTTGGAAGCAACAGAGCACACCGTCCCCACCAAGGTGGAGACAGGGGACTCCCCTGAGAAGGAGGCTAGTTCACCAACACAGGAGCCAGATATATGGAGAAACGTGACTCAAAGAAGTAGGAGGCCCAGGGTTTGCTCTGATTGTTTAGAAATACACAATCGCTTTGAGGTCCTCTCCCCTAGCATGGAAGACAAAGAGCAGACTCCATTTGAGGATCTCTCCCTCATTACAGTCGATCAGGTATATGAAGATGAGCAGCAAAGTCAGTCCTCAGGGAATATGCAGGCGACCTTGGAACGGACAGCTCACGGAAGAACCCCGACCAAACCTAAGAGGAGGTGTATAGTGGTGATAGCGGATTCCCTACTGAGGGGAACAGAAGCAGTGATCTGTGGGCCTGACAAGATGTCTCGGGAAGTGTGCTGTCTCCCCGGGGCTAAGATCCAAGATGTAACTGAACGACTGCAAGGAATCATAAAACCCACTGACAAATACCCCTTCCTCTTGGTTCATGTGGGAACGAATGACACTGCAAGCAATAGCCTCCAGAAGATCAAAAGAGATTACGAGGCTCTGGGCAGGAAATTGAAGCAATTAAATGCACAAATTGTCATCTCATCTGTCCTCCCAGTTGAAGGACGTGGCCCAGGGAGAGAGGGAAAAATAGTGGAAGTGAACAACTGGCTTCGCAAATGGTGTAAACAGGAACGGTTTGGATTCTTAGATCACGGACTGCAGTTTCTTGAAGATGGACTTCTGGCAAGCGATGGGCTGCACCTCACAACGGTTGGGAGGAATGTTTTTGCCAAAAATCTCAGAAACCTCATCAGGAGGGCTTTAAACTGACTAATGTGGGGGAGGGAGACAGTGCTCCTGAAGGTAGGAGTCTATCAATTGGTGAAGATGATCATCCAAATGTCATAGACCAAATGGAGCAAACAGCACGCAGACCGCGGGAGGAAAAAATCCTTAAATAAGAGACACGGGGGAATGATTAATAGACTTCAATGTCTGTACACTACTGCGCAAAGCATGGGAAATAAACAAGATGAGCTTGAGCTCTTGGTACAGCAAACTAAATATGACATAATAGACATCACTGAAACCTGGTGGGATAAGTCCACGACTGGAATGTAATAAGGTCAAGGGAAGTAATAGTGCCACTGTATTCTGCTCTGGTAAGACCTCACCTGGAGTACTGTGTCCAGTTCTGGGCACCACAGTTCAAGAAGGACACTGACAAACTGGAATGTGTCCAGAGGAGCGCAACCAAAATGGTCAAAGGCCTGGAAACGATGCCTTATGAGCAACGGCTAAGGGAGCTGGGCATGTTTAGCCTGGAGAATAGCATTGTTTTTTCCCTGACCGTGCAGCTCCCAAACCACACACACAGACCATAAGTTAATACACTCTCCACAGTACAATGGTAAAATGCCACTAACAGGTCCTTTGAGAGATAGTTTTTCCAGAGGATTCTCAGAAAATATAACCTGCTGTGCTCTCTTCATCTGGTCTTTGCTGTTTTCTCCCCAGGTTAGGTCATCTCTGAATTCCATTCCCAGAAACTGAAACACTGAGACCTGTTCCACGCACTTCCCCTCAATAATAAGTGGCTGAATATTCAATTTACATTTCCCAAAGTCCACAATAATTCACAGAATAAGTCCACAGATTCTATGATTCTGTGTGATTCCCTGACTGTCAAACATCCAGGCACTGACCAGACCCAGAACAGCTTAGCATCATGTCCTGTGCCCATCATGTCCTGGGACCATGAGAATGAAATGATAATGTTGGGGAAGGGCATTTCAGTTCAGCTCTGAAATATGACAAGAGCACCCATCTCGATCTGAAACACAGCTGTTCCAATAGCAGAGCAATTATGCAGTCTTGAAAAGGTGCCTCTGTGTTTACCTCTGCCTCTCTAGATTTCTGGGGATTTTTGAGCTTCTTTGATTAATTGTATTGCACACACACCCTCTGTTTTCATTTCCTAATGAGAGTTTCTGTTGTCCATGATGCATCTTGAATTGTAATTTGAATGGAAGGATAATAAACCAGCCTGGGGAAAATATGACATACTAATTACTCTTAAGTCCCCCTTCCAGGAAGAGGACAGCAGTAATTAGTCCATCTGGAGCCAGAGGTGCCCCTTTGTTGGGATTCTCTAATTATTGTATTTAGTTACATGTTAAATCAAGAAACAGCTTCTCTGTTTGTTTACAAATGCCTATCTTCAATAGGCAAAGCATTGAGAGCCTCATTTGGTGGTGGGGGGGGGGGAGTAAGATGTGACTCCATCTCTTTGCATTACATTTCTTATCCCCATTCCCATAAAAGCTTTTAGAATGGTTGGAAAAGGGTCATTGTAAGGGGAACCAAAGAGTCATCCTCTTCCCTCCCCCAAGTGTGATCCTTGTCTTTAAATGTTCCTTTTGCAGCCATTCCTAAATCTTATTTAAGAACATGAATTTCATTTTTTATTGTTTTTCCTTTTTAAAATAAAATTTTCATTAGATTTTCCACAATGATAACACAAACCACAAAGCAAAATGATACACAAAAACAGAAAAAGAAAAAAGAAACAATAAACAGATAAACAATAACAACAAACTTAATTCTTCACAAATCCAACCTTTTAAATATCTTGGTTGACTTCCTCAAATCCCTCCCTTCTGAGTTTCTTGTAATTAAAAGTAACAGCTTTCCAATATCATTATTAAACTAAAACAGTTTCCAATTATAGTCCATCTTATTCACTTTTCTTAACATTCTAAATCCCATTTATTTAATTATAACTTAGTTTCATCCTAGGCTTATTTGTTTCTTTCAAGTACCGTATTTTTCGCCCTATAGGACGCACCGTCCCATAAGGCGCACCTAGTTTTTTGGGGGGGAAATAAAGGGGAAAAAATTATTTTTCCCCCAGGCGCGGGGCTGGGGGAGGCCCTCCGGAGCTTCCCCTGACCCCAGCCCCCAAACAGGCAGCTCTCTGCAAGCCGTGGGAGCCCAGGGCCGGCTCCCGCCGCTTGCGGAGAGGTCCGCGAAGCCTGGACATGCTGAGCTCAGCACGCACAGGCTTGCGCATGCAGGCACCTCTCCGCAAGCAGCGGGAGCGCTCCCCCCGCTTGCGGAGAGGTCCGCGAAGCCTGGACGCGCTGAGCTCAGCGCACCCAGGCTTCCGCATGCAGGCACCTCTCCGCAAGCGGCGGGAGCGCTCCCCCCGCTTGCGTAGAGATCTGCGAAGCCTGGAGAGCGAGAGGGGTCTGTGCACACAGACCCCTCTCACTCTCCAGGCTTCAGCGAAACCTGCATTCGCCCCATAGGACGCACACACATTTCCCCTTCATTTTTTGAGGGGGAAAAGTGCGTCCTATAGGGCGAAAAATACGGTAATTTATAATTTTTTATATTACAATATTTATTCAAATAGTCCTTAAATTTCCTCTAGTCCTCTTGAAACTCCTCTTCTTTCTGGTTGCAGATTCTTCCAGTCAGGTCAGCTAGCTTTGAAAAGTCCATCATCTTCATCTGCCATTCTTCCACTGTTGGTAGTTCTTGTGTTTTCCAATTTTTAGCAAGTTATATTTGGGTGGCCATTGTGGCATACAAAAATAATTCAACATCTTTCTTGGGCAATTCCAAACCTTTTATTCCAAGAAGAAAGGCCTCCGGTTTCTTAATAAATGTATATTTCAACATTTTTTTCAGTTCATTATAAATCTTCTCCCAGAAGTCTTTCACCTTGGGACAAGTCCACCACATATGGGAAAAGGTACCTTCTTTTTCTTTACATTTCCAACAAAGGTTATCACTATTGTGATAAATCTTTGCTAGTTTTAAAGGGGTCAAGTACCATCTACACATCATCTTCATAATATTTTCCTTCAACATCGTACATGCAGTGAACCTAACCCCTTTCCTCCATAGCCTCTCCCAATCCTCCATCATTATATTGTGTCCCCATCTCTTGCCCAATCAGTCATAACCGATTTAACTTGTTCATCCTTTGTATGCCACTCCAACAAAGAGAAGAACATGAATTTCTTTTTTAAAAAAATAATTTTTATTAAGTTTCTGTTTAACAATAAAGAACACATAATAACATAACATTTTCCAATATCCACATTTCATACACTTCCTTGGACTTCCTCACACCTCTTGTTCCTGCTTTCTAAACTCAAAAAATTTAACAGCAAATTATTAACTTATTTTAATTTATATAATAAAGTTTTCCAATATTAAGGTCTCAAAGTTTAAAATTTAGCCACTCTCTTATTAGAGCTTAATTATAAAATATTGTTAATCCAAAATTTATCCTTTATTTCATTTACAGTCAAATTTATATTCCTTATTACTAATTTATTGGAGCCATGTTAATATAAGTCTTACATCTTTCTTAACATTCATACAATTTGCAATGTTTTTGTAAATAGTCCTTAAATTTCTTCCAGTTCTCCTCCACCAGTTCTTCTCCCAGGTCTCGGATTCTGCCAGTCATCTCAGCCAGTTCCATATAGTCCATCAGTTGCATCTGCCACTCTTCCAGTGTGGGCAAATCTTGAGTTTTCCAGCCTTTAGCGATGAGTATCCTTGCTGCTGTTGTAGCATACATAAAAAAGATTCGATCCTTCTTTTGCACACTCTGGCCGACAATGCCCAAAAGAAAGGTTTCTTAGGGAAGGTATACTTAAATACCTTTTTCAGCTCATTATATATCATTTCCCAGAAAGCCTTCACTCTGGGGCAAGTCCACCAGAGGTGAAAGAATGTTCCTTCAGCTTCTTTAC
Organism: Podarcis gaigeae; assembly: GCF_964106915.1. Taxonomy (NCBI): domain Eukaryota; kingdom Metazoa; phylum Chordata; class Lepidosauria; order Squamata; family Lacertidae; genus Podarcis; species Podarcis gaigeae. The sequence goes on from NC_139690.1 coordinate 1,713,182, forward strand.
ACTTCCAACATTTATTGTCAGACACATGATATATCTTTGCAAGCTTGACTGGAGTCATGTACCACCTATATATCATTTTCATAAAATTTTCTTTCAAGGCATTACATGCCGTAAATCTCAAACCTGTGGTCCATAACTTTTCCCAGTCAGCAGACATGATGTTGTACCCAATGTCCTGTGCCCATTTTATCATAGCTGATTTGACCGTTTCATCCTGTGTATTCCATTTTAACAGCAAGTTATACATTCTTGACAGTATCTTAGAGCTGGGTTCTAACACTTCTGTTTTTAATTTTGATTTTTCCACCTCGAATCCTAGTTTTTTATCTAGCTTAAAAACTTCTCTGATCTGAGCATAATGTAACCAATCTCGCACTTTCCCCTTTAGTTTCTCCATACTCTGCAGCCTCCAATTGTCTCCATCTTTTTCTATTATTTCCCAATATTTCGGCCATTTGGCCTCCATATTAAGTCTTTTCGGGGCCTTAGCCTCCATTGGTGATAACCACCTTGGGGTCTTGTTTTCCAATAAGTCCTTATATTTTGACCAGACATTAAACAATGCTTTTCTAACAACATGATTCTTGAAAGCCTTGTGTATTTTGACCCTGTCATACCACAGATATGCATGCCAACCAAAAGCATTATTAAATCCTTCCAAATCTAAAACATCCATGTTTTCAAGAAGTAGCCAATCTTTCAACCAGCAGAAAGCTGCTGATTCATAATACAACTTTAGGTCTGGCAGGGCAAATCCCCCTCTTTCTTTGGCATCAGTTAATATCTTAAACTTGATTCTGGGCTTTTTGCCCTGCCAGACAAATTTAGAAATATCTCACTGCCACCTCCCAAAACACTCCATTTTATCCACTATTTGCAAAGTTTGAAACAAAAACAACATTTTTGGCAATACATTCATCTTGATAACAGCAATACGTCCTGACAAGGAAAGTTTCAGTCTTGACCATACATCTAGATCTCTTTTAATTTCAGACCAGCATTTTTCATAATTATCTTTAAATAGATTTCTGTTCTTCGCTGTTATATTTACCCCTAGGTATCTTACTTTTTTAACCACATTTAATTCTGTCTCTTTCTGAAACCTTTCTGACTCTAAAGGAGTCAAGTTTTTTTCCAAAACCTTAGTTTTTTGCTTGTTAAGTTTAAATCCCGCCACTCGACCAAACTCATGAATCAGTTGCAATACCCTTTTAGTGCTAGGCTCTGGCTCCTGTAGGGTCAAAATTAGGTCATCTGCAAATGCTTTCAGTTTATATTGTTTTGCTCCGACCTGAATACCTTCCACCAACCTGTCTCCTCTAATCATATTCAAGAGCACTTCCAGGACCAATATAAATAACAAAGGGGATATAGGGCAACCTTGTCTTGTTCCTTTCTCAATTCTAAACTCTTCTGTCACCACATTGTTAACTATCAATTTTGCTTTTTGCTCTGAGTAGATTGCCTCTATCCCATTGTGAAACCCCCGCCCCACTCCCATTCCCTCCAAATTTTTCTTCATAAACTTCCAAGAGATGTTGTCAAAGGCCTTCTCCGCATCTATGAAAATTAACACAGCTTTTGTATTTATGTTTGTTTGCAAAAGTTCCAAAATGTCAATAATGTTCCTTGTGTTAGCAAACAAATGTCTACCTGGGAGAAAGCCTGCTTGGTCCTTATGGATTACTTCATTAAGAACTTTTTAAAATCTTCTTGCTAAAATATCTGCAAATATTTTGTAATCCACATTTAAAAGGGAGATGGGGCGGTAATTCCTAAGTTGCGTCTTTTCAGATTCTAATTTGGGTATCAATGTGATGAAAGCTTCTTTCCACGACTCCCGTGCCTTCTTCCCCTCCATAATTTCATTGCAAACCTCCATTAATGGATGCATCAAAAAGTCTTTCAATGTCTTATAATATTTGGAGGTAAGCCCATCTGGCCCTGGAGACTTGCCCAATTGCATGTTCTGAATGGCCTCTTCAATTTCTAATTGTGTATTTTGTAATTTAGGATTGTTCTGTTCTTGAGAGACAACTTTGGTAAACCATTCTTCTTTAAAAACTGTTCTATCTCTGATTCATTTTGCGGCCCCTGTGTATATAGTTGTTTGAAATATCTCTGGAAACACTTTCTAATTTCCACCGGGTTCTGAATATTTCTTCCCTCAATTTCCAAATTTGTTACTGTATTTAATTTTTGTCTCTTTTTCAGCTGCCATGCTAGCAGCTTTCCACATTTATTTGCCGATTCAAAGGATCTTTGTTTCATTAATTTAATTTTCCATTCCACTTCTTGATTTATCAATTTTGAGTATTGTGCTTGATAATGTTTAATTTCTCTTAGAATCTCCTTTGATTTCGGTCTCGATCTTAACTTCTTCTCACCTTCTTTAATTTTCTCCAGAATCTTATCTTTCTTATCATTCTGTATTTTTTTCTTAATTGTATTCTGTTGTATCAGAAACCCTCTCATCACCGCCTTACTTGCGTCCCAGACAATTCTTTTTTCCACCGTAGTGTTCAAATTTATCTCAAAATAGTCTTTCAAAACTTTTTGGGCCTTTTTGATAATCTCCTGATCTCTAAACAAGTTGTCATTCATCCTCCATCTAAAGGAGCCGGTTGGAATTAATCTCATGTCCATCTTAACAGCATTATGGTCGGAGCAGGTTTTGGGGCAGATTTCCACTTTTTTTATCTTAGGTGCCAGGCCTCTAGTTGTCCAAATTTGATCAATTCTTGTCCATGTCAGTTGGGCTTCAGAAAAGAATGTTCCTTCTCTTCCTAGAGGGTTCTTTGTTCTCCAGATGTCAATCAAGTCCATGTTGTCAGTCATTTCAAAGAATGTTTTAGGTAGTCTGCCATCTTTTGTCACATTTTGATTATATGACTTATCCACGTTGGTTGATACCACTCCATTCATATCTCCCATCATGATGATGTTATCATAGTTCAGATAGTCCAGCATGATCTCATGCAGCTTCTTATAAAATTCCGATTTTCCCTCATTTGGCGCATAAATTCCTAATAATAAAAACTTTTCACCTTGTTTCTGAATCTCAATTGCCAAAATTCTTCCATGTTCATCCTTGAATAAAAATTTTGGTGACAGGGTCTCTTTTGCATATATCACCACGCCTCTTTTCTTTACTCGGTCCGAGGAAATAAATTCTTGGCCTAGTCTTTTATTTATTAGCACTTTTCTATGTAGCCTAGTCACGTGTGTTTCTTGCAAACAAATAACGTCCAATTGTTCTTTCTTCAAAATATGAAATATCCTTCTCCTTTTCTCCGGGATGTTAGCGCCATTTATGTTCCAACTTAGAAGTTGCAGAGACATCCTGGTCAAATCTGTTATTGTTCTGGTGGTGGTATCTTTTTATCCTGGTCTACAGACCCCACAGGTGTAGGTGTAGGTGCAGACTGTGATCCAGCCCCTGAGGGTCTTTCAATCCCTTTCTGAAGGTCCTCTCCGTAGGTATTCAAAAATTTGTCTCTATCTTCGGCTGTTTTGATTTTCACCTTTTTTCCCCTAAACGTAAAAGATAATCCTTGTGGGAATTCCCACCTGAAGATGATTAAGTTGCTCCTCAACAACTTCACTAGTTCAAGATATGAAGATCTAAGATCCAAAAGTTGTTTAGGAATGTCTTTGTACACCTCTGCTCTTTTGTCCAAAATTTCAAGTGACTTTCTGTAGTGTAGTCCTAATATTTTGTCCCTTTCCTCCTTGGATCTTAAAGTGATCAAACAGTCTCTGGGTTTATCTTTCCTTGTGAGTTTTCCAAGCCTAAAAGCAGTCACAATTTTAAAGTCCTTTTCCTCCTCCAAATTCCACCACTTGGAAAATTCTTTTGTTAAATAGTCAGTTAGATTCCCTTGTTCATGTTCAAGTTCTGGTATAAACCTCAGTTACAAGTTATTTTTGTTGGTGATGAGCAGCGTCCCTTGCACAGCGGAAGGATGAGGAGTACGTGCCACATACTCTATATTGCTTTATTTACACTTCAAAGCTGGTATGTTACAGAAAAACATCTTGCCTCTGCCGGAGCAGAGAAAAGCATCCTCTCTCCTCTAAAGCACGGAGAGAAACAACACACTGAACTGCAAAGAACAGTGAAAAACAGGAAACCAGTGTACGTCACATCCAGTCTCCTTTCCCGTGAGAAAACCCAACAGCATTTGACTGTGGAATGTAAACATTGTCTTGTGACAAGCATTTCGCTGCTCAGTGAAGGAAGCAGAAACCAACAATTTTCCCGTGCCCGAAGTTCAATCATAGACAGGTAGGCTTGTTGTTCCCCGACCTGCTTATGCAGAGGTCTCACCTCCTGCTCCAGTGCTTCAGTTCTCTCAATGGCTTCCTCTGCTAGCTTCCGATTTTCTACAGTGGATTCAGATAAATTATTGATTGCTTGAGCATTTGACGCAACTTGTTCTGTTAACTTATTGACACAATCTCTAGTCTGGTCAATCTTTATCGTTTGTTCGTCCACCTTTTTATCTAGGCCTTCCAATTTTTCAAGTATTTTGTCTAATACTGATGCAGTTCCACCTGCTGCCATCTCTTCTCCCAGCAACTGCACACTTTCCTTCAATTCCAAAACGTCAGGGACCGATGATCTGCGCGGCTGGGAAAGTAAAGTCAAAGTTGTTTGCCTTTTTCCTCTAGCCGATCTTGTTTGTCTCCCAGTACCGCTCATTCCACTTTTATCTGCTAGTCAAGGTCAAACTGGATATGTTCTCATGAGAATCCACAAACCCATAAGATAAACAACCAAATCGGAGGAAAGGAAACCAAAAGGAAAGTCACATTTAATTGTAATCCAAAGATCCTCTAGGGGGAGCCCAGTTCTGTTGTAGGGAAAAAGTCTAATTAATGATGTCAATTACTAAAGTTTTTCCAAACTTCAATATTTAACAGCAATGTCCAGACAGCCTTTAATTTCTTGAAAACCTTCAGCAAATATCTTTAGCAGAGTTGGTCTCAAAATATAACAATGTCTCAGTAAGTGTAAGATGTAACAATTCGAAGCAACAGTTCCAATAAAGCTCAGCTAATGCTGGTTCCAGCAACAAAGTATCCAAGTCTTGCAAACTGACAGTTCTCTTTTCTAGGCAGCCCGACTGCCTGGGGTTCTTAATCAATTTGTAAATCCAACAGTGCAGGAATCACGCAATTCATATATTAAATAAAACTCTTAAAAAGTTGAGTCATAAAATAGCTTAAAGCAGATGTGAGAGTTGATTACCTTTTGGCACCTCATCAAAGGCTCCATGCATCAAAGTCTTTGCTTTAAGTCTTTAGCAGTGACAAGAGACGGACTTCCTGGTTACGTCTCTCGCTTTTAGCCGAATTTGCAACAAATTTGTTAATCCAACCCTTATCTTTTCTGTTCTTACTCACGAGTTGTTGGTTCAAAGCCGAATTTTCCCAAGAAGAAAGGACAGCGCTCACTGACAGCAGCTTCGCGGCTTCACTCCGCAGAAAGAGCGATTGACTCACAGCACCGCGCCAGCCCTTCCACGTTCCGGGACCTCTTACGGGGTCCCTTCTGCGTTTCAGGGGGCGCTCCAGGTGCCCGCCGAGTCCCACGGCCACGGGCTTACGCTACCCGTGGTTTCCCGGTGAGGGTCTCCGCTGCGCCGTAGCGGACGACCCGTTTCTGCGGAGCTCCCTTCTCCCAGTTAGGAAAGGGCAGCCATTGCCAGACGCGCTGCCTCCGGAAGTCGAGAAGAACATGAATTTCAAGGCAAGGGGATGTAATTGTATTTCCTGCAAAAACAAATCTCTTAAGTCTTCTCTTGCTGCAGAAAGGCATTTCCTAGGGGGTGGCTGTCAGTTAGGGTAGTACCCGGCTAAATGGACAAAATGTGTGACCTGGGTGTCAAGGATTGGCTGGATGTCAAAAAGTGGTGGGAGACACCAGCCCAACCCCTCGAGGATAACACACAGGAAGAAGACTTAGACCCAGGACAGTGGTGGTGGGACACTGAAGACAGGTCTGCGGAAGGGACAAGCTGGGAGGTGATAGAAGCAGGTTTGAGTGAACAAGGGGAGTTGGGAGGAGAAAGCCATTCCAGGACAGGGCTGAGTGTTGAGGGTGGCAGTGTGAGCACAGACTATGACAGAGAGGAGCCAGACGGTGCTTCTGCTGCCCAGCAGCTGCCCAGCCCCTCTTCCACTAGCTCTCCTCCTCCGCTAACACTGAGAGCATGAAGAGCCTTGCACATTGCTGAGCAATGGGCCAGACAGGCCCACAGGAGGGTCCCTCCTTCTTGACATAGCTTACGTCTACTAGGGAGTCCAGGAGAAGAGGACGAGAAAGGGAAAGAGGGGCCAAATGCCAGGCCCAGCAAGGGGCAGTTTAGCTTCTGTTTTACTTTTGTGAATAAAAGCTGATTTCAATTTGCGCCTCGAGTCCTCTTCCTGGCCTGTGGATGAACCTGTGCTCCTGACAGCCCCCTTGACATCACGAACCTTCCTATATTCTGAATTAGAAGAAAAGTAGAATAATGGGCCAGGGATTTTGGTTATTGTTGTGACGTGGGGTTTGTGATTTCAGCTCTCTTGACATAATATGCTGGAGACAGTTCTCTAGTAACACTTCTTTATTAAAGCAACAAGACTGAGACTTGAGGAGGGGAGAGCTACATTTATAGGGACAGGGAACAAGCTAGAAAGGATACATTTTGGAGGGAACAATATCAGGCAATCACAGTCCTGCCTTTTGGAGGCAACCAATAAGACAGAGGATCCAAATACAGCAGCTTAAATGAACCAATAGTAGCTGTACCCTCTGGAACCAAAAGGCAGTTACTTTACCCTAATGCAAATACAGACAATAATAATACAGATATAAAATCCTTTGACTCAATACACAACACCCCTCCCCCCCTAGTGAGCACAGCAGACGTAATCTCTCAGGTACTGTGGGGTCCTACAACTTCTACTTGATCTCCTGGCAACAGGTGTTGCCGGTTCTGGATTGGGTGTCACCTGTGGTAGGGGGGCTGCTATAGGGGTTTCGTCAGGAACAGATGGAGTCCCAGACATCTCAGGGTCCCCTACCTGTACCTCGTCATCCTGAGGACCAGCAGACCCTGGTTCATTTGCTGAGGCCCCTGGTGATTGCACCTCTGGGCCATTTTCACTCTGGTCTTGCAGCTCTGCGTCGTTAGCCAGGGATGAATTATCAGACTCCTCCCTGCTGAGCGCCCGGCGCCTCAGCTGATCTATATGTCTCTTCCAAACTTGCCCATTTTCCAAGGTCACATAATAGGACACAGGTCCACTAGCCCGGGTGACCACACCAGCCACCCACCGCGAACCTCGTGAATAGTTCCTCACCCAGACCAGATCTTCAGGGGTGAAATACCTTGTTGTGTCAGTCTCAGCCTGGGGGTTTGCTCTTGAATTACGGTTTGGCATTTTATCCGGGTGGACATAATCCAGCACCGTTACCAATCTTCTACCCAAGAGCAGCTCAGCTGGCGACTTGCCCGTCGCAGTACACGGCATCGCATGCTGCAAAAATAACATTCGCGCGATGTTACCCTCCATTAAGCGTGCAATGGATTCTTTGGCTGTTCTTACCATGCGCTCCACCTGCCCATTGGAGGATGGGTGAAAGGGCGCGGATGTGACCCTTCTTATGAAGTTATCAGCCAAGAATGCCCTGAATTCTTGGGATACAAAAGCTGCCCCATTATCTGATACAATGGTCTCAGGTAACCCGTGGGTTGCAAACAGCTGCCTCAACACCTTGATTACAGCAGCTGATGCCATGCTAGGGACCATCGCCACTTCTAACCATTTGGAATATGCATCGACGATAACCAAAAAGACCTTCCCCTGGAATGGCCCAGCAAAATCTAAGTGCAGCCGGCTCCAGGGAGCTCTGGACTGCTCCCACCAGTGAACTGGTGCTCTGCCAACTTCTGGCCGCACCTCTTGGCATGCCTTGCATGTTCGTACCCATTGTTCTATGTTCTGGTCCATTCCAGGCCACCACACATAACATCGGGCTAGCGACTTCATCCTGACCATTCCCGGGTGTCCCATGTGAAGCGTCTCAAGAACCCTATTTCTCAGTGGTGCTGGGATGATCACCCTATCTCCCCACAGGAGACAACCCTTATGCATGGATAACTTGTGCTGCCTTGTCGCATAAGGCCTGAATTTGTCTTCATGCGGACCACCTGGCCACCCCCTCCCCACCCAAGTGACCACACGGGAGAGAACAGCATCTTTCCTCGTTTTCTCAGCAATATCAGTAGCCATTACAAGAGCCCCCGGAAGTGTTTCCAGCATCATTATGTGCTCCGCTGGAGCAGGATCCTCATTGCTCCCGCCTGGAAGGGGCAATCGACTCAGCGCATCAGCGTGGCACAACCGTTTCCCCGGCACATGGGTCAAGGTGTACTGGAACCCGTTCAGGAATATAGACCAACGCAACATTCTGGGGGAGAGAATTTGTGGCGTTTGTTTGTTCGGGTTGAACAACCCCAACAGTGGTTTGTGGTCCGTTTCAATGGAGAAATGACGACCGTACACATAATCATGGAACTTTTTGATTCCTGCCACAATTGCAAGCGCCTCTTTGTCAATTTGAGCATAGTTGCGCTCCGTGGGCGACAACGTACGGGAATAGAAAGAGATGGGCTTTTCCGACCCATCCGGTTCCCTATGATTCAGCACCGCCCCCAGGCCGTATTGAGAGGCATCACATGCCAGGACCAGCGGCTTCGATTCATCATAATGAGCAAGGACGCTCTTGCTACTCAGCATTCCTCGCAAGGAGTCAAAAGCCTTCTGCTGCTCCTGCCCCCATCGCCACACATTCTTTTTCTGCAACAGTCTATGTAATGGTTCAGCTACCGAAGCTTTCTGGGGTAAGAACAAATGATAAAAGTTAATGTCCCAGGAATTACTGCAACTCCGTCTTGTTCTGTGGTCGTGGTGCCTCGATGATGGCCTTAACCTTAGCATCTGTGGGGTGGATGCCTGATGCATCAATTTTAAACCCCAAGAATTCCACAATTGGCACCCCAAAACTGCATTTTTCCTTTTTTAGTTGCAACCCCACTTCCTTGAACTTGAGCAACACTGCACGGACACGCGCAACTAGTTCCTGTGGGTCTTTTCCAACAATCAAAACATCATCAAAAAATGGCAAGACCCCCGGCAGACCTCTTAACAGGCGTTCCATGAGCCCTTGAAAAATCCCTGGGGCCACACAAACTCCAAATTGTAATCTGTTAACTCTGAACGCCCCTTTATGTGTGACAATAGTCTGTGCTTCCGCTGATTGTGGGGTTACTGGCAGCTGTTGGTAAGCTTGTGCCAGGTCAAGTTTGGCGAACACCTTGCCCCCAGCCAGTTTAGCCAACAGATGTGATACGACTGGAATGCGGGTATGAGTTTCCCCTGAGTGCCTTATTGATAGTACATTTGTAATCAGCACAGATCCTGACTTCCCCATTTGCTTTAAGGGGCGTGACGATTGGAGTCTCCCACTTAGCGGAGTCCACGGGTGAGAGAACTCCCTGCTTGACCAATTTATCCAGCTCTGCTTCGATCTTGGGTTGCAGTGCAAATGGCACTCGCCTTGGTTTGAGTCGGATTGGGGCCACCCCAGGGTCCAATTCGAAGTCAACTGGGGGCCCTTTATAACAACCCAGTTTTCCATTAAAGAGACCAGCAAATTCTTTGCATAATGCCTCGCTCATCTCAGGGCAGGTTTGGATTGAATTAAGCCCTGATATACTCAGTCCCAGGGCGGGGAACCAGTCAGTGCCCAGGAGACTGGGGCGACTGCCCTTCGCAATCACCAGTTTGAGTACCGCCTGTTTGTCCCGGAACTGTACTCTCACGGCACACATTCCCATGACATGGATGCGGCCCGCTGAGTATGACTGCAAAGTTGCCGGGAAGGGCTCCAGAGGGGGCAACTTACCCCTGGGGAAGAATGTCCTCGCAGTCTGGTCCGACACGATAGTGAATCCAGATCCGGAGTCCACCTCCATGTTGCACAGCTGACCCTCAATCTTCACCTTGACGTGTGCCTTGCCTTGCGCTGGAAACTGCACGACCCTCCCGTTGATCTCCGTTACGTAGTGGCAGTCCTTTAGAACATGGTTTGCTGTGGCCGATCTGCGATGCTCCAGTCTAGGTGCTCCTGTCGCTCCCAACGCCGCCGATCTACAGACCCTGGCGATGTGACCTGTCTTTCCGCACGTCCGGCACATAGCATCCCAGAAACGACAACTCTTCCGCTCATGGTTTCCGCCACAACCAGGGCACCTGCCTCGGTGATCTTTGTGCACTGTGCACGCCTGACGCACTGACTCGACCCCACGGACTGGGCTCTGGCTCGAAGTAGCCTCTAGCTCGTCCATGGCATGCGCAACTTCTATCTGTGGCTTAGGGGCCCTGCGACTGGCATCAAGCTCCTCTCTTTCATAATTCTCTGTGGCGGTGGCCTCCTTCAAGGCTGAAGCAAGGGTAACCTCTTCTTTAGCCACGATGTGTCTTCTGGCTTTCTTGCTGCTCAGACCACCGACAAACCGATCCAGGAGAGTCTCTTCCAGATCTTGGAAGTCGCAGTGCTGAGCGAGCTTCCGCAGTTCAGCTAGAAATGCAGATACAGACTCCCCAGCACGCTGCTGCCTCTTATGAAACTCCATCCGCCGGGCCATCTTGGTCTCAGTAGGCACTAAATGGCTTGTTAGGCAGGCAAGAATATCTTTGAGAGATGTCTCACTTAGCTTCGCTGGAGCAAGCAGTGCCTTGGCCAGCGTGAAGATCTCAGGCCCACAGTAGCTCAGGAATGTGGCCCTTCTTTTGCTGGCATCGGTGATCCCTTGAGCCACTGCAAAGAACTCGAAGCGTTCGACGTAGTCTTCCCACGTGTGGGGCTCTGATGGCTGGAAGGGCTCCAATACCCTTGGACTCTCCATTGTCCTGTGGGCAGGGTCGTCTTCTCAGCTGGCCAGTGAGTCTTGTTCTTAGCTACAATCCGGACTCTGAGGCAGGGCTGCGTTTAACCACTCCTCAGCATTCCGGATCCCATCCTCGTCGCCAGTTGTTGTGACGTGGGGTTTGTGATTTCAGCTCTCTTGACATAATATGCTGGAGACAGTTCTCTAGTAACACTTCTTTATTAAAGCAAACAAGACTGAGACTTGAGGAGGGGAGAGCTACATTTATAGGGACAGGGAACAAGCTAGAAAGGATACATTTTGGAGGGAACAATATCAGGCAATCACAGTCCTGCCTTTTGGAGGAAACCAATAAGACAGAGGATCCAAATACAGCAGCTTAAATGAACCAATAGTAGCTGTACCCTCTGGAACCAAAAGGCAGTTACTTTACCCTAATGCAAATACAGACAATAATAAAACAGATATAAAATCCTTTGACTCAATACACAACAGTTATAATATACAATTTGATGATTGGGAAAAACTATGGAAAGAAAATTTAAAATTTACTGCATGTACGGTGTTAAAGGAAAATGTGATGAAAATGTTTTATAGATGGTATATAACACCAGTAAAATTGGCAAAAATATTTAAGACGTCTAATAAGTGTTGGAAATGCAAAGAAAAAGAAGGAACGTTTTATCATATTTGGTGGGATTGTAAGAAAGTTAAAAGCTTCTGGGAAATGATATATAATGAACTGAAAAAGATGTTAAAATATACATTTGTAAAGAAACCAGAGGCTTTTCTTTTAGGGATTACAGGAAACGAGATAAGAAAAGACTATAAACTTTTTCAATATGCAGTTACAGCTGCAAGGATTCTACTGGCCCAGAAATGGAAACAAGAGGAAATGCCGATGATTGAAGATTGGAGATTGAAACTGACAGACTATGCAGAATTGGATAAGCTAACTGGAAAAATTAGATATTTTTTTTTAAAAAAATATTTTTTATTAATTTTCCAACACAAATTAAAGACAGAACAACACACACACATAAACAAACAAAAACATATAAACATATAAACATGTATAATTTCAAAAACTCTTTTTCCTATGCCTTATTTCTCGGACTTCCCCTTACCTCCCCTTTTCTGCATCCCTGTTTTAAATTTCTTCAGCAACTCTTCACACCAATTAATTAATTACTTATTTTCTTTTTACGCTTCTTCTCATACATAATCAATTACAGCTGTAATTCTATATTTTCCTTTCCTCTGACATTTTAGCACTCATCAATTTTATAACAATTTTTAAGGTATACTTTAAATTTCTTCCAGTCTTCTTCCACCATCTCTTTAATATATAATCCCATATAATCAATCACCTTTGTCTGCCATTCTTCCAGTGTGGGTAGTTCTTGTGTCTTCCAATACTTTGCTAAAAGGATCCTTGCTGCTGTGGTGGCATACATAAAAAATGTCCTATCCTTCTTTAACACCAATTGGTCGACCATGCCCAGGAGAAATGCCTCTGGTTTCTTGTGAAAAGTACATTTAAGTACTTTCTTAATTTCATTATAGATCATTTCCCAGAAGGCTTTAATCTTCGGGCAGGTCCACCAAAGGTGATAAAAGGTTCCTTCAGTCTCATTACATTTCCAGCATTTATTATTGGGTAAATGATAGATTTTTGCGAGCTTGGTTGGGGTCATGTACCACCTGTAAATCATTTTCATAATATTTTCTCTTAAGGCATTACATGCCGTAAATTTTATACCGGTGGTCCATAACTGTTCCCAATCCGCAAACATAATGTCATGACCAATATCTTGTGCCCACTTAATCATAGCTGATTTGACGGTCTCATCTAGTGTGTTCCATTTCAACAGCAAGTTGTACATTTTTGATAAGTTCTTAGTATTGGGTTCTAACAACTCTGTTTCTAATTTGGATCTCTTCATCTGGAAGCCAATTTTCCTGTCTTGTTTAAACACCTCCATTATTTGGTGATAATGAAGCCAATCTCGTACCTTAGACTTTATTTTCTCAAAACTCTGTAATTTAATTTTTCCACTCTCTTGCTCTAGAATTTCACAGTATTTTGGCCATTTGGATTCCATATTAGGTCTTTTCACTTCCTTGGCTTCCATTGGTGACAACCACCTAGGGCTTTTATTTTCCAACAAATCCTTATATCGAATCCAAACATTATATAATGCTTTCCTGACAATATGGTTTTTAAATCCTTTGTGTGTTTTTACCTTGTCATACCAGATATATGCATGCCAACCGAATCTATTATCAAATCCTTCCAAATCCAAAATGTCTGTATTCTCAAGAAGTAGCCAGTCTTTCAACCAGCAGAAAGCTGCCGATTCATAGTACAGTCTTAAGTCCGGCAGGGCAAACCCCCCTCTGTCTTTTGCATCAGTTAATATCTTAAATTTTATTCTGGGCTTTTTGCCCTGCCAGACAAATTTAGATATATCTTTCTGCTACTTCTTGAAACAGTCCATTTTGTCCACAATCTGTAATGTCTGAAACAAAAATAGCATTCTAGGCAATACATTCATCTTAATTGCAGCAATTCGGCCTAACAAGGAAAGTCTCAAATTTGACCATATTTCTAGATCTTTCTTTACCTCTGTCCAACATTTGTCATAATTGTCTTTAAATAGGTTCACATTCTTAGATGTCATATTAATCCCCAAATATTTCACTTTCTTTGCCACCATTAATCCAGTTTCACTTTGAAACCTCTCTTTTTCATCATTTGTTAAATTCTTCTCCAAGACTTTAGTTTTTTGCTTATTCAACTTGAATCCTGCTATCTGACCAGAAACTTGAATTAGTTCTAAGACTCTTTTCGTACTAGTGTCTGGCTGTTGTAAAGTCAATACTAGGTCATCTGCAAAAGCCCTCAGTTTATATTGTTTGGCTCCGACCTGAATTCCTTTAACCAGCTGGTCCCCCCTGATCATATTTAACAATACCTCCAAGACAGATATAAAAAGTAATGGGGATATTGGGCACCCCTGTCGTGTCCCTTTTTCTATAGGAAGTTCTTCCGTAACCACATTATTTACAATTAACTTTGCTTTTTGTTCAGAATATATTGCACCTATACCATTTTCAAACCTTTGGCCTACCCCCATCCCATGGAGATTCTTCTTCATAAAGCTCCAAGAAATATTATCAAAGGCTTTCTCCGCATCCACAAATATTAATACAGCCTTTGTATTAATATTAACTTCTAGCAATTCCATAATGTCAATTATGTTTCTGACATTATCTGACATATGTCTCCCTGGGAGAAAGCCAGCCTGGTCCTTGTGAATCTCCTCCACCAACACCTTCTTTAGTCTTTTTGCCAAAATGTCAGCAAATATTTTGTAATCCACATTAAGTAATGATATAGGGCGGTAGTTCTTAATCTGGTTCTTTTCAGTCTCAGTTTTTGGTATAAGTGTGATAAATGCTTCTTTCCACGATTCGGGCACCTTTTTCCCCTCTAAAATTTCATTACAGACCTCCTTCAGCGGTTGTACTAACCATTCCTTCAAAGCTTTGTAGTATCTGGAGGTCAGTCCATCTGGTCCTGGAGATTTCCCTAATTGCATATTTTGAATGGCACCCTCTATTTCTTGTTCTGTTATTTTCTCATTCAAGATTATTGTACTTTGTTGTGAAATTTTTTGTAGTCCATATTTCTTAAGAAAATCGTCTATTTCTCCTTCGTTCTCTGGCCCTCGTGCATATAATCTTCTGAAGTAACTCTGAAAACAATTACTGATCTCATTTGGTTTATAAATGTTCCTTCCTTCCACCTCCAGGCTTGTAACTGTATTCAGTTTTTGTCTCTTCTTCAATTGCCATGCCAGAAGTTTCCCACATTTATCTGCTGATTCAAATGTCCTTTGTCTCATTTGCTTAATTTTCCATTCTATCTCTTGATTCATCAATTCCATATATTGCATCTGGTAAAACTTAATTTCTCTCAAAATCTCATGAGACTTTGGTTTTGCCCTCAATTTCTTTTCTCCTTCTTTCATCTTTTCCAATATCTTATCTTTCTTCTCATTTTGTTTCTTCCTCTTTAAAGAATTCTGTTGTATTAGGAAACCTCGCATCACGGCTTTACTTGCGTCCCAAATTATTCTTTTCTCGACATCTGTCCTCAGATTTATCTCAAAATAGTCTTTCAGAGTTTTTTGGGCCTTTTTGTAAATCTCATCATCTCTGAATAGGGTGTCATTCATTCTCCATCTAAAGGAGCCAGCTGTTGTTATTTTCATCTCCATCTTTACGGCATTATGGTCGGAGCACGTCTTTGGGCAGATTTCTACTTTTTTTATCTTTGGAGCCATCCCACTAGTAATCCAGATTTGGTCAATTCTTGTCCATGTCATTTTTGCTTCAGAGAAAAAGGTTCCCTCTCTCTCAAGAGGGTTCCTTGTTCTCCAAATATCAATCAAGTCCATATTTTCAGTCATTTCGAAGAAAGTCTTTGGTAATCTCCCATCTTTAGAGATCACCTGTCTTTGTGCTTTGTCCATGTTTGTGGAAACCACGCCATTCATGTCTCCCATCAAAATTAAGTTATGATCCAGATAGTCCATTAAAATCTCATGCAACTTCTTAAAAAATTCTGCCTTCCCTTCATTTGGTGCATAAATTCCAACTGTCAAAAATTTTTCTCCTTGGACTTGTATTTCAATTGCCAAGAATCTTCCTTGTTCATCTTTGAAAATCAACTTTGGGGCCAACTTTTCCTTTGCATAGATCACCACTCCTCTTTTCTTAACTTTATCTGACGAAATAAATTCCTGACCTAATCTTTTGTTTATAAGCAATTTTCTATGTGCCCTGGTCACATGGGTTTCTTGTAAGCAAATTAAGTCCAAATGTTCTTTTTTTAAGATATGAAATACCTCACGCCTTTTTCTGGGAAGGTTCAGTCCATTACAGTTCCAACTTAGAAATTGCAGAGCCATCTTGTTATTTAATTGAAGAAGGCAGGAAATAATAATAATAATAATAATAATAATAATAATAATAATAATAATAAAGAAACTGTGAGAATGATCAGTAACATGCCAGAGAGTAAATCCTATTGAGTTAAGCGGGACTTAGTTTTGAGTAAGAATGCTTAGGACTGCAGTCTTTACCTAGTTACCTGAGAGTTAGCTCCATTGAATACAGTGGGGCTTCCTTCTGAGTAGACGGTGTAGGGCTCCAATTACAATAAAGGAATAAACACTTCCCATGTTTCCTAAGAAATGGCTGGCCGCTGAAGCATTGCAATTAAAGAATTTAAAGTGGATTGGTGACCTTTTCCTTCAAAATTATAAGAAGGGCTTCATGTGCCAATATCACCATTTGCTTCCTTTGGTGCAGAAATGTTATTTTCAGTATAAACAGAACTCTCTTTTTGCACCTACACACATAAAAACACTCAAACCACTTTTAATTGTTCTCTGAGGTGTGAAGGGGAGAAAAAAAGGAAACTGGGACATTCCAGGATCCAAGCAGAAATTGGGATGCTTCTTCAATTCTGGGACTGTCTCTGGAAAACGGAAGAGTGTGTTGATTTATGTGTATTAGTAATTCTGTAAAAATGTAAACATTTGTATATGATTTTTTGGAGTAAGATTTGTTGCTGCTGAAGTTGTGTTTTTCTGCACACTGCTTAGAGATTTATATATATATATATTGTGGTATAAAAATGGTCTAAAATAAATAAATAAATAAATATTATTTTAAACCTGCCCTTCATTGCAACTAGTACATTGCAGGGCAGTGTACTAGTTGCAGAGGAACTGGAGTCAATTCTATAACATTAACCAATAATATTAATAACAATCCCTCTAACATATCAACTAATCCTCAAACTAGTCCTTTAAGTTGCCGGTCTAGGCCTTAACACATTACTGAAGAGATTGTCCAATTTAGATTATTCTCAAGTGGAGTTAGATAATTCAGTGCATATGCAGCAATAAAACTTCTAGCACATTTGCAAAGCTAAGCTGATTCCAGCATGGTTTCAAATTGGATGTGGGACAACATGTTGAGGTTCCTGCATTGCAGGGGTTGGACTAGATGATCCTCAGGATGCCAACTCTACAAGTCTATGAATCATTATTTCAAGAAGATTTCTTCTTTGAATTCTATTTTCCTATAGAAAATAAGCCACCTTCCTACTGTCCCCTGGAAAGGAAGCCAGAAAGAACTTGAGGGGTTTTTTTTCTGATAAAAACAAAACACACTCTTCCTCCTTGCCCTCACCTCTTTGCAACGTAAACATCACTTTGTTGCTTCTCAAAGAAAGCTCACAAGACCAACAGGGCTATGTGATGTGTCAACAGCCAGCAAAACTGAGACTACGCCTCTAACAAGACTGCCGCTTCTTCTGAGCAGCCCCTGCTTTTAAAGAGTTGTGGGCTCTGGCAGCAGGTTGCAGCTGATGGGGAATGTAGTTCAAAGAACCTGAGGAGCACCAAATTAATGAAGACTGCAGATAAGAACTGGAATGCCTTAGGAGAACTGTGTGTTTGCTTGTGTAAAATTATAGCTGAGATGTTTTAAAAACACCTAACTTGAATCTCTTCCCAACCCTGCTAGCAACAGTGAAGAGTTAGATTCTTCAGACTGGAGCTCTGCAAAAGGCCTGTCAATCTACTCAGGTGCAGTCCGTTGTGCTGGCCGAGAAATTGACCTTCTGGGGCAGGGCACCCAGAGGCAGGATGAGTCCTTTTTACCCTTCTTCAGCTCCTCACATCCATTCCAGACCCTCCAAGGGTCCCTGTTTTCCAGGGACAGCCCTGATTTAGAGAAGCAGTCCTGGTTTCTGATTCGATCCTGGAATGTCCACTTTTCCTTGGGATGTCCCTATTTTCAGTGGAGAAATGTTGGAGGGTATGGAGTTATCTGACCCCCAAGCCGTCTGAAGGCAATCCTGTATAGGAAAGTTTTTTTTAATGTTTAATGTTTTGTTATGTTTTAAAATATGTTGGAAGCTGCCCAGAGTGGCTGGAGCAACCCAGTAAGATGTGTGGGGTATAAATAGTAAAATTATGGAATGGGACATCCCTATTTTCATCAGAGAAATGTCGGAGAGTATGCCATTCATCTCCCGTATGAGACACAATCAATTGAGACAACCTCCCCAGACCCACAGAAACATCTGGAGAGATCTATTGAATTTGAATCTCAAATGTGGATTTGAACTGGTTTAAACACAGTAGCTCCACTTCAAGCTGCCTTTTCCCAAGAAATGACAGTCAATATGCTCTTGTTGTTTACTGTATTTTAAATTATGTTTAGTACATGTGAAAAAGCAATAAACTACTTTTAAAAATGAAGAAGGGGAAGAAGAAAATTATTTGTTTCAAAAGTGTAAGAAGTTATTTCTAGGTCTAAGTCATAAAATGAAAACAGCTGCCTTTGATGCCTTGCGGGCAGGGAGCAAGAATCTTAAAATGGCTGAGTCAGGTTCTACTAGTGTTTTCAAAAGTTACACCTAACCATAGAATTAAAATTGTATGGAAGGCCTACATAATCCAACAGAGACAGGGCATTTTCTCATGAACGTGACATGATGCTTCGGAAGTCAGAACTGATGCCAACACATGCCACACAGTTAACACAAGGAGGAGCAAACCCTTTGTGCCTGTACTGTGATAGTTATCTGCTGAAATAAGAATGATAGGAGAAGCGCCTATCTGAGGCCTGCTGGGTAGTAGGCAACCTAAAATGGTGGCAGGTGACCAGGAGAAGCAGCTGTGGGTTTCACACATGCTGCCCTAACAACAGCTGGAAATGCCTACTCCAACTTTTGCATGATTATGGGTTGTAATTAATGCTTGTCCAAGTCACAGTGGACCCACTGAAATCAACAAACCTTAGTTCATCACGTTCATTAGCATTAATGGGTCTTGTCAGAATCAATTTAACATTGGATCCAACTCCATGTCTTGAATGCACTGGGCATAATACCTCGGTCTTTCGTTGCCAATAGGAAAGACCACGAGTCATGGGAATCAGGTTGTTAGAGCTGATAATTTTGGGGTGATCTGATCTACTCATGAAGCTGGCATCTGAAACTACCAGCGCATGGACTGCAGCGGTCAGACTATTTAGAATAAGGAGGAGGAACTGATAGGCAGTGCTACTTCCTGGGCTAGTTGTTAGTGTGAAGGCAGATGGATGGGTGCTGACTGGGGGCAGAATGAGGTTGGTAGGGCAGATCCCCATTCACCTGAGTGGACCACCCTGTTCTAGACGGAGGGACATTCACAATTTTGGCACCAAATCTCCTGAAAGTTCCCTTGTTTCATCTTCTACGTGTGCAGAAATTTTCAGGCAAGGAAAGGCAAAGCTGAGTTGTAAAAAGTGTGTCTCTGCAATGCCCCTGCGATACCCACCTCTCCAGCTTCCTGCCCTCCCAACAAGCTGTTATTTTGTTGATCTCCTGGGTTATTTGCTTTTTAAATAAGTTATGAGGAAGTGGGATCATTTTGCCATATCAGCCACCAAGGAATTGCTGTGCTAATTCTCAAACAACAGCTGTCTGCTCCCTGACAAGTCACTCTCTTTGATCCTCTTGTCTATGGCAGGCTGTGCAGACTGCCTGTGCTGTGAATTTGATGGCTGGCTTGCAGACTCAGCTGTAGGAAACTGGCAGCAGCTACTTCAGCTTTGCTTGGATAGTAGTCACAATGAGGGGCTCTGATAAATATTTTGATTGGTTGGGGCAGTGTAGCATGGGAGCCAGCAATTTTGAGTGTGACAGAAATCATGTCTGATGCTTTCTTTTCCCATCTCTTAATCACCATTTCACCACCACTCTTCCCACCAGAGAGACTGAGCAACAAGAGCTACAAGTGAGCCACAGGACCAAGTATCACCTGGCAGTGAGGTACACAAGTGAAGGGCCTTTCTCTGCATAAAACCATAATCCGAACCTGAGATGTACTTTGCCTCCTCTGAACAAACCATAACCTGTAAAAACAAGAAGAAGCTACAGCTTCTGTTTTTTCTTGTTGTTTAGTTGTCTAGCCGTGTCCAACTCTTTGTGACCCCATGGACCAGAGCACACTAGGCACTCCTGTCTTCCACTGCCTCCTGCAGTTTGGTCAAACTCATGTTAGTAGCGTCGAGAACACTGTCCAACCATCTCGTCCTCTGTCGTCCTCTTCTCCTTGTGCCCTCAGTGTTTCCCAGCATCAGGGTCTTTTCCAGGGAGTCTCATGAGGTGGCCAAAGTATTGGAGCCTCAGCTTCAGGATCTGTCCTTCCAGTGAGCACTCCGGGCTGATTTCCTTAAAAATGGATAGGTTTGATCTTCTTGCAGTCCATGGGACTCTCAAGAGTCTCCTCCAGCACAATAATTCAAAAGCATCCTTTCTTCGGCGACCAGCCTTCTTTATAGTCCAGCTCTCTCTTCCATACATCAGTACTGGGAAAACCATACCTTTAATTATACGGACCTTTGTTGGCAAGGTGATGTCTCTGCTTTTTAAGATGCTGTCTAGGTTTGTCATTGCTTTTCTCCCAAGAAGCAGGCGTCTTTTAATTTCGTGACTGCTGTCACCATCTACAGTGATCATGGAGCCCAAGAAAGTAAAACCTTCCCCTTCTATTTGCCAGGAGGTGATGGGACCAGTGGCCATGATCTTAGTTTTTTTGATCTTGAGCTTCAGACCATATTCAAACAAACCAAACCATAGCTCAGCTCACAGCATCAGGGCTAGGGGGAGTGTGCAGTGACTGTACTCTTCCCTCCAAGGACCTGCAATTTCACACTAAACCATAGTTTGGTTTGGTGAGATGTGCAAACCAGGCTTTAGAAGTGATTTTGTATCTGTGCAGTACACTTACTAGCTGAGCCTGAAAAAAGGTAAAAGGATTTCAACCATTACTAACTCTACTGTGTGTTGTAGTGGCTAAAGTGTTGGACCTGGGCCTGGGAGATGCGAGTTCAAATCCCCATTTGGCTGTGAAGTTCACTGGGTGACCTGAGCCAGTCACTGTCTCTCAGCCCATTATTTATTTATTTATTTAATTGATTAATTTAACTACCACTCTCCATCCATAGATCTCATGCAGCTCACAACAGAAAAATACAAGATTAAAAAAATAAATACAGCCTAACCTAGGTTTGTTTCAAGGATAAAATTGGGTGGAGAAGGACTTCCGGATCGGTCACAATCTTGTTCAGGTCATGAGTTCATCCAGTGAGCTTGTCGGGATGACTCAATCATAGAAAAGGGTGAAAGGGGGAGCGAAGGCAACGCAATACCCCTGAAAAGGCTCAGAAAAGGGTTCTGAGCTTTGACTGAGCCAAGCAGCGCATAAAGGGGTTTCTCAATGGCTCCTGCACTTAGTAAAGTGGCAAGAGAGAGGGAGAACCCCAGCCTTCCCTTTCTGTGAGATGCCTCGAAAGCCTGAGTGATTCAGCTACAGATCTCTCCATAATTCGAGACTAAAATAAGAAGACTGCTGACTGGCAAATAAAGAAGAAAGACCTAAGAAGGTATGTACAACGATTGGCAGACAATTCATTATGGAGAAGGAGTCTAAAGTTAAAAGGGGGAGGAAGGAGGCCACCCTCAAATGCGGTTTTAAAAGACACTGCACTCTAAATATTGCAAAAAGAATTTAAGGACGGGTGGGAAGAAGCGATGGACATGCTGATTCTTCGTTGTGGCCACAGAGTATCGGTGGGGAGAGAGAGGGAGGAGGAGGAGAAGGGAAAGGAAATGCTACATTCTCACAGAGAGGACTGGTGAAGAGCTCTGATAGCCAGCCCCACACGACAGAGCGGCACCGCCTGAGAACGGGAAAACCGGTGGTGGACATTTGGAGGAGGGGGAACTGACAGCAGTGGAGGCAAAGTCTAAAGCAAGAGGTTGCAACATGGTGGAGAGGAAATGCTGACTCATGCTGCTTCTGCAAATCTGCCCTTGTAGAAGGAAAGGAAGGGGCAAACCAAACAAGCAAGTAAGGAGTGGGAAAGGAACTCTGAACAGAAGAGAACTGTGTTAAAAGAAGAATTGCCTAGACAGAGCCATCTGGTGGGGAAGAAGGAAATTACAGCTAAAAGTGAACTGTGATTGCTCCCTTTCTCCTTTCTCCCCTTTCTTGGTGTGGTATAATATTGTACAGCTTGAATGTTATTGGTTTGTGAAAAGAAAGGGGTACGATTTTACATGGGGATACTCAGTTAAAGAGAGGCTAGAAGAGGGGGAAATGGGGAAGGAGGGGGGAAGAGGGAAGGGGGCTTAGATAAAGAGAAGGTGAAATATAAGAAAAGTTTAAAAATAGAGGGAAGAGAGCAAGAGGAGGAGAAAAATAGGGAGAAACCATAAAGAACATAGAAAACTAGATTAGACATAGGATGAGAACTCAAAGAAATCTTTTCACTTTCTTACTCTTAATTATAAAACTACTGTGAAAAGAATAAGGTATTAAAGAACCAATTCACAAGGGGAACATATAGATAATGCATAAATAGCAACATGACAACAAATCAAAACCAGGTAATAGGTATAACCTTGGCAACAGGTGTAACCTCGGCAACACCTGGAACACAAGCAAGAAGACCTTCCACAATAGAGATCAAGCCCAATTTAGATATTAAAGAACTGATACTGGGTATGAAAAAAAGGGATGAAGAAGAAGAAGAAGAAGAGAAGAAGAGTTTGGATTTGATATCCCGCCTTTCACTCCCCTCCAGGAGTCTCAAAGCGGCTAACATTCTCCTTTCCCTTCCTCTCCCATAACAAACACTCTGCGAGGTGAGTGGGGCTGAGAGACTTCAGAGAAGCGTGACTGGCCCAAGGTCACCCAGCAGCTGCATGTGGAAGAGCGGAGACGCGAACCTGGTTCCCCAGATTACGTGACTACCGCTCTTAACCACTACACCACACTGAATGAAAATATGAAAGCATTAGATGTAAAATTAGATTTAATGGGAAATAAGATGGAGCAGAACTCAAAAATAATTCTGGACCTTTCTGTACATACTGAAAAATTATCTGACAAAAGTAAGGAATTAGACACAAATATGCAAGGATTAAAAATTAAATCCAATAAGCAGGACAAAGCATTGAAAAAGAATGAGAATGAGTGCAAAGAGATGAAGAAAAGCCAAGAGAAAATGAAGGAAGATCTTGTGGAATTAAAAAATATGCAAGAAACAATGCAGTTGTGGCACAGGAGATGCAACAGAGAGAATTGACACTGAGATTTTGAGGAATAAGAGAGCAACAAGAAGAGAATATTGAGGAACTGATAATAAAGTACCTGGCAAAATGGCTAGAAATCCAGGTAGATTATTTCTCTATTTGTATTGACAAAGCATTCAGGGTCAAATCATGGTTTGTGAGGTCCAATAAATGGCCAGGAGATTGTCTTGTGTTCTTGAATTCAAGAATTCTAAAAGATAAAATCCTACAAACTAACAGGAAAAGGGGGCTGAGAATTGATGAAAAGTACACTATTATAAAGAGAAATTCCTGCAAGATTGCTGAAGAGGGTAAAATAAAAGTACTTAGCTGACGCTTAAAAGCGAATGACATCCTCTTCAGATGGGAATTCCCAGAAGAAGAGGGGGAGGAAGAGGAGTTTGGATTTGATATCCTGCTTTATCACTACCCTAAGGAGTCTCAAAGTGGCTAACATTCTCCTTTCCCTTCCTCCCCCACAACAAACACTCTGTGAGGTGAGTGGGGCTGAGAGACTTCAGAGAAGTGTGACTAGCCCAAGGTCACCCAGCAGCTGCATGTGGAGAAGCGGGAAAGCGAACTGGGTTCACCAGATTACAAGACTACTGCTCTTAATCACTACACCACACTGGGTTTCCTTTACCTTTAAGTAAAGTAAGAAAAGATTTACAACAGAAAGCGAGGTAGAGAAATTTTGGAGGAAGTATTGTAAGACATTAGGAGAGGGGAAAGTGTGGGGAAAAGGGGAACCTAGAGAGGACTTGGAAAGTGACAAGGGGGAAGAAGAGGGAGAAACTAGATGTTAGAAGAAGGTGGCAAGGAAGGAAGTAACTCATAAATTGAACAGTGTACATTAATTGAAGGAAATAAAGGAATTAACAACTGATAACTTATGAACTTTAAAATCATTTCATGGAATGTTAATGGACTAATTAATAAGACCAAAAGAAATAAGGTAGAACATCTACTTTAAAAAATAAATGTGATATAATATGCTTACAGGAGACCCACATAATTAGAAAACATAAAAGAGTGTTATTTAATAAAAAAAACTAGGTGATGAATTTATTTCTTTGGATGTTGTTAAAGAAAGAGGGGTAGTTATATACGCAAATTCAAGATTAAACCCGGAGCCTTTGTTTAAGGATGAAGAAGGGAGAATGATGGCAATAAAAGTGGCATATCAAAAAGAAAAAATAATTACTGTTGGAATCTACGCACCAAATGATAAGAAGGTGGAATTTTACCAAAAACTGGAGGATAAACTGCTGGACTATTGTGACGAAAAGATCATATTATTAGGAGATTTAAACTGTGTTACCTCACTCGATATGGATAGCATAGCACAATGCGAGAGAGAGAAAGTATAGAAGAGAGATTACCGTTAACCTTCTTCCAACTGGTAGAAAACTTCAATTTTCAAGATGCATGGAGAGTTAAACAATTCACACACTGTTTAGAATAATAAAAAAAAACCTCTGTGGGGAGAACTGATACATTTTGGATCTCAAAAAACGTATTACTAAAGATAAAAAAGCAGAAATTCAATCAAAAACACTATCAGATCACAATCCAACTATGCTAGAAATAAGGGAAGGAAGAAAAACAAGAAGATAGAAAATTAATGAAAACACCCTAAGCAATGAGAATATATTAGGAAATGCAGGACTTCCGGTCGGCGCCAGCGCTTAATGGCGGCTCTCTCTCTGTTCTCCGGGGAGAGGGCTGCTCCACGAGTTCGGGTCTGACCGCTACGGCGAAGCGGGGACCCCTAAAATCACAGGCACGGAAGCCTGTGAACAAGGAGACTCGGTGGGCACCATTTGCGCCCCCCTTTACTGCAAAAGAGCCTTTTTAAAGGCTCCGGAGGAGCATCGGGGGATCGCGCGGTGCTGAGAGTCACTACCCAGCCCGTGGAGTGAAGCCACGTCGCCATAGGCGGAGAGCGTCGATTCCTTCCTGAAATTTGGACTGAAAAAGAGCACCCGTAAGTAAGATTGGATACCTTACTGGGATTACAAACAAAAACCTTTAAAAATTTGGCTGAAAACGGGGACGGTAAATAAAGGAAGTCTGCCTCCCCCGGACTGCATGATCGCTAAAGCAACGGAACTAGGAAGCTGCAATTGAAAATTTACTGTGAACTTTTTGGATTGGGCTAACCCTAACACTGAAGCTAATTCCCCCCCCTTGTAAGCAGGATCAGGGGGGGAAGAAGTAGAAGAAAAGGTAACCTGTATAAGGGAGTTTAAAAGGACAATTTCCCGCAGTCTCTGACTCTGGGAACGGACTGCCTGGGTGAAGCACTTTGATAGGAACTGTCAGATCACCTTTGTTTTAAAGTGGACTTTATTGGATATAACTTTTGAGACTTTGTGAAATAACATTGTTGCAACTAAAAGACTGATAGACTTTCTTAGAAACTTTTTTCCTCTGAGGGCTGTTGGATTCTTTGTTTCCTTTGTTTACTGGACACATTGATGCTCCCTCTAGAGGGCTGAAGGTAATAGTTGCAACATAGGCTTTAAAAAGAAAGTCACTGGATTTTTCCATTGTAAACCTGTTCCTGTGAGAACGACCTTGGGACATGAGCGGCCCTGTAGACGAAATAGCAACAAGGTCTAAAGCTAAAGCTGCACAAAAGAAAAGGGGCTCGCTATCAGGACAACAGGTGCAGCAGGACAGGAAAAAGGAATAACAGCATTCATGGATTCAGTGACACAGGCATTACTTAAAATAAATGAATCTTTAGAAAACTTGACCAAGCAGAGTACGGAAAATACTAAACAATTGACAGAACTTACAGCAAAATTAGATTTAAATATCAAAAGTATTACATCTAATACAGAGACTATAAATAAACTGGTGCAAGAAAACGCCACAATCAGGAAAATTGCGGAGGAGGCCAAATCTACAGCGGAATCCACACAGGAAAATTTAGTACCGGTTTGCAAGAAGCTTGACCAGCATGAGGCGACCTTGTCTTTGTGGGAGATGCAGTGTAAGGAGAAGAACTTGAGATTGAGACTCGTCCCAGAGAGTGAAGGGGACAGCCTAGTGGACTTTCTCACAAAAGAACTTTCGGAATTTTGGCAGGTGAACCTAGAGGAAGAAGAATTTGAGATAACAACTGCCTTCAGATTGGGCAGAAGGCAAGGTAGGAAGATTCCAAGGGATTGTCTGATAACTTTGAGATCTAAAGAGGAAAGAGATAAAATACTGAACTTGCACTATCAGAAAACTCTCCAGATTGAAAACGCTACTGTGCAAATATACAGGGACATCCCAAAATACATCTTAGAGATAAGGACCTACTTTAAGAACTTGGTTGACCTGCTGAAGAAGAACAACATACCTTTTAGGTGGGAATATCCGCAAGGCCTGTCCTTTAATTTCAAAGGAAAGAAAGTTAAGATAAGAACAGTACAAGATAAAGAACAATTCCTGGACAGATACGAAGAGGACCTGGTGAAAGGAGTGCTGGACTCGACATCGGATACAGATTTGGGAAATTTGACATTTGGACTTAAATCACCTCCAGAGGGAGAACCGCCGCAGGGTGCGGCTGGAGGAAACTAACCAACAATGTCTCTGCGATTCCTAAGCTGGAACTGTAACGGTTTGAACCTTCCCAGAAAAAGACGTGAAGTTTTCCACATCTTAAAAAGAGAACAATTGGATTTGATTTGTTTACAAGAGACCCACATAACAAGAATACACAGAAAATTGCTTATAAACAAAAGGTTAGGACAGGAATTTATTTCATCGGATAAAGTTAAGAAAAGAGGAGTGGTGATCTATGCAAAGGAGAAATTGGCCCCAAAACTGATTTTTAAAGATGAACATGGAAGAATATTGGCAATTGAAATACAAATCCTAGGAGAAAAGTTTTTGACAGTCGGCATATATGCACCAAATGAAGGGAAGGCAGAATTTTATAAGAAATTGCATGAGACATTGATGGACTATCTGGATTATAAGGTGATTCTTTTAGGAGATATGAACGGTGTCATCTCTACATATATGGACAAAGCACAAAGACAGGTGATCTCCAAGGATGGGAGACTACCTAAGACTTTCTTCGAAATGACTGACAATATGGACTTGATAGATATTTGGAGACTAAGAAACCCTCTCGAGAGAGGGGGGACCTTTTTTTCAGAGTCCCAGATGACATGGACAAGAATAGATCAAATATGGATTACTAGTGGAATGGCTCCAATGATAAAAAAGTGGAAATCTGCCCAAAGACACGCTCCGACCATAAGGTGGTAAAGATGGAAATGAAGGTAACAACAGCTGGTTCCTTTAGATGGAGAATGAATGACACCCTATTTAGAGATCCAGAAGTCTACAAAAAGGCCCAAAAAACTTTGAGGGACTACTTTGAGATAAATCTGAGGACAGAAGTGGAGAAAAGAGTGATCTGGGACAGAAGCAAGGCCGTGATGCGAGGTTTCCTAATACAGCAGAGTTCCCTAAAAAGGAGGAAACAAAATGAGAAGAAAGACAAGATCCTGGAAAAAATAAAAGAAGGTGAAAAGAAATTGAGGTCTAAACCAAAGTCTCATGAGATCTTGAGAGAAATTAAGTTTTACCAGATGCAATATATGGAACTGATGAATCAGGAGATAGAATGGAAGATAAAGCAAATGAGACAAAGGACATTTGAATCAGCAGATAAATGTGGGAAACTCCTATCATGGCAACTGAAGAAGAGACAGAAATTGAACACTGTTACAAGTTTGGAGGTGGATGGAAAGAGCATTTCTAAGCCAAATGAGACCAGTAATTCCTCTCAGAGTTATTTCAGAAGACTCTATGCACAAGGGCCAGAAAATGAAGGAGAAATAGAAGATTTTCTTAAGAAATATGGATTACAAAAAATTTCGCAACAGAGTGTGCAGACTCTGAATGAGAAAATAACCGAGCAAGAAATAGAGGGTGCCATTCAGAATATGAAACTAGGGAAATCTCCAGGACCAGATGGACTAACCTCCAGATACTATAAGGCGTTAAAGGAATGGTTAATACAGCCGCTTAAGGAGGTTTGCAATGAAATATTAGAGGGGAGGAAGGCACCTGAATCGTGGAAAGAAGCTTTTATTACACTTATACCAAAGACTGAGGTTGATAAAAAACAGATCAAGAACTACCGCCCAATATCTTTACTGAATGTGGATTATAAAATATTTGCAGACATTTTGGCAAAAAGATTGAAGAAAGTGTTGGTGGAGGAGATTCATAAGGACCAGGCAGGCTTTCTCCCGGGTAGACACCTATCGGATAATGTAAGGAACATAATTGACATAATAGAAATGCTGACAGTTAATAGTAATACAAAGGCAGTTCTGATTTTTGTGGACGCGGAGAAAGCCTTTGACAATATTTCTTGGAAGTTTATGAAGAAGAATCTCCATGGGATGGGGGTAGGCCAAAGATTTGAAAATGGTATAGGTGCAATATATTCGGAACAAAGGGCAAAACTAATTGTAAATAATGTGGTTACGAATGAACTTCTTATAGAAAAAGGGACACGGCAGGGGTGCCCAATTTCCCCGTTACTTTTTATATTAGTCCTGGAGGTTCTGTTAAACATGATAAGGGGTGACCAGCTGGTAAAAGGAGTTCAGGTCGGAGCCAGAGAGTACAAACTGAAGGCTTTCGCAGATGACTTAGTTTTGACCCTACAGGAGCCAGACACTAGTACAAAAAGAGTTTTAGAACTAATCCGAGTTTTTGGTCAGGTAGCAGGATTTAAATTGAACAAACAAAAAACCAAGGTTTTGGGAAAAAAAACTTAACAAGCGTGGAAAGAGAGAGGTTCCAAGAGGAAACTGGACTAATTATGGCAAAAAAGTGAAATATCTGGGAATTAATATGACATCTAAAAATGTGAATTTATTTAAAGACAATTATGATAAATGCTGGACTGAGATTAAGAAGGATCTAGAAATATGGTCGAACTTGAAGCTTACCTTGCTAGGACGAATTGCAGTGATTAAAATGAATGTATTGCCTAGAATGCTATTTTTGTTTCAGACATTACAAATTGTGGATAAACTGAATTGTTTCAAGAAGTGGCAGAAAGATATATCTAAATTTGTCTGGCAGGGCAAAAAGCCCAGAATAAACTTTAAGATACTTACTGATTCAAAAGAAAGAGGGGGATTTGCCCTGCCAGACTTAAGACTGTACTATGAATCGGCAGCTTTCTGCTGGTTGAAAGACTGGCTACTACTTGAAAACGCAGACATTCTGGATTTGGAAGGTTTTAATAACATGTTTGGTTGGCATGCATATATCTGGTATGGCAAGGTTAAAGTGCACAAGGGTTTCAAAAACCATATTGTCAGGAAAGCATTATATAATATTTGGACTCGGTATAAGGATTTGTTGGAAAATAAAACTCCCAGGTGGTTATCACCAATGGAGGCTAAAGAGGTGAAGAAGCTAAACACGAGAATTAATTGGCCAAAATATTCTGAGATTTTAGAAATAGAAAGTGGCGAATTTAAATTACAGAGCTTTGAGAAGATAAAGTCCAAGGTACGAGATTGGCTCCATTATTATCAAATAATGGAGGCCTTTAAACAAGACAGGAAAATTGGGTTCCAGGTGGAAAAATCGAAGTTAGAAACTGAATTGTTAGAATCCAATACTAAGAACCTATCAAAGATGTATAACCACCCTAACAGTGGTTTGTGGTCCGTTTCAATGGAGAAATGGCGACCGTACACATAATCATGGAACTTTTTGATTCCTGCCACAATTGCAAGCGCCTCTTTGTCAATTTGAGCATAGTTGCGCTCCGTGGCTGACAACGTACGGGAATAGAAAGAGATGGGCTTTTCCGACCCATCCAGTTCCCTATGACTCAGCACCACCCCCAGACCATATTGAGAGGCATCATATGCCAGGACCAGCGGCTTCGACTCATCATAATGAGCAAGGACGCTCCTGCTACTCAGCATTCCTCGCAAGGAGTCAAAAGCCTTCTGCTGCTCCTGCCCCCATCGCCACACATTTTTTTTCTGCAACAGTCTATGTAATGGTTCAGCTACCGAAGCTTTCTGGGGTAAGAACGAATGATAAAAGTTAATAAGTCCCAGGAATGACTGCAACTCTGTCTTGTTCTGTGGTCGTGGTGCCTCGATGATGGCCTTAACCTTAGCATCTGTGGGGTGGATGCCTGATGCATCAATTTTAAACCCCAAGAAATCCACAGTTGGCACCCCAAAACTGCATTTTTCCTTTTTTAGTTGCAACCCCACCTCCTTGAACTTGAGCAACACTGCACGGACACGCGCAACCAGTTCCTGTGGGTCTTTTCCAACAATCAAAATATCATCAAAAAATGGCAAGACCCCCGGCAGACCTCTTAACAGGTGTTCCATGAGCCCTTGAAAAATCCCTGGGGCCACACAAACTCCAAATTGTAATCTGTTAACTCTGAACGCCCCTTTATGTGTGACAATAGTCTGTGCTTCCGCTGATTGTGGGGTTACTGGCAGCTGTTGGTAAGCTTGTGCCAGGTCAATTTTGGCGAACACCTTGCCCCCAGCCAGTTTAGCCAACAGATGTGATACGACTGGAATGGGGTATGAGTTTCCCCTGAGTGCCTTATTGATAGTACATTTGTAATCAGCACAGATCCTGACTTCCCCATTTGCTTTAAGGGGCGTGACGATTGGAGTCTCCCGTTACGTAGTGGCAGTCCTGTAGAACGTGGGTTGCTGTGGGCGGTCTGCGATGCTCCAGTCTAGGTGCTCCCGTCGCTCCCAACGCCACCAATCTACAGACCCTGGCGATGTGACCTGTCTTCCCGCACGTCCAGCACATAGCATCCCGGAAACGACAACTCTTCCGCTCATGGTTTCCGCCACAACCAGGGCACCTGCCTCGGTGATCTTTGTGCACTGTGCAGGCCTGACGCACTGACCCGACCCCACGGACTGGGCTCTGGCTCGAAGTAGCCTCTAGCTCATCCATGGCATGCACAACTTCTATCTGTGGCTTAGAGGCCCTGCGACTGGCATCAAGCTCCTCTCTTTCATAATTCTCCGTGGCGGTGGCCTCCTTCAAGGCTGAAGCAAGGGTAACCTCTTCTTTAGCCACGATGCGTCTTCTGGCTTTCTTGCTGCTCAGACCACCGATAAACCGATCCAGGAGAGTCTCTTCCAGATCTTGGAAGTCGCAGTGCTGAGCGAGCTTCCGCAGTTCAGCTAGAAATGCTGCCTCTTCAGCACGCTGCTGCCTCTTATGAAACTCCATCCGCCGGGCCATCTTGGTCTCAGTAGGCGCCAAATGGCTTGTTAGGCAGGCAAGAATATCTTTGAGAGATGTCTCATTTAGCTTCGCTGGAGCAAGCAATGCCTTGGCCAGCGTGAAGATCTCAGGCCCACAGTAGCTCAGGAATGTGGCCCTTCTTTTGCTGGCATCGGTGATCCCTTGAGCCACCGCGAAGAACTCGAAGCGTTCGACGTAGTCTTCCCACGTGTGGGGCTCTGATGGCTGGAAGGGCTCCAATACCCTTGGACTCTCCATTGTCCTGTGGGCAGGGTCGTCTTCTCAGCTGGCCAGTGAGTCTTGTTTTAGCTTCAATCCGGACTCTGAGGCAGGGCTGCGTTAACTGCTCCTCAGCATTCCGGATCCCATCCTCGTCGCCAGTTGTTGTGACGTGGGGTTTGTGATTTCAGCTCTCTTGACATAATATGCTGGAGACAGTTCTCTAGTAACACTTCTTTATTAAAGCAAACAAGACTGAGACTTGAGGAGGGGAGAGCTACATTTATAGGGACAGGGAACAAGCTAGAAAGGATACATTTTGGAGGGAACAATATCAGGCAATCACAGTCCTGCCTTTTGGAGGAAACCAATAAGACAGAGGATCCAAATACAGCAGCTTAAATGAACCAATAGTAGCTGTACCCTCTGGAACCAAAAGGCAGTTACTTTACCCTAATGCAATACAGACAATAATAATACAGATATAAAATCCTTTGACTCAATACACAACAGTAATAATGTTAATAAAAAGCATTTACCAAAAAAGGGGGGTGGAGAAGACCATGTATGCCATCTTGAATTCCTTAGAAGAAAGGTGGGATACAAATGTAACGATAAATGAAGTAATACTAAGACATGGAGACCCAGCCAGGTGTCTGCCTTACGATGCAGCTATGGGAGAAGGGAGCATTTGCAGGAGAGAATCAGCAGGCAGGATGGAGTATGCATCATTCTTCCTTGCACACCATTTCTGGAACACACTGTTTGTAAATTCTTTCCCCCAAGCAGACATAGAAGACCAAACCCAGCAAGGGTATATTTTCAGGAGAGACTGAGTAAGGGAGAAATGGATGAAGCACCCCGCCCCACCCATAGCTTCCAATTCTTGCAACAAATTTCCACAGCTCCCATTAACTTGGCAGATGTCAGCCTGGGAATTGACTTGGAATTTCGCCTTAATTTGAACATTTTGATTGTATTTAGTTAAATGTATATGCCCCATCTTTTGCACTGATAAACCTCCAAAGGATCCACCTTCAACCCGATAATAAAAACTGAGGTAAATGAGAACTTTCACTGTTACTCTTCAAACTTGTCTCTGCTGGAACAAAAACCCTGGAGTTGAGTTTTGCAGCCTTAATGAGGATTTCACCCTCCCTTTTGGAACTGGCTTTTGACAGCAAGTACATTCCTGGGAGCAGAAAATAGCTGGGCCTTGTGTTGATATGCAACAGTGACACCATATGGCAGAAAAGTAAATATAGGATGGAATTAGTTTACTGAGCATCAGTACTGTGTAGACCTTGGCTATAAAAGAAGGTGAACAAAAATGCAGCGAACTTTCCTTTCTGGAGAGAGAGAGAGAGAGAGAGAGGGGGGGGGTAAAATACTTGAGCAAACTGGAATTTTATATAGAAAGGGAATTGTTTCTCACAGGCTTATCTGAAAGGGGAAGGAGGAAGGTTGCAAAAGAGAATATCAGAAAAATATTTCCTATTATTATCAGTCTTCCTTCATGCTATATGACAGCAACAAAGCTCAAATGATTCTTTATCTCTTCCCATTATGTATAAACCAAATATCTTCAAACAAACAAAGATCAATCCTACAGTCCCTTAAACACAAATTTGTAGTGAAGTAAGCATTACATACTAGCCTCCAGGACTTTTTATATAGGTTTTGCTGCTGCAATCTAACCAATTTAACTCAATTTAACTGAGTTTCTGAGTAGAAGTGTATAGGAAGAGACCAGCTTAGTCTATGCAGCTTCCTTTGTGCCTAACATTGCCGTAACTCAGCAGTGAGCATAGAAGCAAACTCGTAAGGGCCAAGGTCCCTTCGCTCCCCCCTAAAATATTTCAGGGGGCTGCCCCCCCCCCCCCCGTTGATGGAAATTGTCATTCAAATGGTGGGCATACACTGCACCTTGTGATTGATTATGCGGGGCAGGACTTACCTGGACTTACTCCTCCAGGTATTCAAGTTGGCACACCTGGCAGTAAGGCAGAACAATAACCAGTCAAGGTAAAGCAAGTGAAAAGAAACAGGTTGGTTTTTAACCCTTTCCTAAAGACCCATAAAATTGGGATCAGTCAGAGCATCGTTCCAAAGTCATGGAGTTCCAAAGTTGTGGAGCTACTATGGCAAATGGGTTTGATGATGATATGGGAAGAAAAAACAGCAAGTTATAATCAGATTCATTATCTACACCCCAAAGAAAAGAAATTGTTTAGAGAAGTCTAGAGCTTTTGGCGGGACGCAGGTGGCGCTGTGGGTTAAAGCCTCAGCGCCTAGGACTTGCCAATCGAAAGGTCAGCGGTTCGAATCCCTGCGGCGTGGTGCACTCCCGCTGCTCGGTCCCAGCGCCTGCCAACCTAGCAGTTCGAAAGCACCTCCGGGTGCAAGTAGATAAATAGGGACCACTTACCAGCGGGAAGGTAAACGGCGTTTCCGTGTGCGGCTCTGGCTCGCCAGATGCAGCTTGTCACACTGGCCACGTGACCCAGAAGTGTCTGCGGACAGCGCTGGCCCCTGGCCTCTTGAGTGAGATGGGCGCACAACCCCAGAGTCTGTCAAGACTGGCCCGTACGGGCAGGGGTACCTTTACCTTTACCTTTACCTTTTTAGAGCTTTTGGCATAAAATACTTTGGAGAACAGTGGTTTTTGGAAAAGGAAAGCCAATTGTTTGCTTGCAATTCAACATACAGGTGTGTCAAACTGCAGTCTCATTAACTGTGTTAGGAGTGTGTGTAAGTTTTTGCAGGGAGGACCCTGCAGTATACCTGTTTTTTATTTTTTTCAAACTGCTGCTAGTTGGAAGGTAAAGATTACTACTTTAAACTATGCCTCTTCCAATTGAACAGATAATTAAAAGTAAATAAGTCGCAATGCCACAATCTGATGATACTTTAATTCACAGTAGTCAGGGAACTAAAGCTGCACTTCCTGTTCAATGACATGTTGTGCCTTAACAGTCAGAACAAAGCCATCTACATTCTGATAGGAGATGGGGGAGCAACCACCATGTCTTCCAAAAGAAAGTCATGGACTATGCTTTTTTAAAAAGGGGGGGGGGCTTTCCCAGTGGTGTAGCGTGGGTTGTCAGCACCCGGGGCAAGGCAAGTAATTTGCGCCCCCTAACCCATGGATTTGCGCCCCCTAACCTGTGGATTTGTGCCCCTAACCCTAACCCCCAGATGTTGCACCCGGTGCGGCCGGCCCCCCTGCACCCCCACGCTATGCCACTGGGCTTTCCCTCTTATATTTGCAATTATGTGCACATTGACTTGAAAGTAAACCTTACTGAGCTCCATGGGACTTAGTTTTGAAATAAATTCAAAGGGTGACTTTATTTTAGTCCTGTCAAAGAACTGATGTAGTAAGGGGTGGTGCAGGGTTGGACTAGACAGAGGAAGACCCAGGTGTAGCTCCCCACTCAGCCACCCTGAGTTTCTCTCTCAGACTTGCCAGAGGGTGTTTTCCTTTTTGGAGGGTGGCCCTGAAAACAAAAGCCCTATGAGGAATTGTTGAAGGAGTTTGGTATGTCCAGCCTGAAGAAGAGGAGATTGAGAGGAGATATGATGGCCATCTTCAACTATTTCACATGGAAGATGGAGCAAGCTTGTTTTCTGCTCCAGAGGGGACAACCCAACCCAATGGATTCAAATGACAAGAAGGAAATTCCGACTAACAGTAGGATAACTTCCTGCTGGTAGCAGCTGTCAACCCTTGGAGGGTGGTAGGCTCTCCTTCATTGGAGGTTTTCAAGCAGAGGTCTGGCAGCCGTCTTTCAGGGATGCTTTGGTTGAGATTCTTGCATTACAGGGGTTTGGACTAGGTGACCCTCAGAGTCCCTCCCAACTCTACAAGTTACTCTCATTCTATGAATCTTCAGGTAAGGCTAAGAGAATCTCCCTGTCTGAAACCACTGAGGGTCAGTGTAGACAATGCACACTCAGGAGTGCTCTGATGGTGTTTCCTGCTTGGCAGGGGGTTGGACTCGATGGCCCTGGTGTTCTCTTCCAACTCTATGATTCTAATGCAGTGCTAGATGGAGCCAAGGTCTACTCTGCATAAGTCAGCTTCCCGTTTTCCCACTTTCACCAGTCTTATGCTGTTAGGGAGTTCATGGCAGAGAAGAGACTGAAACCAGGAACTTTGTCACTCACAGCTTGTTCTCAAAACTCCCTGCTACAGGAAACGCCAAGAGAATACATCTCCCCAAACAACAAATATTTGGATCACAGCATTTTAATACAAAAGAGACTAGATTGTTTCTTATAGGGAAAAAAGGACTGGCGCTTTATTTCATGGACAAAGACATACTCAGAAAACTGCATCTGGCCCAAAGCATTAACGAACAGCAATTAGTTTGTGGTTGAGAGCATGGAAGCCAAAGAAAGACTCTTACCTTAATTTTCTCGGGAGCACAATCACAAATCATGGTTGGAGACAATCTTGCTTCTCAGAACTAATTGGCTGATGGTTTAATTCATCAGGCCAGGCAGTTGACAATTCCGCACATGATAATTTATGAAAGCAAACCAAGTGGGGTTGAGGGGGCAGGAAGCCTGCAATGCAACTTGAAGATATCTTGGAAGTTTAACCTCTGGGAATCCAAGAAGTATTAAGTTAAGTAAGAGGAAGGAAGCCTGCTGCTCTCCAGAAGGAAGCACTGCAGCTCCCATAATCCCTGACCACTGACCATGCTGGCCAGAGGAGGAGACTGGAAATGGGAGACCAGCTACATCTGGAGGGCCAAATGTTATTCTCCACACTTGCATTACACAGTATTCTGTTACTAAATTCTACACAAAATAGATCATTTCCCCTTCTACAAAACCATCTAGTTCCCCAGGAATATTGGTATTGTATTTCTGAGCCTTGTGCTTTCATTGCTCAGACTTTCTTTCCCTCAGTTATAACAAACTTGATGATGATGTTCAGATAAGATAAAATACAAGAAATAAAAGCAAATTAAAACCAGAAAAACTTAGAACAATGAATAATACAAAATACATAAAATACCCACCCCGTGAGAAGATGAGCACCACCAAAGACCTTGGTAAACAAAAATGTCTTAGCCTGGCACCTAA